>NC_088693.1:16060242-17310242 GCF_028017835.1 Emys orbicularis | reverse complement strand
TGTCCCTATAAAATTTGGGACATCTGGTCACCCTAACGGTCTCTGAAATATATGAAGGCTTCTCAGTCACTCAGCCACAACAAGCAACGTATGCCAGTGATTCAACTACCTATTCACAAACAAGAAAAAGGAAAGGAAGAAAACCAAAGGAAGAAAAAATCCAAAGCAACTCCACTCCATGATCAAAAACTGAAAAACTGCCTGTGGCGTAGGCAGCTCATTTAAATGAGCTTTCTGCTCATTGCCGGCCCCAGTTCTCCCTCCCACCACAGCTGTGTAACCAGTGGTAGATACTACAGCCCTAAGGAAGAAAAGACATGCCCACTTGTGGGCTGGTTTGGGTTCCTTATTAAAAAAATAAATACATAATAACATGATTCTATGATTCTGTCTCTTGGGAATGACACCTGCCAGATTACAGGATAGGGCATTTTGAGGGTCTTATCCCTGGTGATGGTCCACCCCATTACTTTGTGCATATGAGTGACTCATCATGAATAAGTCAGTATGAAGTATTTGGCTAGGTTCCTGAAGCCAGCTGTAATCAGGGTGAGTTCAGATTCCATGCTGCCTGTGAAAAATCAGATCCGAATTTTGTCCAATACAGCTGGCTCAGATCTAGGCCCCCACTCACGTCCCTTGCCAAAAATGCCCTCTCCAGGATCCCCCCAAACTTTCCTTAGTTGTTTTCTTGTGAGGTGAGACTATGGCCTGATCCCGAACCATTCCCTCCTGAAACTAACTGTCCCCATCGGGCAGAACTTGGGCTGCTATCCATGTCCTTTAGCTTCTAGGGGCTCCAGGAAACTAAGGGCCAATGACTCTGAAATCCACATAGGAATTTGGCAAGAGAAAACAGTCTGACCTCTTCCCCCATAAAGCAGCAGGAACTGAGAATAATTCCTTGTAATGTAGTTGCTACATTGCCTGCAGGGACTAGATGCTCCATAAGACTTGTTGAAGTAGCTAGGGAACTTTGCGGGGTTCTTAGCAGTTGTGTGTTAGGAATTACATGCCATACCTGCTAGTGTGTGGTTGCTAAAGGACCCTAGGGGTTTCCCTAGCTACATTACTAAGGCTTATGAGTCTCTCTCTGTGCCCTACAGTCAGTGTAACCATGCTGATCGGAAAGGTTGTCAGGTTACTCCCCAAAAAGAAAATAAATTAAAATGTTGGGGCACCCGGGCATTAAGGGCTGCGCAGAGAAACAAAGCCTGAGGGGGCATCCACCATTCCTGGATAATCATTAACCGTTTCCCCTGAGATCTGGCTGATCTGCTTTCCGTGTTTTTACCAAGTGCTTGCCCTTTATCACCTTCCTATGATGCTCCCAAGGCTCACAGTGAAATTTGTTCAACTGTTTGCAATCACACCAACCCAGCCATCCATCTCCATCCAGTCACGCAGAAAAATTCCAAAATGTCAAAAGTCATGGACATTTTTCATTAGCTTCAGAATCCAGAACTCCTATGCTAACCCTGGTCTTATTTATAACTTACAAGGAGAGCAGTATATTCATTTTTTTTATTACTCGAAAGCTTGTTAGATCAGTTTTAAAACAAAACCTAAAAAATGCACAGGAGCCAAAATATCTGTCATTTCTGTAATGTTAGACGACTCTCCCAGTAGTCATAATACAATTGGCATGCTGCACTATTGATGGTACGTGCTAAACATGTCAAGCAGGTTAAAGGTGGCCTGTTAATTCACTTTTATCCAACCTTCTCTCATCAGTGATCTAATACACTCTCTTGAACTATAATAATGAAGAATTGTGTGGTTACTTTTAAAAAAAATTGAAACTACTTTTCATTAATCAAGGGCTTTCTCTTTGCAAAGTAGATTTTTGAAATATTTATGGCACAGATGGATACTGCAACTGTTCCTACTGTGCTTGCTACTTCAGCCATGGTGTGGAACGACTCTTGGAGTACTGGAAGTTAATGACCAGATTTTCTGTCAACAAAATGCAAAACATAGACCCTTGATTTCTTATTATTAATTATGGCATTACTACTTTTCTATGTAGTTTTGCTTAAAACATTTGTACTGAGTCTATATTTAACATAGCACAAGAAACCACCATCATAAAATGAATTTTGTTTTCCTTCAGCTTTTGGTTGATAGGCTTTATAACTCACATTACCACTTTCATATATTTAATGTTTGTTGTCATAAAATGTGTTTAAAATAGAGGGAGATCAGCAGTATATCCAAATTGTTTGAAAGCATTTAAGTCTTCAAGAAAATTTTCCAATGGGCCTCTAAATTTGCACCCATCCTACAATTGGATGCCCATGGGTGGACCTCTGTATCTGTGCAGACCCCACTGACTTTAGTGGGACTTCACACAAGTATCCATCTGCATGGATTCATTTTAAGGATCGGGGTTAAATTTGTGAATATACCCTATTATTGTAACCCTCCACTTCTTCCCTATCTCCTCCATCCTCTACCTTTCTGGCTCTATGAACTGATGTTGTGAGTTCCTCAGGGCAGTGACCAGGGCCAAGAATCTAAAAAGTGACTAGTCATTTTGGATGCCCAATCTGAGACACCTTTATGATTTTCCTAAAGTGCTGAGAACCCATCATCTAAAAATCAGGTGTATTTAAGATGTGCCAAGCTGAGCACCCAAAAATGGAGACATCAAAATCCCCGGTCACTTCTGAAAATCATTACCCATGGTTTTGTATTTTTTCTGCAACTTGCTTAAACAAAAACCTGCATTTTCACAAGCAGATTTACACAATTGCACATACAAATCCCCCATTAATGGATTAAAATATGTGTTTACTTATTCAAGTGCAAGGATTCTCTGCCAAGAGTTGGGTACATAGGCAAATTTTGCTGGCTTGGTTTAAAAATGTGACATTTGGTCGGTTGCAGATGTTTGCATAGTAAAATGATCTTATGGACACTTGCAGAACACAATAGAAAGAAAATCTACAGAAAATACAAGTCTTCCCGCAAAACACTTTGTTTTTGTATTTTTGCACAGCACTCGTCAATGGGTTTCAAAGCAAACCAGGTTCTAAACAGACTAAAAAGAAACACTCTCTGAAGGATGTCAGTATAAGGAAGGATCTTTGTGTTTATTCCTCCAATTTGCCTTTTAACCTTTAGTAATAACAGATTATCCCTATACTTGTCACAGTAGGTGAAAACCGTGGTATGCTGACACTATGGCATCTGCATTTAATTCAAACTTTAGCCAGATTGAGTGGCTCCAAAGGATAAATAAAGTCCTTCAACTGCAGCCATGTGCAGTAATAGATCTTTGAAGAGATTTAGTTACACTTACTAGCATAAGGTTACATTTTTCCTTATTTCATTGAAAGCTTCTTCCAAACCCATAATGAAAACGACAGAAATTATACTCTTGTGACAATGTCATATACAGTCTAGCAACATGTGTTGAATAACACACAACATTAAACAAAGAATTTGAAGTTGAGCATCCCATTTATTTTTTTTAATAGATTTCTATCCTGCTTTTCACAGCCCCCAGGAGCCATTATTGTTATTGAACTGGAAATATTTCTTATAATTACTAAACTTAGTAAAGAAGGTCTTAGAGTTTTCAATAATTTTCATAACTGGTAAAATATTGGTTACATAAATAATATAAATAAGCAAAATATTATTTATATCAATTTAGTTTTCAGCCTAGCAAATGCTTAGGCACCTGAATAACTTTATTAATGTGTGTTCAATCAAAGTCATATTTAAACAATCAGTTTTTTTGGCATATAGACTTACAAGATGGCTGCAGTCTGAACCAGCACATGACTATTACCAAGGTGTACTTCTGCTATTGTGCTTCATCAAAATAGGGCATGATCCTTGTGGCTGTGTAACTGAGCAAGCTCAGGGATAGAGCCAGGTGGGAAATGAATTTCAAATTTTTGCCCCATTCTGCAGAGGGACAAAGCTGAGACCTTTCAAACATTTTCATGAAAAATGTGTGTGAGAGGCCGGCCCACCCACCCACTAGTGTGGTAGTCAGTGCATTTACCTGTGTTATGGGAGAGTGAAGTTGAAGTCCCTGCTCTGAACAGAACTTGAACCTAGATCTAGGTGTCTCACGTTCCAGGGGAATGCCCTAACCCCCAGGCTACTGGCTGTTCTGGGGTAGGGCCCCCTCTCTCTCAGAAATTCCATCCAGGACCCTGAGAAATTGTGTAGCTGAAATTGATGCTTTCCTGTGAAAAGTTTGTTTTGACGAATGAGGATTTTCTGACCAAAAAACACACCCCATTTTGTCAAAAAAATTCCTCACCAGGTCTCCTCGGGGAGCTTTTGTGGGCTAGTAGCCCTGGAAGGCATTGGTCCCTCTCGCTGTGCTTTTGGCATGAGACATGTTTAGTTCCCTATGGAAAGGACTGTCTGTTATATAGGTTACATATTTCTGTGGACTGCTATATATAAAAGGGCCACTTCCACAGTAGTTCAGTTTGGAGTGTTGTTATACAAGTCCAATATATAAGACATATGCCATTCAGAATACACAGAATTGACAGTTGCCGTATAGTCTTGTTCTGCACGGAGTGGAGCAAGTTGCCTCGTATAGAAGGCTTGTTCAGCAGGCTGTAACTGTTTGGGACAAATTCCATGTTTTCCACTTCCTGTGAAATGTATTGCAGTCTAGAGATTTCATGTCAGTGACTTTCCCTCTCTCTTCCAATGCCTGATCCAGGAGTGGCAAAAACTATCCCTCAGCACCAGCACGACACAGTTTTATCAGCTGAAAGTTAATCCATCTCTAAATCCATTCCCCACAGATGCAGATTGCCAGCTGGATGCCTGAATCCAGCTGGTAACATTCGCATTGCATTACAGTATTATATGGACTTTAGTGCTTCTTTTCTTGATCAAAGCCTGTACTAGTATGTCTCTGATTACAGACTTTCACATTCAGTTGACATGGGTGAATTTATTTGAGCATGCTCAGTTGAGTTAATCTGGCATCATTACTCATGGCCATTGTCTGTATTAGGTGAGTCTAGAAGTCCTGCACAGAGGGAAAGGGGTCACAGAGAAAGCTAACAAACTGAGCTGTGTAGCCTAAGGAAGGGAACCTTTTCTATTTGTACAGTTATAGATGTAATTTAACCCTGAGTTCTGTTAGCGTAAGCCAGCAAATGCCAGGCTGCAGATCCCTGGCAGCAGTAAGTCTGTATGTAGAGAGGGTGCAGTGGTCGAAGTTGCTCAGGCCCCATTCCTATTGGAGATCTTTGGTTGGTGCAACTCCCAAAAGTATGTGGAGCCATCCTTACAGGGGGCCAGGTCAGGCTAGTGCAAGATGCACTAATTCAGTGCCTCTGCTGGGCAACCTGCACTAGGGGGTCTTGGAGTCCCTGGCCAGGAGGCGCTCTAGTGGAATCCTGAGAGGAGGGCAGCAGTGATATCTGCTCAGTGGTAACTCCCACCTATGGCCCAGCTGCTCTCCCCTTCCCTCCCCCCCCTCCACACACACAAGGCAGGGAGGGTACAAATTACACACCTCACTGTCCAAAGGAGTGAATCTGAATTTATGGAGCTGAAATTCGGAAAACTGCAATAGGTGATGTACATCCCATGTAAATCCTGATTTTTGCTTCTTGATGGTGTCATTAGGGAGAGGCATGCGCTATACTTAAACATATTAGATTGAGAACCAGAAACTCATAGATTCTTGCCCTGGTTCTGACACCGACTCTCTTTGGGACATTGGGCAAATCATAGAATCATAGAATATCAGGGTTGGAAGGGACCTCAGGAGGTCATCTAGTCCAACCCCCTGCTCAAAGCAGGACCAATTCCCAACTAAATCATCCCAGCCAGGGCTTTGTCAAGCCGGGCCTTAAAAACCTCCAAGGAAGGAGACTCCACCACCTCCCTAGGTAACGCATTCCAGTGCTTCACCACCCTCCTAGTGAAATAGTGTTTCCTAATATCCAACCTAGACCTCCCCCACTGCAACTTGAGACCATTGCTCCTTGTTCTGTCATCTGCCACCATTGAGAACAGCCGAGTTCCATCCTCTTTGGAACCCCCCTTCAGGTAGTTGAAGGCTGCTATCAAATCCCCCCTCATTCTTCTCTTCTGGAGACTAAACAATCCCAGTTCCCTCAGCCTCTCCTCATAAGTCATGCGCTCCAGACCCCTAATCATTTTTGTTGCCCTCCGCTGGACTCTTTCCAATTTTTCCACATCCTTCTTGTAGTGTGGGGCCCAAAACTGGACACAGTACTCCAGATGAGGCCTCACCAATGTCGAATAAAGGGGAACGATCACGTCCCTCGATCTGCTGGCAATGCCCCTGCTTATAGAGCCCAAAATGCCGTTAGCCTTCTTGGCAACAAGAGCAAACTGTTGACTCATATCCAGCTTCTCGTCCACTGTGACCCCTAGGTCCTTTTCTGCAGAACTGCTACCTAGCCATTCGGTCCCTAGTCTGTAGCTGTGCATGGGATTCTACCACGCCTCCTAGTTTAGTGTCATCGGCAAACTTGCTGAGAGTGCAGTCCACACCATCCTCCAGATCATTAATAAAGATATTAAACAAAACCGGCCCCAGGACCGACCCTTGGGGCACTCCGCTTGAAACTGGCTGCCAACTAGACATGGAGCCATTGATCACTACCCGTTGAGCCCGACGATCTAGCCAGCTTTCTATCCACCTTACAGTCCATTCATCCAGCCCATACTTCTTTAACTTGGCAGCAAGAATACTGTGGGAGACCGTATCAAAAGCTTTGCTAAAGTCAAGGAATAACACATCCACTGCTTTCCCCTCATCCACAGAGCCAGTTATCTCCTCATAGAAGGCAATTAGGTTAGTCAGGCACGACTTCCCCTTGGTGAATCCATGCTGACTGTTCCTGATCACTTTCCTCTCCTCTAAGTGTTTCATAATTGATTCCTTGAGGACCTGCTCCATGATTTTTCCAGGGACTGAGGTGAGGCTGACTGGCCTGTAGTTCCCCGGATCCTCCTTCTTCCCTTTTTTAAAGATGGGCACTACATTAGCCTTTTTCCAGTCATCCGGGATCTCCCCCGATCGCCATGAGTTTTCAAAAATAATGGCTAATGGCTCTGCAATCTCATCCGCCAACTCCTTTAGCACCCTCGGATGCAGCGCATCCGGCCCCATGGACTTGTGCACGTCCAGTTTTTCTAAATAGTCCCGAACCACTTCTTTCTCCACAGAGGGCTGGTCACCTTCTCCCCATACTGTGCTGCCCAGTGCAGCAGTCTGGGAGCTGACTTTGTTTGTGAAGACAGAGGCAAAAAAATCATTGAGTACATTAGCTTTTTCCACATCCTCGGTCACTAGGTTGCCTCCCTCATTCAGTAAGGGGCCCACACTTTCCTTGACTTTCTTCTTGTTGCTAACATACCTGAAGAAACCCTTCTTGTTACTCTTAACATCTCTTGCTAGCTGCAACTCCAAGTGTGATTTGGCCTTCCTGATTTCACTCCTGCATGCCTGAGCAGTATTTTTATACTCCTCCCTTGATGGTGGCGTGCGGTTTATAAAGCAATTTAAAAATGTGAAGAGCTGTATAAGTACTTAGCATTATTATTCATAAGTAATCAACTGTTCAATTGACAAGTATAATAGGATTCCTCTTACTTACACTTTTGTTTTTAAATTAATAGAGGCCAAAATTACATGTCTATAGAAATTCTGCATTTTTCTGGGAGCAAGTATATGAGAAAAGCAGCCACCCGAGGTGAGACTAATGGTATCAGTACAGAAAGGGCTAGTGGCCTGATGCCATTTGTCATCCACTGCTAGGAAAAGAAGCAAAATACAATAATTCCTTTCTGTAGTCTCCCAATACACAATTGTTGTGGGTATTATAGTGATATCTGTTCTGATTTGTTATGAGGTATGCCTCTAAGAGATTACAAAGCAGAGGGGACAGTGGTATTTGTAAGAGTTATAGTGAAAATAGTGAACTTTTCAATCCATTTACCAAAGTGCTTAGAATTCTCATTCCAGAGCAGGTAAAGCTATAATGAATATTGGACGAAAAACTTTTCTATCCAGAGCATTTTAATGAAAGAAAAAGCAAAACAATAAATAAATAAATAAAATCCATGTATATGCAGTGGATTTTGGCTACTCTTGTTACAAAATGAAGGGGGTGGGGGGGAAGGTGGGAGAAGTGCCCAAACTGGTCATGTTTGTGTTATCACTGAACCTTTTGGTATGTCTCAACTAAGACCATATGTTCTACTTATTTTCAAAGTCATGGTTTAAGAAAGAAAAAGATTTTATGGATCAAGCTGCAGAATAGTGCTTTATTTCATAGACTGCAGTCTTGAACAGCTACCAATGCACATGCCAGAATGGTTGAAATTGGCAGAATGCTAAAAGCCCTTGTCTCTAGCAGATCATGTGAAAAAATGATCTGTGGTATGTAGACCTCTGTTTCTACTGATCTGTTTCTGGCCTTCTGAGCAGTGATTTTTTAGGAAACTAGATAATGATCACTGAAACAGAAGAGAGGAAATGTTTTGAAGAACATGAGGTTGCTCTTCAGCATGGCAATTTTCCAACCTTCTGTCCTAATAGCTCCACAGAAAATAAAATGCATTGCAGCACAGATACTTGTTTTTTCCAGGGAGAATTTCTCTTTTTGCAAGGATGTATCTCAGAAAGTTGCTAAATTATTAAAATAATGTTTAAGAAATATTTTCTAATGATAAGCATCGCTGATTCATTTGAATTAACTCTGATTCTGAGAAAAAAAGAAATTGGCATCATTGTGGAGAGCTTAATGAAAATCTTTACTTACTGTGTAATGATGGTCGAAAAAAATTGGGATTAAAGCTCGTTGGGAAAAAATTGTGGAGAATTTAGACTTTTTGTCAAAAAAACATAGAAAACTCAATTATCCATTGAAAAATAGTTTTGATAGACATTTTTCAACCAGTCCTAGTTAGGCGTTATAAAGAATGGGGTAGAAAATAATTCTGAAAATGTTATAATGCTTTCTTACAACACGTTGAATTAATTGCCACAAAATATCACTGAGGCCAGGAACTTTATATAATTTAGATATTTATATGGATAGTAAGTACATCTACAATTACATTAGGTAGGATAAAAAAATTTGAAGACTAAACATAAACTCTCATTCTTTAGGTATAAGCCAAAAGAAAACTTCTCTGTGAGCAGATCATTCTATAGTTATCCAATTTTGGGATTCTTGTACCTTCCTCTGAAGAGCTGGTTCTGGCTACTGTCAGAGACAGGATATAGGATTAAATAGACCACTGATTTGATCCAGTATGGCAGTTCCTATATTCCTCTGATGCTGATTTTTAAATAACTTATTTACTGAAGACAATGAAAATATCAATATAATGGATACATTCTACATATAGAATTTTGCAGTCCACCCAACATTGGTACAGAGATACCACAGGGAAATACTTTAGAAATGCCTCCAAATAGATAGGTTTCAGAGTGGTAGGTGTGTTAGTCTGTATCTTCTGATGAAGTGGGTTTTAACCCATGAAAGCTTATGCCCAAGGTGCCACAAGGACTCCTCATTGTTTTTCCAAATAGATAGTCCTCTATAAATACACTCCTCATATTTACCATTACTTTATATATTACAAATGAGCTGCTGGAACTAGGGGTGCTGGCGGTGCTGCCGCACGCCCTGGTTGAAATGGTTTCCATCATATACAGGGTTTACAGTTTGGTTCAATGTCTCTCAGCACCCCTACTATAAAAATTGTTCCATCAGCACTGCAAAAGAACAGCATTTATCTATTCTATCTATTCACATTCTTATTGTTGGTATTGTCCCTGGTACTGTTTTGGGAGTGTGTGGAGGGGGGACGGGGGTGGGGGGTGTAAGTAGAGAGTGTTTATTTGCAATGTCCTACTGTGTCTCCAGCAGATCATTCTAGGTATATTTGTAGGTTATCATTTGTATTAGATTATACTGTTTTAAACTTTAAAATCTTTTTAGTTGTGTTTGGGACAAGTACCTCTTTTCTGTCAATAGGGGTATTTTAGGTCATTTTATAGAATCATAGAATATTAGGGTTGGAAGAGACCTCAGGAGGTCATCTAGTTCAATCCCCTGCTCAAAGCAGGACCAACACCAACTAAATCATCCCAGACAGGGCTTTGTCAAGCTGAGCCTTAAAAACCTCTAAGGATGCAGATTCCACCACCTCCCTAGGTAACCCATTCCAGTGCTTCACCACCCTCCTAGTGAAATAGTGTTTCCTAATATTCAACCTAGACCTCCCCCACTGCAACTTGAGACCATTGCTCCTTGTTCTGTCATCTGCCACCACTGAGAACAGCCTAGCTCCATCCTCTTTGGAACCCCCCTTCAGGTAGTTGAAGACTGCTATCAAATCCCCCCTCACTCTTCTCTTCTGCAAACTAAATAACCCCAGTTCCCTCAGCCTCTTCTCTTAAGTCATGTGCCCCAGCCCCCTAATCATTTTCGTTGCCCTCTGCTGGACTCTCTCCAATTTGTCAACATCCCTTCTGTAGTGGGGGGACCAAACTGGACGCAATATCCCAGGTGTGGCCTCACCAGTGCCGAATAGAGGGGAACAATCACTTCCCTCGATCTGCTGGCAATGCTCCTACTTATAAAGCCCAATATGCCGTTGGCCTTCTTGGCAACGAGGACACACTGCTGACTCATGTCCAGCTTCTCATCCACAGTAATCCCCAGGTCCTTTTCTGCAGAAAGGGTAGGTCCTTTCTCCTGATCTACAAAAGGCCTTTCAAAGATGAATGCTGTTTAATATTATGAATGTCCTTTCATGGATAGCCTAGAGGTGATCTTTCTCATATTCAGACATTCTAGCTTTTTTTTCTTTCCCTGTCCTGTATTCAGGTGTGTCCTCTTGTGTGGATAAATATGTACAATTAATACTTTTATTTACATACTACTCTGCTGTCAAAGTGCATTGTGACATATGTATGTACTGAAATCTGACTTCCTTTATACATATATCCATATACTTTTTCATTTGTGTGCATGCCAATCCACACATTTAAATATGCCTTTGGTTCTTTTATTGCTTCTTGCTGCCTGAGGGATCTTGCCACCACCAGCAAATGTAAACTTTCATGTTGTTTTAAGTCCCACTTTGATTATCAGAATTGTTTTGTTTGACAATAGTAGCTTCTATTGAGAAATAATATCTGACAATATGCAAATAAAATACCGGTTCTTCTCTCAGCCAGGTTTACAGTCATAGAAAAAACACATAAAAGCAAGAAACCAAAAAAAGAAAAAAACCAGGGCAGACACAAAAGAGTAAGAGTAAAAAATATAATCTGATTGGTGGAGAAAGAGGAGAAATCTAATTTTTTAGAGCACGAAGTCACATATGCAGAAGCTGAGTGCATATCATTCACGTTTACTTTTGATTGATTAGTCATAGTTACTGGAAGGGCGTGCAAGTTTGGCATCTTTCCCTACTCTTAATAGGCACCTAAGGTGACATCCGCTGGTATCCCAGCTGGTGTCTCCACCTGTTTAACCTCTTAAAACTGGCACAGAGCATGATGTTTATATATTTAAGTGGTAAAGCGTACAGAAATAGGCCCAAGATTTAGTGAGAACACAATAATTGCTTTCCTTTTAACAGCAGGTGATGCATTTCCCACTGAGGAAAATATAATCCTGCTGCTTTAAGTCATAGTAGGAGCAACAGGGGAAAAATGCATGAGGAAACAGGAAATGTCACAGAGCTAGGTATTGGGAATTCCATTTGCAGATACCATGAAGCTCTGTCAGTATATAACATGACACTGTTAATTGATGGATTTAGTCAAACTGCCAAGAAAGTCATCAGATGATGTTTAATCACTAATTCAAAATTTTCAAAGTACAGAAAGTGGTAACAACTGTTCACTATTCTGTCTTCTCACTTCTGTTGCCCTGGCAGCTCTACCTACAGTTGGCAGTGAAAAAGTTGAAAGTATGAATACTCATAACAGCTTCAAGGACTAATCTAAACAGCATAAATGCGTCAGTTACAGTGTTAACATCAATTACATTCTGCAAGGAAAACTAGCATATGTGCTGTTCTGTAATTTTAATACAGTTGAATAATGTCTCCTAATTAACATATGCACATGTGCATACACTGTTAATAGTAATGACAGAAAATTGCAAATGTATATAGAACATTTGTACGACCCTCAACTCTTGCTGTCTAAGGCCTGATCTTGTAATCAGACTCTTGAACTCATATGGGGCTTCAATGACGTTAATGGGGCTTTTCATGGATGCAGGTGATCTGACTGCAGCATTGGGGCCTTGTAAGCTCATCAGAGCAAGGACTGTGCCCTCATACTATATGTGTTTGTACAGTGCCTAGCACAATGGGACCCCAAATCTAATCGGGCTTCTGGAAACTAGTATAACATAAATATTTAATAATAATAATGTATATTGTTGGTACAAACAGGTTAATTCTCGATGAAGTCTGATCTTCTGAGACTATTACATGAGTCAGAATGATGCATCACAACGTTACCGTTCCACTGGAATTACAGTGTTACCTTTTGGAAGATTATGTATTTTATGAACTTTCCAAAAACTTTGCCAGAATGCAAATAATCAGATATTATCACGGCACTAGTTAGTCCTTCTCTAAAGATTACATGTCCGTAAATTCCCTTGGGTTTGTAAGACTGTGAGTGCCAGGAGGATTTCCTTTAGGTGATTATTGGAATGTGTACTGAAACACTGGTGCATGTAACCAAGGGCTATTTTTCACATAAAGCCATTATGGGGTGTCAATACTGGCAACAAATTCTCACAACTCTCAACAAAATAGTACATCTCAGCATTACTCCAACTTCCAAATTAAGTTTAGGATGTACTGTATCAGTTCAGGTCTGAATGCTGACTTTCTTAAACCGTGCTTCCACCATCTAGCACTGATCATAGTTAAGAGACTAATTACATTACTGTGAAAAGCAGAAATCTCAGCCTTGATTAATAACTTGGCACAGATCAGAAAGAAATAGCTTCAGTCAAAAAAGCCTGATAGGGAACAATCTGGAGAATCTAGGCACCCATATGTAAAAGGTACAGAAGCCACAAAATGAGTTTAGATCCATCAATAAACTAATAATCGGCAGAAAACTCATTAGTATCTGAAACCTGTGTAAACTAAGCTGGCTGTGTAACTCTGTGTTGTAGAGATTCTGGCTCCTCTGACTATAATTTTTCTACTAAGGTGAACATTAAAGATAAACAAGTGCTTTCTGAATGATTTTAATTGGTTTATCTTCTCTATAATATTACACAAATATATCTGTTTTTTGGATACCTGTTTAAGGTGAAGAATGTTGCTTTAGTTAAGGCACCGGACCGAGTTTCAGGAGATCGGGGGTTCTAGTGTTCAAGTCTTCCTGGGTGATCTCGGGCATGTTACTTAGTCACTCTGTGCCTCAGTTTCCCATTTGTACGGATAAAATAATTTGTCTTTCTGAGGTGCTTGGAAACTATGGTGTCACATACGATGTTATCAGTAAGCATTTGTGACATTTTGTAAAGCTAGAGTGTGCAATCTTCACTGATAGTTTGAGGATTCTATTTGCCTTCTTTTTTATCCTCTTCTTCTTCCATATTTTCTTTGTGGCTAGACAGACACCTGCATATTCAGCATGCCTTTCTGGCCCCAGACGTCTGATGCTGAGCGCATGCTAACATGGGGGTGGAATTCAGTCATCCACATAAATGATCATGATTTTCAAATATGTGCTTAGGATGTTTTGTTTTACCATACAAGGTACAAAAGTAAATATCAAAGAAAAAGAATTTGCATGTTGCCCTCCTCTATTCCCCTCCAACCCTTGAAATCAAAGAAACAGTGTCTGACACATAAGAAGTAACAATGAACCAGATTTTTAAAGGTATTTAGGTGCCTAAAGATGCAAATAGGCACCTAAATACTTTTTAAAATCTGGCCCTGTGTTCATTTGGTTCCTCCTTGATGTAGGGATGCCTAGCAAGGGAACCTGTGTTAATAGTCTCAGTCCATGCTGACCTCTTTGGGAGACTTGCCTGAGTAAGAAGTGCAGGGTCAAGCATAGTAGGAGCAAAAACTGTCAGAGAGCTTATTGTTACAGAGACTTAGGGCCTGATTCTCATTTAGACTAAGGCCATTTTAGCACTACTCTGGCAGTAAAAAGTGGCCTTAACGTGTGCGTCAGTTATTTTTGCACCCTCCTTAAGGTCCCTTTCCACAACTAGAGCTGTGTAAAACGTTCTTAGGATAAGTGAGAGATGGGGCCATAATGTTTTGAAGAAAGTAGGGAGAGACAAAGACAAGTGACTGCTCAACTGCAACACTTCTTTATGACCCAGGCCCTAGAGAATATTGTGGCCCATTTCCTTTCTAAGGCAATATATTTTGACCTCATAGTTGACTGCTGACTTCATTTTAAGGGCCAAATCTTGCTCCCAGTGACGCCAATGGCAAAAATCCCTTTGATTCCAATAAGAGCAGGAGTTGGCACTATGGGTAATGAGCATATTACATCCTGAAACTGATGCATTGTTTTGGCGGGGAGTTATTGAGGCATGCATGACATGCATTTATATAGAAATATGAAATAATTAGAAAGTCTTTATACTGACTAGTCTGGATTTTCTCTTAAGTTTCTGCATGTAATTTATGAAAAAGTGTTATTTTCATTACTCAGACATATATACAAAGGAAGCAAATTATCTTATTACATTCTGTGGCCAATCAAAGGAAGAGTTAAGTGGACCATACACAGTTCTCTTAAAACATTAATTTCCTGTGTTGTCTTTCATTTCCATGATAATGAAATGTTGAAAATAGCCACTGGGTATTATTGTATGAAAGATAAATTAGATCATTCCAGTTAGATAGAAGTCCTCTCTTAAGGTTGTCATCAGGACATGATTACTGTAAATTTTTCTATACATGAGAAATGCCAATCTTCTAAAGCATTTCCTGCTTGAAAACAAGCAGTGATTTTTCAGGATCTTTTCATTTAAATACTGTCAAGCTGATGACAATGGAAGTGCTTTTTAAATGAATGATTAAGTACTGTATTTAATGTTTAAAAATGGCTTTTTTCCCCCCAACTGGGCTTAATTGTAAGAGTTCAGTGGAACTTGCAGATCGATGTTTAGCACTTTGCAGAATCAAGCCATATAAGATTCCAGGGGCATGCCTGGGTGAGTGCAATGGCTTCACTTGTATAGTTACCCACAGGTCTGTAACACTTTACATTTCATACTTTCTTGTGCAGTAGGCTTTTGCTTTATAGCAGGGGTAGGCAACCTATGGCATGCGTGCCGAAGGCGGCACGCAAGCTGATTTTCAGTGGCACTCACACTGCCTGGGTCCTGGCCACCAGTCTGGGGAGCTCTGCATTTTAATGTAATTTTAAATGAAGCTTCTTAAATATTTTAAAAACCTTATTTACTTTACATACAACAATAGTTTAGTTATATATTATAGACTGATAGAAAGAGACCTTCTAAAAACAGTAAAATGTATTACTGGCACGCGAAACCTTAAATTAGAGTGAATAAATGAAGGCTCAGCACACCACTTCTGAAAGGTTGCTGACCCCTGCTTTATAGGGAAGAGGTGAGACTTTGATAAAGGCCTAACCTCCCTGTGGCTTTTAGTGGGAATTGGATAAAGAACTCCCTTTGGTGGGAGTAGAATCCTATCCATGGTGCGCAGTGTATATTGTGGAGGGAAAGGGCAAAAGGATCCTTCTGTCTCCTCTTATCTCTGCCCTGCAATTGTAGTGTTTTCATCTACCTCAGTGCAAGAACTATACACAGCTTGTGGTGTGGGCCATGCCAAAAGGGATCTGAAGAGGGGACCATACACCCTATGGCCTGGCACAGACCACATTCTCCTTGTGTGCCAGGGAACACCATTATACACAATGGCTCCTGGAGCACCTGCTAGGGCACCGAGGTACTCTTCCAGCCACAATGCAGGGCGGAGCCCGTAAGATACAAGCCAGCCCTTTCTATAGAAATATATACAAGTTTTTTGAGGATTTTTTGAGGGTAGGGGGAGGTTTAAATCTTCACCAGTTTCTAGGATGGACTCTTTTTGAAAATTTTCGAAATATTTGGAAAAAAGTATGTTTCACTTTGGAGTTTCTCACTAAAGCTAATTTAAGCCTCAGAAGGTTCATGAAATTTGGATATGCGTCTGACCTTCAAACCTTTTGAGGACCATATGGTATATTGCCCATGATCCATGCACGAGATACATGTGTGGATCAAATACATTGCATTGACCTCACATATGCAACTTGTTAGTTACCATTATTTTTGAGCACTCCAAAGCACAAGAGTAGCTTTACAAGTGCTAGTTGCTTCTAATGGACCACAATCCAAAGAATGGTTATGTACAATAAATAGTACAGTAAAAATCATTTTAAAACAATGCTTACTGTAAAATTACAGAAGAAAATTGGCAATTTCAGATACACCAGAAGTCTTTCTTCATGTTGGAGTGATATCTGAGTAATTTGGTCAAGAGTAAAATGACTTCAAGGTAAAGCTGAGTAGTAATTCTCTTGCCCACACTCAGCATATGGCATTATTCTGATGTGGAAAACGAGGCTTTGGGGCACATGGTTAATATATTCTAAAACAGTTTCAGGGTTGTTGTTTTTTAAATGTCCCTTTTTTTCCTCTCTGTCTCTGAACAGTGAGAACCACAGCTTCTGCAGAAAACTCTGATGTATTCTCCCACTAGAACAATTCAAGTGGCTAAAACTTCTCAAAGTCTACAATAAACTTCTCAAAGTCTACAATAGAGCCTCCAGTTCAGTAACATGACTCATAACCCATAGCCCTAGATTTTCCAGTTGATCATGATAAAGATCTTTAAAATGTTTGTGCTGTAATTCAGGTAAATATTATACAAGCATTTTTTCCAGTGAGTCAGATCCAGTGATGAGAACAAGTCTAGTGGAAGCCTAAAGGCTAATGCTTGCTCGCTCACTGTTTAAATACATCACATTAAGTTAGAATTAAATCTCCTGCAGACTGAAAGGATCATATTTAAGAAAAATGGACAGTAAGTATTATACTGATGTATTTTAGACATCATGTAGAAGGGATACTTATTGTAAAGATATATTTTTGGAATGTTCACTTGCAATATGTATTATAAAATGAAAAATTAGCATGTAAGGATAAGCTGAATTGTCACCATATATCCTGAGTTGCAGTCAGTTCACAAATACTCATCTAAGCCTACATTTGTGAATATTTTGAGCCTTCTTTTCTACAGCTTTGTGAATGGTTCAGTCTTATTAGAATAAACTTATTAGAATAAATAAATCAATAGAATATTTTGCAATAACTTCTTAAAGAATATTTCTAGGCATGTCGCTTTTAGGGGTATGTTTTCAACTGAGTATGCAGGGATTTAACTACACAATTGTCATTAGTATTACTAAGAGATGAACAGCTAGAATTTCATGATTTCAGCTGAGAAGGTATCCTCTTACTGTGTACTAGTCCTATACCTTACTGCATCTGTGGATACAAAAAATGCGGTGCTAAATTAAAGTTTTCAGTTTAAGATTTTTCATAGAGGAAACAACATTAATTTAACTTGTGTAACATTATTACTTTTTATTACTTGTTCAGTATCCACAATATGTGTAATGAAAACCACCTGTAGAAGTTGCAAGGCTGCACTGGGGATAAGTAATGCATTGGTCCTTTTATGTATAAAATTACATTATGTGTAAGCAGCGAGGGGGAAACTGTGTGATTTATTTAACTATAAACCAGAGAGAAAAATTACTCATTTCCACATTTTCTACGACATGTAAAACCTGATTAAACTGGCTTTTTGCAAGTATTCTAGGGGAGATCTATCAAAATTCATCTTTACCCCATCCTACGAGAGGGGAGGATGTGGAGCTGCAGTGTAGCTCCTCTTCAGCCATTACTTTTGACTATAGGCTGATAATAGTGTCTGCTGCCCCTCTGCACCTCTTCTATGTTCCAAGCCACTGTATCTGTTGTCGTCGTAAGCATGGATCCAACTGTCCCTCTCCTGGCTTACCACCATAGCAACCCTTCACAATTGCCTATCATGAAGTGGTGCATAGTCACCCCACCAGCACACAGAAATCTGTCCCTGCATGGCTCCCAACACATCTATCCCTTATTCAGGGCTGCTGGAGTGTTGTAGCAGCACAGAGTGTCTTGTGTAAAGCCTATGCAATGGGGTGAATTGTATCCCAGTGACATATCCCAGTGCCTGCTGTTTATACCCATTGACTTCAGTGGGACTGAATCGGTGTAACAAAGAGCACAGTTTGACCCAAAGTGTTTAATGGGCACAAATATTTCAGTTTTAATTTCAGACCCATCTGGGACTTTGTTGAATTTTCTTATTATGGCTTGACTTTAAAATTTGGCATATTCCTTTTGCTAAATCTGTATCTGTATCTTCAACTAATCTGGTATCTTCAGCTAATGCCACATGATGCTGTCTAGCCTATATAGACTTCAGATGATTAATCCCATGAATAGAGAGGGTTAGATTACACTGGTGCAGTCTATTGTCTCATGCTGGATATGTAAACTCTCTCTTTATAAAGTGGAGTCCAGGGTTAGTTTATTGGCTATACTGCAGCTATTAGAGCTGGTTATCAGCTATGTGATTTGCAAACCTGTTCTGCAACAAGTATTAAAATTTGTTTCCTCACCGAGATTCATAATTTAGTTGCCATCTATAAGAGAGTGCATTACAGGTTGCAGTGTTTTTTTCCATTTGTGGGAAACAAAAAAAAAAAAAACAAGGACCAATCCTGTAATCTTTACTGTGTTTTATTCACTTAAAACTATCACTGAAGTTAATGGGAATTCTGAATTAATAGGGAGTGTGTGTTTTGGCCCACATTTTAGCACTGATCCTTTCTTTAGGCTCAGTCATACCCCATAGTCACTAGCCTGTGTTGAGTGCATTGAAGAAATCCAGCACTCCTGGGTGACATCTGGGAGTAAGGTCTACACTAAAAACTTAGGTCAATTTACAGCCACTGCATTGGTTCATGTCCACACTACCCTCCTTCTGTCAGTGGTGCACATCCTGACTAGGACTGCTGCTTCCACCTACTTTAGAGGGGCAGTGTGGGGGTCTGAGAGCCCGGGCTGTCAGTTCCATGCAGCTCTCCATCAGGAGCTTGGCTTCCACCCCCGCTTTCACCTCCCCGCTCCCCACCAGGAACCTGGCTGCCCCCCCCTCCCCCCAGGTTCCTGGCTCCCTGCAGGAGCACAGCAGCTGCCCAGGTTCCCAGCTTCACGCTCCCTGCCGGGAGCATGGCTGCTGCCCAGGCTCTCAACAGGGAGCTCCGTGCCCAGAGCCCAGGTGGCTCCCAGCTGGGAGCGGGGAGCCTGGAGGGCATCCCAGCTGGGTATGGGGAGCTGGGAGCCTGGAGGGCAGCCCGGCTGGGAGCGGGGAGCTGGAAACCAGGCACAGTAGCCCGACTGGCAGTGGGGAGTCAGGACCCTGAGGGCAGCTTGTCTCTGAGTGGGAAGACTGGGCATCTGCCCGGTTGGGAGTTGGGAGCCGGGAGCCTAGGGGGCAGCCCGGCTCCAAGCAGGGAGCGGGGAGCCTAGGCAGCATGAAGTAGCCCAGTGGGGAGCCAGGAGTCGGGGGAGAAGGGGCAGCTGACACCAATGACAGCCAATAGCCGATGTAAGTAACCCGCAGTGTCTGTGTAGTCGTCTTAACTATACCGACATAAGCCTTATGCCTCTTGTGGAGGTGCTGTTATTATGTTGGTGTAGTAGGGCACTTACACGGGAGGGAGCAAGGCTGTAGTGGTACACTAACATAATTAGGTCAATGTAAACTGTCTTATGTTGACCTAACTCTGTAGGGTAGACCAGAGCTTAATCTTCCTGTGGAAGAAAGAATACCTCTCAGAGCTCCTTGAAGGCAGGGAAAATACACATTACTGCATTCCTTTGTGTCTCCAGCCAGCTCAGCTGGCCAGGAAAGAATGGAGGACATGGCTCCACCTTCACCCAGAAACTCCCCACAGCTATTAAAGTGCTTCCACTGCCAGGGTGCTAGCAGGGAGCATTCCTGCTCTCCAAGGTGTGGCTAGAATGCAGGGACACAAGATGAGGTGTTTCTTACATGGCTTCCTTCAACTTGAGCACCCTCGGGGCAGCTGGATTTAATATGGCCCTTTGCTTTAGAGCCCAATCCTGCTCCCATTTAAATCAGGTTTTCAGCGGACCCTACTAGGAGCCGAACCAAAGTCCTGGTGTGTTTGTGTGTGCATGTGTATAAATAAATAAAATAAATTCCAGGAGAAATTTGACTTTTTTTTAATTTATTTATTAGGATTTGATTGTTCTATTTTCAATAGATTGTAATGTGTAAAGAAAATAGTTTCTTAGGACACTCCCTTCAGATTTTATTGCTTTTTTACTTTTTGTTTCTGGGTGTGTGTGTGTGTGTGTGTGTGTGTGTATTCTGTATATAATATATGTACAGTGGAATATATAATAGGTTACATGGGGGGTGGGGTGGAGCAAATTTTCTGCTGATGCAAATTGATGTAGCTGTGCTGAAGTCAATATTTTATAAAATAACCGGAGAGCTATTATGCATGTGCAAGCCATTCCAGCCGAGCTGGCCACAGTTAAGCAGATGTTACTTCAAAAACCTGCCTTAACAAGTTCAGTTCTCCAATCAAACGTTTGTGGCTAGAGCAGAGCGTCCTGTCAGACAGGCAAAAGAAAGACAGAGTGACAGCAAGAAACAATGAAAGCAAGATTCCTTTCAGCAGTCTCAGCAAAAGGGAGGCAAGGGGGGGAGGATGTCTGGAGTCAAGGAAACCTCACCACTGCACTCATATTGCCCTCTCATTGCTAATCTTCCACTTCTCTGTTTTTATGAGAGGCCAAAACATCCAGTAGCTACTGAATATGGCTTTGCAGCTGTTTTTTATCAGCATTGCTTTTTCTAGATAACAGACTAACCTGGTGATTAGAGCTGAGATGCTGAAAGCTGGGAATCCTGGTGTTTTTTTCATGTTTTGCCACTCTGGCAACCTGGGTATTACACTTAAAATCTTGGTGCCTCAATTATTATGGATAACATAATGGTACTTACCTCCTTCACAGGGCTGTTGTGATGATGCATATGTAGCATTTCTAAAGCATTTTGTAAGCTTCACATTGAAGGCACTATAAAGTATTTTTTAATATTTTTCTATAATGTAGCACTCTGACAGGAATTGCCAATGTGTATGTGAGGACAGTCATAGTAGTGAGAGGAAGGAAAGGGGACAAAAATGTCCAGTTTGGGATTTACCTGTTGCTCACATTAATGACAATTTTAAGCTATACGCTGCAGTTATTTTGAGTGAATGCACAGGTTAAGTAGCCCTCTATATGTATGCACCCAGAGTAGTCTTCGCAAATGAACACTCCACATCTGTGATAGCCACAGAAACTCTTCCCCAAACCTTCAAATGGATTCTATGAATGCTTTTCCATCCATGTTATAGCCCCCTGTCTCCTTCAATCCATCACTTCCATGAGTCACATGCAAGTACCATATGTATAAACAAGTCAGATGCTTCCAACCAACATCTACTTTCAGTGTGTTCTGGTTGATTTATACTCATAAAAACAGTGAGAAATTATTCAGAAATTGTAATTACTTGAGAAAGTCAGAAGTTGATTAATTAAAAGCTTCAATTTTTATGTTGCATTTCTCTGATTGTTAACATTTCTGGACATATGGCATCAGTACTTATACTGTGTGATGTTTGTTAATGTAAATTGGATTTGACATAAACAAGATTATAGCTAATTATTTCATTTAAAATGTATATATTGTGTAAGATAAGTTCATAAACATGTTGCACAGTATTTATTTTACAGCTTTATTTACTTGACTGTCTGCTTTTGCTATCTAGTAAACTTCTCTCAGGTTCAGTGACTACCTTTTCACCCATGACATCTTTAAGATACAAAGGTTTCTGTCAGATAGTTTCTTCCCTTCTAAAATTACACTTAGGCATTAACAATTTAGAAATAGCTGAATGTTTACTTAGCTCCTAAAACCTAGATCATTCAACAAAAATAAATGTTGCCAGATTCAGGTGGACTGTACTGAGAAAGGACCAGGTTCTCTCCTATGTCTAACCACTTTACACCATATCTTGGGCACAAAAGAGCCAACCTAACATGACTGAACCACCTTGCTGTAAGGGAATCCTCTGGTGATGTAGAGACAGCATAGTAGTTCCTAAGCCACCACCTATCGCCATTCCTTTGGCTGCCACTAAGAGCATGTCCAGAACTTCCTTCACCCAGCTATCTGTGGCTACTGTAATGGCTTCTGGGATCATTGACAGTTGGTGCAGGTTACAAGAGCCCTAGAACTACTGCTTTTACTTATATCAGGGATCAGCCCAAGTAAGGGAAAATGCTTAAAACTGCCTTTGCAAACCTCCTTCCCCACCTATGTTGCATTTTATACTCCTTGGCTACCACAGAGGATCAGGGCAAAAAAACTCCACTTAAACGTAATTCATAACAGGCCACATCCTGATTTACTTATTATTCTGTTCTTATTCAGGGAAATCTCTTATTAGTATCAGTGGGAGTTTCATCTGAATAAGGACTGAATACAAAGTGAGAGAGGATGTCCAGATATGACCTCTAATAATAATGAAAAATGGATATCCACTTCTATAAAGGAGACATAATTATGATGCTATCAATACTATTTATTTTCATATGGTCTAGTTTTGATAATCACATTGACAGCATATATATCTGATACACTGTTCTCCTAAATTGGGCTACTACTACTCAGCAACTAACTCAATTAGAATTCAAAATTCAAACTTTCTGGCATTATATCGATCATTCTTTCCCATCTCAGGTTAATTCCAGTAAAGGCTTAAAGTACTCTATTATTCTTATTAGCCATACTCTCCCTGATTTATTTCATCCACAAGAAAAGCATGTTCTGTGTCTTGAATGAAATACAGTTGGTATGTCATCTCAGGACAGAACGCATTTACTTCATTTTTTTATTCATGCAGCCAAACAGAATCGCTTGCTCAAGATTTAAGAGGAAGAGATACCACTCCCCCAAGCAACCACCACCAGGGAGATTTGTGGCCCAGAAGGAGTGCTGACTGCTAACTTTTTTAGATGCTTGTGCCAGCAAGAATACTAAGTTCTAGACACATTAATATAGCTTTGTCATTCCTGTTTTCCTCCCCACCCTTTGTTATCCCTTCCATTTGGAATTGACCCCCCCCTTCTCCTTTCATTCATATCCCTCTATATATCCACTTCTTCTACAAAACCTTCCTCCAATAATCCATCAGATAAACAGATTAGAATAGTTATGTACATTTTTAAATGGACCACTGGTGTATTGGCCCCCCCACCACTGTGTCTTGTTTCTAAAATTGTGCTGTCTGTCCAACTCAGTCATTTGGGGATTTTATACTGCCACCCATCACGATAGTATAAGAACATAAGAACGGCCGTACTGGGTCAGACCAAAGGTCCATCTAGCTCAGTATCCTGTCTACCGACAGTGGCCAATGCCAGGTGCCCCAGAGGGAGTGGACCAACAGGCAATGATCAAGTGATCTCTCTCCTGCCATCCATCTCCATCCTCTGACAAACAGAGGGTAGGGACACCATTCCTTACCCATCCTGGCTAATAGCCATTAATGGACTTAACCACCATGAATTTATCCAGTTCTCTTTTAAATACTATTATTGTCCTAGCCTTCACAACCTCCTCAGGTAAGGAGTTCCACAAGTTGACTGTGCGCTGCGTGAAGAAGAACTTCCTTGTATTTGTTTTAAACCTGCTGCCTATTAATTTCATTTGGTGACCCCTAGTTCTTGTATTATGGGAATAAGTAAATAACTTTTCCTTATCCACTTTCTCCACATCACTCATGATTTTATATACCTCTATCATATCCCCCCTTTGTCTCCTCTTTTCCAAGCTGAAGAGTCCTAGCCTCTTTAATCTCTCCTCATATGGGACCCGTTCCAACCCCCTAATCATTTTAGTTGCCCTTTTCTGAACCTTTTCTAGTGCCAGTATATCTTTTTTTAGATGAGGAGACCACATCTGTATGCAGTATTCGAGATGTGGGCGTACCATCGATTTATATAAGGGCAATAATATATTCTCAGTCTTATTCTCTATCCCCTTTTTAATGATCCCTAACATTCTGTTTGCTTTTTTGACCGCCTCTGCACACTGCGCGGTCATCTTCAGAGAACTATCCACGATGACTCCAAGATCTTTTTCCTGATTTGTTGTAGCTAAATTAGCCCCCATCATATTGTACGTATAGTTGGGGTTATTTTTTTCAATGTGCATTACTTTACATTTATCCACATTAAATTTCATTTGCCATTTTGTTGCCCAATCACTTAGTTTTGTGAGATCTTTTTGAAGTTCATCACAGTCTGCTTTGGTCTTAACTATCTTGAGTAGTTTAGTATCATCTGCAAACTTTGCCACCTCACTGTTTATCCCTTTCTCCAGATCATCTCCAGGTATCTGAGCACCTTCCACCTAAATCAATAGCAAGAGCCAAGTCCCAAGTGGACTCTATGGAGTCTGTTTCCTGCTTGGGGTCAAAACTCTGCTCTTTGTTTGTTTTTTGAGGAGGGGGCAGTTGGTAGTGGTTTGGGAATAGAAGAGATGTTGCATTGTGAGCATCACTTATGAAGGAAAGACTTTCTCAAAGAGCAAGGTTTTGCAACATTTCCTAAAGACGGCCAGACTGAATTCACCTTATCTCCTATATGAAATGGTTCTACAGTCCTTAACCAAGGATGCTTTGTCCCAAGATCTCAGGTGCTTCATCGTGAGCTTTGTGATCTGTATTGTTCCAGAGGAGTGCAACTGTCACAATGGTTCATAGATTGAAATTTGGTCTTTGATGTAGTGTGGAGTTGATCCATTCGTTGCTTTGAAATTTAGGATCAAGGCATTATAATGGCATCAAACGCTGACTAGGAGCCAGTGGAGGGATTTGATGCTCACAACAGCTTAAGCCAGGGAGAAGGCTGTAGTACCAGCCGGAGCCAATGCATTGTCTTCACATTCAGCTTCAGATACCATGAGCTGCAGCAATCCAGCGTGGAGATGACACATGCAGGGATCAGTGTGGCCACTACCTGGTCCTCCAGATTTAGCAAGGAGTAAAAAACAGAACTTTGAATAGGGCTGTAAGTCTTCAATGGAAGGCATAAACAATGTCTTGATCAGCTCTTACGGGGAAGTTCTTAGAGGCAATATGTTCATTTTATTATTCTATGTTTGTGCAGCACCCTGCAAACTTATAGCACTCAATAAATAACAATTAAAATAGTTACGTCTTGAAGTCAAGGGAGATATGCTTATTTGGTGCAGCTGAAGAGCTGGCCCTCTGTTTTTCATCTGGATAACCCATGGCAACAGGATTCCTCTGGGGATGCTGAAATGTTTCTATTTCTGCCTCTTTAGCTTCTCCCTTTCACACTGTAGCACCAGTAGGGAAACTCTGTTCTGTGTCCTACGTAAATGCTTTTTATGAGGTTTTTTTTTTAATCACACTCTTTGATGATTAGGATGAGGGCAAGAAGGGATTTGTAGGGTAAATCATCAAGTTAAAATTAATTTGGTGAATGTAAGCAGAACAAATTGGTAAATTATGTTACCTTTTTGACTACCTTCTCCTCCTCCATTTTCAGATCATCTTACTCCTACACTAGTGCTGTCCTGCTACCTCCTATGTTTTTTATCTCAAGTCAAGGCCCATCTCAGAGACATAATATCTAGAGGTGAAGCCTGTGAGGGAGAGAAAAAAACCAAAACTGTCAGTGTCCCTTAACAAAAAAAGCATGTTTATTCTCCAACAACTTTCCTCCAGGTGAGAGAGCTGGATAGAATTTGTCATGATCACTCCTAGATTAGCCAGTGCATAGCCATATGCTGCTCACCTTCCTCATTATTACATTATTACATTATTACTTCTGCACATGAGGACAAAGTGCCTCTAGAAAATGCCCACTCTCCACCAGACCTGGAAGCAAGAGTCCAGGCTTGAAGCTTCCTGCCTTGCTAGATGCCCAATTTGTTACCCTTAGCTGATGTAGAGTGGCATAAATCCATTGAACTGTTTTACCCCAGCTGAGAATCTGGCCCCTGTCCTGCAACCCTAACTCATGTTGAGTTGTAGTTCCATGAGTAGTTCTACTGAGTTCACTATGTCTACTCATCAAGATTGTGGGTTGCAGGATCAGTCCCTTTAACTATCTTGTGCTGTTTCAGACTTTATTAAACTCTGCTCTCATATATGTGGATACTGACATCTGAATGGGTGCAAAGCCAAAACTAGGCAGCAGCAGAAATGAGACCCAGCTGATTTTTATGAAAATAACTGGCTTCAGAAGAGTTGGTAAATCAGTTTTAATCACTTCAGCTGAGATTTAATATGAAATGTTCACTCAGGCTTAAGTAATTTTGAACAATTAAGAAATCTGCTCAACATATTTGTTAAAGCCATCATTACTGTTTTCACCAGAATGTTCATAATGCACACAGCATGCAAAGAAGGCTCTTGCCAGTTTCTTGCTCCGTTGAAAGAGTTTTAAAATGTGCAGTTTGGTTTTAATTGCTAATAAAATTAACAACGAAACTACCATTGTTGAAATCAGGTAGGAAAATAGTAAATTGGTGAAAAGAGCCGTTTTAAAAGACCTTCCTTTCATTGGCTTGCACTGTTTAGCGATAGCAGTTATTTAACACTAAAGGTCGGCAGTTTGGCACCAGATGCAGTGCTGAAGGAAGTGACAGAAATACCTAATACAAGGAGCTTTTATATTTTTTCCATGTGATTTATTTTAGTGCACTGCTGAATAATATTGTATAACAGATAGCTCACTTAAATCCCCTATTCTCCTACACTTGGACACATGTAAAATACGCAATTCAGACAGGGCTATGTACTATATATAATATATATATATAATCTCCTCAGGGGCTGTTGGAAAAAGCCTATTCCATCAGAAGTTTATATAGCAGGATGATAATGAAAAATAAATATTTTTTAAACATTATAATATTCTCCAGAGGAGCTCTCTCCAGAACTAAAGCTTAATCCTAGAGCAGCTTTCCAAAGTCCTTCAAAGATGAACTAGTGCCTCCCCACATGGGATCATAGCTTAGGTCTTCATCTCTCAGGTCAGCATCACTACCTAATTCTGGTTTCTGCTACTGTAGGTTGCTAGTTTCAACAGAGTCTACTGACTAACTTCATTATTATTATTTTTTAAATATTTCCCTAGGAAAATAGGACTTTTAGGACTTGCCATGTTGGAATAGGCAACTAGTGTGTCTAGTGTAGACCATGTCTTTGATCATGGACAATCGCCTGACAGTTCAGAGGAAAATGAAGCCACCAGGCTTCTGGACAATTGTTGCTTATGTAACTTTCCCACACCCAGGTGACAAAAGTCTTATACCCTGAAGCATGAAGGTCTGGATGGACTGTGAAGTTATCCTAGTTGGTTTAAAAGGCAATGTTACTGGGTGAAATTCACCGTGCTGCAGAGTACCACCACAAGGCCCTCTGCACTACTTATGCTCCAGGTGGAGTTATTGGTGGAGCAGCTGTGTTGGAGGGGCCATTCTGGCCCAACTTAGGGCTGCTCTGGAGGGCAGTGATGGGGCCATGCCTGAAACCCTCACAGGGGACAATTACAGTTTTGAGTCCTTGTGCTCAAGTGGGTGCACAGGGAAATAACTGGCATGAGATTAGCCACAACAAGTGGATTAGGAAGCGGTGGAGGGGATGGAGTTATATCCTTGTCCCCTCCTTCACTGGTGTGCAAAGCTGTGGCTTGCCACAGCTGACAGTACACACTGCACTACCTTAAAGAGTGTAGCTGGGCCAGATTGCCTCTGGACGGCAGAGTTCCTGATGGAGTGGGATGGCTCAACCCCAACTGCCACATTGGTCAGAGCCCACTGGCCCTACTCTAGCAAAGCACTTAACCATGTGCTTAACTTTTAGCACATGAGTATTTCCATTTGTGAGGCAAACTCACAACCAAACTAGGGCTGCTCACTCAGCTGCTGCGGTGAGACCACATCTCCGGGCAGAATTCCTCTGGGCCACGTCCACTGCATGGATGGCGGATGGAGCCACTCTTCTGAGAGGCTAGCCTCCGGCTCTGCCCCTTCCACCTGCTTCCCCCATCCCCCCGCGGCCAGAGCCCTAGCCTCCCCGAGACCCCACCCCAGAGGAGCCTCAAGTCCTGCCCCCCTTGTCCAGAGGAGCCCCCGGCCAGCCAGTGCCCCCCTACCCAGCCACGCCATAGGAAAAGCTCTTGTTTCTTCTCTTCTGGGAGAAGAACCTGAGCTTTTGATATGCACCATGCAGGTTCCAGGATGGCTGATGTGTTACTCAGCTTCCCAGGTTCATCAGTAATCTCCCTGGAGTCCAGGGAGATTACTGATGAACCCGGGAAGCTGAATAGCACATACTGCCTCCTCAGCTGCCCCAGAACCTGCATGGGGCATAAGAAATCAAAAACTTCACTCCAAAACCTCACAACTGAGGGTCCGGCAGTCGTGGCAGCACCAGGGGAGGCTTAGGTTAGTGTACCCTTGCCTATTATACCCGCCGCCCATGGTCGACTGGCTCCATGGATGCCTCCAAGGAGCAGTTGGCACTGTCCAGGGATCTTTGCTCAGTGTCCCCCTCTGACTCCCTGCTTTTGACCCTATGACCCTCACTCCTGTCCCTGTTTTATCTTTTGTTGTCCCCAGTATTTACTTGAGACCTGGGTCTGGTAGCTCCTCCCCTTAGGCTAAGGGGAGGGACCTTTAGATGTGGGTGGGCTAGTGCCTGCCCATCACCAGACTCTCAATAGGTGCTGCGGTGAGTCAGGACTCAGGCAGCAACAACCCAGGTGCACTGACTTACCACTTCAACAGAGTCTGCGGTAACTCAGCCCTCAGGCATGCAACAGCAATCTATCGCTAAGCAGAGCCTGAGTCACATGACCCTAGGTTCAGGTACTTCCACAACCCCACCAAAGCTGTCGATCTGTCTGAGGCCTGGTCTACACTGAGGGCGGGGATCGATCTAAGTTACGTAACTTCAGCTACGTGAATAACATAGCTGAAGTTGAAGTACTTAGACCTACTCACCGCGGTGTCTTCACTGTGGTGAGTCGACTGCTGCCGCTCCCCCATCGACTCTGCCTGCGCCTCTCGCAGGAGTTGACGGGAGAGCGCTCGGGGGTGGGGGGTGGGGGTCAATTTATCACGTCTAGACTAGACACGATAAATCAATCCCCGCTGGATCGATCGCTGCCCGCCGATCCGGCGGGTAGTGTAGACATACCCTGAGTAACAGCACTATCTGGCCAGGAACGGTCCTGCTGCCTTGCCACACACCAGACTCCGGACTGACTCTCAGCCTGCCTCTACCCTTGTCCCAGCCCCAGTCCCAGTATTGTCCTTGCCCTACTCCAACCTCATCACTGACCCGCTCCAGCCTCGTCTCTGCTTCCTGATCCTTCCGAAAACCTTGGACTCTGACTACCCAGCTTTGACCTTTGGCCTGTATCTGGACTCCAGCTTGAATATCGACTTGGCTTGTCTTTGGACTGTGACCACCCAGCTTTAACCTCTGGCCACAGTTCTGATTCTGGTTTGTCTATAGATTCTGACTTTGGTTTTGACCCAAACCTGTCCTGGGTCTTGATTCCAGCACCACCTGGGGCCCAGGCCCAACCCTCTGCCTAGCTGTGACTTACACTCCAACCACTAGGCCTGATTATTGACACCATTGACTTAAAGCTAAGCATGTAATTAGTGATTTGCTGGATCAGGGCCTATAATCTTAATCCTTTTCTCAGTTTTGCAAAGATCATTAATATATTTGAATGTGACTTCTACAAAATTATTAAATGATCCATAGAATATATTTCATTTTGCCAATTTTAATTTCTTACCTCCAGCTTTCACTCCTTGTATTCTGGGACCAGGATGTCTACGTTTGCTCCATTACAATAGATGGAAAAGTGTTCACAGTGTCCTGTGTTCCTGATTTGTTTGTTTGTTTATGTCGTAGCTAGCACATGCCCTAGCTATGTCCTAGCTAACAGCATGGCTATGTTTATGTCCTAGCTAACAGCATGGCTATGCCAGAGCAAATACACATCTAGTGTATCAGAATACTGGATGGTGGATCCGAGTTTGCATTTGAGATACTAATTTCTATTTTTTTTTTAAAGGAATGTTTTTGATGGCTTTGCTATCTAACAACCATTTAACTATCATTTTTACAGGAAAACAGCTGCACAGTGGGAATTTTCATATTTTGTTCTGTGAACAAACATGCTTAGACACATGTATAGGCTTATGCTGCAACATAACAAAATTACAGGCTTCTATAGAACTGTACATTAGTGCCCATATGGGTTTGGTATACTTCCCTTTGATGGGGTTTACAAAAACCACACTGAGACCAAGGGGTTAAGGAGCAGCTCTGGGCCCAGGCAGCCCCACCCAGCCACACTGCAGGGCTTTAAAAAGGAGAGGAAAGGGAGCTCAGAGGGAGGCAGCAAACGGGAGGCGACAGCTGCCCTGAGCTCTGAGGGGATGTACTGCCCAGGAGCTCCCTGCCTGAGGCATGACTTCACAGACCAGTGAACACCTACAAAGGAGAGAGAAGTCAAGTGAATGAGCATGCAGGTCAGAGAGTTGGTAGAAGTGGCTTAGCCTCTGAAACTAAAGGAGATGGGTAGGAAGTGATGCAGGGAGGATGCCAGCTTAGCACCCTAATGTGTCCAGTGCAGCTGCCCACCATTGGTCCCTGGACCGGAGCCTGGTGGAGAGGGCAGGCCTGGGGCTCCCCTACCCTCTCCCAGAGGACATTACAATACTAGGGGCCTTCACCTAAACTGAGAGGCCTGCTGGAATAGACGTTGACTGCTCTAGGACCCAGCCCCCACACTCCCTGTGCAGAAGGGGAGAACTGGAAACCTTTGGGGCAGTGGTGCTGAAGGGCAGGATCCAGTTTCCAATGTGGAGATGACCTGCTGATCCCTGCCTGACCACAAGGCATCACTGTGGGTGGTTGTGCACTTTCTACACCCCCTCCCCCCCTTCTGCCAATTACCAACATAATCTAGACTAGATAATGGAAAGTTTTATTAGGATTTTCTATTATTTTTACACAATTAGTGAAGGTGTTACCTTAAAATAAAGTGGTTTTGTGCCATCATATGAGACTTTACGCAACGGGTGAAATCCTGGCTCTATCATGTTTCAAATAAGCCAAAATTTCCTTCCAACAAAGTTGTGATATAACACTACTAGATTTTTAAAAGTAGACTCTAATTATAGGTCCTGTGCTTCAGAAAGCTAAAAACTGAATTTCAGAAGTATTGAGCAGCTACTGATCCCATTGACTCAGTTTAAAGTTGAGGTGCTTAGCATCTCTGAAATGCAGTTGGGCACCCAAAATTATAGCCCACTTTTGAAAAAATAAATCAGTGCTACAGGCCCTTCTCTACTATCTATTCCACTTTTCTAAAATGATTATCAATAGTATTTGTATCAGTAATATTAATCTAAATGGTTCTTGTCACTACTCAGTAACTGGACGTTCCTTCTCTAGTGTTTATGGGAAGAATATTTTTCGCAGGGTCTGAGCCTTATTGCTTTGCAATGTAGATGCAGCCCCACTTGACTCAGGTCCTGGGAGTCATCTGGAAGTATCACATAATTCCATGGAATAACTTCCTTACTAGTCCTCTCTGTCCCAACCATCTGCTCTCCACTCTATTGAAAATGGAAGCCACAGCTCAGGTCAGCATTAACCCATTCTGTTCTCAGAGTAGCAGCCGTGTTAGTCTGTATCCGCAAAAAGAACAGGAGTACTTGTGGCACCTTAGAGACTAACAAATTTATTAGAGCATAAGCTTTCGTGGGCTACAACCCACTTCTTCGGATGCATATAGAGTGAAACATATATTGAGGAGATATGTATACACACACATACAGAGAGCATGAACAGGTGGGAGTTGTCTTACCAACTCTGAGAGGCCAATTAAGTAAGAGAAAAAAACTTTTGAAGTGATAATCAAGATGGCTCAGTACAGACAGTTTGATAAGAAGCAAGTGTGAAAATACTTACAAGGGGAGATAGATTCAATGTTTGTAATGGCTCAGCCATTCCCAGTCTTTATTTAATCCTGTGTTGATTAATTAATTTAATTCTGTTCTGACCACCGATCTGCAAGCACACTGTCAGAGACCCTCTTGCAATGGAGAGTGAGCTGATCAAGCCTTTTGCAAAGCAAGCTGATTCCTGGTAATGTGCAGGGTGGGCAGTAAAGTTTTCTCACAGTGCACAGGATATAGTCTATGATCCTAGGGCTAGAGTAGCCACATTTTGGGAGTGAGGCGCTAGGGACTCTGGAATATGGTTACTTTGACTTGGGTTTGTGCACTGCGGTGTGGATGCCAGAGCCCTAGGTTAGAGCATGAGTCAGAAAATTCTAGGGTTAAAATACAATGTAGACACTCAAACCCAGGCTTCCCTAAGGCTGACTCAAGTCCCACTAACCCTGGGCTTCTATTACAGTGTAGACATATCCTCAGAGTTCAAACAACCAAAAAGATGGGAAATTTTCCTGTGGCTTTGTTTTATTTCCTTCATTCAGCCTCCAAGCCCACATGACTGAGCTTTCTTGCACATAGCACTTCGCAGGTGCAGATAGGTCCATTAACCAATCCTTTGTATTGCGATGTTCCTTGATGGCCCATCTGATTTTGATAGTCCTGCATTGGTCGGTGGGAACTATTCCCATGCCTGATTTCACAAGTTCGGAGCAAACCTTTTCAAAGTTGTAAAGCAAAACATATATTTTCTTATACCATGGAATACAGACAATGCAATTTAATGCATTCAGCAACCTGCAAGCATTTCATAAAGTCTAAACACTAAATACACTCTTATAAAATGAATATCTATTTGAGCATAGGGTGACCAGATGTCCCGATTTTATAGGGACGGTTCTGATTTTTGGGTCTTTTTCTTATATAACGTCCTATTACACCCCCCCCCCCCCCGTCCCGATTTTTCACACTTGCTGTCTGGTCACCCTATTTGAACAAAACTAACATGGAGGTGAATTGGTCTGCTCTCCAGTTACAAGTTTGTTAGTTCTTAGCTAATGCCTGCAACTGAGCTGGCCTGCCAGCATCACACCTGATCCAAAACCCACTGAAATCAATGGGCATCTTTCCATTGACTTCAATGGGCTTTGGATCAGGCATTCATGAATTAGGCTGTTCATTATCTGAAAAATCAGATACCTCAAGCTTCTCTTGTTCAAGTGTCTCTTATTAGAAGGCAGGTACTGTATTAATTTCTCAAAGACTCAGTAAATATTATTGGTCTCCTTCTGGTTGATCAGGTTTTGTTCTTCCCACAATAGTCTTACCTTGTCTATTTGTACTTTTATTACTGAAACCATGTCCTGTTATATAGTTCTCTCTCCGGCAAAATTTCCACTTAAGTTCATATGGGCTTTTTCTTGACTGCAGAATTTGATCTATTATGAACACAATTAAATAGTTGTTGGGCATGTCATTAGAGAGACAAGGTGGGTGAGATAATATCTTTCATTGGACCAACTTCTGTTTGTGAAAGAGACAAGCCTTCAAGCTACACAGAGCTCTTCTTCAGCTCTGGGAAAGGTACTTCAAGCTGCACTGCTAAATGCAAAGGTGGAACAGTTGTTTAGCATAAGTAGTTAACACACATATACTAAGGGACTATTCAAGGCAGAGTGGCCCGTTAACACGTCTGCAGTCATAGGACAACAAAGAAGGGGTTAGTGGGTTACATATTGTAATAAACCATAGATCCAGTGTCTCTGTTCAATCCATGATTTTTAGTGTCTAGCAGAGTTATGAATTTAAGCTTCCAGGCTCATCTTTTGTTTTGAAGGTGTTATGCACACCATTATTGATACCTGTGTGCTGACTACTTATGCTAAACAATTTGTTCCACCTTGCATTTCACTGTGATGTTTGGAGTACCTTTCCCAGACCTGAAGAAGAAGAGCTCTTTGTGGCTGGAAAGCTTGTCTCTCTCACCAACAGAAGTTTGTCTAATAAAAGATATTACCTCACCCACCTTGTCTCTCTAATGTCCTGGGTCCGAAACTGCTACAACTACACTGCATAAATATGGCATTTGGAAATGATTCCCTTTCAAGTGAAACTTTTTTAAAGTCTGACTCCTACTGCTATCCCAGAGCAGTTCAGAGGGGTTAGATCAGGGGTGGGCAAACTTTTTGGTCCGAGGGCTGCATCGGGTTTTGTAAATTGTATGGAGGGCCGGTTAGGGGAGGGGGTCATGGCCCTGCGCCCACCTCCTATCTGCCCCCTGGGACTCCTGCCCCATCCAACCCCCCCTGTTCCCTGACGGCCCCCCCGGGACCCCTGCCTCATCCAACCACCCCTTCTCTCTGTCCCCTGATTTCCCCCAGAACCCCTGCCCCTGACTGCCCCCCTGCTGCCCCGTCCAACCCCTCCTTTCCTGACTGCCCCCCTGGGACCCCTGCCCCCATTTAACCCCCAGTTCCCCCCCAACCACCCAACCCCCTATCCACACCCCCACCCCCTGACCACCACCCCAAATGCCCCTGCCCTCTATCCAAACCCCCCTGCTCCCTGCCCCCTTACTGCACTGCCTGGAGCACCGGTGACTGGCGATGCTACAGCCGCGCTGCCCGGCTGGAGCCGGACCACGCTGCCGCCACTGCCACCACGCAGCTCAGAGCACCGGGTCAGGCCAGGCTCTGCAGCTGCGCTGCCCCAGGAGCTCACAGCCCCGCCGCCCAGAGCATTGCACCGGCGGCGGAGCTAGTGAGCTCAGGCTGTGGGAGAGGGGGGACAGAAGGAGAGGGGCCGGAGGCTAGCCTCCCAGGCCAGGAGCTCGGGGGCGAGGCAGGATGGTCCCGCGGGCCGGATGTGGCCTGCGGGCCGTAGTTTGCCCACCTCTGGGTTAGATGGATTAGTACTAGATAGGGACCAAATCCAACTGCTGTCACATGTGCAGGTAGGAAAGTGGGCAAACCTAGGTTTGGAAGTACAGTACTTGAGCTTTTGAAACAGCAAATCATTTTATTGTACCTTTTAGTCACAGCACAGTTGAGATGTTTTTGCTAACCACAAAATGAATATTTGAGTTGTGCTTGATCTTCACGCCATACTGACAAATCATCTGCTGCTGGCTTGCAGACCTCTAAGTAGAAATTGAATCGTTTTTCAGGTTTGCCATGGGAAGAACTTGACATTAAGGCAGAAAATATACAAAATAAATATATATTTTCTTTTTCCCAATTGACTTTGTGCACTTGACCATATTTTTCACAAAAATAGCTACAAAATTAACTTTTCACATTATTGCAGTAGAATTGTGTGTAATAAAACTATTGATTCTCTTGGCTGCAGGGCAAAGTGCACTCAAGTATAAACCAGGAGTGATTCATATTACAGTAAAATAAGATATAAAGGGGTTATTAATACTCATTTCTGCTATATGTGATATAGTAAAAGCTATTCATTACAACGAAGTTTGTTTCAAACAACTTGGTACCACAAGTAATCATCATTATGCAATTGCATATTGTAGCTTTTCTAAGCCATAACGTACACATTCTACACAATGATTTTTCTCAGTTTAGCTTCAGAAAAGCTCACTATCTAATTTACATGATGACTGTACTTCATGTAAAATTTAACTGTCTATTAAAACAGACACTGTACGGACCCAAGATAAAGCCAATGGGTCAGATTCTGATTTCCATTGCAGTGATGTAAAACCCGGATTAATGCCACTGAAGTTGATGGAGTTTCTCCAGTTTTATATTATTGTAACAAAGCACAAAATCTGGTTCAAGGGAAGTTTGGTTAAGTAAAGACTGCAGAATCTGTCCTTATATTTGGAATCTACTATTGGGGGTAGAATTTTGGGGTTTGGGAAAGATAAGGAAACTAGTGGAAAGCTTCATAATATTCAGTTCCTTACAAACAATGCCAAATTTCAACAAAATATTACTCAGATTTATTTCTATTTGCATGGAACAGGTGTCTACTACTACCTACTTCAGAGAATTTCTATAAGAGGAATGTTTGTTGTTTCATCAACCAATGTAACCTCTGAAGAGCGAATGTAGCTTTTTATTAGAACAACAAAATAATTGCCATGGGCAGAAACATATGCTAGAACATTTCATCATATCCTCATTGTAGAAATCCTGCCAATAATACTATTCCAATTGCCTTAACCAATTGCCTTAACCATCAGGCCCTGTCTATGTTGTAGTGTTGCCAGAGGTGCAATTGAAGAAGCCTCCTTTACTGAGACATAATTGCAGTTAAAAATGTACGGTAGTGTGTGCACAATTTATTTTGGTAATCACATGATTATCTTTTTGTTTGTATATTACTCAGTTTTTCACAAGCAGAAATAGGTGTTTGTGGATAACTATTGCTATATTTACATATCTGTAATTGTATATTGAGTTGTTACTATTGGATAGTTTCTAGCATAATTTATTTCTTTTGTTGTTATTTAAAACAAAAAATGATTAAGAGTTTAGCTGCATTCCTGAGAACCGTCTATTCTCACCCAACGCTAATCCCTATAATGTTACACAATTGCTTAGAACAATTTCAGTCCTGGAAAATAAAAACTACATTTTATACATAAAATATGATGGTTGAGTTCTTGTGACATTTATTGTCACCTTGCAGATAATGGGATAATGTACTGTCCCCATTGTAATACCACCTTCCATTCCTGAATTATTAAGATAAATGGCTGAACAAAGACCAGCCATTAGGCAACAGGCACACAAAGTAAATAATACTAGACAAGCAACCATAGTACACAAGGATAGGGATGGGGCTTGCCAGTGACTCCATAAAAAGAAGAACCCTTGTCTCCAGAAACCCAAGTTGGAATTTTCATTAGCTGTTGCCAGAGAATCATATTGTTGATAGTCTGTCAGATTAAAAGGACTATGGCTGTACTGAAGCTACTGCCATAGTAACACAGCATATTATGCTATATGTTATTCTGTGGGATCTTTCTGAAATATTTTATAGAAATATCACTCTAGAGTTACTTTCATCCTGGAAAGTTATTTTTCTATTGCTGAAGTAAGTGTTTCTTTAGAGAAATAACTTGTTTAAAGAAAAGACAACAGTATTTCAGCAACAGAAAAATAATTGATCAGTGATTTTTGTTCTGTATCTGAAATTCCACTGAAAAGTACTGTAGCTTTCATGTGGCTGATAATATCATACTGTTATCGCACCTGAAAAAGTTGAACTGAAAAAGGATCCTGGAGCTGAATTGGCTTGATATTCAAATTCAGTTTTTGAGGTTTCCGAACTGTAATGCAAGCAACAAAATAAACATTTGGGTCAAATCATGGTTGCCCAGCAGACACAGATTTATGCCAGAAGCCCCAAGACCTGAAGAGAAAACATTATCCACCCCAACTCTGACCGAAAACCTACCACCAAGAGACTTGGAGGAGAATTCTGGATATAATGTGCAGGTGCATGCAAATACATATCGTGGCCTACCATGACACCTATGCATCTTCCCCAATAATTTCTGCATATAACAATTGGCTTCATAAAGGGTTCTTCCAGCCCGAATATAAGCCTCCGTTAATGTTGCTTTTTTATGTCAATGGAAGTTTTATGTGTTGTAGGATTCCATTCCTTCACCCTCACAGAATATCTCTGTTAGTTAGTCAACATTTTACAAATGTTATAATATATATATATATATATATGAAAAACAAATATTTTGGTCCTTTTCTTTTTAGGAATATATGGACTCAAATAAATACATAGAGCATTTAGTAACTCAGCTAGAAGAGCAACGGTGGAACCTATGGAGGCAAGTACAATTTATATGCATATATTTGTTTTGGAAAGAGATACAATATTCCATAGTTTTTGCTGCTGACTTTAGATAAGCTGGAAAGGTGTTGAACTTCCAAATCTGCACTTCTGTTAAATACCCACCCACAAACATTAAACTCTCACATGAGTTTTAACCACAGATGAAATAACTCAACAGTGCACCACACAGTCACTCTAGGAATGGAATCATATCCAGATTGTTAAATATGTCTGCAGGTATCCCTGTGTGTGGAAATACTCTGTTTTCCAAGCATTTGCTATGCTTATCCCTGCTTAGCATTATTGTCAGTTTCACTGGAGTGGGTTTACCAGATAGTTTGGTCTCCTTGAATATAGGAGTCTCTTTCAAATGGAATGTGAAAGGAGTAACATAAGTTACCATGAAGTGGTGATAACATGGCAACATAAGATATTCGGAGTTTTAAAACCCAAACTAGCAATGGTTAACGAGCCTGCTGCAATGAAAGCTTGTCTCTCTCACCAACAGAAGTTGGTCCTATAAAAGATATACCTCACCCACTTGTTTCTTCAATGAAAAAGAGGCAGTCTTGATGCTCTAGTAAGTATTTTCCATATCTCCTGCTTTCACATCGATTACCACTGGATGTCCAGACACAATTTGCATATCTATAAAGTGATGATTTACATATGCTAATATATACCTAGTGGGGATTTCTGCTCCATCTTGATCAACTGAGAAATGTGCATGAGCACTTGAAAATCCCATCGAATTCTGTGTGCTTAGGCAAGTTGGATGCAGGAGAACTTTGAAAATTCCCCTGCATGTGTTTGCCTTAGAAAACGTAATCTACTCATAAATTATCAGTTTATCTAGTTCTGCTGCAATAAAGTAGCTATTCAATTCTAAATACATTTTCCCTGCGTGTGCCTGCAACTTGATTGGATAGCTTTACTTGGATGGTTTTACTGAAGTGTTCCCAATGATGCCAGATACCATGGCCCATCCCCATTATGTAAGCCATACTACTGTAAATTTTTTGCAACTCTCTAAAGTTATTGAAATGTCATTCATAAAAGTGACAACTTGCAACATGAATGGTTTTGGTGCTGTATTGTTGTTTCTGAAGAATTGTGCTCTGCAGGTTGTCCCAGGGCTGCCCTGGTAAGAAATGGTACAAACATCCCAAAAGGCTTTTTCTCTGATTGTTTTTCTTTTGTCTCAACAAATCCTATTTAACTTTAGATGACTCATTCCCTCTATAAGTGGATAACTTATTTGATCAGATTTTTATTAGTTTGTGAAATTGCACCAGTTTTTTATTTATGTAGATTTGTAGTTGTTACACATGACATGTGATAACTAAGTAGCTATAGGGAAACACTTTGCAGGCTGTATTTGCTGTATAATTTTTGAGCATCCATTATCTCTGTGATAAATGAAAGGGGCAGGGGTAGCTCCCTTTTTATGGACACCCAGCCAGCCAGTTAGCTATAAAATCCCTCTCAGTAGTTGTTCTCTACTTCCTTTACCTGTAAAGGGTTAAAAAGTCTCCCTGCATAGGTAAAAGGAAGGGAGTGGGCACCTGACCAAAACAGCCAATGGGAAGGCTAGAACTTTTTAAAAATTGGGGGGGAAATTCCCCTTTGTCTGTTTGTGTTGTTCTCAGGGAGAGAGGGAACAGGGCAGAACTATGCTGTAAAAAGATTGGGCCAGGTATGAAAAATCATCAGATCATACCTAGAAGCTACTCATTTGAAACCCCAGATATGTAAATAGATCAGGAAATGTCTAGGAAGACGTGATTAGGTTTATTTCTTTTATCTCTTTATGGCTTATGGATTCCTCTGGGCTAACCCCAAATGCTTTTCATAGAATCATAGAAGATTACGGTTGGAAGAGACCTCAGGAGGTCATCTAGTCCAACCCCCTGCTCAAGGCAGTACCAACACCAACTAAATCATCCCAGCCAGGTCTTTGTCAAGGGCCTTAAAAACCTCTAAGGATGGAAATTCCACCACCTCCCTAGGTAACCCATTCCAGTGCTTCACCACCCTCCTACTGAAATAGTGTTTCCATATCCAACCTAGACCTCCCCCACTGCAACTTGAGATCATTGCTCCTTGTTCTGTCATCTGCCTCCACTGAGAACAGCCTCGCTCCATCCTCTTTGGAACCCCCCATCAGGTAGTTGAAGGCAGCTATCAAACCCCCCCTTACTCTTCTCTTCTGCAGACTAAGCAAGCCCAGTTCCCTCAGCCTCTCCTCATAAGTCATGTGGCCCAGCCCCCTAATCATTTTCGTTGCCCTCCACTGGACTCTTTCCAATTTTTCCGCATCCTTTCTGTAGTGGGGGGCCCAAAACTGGACGCAATACTCCAGATGTGTCACCAGTGCCGAATAGAGGGGAATAATCACTTCCCTCGATCTGCTGGCAATGCTCCTACTAATGCAGCCCAATATGCCATTAGCCTTCTTGGCAACAAGGGCAAACAGGTGGCTCATATCCAGCTTCTCATCCACTGTAATCTCCAGGTCCTTTTCTGCAGAACTGTTGCTTAGCCAGTCGGTCCCCAGCCTGTAGCGGTGCATGGGATTCTTTCGTCCTAAGTGCAGGACTCTGTACTTGTCCTTGTTGAACCTCATCAGATTTCTTTTGGCCCAATCCTCCAATTTGTCTAGGTCACTCTGGACCCTATCCCTACCTTCCAGCGTATTTACCTCTCCCCCCACCTTAGTGTCATCTGCAAACTTGCTGAGGGTGCAATCCATCCCGTCATCCAGATCATTAATAAAGATGTTGAACAAAACCGGCCCCAGGACTGACCCCTGGGGCACTCCGCTTGATGCCAGCTGCCAACTTTTGTTTTGCTTGTAACCTTTAAGCTGGACCTCAAGAAAGTTGTTTTGATGCTTAATCCTTATAAGTGGTTCTTTTTAAAATCTAGCAATAGTCTGAGTTTTCGGATATATTTTCTTTCTTTTTGTTTTAATAAAATTTACCTTTTTTAAGAACAGGATTGGATTTTTGTGTCCTAAGAGGTTTATGCACATGTTTAATTACCTGGTGGCCACAGCTGATTTCCTTTGTTTTTCTTTCTCAGCTCTTCCCCGGAGGTGGGGGGTGAAAGGGCTTGAGGGTACCCCACAGGAAAGAATTCCCAACTGCGCCTTCCTGGGTTCTCAAAGTGGGTTTTGCACTTGGGTGGTGGCAGCATCTACCCATCGAAGGTCAGAGAAAAGCTGTAACCTTGGGAATTTAATACAAACCTGGAGTGGCCACTATTAATTTTTAGAATCCTTGCAGGCCCCCACCTTCTGCACTCAAAGTGCCAGAATGAGGAATCAGCCTTGACAATCTCACATTTTTATAGGTATAGGGGCCAAATTTATATCTGAAATAACTCTACTGTGAAGCCACTGGAATTATACCAGGGATGAAATTGATGCAATATTTACCATCCATATATTTTTGTGTGCAATATTTGATTATTTTTTCTTTCTGCATATAGAAGGTTCATGAATATGAGAAGTCCTCCATTAAGTTTGCAGACAAGTATAATTTAATTTTCTCAAATAGGTTAAACCAATGCACCTCAGATCTGATCTTGGGAGAGGAATAATTAAGTTCTGATGATTTTTCAGTTGAAAAGTCTGTATGCTCTAAAAAGGTGGATTTTCACATTGCTTGATATAGCTCTGATGAACATTCCTGTCCTTTGGGATATAAAATTGGATTAAAATAACATTTCTGACATGGGTTTAGCTTCATTGAAAGCTAGACTACAAAAGTTTGTGGACATTCAGTTCCCATTTTCTTTCAAAATTGAATTATTATACCAGAAGAAACAAGGGTTTTCATGTAAAATTACAATATTCAGTAAAATGCATTTGATTAAGAATGAAGGTTAATAGTAGCATTATAGCTGAATAACAATATTATGAATAAATGGAAATGAATAGTAGAATAAAGAAAATGGAAAAACTCCTTGGAAACCAGAACATATATAAGGACTTTATTGAATTGTGAACTGACATTCAGCTAGTTCTGAAAACTGAATGTTCTTTGCAGAGTTAAAGTCAGCACTTTCTTTTTATTATTATTTACAGAGTAACATTGAGATAAAAAACTTTAGAATGGCAATGAATACTATAAAAAAAAATCCTCTCTGGTTTCGATAGACTATCTTGAATGCTTTATTATAGATTTAAAAGCGAGAAATCTGTAATATGCTAAGGATCATGGGAATAGCTCATGCTATACAAGAGCAGTACTAGATTGTCTAGAGTCAGACAGATGCCCTAATAAATCAGCATAGACCACTTCTTAGACTTCATTATGCCCTTGATTTGTGGCTGCCACAATTTTAACCTGTTGGGTCATTGGGCATTGAACCTGACATTGAACGATAGCCCCCAGTTTACTCTAGGCTAGCTAATAAAAAAGACAGATACAAATTCTGAACATTTAGCTCCTTCAACATTGCTTACAGCCTGGGCTGATTTATATCAACCAGTCTGAGACAGAAGAGACTAAAACTGATGTCACGGCGCTCATATAGAATGTTTACGGTACCACATGTACAACAGCAAACTAAAAGGCACTTAATTAGATGTGGGAGCAGAAATTTCTTTTTCTTCTCATTTTACAGAGCTTGATATATTTTACTTTCTTCATGTGGCATAGCCATCTGTTGTGGAACATAGAAATTTATTGCTGTAATCATACTCCCAAGAGGACTGGTTATGTTTAGGTCATGTTTCATAGCATGCTACTAAAATAGACCTCCAGATTTTCAGTTTCTAAAGAACTTCAGCAGCATAAGCAGAGCTACCTCAGCAGTGTCTGAAAGTACAGCTGTTTTTGACCACCACCTTTTTCTTACACTAAGAACCTTAGACAGCTTATTGTTATATGAAGAATTGAGACAGCAATAAAGGTAGAAATTCACTATCTGAAACAAGATACATACACACACTCACACACTAGTAGCTGAAAGCCTGCGCTGTCACACAGGTGTAATTTGTAAAGTCACATGTGTAAAAAAAAGACAAAAATAGCTTGGAACTTAAAAATTAGACAGTAACAGACCGTGAATCCAAGTGATGATTGAACCTGGTGATATTCTAGACAAAAACTATCATCCTTGTTGCTGTTTCCAGCTCTTTACACTGACTCAGACATTCTAGGCTTCAGTGTGCTGCTCAAGGTTATTGTGTGTGCTGATTGTGGTGTTGTGCTGGGAGAGTAGTGTTGATTAGTGCAGGTGCGGAATGAGCGGTATATACTGTGGAGAGGAGCTATGTATGTATGGGGTTATAGTGCATGCTGCCCGCAGTGGTAGCGGGTGAACTTTGGGGCAAGTGGGGCATACCAGGGGGAAAAAAATAGAAAAAGCCTGATCATCTGAGTAACCTACCTGGGCCCTGGAGTTAGGGGCAGTTGCTCTGGGACATGTGGAAACTGGTCCCTGCACTCTGAGCCTGGACTGAAAGGGTGGGACTAGTAGAGTCCTCTAAAGAGCTGTGCACTAACTGCCCCTTGTAGATCCTGTTGGTGTGCTCTAAAAGGTACCTAGAGTGCGTAAACGCAGTCCTGTTTGAAACGGGACTACACCAACATCAACTGCATAGGTGTAATTCATAAGTCAGAAGGACTGAGAACTTAAAAATTGGATGGTAACAGATCGCAGAACCCAGTGACGATTCAATCTGGTGGTACGCTGAACAAAGAGAGCCCTCCACCATGCTTATTGCTGTTTCCATGGCTTCACAGTGACACTACAGACGTCATAGTCTTCAGAGTGACACGCAGAGTGACAACCCTGGAATCTTATTTTTTGAGGTAGGATTTCTTTTTTTTTTTTAATCTGTATGGCTTTTTGTTTTGTTTTTTTGCTTTTCTCTGGCTTATTTGGAAAAAAACCAGACAGTAGAGCAAATTCAATGCTGATGTAACTCCATTGAAGCTATTTTAGTGGTTACACAGTAATGAATTTGTCTCAGTAGATCAACATGCATTGGAACATTTGGGATTATTTTAGGGTTTATTCCCTCCTCCCACTCCATCATGGGCCTATAAATAGTATCAAAAGTTTGGACAGAAAAGATTTTTTTCTCTGCACTGGTATTTTCTCACGTAGTCAACCAGTGCTGTTTCATATTTGGCTAAATTTTATTTACTATATATAATTTTAAGGGCAGAATAATAGGAAGAAATAATTGGAAAAGTAAGGGTTTGCTCCTGCAGTCTTTGCTCAGTGACCCCAGTGGGGAGCTTTGCCTCAGTAACATCAACGTAACGATTGCAACAGTAGATCTTAATTTTAAATTATTGACATTTGGGCCCGTTATTGTAATTCACTTTTTCCCTAACAGAAAAAAGAATTGATATTGAAGCATAGTATGCTTTTCCAGGTATAAAAGTGTCTGCTTTTGTTCCTGCTAACGTCCATGAGAATTTTATTATTGACTTGAATGGAACCAGGATTGGACCTTGGTCCCAGAATTTTTGGTCGTGTTGGGATGTTCTAGACTTCAAAGAGTACAATCAGAAAACAAAACAAAACAAAAGCCAAACATGTATACTACAGTGATGTAAAACCCTGAGATGGAGAGAGAGACAGCATATGGACTCCATGGCATTTTTCTAAATACAAGTTTTAAAAAAGAGGCTTTCTTGAATAACTTTGCTATACTTTCATCTTAAGTATTAGCATATCTCTATACTCATGGGTTTAATGCTTGTAAACTAAGGAGGTGCCAAGTATTCATCCGGTTGCTTTTGCTGTAATCATAAACTTCCACTGGGAGATCTTAACTGGTAACAAGTAAAATTGCTCTGCAAGAATTCTTAATGGTGAACACAGATTAAAATAACAACCGTGATTTGTTTTAAACTGCTTGACTAGAAAAGGACTAATCTTTTGGGAATATGATGCATGGCAAACAAATGGAAAACCCTGTGTACTGTATGATGTTAAGGCAGGGCAGGCTTTGACAAAAATATCTAACGCTGTACCAATGGAACAAAGGCATACTCCGCACAGATTTCTTTTCCTGTGGGGTCTCGCTATAGCTTGGCTGAGTAGAACTAACATTAAAGCAGACAGAATCTTGGGGACCTTCATCATTTTAATCCCACTTTAACTCTTCCTGTAAGATTTCCAAATGATAGCTATATCTTCCAGCCATTGATGTTGAATGTGATTTCCTTTGGAATCCATCATTGTTGCCCCTTGGTCATCTGGCAGAGATCTTTGCAAAGAAATGCAAAGCTCTCCTCTCCACTGCCTCCATATGAGGAGAGATTAAAAAGACTGGGACTGTTCATCTTAGTAAAAAGATGACTATGGTGGGATATGATAGAGGTCTAGAAAATCATGAATGGTAAGGAGAAAATGAATAAGGAAGTGTTATTTACCTCTTCATTTAACACAAGAACTAGGGGTCACCAGGGCCGGATTAATGCAGGGGCTTTAGGGGCTGCAGCCCAGGGCCTTGGGCTAAGGGGGCTGGAGGATATGACCTGCTGCTTCTTTTCATCAGGTCAGTGGCAAGTCTCCGCACCACAGGCCAGACACCAGTCCCCAAGCCTCAGTGCCCCGCCACGCCACTCCCCCAGGGCTGGAGCCGTGAGTGCCGGCTCGCCGATGTGCTCCTGAGGCCCCTAGGCAAGGGGCATTCAGGGAATCTCTGCGCACTGCCCCCACCCCCAGCGCCTGGCCCCTCTGCCTTGGGGCCGGACGTGCCGGCCACATGGGGAGCAGAACAGCGCAGAGCAGCCCGCGGTAAGCGCCTCTCGGCTGGAGCCTGCACCCCGTACCCCCGCCTGCACCCCTACCCTAGCCCGTAGCTCCCTCCTGCACCCAAACTTCCTCCCAGACTCCACACCCTCACCTGCATCCCAACCCCCTGTCCCAGCCCTGAGCCCCTCCTGCACCCAAACTCCCACCCAAAGCCCACACCCTGAACCTCCTGCTGCACCCCAACCCCCTGTCACATCTCTGTCCCCACCCAGAGCCCCCCCCCCAGTTGGAGCTGCACCCCAATCCCCTGCCCCAGCCCTGAGCCCACTCCCCCACTCCAAACCCCCAGGGGCCCCACAAAAATCTAATAGCCCACAGGAGAGTTAATCTGACCCTGGGGATCACTGAATGAAATTAGTAGGCAGCATCTTTAAGACAAACATAAGTAAGTACTTCTTCGCAAAACACACAGTCAACCTGTGAAACTCATTACCAGGGGATGTTGAGAAGGCCAAAAGTATAACTAGGTTCAAAAAGAATTAGATACGTTCATGGAAGATAGGTACATCAATGGCTATTAGCCAAGATGGTCAGGGACACAACACCATGCTTGGTGTGTTCCTAAACCTGTGACTGCCAGAGCTGGGACTGGATGACAGGGGATGGATCATTCGATAAATAGCTCTGTTCTGTTCATTCCCTATGAAGCACCTGGCATTGGCCATTGTTGGAAGACAGGATACTGGGCTAGATAGACTATTGGTCTGTCCCATTATGGCCATTTTTGTTCTTATGTTTTTGTGGCTCAGTATTCTACCTACTCATACTTCCAACACCTGCCAGTGGATAAAGACAGAATAAAATGGCATTTTAAGATGCCAGGCACATATACCTAAACTGCTTATTTTGTCAAATTATTTAATAGCCATGTTCCTTCGAGTCCAGGACAGTGCTAAATCTGAGAACGCGTTACATTTGTAAATCTGAAGAACATGTGGTACAAACACTGACACATTCCCTTTTTTAAGGGAAACCCTTACAATCCTGCAGTGATGTGTGAGACTGTAACTGAGGGCAGAATTTGGCTCTTGATGTTCATTTGCATTATCTGGGTAGCTGCCAATTAAAATAATTAAATAACATTTTTTCTATTACATTTTGTGTGGTTTCCGTTATTCATTATAGTAATGAACTAACAGAATTTGCTTGAATGAAACTTACAAAGCAGACAAATCTTGCACTGTTTATTCCAACACAGCTGACAATGCCTCAGTCCTAAAATACATCATATGCTTTATTTATTATGTGAACTCATTTCTTCTATGAACCAGCATTTGAAATGTGGGATCGAAGGGAAAGTCTATTAAGAACATTTCTAATATTTGACCAAATGTATATTTCTCTAGATGAGTGTAAATTTGGATGGTTCAATGAACGGAATATGTAGCCACTAGGTCATTAAAAAGCACTACTATTGCATTATCTGTGAATTAAACAGGCTTTCTTCTTTTCAATCTCTGGTACAATGCCCTGTGTCACATCACAATTGAAAAAAGGGTCTTTTCCATGATTTTAAACTGTCTAGGTCAGTATTGTGGATAACTGGCAGACAGAAAAAGGAGGCATTTTATTGTTTGCATCTTATTGAATGAACTGAGAGATCACAGAATGCAGTGAGATAATCCATTCTTCTACAGAGATATACATTAAAGGGGACATCTCCCTGAAAAGCAAGACACACAACAGGAGACTGTAAAAATAAATTCAGTGACTGCACTAAATAGGTAATGGGTTAAAGATGACAAATGTACCAAACTACACAGATCCTATATAGTACATAAACATGAACTCTTTAAACAACATTAGTCTGATGGAGAAGACTAGAATGCTTACATATTGGCTAAAGGGGGTAGGGAAAAACAGTTCAGTGCTTGTTTAAGATCACATTTAAACTAATAACATTACAGTGGATACCTTTTGAAAAGTTAGCACCTATTCAAAAGATGTTACTATTCTCTCAGTCTTCCTTCTTGTATATAGAGGAAATATCTCACAAACTGATAAAAAATTTCTACCAGTTAGTCATTTATTTAAGTGCAACTACTGTATCAGATTAAGAAATTAATATATCTCTTTAAACCAAAAAAAAATTGTCACAGTAAATTACACTTGTTTTGATGGAGTATTTTCTAAATTAATTTGACTTATTTTAACAAAGCACAGCTTGATATTCTGTAGTATATAAGAAATATGAAGCAATGTGTATGATCATGACACAATACATGCAAAGCAAATATTAATTTCTAAAAGACTGTAGATCTTTCCCAGCACTCCTCACTCAGGGAAAGCTGATGGCAGTGTCAACTGGAGTTTTGCCTGAGTAAGGAGTGGAGTATTTAAGTCATTAGGAAAGGAATTTTGAGCTTTCTCTATACACAATATTTTCCATATAATCAAATTGCTCTGTATGTATACTATAAAATCCCAGTTTAAAATTTTAGATTTGACAGAAAGATCTTAAGAACACTATGTAATAGTTCCATATGTTCACAGTTATAAAACTAAAGAAATTAGCCAGTGCTTAATCTAAAAAATATTTTAATAAAATTGTGTAATGAATTAGGTTGGGGTTTTTTTGCACAGATGTACGGCCGTCTTAATAACAAGACTGCCTGAACCATGAATTGATTCATTTCTCTGAAATTAAAAAATAGAGGCCTTGAGCAAAATATATTCCTTAGATTTATTTGGTGGAATAAAGATCATAAATGTTCCCTACTAAGTTGAAAGAAGAAAACTCCAGCAGGGAAGAGTGTGGAAGGTCTACTTGACATATGGATGTTTGTTAAATGTAAAATGTATGAACAGCCCAGAGTGAATGCTCCTCATTTATATGCTGAGAAATGAAATGTATAATGTTGGAATGGTTCACTATTTGTTTTACATTTTTATAAAAATGATCTTTTTGTGTATTCAGATGTGCTTCTTTCTTTAGTTGGTATTTAGGGTTAGAAGAATTTGGGAATTCATTTTACCTGATCCCATCTGTTTAAGGCAGATGGTTATTGTCTGGGTCTCCTGAACTATGCACTGTGGTTCAGTTGGAGGGCACTAGGCACAGCATGTATATATATACAACTGTATCACTGCATGGGTGAAATGTAGGTCTACAAAGAGGAATGTCCCCTTTGGAAAAATATTGGAGCACATGCTAATCTGAAAATCTGTCTCAGCTTTGGGTTTGGGTACTGAATCAGGTCATTAATGATAATTTACAACACTTGAACATGCAAATACATGTAGATGATGCATTACATGTTGAGCTTGTGAAGCTTCTGTCAGGTTAGCTAGTTCTTTTTTAAAAAAATAAATGATCTCCAAACTTATTTAAAGGCAAGAAGAAATGAAATACAAAATAGCACATAGAAGTGTTTACTTCTCCATTCTCACTAATAGCTATATTCTGCCATACTTTTTTTATACTGAATTGTACTTTACTCCTCAAATAGTCCCATTGATCAAGGAGCAAGGAACAGTGAGTGACAGGACCCCTGACCTTAGATCTTTAATAATTATGTAGTCTGAGCCTCAGATAAAACAAGTGTACTTTAAATTTACATACTCTGTCTTACATATAAAGCATGTGGGATGGATTCTAGTCTCAGTTACACTGGTGTAAATCTGAATAATTCCATTAAACCCAGTGGAGTTACCCTGGATTTATAAGTCAGAATCTGGACCTAAATAAACAGCCTATTATATTGTAGTATAGTATAGATATATGTGTGGCAAATAGGGTATGTCTGTGGAAACTTCAGTGACAGGTTTATCTCAAGTGTTTTTTTTTTTTTTTCTTGTTGTGTGCGGAGAGAATACATAAAAGTGAGAATAGGATTGCAGAAAAGCATGTCTATTGTCTACCATGAACTTAGACATGTTGTTTTCTTTGGAATTCTTTGAGGAAATATCCTAAATGAGTCATTTTACTCAAGAAACTTGTGAAATAAGTTGGAAAGCCCAGTGCAGCCCAGTTTTCCCTCTGCAAGCTATAAGTATTTAACACTAATTCAGTAGGATCTACAAGGCCACCTTTCTGGTCACCATCAAATTTTGCACCGCCTCAAGGCATCCTTTTTCATAGTTGCAGAAGGAGGCCAATGACTGAACGAGCATGGAGATTGAATTATTCTCCCATCTCTAGGAGGAAAAGGAGCCAGAAAACCCTAAAAGCCTATATTGAATCACACTCTCTAGCTATGTGAGAAAGCTAGCACTGCTGCTACCAGGCCATCGGGTAAATAGGACTTTGATCTACCCATCTTTCCCTGCAAACTGGCTTCATTTATAGAAGATAAATTCAATAACCTAGCTTAGCATATCTGTTTGATTTTATATTGCACCAGCATTGATAAAGTTTTCCCCATCATTATTATTGATTATCATTTACATTAAAGTAGCACCTAGAGGCCACAGCTGAGATCAGGGGCCCATTGTGCTAGGCCATGTACACACTTACAGTGAGAGACAGTGTATGTCCAGCTCCAGTTCAGGCCTGAACATCTACACTGCTATTTTTAGTGCTGTAGTTCTAGCCTACAGGGATTTCCCAACACCCCCCACCCCCAGTGGTCAACCAGTTACATACAGTAGTGCGAATTTAGTCATTGGTTGGAAATTTGAATTGAAATTGAAACATTAATACACACTTTGAAAGCATATACAGCAGTGGTGGGCAACCTGCGGCCCACCAGGGTAATCTGCTGGTGGGCCACAAAACAGTTTGTTTACATTGACTGTCCGCAGGCATGGCCGCCAACAGCTCCCAGTGTCCACGGTTCGCCATTCCCAGCCAATGGGAGCTGTGGGAAGCGGCGCGGGCTGGCCACAGCTTCCCACAGCTCCCATTGGGCCAGGAATGGCGAACCGCGGACACTGGGAGCTGTGGGCGGCTGTGCCTGCACACGGTCAATGTAAACAAACTGTCTCATGGCCCACCAGCGGATTATCCTGACGGGCCGTGTCCACCACTGATATTCAGTATATGATAAAATACTTGTACCTGAGAAAGCATAAAGGGTTTGAAAAGTGTGAACAAAGACTAGCTTTCTCATACAGCTGTTGTTTATGACAATGTCAGTGCATTTGTTTCAGCTATATTGGCCAACCTAATAATTTCAAATTATGATTTGTAAGCAAGGTCTGAATGAGCTCTCCCCTGACAGCTAGTGATGAGCCAGAGGTAGGGCGAATGGCTTCAGGACCTGACTGTATTTACATGAACACACCTACTTTACCTAGGTATCCAGCAGACAGAGCTGTGTTGTCCAAGTGATCGATTTTGGCTGGTGCTAGGTTACAAATCACTTTAGTATTGAATGCTGGGGTAATCAAATGTTATCCTTATTGCAGAACTGTGCTTAGCCTGCCTGAATGAGGGGGGTCTCCCTCAGTGCTTAATTTGTGCTAGGGCTTGCAAGCGCTGAGCCCTGGCACCTCTAGGCCTGGCAGATCATATCCCTGGGACCTCTGGACTTGCCACATCAGCTATGAAAGTAACAAACTTGACTGAGTTCCGGCACCTCTTTCATTACAAATTAAGCAATGGTCACCCTCAACTGAACTGACCTCGCTAAGCAGGGGGTTTGGATGCCAGATCCCAGTGGGGGGAGAGAGGGTGGGGCGCACGTGTTTTGCTTGGTGGTGTGGGCTCTGCCTAAGAGTCACAGGCACTATTTAACCTGCCCCTCAACCCTGTTTAAAGATAGAGCTGATTAGGCTCCATAGGGAGTCTTTTGGTTTAAGTGACCACCAGAGCTGAAATCACTGATAATCAGGTCTAAGTACTTAGACCTGCGGTGGTACAGTGTTTCTGTGGAAGAAACTGCCCAGCCTGCAGTAGCAGTGAGGTTCCCCACTGAGAGTTGAAATCACTGAGAGCTGGGTGGAACCTCAAGGGACCGACTGGCAGAGGTCACAGTGGCAAATGGCAGCAGAAGGTGATGGCGCAGGGCCACTGGGGACAGAGTGGTGGAGTGAATGGCAGCATGACAAACAACATTGGCCAGAGTGAGCAGCCAGAGCAAGTGGTAAGCGGCCAGAGTGAGTGGTGAGTGGCGGGAGGAATGAGCAAGATGTCTTCTTCCCTCCCCCTTCCCCCCTCACGGCTCCCAGGGTGGGAGATGAACTCACCTGAAAGCACCTCTGAACTCTGGGTCTCCACTGACCAAGGACAACATCTATGAGTGGGGTGGGGTGGAGTGGAGGGAGAAGGGAGGGACACATTAAAGGAGTATTTGTTTGTTGGACTATATTTTAGTGACTTTGCTCCAGAATGCTAGATTTGTGATTGGGAAACTTATATAAATGTACGTTTCCTAGTAGGCTAACATTTTTAAAATGCATTATTTGTAGGGTTACCAGATAGCAACTGTGGAAAAAAACAGGACAGGGGGTGGGGGGTAATAGGAGTCTATATAAGAAAAAGTCCCAAAAAATGGGATTGTCCCTTTAAAAATGGGACAGCTGGTCACCCTAATTATTTGCCAGTGTTATCTCACATTGTCAGTATCTCAAGAGGTCGTTATTTTGGGGAGTTTCTGTACTAAACTTTTTTATTATTATAATTAATTTTTATGTAAGAATAGCCATATTGGGTCAGACCAGTGGTCCATCTACCCCAATATCCTGTCTTCCGAATGTGGTCAATGCCAGGTGCTCCAGAGGAAATGAACAGAACAGGCAATCATTGAGCGATCCATCCCCTGTCATCCACTCCCAGCTTCTGGTGAACAGAGGCTAGGGACACTCAAAGCATGGTGTTGCATCCCTGCTCATCCTGGCTAATAGCCATTGATGGACCTATCCTCCATGAACTTATTTACCTTTTTTTTGAACCTTGTTATAATTTTGGCCTGCACAACATCCCTGGCAAAAAGTTCCACAGGTTGACTGTACGTTGTATGAAGAAGTACTTCCTTTTTTTTGTTTTAAACCTGCTGCCTATTAATGTCATTGGGTGACCCCTGGTTCTTGTGTTAAGTGAAGGGGAAAATAACACTTCCTTATGCACTTTCTCCACATCAGTCAAGATTTTATAGGCCTCTATCATATACCCCCTTAGTCATCTCTTTTCCAAGCTGAAAAGTCCAAGTCTTTTTAATCCTTACCCCTAATCATTTTTGTTGCCCTTCTCTGTACCTTTTCCAATTCCAATATATATATTTTTGAGATGGAGTGACCAGAACTGCACACACTATTCAAGATGTGGATGTATCATGGATTTATATAGTAAAAGTGGAGGAGCTTGATTTGCCAAACTGATCAGCCAAGCCAATACTGACAACCTACATGAAAAGGCTGCAAAACACCATGCCTCTGGACTGCATCAACATGCAGAGTCTTATAAGCCAGTCACTGTCAAAGCCAATTTTAGAAGTACTTAATGAGGCTGTTAAGAATGCTGGCGACACAACTCAATTTATGTGAACCAACATGGCTGTTGCATCATACTTTCTATTTAAGCAAGAGATACCACACACTACAAACTGGAAGCCAATGTTAAGTGCATTGTCACATATTAATCCTGAAGTTGGATACTGGTTTCAAACATTATTCGCAAATGCTCGCTATCTTTCTGCAAAAAACTCAACTAACTGGCTAGAACCATGCAGTGCAACAGTGAAAGACGCAGCAGTCGAAAAAGCAAAGAACTCTCTCATCGCGTTCAAAAAATGTGCATACATGGATGATGAATGTACCGATGCAAATAGACATCAAGTATTAAGTCATTGAGTACATTATTTTGATGTCTGTGGTAGGCCAGTAGATGCATTCTAGATGTTCAGGTTATAGAAGACATATCAGCTGCATCTGTGACATCTTAGAAGAGTTAAATGCTTGTAAATTGAATCCCAAACAGATGGCCACTTGTGCATTTGATGGAGTTGCAAACTTCTCTGGAAGACATAGTGGAATACAAGCTTTCCTCAGAGAAAAGTGTAACCCTAATCTCTCCTATACACACTGCAGAGACCATCTACTCCAACTAGCACTAATATGAGCTGCAGAATCTTCAAAAGACATTAAAAAAGCCATCAATTTAATGGCTTTGTTATACTCTTTTTTTCAGCAAGGGTCCAAAAGAACTGAACGTCTTGGAAACAAATAGAAGATACACTGGGACTGGGACTCATGGCTTTCTCATGAGTGATCCTTGGCTGTTGTCTTTAAATTACTGCAACCATTATTATTGGCTTTAGAAAGTATCTACCGAGATAGGACAGATCTAAGTAGTGCAGCTGGTTGACTACTTTTGCTACTAAGTTCAGAGAAGATTATTGCCATTCTCTCTCTTGTAAGTCTACTATTAAAACCACTTGGGTCATTAAACAATGCCATCCAAAAATCTGCTATAACAGTAGTATATCTTTGTCCAGCAATAGAAGCTACCCTTGGATCAATCAGAGAGATATCCATTGAAAACGTACTGGAAGAAGCAAAGACTTCATCCCAGAAGTTGGAAAAGAAAGCACTTATATTGAATCCTTAAGTGAAGAGGACAAGAAATGTTTGTTACGCCAGCTGAAAAAGAACACAGACTTGATTCTTACAAAGCTACAATAGCGATTTCTGGCTTCTTCTCAACCACTGTCTTATAAAACACTTACATCTGAGTAGAGTGAGGCACTACCAGCAATGGAGCTGCTATGTGATCAGGATAGAATAGAGAATTTTGAACACAGAGTGGAATATCATACCATGAATGAATGAAGATTTAACTTCAACTTCTTCCTTATCATCACTAGTGGTTCGACCCAATCTTTGTTCTGTGTTTCCTAGGATGAAAGAAATAGGAGTTCATCTATTGCTACTCCCAGTCACAGAAGCTACAGTTGAGCGTTCTTTTTCTTCATTGAATAGAATTTTGTGTTCTGAAAGAAGTCACCTTCTGCCTGATCATGAGCATACCATGAAGGACTGGAAGCAACAGACACACAAAAAGCCACCAAATATGAATGCACTGCATTCGAGAAGTTCATTAACAGAGTTGTGCAAAATTACAACAAGAAACCACGAAGGATGTAGATGTAGTACTTCATAGTAGGCTTGAGTAGCCAACTTTAATTTGTGTGATGATTTAAAAACATGAGTTAAATCTAATAAAATGGTCGTAAAACATTTTTCAGTTTTTACTGTGGAGCCATACAGCCTACCTTCGCCCACACAGTGTCACGCCTTGGCCCTCACCCACTCTGTAAATTCTAACAGCCCGGTTCCTGGGGGAAACACCGCTAGCCGTAATGTAGACTCTGAGATTCTCTGCAACAGGTTTTAAAATTGAACACCTGTGGCTGGCCCGTGTCAGCTGAGTCAGGCTTGTGGTGCTGAGGCTGTGAGGTTGTAAAATTGTGATTTAGATGTTTGGGCTCGGGCTGGAGCCCGGGCTCTGGGACTCTGAGAGGGGGCAGAATCCCAGAGCCCAGGCTGAGCCTGAACGTCTACATTGCAATTTGACAGCTCTGTAGCCCAAGCCAGCTGACAAGGGCCAGCTGTGAGTGTTTAATTAACGTGTAGACATACCCTCTGATCTGTTGCTAGCTTCATCCAGGTCATTTATCTGGTCTCTTGTTTAGTTCCACTGCAGGGTGTAATGGGGGATAGGAGAACTTGGCTAAGGATGATTTAAGATCATTATCCTATTCTGGATACAAGTTTCCTTTAATTCTGAAGAATTTGGCTGACTTCCTGCCTCCACATGCAGGGCCGGCTCTGGCTTTTTGGCCGCCCCAAGCAAAAAAAAAAAAAAAAAAAAAAAATGGGGCAGCCAGAACGGCAAAGCAAAAAAACAAAACAAAAAAAACCTGCGGCGCGGCCGGAGCGCGGGTGCAGGGGGACCGGCTCTGGGGGCGGGGGAGGTGGAGGGAGCGGGCGGGAGAGAGAGAGAAGGGGGCGGCCAGGGCTACAGCAGGGGCGCTGCCACGCGGCCCCTCCCGCTGCACTGCCTCCTGCCGCGAGGGCTCCGCTCCGGTCGGCAGGGAGGGAAGGAAGAGGACTGCCCTGCAGGGCGCTCCGGTTCTCCGCGCCGCCGTGCCGCCCTAGGATTGGGCAGAATGCCGCCTCGAACAATCTGCCGCCCCAAGTACCAGCTTGCTCAGCTGGTGCCTGGAGCCAGCCCTGTCCACATGTTATATATTTAGACCCAAGGTACATTTTCTATAAGTTGTGTGTGTTGTATGAGACCTTTTTATGTTAAGGAATGATATCTGTCATGACTGTGCTTAATATTAAAATGGTGTTGTCATGCATGTGGTAGCCCATATCAGGGTATATGGTCCATTTGCTAGTCAAGTTTTTAAAATCAGGAATAAATTCCAATATATTCTGCTGCAGGGGGAAAAATTCATGGACTTATAGTGCCAACCTGTTTAAACATTCTTGAAATTGATCCCACTAGGGGCCAGGTTTCAATTATAAAGCAGTATTCATCAGAGTGTTAACAACATGAGCCATTTCTTTTTCTGTTTGATTCACCTTGGACCTGAATTTGCAAACCTTTGCTCATGTGAACAGGAGTGCTGGCTCAATTTTTATAGTGGGGGTGCTGAGAGCCATTGAACCAAACTGTAAACCCTGTATATCATGGAAACCACAGACTCATGCTAGCTCAGCTCCTGATAGTGTGCTAAAAATAGCAGTGTGGACATTGCAGTTCTTGAGTCCAAGCCCACCCTGCCACTTGGGTCCAAGCTCAGGTGGCTAGCCTGAGGCGTTGCCAGTGCCATAATGTTCACATTGCTATTTTTAGCATGTTAGCTCAAGCTGAGCCAGCACAAGTCTATCTACCAGTGCTAGGAATCACACCTCCCAGCTGCAGTGTAGACATAAGCTAATATGTCCCTACTCATGCAATGCAAGATTGTTCTAAGTGCTTCTAAGGTAAATTAAATCTGTGTAGTGAGGTCCCGCATAGACTTGATAGGTTCCACTCTGGGTGGCTAGGGAGGGGAGATTGCATGCTAAGGTAGTGCAGATCTCCCAACATGGGTCCTCTGAAGCTATATCTACACTGCAAATGGGGATGTAATTGGCAGCTTGTATAGACATACCCACCATGCCTGCTCACTAAAAATAGCAGCGAGGATGTGGAGGCATGCGGCACATCCCAGGCAATGCAAATATATACCATGCATACTTGTAAAGGTTGTGCCAAAGCCAGTGTTGTTGGGTCCTCCCTGCTATTTTTAGCAATCTAGCTAGATTAAAGATAGCATGGGTATGTTTACATGAACTGCAAATTGCTCCCCAGGTTCAGATGTAGTCTGAGAACCAGATCCATTAACAAAGTTTCAAGCACTTTGAAACTGTCCTCCCCTTTCTGCAAAGAATACTTTGTTAAAATATCTGAGCTATTGGCCAAATGCTTCTATTCTAGTAGACATGGGCATGCAGAATTTCCCTTCACTTATGTTCTCTGATTGTGGATCTTGGTAGGATTTGGGCCATTATTGAGACATTTTTTGAAAACACAATTGGAACCCACTTGTAGGGTCTGCTCCAACTCCCAATAAAATCAATAGCAAAACTTCCATTGACTTAAGTGGGAGCAGGATAGTGCCTATTGGCTTGATCCAATGTCCACTGAAATCAATAGGAAGATTTCAAATCATTGCAATTCTAGTTATAGGCCTTGTCTACACTGGGAAATTGACCTCCATAGTTATAGCAAAATAAAATATTCCACAGTATCTATTCTAGCCTAGCTCCCCCTGTGGACACTTTGGGCTGGTCCACACTAAGCCCCCAGTTCGAACTAAGATACGCAACTTCAGCTATGTGAATAACGTAGCTGAATTCGAAGTATCTTAGTTCGAACTTAAAGGTACTTACCACGGGTCCACACGCAGCAGGCAGGCTCCCCCGTCGACTCCACCTACTCCTCTCACGGAGCAGGATTACCAGTGTCGACGGCGAGCACTTCCGGGATCGATTTATCGCGTCTAGACAAGACGCGATAAATCGATCCCAGAAGATTGATTGCTTGCCGCCGAACCAGCGGGTAAGTATAGACGTACCCTTTATAAAAGTGACTTTTATTCCAGAACAGTCTCCACAGTGGGACCTATTCCAAAATAGCTATTATAGAATAGCTCATTCTGCAGTAGGTATACTGGTTAATTTCCCTGTGTAGACAAGTCCATAGTGAACCTGTGCATATGAGGTCTGAACCAACAGAGTGCTCTGTTCTCCAAGTTCCCACTGAATGAGTGTTAAGGACTTCCTACATATTTCAGGCTCAGAGTGAAAATAATTTATTTCCCCAATGACTTCACTATATGAGATTTCTAATCTACTCCTATATAACCTATTTTTGGAGTTCTGGGAATTAACTGTTAGTAACCTGTGGGCATAATACCTGAAAGTCCAATATTACATCACCCGAATTCTGTTTCACTCCTGTGTAAATAGAGTATATAAATCATTGTTAAAAAGGATAAGGAGTGTGTTAAATATAGTAACTGTTTGTTAGTTTTTTCAGATTTTTATTAAAAGTATCATGTTTCAGATCTGCCCCTCCTTTCCATCCCTCTCCCTCCCCCCCCATGCAACCTTTCTTTATGATTAAATGGTCATAGTGATATTATTTACTACAACTGAACTACATCATTCCTGATCTGGCTGCCTATCGGGTTTGTTTTCAAAGTGTTTCTACTTTGAAAGAGGTATGGAATGAGTTGTGGATGGTAGTTAGTGAATTTAAAAACACCAGGCCTGATTCCAGACTCACTGACACGATTTCACACTGGGGAAATTTAGGAACATAGTGGTGGGCCACACTGGAACTGACCCGTGGTCCATCTAAATCCAATGTCCTGTCTTCAATGGTGACCTGGTGCTTCAGAGGAAGGAACAAAAATCCCAAACTGGACAATTATTGACTATATCCCTACCAACAGTTGGGTCTTTACATGTGAAATCTTTCTTATTCCTTATCCGTTAAATTACAGTTATTTGGTTTTACATTTAGCCTAGAGGGTTCTGAAATATGAGCTTTGCACTTTGGCACTGGTAAAAACCATGAATGTTTTTAAAAGTGTGCTCTATGATCTATTAAACATTTATGTTTGATAAAACCTGATTCAGGGGCAAGAACCAATTCAAGATGTGGTATATGCACCTATACATCCTACAGTCACAAACTCATATACACATGAAACTCAGATAAACTATTAGTCTTGCAAATAGAAGAGGCAGACAAGGAAGAACAGCAGCTTAGTGGTCAGGCAAAGTAGTTTAATTTGCAGAAAAATATTTTTGAGTTATTGTTGTAAATTGTTGAAAAATAATGTAGTCTATTTTTAGTTATGAAATGTTGTGGTCATAGATTAACAGCCCATTCCTCCTCTGTTGACTTCAGTGGATGCAGGATTGGGCTCTAAATAGTTAAACATTTAGCAAAGATTTATTTAGATTGGGTAGTATTGACTAACCACATTTTTATTGTGTATGGCAATACTGTAAGATTATCCAAATACTGGTATGAACTATATAGAAGCTTCATTGGAATTTTGGGAAAGCAGGATTGGGCAAATGTGGGCAGAGCTTGGATAGAAATGCAAACTAAGAAAGTTCCATGCTCTATGACACTGTATTTAACAAACCATAACTTGGAGATAAAGTCAATGGACTAGTACAGCAGTTCTCTCACACACATCTAGCATATCACCTCTAAACCTCAAAAGTAATTGGGCTTTGTAATTTTAATCAATGCAGTTATACAGGAATCTTTTGCTGATACTATAGTTTAAATGAACACATATACTAGCCACCTGACTGTCGCCTGTGTACTATCAGTGCTATACATACCACAGTTTGAATACCACTAGTTTAAAATATTATAACAAGTATATATGGGCTTTTTATCACTAAATGACAGTAAAAGTCTACTTCACTACACACACACACACACACACACACACATATCATATATGGAAAATATTTGCATTGATAATAATCAAAATTTATAGATAGGCAAAGTAAGAAAAATGCTGCTCAAGTACCTGTTGAGTTTGAGTGAAGGATGTTTACTTTGTATATTTTGAGGTGATGTCGACAATATGTGTGTTAATATTTATAGACCTTTAATTTTTTAAATCTGAATTTCTCCTGTTATTATTTGAGCCCCTGATACTTTCCCAGAACTGTGAAAATTTAAATAAATATTAAAAATGTTTAAAAATAATCATTGATCTTATTTGCTAATATTATATGTAAAAATGTAAAAATTGAATGCTGCCAAGTTGAGTATATGGTCTTCCGCTGTCACTTACATGCTGAGATGAAACATGCTGAGATGTGGCACGCAAGGTGAAACTGAAATGCTTATTTTCAAGCAAGGGACATTGATAACTGTGATAACATTTTATTGCAGTAATGTTATTTCTAGTACACCTCTACCTCGATATAACGCTGTCCTCGGGAGCCAAAAAATCTTACCGCGTTATAGGTGAAACCGCATTATATCGAACTTGCTTTGATCCACCGGAATGCGCAGCTCCCCCCTCCCCCGAGCACTGCTTTACTGCATTATATCCGAATTCATGTTATATCGGGTCACGTTATATCAGGGTAGAGGTGTATATCAAAAGCTTAAGGTACTTTATGTTCAGTCATTAAAACTGATGACTGAATACAGGGAAAGTTGTTCTCTGTGATTCCACTAGCAATTAAGCAACTGCATGACTTCAGTGTGGGTACCTAGGTCTTGACTTCAATGGGACTACTCGTGCTTACAGTTATGTATATGCTTACATGTTCTGCTAGATAGTGGCTGCCTGGGACATTACAGACTAATTGGTTTAGAGACATACCTATTGTATACGTTTGCTAATCAGAACTTGCTTCCTTATCTTTCTAATGGTCCTTTGCCATTTCCTTTCTGACTTCAAATTTGGGATTATTTCTGTTCAGTTTATACCTACATTTCTGTCCCCTTCATTTTGGTAGCCCTTTCCTCACATTCTGTTAGTGCTTCATTAACTTTTGCTTGCATCATAGCTTTCTTCATCTTAGTATATCCAAAAAAGGATATCCTTCTAATTTATAAGGAAAGCAGGCTTTACCAAAATGCCACCACTGTAAATTCCATTGTGATGATATATCAGATAGTCACCACTAATCTCACCAAACCAGGGGTTTGGCTAAACCAGCTTCCCTGTCTCATTGTGTTTGACTGCCTCTCTAGTTGTTTTCAGATTATATCTTGAGCTCCATCAGTTCTCCTTCTTTTGTGACACTTAACACTTTCTCTAATTAAACTGTAGAAAATCTACCCCACTTCTCCTGCTTTCCCTACACTCAGTATTTCTCCCTGAAATTTGACCATTGTGCCTTTTGTACCATGATGTACCAAATCTTCAGATGATGCCTATATGATCTGTTGTAACCGACATAGTTCACTTGTACTTGCATTTATTGACTCCAATTTGACAAAATTTTCTCTCATACTTTTGTATGAATTCTTCATATACTAAAATAATTTTAGAATTTATTCATAAAGGTTGGAGTTTTAAACATAGACTGTAGTTGTCTGCATATTACAATAGTCTAAAGTTTTTTTTTTAATCTAAATTTTGTAAGGGAGTAACTCATCCATCCAGCAGTCTGACTGGCACAGATCTCATTTGGCATAATTGTAATCACTTATCACTTTTCTGATAAATAATTCCAGCAGAATGGGCCAAGAACTTTCTATCTTGGTGAGTGTTTGCCAACTTTTTAGGATATTTTGAAAGGTATCTATTTATTCATTATATATTTCTGAATATTTACGACTACATTTTTTATTCTTTGCACTTGTATAGTCACAAAGTACTTTAACAAAATAACCAAACTGACAAACCATTTAGCTCTCTTGTTTAAGAAATACAGACACACAATAGTTTGTACCATCGATTTCCCCCCCTTACACCTGAAGATACTGAACTTGTTTTATATTCTTTATTAAGAAAATATTGGCTTTGCAAGTGTATTTTGAGTGTAGTAGTGTAATATACTAAAGTGCTTCTTCAGAGAAATTACATCTTCTTTACTTTATTAACACTGTAGCCAAAGTCACCTATTAAAGCACTGGCCACCCAAACAAAACACATTGATTTAAAAAAGTGCACTGACTTGAAGCTAACTCTAAGTGTCATAGATCTGTTGATAGTTTTAATATGTAACTTGCCACTTACAGCACTTTTTGTTTTCCTCGAGGGGAGGGAATGGCACATCGCCCGCTGGTCTGCTTGTTCAGGGCTAACTGATAACCAGATTAAGGTAACTCTGTGTTTAGTTCATTAGCAGCAAGCGTTTGGCCAGAGGGACCTGGGGCTGGAGTGGGCTCCCTTGCCGTACGCTGGGGGATGGGCAGGGCTCTAAGCTTTCCCGGAGCCTGCCTGTCCAAGTGTCTTGCCTTTCAGGCACCCAGTTCACAGCAGACAATAGAAGCCCGCACTCTTCCCTGCCTCCCTCCCCTACCCGGGCTCGCCTAACCCCTGCTGCAGGCGCGGATTTGTCAGAGCCATTCAGTTGAGACTGATTATGATTGCAGCAGATGGGCTGGATTTGACAGCCCCGATCCTAAGCAGTTTTGCAGGGGCCGGGGGAATTAGCAGGCCCCGGCCGCGCCGCGGGATCGCACACAGCGCCCCGGCCGCGCGCGCTGCCCTCCCCGAGGAGCCTCGCGCCCCCCGGCCCGCCCCGGGCACATGCGGCGCGTCCCGCCGCCTGGCCGGGAAGGAGCCGCTGGAGCGCAACCGAGCGGGAGAGGCGCGGGGCTCCCCGGCTGCGGCGGGGGAGAGCGGCTCGGGGCCGCGAGGGCGGGCCATGGAAAGTTTATCCGCTCGGGGGACCCCGGCCGGCTCCTCACCCCTGTAGGGGGGTAGCGTCCCGTCCCCGCGCCCTGCTTCAGCATGTCCCGCCGCAGGCCAGGTAAGGAGCCGAGTTCCCCCCCCTCTGCCGCCGTCCTGGCTCCTCACCTGCTCCGCCCCCCCCGCTCCGCACCCGGCTTGCTAGGGGGCTGCCCGTGCTAGCTCCGGGGGCCGCGCGCAGGGACGGGAGCAACAGCGGCGCGCGGCGGAGCAGCCCCGGTCCCCGCGCTGGTGCCGCAGCAAGGGGACTCGTGCGGGGCAGGGGAGGGCGGGCAGCCAGCTGCTGCCTCGTGGGCAGGGGAGGGAGGCTCAAGAGGCCTGCGGTGGGCTTGGGTCCGGCTGGGGAGGCGTGTTTGTGCCGTGAAGGGGACACCTGCTCCTCTCTTGTCTCCGCTGCTGCTACTGTTACAGGTCTTGCTTCCGCTTCTGCTGCCCCGCTTCCCCTGTATCTCTTGCGGCCAATTCCCTGCTGCCTCGCCAGCCCCAGGCTCCCTGTCCCTTCTGATGCTGCCTCCTTCCCCTGCTGCTGTCATTGCCCCGGCCCTTGGCTCCTTCGCCCGTCTTGGCCCTGCCCCTACTCTGCTGTCCCATCTGCTTCTGCTCCTGCCCCCTCTCCTCCCAGCTCCCTCTGCTGCCGCTGCTCCTCCCTCGGCTGCTGCTGTTGCTCCTGTGTGAGGGAGGAAAGCTGCACAATTGTGTGCCCTGTTGCTACTGGCAACTACATGTACCGAATTGCTACGCATCCATAAGCAGCTTAATTCTGATTGATGGCCCAGAAATATGATCTTTTTAAGATGACCAGTGAGACTGAGAAACCAAAGCTTTCTATGCACCCCTGTATGTGTGTATACATAGATATGTGTGTGTGTATTTTAGAATGATTAGAATTTTTAATCTTTAAAATTAATCCTGGTGCCTTCCCTCGTGTGATCTGGCTGGTTTATCTAGGCTTTCTGTGTGACTGCTGCAGAGCTTTCATTTCTACCCATTCATTATGTATGCTTCTGTTGATTCAGATAAACGAAGCTTTTCATGTAATTTTACTTCTGTGCCTGATCATTGAAACAGACCTATCCTATTGACCCAGAATGATTCTTGAAAGCTCTCCGGAAACAATTTGTTAAAGAAATCAATTCGGTGCAGATAATAGAAATATCTATTTTCCCTTCTTCCACCCTCACCCCCCTTCCCTTGTATGAAAGCTGGTCACTCTCTCACATCTTCCTAAGCAGAGGAGTACAGTACAGGTAACAAACTAAAAGGGAAGAATGCTCTGTATTTTCTGTGTGTGGCTGTGTGCTTAATGTGAACAAAAACTGTTTTACCTAATGATCCAAAAATTGTCTGGTTGGCTGAGATTGGAATCACGTCCAATACTCTGGGTGAGAAACCTGGACTAATCAAATATTTAGTTAATGTTTATGCTAATTTGTGCTTAGCAGTTCTTTCCTTCCTTGTAAAGTGTTTAAGAATGTTTTACATTAAATCTATAAACGTGTTTCCTTAGGAAAAAATCCTCTGAATCTTGATTATATGAATTGTCTAAGAGGCTGTGCATTTTTAGGGGTAGGGATGGGAAGTCTAATGAACTTAATATGCTTAGTTTTTTGTCTTGAGCAGCAATATGATAAACAATATGATGTTTGCTTTTTATGCTGTATGCTTCTAATGTTTAATGCTTCATTAGAGTAAACATTTCAACCCTGTTGCTTCAGGGGAGCCAAGTTTTCTCTCTATTTTTATATTTTGATTCATTAAGAAGCACCTTAATAAGTGTTTGTTCCTGTTGAAGTGAAGAGGTTTAAAAAACAAACACACACAAAACTTGGCCTAAGTAATCACATCATATATTGATGGAAAGAAACAAATTCTGAAGGAAATGAAATATAGCTACACTTAGTTCATATTCAAATACACAAGGACAGGAGAATGTAAAATAAACTGAAAAATAAAGTGTGAAATGATGAATTGCTGTTCATAGTATTCCAAAAAACCTTTCATTTGTATTAGACCCATCATCCAATATATGAGTTGCTCCTGAAGCGAAAGTTTTCCTGAAAACTTAAAGTACATAAAGTAAGAAATTGACCTTGCAGCTTGCTTTAAGAATCATCCACTTGAATCAAACATAGTTTATAATAACTTTCTGAAGTAGACCTCACAGTTCACACACTGTTGCTAACTTCATATTCTATTTTCAGCATGTATTTTAGATAATCCTTTTGTTCTCATAACTGTATGTAATACTTATGGCCTAATTGTTGAAATGGTTTACAGCCTAGTTATTGTAGATTTGTGCTTTAAAAAAATTGATATTCAAGATGAAACTATTGTTTATCATTGGAAAGTTTGCTAAGTTTTTAACAAGTGAGGTAACATTTCATAGGCAAGTGATTTACATCTGAGGGATTGACTGTATACATTTCTGGATTGCAGATAAGCTATGTAAGTAAACAAAAGTGCAGTGGTCTGTTATTCTGCATGACTGTGGAGATATCATGGGACCTTTTCACAAGTTAATATAACAAGGCATCGTGGGAACTGTTTGATCTGCAGGACTTTTGCTTGGCAGTAGTTTACTTAAGGTTATTACACTTTGTTTGGAGACTTGTATTTGCTAGCCATTATTGCATTTTTAGTTCCAGGCTTCCCAGAGTTACAGGTTAGTAGGTCAATAAAATTTACTTTGAGATGTCAGAGCTGACAAGTTCTGTTTTTAAATGTAGTTGGGAATATATCCTCTAATATTCAAAACTTGTAGGATTATTTTCCTAGAAATTTTGATGCAGGTGATAATTATGTAACAATGAAATCAAAACATTTCGTCTGACCTGAGTATCTAGAATGCTGTCCTCCTTATTTTCCTTGGTTAATTGAGGAAACAAATTACAGAAATTAAATAAATTTCCTACTATTAACTTTTGGATAAAGTGTACGGAATTTCTAATCTAGTCATTGAGATCTGGAGCTAGAATCTCATCTCAGTTCTATCAATGTAAATCTGGAGTAACTCTACTGGAGATTTACTTCCTTTGCCTCCATTGAGGTTTCTCTGGATTGTCTCTGGTGGAACTGAGGTCATCATCTGTCCCAGAGGTAGACATTTCTTTTAAAAGGTGACTATTTTGCATGCACTACAGATTGTAAGGGCATGAAAACCATCGTCCAGCACTTTATGAAATGTCCCATGAACTTGGAAGCCTCAAGATTTTAAAGCAGTTCCAGAATTTGTTTGTGGGTTATTGGATTTTCAGAGGTGCCTTAGGAAAGTGATGCACTTTGCTTGCTGTGGGACTGGCTCTGCAGCCCCTACTGAAATACAGTAGTACTCATTCACTTGAGTAGACTCATGAATTCAAAGATCCTGATTCAGCAAAGCACTTAAGTGTGTGCTCAGCTGAAGCATATGAGTAGTCCTATTGAAGTAATATAAAGTTAAGCACATACTCTCACCTAATCTCAGTGATGTGCTGAAGGGGACATGGCTAAGGAGTATCAGGAAGCTCCAAGGAGACCCTTGTTAACATATTGATACCAAACTAAAGAAAAACTTCAGGATGATTTCTCTGATGTAGTTCACCCTTGCTCTGGGTATTGTTGAGCCATCCTTACAGGAATGACTTATCTTTTGGGGCTCAAAAATATTATTGCAGTTTTGTTTCTTTGATGTGTATTGTGGGGATTTTTTTTTTGGCAATACATCATTTTGCACATATTATACAAGTTTATGTATATTTCCAGAATGAGTGTAAAAATTCTAGTGCACTTATCTATATTAGTTTGCAAAGGAATATATTCACCGCTACCTTGACCTCCACTTTGCAAGGTTACACATCCCTGTTACACATGGTTTATTACAGCCAAAGGCAAAAGGGTTTGTGAGCCTTACTAAAGCATTAGAGTAGCACAGGGGTTGGCAACCTTTCAGAAGTGGTGTGCCAAGTCTTCATTTATTCACTCTAATTTAAGGTTTCGCGTGCCAGTAATACATTTTAATGTTTTTAGAAGGTCTCTTTCTATAAGTCTATAATATATAACTAAACTATTGTTGTATGTAAAGTAAATAAGGTTTTAAAAATATTTAAGAAGCTTCATTTAAAATTAAATTAAAATGCAGAGCCCCCTGGACCGGTGGCCAGGACCCAGGCAGTGTGAGTGCCACTGAAAATCAGCTCGTGTGTCACCTTTGGCATGCGTGCCATAGGTTGCCTACCCCTGGAGTAGCACATAACTGCTTGATCCTAATGGAAGATCTCTTCTCAGTGCTCTACAAGCTCAATTTCTATGCCAAAATGGGCCAGGCATTAAGTTCTTTCTGGCCCCAAATTTGCCCATCAGCTTAATCCTGTGCATGTAAGTAATAATACCCATATTTTTTATCTGTGCTACGTGCTGTTCACATGTCTAGGAAGACACACTCCCTTTCCTCATGAGTTTACAGTTTAAGGCTCTGATCCTGGTACCTTTTACACATGCAACTTTACCACTGTCAGTCACTCCATGGACATCAAGGAACTACTCAGTATCATTATGATTATTATTATTTATTTATTTATTTATTTATTATTTAATTGTATTACTGTAGTGCCTAGGAGCCCTAATCATGGACCAGGACCCCGTTATGCGAGGTGCTGTGCAGCAATAAAATTAAGTATGTTTGTACGTGTTTGCAGGATTGGGGCTTGAGAAGAAGAGCTCTAAAGGTGGAGGATAAAACAGTCACTTTTTTGTTGCTATTGCCAACACTCCCTCTACCTAGCTATCATTCATTTTGGCCATGGTCTTTCGACTCCTAATCCACACAGTTGCATGGATTTAACATGGGCCTGAGAGTCAGGAGATGGGTGTTCTATTTCCCCAGGGAGATCTGAAGATCACACGAGTGCTTAAACTCCGCAAAAATAACAGGAGTACTTGTGGCACCTTAGAGACTAACAAATTTATTAGAGCATAAGCTTTCGTGGGCTACAACCCACTTCTTCGGATGCATATACTATATATATACTGCATATATAGTATATGCATCCGAAGAAGTGGGTTGTAGCCCACGAAAGCTTATGCTCTAATAAATTTGTTAGTCTCTAAGGTGCCACAAGTACTCCTGTTATTTTTGCGGATACAGACTAACACGGCTGCTACTCTTAAACTCCACAGGCGTTGATTTAAGATACTTGCCCAATATGCTTGATGCCCCCTTCTTTTTCCTGACATGCTACTGCTGCTCAGTAGCCACGGCATGAAGAGGTGATTGGAAAAGTGGTTTGCAAAGGAAAACTTGGCTTTGTGCCTTTCTTATGTATCTATTTTTTCTGATAAATAATGGATTTGAGAGAGAGAGAGAATATGCCTGTTTTAACATTGGAAATCCAGGTCTTATCTCCACGGTTTTACTGGTAGAAATATGAAGTGAGAGATTGATTGACTGACTGAGAAGGGAAGTGACTTTTAAAATACTCAGACAACTTAAAACCTTTTTGTTAACACATTTAATTCAGATGTTTGAATAAATATTTGGGAGAAGAGCTGTGATGTTGCCAGCAAGCCTCATGATACTTGGTGTTTTTCTGAAAGCTCCAGCTCCTGGAGTCACCTGATTAGATGAGAGTCACTTTAAAAAAAAATGAAAATGAAATGTTTCTGTCCTTCATTGTTGCAGTGAAACACTTAAAAACATGAATGCTAGTGTCTCAAAAAACAGAGATGAAGTATTATTATAATTTTTTTAATTCTGTATTGTTTTTAAACCAGTCTCATGATCATAGGGGCTGAACTCATGATTTTTGAATACATGGTTTGGCAACATTGAAATTGCTTTTGTGGTTCCAACACTTCCACTTCTTCTTTTATGGACTGAATGCTCTCAGTTCACATCTGAGAACACAAACAGTTCCTCCAACAAAATCAGACAATGCCAGACTCGAAATCTCAGCGGAAAAAAAGTAGGAGGGGAAAAAATTGTGTTTCTCCCACTTAAAAAATACAAAGTAAAACAAACTTCCAGGACTTCTTTATACATCATAAAGAAGCAAAAAAGGGCATAAACTCTTCTTCTTCCTCTCTGTTTTAGGTCACCTTTTAAATCTGTGCACTACCTGACTATTCCAACCAAATTAAATGCCTGCTATTTGGTTTCCCTACTTGTCTTTGTTCAATCTTATAATAATTTTTCTTGTATTGTTTATAATATCCCTTTTGATAGATTCTCAGCTCCTGCTGGCCTTTCTTATTCTAATTGGACAATGCCTTCATCTCTTAATATGCAAACTTGAATCCCTAAAACCCTTTCAGTGGCAGTGCATTCCAGGATTTTATTGAGTAATGTATATTGTTGTTCTAGGCTATTGAAACACACATGATAAACAAATAAACTATACATTTGCTAAGGTGAAATTCTACCAACCATTACATATGCCACTTCTGTAGTGTACTTAATTTTTTTTGAAGATGAGCTATGTCACTTAAGGCTTGAATAACAATTCTAGCTTTGTTGTCGTCAGCAAATATAGTAAATGTAGGCACAGCTCTGCTCCAGGTCATAATCATCAAACAAATTGAAAAGCAGCATCCACTGATCTTTCCCACTATTTGCTTCTCTGTATTTTCAGCTGCTGCCATATACAATGACCTTTTGCTTATGCACAGTGTATATGCTTATGTGTTAGCCAGCCTCGTAATTAAAGGCCAAATTGTGCTTTGTTAAACAAGTGAGGGACACACTGACTTCAATAGGGTTCCATGCATGTATGTTTTCTTTTCCCCTTGGTACATCTTGGTTCACTGAAGGCATCCCGGAATGTGACATTTCAAATACCAGAAGTCTCGTTATAATTCAGGGTGTTTGTATCATGTAGAGCTGTATGAATTTTTTTTTAATTAATAAATTTGTTCACAGAAAAATGCAGTTTGACACCAATTCGCTGAATAGTTTTGGCCATTTTTTTTTTTCAAGAATTAGGCACCACTCACAAATCAGTGATGGTGAAAGTAATCTTTAAATTCTTTGCCCGGTGATTCGGGTAATCCCCCATGATGGGGAGACCTGGATTCAATTACCACCTCTGCTGGATGTGAAAAAGAAATTAGAATTTGAGTCTCCCACATTGTAACAAGTATCGGGGGTAGCCATGTTAGTCTGTATCTACAAAAACAACAAGGAATCTGGTGGCAACTTAAAGACTAACAGATTTATTTGGGCATAAGCTTTCGTGGGTAAAAACCTCACTTCTTCAGATGCAACTTTCACCCACGTTGTAACAGAGATCCCTAGACATGGGGCCATGGGATATTCTGGTGTGATTGTAGGAGTGGTGTGTCTCAAACTCTCCTGTTGAAGATGATCCAATGTGTATTAATAAATAGTCATTGGAGCAGGGATTTCCATGTGGGTCTCCCATGGCCCAGGTGAGTGCCCTAACTGTCACACTCTCTGGAGTGGCTCATGAGTGCCAAGCTGAGGGAAATCTGTCAGCCAGTAGAGACCCCAAACGGGTGGTATGTTCTATAATTAGATTTCACCAACCCAATAACAAGTGTGTACTCCTAAAGCACCATAACAGCCTTACCATGGAGTCACAGACAGTGCCCTTGGGCATTCCAGTTTATCTCGCCACTCAGGGAAACTGGACTTGGTGATAGATGGTTGCTATACACCAAAGAGCACAATATTTTTAGATTGTTCCCAGTCCCAAAGGAACAGCCACTTACCCCAGGTTAATTTGTATCTTAGATCTCACGCCAAAGACAACTCTTGTAGTCAGTCCTATACTAAACTATCTAAGGGCTAGTCTACACTGACAGCGCTTTAACGTGGCTTGTGTGGTCGCGGCAGCGCTCTCCCAGCGCTCTAAAAAACCCACTTCCACGAGGGGAGCGGCTCCCAGTGCTGGTGCACTGTCTACACTGGCACTTTACAGCGCTGAAACTTGCTGCGCTCAGGGCAGTTTTTCACAGCCCTGAGCGAGAAAGTTGCAGCGCTGTAAATTGCCAGGGTAGACAAGCCCTAAGGATCTATTAACTAAGGGTACGTCTTCACTACCCGCCATATCGGCGGGTAGCAATCGATTTACCTGGGATCGATATATCGCGTCTCGTTAAGACGCGATATATCGATCCCTGAATGCACTCACCGTCGACTCTGGAACTCCACCAGAGCGAGCGGCGGTAGTGCAGTCGACGGGGGAGCCGTGGCCGTCGATCCCGCGCCGTGTGGACCCCAGGTAATTTGATCCAAGTTACTTCGACTTCAGCTACGCTATTCACGTAGCTGAAGTTGCGTATCTTAGATCGATTCCCCCCCCCCCCCCCCCCGCGTAGACCAGCCCTCAGAAAAGAAATGAGAGTTATTACAAGGTTAAAGCAGGCAAGCATATATACACAAAGGATTGAAAGTCTATGGTTTTAAAAGGTGACAGAGTTGTAGTAATCTGTCAGCTCTGAATGTCTTTTAGGGCTAACCCAGGTTGACCCTGGGGATCTCTGCTTCCGTTTCATAGTTCTGGCCCTGTTAGAGTCCACAGAGCAAAAGAGATTAAAAGTTTTCTTTCAGAATCTTCCTGTATTCAAATTGATAGGAGGAGCCCTTTTGCTGGTAGATTCTTCATGGGTGTGAAGGAGCAATTAACAAAGTCTTTGTATTGTGATGTCCCACAATGGCCCATTTAATTTTGATAGGCCTTCCTGATGGGCAGGGGAGGATATTATAAGTGAGATTATGAAATGCTTGTAAATTGCTTGATGCATTAAAGTCTAAACACATCATTATAAGTCCAACGCCCATCTTAACCATACTAACACACAGGTAAAACTGACTGGTTTCCAGTAATGAATTTGTCACTGCTCGGCTGAGGCCTGAAGTCTCGGCATGAGCTGGCACCTGCTCTTCCAGCATCATACTAACCACCAGGCCATAGTGGCATTTCTCTTTTGTACTTTCTCTCTCTATTAAAGTATTGTATAGAATGCAGGGTTGCCAGTTTTGATTGGGACATATTCCTGGAGGTTTCATCACATGACATAATCTTTAATTAAAGATTAATCTTCTGGAGACTCCAGGACAATCCTGGAGGGCTAGCAACCCTGATGGCAGGTCTGCACGACAGCTGGGATTGATGCTCTGAGATTGATCCACCATTGGTCGATTTAGCAGGTCTAATAAAGACCCGTCAAATCAACAGCAGATTGCTCTCTAGTCAACCCCTGTACTCTACTCCTGACAAGAAGAGTAAGGTAAGTCGATGGGAGATTTTCTCCCATCGACCCCCCGCAGTGTAGACCCCGCGGTAAGTTGACCTAAGGTACGTGGACTCCAGCTACGTTATTAACATAGCTGGAGTTGCGTAGCATAGGTCGACTTACCGGGGTAGTGTAGACATAGCCTAAGAGAAATTGGAATAGCTTCAACAGGAGAGACTGAGAAAGCCCAGCCTCAGACTACCTTCTAGCCTGGTGGCAAGGGTGCTGTCCTGCACTCTGGGAGATCCAAGTACTACTCCTAAGGGCATTCTGTGCCAAAAAATTTAAGATTCTGTGCACAATATTTTAAAATTCTGCAAATTTCATTTGTCAAATAAATGTGGAGGCTCCAGCATGGCAGTGGGGAGTACAAGCCACTGGCTGCACAGAGGTGGGAGATCACTGTGCAGCTTTCCCCCCCTCCCCCTGAGACACAGACTCAGTGGTGAGGCTGCACCCAACCCTGACACAGTGCAAGGACAAGGCCTGCCTCAGAAACACCCAAGGCCCTACCTCTCCATGCCAGGTGCATCAGGTGTGGGTAGGCAGGCTCAGCAAGATAGGATCCAAGTGCATGTGTGGGATATGTGGGGGTGGGGGATCCAGGTTGGGCTGAGAGAGTTCTGTGTAGGGCAATCTGGGTACGGGCAGCTCAGTGGGGGATCCGGGGGCAGGGGGATCTGGATGCACAGGGGCTTGTTGGGGGGTTCTGGGTGCAATGGTAATTGCAGGGGGGTCTAGGTGGAGGTGGTTGAGACTCAGCTGAGGGGTGTAGGGAGATAGAGCTCAGCAGAGAGGTCTGGGGGAGTGGGGCTCAGTGGGGTGGGGATCCAGGTGCAGCTGGTTGGGGCTCGGTAGGGTGGGGATCCATTTTTGTGTGGCTTGTTGGGGTAGTCCAGGTGCAGGGGGAGTGGGGATAATCAGGGGGGGAGTTCTGAGTGTGTCGGGGTGAGGCTCAGCAGAAGGGTCTGGGTATGAGGGGGTCTGGATGCACGGGAGTTGGACAGATTGAGGAACAGCTCCCTGTACAGGGATCCCTCCCCATGTAGCTGAAGACCAATGGTTGCAGGAAGCAGGGAGTGGGGAAGAGAGTTTGTAGAGATCCCTACAGTCGGGAGAGAAATCTGGGGGGTGGGTCTGGCACGGTCCCAGATGTCATGCAGGGAAAGAGGAATTCCCATTCTCCCCAGCCCAGTTGCTAGCTGGGTCTTCCCCAGTCCCGCCCACTGCCCCACAGTGATTTACCTCTCTGCCAGCTGCCCTGGGCACCTGAAACATACTGCTGGGGAGGGTCGCATGATGGCTATTGTGGCTTCTCTTTGCTTCCCCATCAGAAAGTTATTTTTCTGCGGGGAAGCAAAGAAATTTGTGGGGGACATAAATTCTGTGCATGCGCAGTGGTGCATAATTCTCCCAGGAGTAAAGTACAAATCCTTTCTCCACATCAAGCAGAGGAGGGAATTAAAGTGGCTGGGTGCCATGACCACTAAGCTAAAAGCTTATAAAATGGGTATCACCACCTCCTCCTCCTCCTCCTCCTTCTCTCTCCCTCCCTATTTTGTGAATCTAGCCCTTCATTTCCTTTGCTTTTATGTTTAAGAAGTGCCTGGAAACAATTGAAATGAAACAGTTCATTCAACCATTCAAAGAACTTTTTGTCAACTTTTTCAATTTACTGAAATTTTTCTGAATTTTCAGATTCAGATTGAACCAATTTTTTTTCCAGAATGGCCAGCAAACTGAAAAAAAAAAGTTATTAGTCCAGTTCTAGTTTCATGCATAAGTATATAACAATACATACAACTTCATACCTGTAGGGCTGACCCAAAGCCCTGAGGAGTAAGTGACACTTTCCCATTGACATTTTATCAAAGCCACACCTATCAACTGAGCCATAGTCAAAACACACTGTGCCTGACTTTTATGTCACACCATTAGAACTCCACTGCAGCAATTCCTGATTTCTATTGAATGTGAGATCAGAATCATGCCCATTGATGATAATGGGATTTTGCATGCCAGCATACACACAGATGAATGTATATAAAAAGATTGCACACTTAAAAAAAATATAAATGGCATGTGTACATGGGCATGTTAGGATTGCCTCTGATCTTGGCTGCTTAAATGCAGCATATGTAGCTCATGAAGCAGAGCTCTTAGTTTCATTTCATAGTGTACGCTTGACTAGCCAGTTCTCTTTCATGTGATATTGGCTTTGCTAGTGTTGCCATGGATAGTCTTTTGTAGATGGTTACAGAGTGAGATGTAACCATTTAATACCCAGTGGTTATTGATGAGTAAAGTAATAGCTGCCAAAAGAAACTGAATTTTTATCATACCACACACTACTTATATATGTCAAGCTTTACACTTGTCAAAACAAACAAATTCTCATTTTTATTGGTATTTGCCTGCAAAACCTCTGAAATTACTATATATTATGTACTTCCTAATATTTAATAAGGAAAAACGAGCTCTTCTTGACTTGCATTATATTCTTGATACATATTGCATACAATGGGTGTCCAGAAACTTTTTTCCAAGGATTATTTATGTGAGTGAAGTCATATATGTTAAACCAAATGGTCAAACTCTTCATCATTTTCGTATTCAGAATTTTTAAAATTTACTATCTATCATACTGCCATCCATCACTGTAGTATATGAGGTCTCTGCACATAAAATCAATAGCAAGAGTGAGGTCCCAAGTGGATTTCATTGTGCTCTTCTCCCTTTGTGGGGTAAAAAATCTGCTTGGGGTATTTTTCAGTGTGTTTTCTCTTTTTGGTTGATGACTTGTTAGACATTTTTATTTTTATTTTTTGAGGGTGGGAATGTTATTTGGGTAGATGGATGCCATTGTTGTGATTGTCATTATTACCATGGTGGAAAGACTTTTTCTAAGAGAGACGCTTCACAATGTTACCTAAAGGTGCTCAGACATTGGGTTTGTTTGATCTCTTCTGGAAGGTCATTCCATAACCACATCCCCTTGATGAAGAACGCTTTGTCCCGAGCTCTCATGTCCTTCATCTGGGCTTTGTGATCTGCATTGTCCCAGAGGCAGTGTGGATGTTGCCTCCCAATTCAATGGATGCACTATACTGTGGTGTCAAGGGGGCACCTGTACTGCAACCCTAATCCTGGCCTGGTGAGGGGAGGTTGACCACTGCTGCATTCCCAGAATACTGGAAATTCTGGTACTTCCGGGAACAGTGTGACCCTGCCTCTGCCGGCATGACCTCACATGCACCGTGAGTGCGAGGTCATGCCGCATGGAGGATACCTTTTTGAACAGTGTGTTGCACTGCTCCCAGTAGCATGACTTGCATGACAGTGGATGCCATTTTGAAGAACATCCCACTCCCACTGATGTGACTTTCAAATTATACTATGAAATATATTAACTGGGAAGAGATATGAGCTTTTGATATATAAGCTATATAATGAAATGGATATGTCAGTTTTAATGTCCTTAAAAGACTTGTCACATCCACAGTTATTCCAGGATAGATATAAATGTACATCACCCTTGGAGTCAGATCCTACTGTTCTGCTCAGATAAATAGTAGCCGGACTGTTCATGCAAGCCAAGTGAGCTGGTTTTGGCCCCACTAGTTTTGATCATTAACACGTTTTATAGGTCAGTGGGACTAGGAAACCTGTGAAACATTTTTGATTTTAAAAAGAAAATTATTTAAGATCTTAAATCATTCATCAGTTTTAATATGTACTGCAACTAAGAACATGTTTCTGAGAAGTTGCATCAAATATTTTGATAGAGAAAGCTACTTGACTCAAAGTTCTAATTTATAAATAAGTAGAGGACATTTATTCAGTATTAGAACCGTTAGTAAATTTAGCTCTAAGCTCTCCCTTTTATATTGAGAAGGAGGCTTCACAGGGTCATTTTAGTTGGGGGAAATGATTTATTATGGGAAGTCCACCTGGAAGTTCATTGAAGGTCACAGATAAGAGTGTGAAAAGGCAGGCTGGTGTGGTTGGACAATGCTACAGGACTTTTATCATGGTCTCAATAGCTGCAATCTGACAGCAGCTGGGAATCAATACAGAGGCACTCCAGTCAACAAGTTTCCTAGCAGCTGTCCCTATTCATAGGAAGGGGATGGGTTTAACTTCCAGGCCTGGAACATACAAAAGTAGTAATTTGTTCATTTGCTTCTGACGCAAAAGAAAACACGTAGCAGGCTAAGGGCCTGATCCTACACCCATTTAAGTTAATGGCAAAATTCCTATAGACTTAATGGAATAAATATGACACACTGTTTAAAATGAGGCCATATTCTCAACTGTGTGCAAATCAGCAGAACTGCATTGATCAAAATGGAGCTGCACCAATTTATGACAGCTGAGAAACTAGCCCATATGCTTTTACTACAGCTTATCTTGAAGTAACAGAAGGATATGATGTGCAGTTTGCTATGAAACCAGCATGTTAGAGTTAAGGACACACACTATGATCCCAATCCCTGGGCTAGAGTCAGCTTTAGTGGTCCATACGCACCAAACATAAGTGTAGGGTTGCCAATTTTGGTTGGATGTATTCCTGGAGATGTAATCACATGACATGATCTTTAATTAAAAATTAATTTTAATTCCTGGAGACTCCAGGCCAATCCTGGAGGGTTGGTAACCCTGTGTAAGTGTTGTGTTTCGGGCACACAGCTTACTTGTCAGTTTTGGTTTGCCAAATAGATATCTGTTTTTTGGACATAAATCCTCAACTGTGCTTGGGTATCTTAACAGAAATAGAATTAATCAGTTATTTACAGTTATTGACACGCAGCCTCATTGGCACACATAATTAACATACCTATACGTCTTTATCAACTCTCAGCCTTCATGCTGTGTTTTTAGTCACGTTAAGAAGTGCTAATGATTGAGGGTCCAATCTTGTAAAGTGCTGAATGCCACTGAGCTCACTGGGGGTTGATTGCACTCAACACCTAGCATGGGTCATTTAGCAGCTGGTAGGACTGGGAGCTTAATTTATGTAGACTTGATCATGCAAGTCTGTCTTAGATGAGTTGTCTCAGTGAAGCCACTTAGGATGGCTTAGGCCTTGCAATGTTCAGTATCACAGTGCATAGAAAGTCACAAGAATAGGTCTGCAATCAAAGCTAAGTTAGATGCCCTGGCTCCCTATATGATGAATGGGGGGGAGAGAGAGGTGCCTAAGAACATGATCTACAAAAGCCAGGATATTTGGCAGGGAATCATGTAAACTAGCCAATGGAAGATGCTAAGGAGAAGGATATTTGTTAAGCTGCCCCTCTCCCAGAGATAGGTGCCTAAATCTGGGGGAATTAGTTATAAGGTTAGAGCACTCACCTGGGATGTGAGAGACCCAGGTTCAATTCCCCCATCTCTGCCAGAGGTGGGGAGAGGATTTGAACAGGTGTCTCCCACCTTTAATCACTGAGCTATGGAATATTCTGATATGGGGCTCCCTCAGTCTTTCCTGTTGAAGCTGCTCCTCTTGAGATAAGTGGCTAGTTATAATTATAATATAATTATAATAAATCCAAAGAGGATGGAGCTAGGCTGTTCTGAGTGGTGACAGATGACAGAACAAGAAGCAATGGTCTCAAGTGGGGAATGTCTAGGTTGGATATTAGGAAACACTATTTCACTAGGAGGGTGGTGACGCACTGGAATGGGTTACGTAGGGAGGTGGTTGAATCTCCATCCTTGGAGGTTTTTAAAGCCTGGCTTGACAAAGCCCTGGCTGGGATGATTTAGTTGGTGTTGGTCCTGCTTTGAGCAGGGGATTGGACTAGATGACCTCCTGAGGTCTCTTCCAACCCTAATATTCTATGATTCTGTAGCTGAATGCCTATCTTTCTCCAGTTTGTGATTTGTTTTGGGGCTTAAGCAGGATATAGGCATTGGGACACATAGAGGGAGGTAGCATAACATATGCTTAGGCAGAAACTTGGGCACCTAAAGGGTTTTGTGGGCGTTTTGTGGATTGCAGTGGAGGCAAAGCAAGGTTTGCAGGATTGGGCCAAAACATTAAAAAACAAACAAACAAACAAAAAAACCTCAAACACTTAGCAAGTGTTTCACAGAGTGACTGAGATGGAAAATAGTATTTGAATACCACAATATCAGAAGACAGTACAGTTTAGTGAAATACTAACCTATGTAAAGGAGGAAACGTATGTATACTTGAAGCATTCCACTCCTGCCTACTTCCAGGTTGCTAGGCTTCTTAATGAATGAAATCTTTCACTACTTTCAGAATACCATTCTACAAGGAAAACCTCTTTCTTCAAAAGTTTAAGTGGATCATTAATCGTTTACCATTACTGTCCTACAATAACTGTTTTGTGTGGCAGATTGGGGTTCCCAGATACATTTGCCTCAATAGATCTCTGGTACGGATTATCTGTGTCTTATTTGATGTCTAGTTTTCCAAAGGTAGGCCATCACCATTTGGAAAAGCTATGCTTCTGTCAGACTAGTAATTGATATTATAGCATTTGTGCAGCAGGTTGGGTTCTGATGGGATTATAGCAGAAAAACTGTTCTTAGAGGATCAGTGGAAGTATATTCATTTATAAAACAAATGTGACAAGTAGAGAATTGAGTGAGATTGGATTTTTCGTTTTCATTGGTTGAAAGTATCAGCACTCAGGATCAGATGAAAACATTTAGATTATTTAGTGATTAGTAAAATACATTTTCAGTTAAGCATTTAAAGAATCTATATGCTGATTATTTTTTAGATTGTATCTGATGGTTTTACAATCTCTTATGTACTCCCTGATATCAGGTCATTATAATAAATAGAAACATGACAGCATCTTCATGTATGTTTTATGTTGTTTAAATATATAAAATATCTACTATGGAAGATTATAATTCTAATTAAATCATTGAAGATTTAGTTTCAACTAATGTTTAGCAAGGCTGGAATGGTTGAAAATTAAGGCTGCTGCCACTGACACTGAGTGTAGGTAGCATTTTTATTTTATATGTTGTGCTGGGATGAAGGCCAGTTGGCCTCTAAAGATAGTTTCCATAGCTACTGTCCTGCTCAGACAGAAAATGCTGCCACAGCATTTTTCCTTTGTACCTTTACAATTTTTATGGTAGCTGTCAAGACAATTAATTTTCATCCGATTTATTAGTTATTAGGTTGTTGAAAGCAGGCAGCATGGGTGGGCACAAAACTGTGAGAAATGCTTTAAACTGATTTTTTTAAATTAAATGTAAAATAGAAAATGTCTCTTTGCGCAAAACATATCAATGTATTTCAAATTTATTAATTTTTCCCCCGCGGCCATCTATACTGAACCAGACTACAATCTGTGCTAAAAAGATAAGTTTCTAAAATTTGAGGTTTCCTTTCACTTTTTCCCAGAGAATAACCAAATCTGACAACGGATTTCAGTGTTGGTACATGTTGAATACTATAGCTTAGGTTTTAAGATTATTTAAAAAAAAAAAAAAACGTGGTTTCACTAGTTCAAAACTTTCCAAAAACTTTTTTTTCGTGCTTCTCAAAGCATGGAACTTGAAACTTGTTTCTAGGAGTAAATAAATGACAATACTGCAGTATATTGTTAACTTAAAAAAGTTTTCAGTACAGCGTGCAGTATGCGACTCTTCATTCAGGGGGAAATGAACAGGTGTTGCATCAACTACTGAGGCAATAATGTGAAGGTCTGCACACTGTTGAATTTACCCTTGAATACGGTACATAACATGCAGTATGAATCTTATCAGGCAAACAGTAAAACCATAACTAGCCCAAACCCCAAACTGCTTGATGTCTTGTGAGAGAGAAATAGAGACATACTTGATTGTGTCATAATTTTGGGAGTGACTCGGAATGTGGAAGGAGTGCCATATAGGAATTTAGTTAGATAAAGTAATAGAACGGTGATATCAAATATGTGGATTTTTAAAATAATTTTATAGCATCCTATGTCTTTCCACATTCTTTTTACAATACAGAGCTACCAATTCCATCCTTCTGGCCTCTACCTGTGTACATGTTTTCACATGTTGTAGCTGGGTGTATTAACACAATACTTTTCCAAGTCCATAACTGCAAGAGAACCCTTCTTGATAATCAATATAAAACCTATTACCGTAAGCTTGAAGTTTGAAGCTTCTTCAAGCATTGCTTCTGTGAATAACCATCATGGAGTGAAATCCTGCAGCCATATCTCAGGCTAAATTCCCATTTATGACAGGAAAGGTGTTGCCTGAGATAGGACTATACAATTTTGGCATATGATAAATAGGCAAATGCAGGATTTATTTTGCAGCAGGTGTGGAATTGCTATGTAATAATCTAAAAATACTGAGGTGTAATAATTTTTTGAATGTTGTTCAGTGAGGGGAAGTTACTCTATATCAGGGGTCGGCAACGTTCAGCACGCGGCTCGCCAGGGTAAGCACCCTAGCGGGCCGGGCCAGTTTATTTACCTGCTGACGCGGCAGGTTCGGCCGATCGCGGCCCCCACTGGCCGCGGTTCGCCGTCCCGGGCCAAGCCCCCATTGGCCCGGGACGGCGAACCGCGGCCAGTGGGGGCCGCGATCGGCCGAACCTGCCGCGTCAGCAGGTAAATAAACTGGCCCGGCCCGCTAGGGTGCTTACCCTGGCGAGCCGCGTGCCGAACGTTGCCGACCCCTGCTCTATATTATTAGAATTTCTTGAATGCCTGAATAGCTCTAATGTAATCAGGGGCTGTGGAAAGAGCAAATAGGAAAGCAGCACAATAGATCTAGATAAGGTCATTCCCAGGCACACTTGAAAGACAATGGGGCAAGCTGTTAGCTTCAAGGATCCTGTCTCCAACAGGTTGCAAGCCTTGTTTTGCCAGAAGTCTGGAAAGCAAAAGAACACTAAATTGTTTAAAAGTGCTTCTCAGGGAGAGAAGGGGATTTGCTTGTCAGAAGCTGTCTAGGGAGACAGAGACTGCAGAGGGAGTCTAAAAAAGTTATGCCTTCTCAGATCCAGGGAATGGTAAGCCCTAGGAAAAAGCTAGATGTGCATGTAGTCTATTCTATTGTTTTTAAGGTATGGATTTCTCAGAAATGCTTTTGTTCTGAATAAATAATATTTTGCTTTAAGGAGGCTTTCTGCTAACTGATTTTACCATTGTCATTGCCCTCAGAGGGAACAGAACTTCAGGGTCTGAGATTAAATTAGACATCCTGAGGTAATTGTGACTGTAACCCAGGCCTGGCCTGAGAGTGGGAGAATTGTGTGATTCCACCCAGAGCCAGATGATGGCTAAGGGTATGTCTACACAGTCAAAGAAAATCCGTGGCTGGCCTGTGCCAGCTGGGTTGGGCTGTGGGGCTGTTTCATTGCTGTGTAGACTTCTGGGCTTGGGCTGGAGCTCGGGGCTAGAGGACCTTGTGGGGTGGGAGGGTCCCAGAGCTCGGACACGTTGTTAAAAGGCCTGAAACCTGGGAGGGCATGCACTTGATGAGACCAGGAAAGGCTAGAGGTGCAGTTTGTCTCATAACTGTGACAGAGTTTCCTTTCCTTTCCTTTCCTTTCCTTTCCTTCACCTTCTAGTGAAAATTCTAGTTGCAAATGTTCAGCTGGTTGCAGCTGGCTATCTAGGTTTAGGGACAAGCAAAGGATTTATGATGTTATTATTGCTAATGGTGCGCCGGTTGAAATGGACAGAGGCTTTTAGCAACCAACAGATACTAGTAGTAATCAAGATTCAGCTGGAGGAATTGCTCAAGAGCATGTGCTCAAATTGCCCTACTCACCCACTCTGCAGTACTGGGTCCAAAGTCTTAGGCCAAATGTTGGTGATTGATAATGTTAAGTAATTTCCGAAGTCATTGATCTCCAATGATGTAATTAATTTTGTGAAACTTTCCCTTTTAAGATTTTGGGCTAGATATTTAGCTGGTGTAAATCGATTGATTAGATTGATGTCAATGGATTGTGTTGACTTATACCAGCTGAAGATCTGGCCCTCTATTAAAATGCTAGATGTCTTTGACACTGTTTTTAAGCATTTCTTTTTTCCCATCTTACTGTTTGTTCTTCCTGCATGACATGCCCTGGGATACTTGCGTACAATTGTAGTTCTTAGAGATGTATAAAGTAGAAATCACTGCTTATAAACAACTATGGGAGGAGAGGAAGCTGATCAGGAACAGTCAAGATGGATTCACCAAGGGCAAGTCATGCCTGATCAACCTGTTTGCCTTCTATGATGAGATAACTGGCTCTGTGGATATGGGGAAAGTAATGGACGTGATATATCTTGAATTTAGCAAAGCTTTTGATACTGTCTCCCACAGTATTCTTGCCAGCAAGTTAAAGTAGTATGGATTAGATTAATGGACTGTAAAGTGGATAGAAAGCTGGCTAGATCGTAGGGCTCAATGGGTAGTGATCAACGGCTCGATGTCTAGTTGGCAGCCGGTATCAAGCAGAGTGTCCCAGGGGTTGGTCCTGGGGCTGGTTTTGTTCAACATCTTCATTAATGATCTGGATGATGGGATGAATTGCACCCTTAACAAGTTCGCAGACAACACTAAGATGGGGGGAGAGGTAGATACACTGGAGGGTAGGGATAGGGTCCAAAGAAATCTGATGGGATTCAACAAGGGCAAGTGCAGAGTCCTGCACTTAGACCGAAGCATCCCATGCACTGCTACAAGCTGGGGACTGACTGGCTAAGTGGCAGTTCTGCAGAAAAGGACCTGGGGATTACAGTGGATGAGAAGCTGGATATGAATCAACGGTGTGCCCTTGTTGCCAAGAAGGCGAACGACATATTGGGCTGCATTAGTAGGAGCATTGCCAGCAGATCAAGGGAAGTGATTATTCCCCTCTATTCGGCACTGGTGAGGCCACATCTGGAGTATTGTGTCCCGTTTTGGGCCCCCCACTACAGAAAGGATGTGGACAAATTGGAGAGAGGCCAGTGGAGGGCAACAAAAATGGTTAGGGGGCTGGGGCACATGACTTATGAGCAGAGGCTGAGGGAACTGGGCTTGATTAGTCTGCAGAAGAGAAGAGTGAGGAGGGATTTGATAGTAGTCTTCAATTCGAGTCATCCAAAGAGGATGGAGCTAGGCTTTTCTCAGTGGTGGCAGATGACAGAACAAGGAGCAATGGTTGCAGTGGGGGAGGTCTAGCTTGGATATTAGGAAACACTATTTCACTAGGAGGGTGGTGAAGCACTGGAATGAGTTACCTACTGAGGTGGTGGAATCTCCATCCTTGGAGGTTTTTAAGGCCCGGCTTGACAAAGCCCTGGCTGGGATGATTTAGTTGGGGTTGGTCCTGCTTTGAGCAGGGGGTTGGACTAGATGACCTCCTGAGGTCTCTTCCAACCCTAATATTCTATGATTCTATGATAAAGAATGAAAAATGCTATATTTCCAGGGTGATATTTTCGGGGACGGGAAAAGAGCAAAACAATCTGAAAATGGTCAAAATGGAACTGTAATTTCAAGAACATAATGGAAACTCTGTGTTCTGTGAGTTTCCTTTTTAATTTTCCTGCATCCAAAAATGGATTAGAACACAAGATATGTTAAGTAGAAATACAGCTAAAACTTGTTGAAATGAAATAATTATAAAAGTTAATGTATAGTCCACAGTAATGAGAACTAGTTTATAAAGCCCTAGGTTAACAATATGCTTGTTAGCCAATAGTGCAGAAAAAGAATTTTTGCATTCTGGTCATGCATTCACCTACCATACTCGTGAAGGGCATATTTTGTACTTCTGAGTGGATAAAAACATCTCATTTCCACATGAAATTAGATAATAATAGCTTTCATTCTGAACTGTGAAGACTTGTTTTATAGTATGTGCTGTAATGAAAGGGGCAATATGCAATCTGAAAGCATTTTTTTTTATTTTACAATCAAATTTTAGTCTTTAATAGAAGTCTTTTTAGGTTTGTTGGTTATTGCAAGGTAATCTATCTTACTCTGTTGGCAAGGGGGATTTAGAAAAACGTGTCAACATTCATATATTTCAGTGTATCAAAATATAGATTGTTTTTGCAGCATAATTAAAGCTATTGAGCACAGATCAACACCCCCTTCCTCCCCTCTCCCATGGAAAAAAAGAAAGAAAGAAAGAAAAAGAAATCTGCCATCAGTCTTTTCAAAAGGGAAACCAGATGTGAACATCCCTTAGGTATTTTTCTTTCTCAGTTTGGAAAAGTTCCAAGACACTATATAATGACTTCATGACATTTAAAGCCAGAATTAATACATGTTACTAAATTAATACCAAAGTACTGAATAGTTTCTTTTGCATTCCTTTAAAACAGTATGTCACCTACTGATGCAGCTTTTGTTGGTAATGGACTCTGGATGTACAGTAAATTACACTTATGTCCAGTTTCCTTTTAGGAAATTGTTATTTATTGGTGGTGTTTGGCTTAAAGATAGTTTGGTTGGTAATTTATTAAAGTTGGTGATTATTAAAGGCCTTATTCAGATCCTTTGAATCTAGGCAGCGGTTCTCAAACTGTGAGTTGGGACCCCAAAGTGGGTCGCGACTCCATTTTAATGGGGTCACCAGGGTTGGCGTTAGACTTGCTGGGGCCCAGGGCTGAAGCCCGAGCTGAGGGCTTCAGCCCTGGGTGGCTGGGCTCAGGTTACAGGCCCTGCCACCTGGGACTGAAGCCCTTGGGCTTGGGCTTTGGACCCCCCAGCCCAGGGCAGTGGGGCTTGGGCTTTGGCCCCCCAACCCAGGACGGTGGGGCTCAGGTGAGCTCAGGCTTTGGTCTCCCTTCCTTGGGTCATGTAGTAATTTTTGTTGTCAGAAGTGGGTCATGGAAGTTTGAGAATCCCTGCAAGAGTAAACATGAGTATTTTGGATTAAGCAGCAAATCTCCTAAATGGCTTGAAGTGTGTGTTTTCTGGCTGCAATTTTTACCTCAATGAATTTAAAGGCGTGGCTGTGTAACAGATCTGGTTCAGTGCTCCCTGCTCGAAGCTTAGCAGATTGCTGTGAGGGGACCCAGCTGCTGGATCCTGTGTGTTTTATGTCTCCATAGCCTGAACAGAGTTAGGCTCAGCCTGAACAGAGCCCAGACGTTGTCCCTGTCTTGAAGTCTGTAGGCACACTGTTGGGTTACAGATCTTCTAGAACCTTGTCTGGAGAGCTTAGACCAGGGGTGGGCAAACTTTTTGGCCCGAGGGCCACATCTGGGTGGGGAAATTGCATGCAGGACCATGAATGTAGGGCTTGGGCAGGGGGTTGGGGTGCGGAAGGGAGTGCGGAGTGTGGGAGGGGGTACAGTGTGCAGGAAGGGGCTCAGGGCAAGGGGTTGGGGCTTAGGAGGGGTGTGGGTGTACGAGGGGGCTCAGGGCAGGGGGTTGGGATGCAGGAGGGTGCGGGGTGTGGGAGGGGGCTCAGGGCAAGGGGTTGGGGAGCGGGAGGGGTGCGGGGTGCAGGAGGGGTTCAGGGTGCAGGTTCTGGCCTGGTGCCACTTACCTGGAGCGGCTCCGGGGTGGCAGCGGGGCTAAGACAGGCTCCCTGCCTGCCCTGGCCATGCTCTGCGCCGCTCCCGGAAGCGGCTGGCGCTACATCCCTGCGGCTCCTGCGGGAGGGGAGGCAGAGGGCTCCGCACGCTGCCCTCCCCTGCGGGTACCTCCCCCGAAGCTCCCATTGGCCGCGCGCGGTTCCCCATTCTCGCCCAATGGGAGCTGCAGGGGGCGGTGCCTGGAGGTGAGGGCAGCGCACAGAGTCCTCTGCCCCCCCACTTTCAGGGGCCACAGGGACGTGGTGCTGGCCGCTTCCAGCAGTGGCGCGGGGCCCGAGGTGCCATAGGGGTGGCAATCCCGCGGGTCAGATCCAAAGCCCTAACAGGCCGGATCTGACCCGTGGGCCATAGTTTGCCCACCCCTACCATGTGGTCTGTCAGCTCAGTCCCTGGAACCAGTGTTCAGTCCTCAAGCTCCCCTGTAGCTTTAGCACACCCTCTCACAAAACTCCACCCAAAAGTGTGAGGCTTGTGTTTCCCTCTTCAAAGGGCCGTGTGGTAGATGTAGCATAATACACAGATACTTTGCATAGAATTCTAACACATTATTGCTCTTTTTTTAACCACATGAGAAATGTATAGACCCGTACAAGAACAATAAACCCCTACAAGCATCTACATGTGTAATGTTTCATTTTTAGAAAAGGACAGATCCCCCAACTTTAGTGGCATGGAGAAATAAAGTATGGGAAATCCTTTTAATGAAAAATATCGACAGATCCTTATGTCAGAATCAAGTAGATTTTATAATGTATGGTTGACATTTTTGGAATATGAACAAAATAAATGCACATAAATTACAAGTGGTTGATCAAACACAAATGGCTCATTTAAAGTGACATATAGGTTATTAATAAAATATGTTAATAGAATGAAAAGTTCATGTATGCTAATAATAAGAAAAGAAATTATTTTAAAATGTTAACTTACCAAAACATTGAGTAGATTTTTTTCAAAGGCATAAACAACTAGGCACTTAACTCTCATTGACTTGGGTGCTTACTTGCCAGTTGTACCTTTGAAAATCTTCCCCTAAATCAACAAAACAAAGCTCCCAACTATTTATATGATAATAATTAAACAGTATCCTTCACAGAGTTATCTGATTCTACAGGTATCAGGGCAGTTAAATGGTGGGAGATAGTTGATTGAAACTGTAAATCTCCATCTCATGAATGTGTTTGCTTGAGTGATTACAGTATATTCAACTTTCTATTTTAGTAATTCCAATTGAAATTTGTACTCACACGTAAGATAACCAGAGAAGCCCGTGGAGGCACAATACTGCCTTGTTATAACCTTAATGATATGTCGTGTAGTTCTGATTTAAATTGTGTAAAACTTGAGCTATAAACTAGTCGAGAGGGCAGACTATGTCTATAGTTTGCCTCCATAGAGTTATAATGTGTAAATCAGCTTTTTTTTTTCTGTACCACTGAGGATTTTGTGATTCTTTTCTGGGCCAAATCCTGCTCACTTTACGCAACTTATCATGTTGACACATGGGTAAGGCAGTAACATCTGATCCTGTGTTATATCAGTTGATACTGTATTCACTGCTTTCTTTTTATCCCTCAGCTGTTTTGATTTGAATTGTCTATTAATTTAAACCTTCTCATAAGCATATAAAAACAGAACTTTGCTACTGCACTAATATTCTTGATGTGCTCTTTGCTTTCATTTTAGCATTGGTTAAATGTTAGACTGGCTTAGTTAGCTAGTTGTATATTCTTTGAAAAAGCTGTAGCTGACATTCTAGTTTATATTGCTCTGTCTTTAATTGGATATGTTTGAAACAAATTGTGTGTAGCACCTTGTGATGTGCCCGTTTTTAGAAGTGGCAGCATATTTTGTATTAAAATAAGTCTGTTTATATGCCAGCCACTGCTTGATTCAATACAAATAATGCTCTTTATGTTGCTAACGTCCTTCAGTTCCTTTGAGTCAGGGCCCCCTCTGGACATATGTCCATTTAAAAGCAATCCTTTCCCTCTCCTCTGTCTTAGGTCTGTAGAGACATAGTGGGCTTGAGCTTGATGGTTCTAGTAATCATCTAATTTGTCAAAACACATAATCAGCCAGGGGCCACTGGCTTTGACTTCAGCTGGTCTGCCTTTATAGCTAGAGTGATGGGAGAAACAATTATGTCATTAAAATGTAATTGATTTTAATGCTTTAAGGCTGTATGAATATGAATTTGCCGGCTAGGTGACAGAGGGGCACTTCAGAGTGAGCCTCAGCAGTCAGTATTTCATTTTTTTTTCTTTCAAATCCCTTCTGTAGTTTAGACAATGATATTTTGTTTGAGGCATCATGTAGCATGGTCTCAAGCCCATGGAGAAAAATTCTAACTGCTGATGACTTTTCCTAAAGCTCAGTTAAATGTCTCTTTTCAGAACTCTGACTTGTGTTCACTGCCTTTTAAACTTGGCTTCTTATATGATATAATATGTACACTAGTGATTTATAGAAAGTATAGAAATAGCCTCTTTCAATTACTCCCATTGAAGTAATAAATGCAGGATCAGACCCTTTTTGTTTAATAATAAATAACATAGGCATACAGGGCTTGATCATGCTCCCATTCATGTAATTGAAAAAACTCCTATTATTGTGAATGGTGCAGAATTGAGCCCATAGAAAATGACTTTTATTTTGTGATTTAGGGGTTACACAGCTCTCCTCCTTGAAAACTGCGGTCTCTAGGAGCTCCTCTCTGTTAAGCGAGCTTTTCTTTCTGTGAGCACCACCCTGTAACTGAGCCCGGTTGTCCTTTAATCAGGCCTAGGTGCTCATTATTCAATTACGTGCCTAGATGAGCTACTTAAATTAGCTTGTCACTGGTAGCCTGGGCCCAAACACACCTTAATGGGGCCAGCTATCCCATGACAGCAGTGTTCTGTCTTTCCCATTGATTATTTCTTTGATATGTATTTGAAAAAGAGTTCTGTTTGTCTTAACCCAGTGGTTCCCAAACTGGGGTTCGTGAACCCCTGGGGGTTCACGAAATGTTACAGGGGGTTCTTGGGGAAAAAATCCCCTAATGGCGGACAGAGCTGTCCTTAGGGACCCCGGGCAGCACGGGACCAGCAGCCCGGAGCCCCTGGACTTCTAAGAGCTAAGCAGATCAAAGCAAGCATATCTATCACACTGAGGAGATATAAACTTCAAGACTCCTTATAAGAAATGGAAAGGGAGGTGGATATTTTTTGCTGTTTTTAAAATTAAATAGGCAGCTAGTATTGTTTTTAAAATTATTATGAAGAACAAGTTTAAGCTTTGTTGTAACGTGCGTTGTTTGCCTGGACTGCTCAAGACCTGAATGCTTGTGTAGGAAGAACTCTTTGAGTTGGCTTCTTAAATACCTTCATGCTGTTTCACGTCTGATACTCCTTGATGAAACATAGGAGCCTTGTCTTATAACAGGCTTATTCAAAGTGATACAAGCTACGAAAGTGAGATCTTGGAAGAGTGTTGCCCTTTTCATAATGTAATAAAAATACTGTAATGATAAATAGTAATTAATAATAAATAGTGTGTAATAAGCATGTCATAAAAACAAATTTTATATTTCCAAGATCACTGCTTTTATAATTTATACTCCGGTAAAGGAGAAAATCCCTGGAAATATTCATTTTTAGGAGGGGGTTTGCAAGACTTGACATTTTAGTGAAAGGGGTTCACAGGTGGTTAAAATTTGGGAACCACTGTCTTAACCTGTTACGCACCCATCTACTTAGTTCTAAGTCCTGTTCTCTCACTTGTGCATGCGCTCTCTCAGCACTCAGAATTTCCATTGTGTCATCTTAATACCACATAATTAAGTCTTGATATATGTAGGGAAATCCAATTGAAGTCAATGGAGTTATGCTATTACTATTTTACAATGCTCAAAAGTGTGCTCAGTACAGATAGATTACACATGATCTCTGCCACAGATTATTTTTTAATTTCACACAGATACAACAAAGGGGCAAAAAAGGAAAGCCTCAGCTGAACAAATTTGGGATTAAAAAGACCGGGGTCATGGCAATAAGATAGGGTTGCCAAGCATCCAGTTTTCGACCGGAATGCCCGGTCGAAAAGGGACCCCGGCAGCTCTGGTCAGCACTGCTGACCAAGCAGTTAAAAGTCTGTGCGGCTCCTGAGAAGTGACCGGCATGTCCGTCTGGCTTCTAGGCAAAGAGGCGGCCGGGGGGCTCTGCGCACTGCCCCCGCCCGCAGGCGCCACCCCAAGCATTGGCTCTACAACTCCCATTGGCCAGGAACTGTGGCCAATGGAGCTGCAGGGGCGGCGCCTGTGGGTGGGGGCAGCGCGCGGAGCCCCCTGGCCACCCCTCCACCTAGGAGCTGGAGGGACATGTTGCCGCTTCCTGGGAGCCACCTGAGGTTGGCGCCACCCGGAGCCCACACCCTGAACCCCTTCCCACGCCCAACCCCCTACCCGAGCTCAGATCCCTCTCCTGCACTCAAATTCCTTCCCAGAGTCTGCACGCCCTCCTGCACCCCAACCCCCTGCCCTAGCTTTGAGCCCACTCCCGCACTCTGAACCCCTCATTTCCGATCCCACCCCAGAGCCTTCACCCCCAGACCAGAGCTCATACCCCTCCTGCACCCCAAGCCCCTGCCCCAGCCTGGAGCCCCCTCCCACAGTCCAGATCCCTCTTCCCCACCCCCCAAGCCAGAACCCTCTCCTGCACTTCAAACCCCTCATCCCTGGCCCCACCCCAGAGCCTGCAACCCCAGCCAGAGCTCTCACTCTCTCCCGCACCCCAACTCCCTGCCCCAGCCCAGTGAAAATGAGGGAGTGAGGGTGGGGGACGGTGAGTGACGGAGGGAGGGAGGATGAAGGGAGTGGGGAATGGGGCCTCAGAGAAGGGGCGGGGCAGGGGCATGACCTCGGGGAAGGGGTGGGAAAGAGGGCGGGGCAAGGGTGTTCGGTTTTCTGCAATTAGAAAGTTGGCAACCCTACAATAAGATAACACTCCTAAAGCCTAGTCCAAATCCAATTGGAAAGACTCCCATTGACTTCAATGGGCTTTAAGATCAGGCCCGTGCTCAGCAATAGTATGCACACAGCATGGTTGAATGTTATTTTCATATTTATAAATTTTATTAAAAGTGCATCTAAAATAAATACATTTCTTAAATAAAAATGTTTTGGATGTCTCATTTCTCGTGGGAGTCACAGTAGAAGTCACAGGCGCCGACCTTCATTGTTCCGGGTGGCTGCTCCTCTCCCACTGCACCCTGAGGCCGCGCCCCCACTCCGTCCCTTCTGACAAGGCCCCATCCTTGCTCCACCTGTTCCCGCTGCTGCTCTGCTCCCTCTCCCCCAGCACCTCCTGCCGTCGCCGAACCGCTGATTGGCAGGTGGCTGGTAGGTGCATCCAAAACTATTTTTTTTCCATGGGTGTTCCCCTGAGCACCCACAGAATCTGCGCCTATGGTAGAAGTAGTTTGTTCAACAATGGCTAGGTTTGGTCCTTGGGTTTCTTTGCACTGGATATTTCTTAGTTTGCACATTTTCTTTCTTGCCATTGAACAAGTTTTCATCTTCTAGCAACACCAGCCTTTAATATTAGTGCGTGTGTGTTGCTAGATGTCACTCAGCTATAAGCAGCTAAATATCTCTCAACACTTTTCATTTCTCTTCTATATCCTTTCTCTTCACTGATTGCTAGCATAGTGTATAAGGCATGAAAACTTTGTACAAGAAAAAATAGTTTAGAAAATGGACACGGAAGTCAAGAGAGTGAACGAAGAGTGAAACCATCTATTCACTCTGTCCCCTGTCCACCTCTACAAAGAAAAAAAAATGAATATTTTTGAAGGCATTGTAGTGTTCAATTAGAACAGTGGCTCTCAAACTTTTTTACTGGTGACCCCTTTCACATAGCAAGCCTTTGAGTGCGACCCCCCCTTATAAATTAAAAACACCTTTTTATATATTTAACACCTTTATAAATGCTGGAGGCAAAGCGGGATTTGGGGTGGAGGTTGACAGCTCACGACCCCCTGTGTAATAACCTCGTGACCCCCTGAGGGGTCCCAACCCCCAGTTTTAGAACCCCTGAATTAGAACAAGACATGAATGACAGCCAGAAGGCAACAAAGCACACAATATCTGAAACTTCAGAAGGAGAAAGGCGTGATGTTTGGCAACAAGACTCGATAAGAAAGAGAAAGGTCTTGATGTTGGACACTTTATAGGTGAATGAAAACCATTGTGTGAGATGCTGAAAATAAAGATTGCAAAGAGTATCAAAAACATGTTGTCATGATCCAGGATACTCTCAAGGAAAATAGGAGTTTAAGGAAATGAAAAGGTCAATTGGTAATGAAATGAGCAGCTATTTTCTTTAGACACTAACAACACAGCAGATGTAGTATATAGAGTTGGCAAAAATCTGCAGTAGTATGTCCAGTCCTGAAAACACTAGTTGGTTTCTGGGGTATTAGAAACAGAAAACAAACAGGGAGATGAATATACCTTTTGTAAACTCAAAATAGAAGCAAAATAAGATGCAAAGAGCCCTTGGTCCATGAAGGCAGGATATAACAGTTTGGCTGAGATTGAGCTCTCCCTCGAAAGCACCTAATTTATTCTGCTTTTTAAACCCTACTTTCCTTTCTTACCCTACCCTTCTAGAAATTTGGGGTCTTCTTTCCAAAGAGGCCTAAAAATTTTGCCACTCCATTCCCTTAGAAATATGGGAGTGGATTTAAGGCCTTTCCAAAAAGACCTCCAAATTTTGCTGTCTTGACCTCCCATTTTGCCTTCCCCTATATATCCTGGAAATACACAAATGGGTTTAGCAACCAACATTTTTGGTAGCTTCAGATGATCTTTAATCTCAATGACTCTCTGCAAATATTATGAGGAGAACAAAAGTTTTAAAACCTGATGACATATTGGAAACATATGGAATTACACACTGATCAGCATCAAAGCTGAATTTTAACTGAGGAGCTAAAGAACTGACTGATCTTAAAAAATGGATTATAACTAAGCAAAAGATCAGATATTGATCAGAGGTTACCATAAGAGAGAATGAATGCTACAGGCAGCCTGTCATTGCCTTTCACGGTAGTTTATATCTGACTGATTTCAACTGTGACAAAGTCATAGCCCACAGATCTCTGAAATTAGTGGTCTGATTCTATTTTGTAGTGGACAATATTACAAATTTTAATTAGCACCCGTGCAGGCAGCCTCAGTAGAGAGTAGGATGTTGGGCGAGTCTGTATTGTCTTTTGACCTTGGATTGAAACACACTAGTTGGGAAAGTTACACGGCTGCTAACCATGTGGCACATTATATAAATAGAGGACTGGAGATTCCAGTGCTGTCAATCTTGAATCTTTCATGAGCACTGAAATCTCATTAATAATCCTTTAGGGAAATGCAAAAGAGTTTCCATAAAACTTCTTGTCCATGTGACAAATCTCCAGAGAAAATACATATAAACTATCGTTAGTCAAGGGATTTATTAACTGAACTTTCAACTTCAGCTGTTTTTTGCAAAGAGAAATTCTCAACATTTCTTCACAGCTTGTCTCAAAATTGTCTTCCAGTGACTAGACTGGGAAGAAAAAGAATTCACTGTTTCTGGCTAATGGCTGAACTATCCCAGATTTACAGCTTGTACTATCTTGATCAGAATCTTCAAAAGCCCTCATGTGTTTTCTGTGATCTTTTGACTTTCAAACTTTTCTCATCTTTAAATCTAAGGGAAGAAATAGGAAATAGGAATCAGTAGGGGGAAAAAAAGTTAGGATAAACCTGTACACAACACAGATGTGATACTCTAAAGCTTCACAAAAGAAACAGATAATCAGAGATAGGCACATCATTAAAGAAGTTGAATCCATTTTATATGGAGAACTGCTCAGTCAAGCTTAGAAATAAACACACACACCAGATAAAAGAGGTCAGAAGCTGAATTACATTCGTTAGATGAAAGAGACTGTTAAGAGCAATCTCTATCAGACCAAGGAGAAACATCTACAATCGCCCATGTAATGATAGTAATACTCAGCCTGCAAATATGGCCTCTTGTGCTAAGTATAGAGTAAAGTAGAATTGCTGAATGTGACAACATGCTGAAATAACACCATATGAAAAATATAAACACTTCCACTGCAAATTACAGTAGCAAACAGTAACTAGAAGGAAAGTTCCTAAGAACTGAGTATAAAAAGTTAATCAAAAAAGAAGAGATTTTGATTTTTTATGGTGATTATCAATCCAGAGTAGCTCTATTCACTTCACTTGAGTTACTTTGGATTTGGACAGGAGTAGGTGAGATCAGAACCTTACTCTGTGTGCCTAAAACTGACATGAGGGCTTTAGCAATGTCACAATCATGTATCAACTCCCTCTGGTGCATAGCTGGGACCTCATCCGTATCCCCATTACACTCAGTGAGTGAGAGTGGCAAAATGGTTGATGTGCAGCAATGAGATGCAATTGCGTATGCTGAGGAATGAGGGTTGGAGATAAAAAGTGACAACTTAAAATATCCCCTCCCTGTAAGGGCCACATTGCCCCTTTAGCAGCTGTTTGTGTCCCTTTCCTCCACTTTTAACCTGCTTTCTGTGTAAAAACTAAATAGGGACTTTAACAGCCCAAATGATATTTCATAAAAGAGATCAAGTTGTTGGACCATGAACTGCTGCTGAAAGAGCAGATGGGTTTCTGGGGACTGGACGAGAAAGGTAATGGTCTGGAAAGCAAATTTTATATTGGCACTCAATGGGGAAGCTACAGAACACGGGGAAGGTCATGAGATTGATACATGGGCTCTGGGCCTTTTGTTGGTCAAAAAGTTTAGAGAACCTAGGATTTGTTTTGTTTTTTAAATTAAGGGGCTTATACTGCAAGGTGTTGTGAACTTTTAACTCCTATTGACTTTAATGGATCTTGAGGGTGCTCAGCTCCTTGCAGCATTATGGGTGATGGTCCCAATCTTGTAAAGGTTTATGAATCTGATTAATTTTAAAGTACAATGAGTAGTTTCACTGAGGGGTGTGTGTGTGTTTGCAGGTTCGGATCTTACTGGCAAGATCCTGCAAATAGATCTGTGCCTATTCAGAGACCATTGAAGTCAATGAGGCCTCTCACAGGTGCAGGGGTGTGGTCAGGTGGATCCATTCATAGGATCTGGCCCTCATTGAGGACCTTAGTGTAATATAAGAAAACTCAAAGTCCTAATGAAGCCAGATGTTGTCGAACATTTTGAGTTAGTATCCAATAAGTGACAAAAGGAAGAGTGAACAACCATTCACTAAGAGAAGGTACTGGATTTACATGGACCTCCTGCCTCATTGTTATCTAAAACTTCCTGTTCTTAATTAGTATTCCAAAATGACTTCTCTTAGTCCTTCAATTCTTTTTTCTTGTCCATTTTAACATTGAGGTTTCCCATGATGATGGTGGTGGTGATGATGATGATGATAATAGAGTCTTTGAACATTGGCAGCTTGCCTCATCATATAAATTCCTCCCAGATGCTTTTTGGATTGCAACTTATTGGCAGATATTATACAATATTAAATGCAAATATTAATGTTAAAGTATCATCAAGAATGATAAATCAATCACCTAAGTCAGGAATTCTGAAAGTTCCTGCTGCAATGCCAAATTGCTCTTCCTGTATATTTTATGGTATACATTGCACAACAGAAGTATTAAGGTTTACATTTAACAAGGGCACAGGAACTGAAAATACAACATATGTGCAATATAGATGTCTTAATATTGCAGTAAAACCCATGGCCTAAATTCCATTCTGATTTATACTCGTTGTGCTTCAGTACTGTGGGGGCTAAGCAGGGTGTACATTAGCTAAGAATTTGGCCCAAGGTTTCTACTAAAATGTTAACTCAACCATATTGAGTCCTCATTAAATGTAGAGCTTACTTAATGTTCGTAACATTTCATCTGTAGTCACGATTTGTCAGAGTTTGGTACTACTGTAGAACACTTGATATTTCCTGACATTTAAGTACTTGAATTCTCACACTTGACGTTGTATTAATGTGAGTACTTGGATGTGATTTCCCTGTGAGGAGTGGTGCTTTGTTGTGTTTATTTTTTAAACTAAGCCTCCTTATAGATGCTGCGGTGCCACATAATGTACTTTAGAAATGATTCAGTATTGGTAAAGTTTTTAGAGCTACCATAGTGCTCATATGTCACTTCAGCAACACAGCTTTAACCAAGGTGACCTTAATCAATATTCTAAACTACTCCAATGCCCTGATTCAGGAAGGTACTCAAGACATGCTTAACTTTAAGCACATGAGTTGTCCATTGAAGTCCATGAGAGTACTCATGTTAAAAGTTAGACACATGTACTTTCATCAATCAGGACCTACAATAAAAAACACTGGCACTTATGTTGTAAATTGCATGTGAGAGAACAGGGACCTAAAAATTGACATGGCATATTCTGGTTTTGAAGTCAATAGCAAAACACCTTAAGTGACTTAAGTGGGATCAAGATTTGGCACTCAAAGCTTTAAAAATACTGATACAGTTTTCTTTAGACTTGATTGTTTATCCTTCCTCGATTACAACTATCATACCAGCCAAGCTGGAAATGTCTAGGTTTGCTGTTTGTTGTGTAGGCACAAACACTTATGTAGAATATATAGATGGGGTGTGGGTGTGTGTACGCATGCACATGGAGAACCAGGAAGGGGAAGATGAGAATGGGTGTGGTTTATGTTTCTAACACTTTTATAACTCAAAAAACTGCTCATTTGATTTTGCCTTTGCTGAACAATTTCTCTTATCTTTCCCCCATCCCCCATGTATTAATTTTGATCCAAAAATAAGCACCAAAGGCATGTATTTGAGAGAATTATGAGCAACTGAAAATAGCATGGAGGAGAGAACATAAGAATGGCCATACTGGATCAGACCAAAGGTCCATCCAGCCCAGTATCCTGTCTACTGACAGTGACCAATGCCAGGTGTCCCAGAGGGAGTGAACCTAATAGGTAATGATCAAGTGATCTCTCTCCTGCCATCCATCTCCACCCTCTGACAAACAGAGACTAAGGACACCATTCGTTACCCATCCTGGCTAATAGCTATTAATGGCCTTAACCTCCATGAATTTATCTAGTTCTCTTTTAAATGCTGTTATAGCCCTAACCTTCACAACCTCCTCAGGCAAGGAGTTCCACAGGTTGACTGTGCGCTGTGTGAAGAAGAACTTCCTTTTATTTGTTTTAAACCTGCTGCCCATTAATTTCATTTGGTGGCCCCTAGTTCTTATATTATGGGAACAAGTAAATAACTTTTCCTTATTCACTTTCTCTACACCACTCATGATTTTATATACCTCTATCATATCCCCCTTTAGTCTCCTCTTTTCCAAGCTGAAAAGTCCTAGCCTCTTTAATCTCTCCTCGAATGGGACCCGTTCCAAACTCCTAATGATTTTAGTTGCATTTCTCTGAAACTTTTCTAATGCCAGTATATCTTTTTTGAGACGAGGAAACCACATCTGTACGCAGTATTCAAAATGTGGGCATACCATGGATTTATATAAGGGCAATAAGATATTTTCCGTCTTATTCTCTATCCCTTTTTGAATGATTCCTAACATCGTGTTTGCTTTTTTGACTGCTGCTGCACACTGTGTGGACGTCTTCAGAGAACTATCCATGATGACTCCAAGATCTCTTTCCTGATTAGTTGTAGCTAAATTAGCCCCCATCATATTGTATGTATAGTTGGGGTTGTTTTTTTCCAATGTGCATTACTTTACATTTATCCACATTAAATTTCATTTGCCATTTTGCTGCCCAATCACTTAGTTTTGTGAGATCTTTTTGAAGTTCTTCACAGTCTGCTTTGGTCTTAACTATCTTGAGCAGTTTAGTATCATCTGCAAACTTTGCCACCTCACTGTTTACCCCTTTCTCCAGATCATTTATGAATAAGTTGAATAGGATTGGTCCTAGGACTGACCCTTGGGGAATACCACTAGTTACCCCTCTCCATTCTGAAAATTTACCATTTATTCCTACCCTTTGTTCCCTGTCTTTTAACCAGTTCTCAATCCATGAAAGGATCTTCCCTCTTATCCCATGACAGCTTAATTTACTTAATTTGGTGAGGGACCTTGTCAAAGGCTTTCTGGAAATCTAAGTACACTATGTCCACTAGATCCCCCTTGTCCACATGCTTGTTGACCCCTTCAAAGAACTCTAATAGATTAGTAAGACATGATTTCCCTTTACAGAAACCATGTAGACTTTTGCCCAACAATTTATGTTCTTCTATGTGTCTGACAATTTTATTCTTTACTTTTGTTTCAACTAATTTGCCCGGTACTGACGTTAGACTTACCGGTTTGTAATTGCCAGGATCACTTGTAGAGCCCTTTTTAAATATTGGCGTTACATTAGCTATCTTTCAGTCATTGGGCACAGAAGCTGATTTAAAGGACAGGTTACAAACCATAGTTAATAGAGGGGGAAAGTAGAATGGAAACTGCATCTCAATCTTAACTTCAGTATTTACTTATGTTGAATGCTAAAAATACATTTGCATATTGAGCAAAATGAAAGTAGATCATGCTGAGTAAAGGGGTTTAAAACTTTGATTTTAGACAGACATCCATTCACTCCATAGATGTCAAACCTTATTGTTTGTTACGCTGGTTTTTGGTTTGAGTCTTGTCTTAGACTAATATAGTAAGAACACTTTGCATTGTATTAACCAAACTTTTCATGATCATGAACTAAACTTTTTTCTAGTCTTAGAGTTTTCCTGATTTTTCAACTGTAGAAAAAATAATCACTGTAATTATATGACCTTATACTGCTCCCACTTGACTTAACTTTTCACCCTACCTGATCTGCTAGATCTATTAGTTCTAATAAAAGTGTTAATACCTGTACCAAAACAGTCATTTTGTTAAGTTAGCTGGTCAGAGCCTACTTGTTACTATTCCAAATTCTTTTTCCCCCTGTCATATTTGGTTCACTGGCAACTGAAGACCATTGCTCTTGATTAGTGGCCATAATAGAGAAGTTGTCACAGGTTTGTAAATCCTTGCTCAATATAATTCAGAATTATCCTGATGATTCAGCATTATGCCATACAAGATTTTCCTTATGTTACAATTGAAGGCAAGCTTGGTGATGAAGAGTCAGTATCTTCTTTCCTGATAGAGAGACAGCACTAGCTGTGAAAAGTTGATGGCACAACGTCACTAACTTTCTTGAAAAAAGCAGCCTCGTCAATAATTTTATGTATTCTGGAACATGATGCTTTTACAGCATGCTGCTTGCTAGTCCCTTTATCTCTACTTAATCAGTGGAATAAAAAGTACAAGTACACTTCATGAGAGCAGCAGGCTGTGTATGCCATCCTTTTTGGTATCCTGCTGACTATTGGCTATTGCTGATGAAAATTGTTTAAAGGTCAACAGTTTAAAAAGCACTGACTCTTGACCTAGCTCTCCTGAAAGCATGTGATAAAATCAGAGCTCAAAATTGTAAACTTTGTGATTAACTTTCAGTAGGTTATGATTTGGGATAAATTTTTTGGCATGAGCATAAAGATGCTGTTTTTCTTAGTGCTGTGGAATCAACCCAAGTTTAAAGCAGTGTTTTTCCTAAATGACAAAAGATGTAAAAGTTGTGTGTAAACTAAAACAACAGCAGGTCATTAAGGTCTGAATCCTGCATTGAGAATTGCTCAGAGGACCTGTACAGACCCTGTTGGACTCATAGAGATAGTGAATTTGAGTCAAGAGACCACATCTCAAAATACACTGCTACCAGCTCCCAGATATTTAAATCAAGGGGCTTTTAGCTGAATTCCCCCAGCTGGTCTCAGCTACCATGACAGCAGCTCAGGTGAATAATTGTCTCTCATAAAAATTATCTTCTAATAATCTGTTCTATAGTCCTTACCATGCCACCCTTTCTCTTTCAATCTTTTTACGGGCTCTTCCTCCTTCTCTGCATCAGATTCAACCTTTTTGTCCTCACCTTTGAGACCCTTCATGATTCTGCCTCACCATACATATCTGTTCCTGGATCTTTTTGGGGGTGTTCCCTGTCTCCTCCACTACACCAATGTTGCTTGCCTCAAACACTCATTTGTCATTCACAATGACCTTTGAAGCTTTCTCCCCTTTCCCCCCTCCACCATTCCTTCTGTATCTTGTCTGAACTATTCTATAGAGCAGTTACCCTGTCCTGTTTCAAATTTTTCCTAAGGACTTTCATATTTGATGTCTGTGGGAAATTGCCAACTGATTGCTAGGTAGAGAGTCAGTAGGGACTGCTGATATCCATCCTTTCTCCAACCCTTTTGTTTGTCTTGTCTGTTTAGATTGTGAACTCTTCAGGGCACTTTTGGTGTGTCTGGGGAGTGCCTAACACAATAGGGCCCTGATCTCAGTCATACTTACTTCTGTTATGTAAATTCAATTAAATTATAATATAAACAAATATTCACAATTACAAATAAGTAGAAAACTATGCATTATTGGTGCCATTTTCTATATAGGAATTATTCTGATGGTGTTTTAACAGGGTTAATACACCAAAAATGACTGCAGACAATGTAAATTAAAGTATTCCTTTAAATAAAGCTTCTTCTACTGTGTCTTGCCATCATATTTATATTTCCATTTAGTTTTTCCATGCAAGTAAAATTTCTCCATTGCCAGATCCAATTAAAATGGTCATGATTCCAAAATAACAATTCAAGAGTTAAATTTGGAACTGCCATTTTGATAGTATCAAATCCAGTATACATAATTTCCTACAGTAGAAAGTAAGTATTTAGCACTGCTAACCACAGTGATCACACCACCAGTTAAAACTGAGTTAAATTAATTCACTACAGCCAGATCACCTTGGACCTGTGCTCTTGTCAGATCACATAAACTAAATGGGGTCAAGCCTGGTTAGTATTTGGATGGGAAACTTCCATGGAAAACAAGGGTGTTTGTTTGTAGTTCTGCGCATAGTACGCTTCACCATAAGTCAGAATTGGCACCATGCTGGAGCATTGGTTTAGTGGATTTTAGAGACTATGATTTTCTGGATCATTAGAAGAACAAGGTCCTGGCTACTAATGATTATTTAACATCCCACAGCTTTTTTGGTAAGTGTTTTGAAAGAGTTAATGACATGTGTGCTTTCAAAATTCAGATTTCATATCCTGCCTGCTTAAATGTTTACTGCCTTTTCAATTGGGTACTCTTCACTTCCTGTCTTTCTACTGTGTAATGTTTCTGTCAAGATGTTTTTATTTTCCTGTGGCAAAGGAATTTGCATTTGTATGGATTGATATACCCATATGATAATAAAACAGTGCTTGCTAACATACAATTTGGCTAGTGTGGTATGGTGTAACTATTTGAAATAATTTTTTACAAAGCATGGTTTTCAATCTCCCAAGTCATCTCTTGTATTTTTACAGGAAGACAAGCGCTCAGGGTTACAAATGGTTCACTACATGAAGGAAAATACTAGACTTTTAAATAATGCTTCTTTTGTGCAGAACTGTGCAACTTCAACACAGTGTGAAAGTTACAAAGCTAAGTGTGAAACGTAAACGAAAAAAGTCTCTCTCTTTTTTGTTGTTCTCAGGCTAAGATTGGTATATAGAAAAACTAGTGTCTGGATAACATGAGCACAGACCCAAAGAGGAATTAAATAAAGATGAGGTACAGCTGTATCAGAAAATGATCATTTACAGTATGAAAGGGAAACTCTGGAAGCTGCTTAAGTGTTAAGAATGCAAGAGACACGTTCTGCACACACATGGTGGCTGTACTGGTGTGTGATTAAGACTGGAAAAAAGGGCTTTGTCAGGTTTTTATTTGGATATTGTGTTCTCTATGGAACCTGGGCAACTGGATTCAGTGAAGCATTACATCAGGTTTTAGGTGCAGTACCCAGAAAATTTCAAATCTCCTTGACTTTTGATTGATGCCAAAGTACTTTTTTATTAGAAAACTTTAAAAAAAATAAAATTATTTCTTAGCACAGAAACTGTGTCCTAATCTAATTGTGCATGCCCAAACCTTCTTTGAAAATTAGGATGAGATTCCATTTGAGACAATTTTGCCAATTTTGATTGAACGTATTCCTGGAGTTTCATCACATGACACAATCTTTAATTAAAGATTAATCTTTAATTCCTGGAGACTCCAGGACAATCCAGGAGGGTTGGCAACCCTAGCCTGAACTGCTACGCTGGAAAGATATAATATCATTTTACCTATGTAGGAGGCTGAACCAAAATTCTTTATCTAAAAGCTCCAGAATTTGAGATTTCAAAATATGGATCAGAATCTTAACATAAAGTTTGGGAAGTTCAGTTTGTGTTAGGGTTTGGCCCATTATAGAGAGAGTTTGGAGCTATGACTGTTTAGATTAGGACATAGGATTAGAAAATATATACTTGGATTTTTAAGTGAATAATTTACACAACGAGTGTAGCATCTTCTTTGTGTGTCTGGAACGTCTCGTAGTGGCTCACTAACCATGACACACACTAACATTTTTGTTCAAAGTTGTGGTGTTATTTATAAAAAAAAAATGAATCCAGTTATTTTTGACTCTCTGAATTTTGAAAAGTTAGTGTTTGGTATTGAAAATCTGAGCTCTGTCAGTTAGCTGCGACTGGTAACATGGCATAGTTTCTTTTGGGTCTAACTCATAAGGAAGATGGCTTGAAGGAGAAGTAGTAGTTAGGGAGACATTAGAATTTAGGCAGGATTATTTAGAACATAATAAACTTTTTCCTTTGTGGGCCACATATGCCTTACTTGTCCAATCCCATCATTACACAGAAAGGTAAGCTATTGTGAGAGATATTAGTGGTGGGAAGAATTTTAAATGTATTTTCCTCTCATTGTATTCACACAAAGCAATTGCATGTGTATGTTTGGTCCTGTCTGCCAAGGGTATGATCAGATCTTTGTCTGGCTCCCCCAGTTACCTCCATGAAAGGTCTCTGGCTAGGCATTTTGGGAACACTGTCCTCTGTTGTATTGACGGCCTGTGACCCACCTTCTACAACATATGCCACTTACAATGCAAATCAAGTTCAAAAGCACAAAATATGTTTTCTAACGGCATTTAGTAAACCTCTTATCATTTGATGTTTTTTCTAAAAGTGGCAACAAGTACATCTGAAATGAATTTATTTTAATATTTTGTCCAGCCTTTGCTGAATTTCTTTTTTGTCTGGTTCAGGTCTGCTGTAGTAACTATAGGGATAAAATATACTTGATTTAAAAATTAGGAAAACCGTGTAACTTCACAGCAAAGCTAAGCATATTTCTATTTAAAAAAATATTTAAAAAAATTAAATTAACTTTGAAGGCTCATTACAATATTCTTATACATTCAAAACATCTGAAAGGCTAAAGCCGCTGAAAACCTATTATAGTCTTCAGCTCAGTCATAGTAAAAATGCTTATCCAACTGACACTGTGTTGATTTAAAAAAAAATCTGGGCTGAGAACTGTTACAGGTTCTATCTTAATCAGACTTGTGAATGATTAACTTCTTCAGACAGTGGCTTTTAATGGACAGTCTTATTTGGTCACAGTTAACACAATGGACCTCATTCTCCCTTGCTATGCAGCTTGTATAATAATTTACAATAATTCAAACTGTGTGCAAAATGCTACCAACTCAGAATGGTAGCACTTTGTATGCACTTTGCAATCATTTTGCTGGTGTATATGATTACATGTGGTGCAAAACAATGTATTACCATGCCCAATGGGTCAAGTTAATCCCTGATGGAATGCCATGAAATTACACCATGGACTAATTTGGTCCAGGGGGACTACTGTGCCTCAGTAATGTGTCCTAGTAAGTGAAGGTAACAATCTGCTTGGAGTGAAGTACACAATTTCTTCATTTCTAGGATGGGGGCCTATTTAAAATAGAAACAAAAATTTGAAAAACAAAACAAAACAAAAACTCAAAAACTCCAGATAAACTTTGTTTTAGACACCCATGCAACAAATGGCTGTGCAGTACCCTTAACCTTTTTTTGTCATACATAACAAGCTATTTTTTGCTTTTGTGTTTTGTTTTAAATTGAAAAAATAGTATTTTGTTCTTCATTGCAGAATTTTTCAAATATTCACATATTTTATCTTGCATCATGCTAAGATACTCTTAGGGTGACCATCCTGGCTTTGTTTCATTAGGAAATCCCTCAAGGAAGCTCTCTTCCTAATATTTCTCCAAGACACCTGCTGGTAGTACTCAGAAGATTCATGTACCAGAAAGAGAAATCTTTTTATTAGTGAAAGCATAGGTGGGATTTTTGGGTTCTCAAGGTCTCCAGGAATTTATAGCTTGTTCTGCATTCAGATATAACATTGAATGGGGAGAGAAAATAATTTATTTCTATCCTTCTCATTTGCAGACGGCTGAAGTAGATACAGGGGGGCCCCATATTGTTTCATTGTGTGTATTTTAATGTTGATTTTTCTAGCAGACTGTAAATACGGATAAACAGCTCTGATGTGCTTTGCTCATGAAATATCCTTAGGCATTTGTTTTGCAATTAAAAAGTCAAAACCGCTCAAAGCATATGCTAGTTTTTCCACTAAAGCATATTAAAGCAGTGAAGCAATGCAAAAAAGCAACTGACTATTTCCAGTGGATGAGCTAAATCCTTAAAACGGGATTAACCAATTTTGTAATTTGCGTATGGTGGGATCCCTCGCGCCAACAACCGGGGTCTGTCAGTGTTACAGTAGCATCCATGCAAAATGCCTTAAAAAAAGGGCTGTGTTTAAAAGCTACATATTTGCACGAAAGGTGCTACTAGTGTATTTGTTCTACCTGTGCATTTTCAATAGATGTTTAGAGCTCTGATATTCAAGCTGGAAAACAAAAACAAATAAAACAAACAAAAACTTGATTAGATTAAATGCAAGATCCAGATTGTTTTGATATACTTTACTTAGGGCTAGTCTACACTTACCCGGTAGTTCGACGGCTGCGGATCGAAGTTCCGAGTTCGATTTATCGCGTCTGGTGTGGACGCGATAAATCGAACCAGGAAGTGATCCCCGTCGACTGCGGTACTCCAGCTCGGCGAGAGGAGTACCGCGAAGTCGACGGGGGAGCCTGCCTGCCGCGTGTGGACCGCGGTAAATTCGAAGTAAGGTATGTCGAATTCAGCTACGTTATTCACGTAGCTGAATTTGCGTACCTTACTTCGACTTGGGGGGTAAGTGTAGACCAAGCCTTAGGTTTTGCTAATATTAGCTGCATGAAAGTACTCTAAAATATGAATGCTTGATTAGAAATACCCTAAGTTATTTGATAGGTAGGTACCATGATGAATGGAAATTGTTCCAATGATTAAATTTGTGAATGGTAAATAGTTTAGGAAAATGGCAAAAATGCCTATGATCATAAATGCTTATGTAAAAGCTGGATTGCAATAGGCTAGAGGTAAAAATGTAACTTCTTTGGTAGGAGTCATCTTACTGCAGAGTTCTTGAAAATTAGTGCTATGTAAAGAGTGGAAATTCTGTTTCACACAGGATTTCAAGATTTAGAAACTTTTTATTCCAATCTAGAATAAAACCTGAAAATTTTGAAATTTTCTGAAAAAAAAAATCCTACAAAATTATTGGGATTGTTTGAAATATTTCATTTCAATTTTGACTTTAAAAAATTTACATTATATTATAACACAAAATAAAATGATAAAACAAAAAGTTGTTTTGGAGGAAAAGTCAAAACATTATCTGAAAATGTAGAAACAGAATGTTTTGAAACAGATTTTTTTCAGAGTTTCAATTTTGATGGAACTGCACTTTCCAATGAAAAACTGTTCTGCTGAGGTTTTTTCTGATCTGCTCTACTCCAAACCTTGATTTGCCCTGATTCCCCTTTGTGTTTTGCTTCTCTGACTCCACAACAACTTACCCATGAAAAACGAAGAGTCCCTCAGTCAAGTTGAAGGGCCCATTCATATCTGTACTCTCTTGCTTAGTCCTTTTTATTTTATTTCTTCCTGGGTCAGCTTTTCCTGTCTCATATTCTGTACTTCCCAAAGTGGTGGCATTGGTCTGCTAGATGAGAGCCACAATGAGCTACCTTAGTGGCCCAATTTGGAAGTATACTTCCCAATTTAACTTTCTCTTTGAACAAATCCTATTTATCTAAGTACTTATATTGCCCTGCTCACTGTAGTATCTGAGCATCTCACAGGCATTAGTGGATTTTATCCACAATACGTGTAAAACTGGAAGGTATCATCCCCATTTTACAGGCTGCGAACTGAGGCACATGGTAGACCAAGAGACTTGCTCAGCATTACATAGGAAGTCTGTGACTGATCCAGGAACCAAATGCAGGTCTCTTGACTCCCAGTCCAGCATCCTATCTTTTAGCCCAGGGGCGGGCAAACTTTTTGGCCTGAGGGCCGCATTGGGTTTCGGAAATTGTATGGAGGGCTGGTTAGGGGCGGCTGTGCCTCCCCAAATAGCCAGGCATGGCCCGGCCCTCGCCCCCTATCCACTTCTCACCCCCTGACACGCCCCCACCCCCCGGACCCTTGCCCCATCCAACCACCCCTTCTCCCTGTCCCCTGACTGCCCCCGGAACCCCTGCCCCTGACTGCCCCCCACCGCCCCATCCAACACCCCCTCCTTCCTGACTGCCCCCCGGGGACCCCTGCCCCCATTCAACCCCCCTGTTCCCCATCCTCTGACTGCCCTGACCCCATCCACGCTCCTGCCCCCTGACCACCACCCCGAACTTCCCTCTATCCAACCCCCCAGCTCCGTGCCCCCTTACTGCGTTGCCTGGCGCACCGGTGGCGGCTGCCCGGCTGGAGACAGCCACGCACCGCGCAGCACAGAGCACCAGGTCAGGCCCTGGCTCTACAGCTGCGCTGCCCCAGGAGCTCATAGCCCCGCCGCCCAGAGCATTGCGCCTGCAGCGCAGTGAACTGAAGCTGCGGAGGAGGGGGAACAGCAAGGGAGGGGCCGGGGGATAGCCTCCCGGGCCAGGAGCTCAGGGGCCGGGCAGGAGGGTCCTGCGGGCCGATATGGCCCGCGGGCCGTAGTTTGTCCACCTCTGTTTTAGACCATTCTTCTGTTTCACATTGGTTTAAATGTACTTCTCGGATATGACTTTCAGTATGCATCAGCAGATGCCAGTACAGAAAATATGACCTCATTGTTCCGTGAGCCTACACTAATATAAAGCATTTGCAGCATATTAACCTTTAAGATATAACCCATTTTTGAACAGTACAAAGTAACTTGAGATGGGACGTAACACAATATGATATGAAAGTGGCTTCTGTCTACAGACGCACACACACAAACACACGGGGATATAAGAACAGACAATTTGCAACTTTCATATAATAGTAGGGATTTAAAAGATGTATAGGTCAGGTTATGCTTTGCCATGGCAATATCCATGTCTGGGCAGATTTAAGCAGAGAACTCAGTTTCAACTTAAGTTTCCTGACTAATTATCCAATCATTGAGAGGGGAGGGGGGCTAGTTTTCTGGCCCAAGATATGTGTATGGTTTGGGGCCATCCAACCCAGTGCCATCAACCCTTGTGGAATCCTGCAGATACTCACACATCTATGGTGGGCCACTCTGAAGTATCTCCTGGACCTGGCAGAATTGTTCCTAAAATAACTTTGCTGACACAATCTTCTCATTTGTGCCTGGGCCAACACTTCTCAATGGCATGGAGTAGTCTGTCCAGGGAGCTGATGCTGACTGTCAGCATTATTTTCTGAGGAAAGAATTCCCCAGGGCTAGACAGAGCATTTCTCTCTCCCTTCTCTCTGTGGGAGCCTTGAAAGGACAGAGATTCCACAGGTTTAGGGAAATAGAGAATACTTCCTCTTAGATTTCTCTCATCTCCTTTGTCACCTGCCCTCACCCTCATGCTTTTACCGGTCAATCTTGTCTTCCCTTTTAGGGTGGTGATTGACTAGGTGAAATGATGCAGTCTAAGTTTCAGCCTTTGTTCTTTTAGTTGTAAAAATGTTTTTCGGTGTAGCCAGTTGTTGGTGGGTTATGGAAAGTTGAGTATCTGGCTGCTTCCGGCTTCTTCCGTGACCCTTGGTCTATGCACTTGCACTGCTTACTGTTTTAATGAATCCTCCATTGCTTCTTAAATTAGTAGGATATTGGGACTTTACTGTGATTGGCTCATGGGTACTGAATTCTTTCCCTCTCCCCCTTTTCTAAATTTATCTTGATTTTATTTGCCCATGCTGAAACTCAACCTCTAAAAAAAAGTTTTGTTTCGTAGGACATGTGTATTCACATATATGTGTATATTTGTGTACACACACATATTTCAATTGAGCATTATTAGTTTCATATTTGCCTACTCTTGCTGCCGTTTTTACCCCTTCTTTTTCACCCCTTGACTGGTTTAATTAGTTAAATTTTTAAAAAGTAAACTTTTATTTTAGTGATATTTAAAAAGCATATTTTAAACAGTTTGTATTTTGCTGTACAGCATAGTGCTTCAGGTGTGCAAAGGTGGGAGAGGTGTTGGAGTTGAATCATTGATAAATGTTTTTTACTTAAGCAAAGGAAGCGAGGCATCTTTCAGCAAGCTAGTTATCCATCATGATGGCTTTAGTTGCAAAAAACTGCTCATGTATTGTAAGCAGATCAAGAAAGGGGGACAGGTGATATCTGCTTTGGAATTAATATGGGGATGGGGTGTCTATTGTCCGTGCCATTTATTTAATTGAAGATAAAGTTCTTGGACTGAAGTGTGAACTGAAACTGTGGTCAGGGAATTACATTAATTACTACTCCCTCCTCAGGATTACCACTGTATGTATTTTTAGGTCTAGATCAGGGGTCTCAAACTCAGATGACCTCGAGGGCCACATGAGGACTAGTGCATTGGCCCAAGGGCTGCATCACTGACACCCCCCACTTGCTGCCCCTGGCCCCGCCCCCACTCCACCCCTTCCATGAGGCCCCGCCCCTGCCCCCATTCCAACCCCTTCCCTGAAGTCCTCACTCCAACTCTGCCCCCTCCCTGCCTCAAGGGGATGCAGGAGGGGTGTGGGGTGTGGGGGGGGTTAAGGCAGGGAGTTGAGGTGCAGGAGGTGTGCAGGGTACAGCAGGGAATTGGGGTATGGGGTGCAGGAGGTGTGCAGGGTGCTGCGGGGGCTCGGGGTATGGGGTGCAGGAGGTGTGCAGGGTGCTGCGGGGGCTCAGGGCAGGGAGTGCAGGAGGTGTGCAGGGTGCGGCGGGGGCTCAGGGCAGAGAGTTGGGGTGCGGGAGGGGTGCAGCAGGGGGTTGGGGTGCAGTGTGTGGCAAGGGGCTCCAGGCAGGGGGTTGGGGTGCAGGAGGGGTGAGGGGTGCAGGGTGTGGCAGGGGACTCCGGGCAGGGGGTTGGGGTGCAGAAGGAGTGCGGGGTACGGGCTCCGGCCCAGCGCTACTTACCTAGAGCAGATCCAGGGTGGCAGCGCCGCGCACCGCAGCCAAGGCAGGCTCCCTGCCTGCCTGCCCTGTCCCTGGCCCCGCTCCGCTCCGCTCCAGGAAGCAGCCGGAGTCCCTTGGGGGGAAGGGGGGAAACGGCACCAGGTGCTGCTCTTGCTGCTCCTCCAGGTACCTCCCCCAAAGCTCCCGTTGGCCGCGGTTCCCAGTTCCCGGCCAATGGGAGCTGCAAGAGCACGGAGCCCTCTACTCGCCTCCCACCCCCCTGCCCGGGGCTGCAGGGACATACAGTAGTTCAGCCACTTCAGGGAGCAGTGCGGGGCTCGCGGCGGCACGGGGTAGGTGGGGGGGGTGTGGGGAGCTTGGCGGGCTGCACAAAAGAACCCCGCGGGCCGCGTGTTTGAGACCCCGGTCTAGATCGTGTTTGCTGAATGGAAGTGAATTAATGAAGTGAATAGAACTCTCTAAGTGAGAGTGTTGTTATGGGGTGTATGATGTGTATTATTGTTCACTCACCAAAGAATTATAATGCACCATTTGCATGGAATTTTGTATGACAATCTAGGCTTCTTGAAATTCTGTTCCTCATAGGTTTAAGCATTAGGTGCAAGGGGGTCATATTCTTCCCCTCTCCCAAAGTTTTACTATCCTCACCCTCAGGGTGGCTATAAGAATAGTGTGTTCTCCTCTCGACACATTTTTTTGTTTTAATGTGGTTGCATCACTAATATTCCCCAATAATGGACCGAATTGAAAAATGCCCATCTTGCCTTTCTTAAAACAATTTAAAAAGGTTATTTCCTGTCTCTTTATTCCTCTCCCTGCTCACTCTACTTAACTAGACTCATAGACTCATAGACTCATAGACTTTAAGGTCAGAAGGGACCAATATGGTCATCTAGTCTGACCTCCCGCATGATGCAGGCCACAAAAGCTGACCCACCCACAACAGAATATTCCAGCCTGCGAGCCCTGCCCTATGCTGCGGAGGAAGGCGAAAAACCTCCAGGGCCTCTGCCAATCTACCCTGGAGGAAAATTCCTTCCCGACCCCAAATATGGCGATCAGCAGTACCCCGAGCATACAGGCAAGATTCTACAGCCGGATCCTCATTTTACCCGCGATGGCACGTTAATGCCTAATTGACTAAAATCACGTTATCCCTTCAAACCATTCCCTCCATAAACTTATCAAGCCTAATCTTGAAGTCAGAAAGGTCTTTCGCCTCCACCGTTTCCCTCGGAAGGCTGTTCCAAAATTTCACCCCTCTGACGGTTAGAAACCTTCTTCTAATTTCAAGCCTAAACTTCCCCACGGCCAGTTTATATCCATTCGTTCTCGTGTCCACATTACTACTGAGCTGAAATAATTCCTCTCCCTCCTTGGTGTTAATCCCTTTGATATATTTAAAGATAGCAATCATATCCCCCCTCAGCCTTCTTTTGGTTAGGCTAAACAAACCGAGCTCCTCAAGTCTCCTTTCATAGGAAAGGTTTTCCATTCCTCGGATCATCCTAGTGGCCCTTCTCTGTACCCGTTCCAGTTAACTAGCACTGGTGTCTTTTGTTTCCCTTTATACTATTGGAGTTAAGAGCCTTCTCTTCTGTACCTCCTGCATACTATGTCTCTCCACTCCAGGATCTTTTAGGACAACATCCTCAGCTGGTGTAAACTGGCATTGCTCCAACTGAAGTCAGTGGCACTACACCAGAGTACACCAACTGACAATCTGCTCCCCAATCTCTCTTCAAATCCACTAAAACCATATATTTTATTCCTTGCGTATAACTCTGAGAGAAATTCTCTGTTGTTTACTGTACACAATAAGAGCTTGATTTATACAGCCCCCCCTTAATAAAACAAGTAGGCTTACATGAAGTCAAACTAATGATCTAAATGAGGATTTCATATCACTAGGGGTTTCAGGATTGGTGTCTAAAATTGTAAGTAATACTGAATTACAAAATGCTACAGAATGTGTTTATGAATAGGGTTGGTAATGCGTTCTTGGCTTCTTCTGTTGTTAGTTTATTAATTAAGTAAAAATATAGTAACAAATATGTTTTTAAATATTTCTAACCAGAGCTGCCATAGAGTGGAATAAAGTTGATGTGCAAGGTTACAGAAAAATGATGAACAATGTAATTTAGGTGAAGTTTTCCCATAAAGCCAAAATCATTGGCTACATTGCTACTTGTTTCAATGGGACAATTGATGCATAGGTTGATTTGATTCACTGACATGGTGTCAGGCTGTCATGAAACGCAACAATAAAGCTCAATGCCTTTAAACATTTTTAGGAAATATGGCAGAGAGAGAGCTCTGCCAAGACGGTTACCACGGCAATGTCGAAGAATGCTGCAGTGACATGCGAGCAGAGCATTCTCCCAACTAGTGAAAAATGATCTGCTTTTCATGTGCTTCTCTTTCCATAGGGAGAAGTTGTCTGTGGCTCAGCTGCAGCGGGAAGTTGCGCGAAGTAAGAGTGAAGGGACAATGGTAAGTGTTGGCTAATATCTGTTTTGCAATTCCAGTTGTACCCTTTCTATTCAGGCCTCAGACACATTTCACCTTCCTGAGGGTGGCCACTGAAATATTAGTCTTGCATTAGGCTTAATGATGTTTTTGCCCGTGATGATTCTGGAAAAAATCAAAGCTATTCCAGAAACACCCTTGCCTTGGAAATACTTGTATTAGGCTGAGAAATAGTCTCCTTTGCCCTGGTGATGGGCTCTGCTGGAAATTCACACTGAGACTTAGGCAAGCATCACTGTGAACCTAAACAGGCAATATCAGATTGAGAGATTAGGTTTGTTTAGTCATCAGTTGCCCCTCCCAAGCTGTGAAAAATGGAAAAATTAAAGTAAGGAAGATTAAAGAAAGAAAAGAAGACCAGTTTGATAACTTTATAAATTTTAAGCTCTTAATTTATTTTTTGCTTTTCATTGGTTGTCTGTTTTCCATGTATCAAGCTTGTGGGATGAAGACTGTGAGTTAAAAACTGGCATGGCTGGTTTTAGTTAACTATAACGTCAATTGATAGCATACCTTATTGTAACCCACACACCTCCTGGGTGTGGTGTTCTGTCCCATCTAGTGGCACTGAAACCACTTAGAGAGCGAGAGAGATTAACGAGTCTGCTCTACAGCCTTAACAAAGAGCCATATGGCTTTTAGCTCATGTGGTAGAGGCTCATGCACTAAGTTCCAGAGGTCCCAGGTTCAATCCCACTTGCCGACAACCAGGGTCTGTCGGCGTTACGTTATCATACTAAAACAACATCAATTTTGCCCCAACCATTTATTGACACTGCCTAATTTATTTGAAATCCAGAGAACCTTTCCTATCTGAGAAGGATTCTATTTATCCCTGTCTTCACCTGAAAAGTCTGAGGGACCCACGGGATAAAGCAGACATGTTCAGGATGCCTAAAACAAAACCCAGTTCCCTTGGACATGTGCATGAGGCTGCCATTGACTAAAATGGAGTCATTTAGTTGGATCTGAAGACAGAATTTGGCCTATAGTTTGTTAAACTAAGTGGAGAGAGTCTGAAATAGAGACCCATATGAGGAGTTCATGTGGGCATGTAAAAACTCCATTAGTCCTGTGATGCAAAGTCTTGAAAACCTTAAAATTTCAACAGTTCCCTTTTAAATATCTATCTATCTATCTATCTATCTATCTATCTATCTATCTATCTATCTATCTATCTAAGCCACATTTAATGACAGGTATAATAAAATGAGAGAGATTTGGAAGGCATAATTGGCAGCATGCAGATAAAGATGAGTTTGATTCTGAAGCTATGGTTTTAATGGAAGCTGAAGCTAGACAAATTCTAACTGGAAACAAGGAGCAAATTTTTAATAGTGTAACTGACACTGCAATTAACCATTAAAAAAAACTTACCAAATTGTTGTGGTGGATTCTCCATCACTGGCAATTCGTAGATCAAGATTGGGCTAGAGCATATCGTTTAGAAAAAAAACATCCAAACAGGAATTAATTCATGGAATTCCAGTGTCCTGTGTTATGCAGACAGTCAGACTAGATGGTCACAATGGTCCCTTCTGGCCTTATAAATTATGACTCTACTGTATGTATTGGAGCAGAGCTCATATACAAGCTGAGGAAACCAAATATTTTCCAGTGTTAAATCATAATCTAGGAGTCTGTAACTCAGACAAAGCTCCCACTGACTTCAGAGAGAGTTTTGCCTCATGAAAGATGGCAAAGATCAGGCCTCAGGTTTGCCACTGTGTATTAGTTTTCAGTATAAATAATTTTACATAAGTACAAAGTGCTGTTAACTTGATTGAAATGTTTCCTTTAATTTTATAAACTAGTTTTCCTTGTAGGCATAGAACTAATGCAGTATCTTAAATGTGAAGTACTTCTTGTGGGATAATTCTAGGCTCTTTAAATAAGTAATATTAACCTTCTAGACATACATACTTTTTGAGTACATGTGATTCCAGAGCATGCTTATCGTACGTCAGGTAGAAAAATCTATGCTATTTGGATTTGCTTCCCTACACAGGGGGATGCTAGTTAATTTCAGCCATAACTTATGACCAGCTGTTGTCTCCTATGTACAGCCCAAGGAATTATAGACAGGAAAGACCTGTTGCGCTATCTTGTCCACCCACCGTTACAGGAATCGCTGCAGTGGGGATTATTCAGACAGAGCAATAATTAAAAGTAAACATTAAGCATGTGTTTTAGATCCTATTTAAGCTGTGATATCTTTGCTCTAAATATGAGTTATACACATCTGTATAAATAACACGTGTGGTAAGCAATAATGAAATGCATCTTTATGAGGAGAGAATGCTGAGTGCCACTCATGGTGAGGTATCCCATCTTTTTGCGAGAGAAGAGATCAGGAGGAAACAGTATATGATACCAAGCTATCAGACCCACATAGGAAATGCATTTTTGTAAGTCCTTGGCTCCCAGAGTTACACTATCTCAGTGTTCAATTTATTCCTGGCAGTAGATATACCAGGAAATGCTGAGGTGAAAGGATTAAAATGAAGATTAAAATCAAGATAAATAATCTCTTCCAAAAAATACATTTTACTGATATAACAAATACATTTTTACACAAGAATTTTATAAAAACTGGTGTGTCACAACTAGAGTTCAGTGAATGTAGGGAATACATTTTTTGATACATATGAAATGGAAAAATAGGCTAAATTTATCTGTGAACAGTTTGATTTGCTTAGATTTATTTATTGTTCACAGTTTTTTTTACTGGACCATCTTCACAAATAATTTTTGATTTGTAGAACTGTCAAATTGCACAGAGACTTTATTATTAATTATGTTTATTAAAATAATGTCTCAGGGACAACCAAGAAAGGAGGTCCCATTGTGCTAAGCACTGTACAAACAGTATAGTGGATGGTCCCCGCCTAGAAGAGCCTACAATCTAAACAGACAAGACAGACGCAGGTTAGGGTAGGGGAAAGGGTGGAACACAGAAGTAGAGTGAACTACTTGATGGTAGCAAACATTAATTCCATATGTTGTTTGTTTGAGGTGGGTGGGTTTACTTAAGAGGGGATAAACTAAAAGGAAGGGAAGGGAGCGAGGAGGACTGGGCAAAGGAGAAGTGGGGAAGGTGTCGTGTGAAGCTAAGGTGAAAAGACTGAGGGATGGGGAGCAAGAGAGTTGAAACAAACAGTCAGTCAGCACAGAGCAGAGAATTCCAGGCAGAGCTCTGGAAAGTTGTCTGAATGTCCAGAGATCCTCTAGAAAAGGCCCTAGAAATTTATCTAGAAATTGAAACCATGACTAGATCTCCAGGCTTCACATACTGCCCTTACTACATAATTCTTAACCATGCACATTTAAAGTCTTGAGTTAAAAAAAAATTAAGATGTCAAAGGCATTTTCCTTCACCAAAGACTAAAAGCTACATTATACCCTCAAATATGTGCATCTCTCATTGAAGCCAATGAGAAATGTGTAAATATCTGTGATGGCAGAATTTTTATTTTCAAATTTAGGAGCTTTAAAAATAATCCAAGTAAGAGTTTATTCCAGAACACACAAGTATATGGAAACATCTGAAATAATCAAAGAAGTTGTTTCCTCAGACTCATGTAACTTAAAAATAACCAAATAATATTTTACCAAACTTTCGTCAAACACCAAAAATAAGAAAACATCTCTTCGGGTTCAGCACAAGACTAAATTTCTTGAACACTGAGTGCCTGAATCAGGAACTTGCAATGAAAATGCCTTCTCAGCTGTGTGTGTCACTGCAGCAATGTTCTAATTGTAAAACAGTTGTTTTGGAATTGAAAACCTAGAGTGTACTAAAACTATACAAAATGCACCACAGTCTGACTCATGTTCATATTCAAAGACAAGTAAAACTTCAAACACTTTTGTGTCTGTTTGTATATATGTGCACTATAATATATTTGTTTACTAGTCATTTTTATTAGTTTCCTGCATCTAAGTACTATAATTCTAACCAACTTTTCTTTAGTTCATTGACCAGTAACCCACACAGAATAAATCCTAGTACTCAATCAATTTATGAAAGTTAAAGTGGTACGATATTGTCTTTTATGTCTACATGGGTCTCACTTAGGGTGGGCCTTAGGCTCTGATTTACCATGTTTCCTGCTGTGGATTTAAGTAATGCAAAGTGATTATCATGGCTTCTTCCTTGTATCCATCTATTTCACACCTGCACCCTTTTGTTAGAAACACACCATGTTAACTGAATATAAGGTCCCCACTGAATAGGTTTCCACCCTTCTGTAATCCTCCTGCATTAGATTGATTTATGAATGTATCAGATTCTTTGTTAGCATGTAAACCACTAATTAATTTAAAGCCCTCTGTGGAGAAATTAAAGCCCTGGTTAAGACTTTCAACAGGCTCAGATGGTGCTAATAATGGGAAAACAAGTTATATTAATGAGTTTTTAAGTGATCCACGCTATTATTGCTTTACAATGAATTTTTAGCATAAACTAGTAGACACTGTAAGTTTAAAAAAAGGGGGGAAGGGTGAACTACCAGAAAACAATTCGACTGTTATCATAAACTGAGTTGTATTTTATCATTCTTGTTACAACTTCCTTGCATTAGTTCTTTGTGTATACACAAGAGTCATGGATGAGAGAACAAGGATAAAATATGAAACAAACTGGATCTTTACCTAAAACTCAAACCAAATCTTTTATTTATTTATTCAGGTTTGAAAAAGTTTGACTAACTCTTTTTGTGAAATCTTTGTCATCTTCATGTGACTCTGAACTTGTCTGTTCCATCTGGAGGCAGAAGTGCTGAAGTACAGAGAGCGGTTATGATCCAAAGCCTACTGAAATCAGTGGGATGTCTCCATGGTTTGAACTTCCTCAAATTTCAGGGAGAGGGTGTGGTTGGTTGCGTCCCCGCTCGCTCAGATCTGTGTTCAAACTCGGTGTTCATTTGAAAATTCAAAACAAAACAGATAATGCTGTATAGTTTTTTTAGGTTCATTCAGGACCAATAACAGTAGCAGGGAATAAAACTGGAAATTAAAGTAAATTCCAGAAAAGGTCCCCTGTAAATATTTTTTAAAATTCAGCATTTCTTGCTCCCTATCTATAGAGAGAGACTTATCGCTCCAAGACATTACAGTGTGGACTAAACTGACTCCATCATTATGGAGGCTCCTGTTTTTACTCCTTCTCCTTCCTCTCCTGGCTGCCTGTACCTCTCTCCAGCTGTTATCACTGTTCTGGCACTCTGTCTCCAGCTAGAGAACTGAATATGTAGCCTTCACCAAGGCTGATATTAATGCTGCTCCATTAATCAACTAGCAGGTAATGCTTCTAAAACCTGCGTGGTCAGCATTTCCAGATAGCCAGCATGTGACATCTGCAATGTGCCTGGTCCTTACCAAGGAGTGGGAGTCCTGGGTTTGCTCTTGAACTTGGGTCTTACACATGGCAGCATAATGTGCTGCCTCCAGCTTGGAAACACTTTTCTATCAAAGAAGTGATAAATCTGTGCAATAGCCTTGAGCAACTGGAAAGTCTGTTGATGCAGAAGCTTTGAGGTCATTCAAAAATAGATGTTGTTTAGCAGTAAATGAAGTGTTAAAATATGAGCTAAAAGAGGCTAAATTATCTTTTTGCAATTGCAACATTTATTTCCTTGCATCCAGTAACCCAGCTATCTGTGCTTTAATTAAAAAGTAGCACATAATGAGGCAGACTCACTATTTCCGTTGAAGTTCCCTGACTTGAAATTGAGTTATATTCACTTTTTGTTTAAATATTACATTCTTTCAGATTTCAGCATGTTGTATTTTGTCATGGAATAGCTGCATATTTAAATGTATCCCTTTGAACATTAAACACCCTAAAAACAAGATGAAGCCTGCTCATCCATCCATCTTGCTCTTTTTTCTCTGTTAGATGGTCTATTTACATTACTTCCTACCTCCTCATTAGAGCTACATTACATAGTCCTCATGCATGTAGAAACTCAGTGACTTTAATGATAGTTATTATCACTGATAATGACTGACCAATTTCTTTAGAAGTTTAGCTTAATGCACCTGGACCTCATTAAATTCTATCCTTCAGTGGGCCAAATGTCCTTATTTACACCTTTGCAACCTTATACTCGTTCATGGGGTTTCAAATATGTTTACTGAGATAAGGATTTGGCTCCTTAATTCTTCATGTTAAATATGTTCCTTTTTATTTGCTCCAAATATACAGATGTACAGACAGTTTGTTTTTACTGGTAGTTTCTTAAGAAGAATATTCTTCATAATTTAAAAACAGAATGTTTCTGGCATTTCAGCACTCATTTAACAACAGCAACAACATAAAATAAAATAGCCACAGTTTACTGAGTTTTCCTGACACTAACCTATTGGACGCTTGATAATTGTGTAGTCTCTGAGTTCTTCTGCTCTTCAAAGCCAATTTTAGTTTTTCCTAGTTAATTAATTTCAGAATTTGGTTTACTCATCAAATTTTTCTATAAGAATGTGAGGAACATGCTGATTATAAATTAATTTACTTTCATTCTATTATTGTTTTAAGTGTAATAGGAATTATGTGAGCACATACGGGAAGGAAAATATCCCTGTTGTTTTTTTCAGTTCCTACAGTTACTGATTCTGGCTTTCAACCAGAAGAGGGAGCTATATTCATTTAAAATAACATCCATAACCAAAGCTCAGTTAAACTACAAACCTTCTTCAGCATATTCAAGGTGGAGTATTGGTGACATTGTAGTTCAAAACACCGTGGGACAAATCCTAGTCCCATTTGATTTCAATGGGACTTAGATTTGGTCTTGTATTGTTAGTAGATCAAAACCCCAATATTTAAAGATCTGTTTTCAGCATTCACAATTGTAAAGCATAATACACTATCCTCATTTTCAGTCTTGGTTAGGGAAACAGAGGTGGTAGGCAATAGGATTATTCAAAATATAGTACTGAAAAAGGAAAAACAAGCTTTGGTATAAAAGGTCATGTTGTATAAGGCCTGAATGGAAAACAGTCAATTTGTAAAAGTACAGTGTGTAAAGTAAATTGCCCTTGGGTGGAAACTGGCATTTACACATTAGATTACCCATGCAGGAGCCAATCCAGGCAGTGCAGCAAAAGTGCAGGAAGTCTCACACTATCCATTGGGTATGTTTAATATCCGAGTAGAAGTTGCCTTTAGCATGCAGCAAATCCCATTTTATGGCTAGAAACAGATGTATGCTGCTCTAGGCAATACCTCACTTGCTAATACACACTAATAACAGTGAACTGTGGCCACTTTAATATTTTAAAGGTTAAGCTCTGCAATCCTGAGCACCCTCAGGCAATGGGATGGATTGGCAATGGGGCACTTCAGCATTATTGGGTTAATATTTTTACAAAGGATGACCTGAAAATAGCCACTATTTTGAAATCTAAGGAGTAAGTAAATGTATAAGCATGTTTTGATAGAATACCAGGTTATTGTGCTGCTAATGGAACTTGATTAATCAGAAGATTTCTTTAAATTCTTTAAAAAAAAAAAGTATAAGTTGCATAACAATTTGAATTTGATGCAAAATATAAAGAGAAATCTACTGATAAATAGTGAAATTGCTATGGCATATTTGGAATAAATTTTTTTTTTAGATCTTCTAGGAAGATTCTTATACTTTTAGTATGATAAATTAACCGGTTTGTTCTCTTGATTAATTGCCAGAATATTTCTGTGGCATTTATATTAATACAGAAGCAATGCTTTATTCAAAATAATGTGTTCACCGTTTTAGCGCTGAGAACACAGAAAATCAGTTAAATTTATATTTTTAGCTAAGGGTTCATTCATTTTATTTATTTTAAAACAAACCTTTTTACGGGTACTGTTAATTTCTTGGGTTTTAGCCTTCACACACCCTTCGAGCTAAATAGATACTGGTGTAAGTCTGCGTAGCTCTGTTGAGTTAAAGCTCTATAAATCTGTGAAGATACCCTGATTTACATCAGCTGAAGATCTGGCCCTTAATGTCCTGGTAGCCTTCTATCTCAGCGAATGCAAGACCTTTTGATTATCACAATAATATATGTACTAACACTTGTCATAGTTTGTGGTTTCTTATCAGTACCACTTCATAGTGAGTTGAATTGGTTACTGATTCATCATGTAACGCATAAACAACACAGAGGAGGGGACAATGGGATAAATCCCGCTCTACCAACTCAAGCAATAGGTCCCATTGAAGTCAAGTTAGGTGAGCAGGATTTGCTCCAGTATAGGGAACAAGATCTTTCCATGCCTATCAGCTAAAGGTGAACTGAACTTGTTTTTCTGACTATTTATTTAATATGCACTTTGCAAACCTAAGAGGTGACCTTTAGTCTTAGAAATGTGACGCAAAAAGAGAAGATATTGAACAGTACGGAGGGAGTGGGGTGTGGAAGAACAAAGGTTAGAGCAAGAAGATTATTTAGTCTTGGCATTGGCACACCTTGTTGGTTCAATTAAATGTACAAATGCAAATCTATATCTTTAAATGAATGGAGCACTGTTGAAAGGTGCCAGATTAACTGAAAGTCTGTGTTTACCCAAGAACAAGTGAAGCACAAACAGTGGAAATAAAAGCTTTATCACACTGCCCTGTCCAGGGCTCAGCTCTGCAGCTCTCTATACTGTGAGAGGGTAGTTCATGCTCCATGGCCCATTAAATCTTGGCCTCTCCAGTAATTGTGATAATGCACCCTTTGGTATTCCACTGAATATGTTACAATGAAGATTTCATCACATACTTTCCAAGTCTGGAATTGAGACAGAGGCATTCTGGTGTGCCCTGTGGGATGAGATTGACTATGTCTAGACTGTGGGAATGTCTCTCTGATGTTTGAATTGTATTATTTCCATATCGCTTGGCGTGATGCACCGTGCTTTTGTAATTCTTCTGAACTTTAATAAAAAGTAAAGTACCATGTTACATGATACATACGTCTAATTCCCAGTGCCTTACCCGGCTGTAATCTGCCACCACAGTGACTTCCTCCCTCATTCCAAACCATAGCGACAAGCAATGCTTTGTGTGTACAATATAATGGTATATGTCTTAACAGGGTTAGACATCTACCAAAAATGTTTTTTTAAATAGTGTTTTTTTTAGTACTCTTGTTATCAAAAAGTCACAATGGGGTATATTCTCACCACCCCTTTGGGGCGTAGAGGGCTTGGGAACATCACTCGGTGAGAGCACACATCCTGCATGACTGTCCCTTTGCATGCTGTCACGTGAGGTGGGGATGGTGAGCATTTGGCAGGGTTGGGAAGAAAGTCTGCAGCCTGAGGAGAAGATTCCTCCCACTCCCTTCTTCCCAGTTTGTTGCTTGTTCACACCTCATTCAGGAGTTCTGGGTTCAACTTTCAGCTCTGCCACAGATTTCCTGAGGGATCTTGGCAAGTCATTTAATCTTCATGCCTCAGCTGCCCACTTTGTAAACTGGGGATAATGATACTCCCTTTCTCCCACCATTTGTATGTCTTGTCTGTTTAGACTATAAGCTTTCTGGGGCAGGGACTGTCTCTTACTAGATTTTCATACAGTGCCTAGAACAACTGAGATAAATCTCATTTGGAGCCATTAGGTGCTACTGTAATTTAGATGGTTGTAGCCCAGTTACAGGTTGGGCGTTGGAGAGTGGATATGACTCAATATACATAGCCTTCATAAGAACAGGTTTGTAATAGCTGTTTATACTCTGAGTTTGAGAGTAGCATTCCAGTGTGATCCTACCTATTTAGAAGCTATTCCTGAAGGTGAGAGAGAAGTTATCCCCCTTTGGGAGCATTCTAAGTTTGGCACCTATTAACCTCAGCCCTGGACCAGTGACTGGCCTAGTTTCCCATTTAAGCAACTTTGTTCTTGACTTCACAATGACAGCGGAACCTGATTGTGTCATTGTCTCTGGAAATGTAGTGTTATGTAAGGTTGCCTTATGCTGTTGATGATAAACCACTGCAAAAAGGAAAATATGTGCAGTTTACTGCCAGAGATTCCATAGGGGGAAAAAATACATGTCTTAACTCAAAAGCTGAAGAATCTCTGATACTAAAACTAGATCTTGAATCTTGCAGGTATTTTAAATTAATTTCTTTCACGTACTGGATGTAACATATTAGACTACAAGAAAAAGAAATGTTCACATTAAGTAATTTGTAGGAGCGGGAATAAAGCTCTTGCTGTAGGTCAATTTTTTTGGATAATACCTACCATTTGGGTGCAGTCTGGCTCTTCAAAAGGTACAGAAAAAACTTAGCAAAAGTGAGCCTCCAGAAAAAAACATGACTCTATCATAGTCTCCCGAGATAGGGGAGGAGGTGCAGTCCAGAGGCAAATACAGCAAGAAAGCAGAGTTTTCTTAGCACCAGTGCACATATTAGAAGACTGGAAATGAGCATACTCTTTGGTCCTTGATTTTTCAAAGATTTAAAGAAATGAGCTAAATGCTTCCTTGACACATATCTAGTATTTTCCTGTTGACTTGCCTTTGCTAGGATTGATACAGGGAAGAATTTGACAAAATTTCTGTTAAGTTATTGTCTTAAGAAAAATCTATTTAATATTTCAAGTATCTTCTCACTGTAGGGATTTGATATCAGACTTGAGATCTGGGTTGATTGATAACACATTCTTGTTATGTATTACAGTAGCTGAGTTCAAACCCCCATTGTGCTAGCCACTATACAGACACACAGTAAAAGATATTTTCTGCCCCATAGAGCTTACAATCCAAATAAAGACAGATGCAGTATGGGCGTATTATTATTCCACTCTTTGTTGGATGGAGGACTGAGGCCCAGAGAAGTGACTCACCCAAGGTTATACAGGAAATCTGTGGCAGAGCCAGTAATTAAACCCAGATCTCCTGAAACCCATTCCTGTGTTTTTAATCACTAGGCTATCCACGTTGAGGATACTACTATGCAAGCATTATGAGGCCGGTAAAGTTAATTGGTAATTCAGTGGTGATCTCATTTATTTTGCAGCAACAGTAATAAACGGTTCAAGCAAGTAGCTGTAGTACCATTTCTAAATGACAAAGCTGTAAAACCTGCTGCAGGTGTGTAAGACAACACCTCTGAAAAGTGATGCAGTTGGGACACTGTACAAAGCAATTTCATACTTAAAAATTTGTGAATGGTTAAAATGCTCTTAACTGACTCTTAAGCTGAAATAAATGTCAAAATAGTTATCTTGCTTTGCATCAAGTCAATGTCTACAGATTTGTGTAAGACTAAGGGTATGTCTACACTACGAGAGTAGTTCGATTTTACTTAAATCGAATATGTGGAATCGATATTGCAAAGTCGAACGTGTGTGTCCACACTAAGGACAGTAATTCGACTTTGTGAGTCCACACTAACGGGGAAAGCGTCGACATTGGAAGCGGTGCACTGTGGGCAGCTATCCCACAGTTCCCGCAGTCCCCGCTGCCCATTGGAATTCTGGGTCGAGCCGCCAATGCCTTCTGGGTAAAAAAATGTGTCGAGGGTGCTTTTGGGTAACTGTCGTCATTCGTCCGTCACTACCGCCCTCCCTCCCTGAAAGCGCCGGCGGGAAATCAGTTCGCGCACTTTTCTGGTCAGTGACAGCGCGGACGCCACAGCACTGTGAGCATGGAGCCCGCTGCGACCATCGCTGCAGTTGTGGCCGTTGTCAACACCTCGCAGCTTATCATCCACCTTTCCCAGAGGCAGATGCAGAGAAATCAGGCGAGGAGGCTACGGCACCGCGGTGAGGACCTGAAGTCTGAGAGTAGCACAGACCTGTCAGAAAGCACGGGACCCAGCGCCGAGGACATCACGGTGGCAATGGGTCATGTTGATGTTGTGGAACGGCGATTCTGGGCCCGGGAAACAAGCACGGACTGGTGGGACCGCATAGTGCTGCAGGTCTGGGATGAATCACAGTGGCTGCGAAACTTTCGTATGCGGAAGGGGACTTTCATGGAACTTTGTGAGTTGCTGTCCCCTGCCCTGAAGCGCAATGACACCCGGGTGCGAGCAGCCCTGACTGTCCAGAAGCGAGCGGCCATAGCCCTCTGGAAGCTTGCAACGCCAGACAGCTACCGGTCAGTCGCGAACCACTTTGGCGTGGGCAAATCTACCGTGGGGGTTGTTGTGATGCAAGTAGCCAACGCAATTGTTGAGGTACTGCTCTCAAAGGTAGTGACCCTGGGAAACGCGCAGGTCATCATAGATGGCTTCGCCGCGATGGGATTCCCAAACTGCGGTGGGGCTATAGATGAAACTCACATCCCTATCCTGGGACCGGACCACCAGGCCAGCCAGTACATCAACCGAAAGGGCTACTTTTCAATGGTGCTGCAAGCATTGGTGGACCATAGGGGACGTTTTACAAACATCAACGTCGGATGGCCGGGCAAGGTTCATGACGCTCGTGTTTTCAGGAACTCAGGTCTGTTTAGACGGCTGCAGGAAGGTATTTACTTCTCGGACCACAAAATAACTGTTGGGGATGTGGAGATGCCTATAGTGATCCTCGGGGACCCAGCCTACCCGCTAATGCCCTGGCTCATGAAGCCCTATACTGGCGCCCTGGACACTGAAAAAGAACTCTTCAACTACCGGCTGAGCAAGTGCAGAATGGTGGTGGAGTGTGCTTTTGGCCGTCTCAAGGGGAGATGGAGAAGCTTACTGACTCGCTGTGATCTCAGCGAAACCAATATCCCCATTGTTATTGCAGCTTGCTGTGTGCTCCACAATCTCTGTGAGAGCAAGGGGGAGACCTTTATGGCGGGGTGGGAGGTTGAGGCAAATAGCCTGGCTGCTGATTACGCCCAGCCAGACAGCCGTGCGATTAGAAGAGCCCAGCGGGACGCGCTGTGCATCCGGGAGGCTTTGAAAGCTAGGTTCCTCAGTGAGCAGGGTAACCTGTGACTTTTCAGTTTGTGTACAGAGAAGCTGAACCTGCCCCCGTTTCTTTACCCACTAAATGTTCAGTATCCTCTCCAGTTACATACCCCGTTCCCCCCCTTCCAACACACGTTTAAAAATAAAATCACTTGAATTTTGTTAATGAACACCGTTTTCTTTATTACTGTTTTCGTGGGAAAGTGTTGAACCTGGGACGCAGACTGTGGTGGGGAGCGGGTGTAGTGTAGTGATGCAAATGACGCTTCTAAACTCCAGGAATGACAGGCTCCGCAGTGATGGACTGGTGGTTTCAACGGAGCCTGCCACCCCTCCTGTTCGGGACTCTGTGTGTGGGGGGGCTATGTGACTTTGTGGCAGGGGGAGGACGGTTACAGATCCCCTGCTGCGTGGCTCTGTGATCCAGGATAAGGACCACTGCATGAGATCTGTAACTGCCCTCCCCCGCCACAAAGTCACAGAGCACCCCCCACCCCCCACAGAACACTAAAACCACCTCCCAGACTGACCAGGGTAACTAGTGACTGCAATGTGTGTGTGCCCTGCTGCTGAACCTGCCCCCGCCTCTGTACCCTGGTAAAGGTGACTGTCCTGTCCAATTACCAACCCCCTTCCCCCCCTTCAGACAGACTTTCCTCTAAAAGAACATGATGGAAACAGTAATTAACAGAAACGTATTTTTTATTAGCAACTACACATGAAACTGGGAGGTGAAACTTGGACGGGGGCTTGGGTGAGGCGGGAAGGAAAGGACTTGTCAAATTTTGGGGAATGAGAGCCTTCTAGTACTAGAGCAGTCTGCAGGGGTGGAGTGAGAGTTTTCACGGACTCTGCCGCCCCTCCTTCTTTGGACTTTGGGTGAGGGGGGTATGGGACTTGGTGGCGGGGGAGGGCGGTTACAGATAGACTGCAGCGGGGCTCTGTCCTCCTGCCTCCGGTCCTGCAGAACATCCACAAGGCGCCGGAGCGTGTCCGTTTGCTCCCTCATTAGTCCAAGCAGCGTTTGAGTCGCCTGCTGGTCTTCCTGCCGCCACCTCTCCTCCCGTTCCATGTGTGATCGGTGCATTTGGGACAAGTTCTCCCTCCACTGTGTCTGCTGGGCTGCCTGGGCTCGGGAGCAGCCCATAAGTTCCGAGAACATGTCCTCCCGTGTCCTCTTCTTCCTACGCCTAATCTGCGCTAGCCTCTGGGAGTGTGATGCCAGGCTAGGTTGGGAGACAGTCGCAGCTGTGGGAATGGGAAAAAGGGAGTGAATTCCTCAGAAAGATAAATTTAGTTGTGAACAAAGAACATAGTCTTTCTCTGTGAACAAGACCATGCACAGCACCTATCACATGCGCACTCAGGACAAGGTCGAATTTTCGGCCTTCGCATTCAGTGCCTGGGGTCTTGCAGTGCAGATCAGAGAAGCGGGGCAGGACAGCGGAATTTGTGTAGCAGGCCGACATGGTAAGCCGTAGACTTGTGGCTGCTTAAAACTTTAATAGTTGCACTGGCCTCCTTTCACATTGAAAGCAATGCCAGTCCCTGCTGCCAGCAATCCGGCAAGCATGAACTCTGCCCCTGTCCCACCCCCTCGCGGCTGTCCCAGGGAAAGATCCCTGTATGCTGCCCCTCTCCCGCCTCCACCGCGTGGCTGTAAACCGCCGGTTACATTTCTGTAAAGGAACAGGCAAGCAGTCCCAATACTAACATTCCCCTACCTAATTCAAAGCAGGTCATCATGAGCGACATCACTCTGATGAGGATTTCAGAGACGGAAAAAGAAAGGATGCTTCGGGAAAGCCTGCAAAGACCAGGGCCGTATGCCGCCATGCTCTGCAGGGCAATGATCCCGGAGTACTTGCTTGTCTCCTGGCACGGAAATGTTTCCTACTACGGAGGACCCAATAAGGCCGCTCTCCCCAGGAACCTGATGCAAAGGCTTTCCAGTTACCTCCAGGAGAGCTTCGTGGAGATGTCCATGGAGGATTTCAGCTCTATCCCCGGACATATAGACCGGATTTTACTGTAGCTGCACTGGCAGGGACTAAACGGTAGAGCGGCTTGGGCAGAACAATCATGCTAAACCGGACATTGTTAGATTTTTTTCAGTAGTTGCACTGCCAGGGAGTGAACAGTTAAGCGCCTAGGGCAAAGTAATCATGAAAAACCCATTGTTAATATTCCTGTTCTGTTAAAAATAAATGTTTACATGTTTAAAACACTTACTGGCTGATCCTTCCCCTGATTCTGTGTCCGGGTTAACGGCTGGGGACGGTTGGTAGGGAATCTCTGTAAGGATGATGAAGAGATCCTGGCTGTCGGGGAAATCAGCGTTGTAAGCACTGTCGACTGCCTCGTCCTCCTCATCTCCTTCCTCATCTTCCCTGTCCGCTAACATGTCCGAGGAACCGGCCGTCGACAATATCCCATCCTCAGAGTCCACGGTCAGTGGTGGGGTAGTGGTGGCGGCCGCACCTAGGATGGAATACAGTGCCTCGTAGAAACGGGATGTCTGGGGCTGGGATCCGGAGCGTCCGTTTGCCTCTTTGGTCTTCTGGTAGCCTTGTCTCAGCTCCTTGATTTTCACGCGGCACTGCGTTGCATCCCAGCTGTATCCTCTCTCTGCCATGGCTTTAGAGATCTTCTCATAGATCTTTGCATTCCGTCTTTTGGAGCGCAGCTCGGAAAGCACGGACTCATCGCCCCACACAGCGATCAGATCCAAGACTTCCCGATCAGTCCATGCTGGGGCCCTCTTTCTATTCTGAGATTGCACGGCCATCTCTGCTGGAGAGCTCTGCATCGTTGCCAGTGCTGCTGAGCTCGTCACGATGTCCAAACAGGAAATGAGATTCAAACTGGCCAGACAGGAAATGGAATTCAAATTTTCCCGGGGCTTTTCCTGTGTGGCTGGTCAGAGCATCCGAGCTCGGACTGCTGTCCAGAGCGTCAACAGAGTGGTGCACTGTGGGATAGCTACCGGAGCTATTAGCGTCAATTTCCATCCACACCTAGCCTAATTCGACATGGCCATGTCGAATTTAGCACTACTCCCCTCATTGGGGAGGAGTACAGAAGTCGAATTTAAGAGACCTCTATGTCGAACTAAATAGCTTCGTGGTGTGGACGGGTGCAGAGTTAATTTGATGTAACGGCGCTAAATTCGACATAAACTCCTAGTGTAGACCAGGCCTAAGTAATGGGTCAGAATAAATGGTCATTTGATATGATTAAACAAAATGCATAATATATGGCAATCAATAGAGATGGAAATGGCAAAACAAGGACTAAGGGATAGAAGTCTCCTATCTGTGTAGGAATTCTATCACAACCGTGAATCTAGCTCAGCTCCTCCAACAAAGAAAAGGGACTGTTTGAAAAAAAGTTTTTAGTTTAACTCTTGCTGCTATTTCATCTCCCAAGGAAACAGGAGGTGGGCCTGGAGGAGTAGAGAACTGTGGGCTAATGAGATAGCAAAAGAATAACTTAGAACATAATTTGGCCCAGGAAATGCTGAAAGTATGGGTGGAACTTCAAGTGTAATTATGTTCTGAAAAGTGATTCTGCAAAATGCCATCATGTGACTGCAGTTATATTGTCTCTTAGTTACCGTATCCCATTTGCCCAGATTACAAATAAAAAGATGTTCTTTTCTCCCACATACCAGACCTGCAAACTCAGCCTGCTATCTGAAAGTCAAGCTCTATTCTTTCTGATGCATTCATCTTCAGCAATAGTAAAGATTCTGCAATAGGAACTCTTTTAAAATATCCTGTTGAAGATGCAACAAGAAAATAATCTTTCACATTTCCCCATTGTCCATAGCTGTGATGGTTCTGCAGTGCTCACAGGAGTGAAAAAACTGTAAAAAAGTGTGTTTTCTTCAGAAAATTAAGTATATAGGAGTATTGAATCCATAAATAGAGCAGTTGAGTGAATATGGTGCCATTTTTTACAATTACTTTTCTAAGTATAAAAGGACTCTACAAATGAACACAGGAAAAATTTAATAAACTGACATGTTCATGAGCAGTACCATAAAGAACCTGGTAAAAGGCTATGTGGAGAGGTGGCTGGTAACAAGCTATTGTTTGATATATCAGCTGAGTATGATGCATAGAAATGTAAATGCGAAATCTGTGACATTAGACTACCTCAAATCCTTTAGGCTCTTATAACATTGCTAATCATTCTAGGTTTTTTCTTGCGATTGGCACAATTACCTCAGAACCGCTTGATGCTTGCATAGCGTTATAGCTCAGTTATCTGCTTGGTAGTGTCTCTATTGGCAGGGTTCGCATGTGTTTATATTAAAAGGAAATAACTCCAAAAATTGCATTACATTTATTTCTGTGTGGCATTAGGGCAGCAAACATATGCTGCTTTTACTTTGTAAGAATCTCTATTCATCAATCTCCCTGTCAGAATGATGCAAAGTTCTACAGGTCCACCCTATTAAATCAACTATAATCCTTATAATATTCCTGATGTTGTTCCCATTGTGTGCATGCCACACACAATGTCTTGCCAGCTCCTGTCTCACCTGTACAGATTCCAAGAATAAAGGATCTGTACCCACCACAACATCATTTATGTAATCATCATATAAGGGTTACTTGTGTTTGTACTGAGTGCAAATGGAATGAGGAAATAATCATAGGATTGTCTAGGACATGGAACTATTCTGGTTTATCTAAAGCAGGGGTCGGCAACGTTCGGCACGCGGCTCGCCAGGGTAAGCACCCTGGCGGGCCGGGCCAGTTTTATTTACCTGCTGACGCGGCAGGTTCGTCCGATCGCGGCCCCCACTGGCCGCGGTTCGCCGTCCCGGGCCAATGGGGGCAGCGAGAAGTGGCGCGGGCGAGCGATGTGCTGGCCGCGGCTTCTCGCCGCCCCCATTGGCCCGGGACGGCGAACCGCGGCCAGTGGGGGCCGCGATTGGCCGAACCTGCCGCGTCAGCAGGTAAATAAAACTGGCCCGGCCCGCCAGGGTGCTTACCCTGGCGAGCCGCGTGCCGAACGTTGCCGACCCCTGATCGAAAGTATCTTGTACCTGCAGCCAGGCATACCTGCAGTATTGTTCTATATATGACCTGTAAGCTGCAGCTGAGACAAGGTAGCGAAGCAATTTTAAGGGGAGTGCTCCTTTTGGAGATCTCTTACATTTTACCCTGCAACTGTTCAGCCCGAATACAGTTATTTGATCTAAGAGATATGCCAACTGATTATGGCAAAACCATTCACTTTATGCCATCATGGTAGGAGAACATGTTTGTTCATAGCATACGTCAGGGAACATGAGGTGAAAATACTGTGTGCATACTTAGAGGGGGATACACTGTCTTGCATGATGCACCTTGAGGAGGCTCATGTGTACTGTTTATTCCAGGTGATGTCTGTAATAGAGTGGTTTGCCCCTTTAAGGGTCAGAGGACCTGGTGCCAGCCAGCCCTAATGGATTATCAGACCTAGCTGGGAGAGGGATCAGGTGATTCCTATAAAGGGCTGGGAAAGCTCAGTTGGAGGGGGAACAGTGGAAGGAAAGCTGGCTTCTGTGACTGGCCCTGAGGGAGGCCAAGGCTTCTGGGTCTCTTCAGCCTATGTTGGTCGGGGGAATAGGTTTGTTTTGTCTTATTTGGTGTGTTTTTGAATTAATAAACGGTGGCCTGAGGGAGGGACCTGAAAAAGACTTGGGCATAGTGGTAGTCCTTCCTGGGCTGGAGGGGACAGGCCAGCAGCCTACACTGCATTTAATATACATGTTGTGGTAGCTCCCAGAGGCTCAGTCAAGCTAAATGTATCTTCTTGTTTGAGTGCTTGCTCATGTCCGTTCCACATTAGGTGTGAATATGCTGTATGCACCGTCGCCAGAGATTTTCCCCTCAGTGGTGTCCATTGGGCCATCTCTAGCACCCTCTTGTGCTGCATGCTTATGCGCTGGTATAAGGGGCACTGCCGCCCTCCACCCTCTCAGTTCTTTTTTACCGCTTGACAGGAGCTCAAACATCTCCTCTTGCTTCAGCAAGGCATTATTCAGTGGTTTTCTATTCAGCTTAGTTTTATTCGTCATAGTTAGCAGTAGTGTAAATCGTTAGCCAGTCCTCCTCTCTTAGCGTAGAGGGGCTCCCTTCACTCCTGGGTCTGAGCATGCCCTGGGCTTCAAATCTTGTGACTCTTGCAGCAAGCCTATGCCAGTGAGTGACCCACACTCCAGTTGTCTGAAATGTCTGGGAGAGGCTCACGTGGCACCAGAGTGCACTAGAGCTGGCCCGATGAATACCATTGAGGAAAAATCTCCAGCGACAGTGCACGTGGTGCACGCACACCTAATGTGGAATGGACATGAGCAGCACATCTCGAAGAACAACTGTTATGGAAAGGTTTGTAATTGTTTTTTCTTCTTCCTCCCTTCCCCACTCCACTCTTTTTTCCAAACCATCCTCCTTCTTCTAGTGCCTTGTGAGAACAGGTGCACTGGACAGACTTATCTGTCCTAATGGACCTTTTGGAAGGTGGTATTATCCCATTGCAGAAGTTAGATGAAATTCCACTATGGGGTGATAGGCATCAAAGGATCAGAAATCAGAATCAAGCCCTAAATATCTACAAAAAACGTGGTTTCTTCCTCCTGCCCTTCCTCCACATTTCATGCCTGTACTGCAAGCACACTAAGAAATATTGTTTTGCTGTAATGAGTATATGGAAGGTACCAATGTGAAGACAGTCAGCCTATCTAAAATCAATCTGAATAATTTCCACACTTCAGAATTGTGCTGCCATGGCTAGTGGGCTTATTTTTGAATTGTATGATTCACTGCTAGGAGAATAACTCTCAAGGCAATGCTGTGAAGTTCTGGAAACTCTCTGCCTCTTAAATTCACATTTTGAAAATATATCTTGCATGAGAGAAGAATACTGGCTGTGATACTGAATCATTGTACAGCAGCTTGAGGAATCTTTTCCCCCCTGTCTTTCCTTCTGATAACATTTTTACGCCAGATGGGCCGCTCTGAGCTTAGTCTTACAGGTTTAGTTTATCCAAGCAGCATGAATGTAAACACCATTGGATTTAGTGCTCATACATTACGTTTTAAATAAAAATATTTGTCAGTCAGAGTTGGATACAGTTTGCATTCTGAGCTGTGGGCTGAGATAATTATATAGTAAGTTCAGGTCAGAATTGTACTAGTGAAGACTGCATGTAAATGCTGTGCAACGGAGGTGATATAAACAGTTGAGTAACCACAATGAGTACTGCTCTCCCTTCCCAGGCAAATATCTTGCTATACTAGAGTAGCAAGGCCTAACACAGTGGGGCCTCAGTTTTGATGAGGGCCTTGAGGCTTTACTATAATATGAAAAGTAAGAGCTATTTATATATAACTTGGAACAAGCAATAATCTGGTCCACTACTTGCAGGAATTCCCCTGATATCAGATGATCTGTAAAATTTGCTGCCAAATGCATATCTAATGAAACTAAATATATCATGCGCATGAAATAAATTAGCATTTTAAAAGTTTTTTCTTTTGCTCTTCACTGCAACTCTTCGCTTGACCATGTTTATTTTCTTTTCTTATATTGACTAAAGTTCTACACAGACTTGCAGCAGATATTTATTCCTCTCTTGCTCCGTTAAGGGCAAAGTCAGGAGTGGGCAAACTTTTTGGCCCGAGGGCCACATCTGGGTATAGAAATTGTATGGTGGGCCATGAATGCTCACAAAATTGAGGTTGGGGTACAGGAGGGGGTGAGGGCTCTGGCTGGGGGGTGCAGGCTCTGGGGTGGGGCTGGTAAGGAGGGGTTTAGGGTGTAGGAGGGTACTCCAGGCAGGGACCGAGGGGTTCGGAGGGCGGCAGGGGGTTGGAGTGTGTGTGGGCGGTAGCTCAGGGGTGCAGGCTCTAGGTGGCACTTACCTCAAGCAGCTATCGGAAGCAGCAGCACGTCTGCCCCTCCAGCTCCTATGCGGAGGTGCGGCCAGGCGGCTCTGCTGTGCTCCGCCCCGTCCGCAGGCGCCGCCCCATCCACAGGTTCTGCCACTGCAGCTCCCATTGGCTGCAGTTCCCGGCCAATGGGAACTGTGGGGGAGGCACTTTGGGCGGGGGCGGTGTGCAGAGCAGAGCCCCCGACCCTGCTCCCCGGCTGGAGCGCCGGAGCAGGGTAAGCCCCAGACCCCGCTCCCCAGCGGGAGCTCAAGGGCCGATTATAGTTTGCCCATCCCTGGGCTAAATTCTATTATGTGGATCTCTGTGCAGAAGTGAGATATGTGAAATCAATTTGAATCCTTCTGTGCCTATCACATGGATCTCATTGTGAAGATACACCAATTAGAGAATTTCAGGGCCAACCCTCCACTCATGCTTGGATAGTGTCCAAACAATATCTAGCTCCATGTCTGGCCTTTATTGCTGTTTGCAAGGAGAGCCCACCCCTCTTGCCCTCCATCCTATATTGGGTGCTGGAAAAAGAGCAGGTGAGGCTACATTACTCCCTGGATCTCATCATCCCTTTGTTCTGTACGCTGCTTCCCCCTTCAGAAGCAGAGTGAAACTAAAAAATCAGATCACTTGAATTGCTGGCATCTACTGCTCTGAGCAGCAATGACACCAACCAGATTCTTACAAGCTTTACTGGGCTTCTCAGGGGCACTGTGTGCAGCAATAGGGGTAGCGGACGTGGCTGGGATCTCTCCATCTCCAGAAGGGAAGACGGAGTTTCTGCTGCTGCAGCTGCTACGTAATAGTGTTCCTGAGCAGCACAGTGAAACTCTCAAAAATTGGATGAGAAAAGGAGGCATCAGCAAAGAAACATCTTAAGTTTGATTCATTCCTTTGCCACCAGCATTGGCTCACTTGCCAAAGAGTCCTTTTACTTTTCAATCCTTGTTCATGGTGGATTATTCCAGACAATTTATGTTCCAAATGGTTCACCTATCTCAAAAAGTCCAGAGATCATGTAATTCCTCAGCTGACCCCTTTGCCACATCAGATTTGCTATGAACAAGAGGTTAGGTTTGCTGTATTTGGATGCTAACTATGGTGTTGAGCATGGCATAAATATCTAGACTGAGAGGAATACAGCAGACGTTACAGAGTTTTGTGGATTGCTGCATTACTGTCAGTGAAGGGAAAAGTATGTCTGCCACAATTACTTTTTTTGTGGGCATCAGCCCGGTACCAGAGATGTTCCAGTGTTAGCAGAAACTAGAAGGACTCCCAGGCATGTAGCTGATGACACTAGAAACATGAAGTCCTTTTATGTTATTACCCAGCAAGCGGTAAACGAAACACATCAATGCTCCATCTTGGTCAAACCATCCCTTTCGGGAAATCTTAGTGTTTGAGTTGCAGATCTGGTATAAAACATTCCTTGAGGTGTGGAAGAATTGTGTGTGTCACCCAATAAAATTTGTCAGCCCAAGGAGTGGTTTAGTCACCAAATTATTGGCGCTGCGCTGGTACACCACAGTTTGGCTCTTAAGATAGTGATTTGCTGGGCTGTACTGAGTCATGAGTTGTTGATTAAATGCCAGTATGTCGCAATCCCTTTGTTTTCATTGTAAATTCTCTACAATCAGACAAATGGGAAATAAAAACTTTTTGACACTGAATGGATTTTTGCACATCAATTCAGAATTCATAAACCTGCCATTGAAACAGGTTATGTTAGTTAAATGAAAACTCACTTTTTTAAATTGAAAAGGGGTAAGTGATTAGTTTTAAGGAATTGTTGTGCTTGCTTAGCTGTCTTAATGTGAAACAAGTCACCTCCCGATCACGATGTGTGGTGAAGCGATTAGAGTAATCATCAGCAAATAAAAGCTAACATGATGCAGGGAAAAAGGGTTTACGCATTACTTATTACAGTTACTCATTTCGCTATTGATTTAGCCTTATTCTGAACAATTTTTGAATACTAGATTTTCATACAAATTATCTCTGCCCTAATATCATTCCTAAGTTTTTATTTGATCTTGAAAAACATTTCATTATGTTTAATTTAAGGAAATGAGATTTCTTTAATTACTGTCTGTAGAAGCTATTAGAAGCTCAATTACATTTTCAAATTCGTTTTTGAAAAGCTTTATGGTTTTCAGATAAAAATCCCACGATCTGACTATATGGGACTTTCTTGTTCACTAAGAAGTCCCCCCGCCCTCCACTGATGGTGTTCACACATCAAGGAAAGAATGTACTGCTCAGAATGCAAAATTAATTATGCTAGAAACTGAAGATCAATTCAAGACTTAAAACTTGGCTCTGAGCTACACTGAACAATAAATATTTCCATAAAGAGAAAGGGCTGACAAATATATTTATTGTTTCTCTCCATTCAGTGTTGAAAATACAATATTTAGACAGATTTTGGAAAGTTCAGTAAGTGAAAATGAGAGGATGGCTACCCAGGGATTCAGATGTTTTGTTTTGTTTACATATTGCCTACCTGTAAATGGTTTATATTTCTGTAGTGGATTATATATTACCACTAGAATGTCTACAGCAGTATCTCCAACAAAGATTGTAAAAGAAGTCCACATAATAACTTCCAGTTTATTAGTCTTTGGAAGACCGAGTGGTTTCAGTGGTGACTCCAATTTTATGTGACCTGGGTTGCTTGTTTCACATAATTAAATGGCTATTTGGCAGTAAGAGCTATCCCCTTATTTCCCCCCTCGCCCCCCCCCCCCCGCGCCACCGACCTGAGTGTTGGCTGTATACCACAGTTGTAGAGAGAGACAGGAAGACAACAGTGTTAACTGCCTAGCTCTTCCCTGAAAGATTATTTTTAATTATTTTAAATAATTTTCACTTTTAAAACAAATGCCACCACAAGCCCAACTGTATATACAGTTCTGCATATGTAATAGCCTTCTAAATTTCTAAATACAGATTAATTGTACAATTATAATGAAAAAGGAGCTTCAGAACAGCAGTTATTTTGTTGCAGAGATACAATTAAAATCATACCAGTGCTGTATAAATACAGCTAAATTAAGTCGCTGTCCTGCCACTTGGTGGCAATTTTGAGCTACTGCCTAGTGAGAGCTAGTATGCTATTTTATACAGAAATAGTAACTGTAGCAAGAAAACCCTTTAAATTTACTTGAATTGGTTTGAAATAATGCCATCTTGTAAGAATATAAACCATGCAATGTACGGTCTAATGTCACTAAAATATCAACCAGTAATAATAAAAGTTCTACATTCCTCCCTTACTATTCATCATAGAAGCAAGTAAAACTTAGAGTTTGTAACTACTAGTCACTGAAGAAATGTATTCGGTGTTTGCTAATAAGCAGAAGATGGGGTTATGTTTTAGCTTATCCAAATTTAAAACAAAAAAATTGAAACCATTTGTTCTGATTTATTAATCATTTGTAAGTGTGACACTCCTGGGGATACCCAATGTTGTAAAGCTACCTTGCTACCATCTGCTCTTAGCATGAGGGAGCCTTATCTGTGCCTGCCAGGGATCAGCTCCCTGATTCTCCCAGCCAAAGGCAATGCAAGCACTCCCCCCTCAGTCTGTGCAGGGTTCGCTGGCCGTCATGCAGGCTAGCAATAGGCTCAATCTAACTCCTGAGTGCTCTGATCACCCACCGCTCTGTGGGGTCCATCCCCTATCTACTGGACACTCACAGAATTGCCAGATCCTCTGTTCCCAAAGGAACAGTACACCACAGCTCACTGGGTACACCTCAGAACACAGCTCCGCTTAACACCCAGCACTCAGATTTGTTTATAGAGAAAGCAAGTGTATGTTTCGTTAACAAAGAGCAGAAATTCAAATGATAGCAAACAGAACTATTGGAAATAAGGGCTTACATATACAATAAAATCATAACACATTCTAGAGCCTAAACTTAACTCACAATATGCCCTCTTGTCTAATAAGGTACTGAGTACCCCAAAGTCCTTCTCACAGTGTTGTTCAGCTAAGACTGTAGAGACCCTCCTTTCATGAGATCAAGACTGCTGGCAATTTGTCTCCCCAGTTGAAGAAAGGCATGGTGTCTTTCTTCACCCTTAGATACACTAAACCAGTTGTTTGTTTTTCATCTATAAAAAAGTCTCTCCTCAACCCCCACTTTGTTTACTTCTTCCTGTTAATTTTCCTTCTGAAGTTCCCGCAATCCCTTCATTAGTATTTAACTCAGTGTGCAAATAGATTTCCATTGTAAGACACACAATACACAATGGGCAGCCAGGGAGATAAATGTCTCCCATATCCTGTCTGGTGGAACCTGACTTAAGGCATGTCTGGGTGACCTGCCTTTAGTGTAAGCAGGGGAATGGTTCCACTTGTGACGGGTTGGATCACAGAAACCCCCTTGGGAGCTGCCACCTAATATACCAAGACTACTTCTATTCCTGTTTTCCCTGCCAGCTCAGGACTTCAGCACCCTGTCTTGCTGAGCCAGACACTCCTGTCTGCTCCAACACAGACCCAGGGTCTGAATAACTTGCCCCAAAGCTGCAAGTTTACCTGAAAACAGCTCACAGAAGTGTGCTTGTCTTTAGTACTCAGATGCCCAACTCCCAATGGGGTCTAAACCCAAATAAATCCGTTTTACCCTGTATAAAGCTTATGCAGAGTAAACTCATAAATTGTTCGCCCTCTATAACACTGATAGAGAGATATGCACAGCGGTTTGCTTCCCCAGGTATTAATACATACTCTGAGTTAATTACTAAGTAGAAAGTGATTTTGTTAAATACAGAAAGTAGGATTTAAGTGGTTCCAAGTAGTAAGAGACAGAACAAAGTAAGTCACCAAGCAAAATAAAATAAAATGCGCAAATCTATGTCTAATCAAACTAAATACAGATAAGTTCCTCACCAGTTCCAGAATTCTCCCTTTTACAGGCTAATCTCCTTTTAGCCTGGGTCCAGCCAGGGCCGGCTCTAACTTTTTTGCTGCCCCAAGCAGCAAAAAAAAGCGCCGCCCCCTGAGCCCCCCCCGCCGAGCGCCGCGCCGCCCCCTGAGCCCCCCCCGCCGAGCGCCGCGCCGCTGGAGCCCCCCCGCCGAGCGCCGCGCCGCCGGAGCCCCCCCCCGAGCGCCGCGCTGCCGGAGCCCGCCCCCCCCCCCCGCCGAGCGCCGCGCCGCTGGAGCGCCCCCCCGCAGAATGCCGCGCCGCCCCCACCACCCCAAGATTGGCCGCCCCTTACCAGGTGCCACCCCAAGCATGTGCTTGGTTGCCTGGTGCCTGGAGCCGGCCCTGGGTCCAGCAATCACTCACACCCCCTGTAGTTACTGTCCTTTATTCCAGTTTCCTTCAAGTATCCTGGGGGGGTGGAGAGGCTCCTTCTTTAGCCAGCTGAAGACCCACTAAACCCAGGGGTCTCCCACAGGTTTAAATAGACTCTCTCTTGTGGGTGGAGACCCCCCTCCTATGCAAAGTCCAGCTCCAACATGGAGTTCTGGAGTCACCTGGGCAAGTCACATGTCCCTGCATGACTCAGTCTTTACAGGCCGAAGCCATTGTCCACATGGTATCTTGTATGTCTCCAGGATGACTTCTTATGTGGATTGGAGTGTTCCAAGATGCATTGTTCCCCAAGTGCTTCCTGATCAGGTACTTTCAAATTCCTTCCTAAAGAAACTGATCAAATGCCTCACAAAGCTTACTTAGAAACCAAGCAAGTATACAGCCCATATTCTTAACCTCAAGTAGAAAATGATATATGTGTACAGATAGGATGAATAGATATAGTAGACCATAACCTTTACGGAGATATGTTACATGGCACAGGCAGCACAAAACATATTCCAGTTATGTCATACATACATTTATAAGCACCCCCCCATAAAGCCTTATGGGGTACACTGTCACACCACTATTGTGGAGAATTTTCCTGGCTTCTATACTACCCTACTGGAATGGGATTGTGAAAGGATCCGAGTCCCTGCCCAAGCTCTCTTTACCTGGATGCCTTCCTGACCATAAGGACTCCTCTTTCTCTCTTCCATGCAGCAGAGTCCTCATAACTCTGATAAGGCTGGGTGCAGGATCCCTGGGGAGATCAGCCCCAACTCTCATTATGAACCACTCAGGATGGGGGCTAGGGTGTCCCCATTCCATGGTACTCTCTCTCATCACTGGCCACTTCCCTGACCCAGTGATCACTACATTGATTTTAAACTGCATACTATTTATTAAACAGTAACTATAAAAAAATAAGGGAAAAACTGAAAAGATTTAAAGATCATGGAACCCTGCACTGTGGGCACAGGGAACACCATAAACACTGGTCTCTGGAACTCAGACTATTCCTCTCACATCCCAGGCCTCCTTCCCAGGAGCTGTATGTGCAGTGGTAATGCCATGGGTAAGATACCTATTCTGGTGGTGGCTACACACCCTCAGACTCAACACGGAGGGTCCCTTCTCGCCAGTATTGGCCCTCTCGTTGGGTTTGCATGTCTCCCTCCGAGTCTAGCCTTGTCTGGTGATGTCTCCCTCTGTTGGGCCCCCTTTGCCCAGGATCCCCACCTTGTTCTCTCTAGCTGCTTACAGCTCTCAGCACCAGTTTACTTGAGGCCTGGTAGACCTTCCACTATCCCGGTTCTGGTTCTGCAGCTCCCCACTGAAGCTCAGTCCTGGCTCACCGTCAGCATGGCTGCTCTCCACTGCTCAGCTCCCTGGCTCTGGACTGCTGCTCTGGCTTCGCTGCCTCTGGGCTGCTGCACTCTTCCTGGCTCAGCTCTGTTGTCCCAGGATCCTGAATCCTCTTAAACGCTTCCTCTTTCTCCTGGAATTGGGAGAGGGCCAACCAAAAAAACCACTGTTTCAGTAAGGGGCCAAGAGCCGCCTTACATTATGAACACAATGTCCAATATATATATATGTATACATATCTCCTTACATATTATCCACACATACATTTTGCAAAGATTATGATGATCAGTGTGATACAGGCTTTCAGCAGAAACTTTACAGGACACTTTTTGTTGAGCTAGAATGTAAATACCAGATCCAGGGGATCCCTGTGACAATTATGCACTCTATGTACTCTGTCAGTTAGCATCAAGAAGTCCTCAGCTCATAATAGGGCAATACTGGAAAATACTTTTTGACCATTCAAATGGTTTAGGACGTTCTAGATTTTCCCGGTGTATATTGAGGAGCCAGAAGATTGTTCTTTAGAACTTTTTCCTTTTGGAATAAAGGGATTAGGGTGAGATAGAAGGCATCAGCCACTGGTAATTTTGTTTATATTCTCACATTCTGCTGTCTATGCTGTAGTTATAGATCCTGCTGTTCTGGAGCTCTAAAGGGAATAGATTTTGGGAGAGATGATCACATTAAGAAATAATGTTAAAAGTTAAGAAAAAAGCTAGAATGAAGGAGGGAAAACTCTCCTTGAGCCTCGGTAGCATACATCTGTATCCGATAAAGGCCTACTTCACTTTGATTGTAAAGCAACCACACAAAATTAAAAAGTCTAATTTTTAAAGATATATAGCACTATATAACATGTTACTCCCCCGATTTCCAAGATTCAATTCCTGAATAACTTGGTTGTTACTGTCTCTATCCTACAGCTTCACACTGATATAAATATATCTATAACTTCATCACTGGAAAAGCTTCAAAAATACTACCAACATTAGTAGTACAGTTTAAAACAGTAATAAAGAACAAAGGCATATTAATCACTATTGTCGGTAAGTTCAAGATTCAACAGTTGCCTAATTTAATAGTCTTGTTACAGGAAAATTACTCAGATGTAAGCAACTTGTGAAAATTGCAATAAACACAAAACCCAATGCATATCTTTTTTTAATTCATTGGGGGTAGTAGTTTTTTATACTGTCAAAATCCACTACCAGGAAAGCTGCAATATGCTGCATAGCTGTTTGTCAGTGCCTGGGTTTATTTTTGTAAAGAAGTATTGATTACAGAATGAGAAACATTTAGTTTAACAGCAATCGATGAGGAACAGACAAAGGACATTCTGAAGTCTGAATCATTTTAAATTTAAACTAAAACACACAACCCAGAGTAATTATGATTAAATAATAAAATGATATATATTTTTGTAAGGTCACAATGTTTCCCCCCCATTATTTATGGGACATATACACATAACAGTGTGCTTAATACAGACACAATATATACAATTATTATTATTATTCAAGCTGTGTAAATAATTGATTTTTTTTTTGGTTCATTGGCTGAAACTAATGAACCCAAAATAAATTTGTTGTTGTCTGGGCAGAAATACAAAACAAAACACTTCTCCCACCCACAAAAAAAAAATAAAAAAAAATTAAGGTCAAACATAATATTTCCTTCAACCTGAAAATAAACATTTCATTTAGTTTTCGAGCATGTTTAACTGATTTTTTTTTTATTACAAGCCAAGGACATTTGGAAACACCATTGCCAAACTAGTGTAGTGGTGGCAGCAGTGGCTGTTGCCTCCTTATACGCTATTGCTCTGTCGTTGAAGCATTCAACTGGGATATGGGAAACTCATCTTCAAGTTCTCACTCCGCTTGATTTGGGTCTATCACATTGTGGGTGATTGCCCTAGCCACTATTCTGGGGTAAATCTCTCAATCTCTCCTGTGGAAGCTGTTCCACTTTGTGTAAAATACTTGAATAGTCATTGGAGCAGGGACTGAAACCAGGGGTGGGGAGGGCTCTCCTTCCAGGTGAATCCCATAACCATTATGCTCTATAGAATGTGTAGGACAGGTGTAGATAAAGATCTCCTGTTCAATCATTCCTGGCTGCCTTCATAACTAATATCTAATCTAATTTTTAATGTACCTCTTGCATTTTCTCTAGTATAAACAAACATCCTTGCAACCCCCTTCCCATACATTCTATGGTCTAAATGGTCTAAACAAAATCAACATTTGTATATACACAAATTTATTTGCAAATTCCTTGCTATGTATTTGTGTAACTCTACCACTTTTGCATATAAATCATTGAATTTACACATGCAAACGTTCCCCATGCAAATCTAGCACAGTTGACTACAAGCTGTTTTTGTGCATGTGCATTGTATCATTTGGGTGCACAAGTGATTTCTAATATTCACTCTTCAGTGTGAATCTTCTGGTTGGTAGGCTATTATGCTCCTAATCACTACATCAGGCAATATTTTTATTATGGCATGGTTATTATGGAGAATTGTTAAATGCATAACTTCAGAAGTTCTTTAACATATGTACACACTGAATATACACTACTATAAACAACTCTTCATTTAGAAAAGCAATGACTTAAAAAAACTTTTTTATATATAGACAAATAGTTTTGAGAGAGAATTATCTTCTTGTCTTGGTTTAAAACCTCTAGAAAAGCATTTGCTAGCAATCAGTATTAATTGCAAAGAAATTGTGTCCTTGTTTTCAAAATGCTTAAAAATATGTCAACAATTAATATTAATTTCTTAGGGTTAGTAGCCTTATCAAACAACCTTAACTTGTGTTTTAATACTTTGCAGGCTATTGCTGACATAATTATTCTTGTATTTTAGGAGAATTAATAGTTACCATAGCAAATCCATTGTCTAATTCAGGGGTCGGCAACGTTTGGCACGTGGCTCACCAGGGTAAGCACCCTAGCGGGCCGGGCCAGTTTATTTACCTGCTGACGCGGCAGGTTCGGCCGATCGCGGCTCCCACTGGCCGCGGTTTGCCGTCCCGGGCCAATGGGGGCGGTGGGAAGCGGCGCAGGCCGAGGGATGTGCTGGCCGCGGCTTCCTGCCGCCCCCATTGGCCCGGGACGGTGAACCGCGGCCAGTGGGGGCCGCGATCGGCCGAACCTGCCGCGTCAACAGGTAAATAAACTAGCCCGGCCCGCTACGGTGCTTACCCTGGCGAGCCGCGTGTCGAACGTTGCCGACCCCTGGTCTAATTTCTCCTTCAGGTTACACATATTCAGAAAAGAAATAAACACAGGAACACAAAGGACTGAATTCTCATAATATACTGAGGCCCTTTTTCCCTACTCTAGCAGTGTAAATTACATTTATGCCCACTTTAAAGCCCCTTTGTATTTAAATAGAGATGTCCAACAGAGCCTTAGTGTACATGGGCCAAAAGATTAAGATAATAGATTTAGACAAGTTGTGGTAGTGGTCGAAGCTATGTGATAGGTAAGGAAACCATAGAGAACAATTTATTGTCTTAACTTTCATTGAGCTCAGTGGGATTTGAGAAGTTGAGCACTTTTGGGGGGAGACACCATCACCTCACTGGATTGGTCTTCGGTCATTAATAAAGCTGAGAACATAATAATCAGCCAATAATTTACAGAACAAATTTAGCCTGTTTTTCTCTTTGTGGGATAGCAAAGAGGAGGTCAGAATTTCTGCAAATGTATTCACCATTTGAATGTAGTCAATAAACATTTTTCTCAAATTTTGTATTGATCGTAAATATTCCAGATTGGAATTGTGTTGCTTATATAATTGTGTCGCTTAAGATGTGATTGGTCACATAGGATTGTTTCTGTTCCTGGACTGGAAGAGAACAGAAGCACTTTTGGCAAGAATGTTTACACATGCAAATTTAAAAAAGTATTTTTTGCAAATATTCATGCATGTAACTCTTCAGTTTTGTTCACAACATCTAACCTGTAAAAGGTGGATCACTCAAACAGTCACAGAGAGTGAATACAAACAGTGCCGAGATCATGTGCAAAATAAATTCACTTTAAAATTCTAACTCATAGTTGTTGGGAAATAGTTGTGGTATTTGATCAACCCATCTCTAAACACATGAAAAAGAGCAAATTCTTTTTGGGTTAAAAACCAGACTGAAAACCATGGCGGAGATTTTGCAAGAAGAAGTGATCAAAGATGAGTCAGAACACTTTCTTCAGAAGCTTGCTGAAGACAGGTTTCAGAGGGGTAGCCGTGTTAGTCTGCATCAGCAAAAACAACGAGTCCTTGCGGCACCTTAGTAAATTTGTTAGTCTCTAAGGTGCCACAAGGACTCCTCCTTGTTTTTGCTGATGACAGGGAAGCTGGAGATGGAGTAGCAATTAGCAAGCAAGTAGGTGAAGTGAGAGTTATTTTTAAAAAGGGGCGTGATAGCAGCATTCCTGAGTGCAGGGAAGAGGAACCCCTGATGATGGGGAAAATAGTAAGAAGAGAAAGAAAGAAAGCTACAACTAGAGAAAATTGTGGCAAGAGTTTGTGCAGATAACTTCATTGACAAGATAACTATGGTTTCCTGGTGTTTTTTAAAAAAATACGACTTTTGTTTCTATTTTCATTTTTCTTAACTTCCCATCAAACCTGTTGCACTCATGTATCCCCCTTCATTACGTTTATACTCACTATGGAACCTTAAACATGGAACTGGCTAATGCTTTTCTGTTCACACCCAATCAATCACTTTGCTCAGTAGTAAACTTTAACAAGAGAGCTACAAACACACAGAATTTAGTAGGTGATTCAGGAATGCTGAATCTATTTCCATCACAAACAAACCTCTTTATCTTGTCCTAGCCTTTCTGTGGGCTGGGTTTGCTTCTTCAGTCTCACCATTTTGTTGTCTTTTTGGTTAGAGTGAAAATATTGTCCTTATTTTTGTAGGTGAGATTAGAATTGCTGAGGGACACTTTCAGTGTATACTGCACATAAGTGATTTATATCCTGAATTCTGCAGACTGCTTAGCTGTGGGAGTTTCACATTCATACTCTTATTTTTATCTCCAGAGTCCTTTGCGTCTCTAATTTTGGATAAACTAGACACGCGCGCGCGCACACACACACACGCAAAACACCAGTAAAATAACACTAAGATTGCAAAGTCAAGCACTCATAACTTAGTAAATGCCGGAATTAAGGTTGGTAGTGCAACCTTAGTTCAGCCCACTTGCATATATGCATTTATAAAGTCTTGTCCAACATCCCATAGGATCTGTGGTAAAGTCAGGAAAAGAACTCAGCTGTTTTGGATCCCAGTCCAGTGCTTTGCATACAAAAGAACATCCTTTCTGTCCTTGTATCCCTCTGCCTCATTCGCTGTCCATCTTGTGCACTGAAGGAAGTATACGAGAGTCCTGTGGCACCTTTAAGACTAACAGATGTACTGGAGCATAAGCTTTCGTGGGTGAATGCCCACTTCGTCGGATGCATGTCGAAAGCTTATGCTCCAATACATCTGTTAGTCTTAAAGGTGCCACAGGACTCTCTGTTGCTTTTTACAGATCCAGACTGACACGGCTACCCCTCTGATACTTGAAGGAAGTATGTGTCCTGCACAACTAATAGTATGTAATCATGTAATTAAAAACTATATCATAATGCATACTCACAATGGAGCTGAATTAAGTTTGCTCTAGAAATCTTAAGTATAATAGTTCCTAACTTTGCGCATTTGCATTGCAACCTTATTGTTCTTTTAATGTAATTTTTAAGGTACTTTTATAGGTTTTTTTTTTTTTTAAAAAGCAAGCTGACAAAACAGAAATTCTATCATGCCGACCCATACTGATCCTCCTGTATTGGTCATCAGCAGGATATGAACCTTTAGTTCCATAATACATACTTCTACTACACGAGTTAAAAGAGTAACCAGTAGCAGTAATAGGCTGTTATCCTGTATGAGTCCCAGGTATTTGTGACATACATGTTGCCAGTGGCTTACAGAACTCTTCGTTGGACAGTAGAGGAATACTTGCAATCAGGAATCTTGGGCACTATTCTTTGCTGTGGAAGGGGGAGTGTGGTTTGGTGATTACTGGAAGTATGGCCACATATATGGATCTGACACAATCATTCTGTAAGGCAGTGTGGCTGAGTAGCCGAAATCTGGGTTATATTCTTTGCTTTGCCTGAAGGGACCTTGTAGAACCTATCAATTATCAGTAAAATGGAGGGAATGATACTTACTCGTCTACTACCTAATTAAGGGGTATGAGGCTTTTCTCAATAATAAGAGCTTTAAAGTACATAGAATTATTGATATTGATCAGGAGGGAGTGGCTCAGACCACCAGGAAAGCTGGATTTCCAGACAGAAAGCCTTGCACAAACATGGAAGCCAGAATTGAGTCTATATACAGAGCTTAATATGGGGAATAAAGATGAGAAGATGAAGGTAAAGCTTTTTTACTGTCTCATTGGGGAGGGGGGAGTTGGGAAAAGGATGAGACTTAGCCAACAAAACACTGGAACAGCTGTTGAGTGTTTTGATGAGTACTGTGACCCCAGATGGAATGAGACAGTAGAGAGATACTGGATTTTTTTTTAACCCACTGCCAAGAAGTAGAAGTAGGACTATACTAACTTTACAGACCTGGGAATTCTGCCATCCACATGCAACTTTGGAGACATTAAAGATTCCTTAATTAAAGACAGGAGCCTTTGTGGGAAATGTGCTTTCAGCTTACAAGAGAGATTGTTGAGAGTAACAGATCTGACTGCAGAGAAAGGACTCCAAATAGCAAGGGCAGCTAAACCATCCAAGCAAAGGATCAAAATAATAACAGCCACTGGTGGAGAACAAGTTTAGAGGCTCAAGCTAAAGGAACCCAGGAATCAGGAGAGAGACAGACCGATCATGGATGCAGATGACATGTATATACTGTGGAAAGCAACACTGATGCAAAGCCAGCAGCCCATACATGTTCTCAGATAGAAAAGGAGCTGCTGACTGTTGTCTTTGGAATGGAACAATTCTATCAGTTCACCGTTAGGCACAAGATAGATGTGCAGGCAGACCACAAGCTGCTAGAAAGCAGCATGAACCACTCCTGAGTGCACCGAAGTGACACCAATGCATATTACTGGGTCAGTGCTATGAAGTGAGGATAAGGTACTGCCCAGGAAAGTCATGACTGGTGGCAGATACAGTGATCAGGGCATACCTTCCAAAGTACAACAGAGATGGATCTGTGGAGCAGGAGATATTGTAGCATGTTCATAGACTACTGTCATATCTCTGAGGGGAGGGTCCAGGCAATCCAAAAACAGCACCAACCAGGCTGGGATGCTACAGGCAGCAAAACTTTCATACTCAAGAGCTGGGCAGATCTCAAGGAGAAAGTCCCACAGGAGGTTGTCCTATGCTACCAGATCAGAGATGAGCTGTGTGTGCAAGATGGGGATTTTGTTTAAAAGGAACTGCGCAGTACTCCGACCAGATTTAAGAATTGATATCATTAGATGGGTACACACCTCACACCTACGGATAGAGGTATGCATGATATGAACCAGGGAGTGTACCTGTATGTAGCCCCCCTTTCCTCCCTGGGTTACTCAGGAGCAGGCAACACTCATCTGTGTGCCTGGGTGCCTGATGTTGTTCAGAGGCCCCTCTAGTAAAGGGTGCCTACATGTAGGACAGGCACAAATGCCCAATTGAGAGCGACATGGAACAGTGCAAGGGGAGAAAAGAGTATAGGGACCAGCCACAGAAGGAGACTCTACAGCCTCAGGAAATCTGAATCTGACCCTGGGAAAAGGCTGGATTACAGACCTATTCACTCTCAGTAGCAGGAAGTACATGGTTACAGTAAGTTACTACTACATTTTCTAGGAGAAGGACTGTATGGAGGACACTCAGGCAAGACCTGTGATCTGGAAACTGATGGTAATTTTGTAAGGTACAACATGCCCAACATGTTATACTCAAACAATGGGCCACAGTACTCTGCATCTGAATTTGAACGATTCAGCATCAAATTGGAATTTTAACACACGATATCTTCCCCTGGGTAACCAAAAACCAATGGGAAGACAGAGCCAGTAGTAAAGTTGGCCAAGAGACTGAACAGACTGACTTAACAGACAGAAAGGGGTCCATTGCTGACAACGTTGGACCATCGCAATAGGGACTAGGTATTAGCCTAGCACAGGGACTGAGGCGTATGGGGCCAGAGAACCAAGACTCTGCTTCCCACGAGGGGTAGTCTGTTGCAGCAGACTGTGGAGACATACAAAGGAATAATGAACAAGACACAGAAGCAGTTAAGAGAATGCCAAGCTAAGCTTATAACTTGCACCTACAGTGTAGCCAAGACCCGAGTCCACTGCACAGAGGTGATCAGGTCTGGCTCCAACCTTCAAATAGCCACACAAAGCAATTGCAAAAGCAGCAGTGCAAATAGCAGTGGGTCACAGGTCACATGATGTGGTTATGTACTCAGGACAGCAGGGGAGACAAAACTGAAGACCACTGCAGAGTAGCAGCAGACGGCTGGTACACCCAGACAAACAGGGCAAGGTCAAGACCAGGAAGACTCAGAAACAGCCTCAGCTGTCCTGATGTAGAAGTCAGAAGAAACAAGATATATGGACAGCACAGATGGACAACAGGATGCCACCCACCAGAATGAAAACAGCAACAGATGGAAGCAAGTCCCACATGAACAGTGATAACACAAACAAGAAGTGGGAGACTTGTTAGAGGAATAGCACCCCAGGACTGTGGGTGGTGGCAAAGGCCATGTCTCTGTGGTGAGCTATGTACTATTCACCTCTGGCCCCACCAAGTCAGCAAATGCTTGCACATGATGCACAATAAAATTGTTACAAGATGAAGCATGCTGCATGGAACTTGGAGGGAGGAGCACAGATTTCAGGAAGGAAGAGTTTGGAGGAGGGACCAGATAGTCAGGAGATGTGCACATGGCTAGAATTCTAGCTGCACCATTTCTGTAAATAATTTTCCTAATAAAGAACCAGTTTAGTTTTAGAAACATGGAATCCTTTTATGTTACAGTATTACCCTGCATGCAATACATGAAATGCACATCAACCTGCTGGAGTCAACTCCCTTAACTTTGCCTGAACCATGTGCTTGCTTGGGTTGAATGTGCTTGTGGGCAGTCCCTGGCTTATTGCAGGCAATTCTTGCTTGGTACAGGCATGACAGTTCAGCTCTTCACCCAGTAATTTCTCCTTTTCTCTGGATCAGCCCCCACTGGGTCTTAAGCATACAGATTAAGCAGCCAGACATTTCTTTTTCATTTCATTTTCATTTTCACAGCTGCCTTTTGGCTCCAGGAGTTCCTTTCTTAAGCCCCCCATATGGCAAGGGAGATGCATCTATAATTCAGGCTATCATCAAAAGCATTCAGCATTGGCCAAGCGCTGCTTCTATTGGAATCATTGGGCATTTCCCCACTGACTTCAACAAGAACAGTTAGGCAAATACTGAGCACTTTTGAAAATCCCACTCAGTACTTTTACGCATGAATTACTCCTCCATGCTCTCATATATTCAGGATTCTTGTAGTGTGAGGTGCTGAGCACCTTCTGCCAGATGTTAGAACACTCTCAACTCCCAATGAAGTCAGATGAGTCTGATACTATTGAGCATCTTGGAGAATCGGGGTCTGTGGCAGAACATTAATTGGATAATTTAATTAGAACAATAATTTATTTTCCAATAATTTATTTCCTATTTTGAAAATTTCCATCTTTGAGATACTAGGTATGGCTAGCTAGACAGAAGCTCTGTATTCTCTTCACAATTCCCCATATTTTCCCACAAGTATATAGATATTTCATTTAATTCCTTGCCAGCCTTCCTTTGTGGCATCTGCTTATTTATCACTGTCTTTAAGATCCCTTATCCACTTGGTAATGCTCATATTTTTGGTCCCTTGGTTACTGCTATTATAAATTATTATCCAGCAAGATTTATAGCTGTGAGACTTGTATAAATAATCTCCTCTGTTGAATGGCTTAACAGTAAGAACCCTTTGTAATTTTGTAATGAAACCATATGTATAATTTCTTGATACATTTTTTGTGGGTATGTCACAAAAATTTAGGTCAGTAACAGACCTACATCAAAATCTTTGACAGGCCACAGAAATTGTACCACATCATGTTTACAGTGATTCTCAAAGTATATAAATGGTGTACGTAATGTAATTTTATGATGCTATAGCCTTTTCATAGTCAACTGATGCCCAAGCTCTTTCTCTAGTAGAACATTGATCAATTGATCAGTTTCTTATTGACCTATTTGATGCTGTCTCATTTAGATGCTTGTGGAATAATCAAATACAATTAGAATTTAATTTCTATGTTGTAGGATCTCATGGATAGTGTATGTATCTTTTTATGGTTCCAACAGTGGGTTTTGAAGCTGCTGCTGCCTTTTTTTTTTTTTTTTTTTTTTTTGGCAAGTCATGTGTAACCTTTTGTTCGAAATAGGTTTTTGAATTCACTAGTTTTTGGAGCTGAGGTTAAGAGGCTAATAAGAATTAGCATGTCATAAAAGGCATGTACAGTAGGTACAGTATGCTGGAGGTGCTCTGTTTTTAGTCTGTGTTTCTAAAACTCTTTACCTAATTATGTCTTTATAGTGGAGGGTGTTATAAAATTTCTGAAACCTCTCTCTCTCTTTCTTTTTGGCTAGGTACCTAGATTTTTAAAGCTAGATTCTTACCATTGTATTTTATAAAAATAAAATAAACTCTGCTCCATTGATGGAGGATGGGGAGAGAGACTTTTAATTTTAAAGGCCTGTTTTGTTGATTTCAATGAGTCTGTGAGCCAAAGTAGAGCAGCTAAGATACAGATATGTTACAGCAGTCTTGTAGATTTGTGACCCTACCAAATCCTAAAATCTGCTGTCTCCGTAGTAATTTGCATTAACAAACTGAACACACAGAACAAGTGGAAAAATTAGATATTTTTTTCTTTTATCCTTTTTTGTGTGTATGTGCATTCAGTGTAGGATATTGGATGTGGAACAGTGGAAAAGTAAAAGTCCTTATTGCTTGAGAAGTTTAACACACAAGTAGAAACTTAGAAATCATATTGTAGAGAATATATCCCTTTACTAGAAGGGGAATGGACTAGATAGCTTACTGTGTGAGGTCTTTTTTCCATCTCTAATTTATATTATTCTAATTGTAGCATTGATTTGATTAAATATCAGAATCAAACACACGTGACCTTTTTCTTATGACATTTCATAAGTTTTACTATCTTTATCTTCAAAAGGAAGCACCTTTATTTTTTAAACGTGGACACATACAACTAATATATAACCTCTGGTGATATATTTTTCAGCGCGAGAAGCTGATACATGAGTTGGAGGAAGAAAGACATTTGAGACTTGAGAGTGAAAAAAGATTACGGGAGGTGACATTGGAGTCGGAGCGTAGCAGAGCTCAAATGCGTGGATTGCAGGAGCAGTTTTCGAGGTACGTTGTGATGGTAAACTTTATTCACAATATAGAAAGAACGTTTTGATACAAAAGTGCCTGAAACCCTCTGACAGTGTGCTCAGCATGAAAGGAGGCAAAACCTCTCATATAATTAATTGGGAAAATCCATTATGCTTCTGGGTAAATGATTTATACGGCCTATAGAATTTAAGAGGATTATACCTTGTTGTAGAATTCCATAGGATGGTGTAAACAAAATCTGTGGAAATGCAATTACTATCTGCTATATTTCCCAGTGTGTGTGTATATATATATACTCCCAGTATTTTTCTGGAAGATCACAGGGTTTCACATTTCTCAAGAAATGCATGCTGTGGCCAAATCAAAATTACATTTTCTTTATTATTCGATATGATGAAAAAACACTGTGCCTTCATCACCAATTGAAAATAATGCTTTTTTAAATAATTTAATAAAATGTGATAATTTCTTATGATCCATTGTCAAATATATAAAGGGTGCAGGCTATTTCCCTGTTTCAGCATACTTTAGGCCTGTTTCTGCGTTGACTTTAATGGAATACTTTGCTTTGGTAGGAGTCCACCCATATGGATGTCATTACAGGATTGGGTCCTTAAGTTATTTCCATAGTCAAACACTTAATTGAAATGGCTGAGACATGGAATAGAATGCTGTATGGTTTTTATAATACACAATGAGGTCTTTTACTGCAATTCTGAGTGGCTTCTGTTCACATGGAGAAGAGCAAGCAGAATCAGAACTGAAAATGGAGTTTCACTTTGTATGGTGTCCAATGAGACAGTGTTTGAGTATCAACTATTTCTCTCACAAAGTTCCATTTTGTTCATACAATGAAAGTGAGCTGTCTTTTTGTACAGCACCTAGCAGAATGGAGTCTTGGTCCAAGACTGGGGCAATACAAATAAATAATACAATTATAGATGGCCAATATTTTGGAAATGTTAGGAAAATATATTTCTGTTTTTGTCAAAAGTTGATGAGAACTTTCCATGAAAAATATTGAAAACACATCACACCTTTTTTGAGGTTCCAGCGTGGTGTTCTCTTTAGATGAGTCCCATTGAATAATTCACAATAATTTAAATCCATCTACTGAACGTAGTTGGTTGGGATTTTTTTTTCCTGTTGCATTTGAATCTTAGTTTCTGGAAAAAGTGCTTAAGCTCCTGATTATAAAACAATAGTTTTGTTGAATTTAAAACTTCCTGAATTATTTAAGCTGATGCAGTACTGTTAGCATGTATTGCGTCTTTTTGCCATAAATTTGTAACTGGATATTGTGACTGAAATTTTCCAGTGTTTCGTGCACAAATCTCTTTACCATTCCTGTAAAAACGTTTGACTAAATCTCCAATAGCTCAACAAAATGACTACCTTTGCTTTTAATGAAAATCCCTGTTTGTATGGCAAATTAATCCATTTCTTTCCTTCCCATTTCTTTTCACAATGTCCTCTTCATCACAATGTAGCTGTTTTAAAACAGATTTAGTTAAACTGGTGCAAACCTTTGTGTGGACACATTTATATTGGTTTAAAAATGGTTAAATTTGCTTTGCATCTATACATTTTCCAGTGCAAGCTAAACCAATATAAACCTGTATTAAACTGTTTTAAGAGCATTCATCACATAGTTTTGTACCAGTTTTACAAAACACACCTATTGTTAAACTAGTGTGAATTTGGGTGAAATCCCTTGCCCCATTTTAGTCATCAGCAAAACTCCCACTGATTTCAGTGGGCCAGGATTTTATCACTTGTATGTAGACCAGGTATTTGGAAGACAGCACTACATTGTTTTAAACTCCATTTCCATTTGGAGTGTCACCTTTGTAACCATGAGGGCTAAAAACTTCCCTCTTTTTTAGCGAAAGTTTTCATGCTGCAGAGGATTATGGCGCACACATCATATTGATTTATCTCTGGACAAGTGAATTTTTCCAGCCCCATTTTAGTAGGGGGCTGATGCTGGTGAAGACCTGGGCCCCTAACTACACCATTGTTCCAGAGTGATGTGATATATCAGTTGAAGAATTGAAGGAAAGGAAAAAAATTACACTGGACCAAAAAAAAGTGTGTAGTGAGGAAACAGAAAGTTAAGGGGAAAATGAAAGCACTTTTAACAGTAAATACGTGCTATCTGGGAAAGGATTTTCTGCACTCAAATCTTCTGGTTTTCAAAAGAGAACAGAAAATCGGAGAGAAAAGCAGGTAGCACATCATGGCTTTGCAAGTCTGCATATCTCTGTTACTGAGTCAGTGTATATATTCATGCCTATGCACTCCATGCAATACAGTAATTTAAACAGAGATTGGGAGCAGGTGCTCATAAAAATATTTTCTCCACATCTTTAGAAGAATGAAACATGACACTGTAAACTGACCCTTTTGTAATCAGCATCAGAAAGCTCTGTTCATATCTTAAATTACGTGAAAACTTTAACGTACCTTATAAGCATTCAATTTTGAGTGCACAGTCCTCTGTGCGAGACTCCAGAAGCAGACATTCTTTTGTATTGATTAAGTCCCAACATCTACTCAGTCAGCAATATTTCTGGCTGAGATTCCCCCCAAAATCAAAGTCCTCCTTTTTAACATCTGTAAAAATCTAGACCCTTAAAATTACACCGTGGCTACAGTTTTAATGTAAATGTTTGACAGTTACTGTGGAAGAAGGAAAATATTTTTCACAAACCAAACGTTCTATACCTTGATTATAAAGTGTACTGTGCAGATAGGAGCAATTTTACTATTAGATGTAGTATGTGTTTAAAATATTCAGAATGCCACAGAAAAACACTTTAACCTTAAATCCAAAATCTTTACATTGGAGTTGTGTACAATGATTCATTTTATGCTTTGTAAGACAACACATGGGTATGGTCTGCTGTACTCTCACCTGTTGAAGTCTGTTGCTTGTTCGTAACAACTAAATTCCATGAGACTTTACTGGCATGACTAACCATACAAGTGTTACTAGAGTGCATAAAAGAAACTGAGCCTTCAGGTATCTATCAGAGTTGGGTAAGATCCATCCAGGATAGGGGTAAACATTGTGTTTAGGATTTGATTTCCTGTTTCCATTTTTCAGCAATGGCCATTCCTGATCCACTGGCACAGGGGTGGCCAACCTGTGGCTCCGGAGCCACATGCGGCTCTTCAGAGTTAATATTCAGCTCCTTGTATAGGCACCGACTCCGGGGCTGGAACTACAGGCGCCAACTTTCCAATGTGCCAGGGGGTGCTCACTGCTCAACGCTGGCTCTGCCACAGGCCTGGCCTCCACTCCACCCCTTCTCGCCCCCTCCCCTGAGCCTGCCATGCCCTCGCTTCTCCCCCTCCCATGCAGAGCCTCCTGCACGCCACGAAACAGCTGATCGGCAGGGCTGCCAGTGGGCAGGAGGTGCTGGGAGTGGGTGGGGAGCTGATGGGGGGCTGCTGACGTATTACTGTGGCTCTTTGGCAATGTACATTGGTAAATTCTGGCTCCTTCTCAGGCTCAGTTTGGCCACCCCTGCACTGTCAGATTGCTACATAGTGTGATCCAACCTCTGCTGTCTTTCCTTTCTTCCAGGGTTAGATACAGTTTTTCGTTACTCCTTTTTGCTTAAATGATTTTAATGATTGCTTACAATTTGAGGAGATTTCTTTCATGTATTTCCTTGTATTTTGGACATCGGAGTAGAAAGTGCCTCTCAGTCTCTTCTTGGCTGCTCTGGGCTTGGATTGTGCTTTATGTCTGATAGTTTCATCAACTTCTTGTAGCAATATGTGCAGTGACTCCCAAGAAGAACTAAAACAGTAAGTGTGATTTATAGTATCATTCCAGAAGGTACATTAAGTAGTATACAGAATATAAATTGATCGCATTGTCTTCTATACATCATCATAGAGTACCAAATGTTGCTTGAGTGCATGCAGTACATAGGAACCCATGCTGGAATTAAATGTTAAAGCAGTAATAGAAGTAGATCTGTCTTAAATTATTTTGATTACTATTTAAGTCTACAGAAAGCAAGTTTAATAAAATGCATAATTGTATAGTGAATCTGTTAAGAGTAATTGAAGCTGCAAGGGTGAGTTCTACTTCGTTTACATTGCACAAAATGTTTCACCTTAAGATGGCCTTGGTTATAGATGTCTACATCTGTTGCTGAAAAACTGCAGCTGACTTTTAAGAACACATGCTGCTGGAAAAGAAGGAAATTTATCCAGGTTTTGGCTGTAGGAATCTGACAAATTAGATGTCTTAGAATTCTCATTGCATTGTTTCAGTATTCCCCTCACACTAATATTGACCGTAGGATTATATCTGTCACTTCTAACAGGTGGAACATGACCATTACAAATCCAATAACACTTTGCATAAAATGACAGTATGTCTCTCTAGTGGGTGCAAACATGTATTCTTTAGCTTGCTCCTGGTGTTTTTGATTCCTCCTGCTGTATTCTATTTGGTGATGTTGGTGATGCCTTGTCAGAAGATCAGACCAGAATTGATAACTAATTCCCTACCACTGGGGATGAAGGGATATTTTGCACTTCTGTCAGAATTTAATCACATCAAACTGACCTAGAGATTGCAACCTGCTTACTCCCCAGAGAAGCTTTATTGCAGTGCACAACAATCCATCTGTGGCACAGACTGAATCTTGGGTAGAATGGCTTGGAGATTTATAAGCCTTGGTACACCTATATAGCCTAAAGTGGTAGGGTCATTTTGTCTAACGTCCATTTAACACCAGTCAGACTATTAATCTTATTTCAAAATCATCTTTGGACGTTAAAACGTAGATACATTCTCCTGCTCATGGAGAAGAGGTTGTAAATTTGCTTCCCCTTCTCCATTTATCATTAATCTGAGGTTAGAATCTCTTGATCAACAGATTACCAAATAGCTAAAAGTGTTTTAAATATACGTCTCTGATGGAGTCATATGAACATAATAACAATAAGGGGAAGGATTTTTCCTCTGCGTTTAAGCCATCAGATTTATGAATTAGTGCAATCTCCTCTCCTTCTGTATGTTTGAACGGAATCTCCATGGCTTCCTTGCATCTTTAGGAAGGAGCAGTACTATCGTAAAGGAGTACTTGTAAAGGTCTTACCTTTTTAAAAACTAACATGATTAATCTGATCAAGTCAGACAGTCTTTGAACCTTTTCTAGGATCAGGCACTCTTTGGCCTGGTCTACACGGGGGGGGAGAGGGAGGAATCGATCTAAGTTACGCAACTTCAGCTATGTGAATAACGTAGCTGAAGATGACATACTTAGACCCACTTACGCGGTGTCTTCACTACGGTGAGTCAACTGCTGCAGCTCCCCTGTCGACTGCGCCTCTTGTGGTGGTGGAGTACAGGAGTTGACGGGAGAGCACTTGGGGGTCGATTTTGACGCGATAAATCGAACCCCACTGGATCGATTGCTGCCCGCCGATCCGGCGTGTAGTGTAGATATACCCTTTGTGTCAGAACCACTTTTAGATTTAAGTTGCAAGCCTGCTAAGATGTTTTCTGTGTACTCAGCAATTCCTTCTCTTGAATTACTTACGTAAAAATAAGATGTTTAGTATAGTTCAAACATGCATGAAGTAAAATGAGCATAATGAAAAATCAGTAGCTATTTCATTAGCAATGGTCAAAGCCTAAAAGGCGTTTTTCACACTGCTGTAAATATCTTTCTAGGATATATAAACAGTCCAGAGATTCTGTAGGACCCTGCATTATAGTTCCATTACCATTTTAGTTCTCTGGCGTAACAATTCCAATAGATTTTTCTCTCTTCAACCACTGTGGAGACAGATGGCACTTCCCCTGTTTAAGGGACTAGCTAGATAATAAATATGACTCCTGCAAAGCTCAGACAATTTTTCCCCTTTGGAGAGGATGTGGAAGTTCTTGTTTTCAGCGGGTCCTAGCCTTTCTAGGCCTAATGGATCTGCAGGTTAATCCCATGGAACAGCAAGATACTTTGGCTTGGTACTTAGAGACAGTTTGATGAACATTCCTAAGCCTCCAAATCCACAAAAAGGAAACAGAGGAAGGGAGAGTCCACGTTGACCAAACTGTCCTTTTGGGGCAGGATTATTGAGAAGGTGGGAGTTGGGGAAAATTGGCATAATTACTTACTTCATTCCTTTCACCTGGGCACTGGGTGACTGACTTAGTGGATGGGGGAAGCAGTAGATATGATACATCTTGATTTTACTAAGGCTTTTGACACAGTCTCACATGATATTCTCATAAGCAAACTAGGCAAATGTGGTCTAGATGAAATTACTATAAAGTGGCTGCACAACTGCTTGAAAGACCATATTCAAAGAGTAGTTATTAATGGTTCATTGTGCAAGTGTGAGGACATATCTGGTGGAGTTCTGAAAGGGTAAGTTCTGGGTCTGATATTAGTCAATATTTTCATTTAATGACTTGGATAATGAAAAGGAGAGTATGCTTATAAAGTTTGCAAATGACACCAAGCTGGAAGGGGTTGCAAGGAGGAGAGGATTAGAATTCAAAATGACCTTGACAAATTGGAGAATTGATCTGAATTCAACAAGATGAAATTCTGTAAAGACAAGTGCAAAGTACTTAGGAAGGTAAAATCAAATGCACAACTACCAAATGAGGAATAACTGGCTAGGTGACAGTACTGCTGAAAAGGATCTGGAGATTATTGTGGATCACAAGTTGAATATGAATCAGCAATGTGATACAGCTGTGAAAAAGGCGAATATCATTCTGGGGAGTATTCACAGGAGTCCCATATTTAAGACATGAGCTGTAATTATCCCACTCTATTTGGCACTGGTGAGGCCTCAGCTACATTATTGTGTCTAAGGCTGGGTGCCACTCTTTAGGAAAGGTGTGGATAAAACGGAGACAGTTCAGAGATGAGCAACAATAATGATACAAGGTTAAAAAAACTGGGCATGTTTAGTATTGAAAAAAGAAGACTGAGGGGGAACCTAATAACAGTCTGCAAATATATTAAGGGCTGTTATAAAGAGGCTAATGATCCGTTGTTCTCCATATCCACTGAAGGTAGGAAAAGAACTAATGGGCTTAATCTGCAGCAAGGGAGATTTAATTTAGATATTAGGAAAAACTTTCTAACTGTAAGGGTAGTTAAACTCTGGATCAGGCTTCCAGCGGAGGTTGTGGAATCCCCATCACTGGAGGTTTTTAAAAACAGGTTGGACAAACACCTGTCAGGGATGGTCTAGGTTTACTTGGTGCTGCCGCAGTGCAAGGAGCTGGACTTGATGACTTCTCGAGATCCCTTCCAGACCTACATTTCTATGACTCTTATGATTTGGCTGGTTCAGGTATGGAGGCTTCACCAGACTCATTTTCAGATTATCTCTTCCTAGTGATAGAACAAAAAAATCAGCTTTGTCTGTCAGCAACCTCACATATAATTGACAATATAACTTTGTTGAATCTACTGCAGACCCTAATGGGGAGAGGGAGACAAAACTCTATGTATTAGAATCATAGAATATCAGGGTTGGAAGGGACCTCAGGAGGTCATCTAATCCAACTCCCTGCTCAAAGCAGGACCAATCCCCAACTAAATCCCCAACTCCCTAAATGGCCCCCTTTCAGATTTCAGATGGTGTCTGTTTATGATTTCTCCATTCTCCCCAAGGGCTGTCTTTTGCACAGATCTTCAGGGACCCATCCTAACACCTTTTGTATTCAACCTGCATGTGCGCTCACTGTGGGAGGCAGCTTGTCATAAGGATGGAGAGAATTTATATCTGAAGCTGACCTTGCAACACTTACCCATGGTTGAGTTACCTCCAGATTTAATTACTTGGTGTAAGCCACAGATCTGGTGAAGAATGCAACAGCCTGTTAACGGTACTTAGAAGTGCTGACTGAAGGGTGCACATGGTGCCTGTCTGCTAAAGACTGCAGTGGCTTCTTCTTTGCTTCCAGCTACAATCTGAAATGTTGATTTTGATCTTGAAAACCCTAAATGGTTTGGGTCCTAACTACCTGAGACGCATTGGGGCCCAGCTGATGGGCAAAAGCTCATAGTGCCTAATTTGGCTATTTGGGTCGTGGGGGTAGAGTGTTTTCAGTGAAAGGTTGCCGAACCCACTTTCCCCATTGGTCTGAGAGGACTCAAGCTTCTGAGCTTCAGGGCACAGTATGAAGCCCATCTGCATATTGGGGCTTTAGCCTGAATGGGGGTGGGTGTCTGTTTGCTTAGAGCTGACAGTGGAGAGATGAAGTTTGTTTTAGTTTTAGTTTACAGTGGTCAGTTGAACATTGTATTGTTCTTATTTATTTACATACACGTGCACATGGACAATGTGATGGGCATATTTAAATAACAGAACATAAGAATGTCCATACTCGGTCAGACCAGTGGTCCATCTAGCCCAGTATCCTGTCTTCCAACAGTGGCCAGTGTCAGATGCTTTAAAGAAAATGAACAGAATAGGACAATTATTGAGTGATCCATCCCCTGTCATCCAGTCCCAGCTTCTGGAAGGCAGAGGTTTAGGGGCACCCAGAGCATGGGGTTGCTTCTCTGTCCATCTTGGCTAATAGCCATTAATGGATCTATCCTCCATGAACTTACATAATTCTTTGTTTCAGTTATACTTTTGATCTAAACAATATCAACTGGTGATGAGTTCCACAGGTTGGCTGTGCATTGTATGAAGAAGTACTTCCTTATATTTGTTTAAAACCTGCTGCTTATTAAATAAATAAATAAATAAATAGATAGATGAAAGTCAGGCGGAGGTGGTGCAAAATGATTGGACACCACCACTAGTGTGACTTATCTAAATAAACAAAGGTGAAACTGAAATGGCAGATAGTATGTTAAGGAAGACCAAACAGGTTCAATTTTGAACAGCTCCATACTTTACCTCTTGGAGTCTTATCTGGCAGGACAGAAGAATTTTTTCTTAAGCAACTGTGGTCCAGATTCCTAGAGGGAAGTTCCACAAGGTGGAATTTTGATTTGACAGTATCATTTCTCTCAATTCATGTGCTAGTCTGGACCAGCCTTCTAGGCTCTAAGCTATATTTTAATAAGAAAGATGGTCTCTTTATATCCGGCTTAAATCTATCAGTTTTTCCATTCCAGATGTGAATGTGGTTAGCATAAATTGTGTTTCTTTTGTAGTTTAGAAATAATTTCTTTGGATTAGAGAGTACTCATGCCTAAGTACCTTAAATGTGTTTTTTCTTAAAAAACAACAACAAACAAACAAACAACAAAAAACAGACTTTCTCACCATGGTCTTTTTTCTGTTATGGCCTAGGGGATTCATCTACATTGGTGAAAAGAGAGATCACATATTGTCATTATCAAAATATACCTCACTGTTATCACTGCTTAAAATGACTATAGAATCAGTGTACACTCCAAAACAGTGTCAGAAGTTATTCAGTGAAGAGAAGTTATAATTGGCTACATTCATATGACACCTGTTGGTTTATGTAACACTTGTAGAGAACACTGAATTGCCTAGCCCCAGGCATTATTAAGGATGCATATATTTCCTGAACACCTGTAGGCTGTTGAGGCACTAAAGCTGCAGTAATAGTCAAACCTGTCTCAATATCCTGACATACTCGTGAATAATGTGCATTGCTGTTCTCTTGAATCTCTTATTTGCTGTGAATACTTCTTGTAAGGGGTCCAGGAAATGAGTAATTTGTGCTGCCATGGCAAAACCAGACTTATTTATTTATTCTGATGCCCACAGTTTTACTTTGTGTGTATGTATTGGCTATTTTGTAATTCTGTATATGCCTCGACTACATATGTGCATTTCTGGCAGGCTCTGTCTATAACATGCCCATCAGCTTTGTATCAGAACACTAACCATCACAGAGCTCTCTCAGGTCTCTTGGCTAACATTACAATTTGATGGTTCTTTTCCTATGTTTAATATCATTCAATAACCTTAGAGTTAGTCTATGCTCATTTTGGCTACCCTTTCTTTGAGCACATACAAAATGGTGCTTAAGTTACTTACAGGTTCTGAGTACATCAAAAATACAGACAAATTCAAGCTTAGGTTCTCATACTGCTCTTTGGGTATATGCCCAGAGCATACTCCTGTTTAGGGGGCATGGTGTTGGGAAGTTATCTCTTTCAGAAAGGCTCCACAGTGTTTGGCTTCTGTGAGTCAGGAGACGGTGGGGATGGGAAGGTAGTTCTGACTGGTCTACACTGAATCCTACACACACATAACAGATCTTGGGAGCAGACTGTTTCAATTTACAGTAGACAGTGTGTAGTAACTTACGCTTCTCCTCCATCTATAGTTTGGTGCATTTCCTTCCCCAAATGGGGTTCCAGATGATGCCAGGGAAACTTCAGACAGTATGTCTCCTGTAGGAGTTCTGCAGTGCAGGGAGGCAAGCAATAAGGGCTGCTGACCGGGGGTCAGGTGGCATTATGGACACAAGTTCTCCAGGCACAAGTAGTGGAGAGGGTGGAATTCTTCACCACTGCCACAGAACAGTGAAAAGCGACAAAGAGTCCTGTGGCACCTTATAGACTAACAGAAGTATTGGAGCATGAGCTGTTGTGGGTGCGTCTGACGAAGTGGGTATTCACCCATGAAAGCTCATGCTCCAATACTTCTGTTAGTCTATAAGGTGCCACAGGACTCTTTGTCACTTTTTACAGGTCCAGACTAACACGGCTACCCCTCTGATACAGAACAGTGAAAAAACTCCAGGAGCTGAAATTTGCAGTCCCTCCACAACTCTGTCTGTGTTATTCCTAGCAAAGGAGACGGGGGGCCTTGTACTGAATATGACAGTACACAGTACTATGACATGCTACACCAATCAAAATCCAAGGCATTTTGCAATTTATTTTGCACTCTACAATAGGCACATTGACAGAGCTAATATCATTTACTTTCCCTAACCACAAATCAACTTTTCTTAACGCTTCTTTGTAAAGTACCTTGAAAATCAGGGACAGAAAAGTGCTAACAGAAGAACTAAGTATTATGGGTCCCTATGAAAAAACACACAACTGCCTTGACACTTTACAATCCTTCATTTTGAGATACTTTTACAGGAAGTATGTCCTTCAGTCATAAGGATACATTTCTGTTACTTATTATTGGTGTATAGTTCTCATAGATATTTAAAAAAAATGGTATTTTTAATGTGGAAAATATAAGAAGTACTGACAATATTTCTTTCCTGTGGAATTTGTCATAGTTTGGTTTCTTTGGTTTCTCCACTTTACAGATAGAAAAAGTGAGGGTCTGAAGTTGACAGGATCAGAGAAGTCCGGGGGTGGTGGGAGCGAGCAGCAATGCCAGCTGCTCTGTCTGCATCCAGGTCAGTTTTCCCATGTGGGTGCAGGAGGGGGATGCAGAGGTTAGGGGCACAGAAGGTGGGTAGGGGCTGGGGTGAAGAGGGCACAGTGCAGGGGTTAGGGGCGCAGGAGGGAGGTGCAGAGTATAGGAGTGAAGGGGGTGCAGGGATCAGAGCCGGCTCTAGGATTTTTGCCGCCCAAAGCGAAAACAATTTTGGCCGCCCCCCCCCACCCGTTTTTTAATTACCCCACCCCCAGCCCCGCCTCAACTCCGCCCCTTCCCTGCCTCCTCCCTCCAGGCTCTCAAGCCTAGGAGGGAGGGGGAGAAGCGGCGCCCGCGCCGCGGCCACTCGGAGTCTCCCCCTCCCTCCCAGGTTTGAGGGCCTGGGAGGGAGGGGGAGACCCCGAGCGGCCGCGGCGCGCGAAACAGCTGATTCGCGCGCCGCTGCTCCCCCTCCCTCCCAGGCTTGAGAGCCTGGGAGGGAGGGCGAGTAGCGGCGCGCGAGCGGCAGCAGCAGCGGAGGTGAGCTAGGGCGGCCGGGGCACATTTTTAGGGGCGGCATTCTGGCGCCGGCCATGCCGCCCCTAAAAATGTGCCGCCCCAAGCACCAGCTTGTTTTGCTGGTGCCTAGAGCCGGCCCTGGCAGGGATTAGTTGAAGAGGGCACAGTGCAGGGGTTAGGGGGTGTAGGAGGGGAGTGCAGGGGTTAGGGGCACAGGGGTTGGGGCACAGGAGGGGGAAGGGGTTAGAATGAAGGGGGCACAGTGCAGGGGTTAGGGGCGCAGGAGGGAGGTGCAAGGTGTAGGAGTGAAGGGGGTGCAGGGATTAGGTGAAGAGGGCACAGTGCAGGGGTTAGGGGTGTAGGAGGGGAGTTCAGGGGTTAGGGGCACAGGGGTCGGGGCACAGGAGGGGGAAGGGGTTAGAATGAAGGGGGCACAGTGCAGTGGATAGGGGCGCAGGAGGGAAGTGCAAGGTGTAGGAGTGAAGGGGTTGCAGGGATTAGGTGAAGAGGGCACAGTGCAGGGGTTAGAGGTGTAGGAGGGGAGTGCAGGGGTTAGGGATGCAGGAGGGGAGTTCAGGGGTTTGGGGCACAGGGGTTGGGGCACAGGAGGGGGAAGGGGTTAGAATGAAGGGGGCACAGTGCAGGGATTAGGGGCGCAGGAGGGAGGTGCAAGGTGTAGGAGTGAAGGGGGTGCAGGGATTAGGTGAAGAGGGCACACTGCAGGGGTTAGGGGTGTAGGAGGGGAGTTCAGGGGTTAGGGGCACAGGGGTCGGGGCACAGGAGGGGGAAGGGGTTAGAATGAAGGGGGCACAGTGCAGGGGTTAGGGGCGCAGGAGGGAGGTGCAAGGTGTAGGAGTGAAGGGGGTGCAGGGATTAGGTGAAGAGGGCACAGTGCAGGGGTTAGGGGTGTAGGAGGGGAGTTCAGGGGTTAGGGGCACAGGGGTCGGGGCACAGGAGGGGGAAGGGGTTAGAATGAAGGGGGCACAGTGCAGTGGATAGGGGCGCAGGAGGGAGGTGCAAGGTGTAGGAGTGAAGGGGTTGCAGGGATTAGGTGAAGAGGGCACAGTGCAGGGGTTAGAGGTGTAGGAGGGGAGTGCAGGGGTTAGGGATGCAGGAGGGGAGTTCAGGGGTTTGGGGCACAGGGGTTGGGGCACAGGAGGGGGAAGGGGTTAGAATGAAGGGGGCACAGTGCAGGGGATGGGGTGCAGGAGGGAGGTGCAAGGTGTAGGAGTGAAGGGGGTGCAGGGATTAGGTGAAGAGGGCACAGTGCAGGGGTTAGGGGTGTAGGAGGGGAGTGCAGGGATTAGGGGTGCAGGAGGGAGGTGCAGGAGGTAGGGAGTGAAGGGAGTGCAAGGATTAGGGGCACAGGAGGGGAGTGCAGGGATTGGGGCAAAGGGGGCACAGTGCAGGGGTTAGGGGTCAAGGGAGGGTGGGGAGCCCATGGGTGGCAGGAGCTATCGGGGGCATACCATGCCCACAGAGGCCAGGGGCACCAAAATGCAAGTTCGCCCAGGGTGCCATTTCCCCTAAGGCTGGCCCTGTGCCCAAGGACTTTGCTGAATTGAAGTCTGGTTACATCACAGGATTGTAGTGATATTAACATGAAAAAAAGAAAAAACATGAAAAACGGAGTGGATAATAGTAATAAATTGATGATACTAATAAGAGTGTTGTATCCATGTGAGTCCCAGGAAGAAGAGCTCTGTGTGGCTTGAAAGCTTGTCTCTCCCTCACTAACAGAAGTTGGTTCAGTAAAAGATATTACTTCGCTCACATTTTCCCTCGATAGTAATAAGAATAAAACATGGGGATGGGGCAAAGGCAGAAATGCAAAGGCACAAATAGATGTTCTGCTGCAAGAGAAGCAATGTGGCCTAGGGTTAGAGCGCTGGACTGTGACTCAGGAGACCTGGATTCTGTTCCTGGATCTGCCACTGAGCTGCTGGGTAACTGGGCAAATCACTTCACTGCCATCTGTCTCAGTTTCCCCATCTACAAAACCTGGGTTCTGACCTCATTTGTAAAGTGCTTTGAGATCTACTGATGAAAAGTGTTATATAAGAGCTGTGTCATGATTACTAGCAAAGGCTGTAAAATGCAATAAGGGAAAAAAATCTTTAAGCAGGTAAAAAAGAAGAGAAAGACAATGACAATGTGACAAGGACAATGAAGGTCTGCGACTTATCAGGCCAAGGGAACACACAACAGATTAGAAGGCTGAAATGCTTAATGGCTACTTTGCTTCAATCTTCCCTAAAAGGATGATTGTAATAGGATGCTTAATGTAATAATAATTAACAAGGAAAGGATGAGGTCATAAGGCAGAATCTGGAAGGAATAGGTTAACGAATACTGAGAATGAGATTCAGATCACCAAGGCTGAAGTGCTCAGAACAGCTAGCTGAAGTTGTAGCAGAACCACTGGCAATTTTATGTGCAGGCTATATGGAGGATGAGTGAGGTCCCAGAGGAGTGGAAAATGGCAAACATGGTACCTGTTTTTAGAAGGCTGAGAAATAAGACCCAGAAGATTTACAGACCAGTAAGTCTAATTTCAGTACATGGTAAATTGTTAAAAATTGATAAAACAGTTGATCTGCAATTACCTAGAGGAAAATAAAATGAATAGTAAGAGGCAATATGGATTTGTCAAAAACAAATCATGCCAAACCAACTTAATCGCTTTGATAGGATAACAAGCTTAATGGATAAAGGAAATGTGATGGGCTTAGGATATCTTGCTTTATTAATGAATTTGATACAGTTCCACTTTACATTCTCATGGGGAAACTGGGGAAATGTGAATACGTTGGAACTACTGCAAAAATAGATACGCTGTAGAAACTTGCAGCCATTTCTGTAGAGTACATTTCATAAAGGCAGGTGGAAGAAGGGTGAAGAATAATCCTATCAAATCTGCAGGTGATGCAAATCTGGAAGGGAATGCAAACACTCCGGAGTTTTGGAGGGTCAGAAACAGTATGTTCTTCAGAAATGGGCTGAAATTAATCATATATGATGCCATGAAAGCCAGTGTCAAGTGGTTCACATAGGAAATAATATTTTTGCTCTGCTTAGCTCTGGGTAGGTTTCAGACCCTTGAGCATTACAGATTAGAAAAGACACATAAATCCAAACTGTTCCCTCCACTTCTGTGGATCCTCAGTCAGGAGGCATTGAAATGGGGAGTGTGCTGCCAAAGGCCCCTTGCCTTGAGAGCATTGTGAGTGGGCCAGAATCAGGGTTACTTGCTTGCATCCATCATCTCCCCCACTGAGTGAATATTAACAAGGCAGGGCTTCACCCCAGCTTGCTAAAGACTCACTGCCACGCCCACAATCTCTTTTCCAGGCAGTGTATCTGTCCACACGTAAGGCAGATCAGCAAAAGCACAGTGCCTCAACTCACTCTGGGCTATAACTCCCAGGAGGTTTTACCCCCTTTATTTCTCAGGGTCCCACTGCCTCCCCTCCCAGGGGACTTTGGCAGTCCTAGCTCTATAGGGCTCCCTGTTCCCATGTCCACTCTCTCTCCCCCTCTAATGAATGGCTCTCAGCCTGACTCACCCTGGCACCCCCTTACCAAGTCTCTCTCTGTGTAAGCCCAGGTGCCCTCTTTTAAAGCTCAACTGAGATCAGCTGACAAGTCACAGATGGACTAGCCCTGCTCCCTTTTAAAGTGTACTTCTGTGACACTATCATTGTATGCTTTCCTTTGTGCACTGAGAGGAAAAACCCCTTGCATGGGGTGATGTAGGGAAAGTGGCATGATTTGTCCATAGTAGGGATACCATATTTTAATTTTAAAAAAGGAGGACACTCCACGGGGCCCCGCCCCCCACCCCAACTCCGCCCCTTCCCCGCCCCCAGCCCCATCCCAACTCCACCCCGCCCCTTCCCCAAAGTCCCCACCCCAACTCTGCCCCCTCCCCTGAACGCTCCGCCCCCCTGCTCCTCCCCCTCCCCTGCTTCCTGCAAATCAAATGTTCGCAGGAAGCCTGAAACAGGGAGGCAGCAGGTAAGCTGGGGCTGGGGCGGGGCGCGGCCCAATCCGGCCCCCCCGGCCGAGCGGCTCCCTTCGGCGGCCGGCCGGCCCAGGCCAAGAGGCTCTGGCCCCGGCGTCTCCTGCCCGGCTCGGCTCGGGCCCTGGGGCGCCGGCCTTGGTTCCGGCCGAGCGGCTCCGGCCCGCCCTGGCCCCGGCGGCCCCAGCGGCCCCAGCGGCCCCGGCCCCAGCGGCCCCGGCCCCCGGCCGAGCATCGCCGGCCCCAGCGGCCCCGGCCCCCAGCCGAGCACCGCCGGCCCCAGTGGCTCCCGCCGAGCACCACCGGCCCCAGCGGCTCCGGCCCCCGGCCGAGCACTGCCGGCCCCAGCGGCTCCGGCCCGGACCCAAGCCCCACGACCCCTCCCTCCCTATTTTCCCGGACATGTCCGGCTTTTAGGGATTTCCTCCCGGACGGGGATTTGAGGCCCAAAAAGCCGGACATGTCCGGGAAAATCCGGACATATGGTAACCCTAGTCCATAGAGTGGGGTTCCAGGGAAACTCACGAGCAATGTGGAGGTACATTACATCTGCCCATATGGCCCTGGCCTCCAACAGATCTCAGGTATCAGCATAGATCTTTGGGAAACCCTTCTAGTTTCAGGGCTCTAACCTCCGGCCTACTCTGACTCCTCATAGAGAAAATTCCAGAAGAAACATGAAAGGGTTTTCCTGTATAAGAGATGATTGATTGGAGAGGGCCATAGATTGGGGAGAGTTCAGAGACCAGAAGCAAAAATAATTCAAGATTTGAAAAATATGATTTAGGACGAAAAGTTAAGAGGATGGGGAACGTTTAGTCTGTATTGAAGATGATTGAGGAAAGCCATACTTCCATACAGAAATGTACAGGAAGGGAAGTTATAGATGGGACAGTGATTATCAGGGACAGAGCAAGAGACATTATTATAACCTGGTTGATTAATCTGACACTCAGTAACTGCTAACAGAATAAGTAATGGACATAAACTGCAGCAGGGTGAATTTAGGTTTAATACAAAGATGAAATGTAAAAGGACTGTTAAACAAATGAGAGAATAATTACAAGGGAAACTGTACAATTACCATCCATGGAGGTCTTATAATAAATTGACTATGTAACACCTTCAATCTGAGGGTCTCAAAGAGACGTGCAGAGATGTGGGGTGAAATTCATCCCAATGCAGGGAGCTAGTTCTAGACTTTTGAACTACTTAGGCCTGGTCTACACTACCCCCCAAATTCGAACTAAGGTACGCAACTTCAGCTACGTGAATAACGTAGCTGAAGTCGACATACCTTAGTTCGAACTTACCGCGGTTCAGACGCGGTCCACACGCGGCAGGCAGGCTCCCCGTCGACTCCGCGGTACTCCTCTCGCCGAGCTGGAGTACCGCAGTCAACGGCGAGCGCTTCCGGGATCGATTTATCGCGTCCAGACCAGACGCGATAAATCGAACCCAGAACTTCGATTCCCAGCTGCCGAACTAGCGGCTGGGTGTAGACCTGGCCTTAGTTATCAGTTGGGCTCTGTTTTGACAACCTAAGTAGAACATAAGAATGTCCATGCTGGGTCAGACCAGTGGTCCATCTATCCCAGTATCCTGTCTTCCAACAGTGGTTAGTGCCAGATACTTCAAAGGGAATGAAAAGAACAGGGTAATTATCAAGTGATCCATCCCCTGTCATCCAGTCCCTGAATCTGGCAATCACAGGCTTAGGGACACCCAGAGCATGGGGTTGCATCCCTGACTATCTTGGCTAATAGTCATTGATGGACCTGTCCTCCATGAACTCATCTAATTCTAAACTTTTGGCCATCACAACATCCCCTGGCAATGAGTTCCACAGACTGTGCATTGTGTGAAGAAGTACTTCCTTTTGTTTGTTTTAAACTTGCTGCCTTTAATTTCATTGGAGGACCCCTGGTTCTTGTATTATGAGAAGGGATAAATAACTTTTCCTTATTCACTTTCTCCTCACCATTCATGATTTTGTAGACCTCTATCATATCTCCCTTTAGTTGTCTCTTTTTTCCAACTGAACAGTCCCATTCTTTTTAATCTCTCCACGGATGGAAGCTGTTCCATACCCTTAATCATTTTTGTTGCCCTTCTCTGTACCTTTTCCATTTCTAATATATCTTTTTTGAGACGGTGCAAGCAGTGCTGCATCCAATATATGTATGTGTCTGTGTATGTGTGTGTATATATATATACACACACTGCACACAATTATATATAAGTAGGATTTAAATGGTGCTTAGGCTTTGGGCTGGAGCTGCACAGGAGTGAATTTTATTCTTACTGAATTAGCCTCAGGACACCTCTCTGAGGGAAGTATTATTACCATCATTTTACAGATGGGAGGGGTGGGGAATGAAGCATGAAGAGATTAAAGGGCTTGTCTACATGAATAACTTACATTATTGTTTTGCATCAATATAAGTAAACTGGTGTAAAAGGCTGTGTGAACAATCTTATTTGGTTTGAGTGGGTTATTTTGGTTTAGTTTAATACTGTTCCTATTCAACTGAAACAAAACCCCATGCAGTTAGTGGCTTGTTTATGCCCTGAGGCTTGAAGGAGCTTATGCCTTATTTGACCCACTAGTGGCTCCTTCCAACACAGTTTATTATAAGAATTTTACAGTAAATGTTTTGCAGAAATTAAGACAATTTATTTAAATGTAACATTCTTGTGTTTAGACTGCAATTGTACTATTTTAAAACCAATTTAAGATATACAAGCACATGTTAAATATTCACAGACTTTTAAAAAGACTCTTAAAACTGGAAGTTTAATTTATAAGATTTGATAGCTCTTTTCGAACTATTTTTACCATCTGTTGTCTCACTAATGGCCTTTGACTCTCACATAAATCAGGGAATCTTTATATTTAACTGTTACCCTATCATTCTGAAAATTCTTGGCTTCCAGAAAAGATTGTTACTATTCATGTCATTGCCTATTTTTGAAAAATGTCAAAAACGACTCCCTAATTCAAGCCTTTGTTCAACATTGAAAATAAAATGGTGGAAATAGTCTCCTTTTCCTTTAAATTTCCATAGGGTCCACAGTGGTGTGGATTTTTTGGAAAGCTTACTCTATTTATCACTTCAGAGCCAGATTCATCCCTCTACCAGAGCTTGTGAATGCGGCACCAGTCTCTTCAGATTTAAATATGTACCTCTGTTATTTTAAAAGATTGTCTTTGTTATATAATAGCCACAAAACAAAGGACCAAAAAAAAAAAAAAAGTGTGTGTGTGCGGGGGAGAAACCTGGAAAGAATACCTAGGAGACGAAGACAATGTGGTGATAAAGGTCTTGAATCTTTACAGTAAAACACATGACAGAGAATCACCTTTTAGACAGCCTTGTCAACTATATCTCTGAATCCAAAAATACAAAGGGATCTGTCTAAATGGAAATGATGTCACACTAAAATGATTAGAGAAACAGAAATAAGATTAGGAGAACAGGAAAGAAGAAGATATGAGAAAACAGAAGTGACTTAAAGATCTGCCCACAGACCACTGAGATAAGTTTAATGCTCCCACTTTCCCCCCCAAAAAATGTCCAATTGGTTTAAGATACAACAGTGGTTGTTTCCCAGACCATTAAGGTGACCAGATAACTTTCTTTTAAGTCTTCCATCCCACTAGTAATCCTGCACAGTGGTCACCTTTAAAATTTTGTTCCAATTTGAAAGACACTATCTTTCCAATGGAATTCCCTCTTATATAGAGGAGGAATATTACTGAAAATGGCAGAAAAAATGAGATACCCCGCACTGTGTATAAACCTTTCAAAGGTGGCTATGCTACATGCTAGTCCTTCTAGTTCAGCAGTGCTTTGTTTTCCTACTATTACATAATGAGATACACTACAAACAAATAAAATACAAAATCCAACACTATGTAGTAATCTGTTAATACTGGACTTGTAATTGTACAAAAGTTGTGAATGCAATTCCCTTTGCAAGATGCTTTGTGGTTTTGCCTCCCTGTTTACTTTTTGGATTATGCTATTCTTGTGACTCCTTTTGTCAGGAGTGGGTAAATGTTGAAGACCAGCTGTAGCTGACAGCAAAGGCTTCTGTGAAACCCTCCGATGCATAGATTTATTCCACATTTCTATGTAGTGTGAATATGAATATCTGAGTTTAGGATCAGGAATTTTTCTGTTTGTAAAGACACAATTTTTCTGTATAGTGGTTGTACTAGTGTGCTGAAGTTCATATTACTAATTCCCATATGCTGTATACTTTGTACTACAACTGTAAAGGTATCATTAAAAACACTACTATATATTCAGATTGACTGTAATAGGTATAGATTAAAGTAAATCAGAAGCAAATATTATGATTAAAAAGGAGATATTACAAAACTAAACCTATTTAATTTGGGACACAAACATGCTTTTCTTTTATGAGCTGTGATCGTAATCTTAAATGGATATTAACAAGATTGACAGGTCCTAAAGTTTGCGTACTTTTAAAATACTACTTTAAAAAAACACTTAATTGCAAGGGGATATAAACATGATCCACCGAAGTGCTGAGCCCCTTTTGAGGTGACTGAGTGCCCTCTACTCCCATTAAAATCAGTAGGATTTGAGGGTCCTCAGCACCTTGCAAGACTGAGCCCATAAAGAGTACAGATACATCTCACAGGGAATAAAAACATGTAATCCTGAGTGCTGGCTGCCACAGGCTGAATGTACGTGTGCCCAGTGCTTTATCTAGTTCTTTGCAGCTTTTCTCCCAGGTTTTTTTCCCCATAGAATTTAACATTAAACAAATGCAAAAGTGAGGGAAAAGGATAGTATGACAATAAACCGCTTATGCATGAACATAGAATTACTGTACTTATTACTGTAGCAATGCTCTCATTTCCTGATAAGGAGCTCTGTTATTCTCTCCAAAAGGAAGAGGAATATGAAGTGTGTGGCTTGTTTATCCATCACCTTTTAAACTCCCAGTTGATAGAGCACTGCCTCCCATTTATCCAACTATTTGCCTGGACTGGTTTCAGGGTCCATGTAGGAATGAGATAATACTGTATAAGGTATTTGAGGCATAATTTAGGACTGGGGACACATGCTTTTATCCAGTGAAATTATATCATCCTACAAACATCTATAATAAAATAAAGGCAGCAAATTTAAGAGAAATACGATTTTTCTCTGTTATGTGTCATTTCTACAACAAACCCAGAGAATGTAATTTCGTTCACACTTGCCCATGTTGCTGACCCTCCTCTCTGTCTACTTCGTTCGTTCAAGAGCAAATTCTCAGAAGTCAGGATTCTCATATCCTGTTTCCACTTGCTCACCTGTTAGAGAAAGCATAGGGGAAAGTATAGTGTGCACAAATGCATACAGCTAGCACTTGGGCCAGACTTGCTGATGTCTTTTATTTATATATATATAAATATATATTAAAAAAAAAACGTTCTGGGTTGGACCAAGAAATATTCATTTTGGATTCAATGAAACATTTTGTTTTGACAAAATTGAAGCATTCCTTTTTCATTTTGATCACTTTTTAAACATTTTTGAATTTTCAAAAAGAAAATTACAGGACACTTTGAAACAAAATCGTTGCAAATCAAAATATCAAAATGTTTCATTTGAAAACTGTTGAAATGAAATGTTTCCTTTTTTCAGAAATTTCAGTAATAATCCATTAATTAAAATGAATAAGTGACATGCATGTGAAAAGTTTGTCTGAATCTGCTTTTTTTTTTCCTCTTGAAAAATTTCAGCTGAAAAATTTTGCTTAGCTCTGGCGATGGCAGATGCCTAAATAAGAAGTGGACCTTGGGATTTGGCCCAATAGACATGACTGATGCAAGGTTCAACAATGAAAGGAGTGTTTTCCTGTGAATGGAGGATGAGACTGGAAGTCAGAACTCCTGAGTTATATTCCCACTTGCGTTACTGCCTTGTATGACCCTGGGCAAACCACTTAGGAGCTCATGGGTGTGTAGGGTCACAGAGGGCCAAGAAGTCCCTCCATGCTCTGTGCTTGCTGCACAAAAGCCAGTCAGAACTGAAACCCCAGAGTCCTCAGGTTAAGAGCTGCTACCGGCTCATGTCCCCTGGAGTGTCGCCGTCCCATAGGGGACTGTGGCAGTGGAACTTTTCCCAGCCCACAGTACCCTCCTTTGGATGTATTTTTCTTTTAAAAATCAGTTAGAAGCTATTATAAAAGTTGGTCTTTAGTCACATTTTTGCCTTGTTTGCTTTCTGATACCAGAGTGCAAATAAAAGAGCTGGTCCCTAAATGTAACAATACATAAGTTGTAAATATAATTTGTTTATCATTTTAGTCTGCATAACCTCTTAAATAGTTACAATAACTAATGGAAATTGAATAATATTTCTGCTTAACCTGAGGTAGTAATATATATTTTTTCAACCTAGTAGCAATTTGTAGACTGCATAGGTCGGATTGTTTCACAGAATAATTATTATGGTAATTTTAATTTTATCTAGGAACTTGCAATTATTCCATACTATTGTTTTAATGTAATGGACTATACAGCAGTTCATTTGTTGTCTCTGCTCAAAATTGGACAGTGCAATTTAGAAAATTTAGTTTAACCTTTTTTCTCATAGCAAAATGTTTTGGATATTTTTTTTCTTACAGGAATATTTTAAATATATTTTAATTAAAAGTTGCAATGCATATATATAAAGCTTGGAGGCCATCAGCAGAGAGACTCATTCAAAGTTTTGCTTATAGAGTAATTGTGAAACAGATTAATGCAAAATGATGGAAACTTCCCTACTTACTCAGGCAGCGCTACACTTGGGCCAACTTTTTCTTGTTTCTCATTTATATTGTGGTAGAACCCAGAGGCCTCAGTGAAGTTGAGGTCCCATTATACTAGGGACTGTTCAGACCTATAAAACATGAATCCCTGCTCCAAAGTGAGAAGACAAGACAGAACAGATACAAACAAATGGATGGGGGAGCAGGGAGCATGGGGTAACAAAAATAACGGGATGGTGGTGCACCATTTGTAGCCAATCCATAGCAGTAATGACAATGCCCAACGTTCTTATTCAGTTTTTACACAGTCCTAGCTCAGAGAAGTTCCCACTAAAGCCAATGGGAGTTTCTCTCCATAAGGGTGGAGTAAGAAAATTAAGGGTCCCATCCTGCTTTACAGTTTAAATAAGCTGATGTGAATGGAACTACTTGTATGTGTAAGGACTAATCCTGGGCCAGATCCTGTGAGGTTCTAAGCATCCCCTGAAAAATGGTGAATATTCTCAATGACCAGTTAAGTTAATGAGTGTTGAGCATTCTTGGCACCCTTCAGGGATTCCTCTGAGTGAGGGATTGCGGGATCAGGCCCTGAATAAGTACCATAGGCTTTGACCAATGGACTTCAATGAGAATATTAGCCAAATAAAGACTACAACATCTAGCCCTAAGTGGCTAATCATTTAAATGCCCTTGATATTTGTTGCAGTGTCATTAACCATGCTGATGTCACTTGATCCTAATATGGATGTAATATCTAATTCCATAGAGATTCTGCTGCAATTTAGCAACAATTACTGTCCACTTATTGTAAAGTTTTGCCAATGTGATTATTTTTGGTCACACTATACACACTATACAGTGTATTCCAGTTTGCAGATGTTGCAAAAAATGTAGATTGATGTGAGTGATTAAAACCATATTACACGGGAAATAATTTCATTTGTACCATTTGTGGTGCTCTCTCTCTGTAGTCACAAACAATACAAATGAGGGCATGTTATTCGTTATTATAATGTTGCATTAAATAGCATTAATTAAATATTAAATTGTTTAGTAAAACTTAGGTTATCCATCAAGCATGCAGTATAGTAACTATTGGGTACTGCAAACATATCCTTAACGATGTCAGGAGTATGTTGCTTTGCCCAAACTCTTGGAGCTTGTCCTGGGAGAATATGATACCAAAGTGTGTGCTGCAAATGGATGTAAAAGAAACTACATTTAACCCACAGAGCGTGGTGGTTATATGAGTTGCCAGATAAATACTTAGTTTGCATGTGCCTCTAAAGAGATTTTCTGTGGTTTATTTTCATTTCATGATAAACAAATACCTGAATTGTGATGGAATCATTTTAAAGATAAGGGATACGTATTGCATCAAATAATGGAATGTGACGTATTTGGCCCTTTGATCTCTGCCTCTGAGTAACCCAGCAAAGTCCTCGATCCATTGCTTGCATCAGCAGTTGGTTTACAGTGCTGAGCAGCAAGTTGCCATATTTGTAACCATTTATTTTTGAGTAGGAAAGGGGGAAGTAAGTGAAGAACCCTTCACTTCAGACATAGGGTATTGAGCCTCATAGCTAGGCATCATGGTGAATATTCTCTAAACCATCAGAAGAACGGTGACTTCATTAGGGTGTGTGGCAGCAAGCCAGTCAGAACTGCTAATCTCGAGAATGGAAAAAAATAAATCTTGCATGGTTAGAGATTGCGTAGAATTGCAGGGCACGGTGCGACATAAAGTACAGGGTGCCAATACAACTTAGAAAGGCAGATAAACAAGCAAAGAAGTTATTGGGTCCCTCTGCACTTGAATGATCTCTCTATTCTCCCACTGAAGGGAAAACCAGCTAAGAGAAGTAGCGGTGTCCCTCCATTCCATCACCAGAACACAACACAGCAATTAGCACAGAGTAGAGTCTAATGGTAGGTAAGTTGGTTGGGTGGAGGCAGAAGATGTTAAGCCTGGTGGATACAAGGCAACAAATATTTCTGCTGCATCTCATTTACCTTCCTGAGAAAGTGTTTTCAATCATCTTCTGTTAATGCAGTTCTTTTTAATTTAGACACCAGTAGAATTCATTTATGTTTGCGTTGTACTTCTTAGTGGTACTGCACGTTACATTTAGCAGCAGAGGTCTTCATCTTGCCATTCTAGCAAAACAAACTATTGAAACATTCTGAAGCATCATCGTCTGGGAAATCCAAGTGAGCTGTTTGTGTGTAGCTCAGTCTGCATTCTCTGAGAATACAGATTAGATCATTAAGGAGTAGCACATTTTGCCCACTTATCATTGTTTGCATACAGCAGAGTCTATTAATTGAATGAGGATGGTGAACGCTGATATACCATCTCACTCTGTCAGAGGGTTACTTTTCTGTCTCTATCAGAGGGTTTCATCCTTAATCATGAAGACTGAAAAGGCAGAAATGGCTGGTTTTGTGCATGTGTGTGCGTGCGCCTTTTATCTTCAGTTTACTTGTCAGCTAATTTGCAGACTCTTTCAGCAGTCTTTTGGTTTACACCTGTAAAATGTACAAGTGCTAATCACGGCAGTGTGGTAGACAAACTAAGTAACAATAACAACAAGCCCTTGTGAACGATCCTTTCTATGGGACTAGCTAAAAATTAGCATAAAACTGGCAAGCTTTGAGCACTTGCACTCTCTCCCGCAGACCAGCCAAAACAGAGTGAGGTAAAGCAACAGATATGGAAGCAGAGTATCGATTCAGACTTAATAATTAAAATCAGAGTTACAATAGATCAAAGTGGAGCTGTGTTAAATAATGGTATGGATTAGAGTTCTCCTGCCTGGCTTGCTTGTCAGTCACGTTATTATGTAGTTCAAGAATAAACACTTCCTACTTAAGACTAGCAAAATTTTTCGTAGTGAATATATTTCACAGAAACTCTTGAGATATACTCATATTCACAGGTAAGAAGCTAACAATCAAGCTCCTTTTTGCTATTAAAGATCTCTACGCTTTTTTCATAACAGTTAGGGTTTGCCCCTGTATTCTGGCTGGTATATCTCCTTTCTGTTTTGTTATCTGATATGCTGGCAGTTTACTTAGCAGCAGCACTCTACCTTTATACCTGTGGTGGAGTATGTAGGAGGTGCTTTCTTTAAGTGCCCAGTATTCTATGAATCACCAGGTCTTTCAATGCAATGTGCTGTAACATGTGTGTTTTGTGATGTATGCTATTCACAGCAGACTGTTAGAAAATTATCCAGTGAATGAAATCAATTCCAAGAAGTTGTTAAGCATTGCAGAGTTAAGGGTGAAAATCTAAGATGGGGTTGCTGTTATGGATTTTCAACCTCATGGGTATGATCCTTCTCTTTTTACTTGGGCAAAACACCTACTGACATCAGTTTGGGTTTTGCCTGAATAAAGACAGTAGAATCAGAAACATAATCTGAATTTCATCCTGTTTTGTGAAGTGTAAGAAACTCTTCATGTTATTTTAAATTAGATGAATGACTTGATATAAAGTACACTTCTACCCCGATATAACGCGACCTGATATAACATGAATTCTAATATAACGAGGTAAAGCAGCGCTCCTGGGGGGGCGGGGCTGCGCGCTCCGGCGGATCAAAGCAAGTTCGATATAACGCGGTTTCACCTATAACGCGGTAAGATTTTTTGGCTCCCGAGGACAGCGTTATATCGGGGTAGAGGTGTATAAGATCACCTACTGTTCAAAGACTACTTGATAAAGGACCATATATAGTAATGCAATATCCATGTATAAGGGTGCCTCACAATATTTGAAGTGGTTGTAGAAGTCTTAGGCTAGGTCTACACTGCAGCGGGGGTCCGACCTAAGATACGCAATTTCAGCTACGTGAATACCGTAGCTGAAGTTGCGTATTTTAGGTCGGCTTACCTAGCGGTGAGGACGCGGGAAAGTCGACCGCTGTCGCGCTGCCGCCGACTCCGCTGCCGCCTCCTGCCGAGGTGGATTTCCGGAGTCGACGGCAGAGCGATCAGGGATCGATTTTACCGCGTCTTCACTAGACGCGGTAAGTCGATCCCCGAAAAACAGATTGCTACCCGCCGGATCGGCGGGTAGTGAAGACAAAGCCTTAGTTCGCTGTCCTGATGATTTATTTCTAAATAACCTTAAAGTGTTATCTGGGATATGCTAGTGATAAGATTGCTTTTCAATTAGCTCAAGCGAGCTTTTTTCAATTAAGACTTTTTCCTAACAAAATACTATATTAGCCTTAAGGAACTTTTGGAATGAACTGGTCATCTGATAAATAATCTCCTCTAATCCCATCTGTTGCTCCTAAAAATGTTAACAATTGATTTAACAATATTACTCCTAGATGTTTTTTTTGCTCATCAAAATTTTATAGACAGTAGAGACTAATGCCAGCATTTGATTCTCTATTGGAAAACAGTGGGCATCAACTAGCAGAATGGCATATGGTACTGTGACACTGCTGTTTCTTACTAGTGCCACCAGATTCAATGATTATATCTTGATCTCAGTTCCTCAGGAAAAAAAAAAAAGCTACATTTGCCTAAGGCCAATTTAATACTCAGTGAGTACTGACCATATGGACTACATTATAGTGCTTGGTCTGAATGGCCCCATCACCCATAATATTTCCTAAAAATTACTTGATAGATACTATGTCTACTTAAAATGTGTATGTTTGATTGCAACTCTTTTGTTGCAATTTTGTTTAAATTTCAGAAATATTTCTTTGAGGTAATGCTAAAGGATACAAAAAAGGAAAATCTTTTTATTTGATATTTTAACTAGAGAGCATTCTTATTAAAAATTACATGAAATATTCAGCCTTTTGTTCAGCTTTGAATTGCTGCAATTTATGGTTCAGTAAAATAATGAGCAATATTTTCTAATTCCAGACCTGCCCACTGTTCATTATGAACATCAAGTTGCACATTTCATGACATATTTAGTGTTTATTTCAATATTTCTCAATCAGTGAGCTTGTAATGGGACAATTATACTGGCAACTAGTATGTAGAACACACACATCGTGATCCCTTGCAGCATTGGCAGAATGAGAAATGTCAATTGAGGTTGTTTTAAGAGGTTTCCTAATCCTGCTGAACTAAGGAAAGAGATTCTTTCTGAACCATTGCCATCTGGAGAACATAAAGATGTGGAACAACCTTTCATCATTAGGTTGGCACGTTACTGGAACAATGTTGGCATTGGCAAAATTCTGAGGAAGAGAAATATTATGCACAGGAATAGAAAAACTCAATACTTCAATTTTTTTTTATCTATCTGAAGGCGTTTAGAAAAAATAACAATGAAAGATACTGAAAAGTTAACCATTTTTATATCTAAAATATGTAGTTTTTAAATTTGAAATAATTTATAATGATCTGACACAATAAAATATATATGATATGAGTGTTTTTGCAATACAAAGATTCATATGTATGTGTATTGGGCAAACAGTTTGTAGTGCATACTACTGTCAATGATTTTAGCTCCTTTATTTTGGTCTGCTATTTGTATTTGTTTGACAGCTGTGTTGTGCTCAAAAAGTTTGAAATTGTGAATTGCTTGCAAACAGCTCCCCATGTGTATTCATTTTGAGTTTTCTGTATTCATGATTCACTCTTTGAACTGTGTGACCGGTCGCTTAAGTCACATGGCATTCTCTGTGTTCTCTAATTAAATGGAAGCAGGTATTACTATGTTTTTACTCTAGCACTCTAGTATGTACTCAGTGATATTAACTGTGGGAAAGATGCTACTGGGCTGGGTGAGACAAGGTGAGAGAAGGTGCAAAGAAGGACATAGGCTCAGGGAAGACCCAACTCCCACAGCCACCTATAAAAGGCTCCATGTGACTTCGATTTTCATCTGCACTGCCAGGATCGACCTCTCTTCCATGCTTCTGGGTGCTCCTCTCCACCATCACAGTCCAGGTGTAGGTGGATCAACAGTTCTGGAGGCCTTAAAGAAGGAAAAGGAGTATGTCCTACTCCACAGACATAGAATTCTGCAGTGGAGTACTACAGGCTACTCTTCATCCTGCTGCCACTTCCTCTGGGGCAGATACTGCTTCCTCAGCTTGTACAATTACCCACTGCTGACAACAGGATATGGAGCTGGACTCTGCGGTGGGCCTTCAGGTGAGCCCATGGAGCTAAAATGCATCTGTTCTTAAATGCACTTTAGCTTACCTGATGCTCTCATTGGTTGCTGGTGGCAGAGGTCATGTTCCCAGAAACCTCAGTGAAGTGGATCCCCATAGGTGAAGAGTTGCCTCAGCACTGTCCCCTGTCTCCCTTTCTTCTCCCTCTTTCTCATCCTTCTTGCACCTCATCCTTCTGCTCTCCTGATCCTTCTCCATCTGTCTTTTCTTGTTCATCCTTTCCTCCACCTTATGCCTACCCTGATCTTCTCTTTCACTCACAAACACCAGAGTGAATTTCTAGGCTGTCCAATATGGTACTTCTGTTTCCAGCTGAAACAAATGTAGTTCTGTAAGAAAAGAGCTTTCAGATATGATCCTGAATTCATTTCCTTCTAACACCCACATGAACAAAACTTCATTTGTACAAGTGTTTGTGCAACAAAGTAAATAAACAGTTTTGTTAGTTAAAATAATGCAGGGAGTCAGATGTGGCATCCTAATTGCTTTGAATCTTCAACCTGCATCTTACTTTTTCATGTTGCAAGAGTTAGTTATTATGGAGTTGAGAGAACTGGATGACAGTTCTGTTTATTCTTCAGATTAAACAATATACTGCATCAAAGGTAGAGTTGGATTTAGAAGATGAAGGATTAAGACTGTTTTTAACTAATTCCTTTGAGAATGCAAATTCATCTCATCTTGTTTAAATTCCGTTGTCCAATGTTTTCGTGATCCTATAAATATAGTAGATAAGAGTGTTTTTTTAAATTTTGATCATCTTGCCTTGCCTCCAGATTTATTCCCATTTTCCAGTCAATAGCATAAATTTATCTCTGCCATATTGAGCTTAATTCGATATTTGAAAAGTGCTAGCTACATATTATTGTTGTTATGGTAATGGCTAATTATTCTTATTTCTGCTATAGAAGCATGGGGGAATTTATGTCAAGGTATACATGACATACAAAAATATACATGTTTTCTTGCTAGTTCTAGGAGTCTAATCTCTCATTGCTGTACATGCAAACACCTGGTAAAGTGAGTGGAGTCAGGCATGCATAACTCCCATTAACCTGAATGTGGGTTACATACAAGTGCCAATGGGAAAAAAATAGATGCTCTGACTACATTCTTACTATGTAAGAACTTCTGAATTACTGGGATCCAGTTTGGCCTTCTGATTTGCAGAACCATCTTCCAGGTAGGGTGGATGGGAGCAGGAACAGTTGTATTTTTGCAATTGTGTTTTGTGGTGCTACATATTTCACAGCAATATTGGTTTAGTAAATCAGTTAGTAAGGGACAATCTTCACTCATTGTTATATTTGCTTTCCACAACCAACTCTCTGTATAACTTTTCATGAGTGATGTACCCAAATACTTGGATGCTAATATCTAAACTGTATTCTTAAATTTATTCACCTAAATTTGGGTTATTGATGATTATGCACTATATGTATCTTATGACTTTAAACACAAACTTTGTAATTGTGGATAATCGAAGTACTATACCAGGGATTCTCAAACTGGGGGTCGGGACCCCTTCGGGAGTTGTGAGATTATTACAGGGTGGGTCGCAAGCTGTCAGCCTCCACCCCAAACCCTGCTTTGCCGCCAGCATTTATAACGGTGTTAAATATATAAAAAAGTGTTTTTAATTTGTAAGGGGGGTCACACTCAGAGGCTTGCTGTGTGAAAGGGCCCACCAGTACAAAATGAGAACCACTGTACTATACCCAGATGTACAGGTGCTCTTTTCTTAACCCGTGTACTATATAATTTTTTAACATTAGCTTTAATAATTTTTTTCTCTCTGCTCACTTTGCTGTACATCATCATAGTTAACATTTAATAGCCAACACAGTAAGCAGAGAACAGTGTAAATAAGAGTATCCTATTTTGTAATTCATGATTTTAAACTTCACATTTAGATTGTGTGGTTCACTCCCAGATTCTTATTTATTTGTCCTTTCAGTTTAATTTGCTGAATGTTACTTTGACAGATACTAACCTGTTAAACACCTTTGTGGAGGTCTGTTTGATATATGTATATAGCTCTCATTAATGCTGTTAAGAGTTACTCACAGACACTGAAGAGATCAAAGTCCCCATAGCAAACCACAAAATAGCAGGTAAATCTTGCTATGTTATAATACAATATACTTTTAGGGTGCTTAGGTCTTCCTTGGGTACACATATGTGTATAACTTGCACTGCCACTAGTGGGATTAATGTGTACACATAGCACATAATGTTGATGACAGAGGCATTCAGATACTGTTGTGATGGGAACCAGTACAAACCCTAAGAAACATACATAGATTAAAAAAATAGGTTGATGTTATCACTGAAATATATTATAATGTGTATATTATTTGTACACTGAACCATGCTTTACGTTCTCTAAGCACCTTCTCCATGCTTTACTTTTTGGGAGGGAAGGGGAGAAAGAGAGAGAGATGCCTTTTTGATTTAATTCAAGGAAATTTGTGAACTTTAAAAGAATATAGAGAGAATAACAGACTTCAAAGTGAAAAAGAAGATGAAAAAACAACAACAAAAATTCATTATAGTCGTAGGAATAGAGATGAAAATTATACATAAAGGTAGTGGTGGGGAAGAGAGCAATATTTCTAAATATCAAGGAATTGTTGACTTTACTCTGTATTTCCAAGCTATTTGGTCTAACCATCAATATGTTGCCTCTAGTAAAATAATTAGAAATCCTTTTTTACAGAAAGAAAAATATATACGCCTTAACTGATAAATATTTAATGCATCTTTCTAAAGAATGTGAATCTCAATTGTAGTCAAACATTGTTCTCCCACTACTTCAGTACATGAAAACCCTGGCTACCTGTTGTTTAACAGTCTGTGGATTCCCAAATCAGCTTAACATTAAAATGTTGGTAGAAGAAAAAAAATCCATTCTTCAATAGTGTTTTTTATGCATTGAAATTGTGTAAATTAACCTAATATATTGTTAAAGAATAACACAAATTGTATGTACAGTATAATACATTATTCATTATAAGTACCTTATAATTGTGCTTTATCAAAGCTGATTATAAAGGTTGTGTGTGTGTGTGTGTGTGTGTGTGTGTATATATATATATATATATATATATGACAGTATCTTTCATCAAACTATATTCCAGAGATGAAAATGTGTTTTAAATTTGTAAATTTTGCATCTGTTGGATTATTATAAATTCAAAGAATTCTTTCACATTGTGAAATAACTTTACAGGGAGAACAATTAACATTAAAAAAAGAAAAGAAAAATGCTGCTTGTCATGTGACTGGCTTTCCTGTTTGGGGTTTTAAGAGTTGAAAGTCTGGCTATTAGGGTGTGGATTAGTAGGAGATTCAGTCATCTTCGTGATGTAGGTCAGACACCAGCAACATGTGGCGAGAAAGAAAGGTCACTCTTCCCAGTAGTATGTGGAAAGTGTAACTGTAAGGACTTTAAAATAGAAGACTGAACAAAATGATTAGATTTGATATCCCATGTACTGTGCAACAGATTTGAAACATATGAGTAATGAAGGCATCATGCAGAAGAGCCTTTGACGGCACGGTGTGGGGCCAAGCTAATGCTTTTTTAAGAAGCAGCCCAGTTCCTGAGTAGCCTTTTGTGAGAAGTCATTTATCCTAGTCAGAAAGAGGAACTATAACTGACAATGTCTCAGAACACACACAAGAGGAGTATCACTCTGAGATCGTATTCAGAAGACCCTGAATTTAATCTGATGCTAAGAGAGGCTGTTTGCAGGTACTAAGTCCTTTTGGAGAAAGTTTTCCTATTGCCTAACTTATGTCTGGAAGAATTAAATATGAACGATAGGTATATAGTCTTCTTTAAATATGTTATACTAATAGTTTATTAGCTTTAGCTTTGTGAGGATCAATTTGAAGATATCTGAAACAGTAGCACACAGTCCTTCTAAAGCTATTTAAATTTTGATCTGAGGAATTGTGTTCTTTCTTTCAATGCTTTATGTAAAATCGAATTGTTCCTTATACCACATTAAATACGTGCACTGCAACAATGAATTATGCAAGCCGCAATTGTAAGTGTCCTTATTTACCAGTTGTTGAGAAGTTTTTGTTATGTTTGCAGCAGTTTTCTGTATTCATCAGGTATTTGAGCTAGTTCTCCTGCAGTAAAAGTGTTTAATGGTCTTTCTTAATCTATTTTTACAGTTGTGAAAATGGCATTATCATTTTAGAAATTAATTTCAGTTCTGCAGACTCATTTTCTTTCACTCCATAATTTTTTTTCACTTTTCGCATAACTGTCCTGCACGTGACCACTGAGAAGAACTGTCTATAAATAAAAGCCATTCAGTTTCTCTTGCATGTTTGACTGCCTGTAGCTCTTTTATTTTTTTAAGTGTTGCTTTTCACAGGCAAAATTAGCCAGGCATTAAAGCATTTCTAAAGTTTCAACTTCTTGTACTCGCATGGTTAATGTTTACATTGCACATATTTGTTTCTTGAAAGCATTTTTTTTCTTTTGGGGACTAGCAGGTAGAACTATGATAAAAGAAAATGTGAGTTGTATACAGTTAGAAAAAGTAGGCATCTTTTCTTTAATTCCTCCCCTTTACTGTCTGAAGTTGCTCAGTTTCGTAAGTCGTCAAAAGCTATGGAAAAATGGAAGAATAATTCTTTGCTATTAAGCTTTTATATTTAGAAAGTGCCTTGTTGGCAAAGAACAGACATTACAAAGGTTTGTAAAGCATGTGGAAGAGTTTCCCAGAGTATAAGTTTGTATATACTGCACTGTACAGTGTACAATGTATCCAGTAGGCAGAAAAGAACTGCTGAAAATTTGTCAAATTGTAGATCTTGAAGATTTTTTCTTTATACTAAAGTGTCAGCAGCTTAAAAAATATCAACAACCTCTAATATCCCCTCATGTTATAGGCCTTGAGTTTCATGAAAAATTGAAACCATAACCAGGGCCAGAGACTCAGAAGATGGCAAGCATTTTGCTCATCTTTTTTTTCTGTGGGGATGGTTGCATGACCAAATCAGTGGCTGAATTTCTGAAGGGTCTAAGAGGTCTGAAGTGAGTGATGAAAATGTGTATTAGCTAATTGTACAGCCAGTTGCATTAGTAGTCATGTTATTATTATGCAAGTAGTTTTAGGAATCTTGAAAGACTTAGTTTTAGTTATACATCATTGTGACTTTTAGATGCAGCTTTATAGGGTGCTCATTTGCAGATAATAAAAATCCTTTGCTAAGTCTTTTGGTGTTTTGAGGCACTTTTTATGGTATATAATTTCTACTAAGAGAGAACAACCAATATGTATATGTTCTAATGTAATTTTCCATATAGGTTTAGGTGAACCTACAGAAATTACAATGGATAACATTTGTATCTATGAAGACATTTATTGTGGATGTTTGGACAATGGAAATATTGATTATATGCCCAAATTATGACATTTGGAATCACATCTTCATTTCATTCTTGAGGAATAAAAGTATTATATTCTATTCCCTAGAAACATTTTAGCAACTAATCTGGACGAATCAAGTCATTCTGGCTGAGTGTAATTCATTTTGAAGCCAATCTAATATTTCTTAGTAGACTGCTTGCTTGGTGTAGATTTGCCTGATCATAGTGGCCCTTGCATAGATGAAAATTCTTTGAGGATTAGATTTACATTCTTAAGGCTAAATTCTGCTTTGGATGGATGCATCTATTTTCCCACTGAGTTGACTTCATTGGGAGTCACACATGTGCAGACTGGTGCAGAATGTGGCTCCTTGTTGATATCTCCTCTGATGGGAACAAAAAGATTTGAGCTCTGCACCTAGCTGTTGCCTTTGAAGCATGCCGTTACCATGCATTGGTTTTGTTTTATTTTTATTTTTATCTAGTTATGACCGTTTTCTTTATGAATAAAAGTTGTTAATAGAACAAATTCAACCATGTGTAATGAAAGTGTGGTTAGGGATACAGTAAATTTCATGCCAAGTGTTCTGAAGTACTCTCCAGTGTTCTGTTGTATAATGTTGCCAGCCATCTTGTCTCATATAAATTGAATAGTGATCATTTGATCATAGATGTATTTAGATTGTAAGTTCTTTGGGGCACTGTGTTTGTACTGTGCCTAGCACAATGGGGCCCTGAGCCCTGTCTGGGGCTCTTAGGTGCTACCATGATACAAAAAATAATGATAATAGAGTCTGTTTCTCAAATGGGAGTTCCTCTTCATCAATACTTTTAGGTCCTGATCCTGTAGCTGGACCCCTGCAGCAGATACCTAGTCATGCAGAGGGCCATTGGCTCCAATAGTGCTTCCTCACTCGGGCATAAACAGCCCCCCATGGGGATGGATACAGTTGCAAGATTGGAGCCTTCATTTGTAAGCACACAGTTCTGACCTGGCTGCTTTCTACATATCTCAGCTTTGCAGGAAAGCCTTGCAGAAAAATCACATAAGTGTGTAACCCTTCCTTCGTACCGGTGAATTACATTCTCTGAGACTATTTCAGCTACAACAGTGGGTTGTTTTTTTCTGTGTGAAATTAATGCTTCCTGACAGGATTTGCCATGTAGGCTTGTTTTCTTCAGACTGAGCATTCATGTACTAAGCCTTTGTATGCAGGAATTGCAGGTCTGAAGGAAAATAACTTATCCTTATTTACAACTCAAAGAATCATAAATAATACAGCCTTCTGATCTCCCCACACATTCTAAAATACCACAAGAATTTCCTGTGCTTGAGTTGTTGAGTTTAAATTTCACAGCTTGCAAGTGTTCTCTGAATCATAAATTAACATTTCAGTCAAAGGCACTCATTTGTGTGACTGAACCTTCTCACTGTAGAATTCCCCAGCACTTATGGAGTTACTAATTTTGAAGTGCAGTTGATGAATTTCATTCTTAAAGGCTCAGTTGCCTGAGTATATTCTGGCCTACAAAGATGTTACACTACAACTATAAATGTAGGAGATTGGCTGTTGACTTTACAGCTAATTCCAAACAGTTGGTCTTCCAACCCATTGATACAGGGGGAGTTCTGTGCAGGTAATCTCCATTACTGCTAATCAAAGTTACTCGTATAAATACTTCGCTGACTGATTTAGGAATCTGCCTCTAAGTGTGCAAATAGTATATGTAACCAAGTGTTGGAGACATTTCGGGAGGTATGTTAATTGTATGGGAAAACATGCACCAGAAAAGGAAGTCCTCACATCTTTCATCCATGTCAGAGGGCTATTCAGTGTAGCAAAACCTCGCTAATTTGCCCCAATGATCTAGAGACCTATTGCAATTTGAAATATGCAAATTAAAAAATAAGAAAAAGGCATTACAGACTATCTTTTGTTTATATAACTGACAATTTGGGTTCAGTTATTTATGCTAAGTGATAATGCATAATACTAATAAATGTTTTGTAACATATTTGTAAATGTAATGAAGTCTCAATATTAAGACCTCACACAGCACTCTGCAATTAAATCTTTGCTCAGAACTGCACATACACCATTTCTATATGTGTGCAAATTATGGATTATTAGGATTAGCACAGTGTGAATTAGCAAGGTTCTAAGGAATTTGGATTTCATGTACGATTATAATCTCATCCAAAGACAGATAGATGTCTGGACTTATAAATCTCCAGGAAGGGGAAATAATGGAACTGATGAGAACAAAAAAGAACTCTCAATAAATGTGCAAAAAAGTCAGATGCGAGAAAATATTTATCTGAAAGACCGTTTAAGAATTGCTATGGAAGTCTTGGTTATATTGCATCAAGGCAGTTAAACAGGAAGCAGAAATACTACTACTTCACATTTATATAGCAACTTTAATATTTGGTGTTTGATTTTCAGAGTGCATTATAAACATTAATTAATTACATTTCACAGCCCCCACCACGAGACAGGGTAATGATATTACATCTGCTCTAACCATAGGTATATGGAGACGAGAGGCTATGATTTCCTACGGTCAGAAAGTAAGCCAGAGCAGGGACCCAGGAGTTCTGACTCTAAGCCCCTGGCCACGAGATTACACTGTTGGAAAACAAATGCAGACACAAATATGTATATGGATAGGCAGTCAATACTGTATGGTATGTTTATGGATATGCATTAGGGGCTTTCCTGAGAGCTTACAGAATGGTTAGAAGTGCATCCAAAATCATTCCCATTAAATAAAGTCCATACCTCAGAATCCTGTCTGTATACTAAAAAAAAAAAAAAAAAAAAAGCATGAGTATGGATTGTAATAATCCGTGGTGCTGTGACTAAGGGAAGGAAACTGTAGGCGGGGAAAATACACATCCATCCTACTCGGGGCTAGTGAGTAGGTTAGGGTCGGAATAGGTGGTGCTATACAAACAGCTGGCATTTAATTTGCCATCTGCTGTCCGCCCAGTTGATGTCCCTACACAAAAGCTTTTACAATATGCAAGAAAAAATCATTTCTGAAGAATCATTTCTATATTCTTACAATAGTCCAGATTCTGATAGCCTCACTCGGTTTCTACTCCATTCTTACTCTACCCAGGAAAACCTCCTTTTGACTTGAATGAGGTTGTTTTTTTTCCTGAGTAATAGTTTCAGGTTTCTTTGATGTACTTTTCTTTCTTTGGCTTATCTTAATTTTAGTGTTTATGACACTGCAGTTAGAGCTGCTTACATTTATTTTACCCAAACCACCTTTACTTTATTGATCAAATAAATATTTTCCAACACCTCATTGATCTAATGCATCACTGAGGATTTCCAAAGTGTTAGTGTCTAAATAAAATCTCTTTTCCAGTGAGCCAGATTTGTTCAGTGATGCCTTGCTCCAGTGTTTGTGATATACTGTCATTTTCAAGCAGGGAATGTCAAACCCTGGGTTGAAGGAAATAAGTGAGAGGAACAAACTGATGTATTGGCAAAGGCCCCAATCCAGCAAACACTTATGCGCAGACGTTGCTTTACTCCCATTAATAATCTCATTGATCTGCAAGCAGTGGCACCAATACTACAGAAATCAGTAGCAATGTTTCTTTAAGGATCGTTTAGTTTTTCCATTAAATCCCACAGTTTTCAAGGATTGATAATTCAACTGCTTTAAATTACATCTGGCTTCAACTTTGCATGCATATGGTCAACCTACATGTGCCTTTATTTCTAATAATAAATACTTAAAAGGATACTGCTGAAATATTATCTATAATTTTAAAACTCATTATTTTACTTGCTGTTGTTTTATAATAACTCCTTGAAAGCATAAGGCAGAATTCTGCTTCTTTACTAAAAAGCAACAAAGAGTCCTGTGGCACCTTATAGACTAGCAGACGTATTGGAGCATAAGCTTTCATGCATCTGGCGAAGTGGGTATTCACTCACGAAAGCTTATGCTGCAATATGGTGACTCTTCGTTGCTTTTTACAGATCCAGACTAACACGGCTACCTCTCTGATACTTTTTTACTAAATTATCCACATTACTAATGTCAATCCACTTGAGGATATGGATTAATACATGTATTTTTTTCAAACCAATATATAGATAGGCCCAAAATGTGGCCCTATGTTTTTCTTTCTAAAAATCTTGATTGTGTCCATGGTTTTCATTTATAGATCAGTCCCAGAGGTAGGGTTTTTTAGTTTCAGACACTTCCTTTCATTCTAACGAAGACAAGCCAGTTTCAAAAGGTTCTGTCTACGCCTAGTATCTCTTTAGCAAATAGTGTTTTAAGCATGGTTCACTGAATAAAAGCAATCAGGACAAATGTCTCTATTATCTACTTTTTTTTTTTTGGCCTATAAAATAGGTATGTCCACCAATCCTCTTTGTTCTATACAAGGAATAGGTTGGTTGAGTGAGAAACTTTCTGGAAATTATCCTCAGGAAATATTATGTATATAATTCAGGGCATTCAATCATGTTATATATTTCTCTTGTTAATGTATTTGTTAATAATTTTATATAGGGAAGAATTTCTTCTGGAGAGTGAGTTGAGAGGTGAGTTTTTGTTCCTTGATTGGCCCTGTTTGACCGCTCTAGCTACCTCTGAAACAGCAGTGGAAGGGAGTTGACTGATCATTAAGTGTCAGGAGATATGCCTTGATTTGGAAGGAAAAACTAACAGCTAAGACAGATTTTATACTCGCATCTGAAAAGTGTTTGTTTGGATTCTCTAGTAACTACTTGTATTAATATGTTTATTGCCATAATTGATATTAATAACGTGATGTAATTGGACTGCTTTATTCAGCTGCATGCTTTCTAAAGTTTTGCTAGAAGTTTCTCATACATTTGATATATGGTGACTTTTGATGGCACCATACAAACTTGGTATAAGGTCTGAAGGAGCGTCAGACTTGATACAATGTCACTGTCAAAGTCTTGTACTGATTTCATTCCCATTAGTATTTCACAAACAGTAAAAGTTGACATTAGCAAGGAACAAAATTTATTTTCTAGTTTATCATAGTTGGGGGAGAATAATGAAATTACCATCTATTACCAGAACAGTTTGATAATATTAATGCCCGTGTCTGGTTGCTACTGTATAAACAAAAGATAAGGGCAGTATGTAAGTGTTCATTGACTTACTTTAAAGAGCATTTGGACCTAGTTTCACCTTTTCTGAGCTATGCCTATCTGATGCACCGTATGGAATATAGTGTGGATATCTGGAAAAAGTGTTGTTCTTAATGTGAATATAATGCCAGTTCATTTTTTTAATGTTATTTTATTGTAGAAATGAGTATCATTATTTCAAATTCCACACGAGTAGATCTGATTGCAAGCTTATATAAAGTGTTGTAAATATCCAAAAACGTAAATAGAAAGTCTTGTTTCCATGCCATTGAATTATGATAATGGGAAAATTCATTCCTGACATACTCCCACTACTGGCCCCATGAGTCAAAAGTTATGGCTGACATAAATATTTCACCTTTCTTTATCTCTCCATATTATACATGGAAACCCCTTGTAACTTAATTTCTGATGGGAAGGCATACAAATTGCTAAGTTTATGTTATGCAGTTATTCATTCAGTTGTCACTTAGGTACTTAAGGAACATGTCTCATATTGTTTGCTTTTGTAGTTTAAATGGATTATTTAAGAATTAGGAGAAAGGGAATTAAAAGATTATACTGAGCAATGAAAAAACAAGTTTCCCTAGTAACTAAAACCAAAGCATAAGTGAGGGAACCTGAAACTGGAACTTTACTCTGAAATCTTACCCTGTAGGCAGCTTATACAGCAAAAATGAAATACAGTTCAGCCAAGGAGAGTTTAAATAATAAGGGAAACTGAGATAAGATTTACCAGTCAAATGAGGGTCATGCATGATGCCATGTGATCCCGACAAAATGTACAATTAACCTTTTGTGTTATCAGACCTTTTTCAAATGCCTTCCAGGTTGTAATATTCCTCTATGAAAAGAAATTTAAACAATCTAGAGCTAAGTAATAATGGGAATAGTAACAGGTGAAGATTGGTGCAGTGAAAAGATGAGTCTTGCTTAACCATTGAACCTGATTGACTGTGAATGTTACAGTCTATTTAGTTCAAGTCATGGTTAACATTTATTTATTTTCCAGTAATGATTTACTTGGAGTAAAATACTGTTTGAACATGCTTAGATATTATGGAACAAAAGTAAAGTTGTTCTGCTCTTGTATTATATTAACAATACATTGTTTTCTAAAACTACTAAAAATCTTCAGATTTAGCAGTTAGTATGTATACAGACGTGGGAATATTTTCTACATCCTATTTTGGCTTATCTAGGATATCTGGCTAAGGTGCAGCATTTCATATTGTAATACATAATGTATTGCAATTGGAAAGCTTCAAGTAAATATGATGACTTTCTAGAAAAGTTTATTGCAGTATTCTAATACAGGCGACACAGAGGTAACCTCATATTGCTTTTTCCCCTCCTCTTCAGTATTGCCAGAAACTTGTTTGAATAAATATATATGCCACTGAACATTTCTTTTTTGCCCACTCCCAATCCTTTCCCACAGAGCTCAGTCATATACTGTACATTTTCTTCAGCTGATATCAGCAGTATCAGTCTTGCTTTCTGGACAGCTATCTTCACAGACACTAAATAAACTTCCTGACATATAGCTTAGGATGAGTGGCAAAAATGGACTTCAGAAATTACTCCTAGACAATGAATCTATTAATAAAAGATTAATATTGAGAACATGAACGTGAGCTGGAGTGTTTCCAAGGAGGAACTTGCCAAAATGATATCCAGGGGTTGGATTTCACTATTTCTGGCTCATTACGTTTTTGTATGCTTATGCAGCTAATGATTGGAGGATGACAGTGGTATGCTGTAGAACCAAAATCCATATCAATAGTTTCACTTTAGTGCTCCATAACATATAGTTTGAGATTTAAATAACAAATATCTTCTTACAGTACAATTTCATTAAAATTAAAGATATATGTTCTAAATAATGTTTTAGGAAGTGAGTATGGCCAATAATCAGATGTTCCGAATTATATTTTAATATAAATAACAAAGGGTCTTATTTCAGACTTGCTGTATGAAGGTGGGTTTATTCTACAGTGGGGTGAGTTAAATGTGTGGTTTTAAACTGAATGAACCCCTTGGCAATAACTGAGTTCACATTAACATATTTAGGTTTGGCTGGGTCAACCACACATTTAAATAAGGATTTTAAACAAAAGTCAATCTGTCTGTCAGTCTTTCTGTCTGTCTTTCTTTCTTTCTTCATATGGACTGGAAAGGACTGTATACTGACCTGCCAACTCAGAATTTGGCATGGGTTGGCTTCACATAAGAACTTCAGTATAATATGCTCCTGCTGACGCCCCAGTTGTTAGCACTCCTGTTGCTTTAAATCCCGCTGACTCTAATATGCTGATGATTTGGGGTCCATTGCATATTCTTAGGTAATGGGACAAGAGGTACTTTTTGCCTCCCCAGATGCCAAGATTAGAAAACTGATTTTACTGCTCAAACTAAGTCACCACAATTGCAGAAAGTTACTAAAACCTGCCATTTATTCTGTGGAAACATGTTTACAACAGGATGTTGGAGTTCACTTCTCTCTTGCAATATTGTAAGAGTGACCTAGTGAAACCTGTTATAAATGGGAATAAAAAGAGGAGAAGGAGAATGTTGAAGAGGGGAGAAATGGAAAGAGAACAAAAAAAGAAACAATTCAGAAGAGCTTTATAAAATGTTGCGGTAGGATGAAGTCAGACAAGAATGGACATTGCATGTGGTATTTTACCATTTTGTTGAGCTTTTTAAAACTTGTTTTAAATTTAGTTTAAAATTGCTCTGTCCAAACTCAGTGACCTCATGTAGGGACCTCAGATTTAGGAGGACTTCTTAGGAAAACTCTAATAGAAAACTACTATGTTATTGATTATTCACATGTTTATACAATACAGTGTGGGCTAGATTATGATCTTTAAATCTGTGCATTCGTGGCCTGTTGGGTGGTGTAGAGTATCCATGATGTACTGGGAGCCTGTAGATAGAATTTTTGTTTAGTGAGTAATATTTCTTTTTGGGATTGACTCATAGAAGTGTAGGACTGGAAGGGACCTTGATACATCATCGAGTCTAGTGCTCTGCACTCAAGGCAGTACTAAGTAATAACTAGATCATACCTGACAGGTGTTTGTCTATCCTCTTCTTAAAAACCTCCAATGATGGAGATTCAGCAACCTCCCTAGGCAGTTTGTTCCAGTGTTTAACTACCCTGTCAGTTAGGAAGTTTTTCCTAATGTCCAACCTAAATCTGCCTTGCTGCAATTTGAGCCCACTGCTTCTTGTTCTATCCCCAGAGGTTAAGGAGAACAGTTTTTCACCCTCCTCTTTGTCACAACCTTTTATGTACTTCAAAACTTTTCTCATATCTCCCCTCCTGACCCCCAGTCTTCTCTTCTTCATACTAAATAAACCCAATTTTTTCAATCTTTTTTCATAGGTCATGTTGTTTAGATCTTTAATCATTTTTGTTGCTCCCCTCTGGACTTTTTCCAATTTGTCCACATCTTTCCTGAAATATGGTACACAGAACTGGACACAATACTGCAGTTGAGGCTTTATCAGTGCAGAGTTAAGTGGAAAAATTACTTTTCATGTCTTGGGACTGGTCCACACTACACAGTTAGGTCAACATAAGGCAGCTTACATTGACCTAATTATGTCAGTGTCTACACTACAGCCTTTCTCCGGCCAATGTAAGGGCCCTACTATACTGACGTAATAACTCCACCTCCATGAGAGGTGTAAGGCTTATGTCAGTGTAGTTGTATAGACACTGCCTTACTTACATCACCTCTTGGCTGTCTTGTTAATTTCACAGCAGAAACCGTGAAATTAACAAGAAAGCCGGGCAGCTAGAGCTCAGCTGCACCTTGCTTCCCTGGACAGCTGGGTGCCGGAATGAGAATGGACCCTGCTCCAGGCTTGGAGCTGGGGCGAGAAACCTGGGTGGCTGCACCCTATGGTTCTGAGCTGTGAAATTGACAAGGCTGCCCAGCCCCTGGTGGGGAGGGCCAAGAAGCCCCTTGCAGCTTCTTTTCCTCTCTCCCAGTGCAGAACAGGGAGGCAAGAAGTCCCAGGCGGCTTCCACCCCCCGTTCACGGTGGGGAACAGGGAGGTGAGAAGCCCCGGGTGGCCTCCCCCCGGCTTACGGTGGGGTTTGGGAGGTGAGACGCCCCGGGCAGCTTCCCCTCTGCTCCCAGCAGGGAATGGAGAGGTGAGAAGTCCTGGACAGCTTCCCCCCCCAGCTCCTGGCGGGGAATGTGGAGCAGGGTCGGGGGCAGCCCTCCAGGAGCCTTTGGGGCAGCCAGTGTCCCGGTAGGGAGCTGCCAGCGGAGTTGAGAGACCAGGCTCTCATCTTCCCACACTGCCCCTCATAGGTCGGTGGAAGCGCTCCTGCTGAGGACTTGCACCACTGACCCAAGAAGGGTAGTGTGGACATGAAGCACCTCAGTAATTACTGCAGTGGCTGTAAGTCAACCTAATATAGGTCAGTTTACGTTTCTAGTGTAGACATACCCTTGCTTACACCGCTCCTGCTGATATATCCCAGAATGATGTTCACTTTTTTTGCAAGTGTTACACAATTGACTTGTATTTAGCTTGTGATCCACTATGACCCCCAGATCCCTTTCTGCAGTGCTCCTTCCTAGGCAGTCATTTACCATTTTGTATGTGTGCAACTGATTGTTCCTTCCTAAGTGGAATACTTTGCATTTGTCCTTAATGAATTTCACCCTATTTACGTCAGACCATTTCTCCAGTTTGTGCAGATCATTTTGAATTTTAACCCTATCCTCCAAAGCATTTGCAACCCCTCCCAGCTTGGTATCATCAGGAAACTTTATAAGTGTACTCTCTATGCCGTTATTTAAATCATTGTTGAAGATATTGAACAGAATTGGCCTAGGATCAATCCCTGTGGTACCCCACTCAATATGCCTTCAGCTTGACTGTGAACCACAGATAACTACTCTCTGGGAATGGTTTTCCAACCAATTATACACCCACCTTATAGTAGCTCCATCTAGGCTATATTTCCCTAGGTTGTTTATGAGAAGATCATGTAAAACGGTATTGAAAGCCTTGCTAAAGTCAAGATATACCATATCTACCACTTCCCCCCTATCCACAAGGCATGTTACCCTGTCAAAGAAAGCTATTAGGTTGGTTTGACATGAGTTGTTCTGGTTTTGGTTTTGACAAATCCATGTTTACTGTTACTTATCACCTTATTATCTTCTAGGTGTTTGCAAATTGATTGCTTGATTATTTGCTCCATTATCTTTCTGGGTACTGAAGTTAAGATGACTGATCTGTAACTTCCCAGTTTATCCTTATTCCCCTCTTTGTAGATTGACACTATATTTGTCCTGTTCCTGTCCTCTGGAGTCTCTCCCATCTTCCATGATTTTTCAAAGATAATCGCAAATGGCTCAGATATCTCCTCGGTCATCTCTTTGAGTACTCTAGGATGTATTTTCTCAGGCCCTGCTGACTTGAAGACATCAAACTTGTCTAAGTAATTTGTAACTGATTCTTTTCCTATTTTAGCCTCATATCCCACCTCATTTTCACTGGTGTTCACGATGTAAGACATCCAATCACTACTAACCTTTTTGGTGAAAACTGAAACAAAAAGGGCACTTAGCACTTCCACCTTTCCACATTTTCTGTTATTGTCTCCCCCCCCCCCCATTGAGTAATGGGCCTACCTTGTCCTTGGTCTTCCTCTTGCTTCTAATGTATTTGTAGAATGTTTTCTTGTTACCCTTCATGTCTCTAGCTGGTTCAATCTCATTTTGTAATTTGACCTAGTTTCCACTTTTTGTAGGACCTTTTTGATTTTCAGTTCATTGAAGATCTCCTGGTAAAGCCAGGGTGGTCTTTTGCCATAATTCCTATCTTTCCTATGCAGTGGCCTTAATAATGTCTCTTTGAAAAACTTGCAACTGTCTTGAACTATTTTTTCTCTTAGACTTGATTCCCATGGGGATCTTATCAACCAACTCCCTGAGTTTGCTAAAGTCTGCCTTCTTGAAATCCATTATCTTTATTCTACTTTTTTCCCTCGTACTGTTCCTTAGAATCATGAACTCTATCATTTCATGATCACTTTCACCTAACCTGCCTTTCACTTTCAAATTCTTAACCAATTCATCCATATTTGCCAAAATCAAATCTACAAAGCCTCTCCCCTGAAATAAAAAATTGTTTCCAGTGCATTCCAAGAATTTATTGGGTAATCTGTGTTCTGCTGTATTATTTTCCCAACAGATGTCTGAGTGCTTGAAATCCCCCATCACCACCAAGTCCTGTGCTTTGGATGATTTTGTTAGTTGTTTAAAAAAACCTCATCCACCTCTTCTTCCTGGTTAGGTGGTCTATAGTAGACCCCTACTATGATGTCACCCTAGGTTATAGCTTGCAGTATCATTAGTGCCCACATGGATGAGAAGCATTGGGTAGTAGTCAGAGGGCTGGATGACAATTCCCTCTGTAACGTCTCGGATACGGTCCCCCCGGCAGGCAGCACGCCTCCTGGGATGCCATGTCAGGCTGACGGATGGGTGCTTCCGTCCCCTTCAGAAGGGAGTCATCAACCACCACTACCCTACATTTTCTCTTGGGAGTGGTGGCTGCGATCCTCCCAGCCTTTGAGGCACAGCGCTTCTCCTCCTCCATTTTGGGGGAGATTCCTCATCCCTTGTTGCCAAGGCAGCACAATAGTTCTTCATCACTATCACCAGTGGGTTAGGACCAGAGGTGGGGCACTGCCTACCACCCTGTGACAGAGCTATATCCTCCTCTCCTGGTGGTGTGACAGTTGTCCTCTCTAGCTAGATAGCTTCCTCAGCCTTGGGGTTACCATATGAATACTCTAGATGAATTCCTCATGTGCATGGATGCTCCTCAGCCTAGCCATCTCCTCCTTGTAGCTCTCCTACCGGCTTCCTGAGAGATTCCGTCAGCAAATCCCTGGACAGTCTCCCCAGTGGGCTTTCTGTGAAAGGGAAATGCAGGCCAGAGACTCTGCAAATCCACACCAGGATGTGAGTAGATGCATCCATGGTCAGGCTCTCTGTCTGGATACAGGCGCAGGTGGCGAAGACAGGAGCAGCACTGGCAGTGGCAATACAGCCTTTCCTAACCATATTGATTATATTACATTTCCTTCCCATAAACTCCATCTCAAACTCCGTTGTTTGCTGTCCCCTGTTTGCTAGCTCGCCTTGGTTGTTTAGCCTCTGGCTTTTAAACCTTTCTCTCCTAAATCAGCTCTACCCCTTGTTAATGAAACAGGGGATGGTGATCTCAAGGCTGATTGAGGATGATCAAAGATGATCAAGGGAACAAAGGCTCAAACAGTCCCCAAATGCACAATCCCAACTGATTCTGTAACTTCAAGTAACCTGAAAGAAAGAGGAAAAAAGACCAAACATCCAAACAAGCTCACTCATCCTATGATTAAAACTCGCACCTTGTTCAGCATGGTCAGTACATATTACAGAAGAAACCTTTCTGAAAATTTAGTGGATACTACCCTTTGTGCACTCCTTTTTTTGGGTAGATAGATCCCAGAAGCAGTGTGTGGGATCCTTAATGAAATTGTGCTTGGTCTTTGCACGTGGACTCTAAAGAGTGGGGATGTTCTTATATGATTCTTACACGAAGAAACTATTGAACTGCATTTGCTGGTATATTTGCTTTGGGTTCAGTTAGGTAAGAGTATCACCATTGCCTGATGTGCAATGTGCTAAGATAGATTTATTGTCATTAAAATTAATTTAACAGCATCCTGTTACTTCTTTATTACATTGCTGCTCCTTTGATAGTGGTCCAAAGTACTTATGATCTGTGTTGTTTCAGTAAACCAATGAATGATCATTCTTTATATTGAGAGGACTGCTTGTTGTAAACTGAAAGTTTGTTCTAATAGAATAAAGAAAGGGCAGCTGTGTTTATGTACCGACAGTCTGAAGTTTTCAGTTATTTGAATCACATCTTCCATGTACAACCATAAAATGATTTTATCCACCATTACTTACTTGCTTGAATTGAACATAATCACTGATTAATCAGAACCGTTAGAGTGAATGAATGAATATTGTAATGGATGATTGTAAATGTTGACTCATAGGTCCCACTTGAAAACAAACTGGCTGGTCCAGCTTAATGAGGTTTTTCTGGAGAGTGTACAAATTTTAAATAATTAAAATTAAATTCAATCAGAGTCTGCTGTAATTATAACTGAAATTACATGGTTATCGTCCTTGCGGGGGAGAGGAGGGAGGAAGTTCAGTTATTTTAAATATTGGTGGGGTTTTTAATCTCAGACTGTACGTCTCTATGAATGGTCTCTTTGCAAGAGTTCATGACATGAGAGGTACCATCCAGAGTTGACATTCACCTCTATTACAGTGTTCACCAATACCTGGTTAACTCCAGCTTAGCTTTACCCTTTCCTTGTACAGATGTTCACAGTAAGGGCCCTAAAGATTGGCTGGTTGGGAGAGAGAAGTAGGATATTTTGGGGAATGTTGGATTTCACACAATGTGATAGGACTGGGATGGATCCATATCTGTGGAATTTTATTGCTTCCTGTTTAATAACACAATGCACTGTGCTAAATTTATATAGATGTGTTCATGCAAATTATCAGTATTTTATATGCAGTTACAAAGAGCTTTGATGATCCAGCATAATTTAAGCTTAAAGCCAGTGGGAAAAGAGAGTTTTTATTTTCTCTTAAATTCAGCAAATCTGTGTTTCTGATGAATGTGGAAGTTGTGTGTGAGACAATCCTTATCATCTTATTTATTTATTTATGTATAGTCATTTTGGTGGTGCTCATCACCATACGACTTGAGTGCATCTATCCATAATGGAACTTATGGGGATGAAAAAGTCAGCAATATCAGGAAAATGGTGCTAAGAATGCCCTAAAATGTAGTAAATTATTGTTAAAATCAATTGGTCTGAGCATGCTGCTATTGGATAGCCAATGGAATTTTGCTTGAAGGATTGGGCCTGTCATGATTACTCAACACACTAGTAATCAAAATAAATCTCTAGGATAGTGCAGAATAGGCTGACTGGACATAGCTGGGAGAATTTTGTGTTAAGTGAATCTTACAAATAGACTTCTATTTGGTGTGCTTAAATAGAATGAATTTCTATTATCTAGCCTAAAAGTTACAACAGAACACATTTAAGTCCTCAAATTTATTCTTTAAAGACACACTTCAGAAATGTTCCTTAGATGAGACAAAGAACAGTTACATGTTCCTAATTCCAGGATGATGTACATTTTCTTAACTAAAGAAATAGAAGCAAACAAAATATTTAAAGGAAATTGCCCATCAAAATATATACAATGTTTCCATTTCTGGTGGAACATAAAACATTTCTTCTTTGTCACTTATTCCTTCAGCTAAACATTCTGTTCATTTTCAAATTCAAGGCATTAAGGATATGAGTAAAATAAATCTGAGTATCCTGCCCATAACAACAGCAACAAAAAACATAGCAGTCAAATATTGGGATTAAGTTTTCAGCTAAACTGAAAACGATAGTACTAAGAAGAGAGCTCCAGAGCAAACTCCATAAAACAGAAGTGTATTGATATAAATAATTTTCAGTCAAAATGGCAGTGAAACTCTAAGTAAAATATGGATGGATAAAATGGCTGCTATTTAATGTGTCAGCATCTGCCAATAGTCACCAAACCGCAGTATTTGAACCACAGCCGTTTTTCTTCATATTCAAAATAGAGGAGGTATCCGACATATAACTGAGACTGTGTTTTGATAACTATTGGTGAGTGCTGCCTTTACAGTGACAACCCCTGTATCATTTATTTCTTTGTCAGATGATCCTGTCACTAACACTAACAAATATAGTGATGGTCCCTTTTTAGAAAGTTTGGATCCACATCTGAACACCTCCAAAGTTTAGATGTATAAAAGACAAGGTTACTTGCCCTATCTAATTTGGGACAAGAGAATAAGTAATCTCTCTACCATTCTAGTATGTTCTGGAGTACAAAGAGATGCACATTTAAAAAAACATTAAAATATATTAATGCTCAGCTCTTTCTATTTATGTTGAAATATTGATTATCAATAATAAGAAACATGTTTAATTTTCAGAATATCACAGCTCTATCATTTTAATATTTAACTACAGTACACAGCAAACAGCATTATTTGATGGTTAAGGAAAATAATGCCTTTCCGTGGTGTTATGCACACCTGCTCTTAGTTAAAATTGTGGTCTTCATCAGATTAATTTTTCAAAGAGATCATATGAAAAAGTGTCTGTTTACAGTAAATGATAAAAACAAAACAAAAAAAACTCTCCCTACCCCTTTGTGCCAAACAATGGCTTTGTGACTATTTTGAGTACTGGAGTGTTACTCTAGTGCTCCAGCAATAGAAGAGAGAAGCATTAGGCCTCTATAAGACATAATGCCTCCAGGGGCCCTTGAGGAAGTCCAGATAGGAGCAAATTGCTAGGCTTTTAACAATATGTAGCTTGGATTCTTTTGCATAGCTGATGCTTGCTAGTTAGTGGCAATTTGCAACACTTCTCAAGTTGTGAGTTTATTTTTATATAAGTAAAACACTGCTGACCTTGTTTTTGTTGTTCACATATCTATAGCTATCATTACATTGCATATACAGCATAAAAAGAGTTCATTGTAAATTTATGCAAAGTGTAGTCCCAAATATGTACGTTTTGTACAATACGCCTTTTCCTTACTGTGTGGTGTACATTTGATTTGTTTAAACGAAGTATTAGTCTTGTAATTCAATTCCATTTCTGTAGTTTATAGAGTATGTGATTCAAATGAAGATCTCAAGAAAATGTGGATATCCAAAAGTTAACAGTAAAATTAAGAAAAATAAAAATATCTATAAGATTTCTCCCATACTGTATTAAAAATAATGAATAGCTGGCACACTGTATTCTTCTGCAAGGCTTCAGTTCAAACTGATTAACCTCAGATGATTGAAAAGATTTTCAAATCAGTTTCAGCAAAATTAGTGTTTTATTAGCATTTCATACTGGATTTTCATTGTTGTCACGGCTAATTATGAAACTCTTCTATATTTTGCCATGTATGTGTAATGTACTAACTATATCAGAGTACCTGATTTTAAGTTAAATTTTAATGCAACTGATTTTAATTTGGATCAGCTTGATTTCTGCATTTCAGATGTTTGATGTGTGTGTATATATACATTAACTGCAAGGGTAACTTGCTATTTACCCTGTCCTTAATCTGTCTTTCCATTAACTTCATTGGCTTTTGGATTAGGCCCCTAGTAATTAATTTATGTCCAAAAGCTTGAAAGTTGATGTCCCTTATAAAGTTTTTGAGATGAGGTAACAAAAACTGAACTCGGTATTCAACTTGAGGTCCTACCTTTGATTTCTGTAATGTAAATTTCTGTAATTTCTGTATTTTTCTCTAGTCCTTTCTTAATATAGCCTAATACCTCGTTTGCTTCTTTTATCACCACAGACTTTTGATCAGATGTTTTCAATGAGCTGTTTACAAGGACACCTTTTTTCTTAGAGGCTATGGTTGATAATTATAAATTAATATGTAGATTTGATTTATATGTATGAGCAGTTCACATTGTTCTGTTCTTTTGTGTATTGCAGCACAATACACTGACTTTTATGTGGCAGTGGGTGACCTGTTAGCTTTGTTTGCGAGTTCCTTCTGAAGGTCCTCAAAATCCTCTTTAGACTTGATTAATTGTAACAATGTTGTATCATTTCCAAAGAGGGTGTGTGTGCCTTTTAAGGTAGGGAGTGCTGTGGAATCAAGTTGGAACTCAGGTGAGACTTTTATCCAAACTGGTTAGTATCAAAGCAAGTGATCCCAGGTCAACTACTGGTACTGTTTGTTTATGAAGCAGTATAGCAGTCTAAAGTTGGGGCCAATGACAAAGTTAAGGAACTGCTTTAAACACCATTGCAGTGAAACAGATTTATAACATGCTTTCACCAGCCATTGAAGGCATGGCCAAATTATATTAGAACTGTGTTTTAAAGCCATGAATGAATATTTCATAATAAATGAGAAAATGATGTTTACATTTGATTCCCATGAAAATGAATTATTATGTAGCTGACTGTCTTCTCCCGTCAAACAAGTATGTTTTCAATTTGAAACTATGGTACTGCAACCCTGAGCAGCACCAACTTGACACTCCATGGCTTTTCTGCAGCATAGACAGGGTGTAGGCAGACCACTGTATGATGACAGGCCATTGGCAGCACAACATAAAAATGGTGTTCTCATTCTCATGGCAAAACTAAGCCCTGGTCTACACTACACAGGTCGATGTAAGGCAGCTAATGTCAGTGTATACTGCAGCCTTGTCCCGCCAGTGTAAAGGCATGGGGTTTATGTTGGTGTAGTTAGGATCAGGCAGTGTCTGTGTAACAGGGTGTTACTTACATCTGCTGTTGGCTGTCTTGTCAATTTCAGGGCTCCATGCTGGAGCTGTGAAATTGACAAGAAAACTGGGCAGCTACAACCATCTGGCTGGGCTCCCCACTCCCAGCTGGGCTGTGCCTGCCCAACTCCCCACTGCCTGCTCAGGAAGCTGAGTAGCCCAGGTGGCTGCCCCCTCTCCTGGTGGGGAACAGGGAGGCGAGAAGCCCAGATGGCTAGCAGCTCAGCTCTTGGCGTGGAGCTGAGAGCCTGGTCTCTCAGGCCCCCACTTGGGTTGCCAACATTCTAATCGCAGAAAACCAAACACCCTTGCCCTACCCCCTGCCTCACCCCTGCCCCCCCCATTCACTCCATCCCCCTTCCCTCTGTCGCTCGCTCCGGGTTGGGGCCAAGGGGTTCAGAGTTCAGGAGGGGGCTCAGGGCTGGGGTAGGGGGTTGGGGTGCGGGAGCCTGCCTTAGCCCCACTGCACCGCCGACTGGACTTTTAACGGCCTGGTCAGCGGTGCTTACCGGAGCTGCCAGAGTCCCTTTTCGACTGGGCTTTCTGGTCAAAAATTAGATACCTGGCAACCCTAACCCACACACTATTCCTCTTTAGTCAGTGGAAGCGTTCCTGGTGAGTACACGCACCACCGACAGAAGGAGGGTAGTGTGGGCATGTAATTACTGCGGTGACTATAAGTTGATTTAACATAGGTTGACTTAAGTCTGTAGTGTAGACATGCTTCGTATGCAGGCACAGACTAGGATCCTTTGGACAGGCATGTTTTATTTCCAGAGATTTTGGCCTGCCTACAAGAAAAGGCAGCCCCCATCACTCGCAAAGAGAGAAGCTGAATGCAGGTTAAGTTGAACAAGTGGAACTTCATTAAACCCTGTGTACTGCTTTGGCTGAGTTTTTTCTAGTCTAATTTCCCTGTTTCCAGGGTATTCGCTCAATAACAGTCCCTCCAGGGAATATGGGCCCTCTGACTTCACTTCCACTGATCATGATGCACTCTGCAGCCTGGTCCATTTCTAGAAGAGTATGATGCATGTAAGTGTCTGTGACCTAGAAACTGCATATCTGTCTTCCCTGCTATCCTTTTAACACACAAAGGGGATGATATGCACTACAATTGGGAAGTAACTTCATAGAACTCCTTTGTTAGCTCTTTTTTTCCTCTACAGATTTGGTATGTTGTTCCATTTATTTAACTATCTTGAATACACTGTGTGTACAAACTCCAGATCTGAAAACCTTAGAAATAAACACGAAGAAAATCCAGTATATTTTCTAATTAATTCTGAAGAGTCAGAAGAAATATAGAAAAATTTCATTCAACCAGTACTTTCATTCTTGTTTGGCATTCAGTAGATGTACTGTATATTCCCAAAGTGTTAGAATAGCCCAAGGGACAGTTGGCAAGAGTGACAATGAAGATGAAGACAATTCTTGCTGCCACCCACTGTGAAGGGATCTAAATAATTATAAATTCACTATATTTCTTTAAATCACTTTACGAAGCAGCTATGCTTAGCACTTTTTGGAGGAGACATTCCTGCTTCACTTGCAGAAGATGCTAATCATTCTTACAAAAGTTAGAATGTTAACGATTCAGATACACTTTTTTTTAATACTCGTCTGCATTGTGTCTTTTTAATGAGAGGACATACTGAGTCTCTGTCAATGAGCCATCCTTATGTCCTATAACTCTTTCCAAGTGGATTAGTGTTTTAAGAATAAGGAAATGTACAAATGATTTAGTAAGAATTTATGGAATGAAAAGAACATCTGATTTTCTGACTTGTGTTCAAAGTTTTCTTATTATGAATTTTTAATGTCCCTTGAATTGTCCCTTTGATCTTATTCTTAAAATAATTCCATAGTGAACAATAATGGTAACCACCTTCTCTTTTGTTTTGTGCAGTAGCATGCCCTCTAAAATAGACCCTGCACTAAATCTCTTCTCTCTCTCTTTTCCCCCCTCATAAATCACTAAAAAAAACCAAAGTTCTTGTGCTATTAGTAATCTCATGACTCTGGAAATTATAATGTCTTGATCTTTTAGTATCTCATCCAGATGGGGGTCATCCAATAAAACTTTCCATACAATTACTGGCTCAATACTTCTGCAGTTTTCTATATGTTACACAGACAGGCCTTTAGCCAGTTTTTATTCTTGTTTTGAATGTGATCCCAGCTGTGAATAATATAAGAGTGTAGATGAGTGCTTGTTGGTTTAATTTTCAGTGGGTTTAAGAATTCTATCCATTAATATTTTTTTTGTGTGCCACTAGTTAAAAATTTCAGTCAGGTTTATAAGGCCCATTTATGAACAAAGCCATTTCACAGAATATAGTTCTCAAATTTTGGGCCTCCACTCTTTTTCTAATGCTTTATTTACAATAATACAATTACCCTGTGCTAGTTTGCGTTAATGACTGGGGAGATCCATAGCCTGTTACCGCACATTGTGAATTTATAAGTAAGAAAATAGAATAAGAATGCATCACAAAATAATTTTTTGTGTTTAAATTATTTATGAGAATGGATTAATTAGTATATTATGAAGCAATCTAAAATATATTGTAAAAATAATGAATTTTTGAGAATATTAGACCTCACTGCTGAAATCTTAGCTGAGAAGAAAGACCACTATTTTTGTGTGCATATTACTTGGCATGGGAAATTAGTGAATCACATTTTAGTGAAGTTATACATTTGTTGCAGTTTAATGTGGTTATACATTTTATATAATAATTTTCAGTCCAGGGGACACCAAATCAATTTACAGACATCAACTGGTCATTCTATTCATACACAGGGATCATTCCATTCACCAAACAAATGCAGCAACCCCTGAGTAAAATACAGAAGCTGTTTAACAGCTCTTAGCAACATTCAACAAGTTAAATTGGGCAGTGAAAAATATCATCACAAATTGAAACAGCAAATAGAAAATAATTACCCAGTAACAGATTATATGGAAGCCTTTATAATTGTAATAACATGTAGTGAAAACCTTCTTTTATGTCTTACCAAAAATGGTGCCGCCTAATGTCATGTTGGGTATTGGTTCAGAATAAGCGTAAGGGGAGGGTTTTGGAAGGAACTGACTGAGGCTAGGTCTACAGTACGGGGGGGGGGGGTGGGGTTGGGGAGGTGGGCCGACCTAAGATACGCAACTTCAGCTACGTGAATAACGTAGCTGAAGTTGCGTATTTTAGGTCGACTTACCTGGCTGTGAGGACGGCGGCGAGTCGACCGCTGCCGCGCCGCTGTCGACTCCGCCTCTTGCCGTGGTGGATTTCTGGAGTCGACGGCGGAGCCATCGGGGATCGATTTTATTGTGTCTTCACTAGACGCGATAAGTCGATCCCCAATAGATCGATTGCTACCCGCCGATCCGGCGGGTAGTGAAGACGTGCCCTTAAGAAAGAAGGGAATTGACATTGTGAATCTCAGCACCAATCTCTGCAGTACGTAAGTGTCCCTACATCTGCCATTCATGTGGTGCAAGACCCACTTCCTTCTCTGGGCTGTGCTGGGGTAACACACTTCAGCATCTCCCTTTAATCAGGGCGAAAGTTAAAAGGACAATCTAGCCATAGTGTATGTATTTAGTGGAGCCCAGGATTTGGCTCCAGAGATTTAATTACCTTCCCCTAGTTACTGGCAGCTAGGCTGTGAACTCCTTACTCTCATTGGTAAGCAGACACTGGCTGGTAAGAAGTCAATCTGGCCCTATATGATTTAAATGATTTTTTTTTTCACCTGATTTTTATCACTACAAAGGTAAACTACGAAACAATATTATTACATACAAAGTAAAAAAGGGCATTTATCATTAGGCGATATAGAAACTGAAAAAACTCCCAGATAGATATGTATTAAAGAAAACTAGATTAAAACAAGACTTAGCTGTTTTTCAGACCCCATAATCATTTTTTATGTGAAGTGTAGTCAAATAATGTTATCACTTTAAGAAGATATATGCTTGATCTGTCTTGTATTATGATGCATGGATCCACGAACAATACTAAACATCTGTACGGAATTATATCAGAAAACAGGGAAAATGATCATAAAGTTATCTTTATAAATTATGAGGATTCGTATTCCTAAAAAGTTCATCATGAAGAGAGAAAAATAGGCAGCTTGAGACAAAAAAGAATCCTTAATGTGTTCAAGTCAGAAACAGACACACACACTCGATTACATATTGCAGAACCCGTTAGATGTAGTAAATCATGTTAATTACTCTTGCACATTTGTTTTCAGTGCCCAGAAAACTATAACTATTTAAAATAAAGATGAATACAAGTTTATTACATACCAGTTACTGCATATAAAAATTTTTTTTACTTGTAAAGGATGTTTCTGTAGTAATTTTTTTTATTTGAAGAGAGAGGTGTACGTTTTATACATTGGAAATTATATCCAATACTACACTTTTACATAATTTTCAAGCAAAAATTGTCAATGTGATTCCAATTCTGTTATGTTACACTGAAGAATACATATTGAATACTGAATATAGACACATAAATAATACACTTTCATACCATTCCTCCAAAAATATTGTAAATAATATCAAGTCATTCTACAAGGATTAGTTAAAAGTAAATAATACCTTGTAATTTGTTGCCTTTCTCAAATTGCATTAGTAGAAATCTTGCTTCCTTTGTGTAGCCATTTTGTACACTATTGATTCAAAGGTAAATATTTTTATAGTTTAAAAAATTTCTTTAAAATCGATTTTCCCCCTTAAAACTATGAAAATCTATAAATTATGGAGTGAACCGTGAGAATATGCATGCTTCATATTTCAGTCATTTTTCACATTTTGCTTGTGTAATCTGTGTTATGGGCTATACTCTGTGACCAATCCGCAGAGGATGCCTCAAAGTGCCTGTGACAATTCTTAGCTTGAGAGTCTGGCTCTTTAGCACAAACTCTAAAGACTCATTCTTTTAGTGCTAGAGGTCATTGATGTTGGCCAAGGTGGTGGCCTTCGCACTTGCAGGTGTCTCACATTGGCATGGAACAGTACGGTTCATAATGGCAGAAAAGGAGGAGCAGTAGGCAAATCTACCTGTGTAATGCAGGCACACCTTGCTACTGCAGCTGCTTGTGGCTGTATCCAGTTTCTGGAAGCTCATGAGAGACTATAGAGAGTTTTGGATTCCTTCTGAGAAGTTCTCTCTAGTTGACAGGTCACCACTGGTAAACATGGAGGGTTTGCTGTTGCTGTACATCAGTAGTTCTCAAACTATTGTACTGGTGACCCCTTTCACATAGCAAGCCTCTTAGTGCGACCCTCTTATAAACTAAAAACACTTGTTTATATATTTACCACCATTATAAATGCTGGAGGCAAAGCAAGGTTTGGGGTGGAGGCTGACAGCTTGCGACCCCCCAAGTAATAACCTCGCAACCCCCTGTGAGGTCCCGACCCCCAGTTTGAGAACCCCTGCTGTACTTACTGAAAGTACGTTTTAATTAGGGATAAAATGTTACACGAAGCACATCCTGTTTACAGAAGCATGTCACAGCTTCTCACACTTTTCAGCAGGAGCAGCTTCCACATCCCAGTTGCTCTGTCAGATTCCCAGGCAGGTGCAGATTCTTGTCTCCCTGACTCTGGGGTGCAATCTAGTGAAGAACATAAAAGCTATGTAACCCCCTAGGAAATTAGTACTGTAATGTGAAACCTTATCACTGACTTCAGCAGTGTGAAGGCAAAATAACTTCCTAACTGCATAGAAGCTCTTGTGTTCTGATCTGCTGATTTAAAAGCATATATGTGTCCTGTGTTAAGGTTTTGTATTAGAGTGCAGGTGTGATGAAATCAGGGTATGTTTATCTGTTTGATATGGAACTGAAAGCCTTCTGGATAGAGCTGATCAGAAATTTTCCGACTGAACAGGTTCCCATAGGAAAATGCTGACTTGACAGAATTGAAATGTTCCACAAGAATGTGTCTATTTCATTGAAATTCTGATGGAAGCCAGTTAGGTTCCCAATGAAAACCTGCAAACCTGCCTGTTATCCTGTCACACCCCCTCCCAGGGCTCCCCGGATCCTGGCTCCTTGGCTTCTGTGGTAGGGCTTCTTTGGCAGCCTGCTTGGCGGGCTGCTGGGGAGCTGGGGCTATCAGGGATTCAAGGCTCCCGAATCCTTACCAGCCTGATAACAGTTCCGTTGGAAAAATTTCAACCATTTCTATCTGCTACTGTCTTTGGAGGGCTTCAGTATACTCCCTTTCGTCTTCTTCTGCCCCATACCAGTGAATTGGCTCAGTGTGGAAGGAAGACTGGGCTCATGATCCTAGCTCTTGCCTTACCATAGCTGTGTTTCTAGGAGAGGCACCAGATTCATTCAGGAGCACAAGGACTGGCATGGAATCCTGCCTCTTTCATTCTGGCCGCTGGGGTGAAGTCTGGCACTGTGTGATACAGTTATATATTTTGGCTTATCTCTATCGGTTTTATACTGCCACCCATCATTGCCTTCCACATAAAATCATTAGTGAAGTTGCTAGGTTTACTATTCTGGATATATTTTAATGCTAAATATAACAGAGATACCAGGTTTGCAAATAAATCAGGCAATTAAAGCTGCAGCCAAACCTCACATCAAGCTGTAGTTTCTCTTCCTCTGTGTAATAGGGATTCTACAGTACTATGCAATATAAAGACAAGTAGAGGTAGGATTTGAGCTGCATACTCACACTGAGGCAAGCTTTGGTTGACTGGGTAACTAACCAGAGTCATGCGTGTAAAAAGGCTATTAATATTTCAGCTGGATTATCACACTTGTTTGTGCATATAATTGGAAAAATGAATCTTTAGAAGTAGAATATTTTTGTGTTAACTGGTTCCTATGTCGTTTTAATTTACATGATAATTTTTTTTCTTTCTATTGTGATTGTATATTTAGCTTAGTACCAAGGCATATCAGATAGGAGCCAAAAAGACACACACGTCTTTTGGTTATTCTTTCTGACCTTTGCCAGAGCACAAAAATACGCTGTTCAGATATTTAGAAAAGCTATAGGAGAAACATTTAACATTTATCCCAAAATGTATAAAATAATAGTTTTGTATTGTTCCTTCAATATTAAATAGTAAAACAGCAATTAAAAACTGTCAGTATTTAGGTCTAAATTCTTAAGCCAACATTTTAAGTCAACACGTGGGGGCAATAGAGTGCTAAATGATGCACAAAAATGACAGAAGTAGTTGGTGTGATGTTGTGGTTAGAGCAGGTGAATAAGCCAAGACAGCTGGGTTTTGTCTGTGGCTTTATCAGTTAACCAACCAGTTCCTGCTCCCATTGAAATCATTGGAGCAGTTGTGGGTTTTCACTGTGTGATCCTGGATAAGTCATTTATCTTTTCCAGCCTCCGTTTACCTATTTTTAAAATGGGTGTGGTAACCTGGCAGATGGCCACTAAACTCAAAACACCCCCAAGATTTCTCAAAATGACTAGTGATTGTGGTTGCCTCCGTTTTTGAGTGTCTAATATGAGATACGTTGAAGCAAGCTATGTTCAGAAGGTGGGAGTACATCACTTTGTGAAAACCAGGCTCTTTTGAAGTGTCTCATCGTAGATGCTCAAAAATTAAGGCACCTAAAATTACTAGTCTGACCATTTTGGCTAATGTGTGTAAGTTAAAGTGGGTGGAAGGTGCTATATAAATACAAACTCTTGTCACTATATATTGGCTCCTAGAGCAACAGAAAATAGGGGGTTTGGCTTTCTAACTGCACACTTAAGTTAGAGATTTCATTTGTGCACATTAAGGATCTTTAGATTTTTTTCAAAAGATACAAATCAGTAACTGTGTTTTTGTATTCAGAATTGCAGGCACAATGACTTGCTCATTAACATACATACCCCTCCACTTTGTACTCACCTTTTCATTACGTGTAAAGAAGGTACTTAACACAGCTCATTCATCCCGTTGATCAAACAGCAATGGCGTCTTAAACCTAGAAAAAAATTAGTAGTAGGCAATTGCTTATATTTTAAGTTAACAATAAGCTTTTTTCTCCAAATCCTCTGTAATTCCTCATTAGTTGCAGTTTGAAATACTTGCCCCTGAGGGAGTTAAAAAAAAAAACTAAATTCAGGAGCATTCCACTTGCCCAAAGCTGTATGGATATATCCTACAAGATTAAACCAACAGATATTTGTTCAAATTAAAAAGATTCAAATTATTGGCAAATAGTTTTAAGAGTCACAATTGAAAATGAACATACAGATATCTCTCCTGCTAATGGATTAATTTCCAATTGGACACCTCTTGATTAGTAAATGATACTCGTGTTTCATCTTACAAGGGTACATAGCCTTAATTGAAAAATGAGTTACCCACAAACCTCCAGCAATCTCAGACTGCACAGTGATATATTTTAAAATGCAAAAATCTTACATTTCCAAAACAATGACAGTTTATTTTGTTGAGCAGGATTAGAAACTCAGTCTAAATGCCAAGGGATTTCTCCAAGCACATGATATGCTAGAGGAATGCAGAGAGGAATGTATAAAAAGGTTTAGGATAGCTAGGATTAAGAAAATGTATGACAGTTGCACTGAGTAAACTGATAGGAGGGAAGAAATTGCTTTTGAAACGAGACACTAACAGACAGCTTAACATAGGTACAAGCGTATTATGCTAGTACTTTGTTAATAAAAATACTGCAAACAGCTTCATTTTATGTTGGTCTTGAAATGTTATCATAAGTACAAAAATATGCTTGCTATACGGAAGAAAGCTAATAAAGCAGTGGTGATAATTTGGAGATAATATGAACTTTAAATTTGAATGATAAAATAATGCATTTTCCTGTATTTTTCTTTTGATATTACAATTAGTCACAATATCAGACTTTATTCGCAAGATGGCACAATTCATATGTGTATCCAGAGTGTTTTTAATTGTCTTGAAGTCCACAAACATTCTGGTCAGGTCTAAACTAGGAGTGCTTTGCTGGTCGAGCTATACTTGTATATGGATGCATAACTGGCAAAAGCACAATTTTGCTGGTATAACTACATCCACACTGGGGGCTTTTGGTGGTACTGCTATGTCAGTCACAAATGGCACCTCCTCACACCCCTAACTGACCACAATTCTGCCAAAAGTTTGTAGTCTCTACCTAGCCTCTATCATCTGCCTCTGAAATGAGCTTGATTCCCCCCCAACCCCTCAGATAACACTGAGACCTGATTAAATATATTTCACAATTTGCAAGCCTTAGCTTAAATTGGTTATACAGAAAGATAATTAGACAGGGAGTCTTAGGACTTGTATTACTTTAACCATACTGGTCTAGTTACAGATGTAAACACCCCCTAATGTGGACGTAATTATACTGGTATAAAGGTGCTTGTATAACTTATTCCCATATGGGAAGGATAATAAGCTACACTGGTATAGGACACCTTTATAGCCAGTACACCAGTATAATCACATCCACACTAGGGGTATACCAGTATATCAGTTAAAATTCAAACCCCTAACCAACATAGATGTATCAATACAAAACTGGTGTGCAGACCAGGCCTTAGAACTCCATCTGCCCTGCATGGGTTCACCTGGCCTGCAAGCTAATTCCAGCGTATAACACGGAGTTCCTGTTGAAGACAAAGCATACTGCCTTCCTGCAGACCAGGTAGAATTTTTAATGTTCCAGAATTGTGGGTTACTGCTGTTCAGTGGTTATTCTTACATACAAAGGCATCTGTCATACACAGCTTCTCTTTTGCGGAGTTTTTTTCTTGTTGCCCTTCTACCTTGCTGGATGTTGATATCTAAATTGGGTTCTTCAGAAATCGGGGCTTTGCATTGTAATGAAGAAGTATCCAGTAATGATAGCTTCTTTTCAGCTTTTGTAATATTTAATTAAGGTTTTAAAAGGATCCATTTCTTTGTGTTGATACTTGCTTACAGAACAACAAACTGAGTTCCTCAGGAAAGCTGTTAAATTATTTCTTAGGTTAGGATGCTCCTGTGAGGCTTTGTTTCCACCAGACTTGGATAAAATACATGCTATCTGTTCACTACGTAACTTACCAAGGCCCTGATTCTGCACACATTTTAAGATGTGGATAGCTCTATTGAAGTCAGTGGGACTACTTTGCACTAAGTTACTCATATGAAAGAGTTTGCATGGTTGGGGCCCAAAGCAGGTGGACATGTAGCTTTTTTAGTCTTTCTATTTCCCATTTGCCTAGTGTGATGGGTTGGATCACAGAAACCCCCTTGGGAACTGCCAACTGATGTGCCAAGATTACTTCTGCCCCTGCTTTCCCTGCCAGCTCAAGACTCCAGCACCCTGTCTTGCTGAGCCAGACACGCCAGTCTGCTCCAACACAGACCCAGGATCTGAACCACGTGCCCCAAAACTGCAGACTTAACCGGAAGCAGCCCACAGAAGTGTTCCTGTCTTTAACACTCAGATACCCAACTCCCAATGGGGTCTAAACCCCAAATAAATCCGTTTTACTCTGTGTAAAGCTTATATAGGTATACACAGCTGTTTGCCCTCCCCCCCAGGTATTAATACATACTCTGAGTTAATTAACAAGTAAAAAGTGATTTTATTAAATACAGAAAGTAGGATTTAAGTGGTTCCAAGTAGTAACAGACAGAACAAAGTAAATTATCAAGTAAAATAAAATAAAATAAAACACGCAAATCTAAGCCTAATACAGTAATACAACTGAGTACAGATAAAATCTCACCCTGAGAGATGTTTCAATAAGTCTCTTTCACAGACTGGATGCCTTCCTAGACTGGGCACAATCCTTTCCCCTGGCACAGCCCTTGTTCCAGCTCAGGTGGTAGCTAGGGGATTCCTCATGATGGCTCCTCCTTTGTTCTGTTTGACCCATTTATTTATCTTTTGCATAAGGCGGGAATCCTTTGTCCCTCTCTCGGTTCCCACCCCCCTCCTTCTCAATGGAAAAGCACCAGGTTAAAGATGGATTCCAGTTCAGGTGGCATGATCACATGTCACTGTAAGACTTCATTACCCACTTGCCAGCACACACTTATACAGGGAGACTTACAAGTAAAATAGAGCCATATGCAGATGCTCCAACGTAAGCCAATCCCCCCCCCCCCCCGAGATTCATGGGCTGGATTCTTAGCTTGTGTAAATTGGCATAGCTACATTGCCTGCAATAGAGGATCTGGCCCTACAAGTTTAGATGTGTTATGTGTGCCATTTCACCCATTTTCTTCATTAGAATACTAATTGAGGGCCACCCTCTAATAATGCTTACTCATGCAGAATAGTACCTTAATTCACAAGTAATGGAGTAAAGTTGCTACTCAACATGAATAAGAGTATCAGAATATGATCATCAACTACTTGGACATGTAAACATCAGATAAAATTGTACCTGCTTAGATTTATTTTGAATAATCTTCTAGTGTTCCTGAAAGATGACCGTATTAGAGACTGGATTCTGTTTGTAGGACGGGAAGAACATGGGCAGTGGTGGTTTAAACATTCCAGGACTACCACACATGTGTTTTTCAGTCCCAAGCATGAGGAAGACCCCCTCCTTTAGAGGGAAGAAAATGAAAGCATTTTGCTTGGGAAGTGAACGCCCCTGTATTCTTGCCATATCTGAATAAATTTACCTCAGGTACATCTATGGCCTTCATTACCTTAGTATCTGAATACCTCAAATATTAAATTTATTTATCCACACAATACGCCTGCGAGGTAGGGAACTATGACATTTTACAGATGGGAAACTGAGGCAAAGGGAGGCTAAATAACTTCCCAATGTCACAGAGTAAGTATGTGGCAGAGTAGAGACTTTAGCAGAGGTCTCCCAAGTCCTAGACTAGTGCCTTTAACACTGGACCATCTTTTCTCTGTGGGAAAAATGCTGCATGGGTTGATTTATGTTCTCCATTTAAAAACACATATGAGTAATTTTATTTTAATCATTATGAAAACTAAATCCTAGAGGTGGATAAGTTTGTGTTAAATATTTTAACTAAACCCTGGTGAGCTTCCCAATACATATTGCAAAACAGAATGATATAGCTTTAAAAATCCTTCTGTCCTTGTTTTACTTCACTCCTGTCATATGAAAAGTTAATGTTCAAATAGTACGTTATTTAGACATTTTGGAGTACAATTTGAAAGCTTCAAATGAGGGTTCATCCACAGGACTCCCATTAAACTCAATGGGAGCTGCATGGCTAAAAACCCACACAGCAGTTTGAAAATGTACCTCGTGCTGTGCTGAAGATAGATCCTTAAAGAGTAAGTGCTTGAAAAGGGGGGAGTAAGTGATGGAATGGCTTTCACTCTTCAATCAGGCCAAAAATCCTCCTCCACTCTCACAGCTCATCTAAATGATTTTCCATTGGAGTGGAGTCCCCGGCCTTATGACTCTCCCTTTCCCGCAAAGGAAGTAAAATAAAACATGCTGAAAATAAATAAAATAACCCTTTTCAGGTGTCTGAATGTTCTCATGTTTTCTCTCTCTTCATTTCTTACTTCCTTGTTTTTCTTCTTTTCCATTCGTTTTCTTTCCTTGCATCTCATTTGTACCATCATACTCTTTCCTTCCAGTTCTTCCATCTCTTTTCCACTTTCCTTCTCTTCTCTCTCCCTTTTCTGTTCTCTTCCCTGGTCCCCAAGTCTTTTTCTCTCCTCCTCTTTTCAGTATTCCCACCTTCCCCTTCTTTCTCTCTCTCTTTCAATCCCCTTTGCATCAGTATACCTCTTTCTTTGTCTTCCCCTTTTATCCCCCACCCAATGTCTGTCTCTTCCCCCACCCTGCTATATCCTGGTCTGCCTTGCTGCTGTGCTTCTGGATGGGCCTGATCCATGGAGTGAGATTCTTCAGGGCCTTTCACCTTTCCCTCGCCACGTCTTTCTCTTGCATTTTGGCCACTATTTACCGCTGACAAAGCTTCCTTTCCCCGTCCCCATCTGCTTATTGGCCTCATGCTAATAGCCCTGGTAATCAGTGGGTGGGCGTGGGCTAGACCTGAGGACTGTGAGAGGGGAAGTGCTCTGCACAGCTCCAGCAACAAAGGAGAGAGCTGGAATAGTTGGTACAGGAGGCAGAAATAACGTGCCAGCATCCTTTCTATAGCAGCTCAATTCAAACCTTGTGAAGAACACCACATAGTCTGGTTTCCCCTCTTTCTGTGTTTTAACCATTATAAACCCTGTAATATATAGGGCTACTCCCAGAGTAAGGCACTACTCACTGTAAGAACGGTAGCATCTCGCCTACCATTACTAGATATTTTTCATTATTTTTTCAAGTATCTCAATCAAATACACTGCACACTTGGAGAGAAGATAATGTTTTCACCCCTCAGCTCATAGAGAGCCGAGAAGCGATTGCTTTTTAATTATAATGGTAAATATTTTAAAAGCACTGAGTCCAATTCTTCCCCAAGGAAATGTCATAGAAGCCAATGGGGTTACCACATGGATGAATTTGGCCCTGGAAGCCTAATGTGGGTTTTCTTTTTTCCATTGTTGCCTGATAAAATAGGATAATGGCTGTGGTACAGCAGCACAATTAGGAAGATGAGAGCAACAATGTATAACATGATTTTTCCTGGTCTGGGTGCTTGGAATGTGCAGCATTAAAACTGTTAATGACAAAATATTGACTACAAAATTCCTTTGTTAAGTCAATTTCACAAATGGTTAAATTCTGCACCTACTTTACATCAACGTCCAGACCTGTATGATGTATTTAAGGCTTTTTCAGCCATCTTCAGGGCATGTTCAGTCATGATGTATAGAAGCTGTATTTTTACTGCCTCATTATCAATGGTTTGGTTGTAGAAGAGCTGTCAATATCATTTTTAGGGAGACTATTGCTGCCTAACATGATACAAATAATTAAGCCCTTGGAGACCATTATTCTAACTACTTATTACTTGCTCAACCATTTTGCTATATTGCTCAAATTTGGTGAAGACTAAGAGCATTAAATTAAAATTAAACCCTCTCCTTCTTATAAGTCTCTGGAACAACTTGTTTTCTTGTTTGTTTTTAACTCCCTGAAATTTAATACCTAAAATTTAGTTTTCTTTGCTACTGTTATGTAGAGAAATTATTAAATACATCATCCATATTAGTAAAACTTTTTAGAATAAGGAAGGTACTTTTTAGAACAGGAGAACTGCTATTTATTTCACTAGTTATTCCTTACCTCTAGTCTCAATTGTATTTTAAGGCAGAGCTCTACATTAAGGGGCATCATCCTGGAGTATGTGTGAGATCAGAAAGTACTGTCCCTCATGGACTGTCCATGCACATAAGAGGACTTAACTTGATGCAGCATACTCCTCTCTCTGTCCCCATCCAGCTTTGCTGGTCAGTGAAGGTTGGAAGAGCAAATATATTCCCCTCCTCACTATGGTTTGTTGTTCATGGGGTACTACAAGTCAGCAGTCCTTGTGCTCTGCTGAGGCTGGGCCCTGCTGAAGCAAAGAGAGGGCAAGGAGAGGAAGGTTTCTTACTCACATCACAGCAGCCAGGCAAAACCTAGCCCTCTCTGTTTAGGTTTAGCTACTTGAAAATCCCCAATCAGATTATGTTAGAGGGGAGAAAACAAAAGCCAAATTCTGGCCCCACGTATAAATCCAGACTGTACCTGCCAGGAGTCTGAATTTTATACATGTAATATGTGGATAGGGATTATCATCAGGCTGTAAGATCATGTGGTTTACACCTTCGCTATTGTAGAACTCACTTGTACTATTCATTTGTTATTCATGCAGTGTTGCTGGCTCATGAGACTTTGTGTGTCTCATGATATTTGATGTTTTTCTGAAAGTCCCCAGCTCCTGGAGTCATGTGATTACACGAGAATCTCAGTTTTCATTTAAAAAAAAAATTCTTAACCCTCATATTTTCAGAGAAAAGCTGGAAAAGGTGAACCTTAAAGGATTAAAAATCATAAAATACAAATCCCCCAATTTATTATTTACAGAGGGCCTGTAGAGTGCCCTTTTCTTGGGTTTTGTGGGGAGCCAAGATCAGTGGGGGAAACTTCCACCCAACACTCCTATTTGTTCAGACTTTATGACAGGCCATATGTGCAGTGCACTGCAGAGGTTTAGCCTTAAGGATATGCCTATAGTACATGGCTCTGGGGTACCAAGACACCAGCTCTCTGTTGAGAATTATATTTTTAACAAAGAACTTGTTTTATGGGACCAAATCCTGAGGTCCTTATTCACTAAATAGCTAGTTTAGCACAATTAGCACCTTACTTTCATGGACATTAAAATCACAAGTAAAAATTAAAGGAAAAAACAATGCATCAGCTCAGTGAAATGTAACACTTTTAGTTCTGGAGGAGTTTGGGTATTTTATGTAGACTTTAATATAATAAAACTCCCATTAAGTATTAATAATACGCATAGCAGCCAGTTAATCAAAATAATTCTATATTTTAACTATTACCTTTGTATTGCAAAATAACTATAAAATGTGGAAATATTTTTATTTCTTTTTAGCCCCACACACATCTGTCAGGTACCTTTTTAAACTCTGAGTCCATAGTATGAGTACAAAACCTTCCAAACTAGTAAAAAAGACAGAACTAAGATCTTCAATAACATTCTTCATTCCAGATCAAATTGGAATTTGTTTAAAATTATGTGAGCAGGAACATATGCTATTGATATGAAATGTACATCATAGTATCATAACAATATAGAGACAGCATAGCTGTCAATACATTTGCAGTTATTTCGATATGTATTACTGCATGCAACTTAGTCAGATAACTCATGGAAACAGCATTAGGTCTGCTCAGTCACCGTAATGAATCAATGTAAAATAAAAACAGAGAATATGTCTTGTCATGTATTGCTTTGACCAAGGATTCGTGACTGCCAGGTTCTATGCCTTTGGCAAGTCACTTACTTCTTTGAGCCTCAGTTTTAAAATGTAAAACGAGTATACAGTAGAATTATACTAACCTTCCCAACCACGCACCAATTGGCATGCACAGAACCCCATCATTCTCTGATCACTTCTTAGCAAAAGCTTTAATACGTGCTTGCTTACATACATATCGCTTGCTGATGTTTACAAACTATACATCATATTTCCTAGTACAATGAATTATTATAGTTATTGATACGCTGCATTTGAATGAACAGAGTATATTTTGTGCTGCATCATCTTCATCTCTGCTTCTTTGTTTATTCACATACTAATTTGCAAAATTCAGTAATTTGCAGTGGGTCTCACAGTCATTTGTGTGAATTACAAAAGTCTGGTATAATAGTACTCAAAGGGATGTTGTGATGATTAATTGAGGGCGAATCTGTCATCAGATACTCAGGCAACTCCTACCGTCCTCTGTTACATGAGTATAACCATGGGAAAATGTAGTCTTTAATGACTGTAAAGCACTTTGAAATCCCTGGCTGCAAGGCACTGTAGAAAAGTACTATTAGTAATAGGATTAATTATTGGCCAGTTCCCGAAGTCTGTCCTACTGAAGCAAAACCATATATATCCAACTTCAAAGGGCTCTAAGGGGTTTCTAAAGCCCTTAAAAGTACCTCAAAACTCACAGGACTTTTGGAAGTGTTGATGCCATGATAAGAGGAAGTTATTACTGGAATAGAGATGGTTCCAGATAAAGAATAATTCTTGAGTACATAATCATCAGGACTCAAACAAATGTAGGTGATGTAATCTCTGTTATGAGATGAGAAACCTTTTGATAGACTCAGAAAACTCTGCAAGAAACTTGTAGACTGAAAACAAATAATGGTAATTCCTCATGGAATAAAATCCCTTCCTCTTCTTTGCTTGCCTCTACCTGCCATCAGTTCTGTGGATAGCACTCTTGTGTGTCTACTAGAAAACTATATAGTATGGCCTGGTCTACACTACAGGGTTAGGTCGAATTTAGCTGCCTTTGGTCGATTTAAAAATGAATGTGTCCACACAACCAACCCTGTTCCGTCGACCTAAAGGGCTCTTAAAATCGACTTCTGTACTCCTCCCCGGCGAGGGGAGTAATGCTAAAATCGACTTTGGTGGGTTGAATTTGGGGTAGTGCGGACGCAAGTCGATGGAGTGCTCCATTGTGACCGCTCTGGACAGCACTTTGAACTCCGATGCACTAGCCAGGTACACAGGAAAAGCCCCGGGAACTTTTTAATTTCATTTCCTGTTTGGTCAGTGTGGCGAACTCAGCAGCACAGGTGACCATGCAGTCCCCCCAGAATCGTAGAGCGTAGAATGTTTCTACGCACCCCCTATCATCTCTGTCCCTGAGGTTATCGCAGATTAAAAGGTGAAAAAAACGCACTCGTGATGACATGTTTTCCAAGCTCATCTAGTCCTCCCGCACTGATAGGGCACAGCTTAATGCATGAAGGCATTCAGTGGCAGAGGCCAGGAAAGAATTAAGTGAGCGGGAAGAGCGGAGGCAGGACGCGATGCTGAGGCTAATGGGGGAGCAAACAGACATGATGAAGCATCTGTTGGAGCTGCAGGAAAGCCAACAAGAGCACAGACCCCCGCTGCATCCACTGTATAACCGCCTACCCTCCTCCCCATGTTCCATAGCCTCCTCACCCAGACGCCCAAGAATGCGGGGGTGGGGGGGGAGGCTCCGGGCACCCACCCACTCCACTGCAGAGGATGGCCCATGCAACAGAAGGCTGTCATTCAAACAGTTTGATTTTTACTGTGGCTACAATAAGCAATGTGGCCTTGTCCTTCCCTCCACTCCACCCCACCTGGACTACCTTGTCCGTTATCTCATTTTTTTTAATAAAGAAAGAATGCATGGTTTCAAAACAATAGTTACTTTATTTCGAAGGGGGGAGGGTGGTTGGCTTACAGGGAATTAAAATCAACAAAGGGGGTGGGTTTGCATCAAGGAGAAACACACACACCTGTCACACCGAAGCCTGGCCAGTCATGAAACTGGTTTTCAAAGCCTCTGTGATACGCAGCGTGCCTTGCTGTGCTCTTCTAATCACCCTGGTGTCTGGCATGAAACGATTGTCTGCTGTTGCTTTCACAGAGGGAGGGGCGACTGACGACATACCCAAAATCACCCGCAACAATGTTTTTGCCCCATCAGGCATTGGGAGCTCAACCCAGAATTCCAATGGGCAGCGGAGACTGCGGGAACTGTGGGATAGCCACCCACAGTGCACAGCTCCGTAAGTCGATGCTAGCCACGATAGTGAGGACGCACTCTGCCGACTTAATGCGCTTAGTGTGGACATACGCAATCGACTGTATAAAATTGATTTCTAAAAATCGACTTCTATAAAATCGACCTAATTTTGTAGTGTAGACACCCTATGAGCCTGAAAATGTCATGATGTATGCAGTGTGGTGTGAAAACACATGAGAACAGTTCGTTAACATTCAGAGAATTTCCACAAATAGTCATTGATGACAGACCTAGTTTTCACCTTGCACTTCTCTGTATCCACTTCATCCTTTCAAAAGTTGCTGTGTTCCACACAGCACCATCACTACTACTAATAAACACACAAATATTTCTCTGTCCACACATACAGATGTTCTTGGAATGGCTATGAAACTGCATTCAAAATGAGACTAACACTTTTGGTTGGTTTTAATGGCATAACATACCCATGAGTGAATTCAAGACTGCAGTCTCTCTCTGTGCCAAAGTGGGTTTTTTTTGTTTTTTTTAAAGTAGTTTTACCAAATTAAAGACTATGTAATATATTGTTGTGTGTGTGTGTGTGTGTGTGTATATATATGGAGAGAGAGAGAGATGCGCACACACACACATAATCTCTGTTTAAAAATTCGAAATCTACTTTTACAGCAAGGATGTCTAGTTTGTTTCAGTGTTATTGATGTTTTGAGATCTCTGACCTACTGTGTAATTTTATGTGGTGCATGGGGTAGGAGTACAGATCAAACTTAAGAGCATAAACTAAATCTGACTTGACACAAGCTTTCTTTGCACATGTATTTGTATTTATTTATAAAAAATGAGAATGTGTACATTTTTCTAAAATCCAGAACACATTAATGGGGGGAAAATAGCTTCCTCCCATATACAGGGCATTAGACTGGAGCTCAGTCAGTAGAATTTTGCCATTAACTTCAGTGGGGCCAGAATTTCACCCCTGAGTTCTACTCCCAGCATTACCTGTGATCTTGGGCAAGTTACTTTACATTGCTGTGTCTCTGCTTCCTCTCCCATCCTTTGCTGTTTTGTCTACTTCATTGCACTATATATAAAATAGTGCAATGCCGAGCATGATAGGACCCTAATCTCAGCTGGGACATCTAGGTAGTACTATAATACAAATAATAAATGAATGTATCCTCCTATTACTTCTTTTGAGGGGGGCGGGAGGTATTGGTTGGGGTGATGCAAAAGAAGTTTTAAGTGCTAGACCAGAGTGGATACTAAGGTCTATTTTATTGTTTGGGGAATGCTGCAGGGCTGAATTATCTGCTCAGAGCCTGATATGGAATGTTCTGATGCAGCAGACTCTGACCTGGCATTTCCCAGTTGGCAAGCATTAGTACTGATGAACCGAATGGAAGACAAATTGTATCTGTGCACGCACGCGCTCTCTCTCTGTCTTTATGAGATTTATTTCCTGAAATGTTGAATGGGTTTTGTGTATATGTGGACTTCGTCCCGTATGGTGCTGTAATGCACATATTTTTAGCAGCACAGTGCCCTGAAATAAAATGAAACTTACAGGAAAATACAAGGGTAGGGAAGGTTAATGCTTTTATCAGAAAAATGAAAATCTTTGGCGTAAGCGTACTTGGACTGAGTGACTAACATAAACAATTCAAAGACATCCTTAAGCAGAATCTCAACTCAAGCAGCATAAATATCAATAACTTAGAAGACACAGCCACAGGCAGACCTGAATGGAGAGAAACTATCAATAAAGTTTGTGAACACTTTGAGAAAAACATCTGTGAAAAACTGGTTGAAAAAAGGGCCAAGCATCATGCCACGTTTTCAATGGGAGACATTTTTGTGTGACACCTACCGTGACCTTGCTCCTTGCAGATTGGACTGTACAGCCACAAGAGCACACACAAGATGCTGTGATGTCATCATCAGACACGACTGACAACTATATAGTTCATCAATGTCACTGTGGTTCAAAATTTATATGCTATCTCCCAGATAAAGTCGGCCGTGGGAAGGCCTGACTAGAGGACTAATTCCTGGGGGCAAGAGGCTATTTCTCAAACTGGATTGCGGGGAGGGCCTGGCCAAACTTTAAAATAGTGTATTAAATTTTACTGGCATATACTTTAATTGTGCAGACTAATGTAGATTATAATATAACAATTAACTTTTATTAATGCTCTCATAAATTAGAAGCACTGAATGCTGATTTAATGAGGAAGCAGATTAAATTATTGTGGTACAGCATGTTTGGTTAAGCAGTTCCTCCTAAAATGGAAGACCGGGATTCAAATAAAAAAGGAATGCTAGCAATAGCAGTCGGTAAACCACAATGGCAGTGCCTGACAAACTTTGCTAAAGCTGAATCTAAGGGCATTTGACTTGCCTTATTGGCAGATGTCTATTTAATCTTTCTCCTTGTTGTACTCTTCCACTGATACCTGATTAAAGGGAAATCAGGACCTTTGGAAATCTAAAGTAAATTTCATTGTACATGCTGAATCAGCATTACAGATAATCAAGCTTGTCTTTATACATTTCTTTAATATCAACAAACAAACAAAAAAACTATATTTAACCTCCAGTTAGAACAACTCTGCCTGTCGTCTGGGTGAGTTTGTCACACTCTGTATTTTGTTCTGCCAGTGTAAACTGGAGTTTTGCTAAGGGCAGGTCTACACTAACCCCCCAAGTCGAACTAAGGTACGCAACTTCAGCTCCGTGAATAACGTAGCTGAAGTTCGAAGTACCTTAGTTCGAACTTACCTCGGTCCACACGCGGCAGGCAGGCTCCCCCCGTCGACTCTGCGGTACTCCTCTCGCCGAGCAGGAGTACCGCAGTCGACGGCGAGCACTTCCTGATTCGACTTATCGCGTCCAGACAAGACGCGATAAGTCGAACCCAGAAGTTCGATTGCTCGCCGCCGAACTACCGGGTAAGTGTAGACCTACCCTTAGAGTATCTGATCACTATGCTCCAAATAGAACAGTGTACAGCCAATCCCTACAAAGTTCTTAGACAAAATGAGTTTCTGCTTTATACACACACACACACACAGAAGCAATCCAGGACAGTCAACCTAATTGTCTGTGCCCAGAAAATAGGCTATGAGAAGCTATCATGCAACAAATGACTTCTATTATAGTGCTTTTCACAATTCTTTTTCATAGGTGGTTTGATTTTTTGCACCTACATTGTTTTTCATTCATATTATTGTCCTTGATCCTGCTAACACAGAATTCAATGACAAAACTCCCATTTACTTTAGTGAGAGGTGGATCTGTTCCTCGTTTTCTTTTCTGATTTAAGTCTCTTTATTCATTTGCATGGGCTTTTCATAATATTATAAATATATATCAGTAGAAAGAGACCCTGCTATATTAATAACTTTAAAAATTAGGGGTTCACATTTTAGGAATTAAAATATTTGTCTTCTTTTATGGATTATATTCTGAAGCAAAAGGATTTGGCCTCCTGAGTAAAAAGGCTCTGATTAAGGTCAGCCGATGAGCAGAAATGGTTCCAGTCTGCCACTGAAAAACTATGTACCACTGTCTGCACTGGAGATTAGAGCTGGCTTATTCTTATTCACATTTGGTCAACAGATGGTCCAACTGTTCCGTGTGCATTCTGGCAATGCAAAAACATTCACATCAACTAAAAAAACATAATAAAAATAAGAGAAATGTCACTGGGCATCTGACTAGGATGAATGCCTCACAGTGCCTGCTTCTCAGGAAGTAGGATGTTGCTGGCTGACTATAAAAGAGAGAACTAAGCAAGCAGGAATGTTGTCATTAGATTAGTAACTACTGATTCTGATCAGACTGAAAGACTCGAATGACAACCAGGTGCACAAAGGTTATGTAAGGATGGTACTGTTGCCCCTTGTCCAGTGTGGGTAGCTAACATTTGGGGCCTTAACTGCGTTGTTTCCTTTAGAGAGTCAGGTATTTCTTTGGTGCAGTCCTCTTTATTTACAAAGAAGATTCACAAAGTCCTGTTTCTGTGAACTTAGTAGGAACAAACAGAAGCAGGTTGTTTCCTTACTCACAATCTCCAAGCCTGCTTTTCCAGTCAGTCTTGTACTCCAGTGAGCTCTGTCTTCTCCCTGCAAGGTCACACTCATGACAGCTTCTCTGGCTCTCTGGTTGTTTCTGCTTCTGATACACCCGGACAAACACATCTGCAACCAATCAAAGCCCTAGCCCCTGCACTAGCAATCAGTCCCTGTGGAACCCCTTTACCCACATGGCTTGATTTTTGATTAGCCCTGCATGTGGCCTAGTGCCTTGGACAGTGGCTTCCATTATCTAAAGCTATCTTACTCAATAAAGGAGCCCAATTGCTTCTTCCATTCAGCCTGAATTAAGAGTAGCTAGCATGCCTCTCAGCTTTAACAAGCTCTGTGATTGCAGATCGATCAAAGGCATGCTTGATGGAAGCCATTAATACCTACCAGCATAATAGCACAAACATTCTTTCTTTTTTAATGTCTGAGCTGAGATTGACTAAACTCTCATGATGTTATAATGGCAGATTGTGGCCAGCCCTGCATGGGATGTAAGTGGGGAAAAGGTTACCAAGCAGTGCACTTGTGCCTCTATTGCAGAACAAGCCATGATCCCAGTCTTCGCACTCTACCTCCCTCCACACTAGCTAGCATTGCTGTGCTAAGAGGGAGCACATACTGCACCCATTCATAGAACTGTGTCTGAATTAGTCTTTCCACAGTCTGGCTGAGTTGGCTAGAACTTCTTCAGGCACTCCTGCTGCAGTGCAGCCCATCCTCGACCCTCAGTGCCAGGAGGAAATCAAGTTGGCTTTTACTTCATTCCAAAACACCTCAAAAGCCTTCGAGGTCAACAAGTTTGCTCCCCACTCCTACACCTGGATCTCTTCACTGCGTTGGTGGTATATTATGAGTGACAGCCCACTTCAACCCCTTTTTGCAGCAGGACCATAAAGGATCCTGCTCCCACTGCTACTGCTTTAATATTAAACTTTTAATTTGGGGGCCACAGATTGTAGTGGACTGAAGTGAAGAGGGGAAAAAACAGAGCAGTAAGGTATGCCTACTTTCTCAATCCTTCAGAAGGCGAGTCATCAACACACTTGTAAATGTTATTGACACATTTTCACAGAGTTCTAGTTGTGAGGTTTACTTGAATGTAAACCAAACATACATGGAGTGGGAAAATTATAAGAAATTTTATTTCAGTTATCCTGGAACATACCATAGATAGAGACAAGCACCTACAAGATCTCTATCAAGTATTCTTAAAACTACAGTACCCACCTGCTGAAGTGAAAAAACAGATTGACAGAGCCAGATGAGTACCCAGAAGTCACCTCCTACAAGACAGGCCCAACAAAGAAAATAACAGAACACCATTAGCTGTCACCTTCAGCCCCCAAATAAAACCTCTCCAGCGCATCATCAAAGATCTACAACCTATCCTGAAAGATGATCCCTCACTCTCACAGATCTTGGGAGACAGACCTGTCCTCGCGTACAGACAACCCCAAAACCTGAAGCAAATACTCACCAGCAACCACACATCACTGAACAAAAACACTGACCCAGGAACCTATCCTTGCAACAAAGCCCGATGCCAACTCTGTCCACGTATCTATTCAAGTGACATCATCATAGGACCTAATCACATCAAGGGCTCGTACACCTGCACATCTACCAATGTGATATATGCCATCATGTGCCAGCAATGCCCCTCTGCCATGTACATTGGCCAAACCGGACAGTCTCTACGCAAAAGAATTAATGGACACAAATCTGACATCAGGAATCATAACACTCAAAAACCAGTAGGAGAACACTTTAACCTGTCTGGCCATTCAATGACAGACCTGCGGGTGGCAATTTTGCAACAGAAAAGCTTCAAAAACAGACTCCAGGGAGAAACTGCTGAGCTGGAATTGATATGCAAACTAGATACAATCAACTTAGGCTTGAATAGGGACTGGGAATGGCTGAGCCATTACAAACATTGACTCTATCTCCCCTTGTAAGTATTCTCACACTTATCAAACTGTCTGTACTGGGCTATCTTGATTATCACTTCAAAAGTTTTTTTCTCTTACTTAATTGACCTCTCAGAGTTGGTAAGACAACTCCCACCTTTTCATGCTCTCTGTATGTGTATATATATCTCCTCAATATATGTTCCATTCTATGCATCTGAAGAAGTGGGCTGTAGCCCACGAAAGCTTATGCTCAAATAAATTTGTTAGTCTCTAAGGTGCCACAAGTACTCCTGTACTTTTCTGGAAAATTATGAATGATTTTTTTAGATGGCATTAATTTTATCATTCTGCTGCTGCTACAACACTGACATCAAGAAGATGCCTGCTAGCTACATATGTTGTCTGATGTTTATTAAACTCCCTTTGTAGCTCACATAAAAAGGAAGCTCTCACTACCCTACACATGTAAAAGGTAAAGAAGCCCTTTAAATGTGTTAATCATAGGCTCCAGTATAGAAGTGAAGAAAGTTCCAAGACCAGGATATCCTATGAATATTAGTTTGCTAGTAGCCAGTAGAATGATGTATTTTGTCCTTTAAATGACCCTAACACTACATGTCTTATCCACATGCAGAGATTTCTGACCTTTAAAATGTTTTTGTATTTTCATTCTCCAGGATGGAGGAGACGGTGAGAAATCTACTGCAGAATCAAGCATCTCCAGATCAGAATGGAGAGGGCACAGTTAATATCATGAAGGTGTATCAGGTATTGGTAGCTTTTCTGTTGTTTACATATTTAAAAAATCTAACAAGTGCTCTATATTTCCGACATCCATGTCCAAGTATTTTTGTTCTATCTTTATGAGTTATGAATGCTGGTAATCCATTATTATTAAATAATTCAGCATACCTGGTTCCTCCTTACTTTCTCTATGTATTCTTCCCCTACTGCTTAAGGTTTTCCATTTCCATAATTACATTTTTATCTACTTGCTCCTTCCCAAGAAACTCTTTGCTTTATTATTTTGATTGTTGCATCTACCTTTCAGAAGGGAAACATGAACCAAATGTTAAGCCTTATTAAAAACATGAAATTTATGGTAAAATATTCCAAAGCTCCTAAGTCACAAGATGTTACCAGAAAACTGTCACAGCAATGTTCTGTCAACCCATATTTTCAGAGGTGGTAGAACCCTGTATAAAGCTGCAAAAATTCATCTGACTTGCGTAGTAGGTGTGCTTTGTCACTTGAAGCGGGGATATAGGGAAGGTGAGCGTCCCTCTGAACAGAGAGTCCTAAGGGGCTAGAACAGAGTTGTTTCTGGAGAGAAAAACTGAGGGAGAACCAAGTTGAGGGAGGAAGCTTATATTGTGGTTTATGATTTATTAGAATTTTACTTTACCCAAGAAGAGCATGAGATTTGAGCTAACTGAGGGTCTTTACATTTTGTTGAGGATGTTGAGATATATTCTGCCCATTTACACTGACATTCTGAAAATTCACTTATTTAAATATTTAATAAAGACAGTCCCAATTATTCTAAAAGTTGCATTTCCTTGGTCAGACAGAAAAGGCCTCAGTGCGTATTCATACCTTTACTAACAATCCTACAAGAAATAAAATATTGAAACATGACCTACTTTGCAGTTCTCCAGATAACGAGGCACTTGTGAAAAACAGTGTATAGTTACTTTCATGTCCCTTCTTACAACCAGAGCATGAGGACAGACTAAAAATGCAAAGCCAAATAACAGTCACTCTTGATCAGAGGCTTCAGAATCGTAGACAGTTAAGACTTAATTTAAGGTTATGTATATATTCAAGTAACTGACATGGAAATAAATGTTAAGGTGATTCATTGTGTGATTTGGTTGTTAAGGTACATGACTAAAAGTCACAACTGTCATGGATTCCATTTTTGGATCTGCTGCTATCATGTCTGATCTTGGACAAGCCACTTAATGTCTCTGTTAACCTGTCTGGGCTTTAGTTTCCCTGTCTGTAAACTGGGGATACTAATAGTAGCTAACCTCACACATTGCTCTTCTGCTGCTTAAATAATTTAACACTGGGATTCTTCTATGTTTACTCCATGTTGGATAATTGCAACATGCATTTTATTGTTCTGTTTATTCATTATACAAAAAATGTGCTCAAAGCAGTTTCTTCTTTACTGAAAGAATGGCCAGCCTACTGCATCATATGCGGAGTGAAAAATGAGGAAAATTGTTTTTGAACATTTTACTTATTCTGAATTGCTTTTCAATTCAGCCATGTCCACACTCCTTTTTGTCCACTTCTCTGCAAGCTCTCACAAAAATTGGTTTTTGTTTGCTCAGATTTTGAGGAATGGCTGTTTTTCCATTTGAATGACTGTATTCATATGCCAGCAAGGGCATTCACACACTAATGTGGATATTTGCTATTTAGGCCGGAAGTGTCTGCTCTATGTATATAGTGTTTGTCATCCAATCAGGGAAAACAAACAATACCATGTGACTTAGGTGACCAGTCGTAACAATCAACAGTCAATAACTGAAGGGCATCACCACAGCAAATAGTTTGCAAAGAACCTACTGTCTTAAAAACTCACAAGGTATTTGAATACTCACTAATAATGAATATATTATTAAAATCCAATTCTGCACATAAATCATAAACAGATATTGGCTACATTTGTCATGAATTATATTACAAATACTTTATTCACTTATCATATGCAAGGCATTCTAAATAATATCTGTCATTTTTGATAGATCAGCACATTTCACTATTGGGAGTAGTATCTGGAAGTAAAACCCTAGCAGCTACACTTTACATTTTGATATACATCCTTCTTTCGGTGCAGTATGACAACATTGTTTCCCATCTACAGCTCAATTCGAAATCTGGGATAAAAAGTATGAAAAGCATATTTATGGTGTAGCATAGTACTTGCTGTCACACTGTCTGGACTGGCTCATGACTGTGAGTGCCTACCTCTGGGCAGACTATTAGAAAACAGGGCAGACACTCCAAACTGGTAGTGTGTTCTATAATTAGATCTCACCAAGCCAGTGACAAATGTGAACTCCAGTCTTACCTTGGAGTCACAGACAGTCCCCTTAGACTCTCCGGTTTATCTTGCCACCCAGACAAACTGGACTTTGTGATAAATGGTCACTCAAACCAAAAATCACACCACATCAGGTTGCTCCCAGTCCCAAAAGACCAGTCACTTTCCCCAGATCAATTGGTACTCTAGGTCTTACACCAAAGACGATGCTGGCAACCAATTCTATAGTAAACTAACTAAAGCTTTATTAGCTAAGAAAAGGAAATGAGTTATTGAAACCTTAAAGCAGGTAAAATATATGCACAGGTGAGTCACAGTTCGTAAATTTAAATGGTAGCAGTGATGTAATAAACTGTCAGTTTCCCAAAAGTCTTTTCAGGATACCCAATTTGTCTCTGGGGATCTCCTCTTTGTATCTGGTATACTTCCCTGCAAGAGTCCAAACAGTCCAGAGATGAAGGATCTTTCCTTGAATCCATATTTACAACTTCTTCTCACAGAAAACAAGCTGACAGTGTCAATACCTACATAGGCTTTTCCTTTGATGAAGAGAGTAAGGAATTCATTTTGAGTTTTTGACCTACAAGCATCACACACTATGACCATTTGCTTTGAAATTAGCTCTTTTCTGTTAGAGTTCTTCATTTGCATTCTACAAGCTTCCTTCTCCTTTGATGGGTTATTTAGTTACAGGGGTATACACAATGTAAATGTTTGCTATTACATTATAAGAGGATACATATAAGTAAAACAATGACAGTAACATTCCATTAGTTTTCATTAACTTTAAACACCGAATACACTCTGATACATTTAACACTCACTTTCCTCTACACTAATGCACAAGTGAGTTGGCCTGGGGCTTCAGCCTGAGCTGACACGTGGTCTGCCAGTGTCACACTTACTGTACATTCCAAATAAATTGGGGAAAAGTTTTAGTTTGAAACATGCTTTGGAAAATAATGAAGATTTAGTGATACCAAGATGTTTCATGAGTTTGTGTCAGTTTTGCCAAATTGTTTAAGTTGCCGGGTGGGGGACTAAAATTCCAAAAGAGTTGCAACATTTCATTTAGACATTTATGAACAAGTTTCAATTTCTAAAATTTGAAATGACTTTTAATATTAATTCTATTTAATTCCTTGAATTTTATTTTTTTAAATGTAAAAAGAGCTCAACATTTAATTGAATTATTTCATTTTGGGTCGAACAAAACAATTTGTTCAACCTGAAATGATTTTTGCCCCCATTTTTTGGAATTGCTAGTAAACTGAAAATTCAGTTATTCACATAGCTCTAATTCCTAATGCTTTATTGAGTGCAATTTTCAAATGTATAAGTACGGTTGGTACTATTTTTCTAAAGCAGAACACACCTCTGAGTTTAATGATCAGTTATCCAGAATTTTTTTTGCACAATACAGTCCTATATTTCGGAGCAAATCAGAAAATATAGAGGGAGATTTCTAGAGTGGCTCTTTAACACGAATTGTTGATACTGTGTCCCATATTCCCTGACACTATGGTAAGTTAGTATCATATGGTCAGCATGTTCAAATTAATATTTGAGTAGTCATAAAACACTGTGCACTGAACACTTTTGATCTATTGACTATTGGACACATTTGTTTCTTGCAAACCCAATGATTGTTCTGGAACATACAAAACTGAGTATTTATTACAATACCAATATACCTGACTCCAGAATAAATATTGCTGCTAATTAACTTCAGATCATAGAATGATAGAAATGTAGGGATGGAAGGGACTTTGAGAAGTCATCAAGTCCAGCTCCCTGAGCTGAGGCAGGACCCAGTAACCCTAAAGCATCCATGACAGGTGTTTGTCCAATGGGTTCTTAAAAACCTCCAATGATGGGGATTCCACAGCCTTCCTTGAAGCCTATTCCAGAAGCTACCCTCATAGCTGGAAAATTTTTCCTAATATCTAACCTAAATCTGCCTTGCTGCAGATTAAGCCCATTACTTTTTGTCCTACTTTCAGTGGACATGGAGATCAATTGATCATGGTCTTCTTTATAACAGTCCTTAACATATTTGGAGACTGTTATCAGCCCCCTGCCACCTCCCAATTTTCTTTTCTCAAAACAGGTCAGGTTTTCTAAACCTTTTAGCATTTTTGTCGCTCTCCTCTGGACTCTCCAATTTATCCACATCTTTCCTAAAGTGTGGCACCCAGAATTGGACACAGTATTCCAGCTGAGACTTCACCAGTGCCGAGTAGAGTAGGACAATTACCTCCCATGACTTACATGAAACTGTGACGTTGCACTCTATATGATTTTGTTAAAATACGCTAATGTAACTGGAATATGTTTCATGCAAAAGGTCCCTTGTAAGGTATCATTACAAAGCTTATAATCTACTGAGTGTGATCATCCCATTTGTATAAATGTACCACTCTTGTATCTGAACCTAGAAATATGAAATATAACTCTGAGGGCCTACTGTAATTATGCAAAGTGTGGGCCATTAATGGTAGTTTGGAATCTTGATGACTCCCATTAACCAGGACAATTGACTGCAGATGGCTCTGTTTTACCTGTAAGTCTTCCTGTATAAATGTGTGCTGGCAAGTGGGTAATGAAGTCTTACAGTGACATGTGATCATGTCACCAGAACTGGAATCCATCTTTAACCTAATGCTTTTCCATTGAGAAGGGGGGGGGGCAGAGGGACAAAGGATTCCCGCCTTATGCAAAAGATATATAAAGGGGTGGAACAGAGAAAAGAGGGAGCCATCATGAGGAATCCCTTAGCTACCACCTGAGCTGGAACAAGGGCTGTACCAGGGGGAAAGGACTGTGCCCAGACTAGGAAGGTGTCCAGTGTGTGAAAGAGACTTATTGAAACATCTCTCAAGGTGAGATTTTATCTGTACTCAATTGTATTACTATATTAGGCTTAGATTTGTGTGTTTTATTTTATTTTATTTTATTTTGCTTGGTAATTCGCTATTTCTCTTCCTCAGAGCTGGAGTTGCACTTTAGAGCTGTAGAGCCTCAGGCAGCTTCTCCTCCAGCTGGCCCTTTTCCCGATCTGTCCTTCAGCTGGTTGTGGGGGTTCAGCCTAGGAGAGTTCAGCAGGCAGACCTTCCCCGGTGTCTGTCTTCTTCCTGTTAACACTGGGCCCTGCAGGACCTGTCTTACTCCCTGTGGTGTCTACAGGCACCTGCCCAGCTATGAGGGAGGAGACTGCATTTATGCTGGTTCCCTTCTCCCAGCTCATCCCCAGTTGGTTGATAGAGAAGGAAGCCTTGCCCCAACTTCTCTGGGCTCCTGTCCGTTAAAGAAGCAGTACTAGGGTTTCCTCCCAAATCCTACTTACTTCCGGAACCGCTTCCTCTCTCCTCTCTCCTGATAACTCCCAGGTATCTTGAATCTATATTCAGATGTTTCAACTCTTAAAGAATCATGTCAGGTGATGGGGTGGACTGCATACTATCCCAAAGGGCCAAATGTACATGGTAAAATGGTGGTGGGAACAAGGCTATGAATAAACTGCGCCAGTGGTTACTAACCCCAGCTCTCAGAGTGACTTTGTGGACCTAGCAGAGGCAGGAACCAAGGGGGCCCTGCCGTGCCCTGCTACAAGACCCCAGGACAATCCTGGAGGGTTGGCAACCCTACCCTGAGAGTCTGTCAGCTCTCCTGAACTCCTTTACCCCTTAAATTTTCTGCCTTGGGACTTTACCGACCAGTTCTCTGAGTTTTTTAAAGCCTGATTTTTTGAAGTCCATTGTCCTTATTCTGCTGCTCTCATTCCTTCCTTTCCTTAGAATCATGATTTGACAGGTTTGGTCACAGACACCCCCTTGGGACTGTCACTTGATGTGCTGGAATTATCTCTGAGCCCATTTTCCCTGCTGCTTGGGACTCCAGAACCCTGCCCTGTTGAGCCAGACATGCTAGCCTGCTACAACACAGACCCAGGTCTGGTCCATGCCCCCAAAGCTGCAGACTTTAACCAAAAACTGCTCAGCAGGTCACCTATCTCCAGCATCCAGACACCCAGTTTCCAATGGGATCCAAACCCCCAAATAAATCCATTTTACTCTGTATAAAGCTTATGCAGGGTAAACTCATAAATTGTCTGCCCTCTATAACACTGATAGAGAGATATGCACAGCTGCTTGCTCCCCCAGGTATTAATCACTTACTCTGGGTTTACTAATAAACAAAAGTGATTTTATTAACTATAAAAAGTAGGATTTAAGTGGTTTCAAGTAATAACAGACAGAACAAAGTAAGTCACCAAGCAAAACAAAGCAAAAATACGCACGTCTAAGCCTAATACATTAAGAAACTGATTACAGGTAACATCTCACCCTCACCATCACCCTATGTTCCAATAAGCTTCTTTCACAGACTAGACTCCTCCTAGTCTGAGCCCAATCCTTTCCCCTTGGTACAGTCCTTGTTAGTTCCAGCAGACATCTTAGGTGGAAATTAGGGGTGTTCTTATGACTGGCAGCCCCCTTTGTTCTTTTCCTCCCCCTTTTATAGCTTTGGCACAAGGCGGGAATCTTTTGTCTCTCTGGGTCCCCACCCCTCCTTCTAAATGAAAAAGTACCAGATTAAGATGGATTCCAGTATCAGGTGACATGATCACATGTCCTGTGAGACCCCAGCCTCCATTCTTCCTGGGCTGGTTTACAGGTACACGGGAAGGCTCACAGGTAAACAAACCATTTACAACTAATTGTCCTAGTCAGTGGGAGCCATCAAGATTCTAAACCACCATTAATGGTCCGCACTTTGCATAATTACAATAGGACCTCAGACTTATACTTCATATTTCTAGCTTCAAATACAAGAATAATACATGCATACAAATAGGATGAACACACTCAGTAGATTATAAGCTTTGTAATGATACCTTACAAGAGACCTTTTGCATAAAGCATATTTCAGTTACATTATATTCACATTCAAAGCATATTTTCATAAAACATATGAAGTGAAACGTCACACATGAAATCTATCATTTCACCCAAATTGCCTTCCACCTTTAGATTCACAAGCAGTTCCACCCTGTTGGTCAGAATCAAGTCTAAAATGGCTGTCCCCTGGTTACTTCCTCCATTCTCTGAAACAAAAAGTTGGCCCCAATACATTCCAATAACTTATTGGACATTTTGTGTTTTGCCATATTACCTTTCCAACCAATGCCTGGGTAAAGTCCCCCACTGGTACTGGGTGTTGTGTTTTGGATATTTCTTTTATTTGTTCTAGTAATGGCTCATTTAACTAGTCCTCCTAATTTGGTGATCTATAGGAGATCTTTAGCATGATGTCACTCCTGTTTTTTCCCCCTTTACCCAGTGAGTTTCAACTGGTCTGTCTTTCATCTCCTTCTGGACCTCAATAGAAGTGTGTAATGTAATTTGATGTATAATGCAGCACCTACTCCCTTGTTTCTCCTTCCTGTCTTTCCTGGCAGGAATACCAATACTCCAGTCATAAGATTAATTTCACCTAGTATCTGTGATGCCAAATGTCATAATTTATCTTATGTACTAATACAGTACACTGGAATCTTCCTGTTTATTCCCATACTCCTTGCATTTGTATATAGATATCTCAGAGGTTGAGCAGATTCCCTTATTGCTTTCCCTCTTGTTGCTCGTATGGCCCCACTGTAATTTTCCATGTCCTCCCCAACATCAAGTCCTTTGTTAAGGTCACTTTTTTATGTTTACCTGTGGGCTTTTTTCACCTGCCCCCTTTGAACCTGTAAAAGAGGATAGAATAACCTCATTCTACCTGTAATTTCCCACGTCCTCCCCAACATCAAGTCCTTTGTTAAGGTCACTTTTTTATGTTTACCTGTAGGCTTTTCTCACCTGCCCCTTTTGAACCTGTAAAAGAGGCTGGTGACTCTTCCCTTTCTTGTTCAGGTGGACCCCATCTCTTCCCAGTAGACCTCCTTCCCAGACCTCCTTCCCATGGTTGAAGAAGCCAAAACCCTCCCATTGACGCCATCTGTACAGCCATGCATTAATTTACAGGATGCACATATCCCTGCCTTGGCCCTTACCCTCAACTGGGAGGATGGACAAGAACCCAACTTGCACCCCTGACTCCTTCACCCTCACTCCGAGTCCTGTAGTCACTGGTGATCTGTTCGGGTCATACCTGGTCATTTCGGTGGATTAGTAATAAGGTACAGCTCACAGCATGCATTATTATTATTAAACTCTGTTAGGCCTTGTCAAAATTCTCACTTGAAATGAAGATTCTGCACCCTTATAGTAGAGGGAACTGCCTTGGGGGAATTCAGTAAATTGGGCTTAAGTACCTTCTATGGTGTAAGTGAATTTAGATGCAGGAATGCAAATAAAATTTTGTTCAATTATACTGCATGATTTTTGCATAATAATAACTCGGGCTGTGAGAGTGAATATTCACATAAATTGAGACCATAATACAGAATAAAGAATATGTGTGTTTTAAGTGATGGGGGGGTGGCACTCAAAAGATCTGGAAGTTCAGTTTAGTTAAAGACTGCAGAATTCTGAAGCTTATCTGAAGTTTATTGGGGTTATGAGCCACTTAAGCCTAAGTCTATTAAAGGCCAAACAAATGCTGGCCCAGTCAAGATGCAAATCCTTTATGGGAGATGGGAAATGGTCACTATGAATAATGAGGAGAAATGGATGAATCCAGTTTGTAAAAGCAAGGACTCTGCAAGCCTTTCTTCATATGTTTATTCTTGTTTTCCAGAAATTTACGAATAGATTATTTCTTATCCACTTGATCCTTTTACTGCATGTATGCCACAGGGAGAGTCTCATCTGATTAAAGATCAGACAGGCAATCGAGTCTTTCAGGTTTCCTTTAAACTTATTTTGACTTTATTTGCCAGTTTGACAATCAGAATAGATAAGGAAGAGAAAGAGTTTGCTGCAAGATCACGGTCGATCACAGTTCGGAATTTGCCAGACAAGTACTCTGAAGTGCAGTACAGACAAACATACACTTGTTGGTATACATTATGTAGGTTACCAGAGAGGAAGGATTATCTTGTGTTTAAGGCAGTAGGACTGAAAAGACCAGAGTTCAGTCCTGTCTCTGCCACAGACTTCCTGTATGACCTTGAGCAAATCACTTAATTTGTTTCAGTTTTTCATCTGTAAAATGAGGATAATAATACTTCCCTACCTCACATGTGCATTAAAGATAAACTCCTCAGTGTTTGTGAGCTGCTCAGAAACCACAGTGATGGGAGCCGTAAAAGTTACTGAGATGGACAGATAAAATATAGACACAGATCATGTCTACACTGCATCTGGGAGCACACTTCCCAGTGCAGATAGACAAACAAATACTAGGTCTGCTCAAGCTAGTGTACTAAAAATATTAATGTAGCTGGGGGTATCCCAGGCAGCAGCTTGGGCTAGCCGCCCAAGTATGTACTTGGGGGTCCGAGCAGGTTTGTTCTCAGGTGACTAGCCCGAGCCATTACCTGTGCTACCTGTGTACCCTCGGCTACATGGTTATTTTTAGCACACTAGCTCTGCTGGAGCTAGGAGGAGTCTGTTTACCCGTTCTGAAAAGCATGATCTCAACTGCAATGTAGACATGAAGAATACAAGGCTTTTCACATTTCTTTATGAACTAGAAAATAGGCTCATTTTCACAAAAGAGTTTGCTAGATATACAATAAAAAAAAATAGGACCAAATTTCAAGTGAAAATGGGACAGTTTTCAAGCAAAAGCTGTTCTCTTTCATATATAAAGAATGGGGAAATTAACCCCTGTGCCACTTTCTGTGGTTCTTTGAGATGTGTTGTCTACATGGATCCCACTGTTGTTCACAAGCACCCCATGGGTGCGAGATGAGATTCTTTTGCTAGCAGCATCCGCTGTGACTGTGCGTATGTCCTAGATGTGTTTGCCCCTTCCTCTTGAATAAAGGGTAGTGCAATCCCAATTGTCCCTCATTCCTTTGCCAACACAGAATCTGAGAGGACTAGGACTGTGTAGTAATGGAGTGGGAGAACAGGTCATGGAATGCACATGGACAACATATCTCGAAGAACCGCAGTTACTGTAAGGTAAGTAACTGTTCTTTCTTCTTAGAGTGATATTCTGCATAATTTCCACTCATGATGACTAATAAAGCTGCTGTTTGCTTGCATGCAAGTGGATAATAGGAATATATAAGTTCTACTTAACCAGACTGCAGGACCACTTTACCAAAGCGGGCATCCAATCTGGAAGCTTCTACCGAAGAGTAGGATGTTATGAATGAGTGGACTGAGCTCCGCACAGGTGACCTACAGATTTCTCTCCAAACAGGCAGTAGAAGCTGCCTGAACTTGAGTGGAATGAGCTCGATGTGGCTAGGTGGATCTAACCTGGCCAATTCATAACATGTCCTTATACAGTTGGAGACCCACTTAAATTGTCTCTGCAAGGTCACTGCCAGACCCTTAGCCCTCACTGCAAAGGCCACAGTTTAGGTCTGTTCCTGAATGTGTTTTTCCTGTCAGTGTAAAAGGGCGGTGCCCTTACTATGTCGGGTGTGTGAAGTTTATTGTCCCTCGATATTGAGTGGGGTTTGGGGAAGAAAACTGGGAGATGAGTGAATTGGTTTACATGGCACAGCTGTAGGCAGGAACTTAGGATGAGGCCTGACAGTGACCCTGACCTTATGAAGCACTATGTAGGGGGGACCATCCATGAGGGCCTGAATCTTCCTACCCTTCAAGCTGATGTAATGGCCACTAAAAGGCAGACTTCATGGATCAGTAGTAGAGATAACAGTTTGCAAAGGGCTCAAAGGGAGGACCCATCAACTCTGCAAATACTATATTGATGTTCCAAGTGGGGTGGGGCTCCCAAACTGGGGGGAAACATAAACAAGGCCCTTAAGGAATCTAGCCACGGTAGAGTGGGAAAATAGAGCCTGGGCCTGAAAAGGAGAGTGGTGTGCAGATATTGCTGTTAGATGGGCCCCTGTGGAGCTGATAGAAAATCCAGATTGTTTGTGGACTAGCAGACAGTTCAGTATTGCTGAAATGGGTACTGTCAAGGGAGACAGCTGGTGCTGAGGTGCCCAAATAGTTTTAAAAATCTGTCTGTTTGGGGTTTTCCTGCTTGGAGCAGAATGTTCTTAACTTCAGCTGAACAGTTTCTTTCAGTGGACATCATCCAGAAAAGCATTCAGGCTGTAAGATGTAACACAGTTAAGTGCAGCAGTAGGATTTAACTGTTATTCTACAAGACTATGTCAGGTAGGGCAAGTAAGGCTGTGGGGGGCTGTGATGAGAGATAACAGAACTGCCTGGCCCATGCTGGGACTATCATAATAATCAGTTCTGCATCTTGCCTTAGTTTCCTCAGAAGCCTTGGTATCATGGGGATCAGCGGAAAGGCATGCATCAGGTTTGAGGCAGAGGAAGGCATCTGTCAGGAAGCCTGGGCTGGAGCCCCACTGGAATAGAATGTCTGGCAGTTGTTGTTCTAGTCAAACAGGTTGAATCTGGGAATCCCCACTTGCAAAAGATATTCTGTAGGACTGAGTCTTTGATAGCCCACTCGTGATTGTCTGGGAACTGTCTACTGAGCTGATCTGCCAAGGTGTTTAGAAGGCCAGGAAGGTGCAGAGACACCAGGCATGATTTGATTCAGAATGCACCAATTTCGGAGCCACAAGGCCTCCTGGCAGAGCAGAGATGATCTTGCTCCCCATGGTCTGTTGACATAATGCTTGGCTGTGGTGTTGTCTGATTGTGGATCCCTGGAATAGTGGTAGAAATTCCTTGCATGCCAGGTGGATGGCTATGAGCTCTAGAACATTTATGTGGAGACAGACTTCCTGAGAGAACCATAAGCCCTGAAATGGACGGTGATGTAGATGAGACTGCCATCCCTGAGAGGATGTATCTGTCACTAGTGTCTTGGTAGGTAGAGGTGCAGAGATGGATACGCCATTGCACACCTGCAGAAGGCCTTTCCACCAGTTTAATGAGGAGAAGACTACTTGTGGGACTGTGATGATTATGCCCATGTGGTGTCTGGTGGGTAAATACACTGATTTCAACCACTCTTGTGGTGTAGGTGTGGGTGTAGGTGAAGTTTGTCAAAGTGCATCACATAGGTGCATGAGACCATGTGTCCCAAGAGTCTATGAGGTGTATTTTAACTGATTTCCTTGGTTGGGCTTGAAGTTGGTTGAGAAGGTTCAATATAATTTGTAACCCTTCTTGTGGAAGGTAAACATTCACTCATCTGGAATCTCACACTGTTCCTATGAACTCAGTGCTCTGAGACAGAATCAGTGTGGATTTCTCTCTGTTGATTTTGAGGCTCAGAGTGACAAAGAGTTTTAAGATTATATTAATTGAGATGGTCACCTGTTGGGGTGATCCTTCCTGGATCAGCCAGTTATCAAGTTATGGGTAGACCTGGATTCTCTATGTCATTAGATGAGCTGCCACAAATGCCAAGCACTTGGTGTATACCTTCATTGTTGTGGGAAGACCAAATGCTGTTCCCACTAGGAATCTTGTGGGTTGGATTAATAAATGCATGGAAATAAGTATCATGCAGGTCAAGAGCTGTGAACCAGTCTTTAGGCACAAATGAGGGAGTTATTAAAGCCAGAGTCACCAGCCTGGACTTGAAATGGTAGATGAATTTTTTGAGATATCAAAGATCCATAATGGGACATCAACACCCTTTCTTCTTTGGGATGAGAACATAATGGGAATAAGCCTCACTTCCCCTGAACTCTAAAGGGACATCCTCTATTGCTGTGAGTTATAAGAGGAAGTGAACCTCTTATTTCAACAGTATCTTATGAGAAGATTCCCTAAAAAGCATGGGCAATGGGGGGAAATGTAGGAAGGAACTGGATAGAAGGGCTTATAATCCTAGGGTGGTTCTATTGGGCTCTTGATACTGGTGTCAAACCTGCTGCCTGGCAGAAGACCTGGACCCTGGAGAAGCAGAGGAAGGAGGTGGAGGGTCATTGTCTTTGACTTGGGTGGAAGCAGCTGTTGAAATAGATTATAGTGTTGAAAAAAGGCTTTTAAATTTAAAAGTCTAAACCTGCCCCGGAATGAAACAGGATTTTTTTTTAATGCAGTATCTTTGGTCTGAGCTGCCTCTGATTCAAAGGTATTCACCCCAGCTAGGGGTCAGGTCATCCAATTGATCAAAAAATAAACGTGTCTCCATCCTTTTTTGTATAGTGTCATATCTATATAAAATTATGGCGTGACATCAAATTATTATGTTTCAGTAACAGAACTCCTGAAATGCTTTGGTTTCAAAGGGAAGCTATGATTAGAAATGGATTGCTGGTAGGGCAATGCAGATACTGAGGGCTTTAAAGGCATTGAAGAAAGCACCTGGTTTTGACTTCTTCTTGGAAACACACCCGAGACAATGGTACAGCATTATAACTTTCATATTTTAAAGGAATATGCACATATTGAAACTGGTTTCATTTATAAGGTCAAGATAGCATGAGGTGTCAGCGACTTCTTTTTATTTCATCCTGACTCTTCACATGTTTGGACTGGGGTCAGGAATGCCATAGGGCCTATATCAGATGATAGAGAAAGATAAAGTCCCAGAATTACTCCTGATGCAGTGACGAGCTGCACCAACCTGGCCGGCTGTGCCACAGAGCAGATTCAAAGTGCCACCTCCTTCCTGAGGAGGATGGGGAGAGAAACTTTACATTCTGCTGGCAGCTCCACAGGAGATCCCTGGTTTCCCTGGCTAGCTCTGCCCACTTTTGGAGCTACCCTGGCTCCACTAAGCATTTATAGTATTTATATAATATTTTAACAAGTTTATAAAACTATGCTATACATTTCTTGTTTAGCAAAATAGCAAGAAGCGATATATACATCAATTTTTTTTATTTGGCATATTATCATTTTACTGGCTGAACATCCTTATACTGATATTGTTTGTTCTGAAAATAGTTTGTTGCCACTTGCATTACAGATGTCTGTTCTGAAAATAGTTTGTTGCCACTTGCATTACAGATCTATTGTTCAAGACAAGGGAATTTGCAGGATTTTATTTTAAAGGTTGTAATATGAACTAGAACCACTGCCACAAAATTAATCCACATATTTCTTAAAGACCAGTCTCAAGGCTAACAATGGTCATCATTCTGACTTTCATCTACAGTTCTCTACCATATTTCTGAAGCAGCCAAATTAGATTTAGATTTTCCCCCTTTCTTAGTTACTGCTTCTGAGATTAAAACAGCAGCCAAGAGGTAGGGAAGAACAAAGATTTATTAACAAGTGAGACAATATTGTGAGTCAGATATCTACAGTACAGCCATAAAAATATAACCAAGCTTTCTAAGGTAATTACCAACATCCCAGATTAGAATCAAGGATTTGGATCTGAATTCTCAGCTCGTACTTATCACTCTAATTGGGAAGGTTCCAATCAGGATACTGAACTTCCAAATTTGAGAATGTTCAAATTTAGGTTAGGCCCTTTATAGAGCTGAGATCCAGAGTTTGTTTCAGGGCCATCTCTAACCAAAATTATGACAAACAACATTTCTGTATGCAGGAAAAGTAAATAACTTGTAGTTAGTAAAAGTAAGTAACTAAATGCAGGAAATGTAAAAAATCCTATCCTCTTATCACTCAAAGACAAATACTTATTGTGTTAGCTAGATTTCTATGTATGAGAGATTTTGATCACAACCACTTTCTCCTAATAGCCACCTACCCCTGTAGCCTACCAAAGCCAACAAAGCATCCTCTAGCTCCTGCATTGCTTGGTTAAGACAAATGGAATGCTTAGATCTAGCTAGTCTAGCAAATCTTTGAAGCCATATCACTGATAGATTCCATCCACGGAATGGTGTTGACAGTTGAGAATCCCATCCAAAAAATACATTCCATGCTTGCATCTCTGGTTGGTTCTACAGCCAACTAAATATTTCCTGGCACCTGCCAAAGAGAACCTCAGTTACAGTACTATACTTGCTTTGTATCTAAATTCTACAAGAGGCATAGTTGGCTCTGGTCTCTGTACCTGCACTGACATTGTCTCCCATGAGAGCTAATATGCTGGCATTCCAAAATACTAGTTAGTGCCTTTCTTGAGCTATGTTCTTTGTAGCTTCTTTGTGGTAATCCCTAGAAAGGGAAGAACAGGCAGAATAAATTGACTAGCATAGCTCTGTGAAGCTTGAGTAAGGATCTTTAACACATTGGTGTTTCTGAACACAAACAATGAGATTCATGGCAGGGAAACTTTTTACCTTAAAGCTCTTTAATTGATCAAAATAAGCATTTTGACCTCCTTTATCTGGGCAGTGAGAATACAATCTTTTTTTTTTTTTAAATAGGGCCAAATTCTGCCAAAGTAAATCTGGAGTGATTGCATTGACTTCACGGCAGTTTCTTCAAATTTACCCCAAATTTAAATCAGAGCAGAATTTGGCTCATCTTGCTTCAGTTAACTATAGATATTTTAATACTGACAAATTCCTACAGCCACTTTAAATGCTGTGTTCCTTTTTAGCTTTAAGATAGGTTTCCTTGTGAGAAAAGAAAATTGCTTTAGTTTTGCAATACTGTAATGAACCATTTTATAACAGATTACAAATGTATATGAGAAAATGCAGTGGATATTATGCACATATACATGCATGCAACATCAGTAGGAACCACAGAATGCAATTTGTCCCTCAGTATAATTTTACTGTGCAAATTCCATAGCCATAGAATGAATTTGAAATTTTCCATTTTATCACACACTACGCACATCACTGTAACACCAGGTGCCGCATGCCACTCCCTTACTGCTCTGCCAGCATGTCTCAGTCCTGATTTGAAAGGGTCACCAAAGCTGAAAGTGTCATTCCATTCCCTTGTCTATGCAGTCCTTGATATCAATGCAGACAACAAAAGTCCTAGATACAATGGAGGTGTTTGCAATGTAGATATCTGTTTACTATGGACTGGATGAGACCAACGGCAACGCATTTCTTATGGGTCACTGGACAGCTATTCTACTTGTTGGTCATTACAGATTACATTTCAACTGCTGACCTAGTGGCAAAAGACTCCATATTCCATTATCCATCTAATAAGCTATTTGCTCTGCTTTAGCCATTTAATTAGGATTAGTCTTAAGTTTTTCTCCATTTTTCATTTCACTATGCAGTTTCCCTTTACTTTACATGCCTTCTAAATCTGAACTTTTTCAAAAGAAATAAATGTTTGCTGATAGATGGAACAGGCAATAAAAGCATCATCAGAAAATTTATTAATGTAACTCTGCAGAACCGTTCAATAAGGATGATAGCCTGCAACATTTAGGAGTATTTTGAGTGAAGAATAATGTGTAGTAGATTTAGATTGATATGCAAGTGGTCGTGGGTTCATATTAGAGACATAAAGAAAACACTTTGTTCTCTTATCCATCATACACATTTAATCTAGGGGATTTTACTGCTCACTCTGTTCACTTTGTAAGTCAAATCCAGAGATGAAAAAGAGGAATTTTATATGTTTTGCCTGACAGCAGTAATGTTAAACTATGAACAATTTGGGATGTTTCTGCTTCTGATTTATGTGAATCCTTTTTTTTTCGTTCAAATTCGGTCAGCTCGTCCTGAACAAAAGATGTTAGCTACACAAGAAAACATTATTATTGCATTTGTTAATGTGCTGTCTAAAGCAATGATTTATTCTACTACACCCCACTGCCACCAGAAAATAAAACAAGTGAATAAATGTATTTCAAATCAAGAAAAAACTATAGGAGTCCTTGTGGCACCTTAGAGACTAACAAATTTATTTGGGCATAAGATTTCATGGGCTAAAACCCACTTCATCAGATGCATGGAGTGGAAAATACAGTAGGCAGGTATAAATACACAGCACATGAAAAGATGGGAGTTGCCTTACCAAGTGGGGGGGTCAGTGCTAACGAGCCAATTCAATTAAGGTGGAAGTGGCCTATTCTCAACAGTTGACAAGAAGGGGTGAATACCAAGGGAAAAATCACTTTTGTAGTGCTAATGAGGCCAATGCAATCAAGGTGGCCCATTTCAAACAGTTGATAAGAAGGTGTGAGTATCAGCAGAGGGAAATTAGTTTTTGTAGTGACCCATCCACCCCCAGTCTTTATTCCGGCCTAATTTGATGGTGTCCAGTTTGCAAATTAATTACATCTGTCAATCTGTCAAACTACAATACCCACCTGGTGAAGTGAAGAAACAGATTGACAGAGCCATAAGGGTACCCAGAAGTCACCTACCACAGGACAGGCCCAACAAAGAAAGTAACAGAACGCCACTAGCCGTCACCTACAGCCCCCAACTAAAACCTCTCCAGAGCATCATCAAAGATCAAGGATCTACAACCTATCCTGAAGGACGATCCCTCACTCTCACAGACCTTGGGAGACAGGCCGGTCCTCGCTTACAGACAGCCCCCCAATCTGAAGCAAATACTCACCAGCAACTACACACCACACAACAAAAACACTAATCCAGGAACCAATCCCTGCAACAAACCCCGTTGCCAACTCTGTCCGCATATCTATTCAAGGGACGCCATCATAGGACCTAACCACATCAGCCACACCATCAGGGGCTCGTTCACCTGCACATCTACCAATGTGATATATGCCATCATGTGCCAGCAATGCCCCTCTGCCATGTACATTGGCCAAACCGGACAGTCTCTACACAAAAGACTAAACTGACAAAAATCAGACATCAAGAATTATAACATTCAAAAACCAGTAGGAGAACACTTCACTCTCCCTGGACACTCAATAACAGACTTAAAAGTGTCAATTCTTCAAAAAAAACCCCTTCAAAAACAGACTCCAACAAGAAACTGCAGAACTGGAATTAATTTGCAAACTGGACACCATCAAATTAGGCTGAATAAAGACTGGGCGTGGATGAGTCACTACAAAAACTAATTTCCCTCTGCTGATACTCATACTTTCTTGTCAACTGTTTGAAATAGGCCACCTTGATTGCATTGGCCTCATTAGTACTACAAAAGTGATTTTCCTGTGGTATTCACCCCTTCTTGTCAACTGTTGAGAATAGGCCACTTCCACCTTAATTGAATTGACTCGTTAGCATTGACCCCCCACTTGGTAAGGCAACTCCCATCTTTTCATGTGTTGTGTATTTATACCTGCCTATTGTATTTTCCGCTCCATGTATCTGATGAAGTGGGTTTTAGCCCACAAAAGCTTATGCCCAAATAAATTTGTTAGTCTCTAAGGTGCCACAAGGACTCCTTGTTTTTGCTGATACAGACTAACGTGTCTACCACTCTGAAACCTATAGGAGGCATGTGTTGGTTTCAAAGCTGATAGTTAATTTATACTGGACCTCTCGTTTTCTCTTGTTATACTTATTTTGCATTCTAAATTGATTGCTTAGTTACTTTTGCTTAGTACAGTAAGCTGTCCAGACCTGGATCACAGACCTTAACAGCTTGAAAGGATTCCCATTAACAAATAAAGAGAGTCTAAAAAAATTCCACTTAGAGAGCAGAAAAGTTAATGTCACTAGGACCTCATCATCTGCCCCTCTAAAAAGCCATCTCAATGGAGGTACTGCTTTAATTCACCAGATCCTCACTGTCATGAGGGTTGGACTTAGTATATAAATGCCTTGATTCACTTCAGGTCCTGTTGGGTGTAATAGATAACAAAAAATACATGAGGTTGCTATTAAAATTCAAAAGGCAGATTTAAGAGTGACTGAGCTAGAAAGTGTTGTAGCAAGCTAGGATGAAAGAATCTCATCCTATGATTAGGACAATAAGGTCCTGGGGAAAAATTGGATGCCACTGAGAATGAGATGAGATTGTTGAATCCTCAAGCTTGTTGTAATTTCTAAGCAAATATCATTGGGAGCATTTGCTGCCTTTTTTCAACTTGTCTAGTCAAATTACTTGAGTGAGTTGTGCACAGCCCTGGATTGTCTGTCTTATGGCAGCATGAAGACTTCCTGTGAAGAAACTCCATGTACATTCACTATCCATATCTGCAGCCTGAACATTCTTCTTCCATGTCACGCACTCATGATGAGGGATAGTGCTGAACACTAGGAGGTCTGCAGAGAAAATAGCATTTAATGTACTTTGTATAGGAATATATCAAGACTGTATAGCGACATTGCAAGAAACAACTTTCAGAATTTATTATTCCATCAGTTATCTTGTATATTGTTTTGTAAATTGAAATGTAGAGAGTACTGAGGTCAAGTTTATGCATTTAGAATAGCAGAGAAGGCTCAAGGAGAGTTGAACCTAAGGAAGCCTCAGAGGCATCTCCGTGCATTTTGATAGCTTCCAGAGAAGAAGTTTGCAGTTTAACTCATTGGGGGCAGATACCCACTAGGAGCTAGTATTAATGTTACTTTACAATATATACACTTTTGCTGACTATGCATTGATAAATATGGCATGGAGGTTTGTTTGTTTGTTTTTTAATTGGAGCTATGTGTATGAATGATTATAATATAGCAGAGGTACTTTTCTGCCTCATTGAAGTTATCCCATGCCATGTGCTTTTTGTCTGTTTCATTCCTGGGTTAGATGCATTTCTAAAGCAGTATTCCCACATCAGATCTCTGCTTAGTATGAGTTTACATCAGTGATCAATCTATTTTTAACAAAGTCCAGTGACTTAAAAATTAAAGAAACTATAACCAAAAAAGTAGAAGCTGACATTTCATAGTCCAACATCTGAAGCTGATATAAGGACATGGTCTGCATCTGCAGGAGCCTCACTATGTCTGAAAATGGAACTGGTCTGGTATTCCACATAAGTGCATTTTAAGCACAATCTGGCTGTGATAATCATGGAGATAAGCTCCAACTTCTGTGAGTGAGAGTGTAATTTTTCTAATGATTCCTTATTAGTAGCCAAAACAATAAGTACCAGGAATGGAGTATTGTTTTTTCTTTGTTATGTGTTTCTTAATTTTGCCTGTTGGGAGGAGGTGAGACATCTATCTAGTAAGCTGGTTTTCCTCAGCATGTGTGCTAGCAAAATTAGTATCTGTAGTACATGCAGCAGCCAACAATGGTGCAGCAAGTATAGACAGGGCTCTGGCATTTTTGCCACTTAAGCAGATTTGCATGATTGAGTGTTTAAAACACCCGAGGCTGTCTGTTTTAGCACTTACAGCATTGCTAGTACTGGGGTAGCTATAAAACAGGTACTTTTTTAGTGCAGTCAGGGCCAAAAGTGGGTCACATCATCAGCAACTGCTAATAAAGAAATCAGCCACTCCAGTTACACAAACAGCCTTGACCCCCTTTAAGTCACCTTTTTGTTTCAGACAGGTCTCTGTCACAAGACACTCTGATAGCATGTAGGTTACTGCTAACAGCTCTTATTCTGGAATGTACTCTGATGTTAATGGTTCTTCATATGTTTCAGGCGGCTTAATGTTAAGACAGGCAAGTGCTCTATTTATTAATGCCTGACAGCTGATCAATGACACTAATGGATTGTGTTCTGTTAACAGATAAAAAGATTCCCAGTCAGTGCAAGTGACTCATAGGTTATAAACTGCCAAATTAGGTCATAAGATCCCAAATTGGATTTTAAGCTCCATGGAGCAGGGACCATTTCATGGCATATATTTGTAGGGTGACCAGATAGCAAATATGAAAAATTGGGACAGGGTGGGGAGTAATAGGCACCTATATAAGACAAAGCTCCAAATATCAGGGCTGTCCCTATAAAATTGAGACATCTGGTCACCCTATATGTTTGTACACCACCTGGTACAGTGGAGCCCCAGTTCTATTAGGCACTATTGTAATATAAATAACAATGGCAGGAAAATCAAGCATTTGTTTCCTTGCCAGGCATTCTTTTTCAACCTGGGCATATTTCTTCTCAGGCTTCATAGGAGCTGAACACTACTGTCACCTGTGGATACTTCAGAGCCTCTTGAGGCTGTTCTTAACTGAATTTGCTACTGTGTGTCTTCTAACCATTCACTCTTTGTTTAATGTTTTGAAATGTCTTTGTAATTAAATGAAATATTTTAATAGTAACTTGATTTTTTTCCAAATGTTTTTCATGAAATTGTATAATTCCTAGATGTGGTCAGATTTCTTTTCCAGTGCCATACCAAAAAGGAAGTGTGGCCTTTTGAAAATGTCCCTCATGTTTCCCTCTATAGATATTGTTACTGTACTGTTGTTTTATTTATAATTATGATTGTGAATGCCTCCTTGTTAATGAGAATATTCTCATAGAACTGGGGGTGGGGATGCTAGGGAGGACAGTGGCTTTTCACCATAATGAAAATAATGGAATTTCAGCAAGATTTCATCCAATGTCAGTTTGTCGTTTTCATCTCAATGTATTGGTGGAGAGGGGAAATTGAATTGCTCCCTCTTAGTTCATCTTTCTGAAATCCAGCTTTCTGACAAATCTCATTGAGGTTGTTGCATTGTGAAGTTTCATAGATCAGTGTCTTCAGTGATTTATATCTTCACATTAATTTGAGAACTCTTACCATTTCGAGGCTGCGCTGGGTCTATCTTCAACTGTTGGCTCTATTGGCAATAGGAATTGAGACATTAGACCAAAAGATGCATCATCAGTGTACTACTTATGTCTTTTATAGAACATTTTGTATATCTAGAGATAATAGGCCAGATCATTAACTATTTTAAATCTGTATAGCCTCATTGACTTCAATGGAGCTACATAGATTTACACCCGCTTGAGAATCTGATCCAGTGGGCCAATCCTCTCATTGAACTCAATGGCTAAATTCCCATTGACTTCAGTGGGAGCAGGAGACCCAGTTTCTTTATAATGGGATTTGATCTTTGACTATATTCTGTTTAGCATGTATATATTGTTATAGGGTAACATTATTAAGCATCTTTGTTTGAAGTATCATTTTTGAGCAAACAATGCTCAAATAGGTATTTCTATTTTAGTTGACAGTGTGAATTTTCGGTAATGCAACCTTGTCTCCCAAGGACATCAAATTTTGTAATTCAAAGAAGAGCGAGAAGTCATTTCTTTGTTCTAAGCATTGTATTAGATAAAGTCATTGATTTCTGCAATTTACTTTGATAGGAATCACATTGTTCCCACCCCTGTGGTGAAGTGTCTGGGGTCATGCTTTCCTACACACTCTCCTTTAACAAGCTTGTGACGTTGGCAGTTTGGATGCCCTTGTATGGGTGTTAAGATGTCCTTCCATTACTAGGCTTCATTCATTTGTGTTGTATTTTTGTCTTTAAAAGAGTCATTCATGCTGGCATTGCATCAAAGATGAGTCATTATAACAAACTGTTCTCTGAATTGGTTGATAAAGTTTTACATGGATTTCCTGATTCAGGACAACTTGAAAAGGGAAAATGGTTTGAATGTATTGTTCAAGCCATTAAATCATTACAGAGCATGTGCTATATATTAGAAATAAGAAAGCACCTCTCAAAGTATAGGCTGATACACAATACCTGTAAGTCAAGTATCAGAGGGGTAGCCGTGTTAGTCTGAATCTGTAAAAAGCAACAGGGGGTCCTGTGGCACCTTTAAGACTAACAGAAGTATTGGAGCATAAGCTTTCGTGGGTGAATGCCCACTTCATCAGATGCAAGTAATGGAAATTTCCAGAGGCAGGTATAAATCAGTATGGAGATAACGAGGTTAGTTCAATCAGGGAGGGTGAGGTGCTCTGCTAGCAGTTGAGGTGTGAACACCAAGGGAGGAGAAACTGTTTCTGTAGTTGAATAGCCATTCACAGTCTTTGTTTAATCCTGATCTGATGGTGTCAAATTTGCAAATGAACTAGAGCTCAGCAGTTTCTCTTTGGAGTCTGGTCCTGACGTTTTTTTGCTGTAAGATGGCTACCTTTACATCTGCTATTGTGTGGCCAGGGAGGTTGAAGTGTTCTCCTACAGGTTTTTGTGTATTGCCATTCCTGATATCTGACTTGTGTCCATTTATCCTCTTGCGTAGTGACTGTCCAGTTTGGCCAATGTACATAGCAGAGGGGCATTGCTGGCATATGATGGCATATATAACATTGGTGGACGTGCAGGTGAATGAGCCGGTGATGTTGTATACCTGTAAGTGTTGTGATAAACTCAGGACAGACAGCTGCGTGGGGGGGGAGGGTCGAAAACAGTCCCAGAAGGGTAAAAGGCCCTCCTCCCTATCAACTGAGGAGGGGTGACTACAGGTCAATCAGGATCAGCTGAGAGAGAGTTACCTGAGGACAATTAGGATCAGCTGATTCCAACTAAGGGCTGCCTGAGACCTTTTTAAACCTTCCCCTGTTGAGGGGGGGAGTCAAGCTGCCAGTAGGCGAGGAGCAGCAAGATGGCAAGCCTCACCAGGAGTGGAGGCTGCATTCCCTTCCATAAGGGAGGAAAATAAGCCTAAAAGACTGACTGAGAGAAGGAGCAGACTGCCCCTGTGCAGCCAAGAGGGACTGTTTTACCCCAAGCCCGTCTCGCCAAGGCTAAAAACAGCTGAGGCTGGTGAGACCGAGAAGGTGCCTTGCCACAGTGTGCACATATATGCAGATGTATATCAGAACAATCCTGAAGTGCACATTACATATCCAAGTGATTTAATATATCTATCTAGATTTTTGTAAGGTCACCCATCCCCATGTTACCTTTTTATAGTTGTCCTTCTTTTCTTCCCATTTCCCATTCCTATCCCCACCATTGTTACTTCCACTCTTCGCTTCATATACACAATTAAATCGTAAGCTCTTCAGGGTAGGGACAATGTATATTTTATTGTCTGTGTTCAGGGTGGAAACTACAAAGCAACTTAGGTGTCTAGATAGAAGTTAGGACCTTAACTTCCATTGATTTCAGTGACTGATTTCAGTAGAAGTTAGGAGCCTACATTGATTTGTGGAGTCCACCATGAATGTCTTATGAATAGTAATATTGTGTGTGTGTCTGTTTTTCCTTACTCCTTTGCTCCTTTTGCACAATATCTCACATTCAGTATAATTTTCCTTTGGATTTGTTTCTCTCAGTTCATTTTTGCCATCCTCTTTGTCTCTAATTGTAGAATGAGATCCATAACTTACTGAGTTAGTACAGTTCAACATTCAAACTCGTGTTTTCTACAGGTCTCTTGTGAAACTCACCAACCTTAATCACTTAACAAAAACAACATTTAAACACAATAAAATTTCTGAGTCACCCACTGATACTTCCACTCTCAGTAAAATGTATGTGTGCCTCATTTTATTCATCTGGTTAGGTGCTAATCCTCAAAACACTTCTGCATATGCATATGTAACCCACATACCTCCTGGGTGTGGTGGGCACCGAGACCACTTAGAAAGAGAGATTAATGAGTCTGCTCTACAGCCTTAGCTAATAGTCATATATATGGCTTTTAGATCGTGCAGTAGAGGCTCATGCATTAAGATCCAGAGGTCCCAGGTTTGATCCCGCCTGCCGACGACCAGGGTCTGTTGGTGTTACATATACATTTAACACATGTGAACAATCCCAGTAATCTCAATTTGTGTGTAAAGTTATACATGTGGAGAAGTCTTTGGGGGCCTTAGATTTTAAATTTCTTGAGGTGATAGTCCTTGTCCTCTGTTTCTTCTTTACATCATAGAGTACACTATTTACTCTCAACAAGCAATTAGTGCCAATTGTGGTCTTGCCTACATGGCTGCAGAGGGGCCCGATGGGGAGAAAAGTCCGTCCCCCCCCCCCCCCCCCCCGCATACTCCTCCATGGCTTGTCCATATTTCTGCTACATATATTTGGAGAAGCAGGGCCACGTTCCTAGTATTCTCTTACATCTGCCATCCTCCACCATGCAGTTGGGCAGATTAAGTTGATAGGGTCATGGAATCTGCTAGTGGTAAAGATCGGTATCCAGTTCCTACTTCCCGGGAACAGAATGGAAGAGCAGGAGAGGAACTGAAGCACAGTTCCTTCCCTACGTTGCTCCTAGGGCAGCTCAGCTACATGCTAACCCTTTCTCCAGGCTAGAAGTAATAGGCAACCTAGCCCTAAATAATGATGATGCTGTTCAGCGGGGCTTGAAATTAAGCAAAAATGAGTCCGCCTATCACAAGCTATAACCCCAAAACACACATATCAAGTAAAGTTAATTGAATGCAAAATTTCTGGATTATGAGCCAAATTTTTAAAAGTGCCTATGTCACTTCGGAGCCTAAGTCTCATTTATTTTCAAAAGACACACTTGAAAACTTCCTGTTACTTTGGTTATCTCTAGTTATACATTAGTTTATATCCTGTGCTGAAATCAATATCCAAGTAGTAGTCAAGTAATAGATCCTGAGCCCACTAAATGATAGTTCATGAATAAGCGCTAGATGAAGAAGGATGCCATATATTAAGTTGGTTGTCCCTAGGTAAACTGTCTTTGTATGTCAGTGGCAGAGCACTTGTATTGGAAGCCAAGTTCTTGTTGCAACAACTTTTAAAGAAAATGCAAAAGTTGTTTTGTTAATGATAAACTAGGTCTCTAACCTGCAAAAAGACAGACTCTTACACCTGCACAGAGTCCCATTAAATTCACTGGGAATTCAGGTAGGGTATAAAGGTTCACCCATGCACACCCTTTTGAAGGACTGAGGCCTTAATGCGTTCAGCAGAATCTTCATGAGTACTGTGATCACAAACAAGGTACAAGTTCTCTTTTTTGCATGTGCAAAGGAAATTCCTATGTTGTTTGCAATGCTGTTGTAGCCGTGTTGGTCCCAGAATATTAGAGAGACAAGGTGGGTGAGCTAATATCTTTTATTGGACCAACTTCTTTTCGTGAAAGATACAAGCTTTTGAGCTACATAGAGCTCTTCTTCAGGTCTTCTGTGAAAAGGTAGCTTTTGAGAAGACCTGAAGACGAGCTCTCTGTAGGTCGCAAGCCTGTCTCTTTCACCAACTGAAGTTGGTCCAATAAAAGATATTACTTCACCCACATTGTCTCTCAAAGGAGATTCCTAGGCATTTACTCTTACATAATTAATTTCATCTACTCTTGTGTGTAATGAAAAAAATTCTTAATCTTTTTAGGAAAAACTGTCAGAAGAGGACAGAAAATGCAAAGAAACTATGGAACACATTCATATTGCAGTAGATGAAGATTCAAGAAGTGAAAGTAGCAGTACTGAAGAAGAGAAAGAAAAGACAAAATTGCTATTAGAACGATTGAAAGCTCTGGAGGTAAGAAATAAAATAACTTTACACATAAAATATACCACTTCTTATAGTGGTACTGAATCAATGTGGTATAAATCCAGTCTTTCTCAGTTCACTTAGACTCATGTAACAGTATTTTTTATCATGATTCATTTATCAAGGATGAGTAAAAAGTTCCATCTTGGAACTACTGTCTCTAATGTCAAGGATCATATATCCTTAAAAAGTACTTCATAAATAATTTTAATTCACTTCAAGCTATAGGCTCAATCAAACCCGTTGACACTATCCAATAAGAAAACTTGTGTCATTCTGACTTTGTTTCAAGTGTTAATTTTTTAAATCGTGTGTCGCATACATGATTTAATAACCATCATAAAAATGGCATTCCTTCACTCTGGTGTTTGCTGCTGAAGTTGCAATATTTGGAGTACTTATTGTTGAAAACCTCACAGTCCTTATCAGACCCCCCAAGGAGCATGCACCTGAGTAACTTCACTGGGTTCAATGTGCATGTACTTAAGCATGATGTAATAATCTCAAGGTTCGGAACCAAGGTCTGGACCAACATAGAATCCAATTCTGAAGTTCTTATTCAGTGCTCAGTTCATTGTAGTCTGTTCAGGTTCTTATACAGTGGTTCAGCAGTACAGTATACAAATGCTTTCTAGTGATCTCAGCAGGAGGTTTGCCTGAGATTGAGAAAAACAAGGAATAAAGATTCAGTCACTGGGCCTATAGATTTCTGGTTTAAGCAAACAGGAAAATTCTCCTTCTGCTTCATAATCCACCTAACATTCTCACTTGATTTATACTCCAATTCAATTAAAAATCAAGTTCAATATTAGTGTCCTGGAAGATTTTGTAAAACAAAAATAAAATAAAAAGTGGTAGGTGTGTTCAGATCTAAGTACAAAGCACAGGCCTCACCTAAAATTATACAAGGTCTTTATAATTATGTCTGTAAATATATTTTCCCTTTAAAGACCCACACAAATATCACTGAAATAAACATATTAAATGTTAATTCTCACTAATCCTACATAGAACAGTTGCTTCATAATATGTATGCATTTTACCTAGGTCTATAGAACTTGAAATAAACAAAAGCACTTATTTAGTCTTAATTGTATCATTGATGTTGAGTGACTTGAGGTTCCTTGTAAATTTCTTTTTCCAAATATGCATAATTTGAGTTCCCTTGGCCTTGTTTTCAGTCAATCTGCATGACTGTTCAGTCCTTTATGTCCTTTCAGCTGATGAGAAATCATTCAATAAAGTCATAACCTTTTATCAATTATGGCAAACTGCCTAGAAGGAAAAAAACCATAACATTAAGACAGACAGGATCTGTCTCTGGGAGGTCAGTTAATAGGTTTCCTCACTGATGTCAGCTTTGTGCAGTAGCTTGTAAAAAACCATGTATTAGCAAATGCCAATATTTCAAGAATTAATCTACATAAATAGTCTAATGAGCAGTCAAAGAAGAAAAATGAACTGCAGGGCCAACATTAATTGTGCCCAAAGATAATTAAAACAAAGTGTTGTTAATTGTGTGTTGGTTTAATGTTATATATCCTTGCCCTTGTTTTTTCTTGGAGGGTATAAATGTTTATGTCAAAGGCTGAAAGCTCTTTGGTTTATTAATCAAGAGATACTTTCTCGGTTATTTGCAATTAGCAGTTCTCATCCTTTAGTATTCTGAGAGTAATTAATCTTAGTATTTCATTAATGTATTTTAAAAAAAACAGAAAATGGGTATTTGACATTATATTCACAGTAAAGTAATTAGCAGGTTCCTTCATCTTGAGTATTCAAATTACTACAATTATCAGACATGATTCATAAAATTAACAAGTCTAATAAAGCACATAGTAAAGTTAGTCCATCATCTGTGCTGTGTTATGCATTAAGATTATGCCTATAAACAAAACTCATGAATATTACCTTTCTCAGGACCACATTGTGCTATCACTAACATTTGCATGGAGGTAACTAACAGCAGGATTCGGCCCACTGTATGGTGACTGATGCAGAGCTGTTCGGAATTTTTTTCCCCTGTGGATAGATTTGGAAAAACTGGAACCGGAAAATTTTCAGCCAAAACCCAAATGTTTTTGGCTGAAAAGTTTGCAATTTTGGCCAAAGTGTATAAGATGAAAATGCAAAATTTTCTGCGGAAAGCAGACTCTTTTAATGAAAAATGTTATTTCGTTGGAAACTCAATTTTTCACTGAGACAGTTTTGTTGGAAATTTTTTGACCAGCCTTTGATCAATGGAAGACCATTTGGAGGAGCTGATTCCTTTTTAAAAATTATTTGTTGGCCCAGTGCATAATTTTACCAGTAGTATTTTTTTTGGGGGGGGGGAATGTTACAAGAAAATATTTTCATTATATATTTCTCTCTACAAGCAGTGGATTGCTGGCATTAGCATACATTAATATCAGAAGAAGGCACCAAGAAGTAATTTAATATATAGTTAGATGTGACATAGCTTATCATGCAATGGACCCCAGCACAATGTGACACATGTCACATTCAGTCAGTGATTTAAAAACCACGGTAAACCCGTATATGTAAACACTGCCATGAGTAATAAGCACACTATTTATATGCTAGAGAGTATTTCCATTCACCAACTATCCAAAACACTTAATTTTTTTCTCTGTTATTTCTCTTTCTAAGTCTTAATACTTACTTTGGTTAAATGAATCACATGTATAACATTTCTGTTAGTAAAGTGTATAAGTTGGGTTGTGTGGAAGTAATATCTCCTGCTTCCTTTGTGAGCAGGATACATTGTTCTAAACAAAACTGCTTGTTACTTATAGTGGAAAATTAGGACTAAGGTGTCAATTCAGGAAAGCACTTGCTTAAGTGGTTAAGCTCCATTGGGTTTGCTCAAGGACTCTCCTGAATAGGGATGCATTCCCAAATATAAGGAACATAAAGGACCTCAACACTCATCTCAAATACAATTGGTACTTTAAAATAGCATCATGGCTTAATACAATAGATAGAGATTATAAGTATATGTACACCAGGCAGTAAAATAAGAGTAGATAATTTTGGACACAGTTTGAGATGGGAATTTGCAAGATGCGCCTAGTCTCATCAAACTAATAAAAGCTAAAATAAAGCATCTGATTATAAATAATTTTGTATCACAGACTTGTAATGTCTTTTCAAGCCTTGTGTATCTTCCTAGCTCTATTAGCTCTGGTCTACACTGTTACGCAACTTCAGCTTCATGAATAACATAGCTGAAGTCGACGTACTTAAATCTACTCACCGTGATGTCTTCACTCCCCCTTCAACTCTGCCTGCACCTCTAGCTCCGGTGGAGTACCAGAGTTGACGGGAGAGTGCTCGGCGATTGATTTATCGCGTCTGATGTGATAAATCGACCCCTGCTGGATCCATCGCTGCCCGTTGATCCAGCGGGTAATGTAGACAAGCCCTTACTTCCTTTGGAAACCACCCTACTCATAACACCACCTCCTAAAAATCCCATTCAAAATTGTTGGCCCAAAGTGGAAATTTTATTTAAAAAGTTGGCAGAAATATAGCATGTGTGTGTGATTTAAAAATATTTTCAATATATAAATATTTTCACAAATATGCTATTTGTGTCTGTGTATATATATGTATGTATGTAGTGCCGGGAGCTGGGCTTACCGGTGGCATCACTTAGTAGTTAAGTCATTGGGCCCTCAATTTCCCCCTCCCAGTCTCTGGTGCTTCCTGTCAGCAACTCCTCCAGAACTGGGCTGACCCGCCTTTTGGTTGTGTATCAACTCAGTCCTCCAGCAGGGTCACCAATTTAGCTCATCTCCCGTTTCGGGGCAGCAGCGTTCAACAAATTGTAGAGGGTCCCACATCCTTCTGACAAGAGAGGATCCTCAGTTTATCTCCTGGCCCCTGCAGATGGCTGGTCCTTCCCATGAGGCTTTCAGCATCTCCATCTTCTCCTTACTTCTGGGAGGGGTGGAAGTGACGGTTATATCCCTGTATGACGAGGGCGTTTGAGAAAGGAGCCTGGACCTTTCCACTCCACTGAGCTCTTACTCTGGGCCCTATGCGAGGCAAACGAAGTCAGGCACCAGGGTGTACCTCAAGACTGCCTCCTTGGACCGCTTCCTACTATCCACCCCCTTCCACAGTCTCAAAGTCCAACTTAATATAGCAAAGGGGGGTGGGGGAAAGGGTAACTGAACCTTCAGCCTGGCTAGAGTCATCTGGTAGTCCCTTCCTCCCCAGCAGAGGCATTTGTGGCAGCTTTGGTCTGGAGAACTCAGGGTAGATCTGACCTGTTCCCCCATCTGAGTTGTCTGGCTCCCTTTAAAGTCCTTCCTCCAGCTGGAGCATGCTCTGCAGGTTTGGGGAAAGGAGGGGGTGCAGAGTTACAGGGGCCCAGAACTGCTCCTTAAGTCTTTCCGTTCTAGTGTGGGATTTATACTCCTCATCACTGTCTCTCTCCCCCCCCACATGTTCTTTTAACAAATATTTTACACTGACTTATGAATTCAGCACATATTTTAAGAAGAGATCATTTGCATCAAGAAAGTTTTCACATATTTAGCGAAATATACAATTTCAACACCTAAGAGATTCCCAGGGTAGACAGAGTCCTTCCTTTCTCTTCCCAGCCCTTCCTCATCATCCTATTGCTGGAGTGTGCTCTCCCCGCACTAAAGACGGTAATATATTTATAATTAATCTAGGGAAGACTTTGAACTAGTAGCAAAAAAAAAGGTTTTGCTATATACTAACATCTTTGAGGAACAGCATACTAAAGCAGAGGAGTTACCATCTATCAACACCCTAGCCCCAAAGAAGCAATGGGTTATTCAGCTTATATTTTTATGCTACCCATATAGGAAAAAATAATCTTATGTTCTAATTACATAACAGGAAGAGAATTCTTTGTATGCTAATAGTATTTGGAATACTGAACATCACCACAATAGCTGGGAGGCAAGTAATGGGTTTCTGCACAAATGGTCTGCTGCCAAAATGGCAAATATGATGAAGCTACTACAAACTGATGCTGAACTGAATGTTGCAGAGTATCCATTCTAGAGTAAAAACAGTTATACATTTTATTCTCAAGTAAGATGTTGCTAAAAGGGAGAAAATGACTTTAAGAGTGCAGTTGTTTTTAGCACTATTTTTCTCATTAACTGTTGAGTACTTTGCCAAATAAACCACCACACTGCATCTTAGCATAGATGGTTTCTCAGTGAACAATACAGAGCAATTTAGTAAAGTGTTTTTACTGTCAGCCTACTCAAAAGTTTTTTTTCCCCAGATGAGGTGTTATGATCCCTTTGACAAAGTTTAGTATTCCCTCATTTGCCCTTTTAATGATGATCTTTTTACATCTTTTATCAGTCATAGCAATTCTTTTCCCAGCCTACTGACTGATAAATACTCTTAGGCATGGCGGAATTTGATGTTTATTATTTTCTAATTGTGATGGATAATATGAATTTTAAGCACATTTTTATTTTTAATTATTTTAATTTTCTCAGTTGCATGAAGGGGGCAGGCAATAATTATTTAATGGCAGTAGATGTTGAGATTCAAAAAGTTAAAGCTTTATTTATTTGTAACAAGCCTAATTTACAGAATTTTACCCATAAAGCTTCCACAGGTAGGAGGTTGAAGCTAAAACAAACAAACAAAAATCTCAGGCCTTTTTGTGGGCGGGAGGCTGCATTCCAGGTCGAGTGGAGCAAAAACCCCCGACAAGGCACATGACAAGGACAGGGGAAGCCACCTCACTGCTGAACAGCTCCAGCCCATGGTAAGCAGACCCCCCTCATTCTCGGCCAGTGAATGAGTGAGCAGGGCCATGACAGCTGGGGAGCAGGGTCCTGTGATACCAGATCCTTGAAGGCGATAAGTGTCGGGGAGGCTGCGCTCACTGACTACTTTCGGTGGACATTTTCTCCCTCGCTTTGTGTGTCAGGTGAAATTGACGTTTACTGACGACTAATGATTTAAATTGAATCCTTCCAACCCTATAAATACCATACATTTTTAATCAAATGAAACAGATGACAAATAACAAATGGTTCAAAATCCATTATACCCCACTCTGTGTCGTTGGAATTCATATCAAATTGTGATCTCTTGGATATCAAAACTCCCTTGTGGCATCAGCTTCTTAGTTAGCTGCTCATGAAATCCGCTTAATTTACTCCAGCAGTTATGATCAAACACCTTACAACTCTTACGAAGCAAAAGTAATTCCACTGGTAAATTCATTGTGTATGTGGACTTCTGAAAAAGATAAAAGATTAATGATGTAAGGAGAGTAGTGCAACTCTTTGGTTGGTTTTCATTTTCTTGAGTAATTGGAGATATATTTTTTTAAAGGCAGTCAGGAAAACCTGTGCAACATAGTATATTTTGAACATGGATCAACCCCCAGTATAGCTACATATTACACACACTATGTGAAAAAGGTTGAAAAGTCAAACATTCAGAAGTTAGGAAATGCCAGAATTAAGGTGGCCTTTGCCACCTTAATTTGACTCCCTTGTGTGTATGCATTAAGATACAGTCTCTAATTACGTGATCACATACTATTTATTTCAACAGAACCCCTGACTTCTTCTCCACTGCCTCACTGATTCTAAGGCCTGGTCTACATTGGGGGGGAGTGGGAAGAATCGATCTAAGTTACGCAACTTCAGCTACGTGAATAACGTAGCTGAAGTCGATGTACTTAGATCGACTTACCGTGGTGTCTTCACCGCGGTGAGTCAACTGCTGCCACTCCCCCGTTGACTCTGCCTGTGCATCTCGCCGAGCTGGACTACAGGAGTCGACGGGAGAGCACTCGTGGATCGATCGCTGCCCACCGATCCGGCCAGTAGTGAAGACATACCCTTAGTCGGAATTTCTTTACTTAGGCAGTTCCAGTCATGCACCCTGTTACCTTCCCTAACTCCCAGTCCCAGTCTCCTTGCCCAGCCAGTCCCAGTCTCCCCCTACTCTAACTCTAACTCCCAGTCCCAGTTTCCTCTCCCTACCACAGCCTCCAGTCCCCCACCCTCCCTGGCTCACTGATTCTACTTGCCCCACTCTCCTCACGTCCAGCTATTGCCCTCTCCACATTCAAATAAAGCAGCTTCCTTCTCCATGCTTCCTGGGCCTTACTGAAAGCACAGGGGAGAGAGGCTTCCTGCTGTCAGTTCTGGTGCCTGGCCCTGGCTCACAGCATCCCTAAATTGCAATTGCAGGGAAAGTCCTGCTTAGCCCCAAGCTGGACTGTGCCCAGTGTGGATGGAATTTTTGGGGAATTTAGCTGCAAAGTACTATCAAGTCTTTACTGAGCATGTACAAATTGTGATTTTTCCAAGGACTTCTAACTTGGCCAGATTTGGGTGAAATTTTACAGGGATGACAAAAAGCACATTTCAGCCCAAAAAGTTAAAGTTTGGCAAAGTGAAGAGCAACTGAAAACTAGGTCTTATCATTGGAAGTCTCAGGCAACCTTAATAATAGACAGTGCTAACAACCCCACATAAAATGCTAAAGATCAGCAAAGGATTCTCATTATGTATTACTACTGAATCACTTGAATTACTTGTGAATTTCACTTCTGTGTTCCGTTTAAGCCCTTTGAGGCTTTATTTAGCAAGTATGTCCTCCCTGGCCATGCAGGAATACCAAAAAGGTCTTAGTCTTGTGAGAGCTTGGCCTACCCATCAAGCAAGAAGTTTCTGTTCCAACTATGCAGCAAGAAAAGGCTTCCCACAGTAGCAGTTCCTGTGCTCTGGGGAACCCTAGGACTTCTTGCTTCTCACAACCTCCCCTGACCAAAGAGCAAGTCCCACAAAAAGGAGCAGGGGACAGTCTAGTTCATAGCTCTGTCCCCTCTATACCAGCCTGTGGAGTGGAGTGGGGAGAGGTGGGGTGGGGTGGGGTGATATGTGAATAGAGCAGTTTTCACTCTTCCTGTGCATACAGGGATCACCTGGGAGGGTGCATTCCAATCTGTCCTCCTGGAATGGTGCAGCCCTTGACTACGCTACACAGGACTCTGGCCCCAATCTAGCCCTAAAAGCAATAGTCATTTTGATTTTAAAAAATTAAATTAACAAATCAGTGATAAATACTGTGTCAGCTTTTGAAGGCTTATTAAAATCTGTCTGATACACAGACATTTATGCATTGTGGAGAATTCAGCATGAAATAATTAGGTCTGACTGTATTAAGTGTTCTAGCCTTTTTTTTTTTTTTTTAAGTTCTCTCATTGCAACTCTCTAAAAACCATTTGCTTTTGATTGAGCAGTCAGGAAGAAAGCAACCTTTCTGTCAAATGGTGTTAGCCTGAGGGAATAAACCAAAGGATGCTGAATGAAAGCACTTTCAAAAAGACAATTTTTTTTTAAAACAGTAAACATAGACTTTATGAAAAGGTTTCTGCAAAATACACAAATCTTTCTGTGTGATGGCCTTCTTTCATGCACTAGGCCGGGGTCTCAAACTCAAATGACCACGAGGGCCACATGAGGACTAGTACATTGGCCCGAGGGCCGCATTTACTGACACCTCCCCCCCGCAGCCCTAGGCCCCACCCCCACTCCACCCCTTCTATGAGGCCCCGCCCCTGCCCCGCCTCTTCCCACCCCTTCCCTGCCCCCATTCCAACCCCTTCCCTGAAATCCCCACCCCAACTCTGCCCCCTCCCTGCCCCCAGGGGTGTGGCGGGGGCTCAGGGCAGGGAGTTGGGGTGTGGGGAGCAGGAGGGGTGGGGGGTGGGCTCCGGCCTGACGCGCACCGGGGGCAGGGCAGGTTGCCTGCCTGCCTGCCTGCCCTGCCCCCGCGCCACTCTGGGAAGCGGATGGAACCTGGGGAAGGAGGGACGCAGGGATGTGTGTGGCTGTTGCTTCAGGCACCGCCCCCAGCAGCTCCCATTGGGCGCAGTTCCCCATTCGCGGCCATGCGCCCCTCCTTCCCCAGGTTCCGTCCGCTTCCCGGAGCGGCATGGGGGCAGGGCAGGCAGGCAGGGAGCCTGCCCTGCCCCCAGTGCACGTTGGGCCGGAGCCGCTCTAGGTAAACACTGGGGGAGGGCGGGGGGTCCGCGAGGAGCTCGCGGGCCACAGAAAATAACCCCACAGGCTGCATGCGGCCCCCGGGCTGCGTGTTTGAGATCCCTGCACTAGGCCCTGGGTCCTCACATTTCCTTGAAGAGGAACGAGGTTGTGGTTAAGGGTTGGATTGAGACTCAGGAAATCTGGGTCCAGTTCCCAGCTCAACTACAGACCTTCTGTATCTTGTACAAGCAATTTAATTTCTTGGTGCTTCAATTCCTTATCTGTAAAGAATGGGGATGTGAGAGGGCAATCAAGTACCTTGGGGAGAGGGTGCCTGAGTTTGGCTTGCTGGCTTTCTTTCCTCAGGGTTCATTTTACAGATTTGGACCCAGAAACACAAATCAAGGAACCACTGGGACACAAGGGTCACAATTGGGAAAATGGAGACTTACAGTTCAGTGGGTTATCCCATTAAAGTAACAGAAAATGGTGCATATTGGCTAAGAGGAGAACAAAGGTCAGAGAGGAGATGGGGGACTAGTTAGTAAGTACTGTCTTAGACTTGGCTATTCTAGCTATTAATATTGATAGCCCTTTTATGTGTTTTGTTTGTCTGTTGTCCTGGCCCTTCATCTCCAAAATGGGCAAGGAAAGAATAAATAAAATGGGACTTTGATTTTTATCTAACCATCTGGAGTACTGGTGTGATACTTACAAACTAATTTGCCTGTTGAGGCTCTCTGACAGATGATAATACATCCTGTTTCTGTCTTGTCTACTTAGACTGTAAGTTGTTTAGGGCGGGAGCTGCCTCTTTCTGTGTGTCTGTAGAGTGCCTAGAATGTTGGAAGCTGAAGCTTCAAGGGGCTACTGTAATACAAATAATACAAATTTTATTAAAGTGAATGTTTAAAATCAAATTTACACAAGTTGAGAGGGAAGGTGCTGTACATCTGGGGTCAGGCTTGGGTTATGGGGGATTGCAAGTATCGGTTACAAGGTTCACGAGGTACATACATATCACATAACCAGCATAGATCCAGACTGGGGTGTGGGAGTTTTTAAAGCATCAGTGGATAAGTGGGCTCGGGTACGCCACCCATGGAATGTATTAAGAGTCCAAGTCAGTACTGGTGTAGAGAATAAGTACATGGGTGGGGTGCATCCCTCGGTTCGTCAGGGAAGTAAGTGGATTATTTCCCTGGTCGGCGGTCTCAGTTACTCGACCTGGTACTGGCGGTGTCCCATGATGTGTTCCTTGTAGATGTCTCTGGATCTCCTGATGGTGACCTCCTGAGCTGTTTCATGAGCTGGGCTTAGCGTTGACTGACTCCGCACGCTCTCAGTACCGGCTCATTGTGGGGGTCCCATGTGCCCAGGGCTCCCACGATCAGGGCGTGTATCTAGAGCTCGTAACTCTGGGCTCTCAGGGTGTTGGCCAGCGGGGTGTACTTCAATGCCTTCCGTGCTCGGGGCTCGTGGAAGGCCGGTGACCTGTTTTCAAATGGCACCATGACGTCTACCATGAGGACCTTCTTCTTTTCTGCGTCAGTTACGATGATGTCGGATCGCAGTTGGCTGTCTGTCCCGGGGATGGCGGAGTCGACAGTGATCTTCCCCAGGGACAGCAGGATGGCTTTCACCAGCCAGTTCTGGATGGCGTTGTGGCGGTGCCGCCAGGCTCCGTAGTGGTGTTTGCATCCACACAGGACGTGGGACAGGGTCACGTTGGCATAGCTGCACTTCCTGCAGCGCTTGTCCCAGTTGCCGTGGCGGACGGCTCCATTGAGGGGAATGCAGTTGAGTCGGGCCCGGTGGATGAACTGCCAGTCGGTGAACCTGATGAAGCTGCCCCCGGGGAGGAAGTGGTTGCTGGCGTCCCACTTGCTGGACATCTCAAACACCTTGCCCTGGTCCGGCTTCCGCTTGAGGTTCTCGGCATAGTGGCAGCGGATGCCATCTTTCAGGGTCCTTTCCAGCATCGTTTTGGCGGTTGGGGTGACGATGGTGTGGTCCAGGGTCTTTATGTGCGGCACCAATATTCCCAGCTCCCAGCGCTCCTCGCACCACTTCCTGCGGCAGCCAGTCCTCTTTTCTAGGCATCTTGAGGCATTGCGGGCACGGGACCAGAGAGAGGACAGGTCTCCCCCCACTCTCACAAACTCAGCCTCCAGGAAGCCGCTGAGGTAAGTGGCGACGTCCTGCTCGGAGGGGGCCCTGACGATTCATTTCCTGACCACGTCCCGCACGGCTTCATCTGCAATGCTCCTCACCGTCGGGTCCGGGCATGTCAGGAGGCGGAAGGCGTGGGTGATCACTGCCATGTCGCCCAGGTCGCCCATCCGAGGTATGTTGGAGCCGCCCTGCCTGTGGGAAATGTAGATGATGTCGGTGCTAGCCCTCTGGGGAAGGTAGAGCCATTAAATAATAAATACTATTACTTGGCCCTGTCCCTGAATGAAAGTCAGTTAATTCCCAAAGCCACCATTTTTGTTTTTTTCTACCTCTAACCCACATTCTGTATTAAAAGTACAACATAACTTCCAGTTAAGACAGATATTGGTAACCAATCAGTGACTCTTACAGGTTGTTACATACCTAGGTAGCAGGCAACCAGCCCTCCTGCCTCAAGCACCTAAATTCTGCAATTTGCATCAGTTCCACAAGCTGAGGAAATTAGTGACCGTAGGCTGCTGTCAGCCTTGCTTTCTTGCACCAAAATAGCAAGCCACTGAGATAGCATAAAATTGTGATCTTGAAGTTTTCCAATGAAAGGCCTAATTCATGTGTGAAAATCTCATTGCTCGCGGGTGAGTGAAAGTCAATGAAAGTTTCAGTAAACTGAACTATAGTAGACCTAGTTTCTACTTGAGAAGAGTCTCAAAAAGCCTTCCCCTTGATTCTAATTATAGTGTTTTTCCCTCTCACTCTTTGCAATTTATCATGGGAAAATGTGTTTTGTTTTAATAAATTGAGCTTTTGGGAGAAGGTTCACTTAGGATCATAAGCTAAATGTTCCAGTGTATTAAAAGGGTAATTTCCCCCATATCATCACCATTAAACAAATGAGGAAGTATGTCAAATACTTCCCATATTATGCTTTTATTACTCTATGGAGAGAGACTATTTGATAACCAAATAGCTGAGAGAGACAGTGTTTATAAAGACACTTATTTCCTTTGGGTGAACTGAAATTTCAAAGAGAAAGCAACTTCATTTTAATCTTTAATGTTGCAGTTTATAGATTCTGGGCTTCCTTTTTTTTTTTAACAGATATTCCCATATGGATTATGATGTGTATTGAATAAATTTTTTGTTCATTATTTAGTTTGTTAGAAGATAGACTTTTTTTCACCTAAGAAAGTATACGGTTTCCAGCATCAAGGAGTCTAAAATCCCTTTGGTAACAAGGAGAAGAAACTTGTTATTTACTGGAAGTGAACTGCTTCATCTGCAGTTGTTGCCTACAAGAAAGTTTAATCCCATTACTTAGAATTGCAACATAAGCACTGAATTGCCTAAAAATAATCTACAGCAAATAGTCCTCCTTCAGTCACCACATTTAATTTGATTCATCCATAAACAGCCTCTCTCCCCAGTTTCCTGGACACTCACATGTGTGTGTAGTCCGTCAGTTCGATGACGACGTTTTCATGCTCTCTCTTTTTGTGGATTCTGGAGTGACTCTGAAGTCCAAAGTGTGACGCGCATGCTTGTGAGCGGATCCGGCAGACAAAGACATTGGTGAGCGTCTTGGTAGCTATAGCAGTAGTATGACGCTTTTCTCTTGCAGCTAACCATTGATTATTGCTGTCCTCTTCAAAGGGTTGGAAAACTCTGAGTGTTGTGTGTTGCCAGGCTGATCTATTTAATGCAGCCTTCTCAAGATCATCCGGTTTTATTGCACCAAAGTGTGTGCTGTCCTTGATGCTGTCCTTGTAGCACTTTCTGGGGTGGCCTTGGTTCCAGTGGCCTTGCGCCAATTCTCCATAGAAATTTTTTCTGGGGAGTCGCTGTTCAGGCATCCCAATGATGTGTCCAACCCAGCATAGTTGGGCTTTTATCAGCATGGCCTTGATGCTTATGGCATTTGACTTTTGGAGAACCTCCAGGTTGGTAATTTTGTCCTGCCAGCGGATTCCCATAATGGTGCGCAGAGACCGCATATGGAAGGCCTCTAGCTGCTTGATATGCCATTTGTATGGTGTCCAGGTCTCACAGCCATAGAGGAGAGATGTGAGCACAAGAGCATTATAAAGTTTTATTTTTGTTGAGAGGATTATTGTTGTGGGATTTCAGGACTTTGTTACGTAACTTTCCTAATGACTGAGAAGCTTTCAGTATACTGTTTGTGATCTCTTTGTAAAGAGATCCATCATGGGAGATATTGCTGCTGAGATAGGTAAAACTGTCAACTTGCTTTAGTTGGTTTCCACTAATGGATATGCTAGGGGATATGGCACAGAGCGGTGAAGATGATTGGTGCAAACTCACCAGTTTGTTGCACTTAGATTGAAGATGGCATGCTCTCTCCAAACTACAATGCTGTTTGCTTGTAATAATGATGATAAACTTTTTACTTCCCAGTATTTAAGCAATTTTTCAAATAAAAAATCTACTGTAATTATACCATTATGGCTAATCCATTTAAAAATCTATCCCTCCCCCACCACGCGCACACACACACACACACCACATTAATTAATGGATAAAACTGTTGGATTACATAACCATTACAAGAACTACATGTCAGATAATTTAGTTACTGAAATCTAAGTATTAAAAGTATTATTATTTTATTACTAAAAGTATGAAAATGTAAATAAAAATGTGAATAGAGGTGTTATATTCACTTGAAAGAACCCGGACTACTGAAAATATCTGTTGGACTGTGATGAGGTATACCAAGGTTTACTGCCCCACACTGGAGGTCCCACCACCTTGGTGCACCTTGCCCAAGGAAGGTTTCCTTTTGGAGAAAAAGCAGTGAGTTTAGATCTCCAAGAGCTGCATAGAGAGGTCACCCAGGGTCAGCTGCAGGCAGTACCAATGATAATAGGTTCTTTGCTGGCTAGAAAGGCTAGGAGCAGACAAAAAGCCAATGAGAGCCCAACAGGTGAGGTAAAAAGGGTTGGATGCTTCCTCCCAGGGGCAGTTCTAGGTGAAGTTAGGACAGGAGAGGAAGGATCTACACCTCTCTTAACCCAAAGCCCAGTCCGGCCATTGGCTAACTCTGCACGTTTCTGACTGAGTCAATGAAAGATTGTTCTATGTTGTGGAATGTAAAACTGAGGTCTCCACCTTGAGCTGGGCATCAGTTGACTGCTGTAAAATTATAGGGTTCTTCCTTGTGAGTCCATTGGTTCTGGTGAACCTGTGACATGAACACATTGGCTACATTCAAAGTTAATAAAGTATATTTCAGTGTATAAGGCTGGAAGATGACATGGAGAAGGTATAAGATCTTTTCTATCCAGCACCTTCCCTTTTTGTAGTCTTGCCAGGACTCTTGGCACGCAAAGGCAAAGAATGTCTAGTGTGGACACTAGTCTCCCTAAAGGTGATGAAGATAGCCCTGCCCCTCCCCTCTGGATACAGCAGGAACTACTTGGGTTTGCACTCCCCTATCACTGCTGAAACCATTGTGCTTGTCTTTGGGACTGGCTGGTGGTGCACAGTCCACCACACAATCCTTCCCCCCAAATGGAACAGTCTCTTAATATAAATATGCATAAATAGCCATCACCTGGGGGAAGGTGACGTGGGGACATACATCTACCTATGGATATGTATTTTTTTTGCTTCAGATTTTTAAATTAAACAAACCCCTTTTACAAGAGCTTTTTAAAATGTGTTAAATATTAAAAAGTGGGGGGAATAAGAAATGAGTGATGGATGGCATTGAAAATGTACTTAACAATACAAAGCTATTATAAAACCATATTTAAGGGTAATATATTTTCCAAGCGCTGTTAAAATGAAACTGCACACCACCAAATATGGACACCATTAAAAACACTTCCTTTCTCCCAGAAGACTCCTTATAATGAGTTTGAACTAAACATACATCTGTGTCCTAAATATTTACAACTTAAAATTGTTTTAGAAAGAACTGACATTTTAATCAGATTAAAGTTATTTTGCTCCCCTGAGGAGCGTAAGGAATTTAATGAAAACCATGTCTATACTTAGTGGCATTTGCATGATCTCCAGATTTCTTGATGTCTGGAAAAAATAACGCTGTATACAGTATCTCAATTTATTTTTCTTATAGTTTTAAATTGAGTGCAATTATTTTCAGTTGGGATGTTGGGAGTTTGGGGGATATAATAGGTTAATAATAGTAATAGGTAAATTCCTTCACCTCTAGGTCACTGCTGAATGCAATCTATGTGGGATAGCTGAATGTTATCGATTGACTGTTGAACAATCAGTTAAGTGTATCAGTCTGGCTTCTGGTAAAGAAACGTTCATATTCACAAATGGCTTTATCAAGCACAATTAGTACTAAATAGCTCCTTTATTGCTACACTCAGAAAAGAGGTCAAGGATTGAATTGACATGGAACACATACTACTGCCTTAGGTATGCTCTTGAGGGCTGGTAGAAAATTTTTGCTGAAACTGTTTTTGATGAAAAATTGGAGGGGTTTTGACTAAATTAAAATTTTGATAGATAAATTGAATGCCAAATTTTAAAATTCCAAAATATCTAAATTCCAAAATGCTGCCATAGTTTCTCAGGGTAGTTGTAGTTCAGGTGACTCATGTGGCCATGTGACTGCATTCCCTTCCCTCACCAGGCTCGGAGATCATTTTGGCATAAGCCAGAATTCTCCTTGTTCAGCCTACTCATGCAATTAATATAGTTTTTAATAGAAGTTTTTGTTCACTTTCTGGTTTGGTTTCAGATACTTAAATGCTCTTACCACAAACATAACACTGTCCAGGTCAGGTTAAGGTTAATTGATAAGGCAGATAACCTATGCTATTACCTATTTATATTTACTCAAGGTAGATTGACATGGGGCTTGATTTTTCAGTGCTGTGATTTCAGCTCCTTTCATGTGCACTAAATTTTCTTTTAAAAATATTATTTTTACTTTTCTACTAATGTTTTAGCCTATTATAATGTATACAAGCAATGGAAACTGTATTTAAACTTGAGGCTCTTCTAAACAATGTGTTGAGTTACTGAATTTACAGAAAAACCTGGAGAACAGAGATTTACATTTTCTGTATTGTCTGCAACACAGCTAAATATAATTGTTTACAACTAAATATAAAGGCTTCCATTTTGCAGACCTTCCATAACAACTATTTCATATTCCGCCCCATTCTGTAGTGAATCCTTGCTGGGTTGTAATTAATCTCATATTTTGAATCTCAAGTACTTTTGCTTAAGTGTTTAAAAGACTTTTATAATTCCACTGTCAATCACTTTAAGTATCGTTGGATCACTCTGTGTAGAGAACCTCACTGCGTATCATCAGTAAGTAATGTAACTTAGCTTCTTAACAATCAAAAAAAAAAAAAAAAAAGGAAAATGCAGCATCCTATTCAAATGAGAGAAAATTTTGCCAAACAAAGCTCTCTGTGCTTTCACTTAGTTTACCACTCTCTTATTTGTAATTTTAAAATAGTAAGTCATAATAATTTATTTTTATGTATATATAATTTCTATTGGATAAATTCTGAGATTGATCCTGCAAACCATTGATTAAGTGAGTCTGCAAGAGGCTTCTCACGGATCAAGGGCTTTTTAACTGAGAGAGGTTTTGTAGGATCAGGCCCTACATTTCTAATTTACATACTAATGCAATGCGTTTTGTGATCCAATGAAGCAAGTCTCCAATAATAAATAGTTCATAGACTTAAAATAATAAGTAGCTGAAATCCATGTCAAATTGATCTAAACAGGAAAATCCCATATGCTATCAGCATTCTTTGTTGGCTGCAGAGGAAATCCCATTAATTTACTTCAGCAGTTAGAATTGCAAGGTATTTGATTCTCACATAGCAAAAAAGAATTTCTCTCAATTCATTTTCTTCTATGGGCTTTGGAAGATGATGAAACATGAATGAGGTTAGGAGAGTAACACAACTTAAAAAAATTATAATGATTTTATTTTTGTTAAACTTGCAGAGCACCACAAATTAGACACCCACATCCCAGACCTGACCCAGCTGGCCCAGATCCTTAGCTGACTTAGGTCAACTGAGGTTCTTGACCTCGTTTTTTTGGGGGTTGTTTTGTTTTTTTGGGGGGGGGGCAGCGCATACACACACACACACACATATATATATATCTATATCTATATATATACACACACACACACACCTTTGACATATATGCATAATCAGAAGATCATTGTTTCAGTATCCTTGTTTTTTAAAGTCCTTTGTTGGTCAGGGCCGGCTCCAGGCAACAGCTTACTAAGCAGGTGCTTGGGGCGGCCACTTCGGAGAGGCGCGGCACATCCAGCTGTTCGGCGGCAATTCGGCGGACGGTCCCTCACTCCTGCTCGGAGCGAAGGACCTCCCGCCGAATTGCCGCCGCAGATCGCGATCGCGGCTTTTTTTGTTTTGTTTTTTTGTTTGGCTGCTTGGGGCGGCCAAAACCCTGGAGCCGACCCTGTTCTTGGTCCACAGCAGTTAAAACCTAAATATTTATTCTGATTTTTAAAAGTCAGTTTAACCTGTCAGTGTGGTACATGCAGACTTTAAGATTAGTTATAATTTCAATAATTTATGTAAAATTAAAATAGAATGAATAAATCAAGCATGTACTATGCAACAAATATCTGCTTTCATCTGAGCAGTGAAACCAAAAAAAGCTACATCAAATATATGTATATTTTATGTCAGTATATATTTGCCTGATTAAGATTTTCAATGGTATTAAACAGCATGTAGAAGGAAGAGTTTGATTTTACAGAAAGACACAACCATTTTTGCAGTCATTTTCCCCCATTTTTTCTAATGCCTGAGATTTGTTATATTTGTGTTTGTTTTCATGCTTTGATATCTCAGCCGTCCTTGGCACACTATCAAGTGTGGTTACCCTTAATGAATCTGCCCAGATGGTGTCTTGGAGATCCTCAGTCCTTTTTGTCCAGAGATTTCTGAGCATCCTTTCTTCACCTCATTGCACCTGGAGTACTAACCAAATGGCCAGGAAAGTGGCTTTCTCCCAGGACAGCAACCTTTTTGCATTTTAACAGTGAGCAGCTGTCTCCATCCCACAGAGACCAAAAGCAGCCATCTGATCTTTTTGACTTACGTGCACAAATTTCCTACATAGGTGGAAGGGTGAATAGTTTGCCTGACATTCTGACCCATTAAAATCTGAAATATGCAGGTTCATAATGCCATCTAGAGGGCATAGTCCTTTCCTTTTCTGCATAAGGACATGAGATAACACTCCCTTTCCATTATATATGGTGATGGTGCTTATACACCTTTGCAATTCAATATCTCCATATTCCTGTCCTGATTAACACACACTGCATGCAAGGCCCAAACTGGAAAACCATTTCAGAAAAGAAGCTGGAAATGCCCTTTTATTGAGAATGACAACTCTCGCTATTTAATTAATACGTAAACTCCTTGTTATCCCCAGTCAAGCCCTCAGCCAGTGCTTCCAAAATAGTCTTTGCTGACTTTAACACTCATACAGTTCATCTGAAATTTTAATGTGAGACAAGATTCTTTTCCAGAAAGAGTAACAATAAGAGCTTTTAGTTTTTTTCACTCCAGTTTGCTGCAATCTGCTGAAAAAGAAGGGGTCTTACAAGTTAGTCATTTTTCTATGTAAAATTCTCTGATGAGGTTATTCCAACAGCAGTTTAGGGTCAGCTGAAAAACTGAGTCTGACAGTTGAGCATCATGTCCAAAAATTAAAGAGCACACAAAATGTAATGCCATCATGCTTCTTAATCAGGCAAAATACACGAGTCCCCCTGTCTTCTCAGTCAAGCCTGCCTCTCTCATTTACAAGTGCTCAATGACAGTCGTCCTCACAGTTTCTCTCCAAGCACCTTTGTACCTCTAGAATCCCCCACTTAATCTAACTCTACTCTCATATCCTTGCAATTGTTGTCTTCTTCATGCCTAGGTTAAACCTCTGAGGACTCTGCCTGCACTTTATACTCTCTCAGTCTTTTCAACAGTCACATCTAATCTTTCATCCTGGCCTTATATTGAACTCATCCCTGAAATTCCACTCCCAAAACACCTCTTGTCACCCTAATACCTCCTTGAGCAGTAGAGTCTTGCTCATTTGTGGCACTTCTATTTGAAATGTGCAGTTAGCATTTCTCTTAACAGTCTGTGGCAATCTGGAAATCGGTTGGAAGAGGTTTTCCCTGAAAAACTGACCTGGTTAGAGTGCAAAAAATTTCTCCCTACCTTTTCTCTAGAGTAGCATCACTCAACCAGAGGTACGTGGTCTCCTGAGGGGCCATGAGCAGGTTTCAGGAGAGCCACCAAAATAAACCAGAGAGCAGGGCCAGCGTTCGACTCTCTGGGGCCCAGAGCAGAAAGCTGAAGCCAGAGCCCTGCTGCCTGGGGCTGAAGTTAAAGCCTGAGCCCCGCCACCCAGGGCTGAAGCCAAAGACCGAGCAACTTAGTTTTGTGGGGCCCCAGGCAGTTGCCCTGCCTGTTACCCTCAAATGACAGCCCTGGCTTTTACTGGATATGCAGAAAAACAGTTGTGGCACAGGTGGGCCATGGAAGTTTTATAGCATGTTGGGGGTGGGGGGTGGGGAGAGGCCTCAGAAAGAAAAAGGTTGAGAACCCCTGCTCTAGAGGTTCATCAATGGCTGTTTTCATTCTTATGGAATTTTTCTGTTCTGGAGTTCAAACATGACTACATTTTTGCTCTCCATTCTGCTACATGCAGTGCTCTCCCTCCCCAGCAATATCCAGACCTCTTTTGACTTTTGTTTACATGTTCAGTAAACCCCTCCTCTCAGCAAAAGACCATTGCCTATTGCTTAGCACTCTCCCGAAGAGTTTTGTCAGTGCGTTTTATTTCACTCCATTTTAATCACTACCATCTCTGATAGGAACAATGGAAGTTATGTTCTTCATTTTCTTAAATAGACAATGCCAATTCTTCCTTAAATCCAACCTACATCATCACAATAGTAATTATTTTGCTAGGTCTCTAAATTTCCATAAAATAAATCCAAGCTCTAGGGACACTACCATGTTCTTTAATCAACCTTGTTTTCATTTTTAAAAAGTAATTGCCCATTTATTTTAAGACAAACCAATACATTTATCAGACAGACATTAAAATCATGCTGAATATTTTGCCAAAATAACACTTCTGTTTTGAGATAGACTTCCCTGATTTCAATAACTTGACTTAAATACCCACTGACTCTGTAGTGTGATGAGTGGAACTGGAGAAAGAAGGTCAGGTTTCAGAAAGGACATACTTTGCTGTTACACAAGGGTCTTGAGAATTCAGTCCAGGGCCATGTTCCTACCAGACAGACAGTCCAGTGTAACGTAGCCTCCATGCATGATCATTAAATCATGTCTTTCCTACAACTTAGCCTCTTTGCTGTATCACTTATTGCTTGTGAAACAGACTCTCTCTTCCTCTCAGTTCCCCTTTGTTTATCAAAACTATTTCTCTTTTCATTTTAGTGATTCTTTCTGTTCCTCGCCCATCTCCTTTGCCCTCCACAGAAGAAATAGGGTATGCATAAAATGATGAAAATTTCTTTTGTTAAACAACCAATTTGCCCTGCTGGTGACCTCTTGTGAGCAGGGCTATTTCCCAGTTGCAGGCCTATCTGAGTGAGCAGTAATATGATCGATCCCAGGTATATATTACATTGCATAATATTTCACACATTGATTTATTTGTGTTCTCTTGTACACATTTCCCCCCTAGGCCAATCGATTAATCATTGATATTGCTCTTGAGTAGCAGTTGGGATTAAGCAACATTTCCTCATGGTCAATAGTAATGTTTGTATATTTGACTTCCCTGGGATAAATTCGGACCTGGTATAAGTGGGTGTAATTCCGCTGACTGCAGTGGAGTTGACCATACCACTAGTCTGAATTTTGCCCATTTTTTGTGGTTAGTTATATAAATCAGATAACAGACTGCATTCTGCTCTCCTTCTCATAGGCATATCTCATGTGAAATCAATGTAAATAGCACTGAGGTATCTCACAGAATTTAGCCTAGCATATGTGATTAGAGCTAGGCACATAATTCAAAACACTCCATTTTCTTTATTCTGTTTTTGAATTAGTCACAGACAGTTTGAGAAATCCGTGAACATTCTCATTCTTTGAAATTAGTCATAAAATCCTTCAGCAATTATTGTTTGCCTAAGCTTTGTTGCTGATTTTTACAATGTGGAATCTCACTATGTTGGTTAGTTACAAGATATCAAGTGGTATCGTTTTTGTTCCGTAGTTGCATCCCTGACATGTGTACCTAACAATCTCAGCACGAACTGGGGATGTTTCTGTCACATGTGCAATCCAAAATTTATATTGTGTCCTTCAACACGGGGCATGCTAAATGAATAAAGATACTTATTGTGGTACTATACTGATTCCAAAAAAATGAGTATGTCAAATAAAAATATACTTTTCACACACAGCTGGTTTTCTTTTATGCACTTTTTGTGATAGTGTTTCATATTTTCTGTTTTCCCTTAAATGTAAATTCACAACATTTACCCTGTAAAAGCTTTCGAAAATTCTCTTTTTAATAATTTGTCACAGAGGCCTCTGGATTGGCTCTAAGCTATACAGAAGAATGCCATTCTATGTTTTAAACAAGACTTTCTATCCCATTTGTCCTATCTTTCAGTTTGGGTTTATGGGAAGTTTCCTTGACGTAGGTGATGACTCCATAGGGGCAAGTCCCTGGTAATAAGAACCCTTAGACTACTGGTTGCAGCTGCATCCGGCATCCCCCAGGGATGGTTTAGAATAACCATGGTGTGCTGCCATGATAGACCCCTTCTAAGGCCACCACCGCCCAGCAAAGTGCATCCATCCCTTCTGAAGGTAGCACAACCTGGGAAAAGGCAGGTTGTAAAAGATACTAAATTCCAGATGCTTTTGTTCTGTTATAGGTGAAGTAAAATTGCACTGAAAAAGCAACTTCATTTTTAATTTAACCTATTGTGTATCATGATGTAAACAGAGTGACTTACAGGATGTTATTTGCTGCGTGTTGTGCCTGTAAGAAGAAAAATAGATGAAATTCAAAGCTTTCAGGGAAAGAAAGATGTTTGTGACTGGAGTTTTATTTCATTTGGCAGCAAGTAAACAATACTTTGCTGGTTCACTTATGAGAAGTTAGCTATTGGCTATTAAAAAACTTCATCGCATTATGTGGCATTGTGTCATATCTATTGCACAATGGACCAAATACCTGCCATGCTTGGTTGTGAGTTGTGGTGGTGTTTTTTTAACTTCTCACCTGGAGGGGAGAGGGAAGCAAATGAAATCCTTGAGAAGAAGGTCATTTTGAAATCCCTGGGGACAGTTGACTTATGGATGCACTTCTATGGAATTGAATAAAATGAAATTGAAGCTAACCCTGCCTTTCAGGAACCTCTGTATGGCTAAATATAGAAAAACACATGTTATAAGTTTCTTTTAGGAATTGTGAAACAGTTGACATTAATAGCTTCAATTGTGATGAAAGTCAATAATTTTAAAGTGTGGAATAAAACAAAGTTTATACACTGTAGGGGAAGGACGGTAAATAGCTTTTAGCTTTCATGAAAAAATTAATATATCATTTTGTGATACAGTTAAAGTATAATATTATGGCACCATACTATACTTTAAATGTTTCTGTTGTACAACATAGCAAAGCAAAAGAGATGATTCCCTTTTCACATATACACACACAAAAGGACAATAAACTAAAAAGGAAACTTGCAAATTAAAAAAAAAAAAGTGTGTGTGGGGAGGGGGGAGGGAAGATGTGTCCTATTTGTTTCTTTAAGATGTTTAAAAAAGGCCTGAACATTTGGGGGGGGGGGTGAAAAGTTCCTGCTTATTTTTACCTGTACATTCCGGTGTAATGTATCACCTTCCACCATGAAAACTCCATGGATGGCTGGAAAACTCAGAGGATTGTTACATCAGACATACCAAGGATGAGAAATTTGAACAATTAAGAAAAGAAGGAATATTCGGTCAGGCTGTTTGTATGTTAAAGACTTTTTATTTTTTGTTTGTTTTTTAAAACACCTGTTTATTCCAAACACTGGATAAATGGTTGGGGGGGGGAAATCGCTGTTAAAGATTCAACACCCTGCCTCTTCAATTAAGGATGGAGAAAGCATCTGTTCCAGTTCTCTGGCCTTCCAGTGACACAGCCAGCAAAACCAGGGAGGGGAAGACTTGACAATAGTCATATTTCTAATCTAAAAGACAGACAGGGAAAAATAAATTTGGGAGGGACAAGGTGAAATATCAAGCTTTATATCAGGGGTCGGCAACATTTGGCATGCGGTTCGCCAGGGTAAGCACCCTAGTGGGGCGGGCCAGTTTATTTACCTGCTGACGCGGCAGGTTCGGCCGATCGCAGCCCCCACTGGCTGCGGTTCGCCGTCCCGGGCCAATGGGGGCAGCGGGAAGCCGCGGCCAGCACATCCCTCGGCCCGCGCTGCTTCACGCTGCCCCCATTGGACCGGGACGGTGAACCGCGGCGAGTGGGGGCCGCGATCGGCCGAACCTGCCACGTCAGCAGGTAAATAAACTGGCCCGGCCTGCTAGGGTGCTTACCCTGGCGAGCCACGTGCCGAACGTTGCCAACCCCTGCTTTATATCATAAACAAAAATATAATGTGTTTTTGTTTGGTTTTGTGCTTTGGGGAATCGTGGGGGGCAAGGGTCCCTACAAGTCCCCTCTAGACCCCACTGCAGGTCCTTGTACTCTCCCCCCCCTCCAGCAAATGCCCAAGAGGTTCTTGGAGCAAACAAAAGAAAAGTCCTCTCCCCCTCTTTCCTCCCCTGTGGGAGAGGGGAGCATGTGGGAAATCAAACAGACGCAAGGCAAAACAACTCAGGCAGTCTTCCTGGGTCAGCCCTTTGGGCTTAATCTACACAAGGTCCACCTTCAGCCCCTCCTCATGAGGCGTGTTGCTCTGAGGCTGGGTTGTGCAGCTTTGGGAGCAGCATGGCTTGTTGCTGTCTCCTTCTCAGCGGGCCTGTCTCACGTTTGAGGCAGGGCAGCCTTCTCCCTGTTCACTGCCCCTTCCTGTGATAGGTTTTCCCTTTTAAGCTCCCCACTCTCCAGGCAAGACAAACCTTGCAGGTGTACCTTGTTAGTCCTGGACAGGCCCATAGGCACTCGATACTCTCCTCTATGTCAGTGTGAGGCTGTGCCTCTTTACGTACCTCACCTCTCAATCTGGAGAAGCCATACTGGGGCCGTTTGTTGCCATCCCTGATCTCCCATGAAAAGAAATCGGTGTTATGGTCCCTTTCCGCCTAGTGCTGTACTCTGAAACTGTAGGGTTGTAGCAAAAGGTACCATCTCATTATATGTAGGTTTGTGTCTTTCATGGTGTGAATCCAGCGTAGGGGAGTGTGATCTGTGACCAGAGAGAGATCAGATAATACCCAAAGGAAAACATGGCCCACTTAATCACCAATGCCTCCTTTTCAATAATTGAGTAAGTCTTTCTCTGGGAAAGAGCTTCCTACTCAGGTATAGGACTGGGTGTTCTTCTCCTTCAACGTTTTGCAAGAGTATAGCGCTGAGCTCAATGATAAGGTTTCCATGTGCAGCATGAACTCCCAGAGCTGAAGAGCATGAGTGCCTGGCACAGTCGTGTTTTCGGCTCATTAAAACTGACTTCGCATTTCTCATCCCATTGGATCTTTTTACTGTTGTTGCCTTTTATGAGATCTGTAAGGGTCGCCGCAATTGAGGCAAAACCAGGTATAAATCTCCAGTAATAGCTGACCAGACAGAGAAAACATCTTACTTGCCTACTTGTCTTGGGAATGGAACACACTGTTAGAGCCTGTATCTTGTTGACCACTGATTTCATCAGACCACCTCCTATGCAGTATCCAAGTAGGCTACATCATTTACGGCTAACTTACATTTTACTGGATTGGCTGTAAGTCCTGCATCCTATAAGGCTTTTAGCATCACCTTTGAGTGCAGTAGGTGGTCTTCCCAGGTAGGACTATAGACAACGATGCCGTCTATGTAGCCCACGGCATACTGACGATGGGGCCTGAGGATCCTATTCATAAGCCTTTGGAAAGTCATGGCAGCTCCAAGTAGATCAAAAGGCATAGTCTTGAACTGGAAGTGTCCAAAAGTGGTGTAGAAAGGTGTTTTCTCATGCAAAGAAGGGGATAAAGGAATCTGCCAGTACCTTTTTGTTAAGTCAGTAGTGCTCAGGTGTTTCACTGGTCTCAGCTGCTCCAGTAGCTCATCTACACTTGGCATTTGGTAAGTGTTGAATTTCGAGATAGCATTAACCTTTCTAAAGTCAATGCAGAACTGAACTGTCCAGTTTGGGAATGAGAATTATGGGGCTTGTCCATTCACTTTTGGATGGGACGATTACCCCCATAACCACATCACTCGTACTTCCCCTCAGACTATATCCCATATCATCCATGGCAATGGCTTAGCATTCTTCCTGACCAGCTGGCCCGGGTTGGTCTCCAGATGGTGTTGAACCAACTGCATTCTCCCTGGGTGGATGGAGAATACAGTTGCGAAGTTCTGTTGCAAAGTTCTGAATACAGTTGCGGAGCTGCTTTCTTTGCACAGGGGAGAGCCCCTTCCCCTGCTGTACTGTTGTCATTCTTGGCTGCTGAGTCCTTGGGGTCCTAATTCAGGTTCCAGAAGACAGGGAGTTATTATCAGGGCCTCCCATGTCTTCCAAGGTTTGAGAAGATTCATGTGATAGATCTTGATTTCCTTCTCCTCCATGGCAGTTTCATCTCACAGTCCATTAGCCCAACCTGCCTGACCACTGCAAAGTCCCAGTCTTATTAATCTCTCCTCATACGGAAGCCGTTCCATACCCCTAATTATTTTGTTGCCCTTTTCTGAACCTTTTCCAATTCCAGTATATCTTTTTTGAGATGGGGTGACCACATCTGAATGCAGTATTCAAGATGTGGGCATACCATGGATTTATATAGAGGCAATATGATATTTTCTGTCTTCTTATCTATCCCTTTCTTAATGATTCCCAACATTCTGTTTGCTTTTTTGACTGCCGCTGCACATTGAGTGGATGTTTTCAGAGAACTAGCCAAATGACTCTAAGATCTCTTTCTTGAGTGGTAACAGCTAATTTAGACCCCATCATTTGATATTTATAGTTGGGATTATGTTTTCCAGTTTGCATTACTTTGCATTTATCAACATTGAATTTAATCTGCCATTTTGTTGCCAGTTTTGAGAGATCCTTTTGTAGCTCTTCACAGTATGCCTGGGACTTAACTATCTTGAGTACTTTTGTATCATCTGCAAATTTTGCCACCTCACCGTTTACCCCTTTTTCCAGATCATTTATGGATATGTTGAATAGGACTGGTCCCAGTACAGACCCCTGGGGGATACCACTATTTACCTCTCTCCATTCTGAAAACTGACCATTTATTCCTACCCTTTGTTTCCTATCTTTTAACCAGTTACCAGTCCATGAGAGGACCTTCCCTCTTATCCCATGACAGCTTACTTTGCTTAAGAGCCTTTGGTGAGGGACCTTGTCAAAGGCTTTCTGAAAATCTAAGTACACTATAGGCACTGGATTCCCCTTGTCCACATGCTTGTTTAACCCTCTCAAAGAATTCTAGTAGATTAGTGAGGCATGATTTCCCTTTACAAAAAACATGTTGACTCTTCCCCAACAAATTATGTTCATATATGTGTCTGACAATTTTGTTTTTTACTATAGTTTCGACCAGTTTGCCTGGTACTGAAGTCAGGCTTACCAGCCTGTAATTGCCAGGATCACCTCTGGAGCCCTTTTTAAAAATTGGCATCACATTAGCTATCCTCCAGTCATTTGGTACAGAAGCTGATTTAAATGATAGGTTACAGACTACAGTAGGACACGGTCACCTGGTGGAAAGTCTGTAATTGCGCCCCTCTATTATAATTTTTTCCTGTGTGTGTTGGGCCTTTCTCAAATTTTCTCTGACAAACATCCCCATGCTTCTGAGTTGTTCCCTGAGTTGCAAGACATATTGGGTCATGCTTAAGGCACCATCTATGTCTTGTTCCTCCCACCTTTCACAGAGCAAGTACAAAATTCCCTGTGGTTGATGACTTTAAAGCAATTCAAATGGAGAGAACCCCAAGAGTCTTGCAATACCTCTCATAGCAAACGGGAATGATGGGTGTAGCTGGTCCCACTGTTTTGGGTTGTCACTGGCAAAGCATTTCAACATTCCTTTCAGAATCTTATTAAATCATTCTATTAGGCCGTCGGTGTATGGGTGGTCCACCAAGGTTTTTAGGAACATAACCTTCAGAAGGTAGAATAGTTTACTCATCAGCTGGGAGGTGAAGTTAGTTCCTTGATTTGTTAATATTTCCTGGGGGAAATCCCATGCTTGAGAAGAGCTTCAAGAGCTCTGGAGCTATTGCCCTAGCTTTCGTGGAGCAGCTTCCGGGTACCTGGTTGCATAGTCAACTATCCCTAATATGCACTGATGCCCTGAGGTAGTTTTCTCTAGGGGCCTGACCATGTTCACACCAATTCTCTTGAAGGCCATCTTGATCAAAGGCAGAAAGACCAAGGGTGCCTTAGGGGCCCCTTTGCTGCTGGCTAGCTGACATTTTGGGCAGGAGGAACAGTATTCTCTTACCTTATGATGCACACCTGGCCAGTAGAACCGGGCTAATATTCAAGATAAAGTCTTCTCCCTCCCCCAGGTGCTCATCACTACAGAAGTTTGAGGGAAAGGGTGTTATAACTTGATTCCAACTTGAGGTCCCTCCCACCTTACAACCACTTGCACACATGCTTAACTTTAAGCACATGAGTAGTTTCTTTCACGTTATGAATTTTAAAAAAATCCTACAATATGCTACTTTCAAAAAACAAAATTGCTGATTTGGCACAAACATCATTTTCAAAAAGCTCTTAAGTGCCAGATCCCAAGCCCACTGAAGTCATAGGAGCACTTCCAGCTGACCTCAGTGGACTTCACATCAGGTTCTAAATCATAATGGGATGGCTAGAGTTCATTAGAAAATGGAATTTCCATCCTGAGGAAATTCAGACATTTCAAAATTTCTTTTAATCCTGATTGGGATGAAAAGGCGAAAATTTGAAATTTAAAATTGGCTGAAAATTCCAAAATACTTAGTTTCTGAAACATCAAAATGACCTTATCAAAACATTGTGTTTAGATGTCAAAATGTTTTATTTTGATAAAGTTGAAACATTAAAATATATTCAATAACATGTATATAAATATTAAATATATATAATAAGAAAATACACGTTAAAAAAATTGTCAAATTTAAACAAGGAAGTCAGAATGAAATACTCCATTTTGATTAGAACCATTTTGAAAATTTTCCATCAAAATTTTCATCTAAATTTACACGTTCCTATGAATGTTTTGATTTTGACAAAACTGCATTTTCTGACAGAAAAGTGTTCCACAGAAAAAATTTCAACCACAGTGTATGCTATCACTGTACATATTGGTACAAAGCTGCCAAACAGTTATAGTGAATACTTTATTGAATTCCAAAAATATTGGTCTCAGGGATTTTCTCTGAAGATTTTGTTGCTTGAAGCAGAGAAAGAGAGTTAAAGCAAATCATAGAATATCAGGGTTGGAAGGGACCTCAGGAGGTCATCTAGTCCAACCCCCTGCTCAAAGCAGGACCAATCCCCAACTAAATCATCCGAGCCAGGGCTTTGTCAAGCCTGACCTTAAAAACCTCTAAGGAAATGCAACTAGCCAAACAAATAAACAAGCCTGTAAACCAAAATGACAAAAAAATCCATTTCAGTGGTGAGTAAGTGAATCCTCTGTGTGTTTATAAGTGAGTGTGTTTATGTATATTGAATATAATATGCAAGTGTGTGCTGGGGGGAGGAGGGAAGAGAGAGAGAAAATGTTCTTAAAGATGTGTCATGTTGGCATTAGGGTTGTATTTCTTATTTATGGCCTTTCATTAGTTCATAATAATTACAATTTCAGTACTGCTGAACTGATTAATTTTTATTTCTTTGAGAAAGATGCAAATATTTGTTAATACTAGGTAGGAGAAGCAAAATAAATACACCAAGATGAGATGCTCTGTTGGATACCAATTGGAGAGAGAGTCATTATGGCATCAGCTCATTTACAGGATTGGACAAGAAGGTGAAACACAGCAGAGATTGGGGAGGTGCTTCACAATTTGCAAAGAGTCAGATTGCCAAACCCAAGAGTTCGAATATAAGAAAGCAAAGATACACCAGTAATTACGATTGCCTTTTTGGGGTGACATGCACAAATGTTCCCTTGCAGGAGCATTCAGACTTCTGCCCTGCATTTGTGTTTTGGTACTACTGCCTCTAGCATCATGTCCGGAATAGAACAAGAAGCATATGCGGTAATACCGTGTGGTGGTGGCGCTGAAGTCAGTGGGAAAACATTCTCTCGGATTTGGCTACATCACTTCCCCTCACTAGCAGTGGCTCCTCTCTTAGGCAATGTCAGAGCTTTGCGATTTTGTTAGATCTGTGACCCCCAGAGACAACACATATGATTTACAGCACTGTCGGTTTGTCCAATATATTGTCACTGTTCTCCAAAAGTATACTGTCTGACCATGTCAAAAATTATGGAATAGTGGCATCCTTTACATCTGTCACATAGAGATGTATAATTGTTTCCTACATATGTTTGTATGCGTGATTATATTGTAAATACATTATACTCTGTGTGTGTATTTACAAACAGTATATATCAAAGATGCTGAAATTTTCCGTTCACCAGAATTTGCTAAAAAATGACTATATTTACTGATACTGATATATCTGTTTATAGCCTGGGTATTTATTTGCTGAAAGATAATTCTTGAGTTATAGTGCATTCTGTTTTGCTAGAGCCTGTTCCTAAGCTTCTTTTAAAATGTCAGCTCCAGACATTTCTATGGTATCAGGAGGGAAAATGTTGAAGGTTTTAGCGGCTTGTTGTTCTTAACTACCATATAGTCAACAGAAATAAGAACGAGGAATATTATGATTCTTGAGACAGTTAAAAATATCGGGCCATAGCGTCTCTTGAAAAATCCTAAGAAAGCTCAGCAAAGATAGTTTGCAAAGCCCCGGAAAAATTGGATTTATATTTTATATTTAAAAAGCAGCCTCATCTCCAGTAAAATGTGTGAACCTCAGATAGTTTGGGTTTGTTTGGCTTAGCCTTGTGAAGGTCAATTATTTATCCAACATAAGTAGATTTGAACGTTAAAAATCAAGTTATCCCACTCATTCACCAGTTGGCAAAAAGAAATGAATAATGACAAAACAAGGCAGAACTCAGATTTTAACCAGAAAATAAAAAATGTATCTAATTTTCCTGGGGCATTTTGAGAAGCCCAGTTGAAGTTTGAGTTCTGCCTGATTTTTTTCTTTTTTGCTAACAGGTGAATGAGTGGGATAACTTGACTTCATCATTTAAGTCAAACATCATTTGTTATTCTCGGTAGCAATCAGAGACTGAGACTCAGCAGAGAGAGTTAGAACTACATGAACCATGAAACTATGCTACCTTTGTTGGCGCCTAGGGGCAGTCCACTATATCTCAGTGGAGGCATATTAGCAGGGCAATGCATGAGGGTAACAACTTCCCCTGTTCTCTTGCTGGATTGTGGATAAATGGGTAACTTCCTTACTCCAGTCTTTCTCCAGCACTAAATCCACACAATTTTTGAAAGCTAGAGTTTAGGTTTATATACAAATAATGTACACATATGCAATTTAGCTTGTTTATTAGTTTGCATATCACATCACATGCAGCTGCATGCTACTTGTCCACTCTGCTCTAAGATACGGTAACTGGATGCTGTGGGAAGCGGTTAACTTTCTTTTATTAAGCCAGTTTTATTTCCTGACTTTTAGCACACATCAAAAACAGAGCTGTAACACTGTCGTATTGCTGTTGTTGACAAGGAAAGAGATGAGAGCCCCAGTTTGCCTTGTAGAGTAGCACTCAACCTATGAGGAAAAAAGTATATGTGAAAACCAACGTTCCCTCTAGTTTTTTTCATCCATGTGCGGAATGAATTTTGTTATGTGCACCAATATCGAGGTATGTGCAGATGGGCGGCACCAGAAGAAACAAAAAACCTAGCTATAGTAAATATTTTTAAAAGTTACCGTAGGGATAATTACTCCAGCCAGGACAGGTTAGGCATTTTAGAACTCACTAAAAGAATTAAATTTAAGCATAAGAGAGAAATAAAAATTATAAAATGTGTAGACCAGTCAAAAAACTAAAATAATAGCACTTTGAAAGAATAAAATTACAGAGAATATATGTGCATTGCAGGAAGTATCGAGAAGAAACAACAACAACAATAAAAGTATGTGTTGGGAGGTGAGTGTGAAAGTGTGTGTGTGTGAGACAGAGATACACTGTGTGTGTGTGTGTGTGCGTGTGCATGTGAGAGAGACACACTGTGTGTGTGTGAGAGACAGAGAGAGAGAGACACGTGCTGCCCCTTTAAGTATGCTGCCTCTTTAAGTAGATTGGCACTCACCAGTTTGAAGCCTGTTTGTTCAGACACAGTAGCAGCCGCCAGCAAGCTCCATCCCACGTCCCATTCCTGAGCTCTGTCGTGTCCGTCCCCCCCTGTGGAGATGGGGTACATGGGTGTGGGGAGGTGGACACCCTGATATCAGAGCCCTCTCCCCCCACTCTGAACAGCAAGAAGGAGGCTCCCAGGAGCTGCTGGCCAGGGGCTCCAAGGCGGAGGGCAGGAGCCGTGCAGCAGTGGGGGGAGGGACACCTGAAGTGCATGGCACTTGATAGACTGCTGGGCAGCCACGCATCTTAGAGAGAACTTAGAACATAAGAATGGCCATACTGGGTCAGACCAAAGGTCCATCTAGCCCAGTATCCTGTCCTCTGACAGTGCCCAGTGGCAGGTGCCCCAAAGGGAATGAAAGACAGGTTATCATCAAGTGATCCATGCCCTGTCAAACAGAGACTAGGGACACCATTCCTGCCCATCCTGGATAATAGCCATTGATGGACCTATCTTCCATGAAACTATATAGCTCCCTTTTGAATCCCGTTATAGTATTGGCCTTCACAACACCCTCTGGCAAGGAGTTCCAGAGGTTGACCGTGCGTTGCGTGAAAAAATACTTTCTTATGTTTGTTTTAAACCTGCTACCTATTAATTTCATTTGGTGGCCCTTGTTCTCGTATTATGAGAAGGAGTAAATAACACTTCATTATTTACTTTCTCTATACCACTCATGATTTTATAGACCTCTATCATACCCCCCCTTAGTCACCTCTTTTCCAAGCTGAAAAGTCCCAGTCTTATTAATCTCTCCTTATACAGAAGCTGTTCTATACCTCTAACCATTTTTGTTGCCCTTTTCTGAACCTTTTTCAGTTCTAGTACATCTTTTTTGAGATTCCATATCTGCATGCAGTATTCAAGGTGTGGGCGTACCATGGATTTATATAGAGGCAATATGATAGTTTCTGTCTTCTTATCTATCCCTTTCTTGATGATTCCCAACATTCTGTTCGCTTTTTTGACTGCCGCTGCACATTGAGTGGATGTTTTCAGAGAACTTACGTGAAAACTGTTGGTTGCTTATTCTAGCACCGCTTTATTTTATATCATTGTATTTTGTAAGATTTAAAAACTAGTAATGTTGACTATTAGTGTGGAAGTTCAGAAAATGTGAGGATAATAGAGAGAATCCCACACATACTAAGGTCTAATAAGTTCTTTGATTATAGGCTGAGCTGGTAGCAATGCTTACAATTAAGGCTATACCTGCCTCTTCCCATTATAAAATCCTATTTTCAATTGTTTATAATTTCACCAAATTTTAGACAGTTTAGCTCAGAAGTTCTAGTACCTCCATGCTTTGGAACAGGGACTTGAAATATGGAAGGAAGGATGCACATTTTGCTGTTTGCATGTGGGCAAAAACAAATTTGGCCAGGTTATGAGCTATTGAAAAGTCATGTATTCACACAGTAAAATCTCTTGTTAGAGTTCAGCAGCTAAATTCTCTGAAGATTCTGTTTGTACTGAGCATGCTCCATTCCCTCACAGCTCCTGTATGTGACTGGACTGTAGATGTGCCATCTACACATTGTGACTGATCATGCTGTGTCGCAGTGTGACATACCCAAGGTAAAATCTGGACTGATGAACAGCTGTGTCCCCTCACGTCTCTAACCTGAGGTGCCTTTTAAACTGCTTCATGGTGAGAGATACCATTCCTGGTCTGCTCACACACAGCTTCCAGCACGTAGTATTATATTACTGTATTCATAGTTATATTGTATGAGTGCTGTAGCCAGCCACTCTTGAGTTACACTACAGAGCAACACCAAAAAAACTCCCAGTCTCAGAGTTTCCCCAGAAATGTATGTCTTGTACTGCCCAACCCTCTCCTGGACAATACAAGCTCATATAAAGTCTGTCATTTTATTAATAGAAAATGATATACACATGTCCTGTTATCCCAAATGGAGTTTCCTAAACACTTCAATGTCAACATACTAGTTTAGATAAAACAATAGAACAAGTTTAATACCTACAAAGAGATAGATATTAAGTGACTATAAGTAATGAGACATAAAAGTCAGAATTGGTTATAAGAAAAATAGAAGTAAAATGCAAACTAGAGTGAATTCAAAGCAAGGTCTCTTTTACCACGGTTCAGCAGTCCTACTGGCTGAACTTCTGTCAGTCAGGATCCCTCGTCCAGTTGAATGCTGCTTCCTTTGTTCTTCAGGTGTTGTGGATGACATAGGTAGAGAGAAAGGGAGGAATGATTTGGGGCATCTAACCTCCCCTATTACAGTTCTTTCCCTTCTTTGAGAAGCATTTCCAGTTGAGGTTCAGGAGACAAAAAGTCTGTGTGGATGGGAACCCCAAGCTGTTTCTTTTTAAGATGTAGATTTTTTCGCCCATGTCCCTTTTCCTGCCAATGACTAGCCACTTAAGCAGGTGATGGCCCATTTGTCCTGTTGACAGTAGGCTGATATGTCAGCTAGTCTTTCATCTCTGAGGAACTAGTTTGGCCTCTCCCCAGACTTGGAATATGTCTTAGTAACACCATACAATGGAATCTTATAACTTTACGTTACACAATGTTGCCACACGTGTTTTATCAGGACAACATTGACCAGCAAGTTATAAGTTTTGAAATGATACCTCACAAGGCATACTTGTACAAAGATTATTATACTAGTGTGTAAGGGGTGAATACAGGGGAACAGACTGTCACACCCAGAGATGTAAGGGCAGAGCAGAACTTTCCCAAGGGCCATTGTGACACCAAGCAAATGAAGTGCAGGAGACTGTCTCTGCTGTCATCTCAATGTTCCTGTTGCTGGCACCCAGACAGTGTGGCAGGGAAGGAGGAAGTAGCCTGACTTGAATGCAGAGGGGGATGATAGAGCCGGGGGCAGGAGGGGGGAAATCAGCCCATGGGAGGGGGGGATTGATATAGGGTGCGGTATGGAGCTGATGGGGGGCAGAGGCAGGCAGTGGGGAGCCAATAGATGTAGAGCTGAGCCCAGACGGGTTGTGGGGGGAAGGGTAAGAGACAGTAAAAGAACGTTAAGTTTGCACAGTCAAGCACTCAAAAGTGAGGAAATACCAGTGTTAATATTGTCTTTGCAACCTCAGTTTGATCTCCTTGTGCATATGTATTATAGTAGTATTTAATTACATGGACGCATACTGTTGTTTCTGCCGGATTCCTGCCTCATTCAAATCGTAGGATGAACAGTGCTTATGTAATGAATCAAGGCTGTGTTGTGAATGAAGATGCTGAATGTAGGACCCCTGCCTCATTTGTTGCAGAAGTTGGAAGCTGCGTGGTGAATGAGGCTGGGACTGAAGGAAGAGAAAGAATTATATTGGTTGAATGACACTCTGGAGATGCAGTTATAGCAGTATACCTCCTACTATTGAAGCAGTTATATCAATATAAAAGGAAACGTGGAACCAGCAAAAGTTATACCAGTATAAACAGTTTTATAGTGGTGTAACTACATCTACATTAGGGCTTTTACTAGAATAGTTTTATCATTACAAATATCACACCCCTAACCAACATAACTATGCCAGTAAAACTTTTATGTAATTACTTACTTTCAAAAGGTACGTTGTCTCACCAGGATCAAAAGCATGGAGGTGGCTGGCTCCTTCTAGAGCAGTAGCTTAGAAAAAATCCCAAAGGACATAAGGGATCCAGGAACCATTACCTCCATCTACACAGTCTACAAACTTCTTCCTAAGTTCAAACCAGCCCTTTCTGGACAGCTATAAATGGTGGAATCTATACAGCTCTGAGCACAAAATGTATGAAATCATAGATTAAAAACATGAAAAAAATTGCTGAGTTCATTTGAAGTACTTGGGCAGCTCTTAATGTACTATACAGGGTATGACAAATGAGTGTCTGTGTAAATCAATAAACCTTTCTATAAAGGGACTACTGGTTTAGTATGAATAACAAGGAAATGCACAGAGTAACCAGTGTTCTAGCATTCTGTCAGTGTTTTTAAAGTTCACTGTCATAACTCTGTTCCCCTTGACCTTTATCAATGATACCTTCAAAAAATTTTGAGTTGCTAACTCGACATACGACCTTTAAACCCTCATTTCCTTTCCCCTCAGTGCCAAATACATGTCTGCTATCCTGCCCTCCATATCCCTTTGTTTCATATCTTGACTCTGCAATAATTGGTTCTTGAAAGAAAATCAGTCTTTTGGGGGGAAATTCAGTGGGGTTTTTTTCTTCCATCGTATTTATAAAAGTGTTAAAGATTTTCTCCAATCGGTATACTGTGTCACACTTTTCTTCTGCAGATCTCAAAGTACGTATCATGAACTAATTCATTATGTTTCATAAGACCCTTGCCGGGGTGGGGATGGGAAATATTGTTATTCCAGCTCTGACATGTCCTGAAAATATTTATAGCTTTGCTGGAGATATAATCTGCTTTTTCCACCCTGAAAAGTGGATCAAATTAAGAAACAAATAAATCTCTAGTAATGACTGTATCTTGGCGATGGCGTCAATGCCAGAAAACCCCTATTTTATACAAAGTAATCTTAAGTTTTCACTTTCTAATTGATTTTCCATAAATTCAGTCATATGGTTTAGAACAAAGTTGTCTCTAATTAAGGCAGCTGAAAGCTGCTTACCATTATCCAGTTACTGATTTAAAACCTTATATTTCCCACTAACTGTTTGGAGAGTCTCTTCTACAGTAGAAACCTTTTATTCTAATTTGAAGATATGAAGCACATAAGCCTCTATCTTGGCATCAGCAGGATCTTATAGTGCCTTAATAGCATGCAAAGCAGTATGTAATGACTCATCTAATGGCAAGCTTTCTGTTGCAACATGTCTTCAGCTGACTGAATGATACTATGTGATGAGGGCTGAGACCCTAGCAGAGAAATGCTTACCCACAATCTGAGCTGCTGAAACACTAGTGACAGACCATACATATCCCTGGTCCCTGGGACTGTTTACCATGCTTAGACTGCTTTGGTTTTTAGGTTGTTTTGTTTAGTTTTTTATGTTCCGTTTGTGTAATGGGACGTAAGAAAACACTGAAGAAAAAAGATGTGCACGGATCCATTAGAATAAAAGTACAACTGTATCTAAAACCAGAATGACTGCAGAAACCAGACAATTGATACTTAAGAAAGTGTCGTCATCAGTAATCTTCCAGCTTTCTTCCTTTTGATTTATGGACTCATCTCCTAGGTTATGTCAGGTGTAGAACTTCTATTTCTCTATTATGCCTCTGAGGGTTAGTAAACATGACTTCGTTTTCATTCTATAGAGGTCATCAGCTTGCTATAGCAACTTAGCTTGGTATAGATATAGCTTGGAGTATACTGTCCTCCCACTTCCCACCCCCCACAAAAAATGTGTAATAGAGGCACAATATACAGAGTTTCTCAGTGTACTTCTTTTGCTTAACAGCCACCTTTTCAAATAATTATAAGGAGTGTTGCTTTTTAACTCCATGCGAATCCCACAAACTTTTCCCAATCAGAAGATGTCTGGAATCTGAATTCTTGGGGGTAGAGGAAACAAGGATCATTAGGATTCCCAACAGAGAACACCATGAGGTAAAAAGACTTCCACAATTCTTTACCATTCTGTTCTTCCAAAGAGAAAAAGCACATTGGTTTTAAAGAAAGGTGTTTTTTTTTAAGACTACAAACTCTATTCTCAAGTTATATATATGTAAATATTATGGAGGCGATTGTGGTTTACTGTAAGTGTTCTGTTGCAATATGGGTGTGACGTTGCAATCTATATGATTTTATAAAAATATGCTAATGGGTGAATATAATGTAATTGGAATATGCTTCATCTATATGATTTTATAAAAATTTGATAATGAGTGAATATAATGTAACTGGAATATGCTTTGTGCAAAAGGTCTCTTGTAAGGTATCATTACAAAGCTTATTGTCTACTGAGTGTGGTCATCCTATTTGTATAAAGGTATCACTCTTGTATCTGAAACTAGAAATATGAAATATAACTCTGAAGGCCTATTGTAATTATGCAAAGTGTGGGCCATTAATGGTAGGTTGGAATCTTAATAGCTCCCATCAACCAGGACAATTGACTGGATGGCTCTGTTTGCAAGCAAGCCTTCCTGTGAGTCAGGCTGGGAGGAATGAAGGCTTGGGGTCTTACAGTGACATGTGATCATGTCACATGAACTGGAATCCATCTTTAACCTGGTGCTTTTCCAATGAGGGGGGGTGGAAACCCAGAGGGACAAAGGATTCCCGCCTTATGCAAAAGATATATAAAGGAGTGGAACAGAACAAAGGGAGGAGAGGAGTCATCGTGAAGAATCCCCTAGCTACCACCTGAGCTGGAACAAGAGCTGTACCAGGGGAAAGAATTGTGCCCAGGCCTGGAAGGTGTCCAGTCTGAGGAAAAAATTTACTGAAGCATCTCTGAGGGTGAGATTATCTGTATTCAGTTTGATTAGACATAGATTTGCGCATTTTATTTTATTTTGCTTGGTGACTTACTTTGTTCTGTCTCTTACTACTTGGAACCACTTAAATCCTACTTTCTGTATTTAATAAAATCACTTTTACTTATTAATTAACTCAGAGTATGTATTAATACCTGGGGGAGCAAACAACTGTGCATATCTCTCTGTCAGTGTTATAGAGGGCGAACAATTTATGAGTTTACCCTGTATAAGCTTAATACAGGGTAAAACGGATTTATTTGGGTTTAGACCCCATTGGGAGTTGGGCATCTGAGTGTTAGAGACAAGCACACTTCTGTTAGCTGCTTTCAGGTAAACCTGCAGCTTTGGGGCAAGTAATTCAGACTCTGGGTCTGTGTTGGAGCGGACAGGCCTGTCTGGCTCAGCAAGACAGGGTGCTGGAGTCCTGAGCTGGCAAGGAAGGCAGGGGTAGAAGTAGTCTTGGCACATCGGGTGGCAGCTCCCAAGGGGGTTTCTGTGATCCAACCCGTCACAATGGGGTGACATACTGTATAAAGTATAGATCTGTCAACCTTACAGGGATTGGCACCAGGGTCTTAAATGAAGTCTGTGAAGTGTCCCCTTCCTTGCTCAGTCCTCATTACAAAAATATCAAATAAATGGGCATGATTTGCTCAGCAATCAAGAAGCAAGCTAGCATAGACTGGATTACATCCTTTTTGTACACATTCAAAGCCACTGGTTTGAAAAAGTTTGTATTATACAGATATTTCCACTGTGGCAGGCAAAGAGGAAAAATGTACTATTTATTATTAATGCTGTCACGCTCAGATTTCCTAATTTTGGCAGTGTATTCATTGAGGAATAGCTTGCTGAAGTCATATATTAGGCAATAAAACACAAGCAGTTTTAGATTCAGCTTCCATTTTATTACTACATCACAGCAGTCAAAATAAGACAGACTGAAAGAAAGTAGGGCTCAGTTTTGATATTTTGTAGTTGTATGTTTACTGTATGACCATATATTGTTAGCAGATCTTTTAGGCATCTGGACATGGGAGCAATCTGTATCATATTTTTTTTTTCAAGATTACTATTTTAGGGCTAGATTGTACAATACCTATTCACGTTGGTGAGTACTGACTCAAAAATAAAACTATAATTGCAAATTCACATAAACAGATTCAACACTGCTCAATACATTCAAATATATCACATCTATCCTCTCCCTGAAATCAAATGGGCCCAAAACCTTCAGAAGTATTTGTGGGGGAACAACCAAAGGTTCAGTTACAAGTCAGATCTTTTAGGTGGTTTGTATTTTCTCTGTGGTTAGCATCTGCCAACATTTTGAACATTTCCCTGAGGAAGTGGTGTGTCCACAGTAATGTCTGAATTGGATGTTCCCTCAGATGATGCTGATGGTTCAATGCAGCTGTTTTCTGGTATAATGTTATTGCTTCAGGTTGGGGCACCAGTGTTAAAGTGCATTAGCGCACTGTCTGATATGACCAATTGTTTTGCTTCCAGGAAAGCTTTTTGACACTCACATGACTATACACACTTTTGACCAGTCTGCAGCAAACAGTTGAGCAGATGCAATACAGTTGCTAGGTGTGGTGTAAATCGGCTATAGTAGTTAATAAATCCTAGAAATGATCTAAGTTATGACACATTCTTTGGCAGCAGCGCTTCCAGCACTGCTTTAATCTTCTTCTGAGATTTATGTAGGCCTTGTGCATCAGTAACGTGCACACAATAAGCTACTGAGTCCTTGAAAAGTTCACATTTTATGCAATTGGCTTGTAACCCATATTCTTTTAGACACTTTAATATCCTCTTCAGGGATTCCAGATCTTCCTCGTCACTTCTACTGGTCACAGTCATGTCATCCAGATACCACTGTGTTCTCGGAATACCTTGCAAAACTTGGTCCATTGCCATTTAGCAGGAGCTGAAGCAATACTACACATTAGCCTGCTGTACTGGTAGAGAGCCTTTTGCGTGTTGATTGTGAGGTTTGCCTTAGACTTTTCCTGAACTTCCATGTGTAGGTATTTTCAGTACAGGGTTTATGGTGACCTTAAAATATCCACAAACACTTACTGCACCACATTTTTTTACAATTGGAATGATAGGAATTCCCCACTTGCTCCAGGCCACTTTTGAAAGTATGCCCTCTCTTTCCAGACGTTCCAATTCAGCATTTACCTTTGAGCGAATACTGTAAGGTACAGGTTGGGTTTTGTGAAACTTGGGTTGTGCCTTCTCAGCTAGGATTATTTTAGCCTTCATGTGTTTTAGTGTTCCTGTGCCCTCCTAGATTATTCCCAATGCCTGACATAGTATCCCTTCCAGCTGTTTTAGTGGGATATACTGAAAGTGACTTTATAGATCTTTATAGATTTCCAATCCAGAAGAACATATTCATAAATGATCTGGAAAAAGGGGTAAACAGTGAGGTGGCAAAATTTGCAGATGATACAAAACTACTTAAGATAGGTAAGTCCCAGGCAGACTGTGAAGAGCTACAAAAGGATCTCTCAAAACTGGGTGACTGGGCAACAAAATGGCAGATGAAATTTAATGTTGATAAATGCAAAGTAATGCACACTGGAAAACATAATCCTAACGATACATATACAATGATGGGGTCTAAATTAGCTGATGCCACTCAGGAAAGAGATCTTGGTGTCATTGTGGATAGTTCTCTGAAATCATCCACTCAATGTGCAGCGACAGTCAAAAAAGCGAACAGAATGTTGGGAATCATCAAGTAAGGTATAGATAAGAAGACAGAAAATATCATATTGCCTCTATATAAATCCATGGTATGCCCACACCTTGAATACTGCATGCAGATGTGGTCGTCCCATCTCAAAAAAGATATATTGGAATTGGAAAAGGGCAACAAAAATGATTAGGGGTATAGAACGGTTTCCCGTATAAGGAGAGATTATTAAGACTGAGACTTTTCAGCTTGGAAAAGAGGCAACTAAGGGGGGATATGATAGAGGTCTATAAAATCATGAGTGGTATAGAGAAAGTAAATAAGGAAGTGTTATTTACTCCCTTTCATAATACAAGAACAAGGGGCCACCAAATGAAATTAATAGGTAGCAGGTTTAAAACAAACATAAGAAAGTATTTTTTCACACAACGCACTGTCAACCTCTGGAACTCCTTGCCAGAGGGTGTTACGAAGGCCAATACTATAACGGGGTTCAAAAGGGAGCTAGATAGATTCATGGAAGATAGGTCCATCAATGGCTATTAACCAGGATGTGCAGGAATGGCGTCCCTAGCCTCTGTTTGCCAGAAGCTGGGATTGGGTGACAGTGCATGGATCACTTGATGATTACCTGTCTGTTCATTCCCTTTGGTGCACCTGCCATTGGCCACTGTCAGAGGACAGTTATACTGGGCTTGATGGACCTTTGGTCTGACCCAGTATGGCCGTTCTTATGTTCTTAACCATTCATGGCCCCACAGGGCCCCCCCTTCTCAATGATATGGGAGTCTAATAAACGTTGCTTATTGTTATACTCCACATTCACTTGCTTTACTCCAGTTGGTACTATCTTTTCTCCCATATATGTTTTAGTAACATCAGTGTCTCCCTCAGTTAGTTATTTTTAAAGTTTTCATATATTCCGAACATGAGACATTTTTCCCACCACCCAGGGTGTCAACCCGATTGCTGACTTGTGATTTTTTCTCACACTGTATCCACAACTGGCTACTCCACTCTGTCAGTCTGTGTCACCACTGCTTCTATCTACAGAGTGTACATTGATATTTCTTTTTCTATATCCCAATTTGGTCTCTTCTTTATTTCTTATAGCGTGACATACTGTTTGGATATGACCTTTTTTATTACAGTTTCTGCAATGTGCATCTTTAAATAAGCAATCACAAGGAGCATGGAACACTTTTCCAAACTGATAACAAGTGTCTGTTTCCTGAGTGGACTGGCACTTTCCTTGGGTTTCAGATAGTTTGTGTGTTCCTACTTCTGTTTTAGCTCCGGTATGCATGTATGATGTCCTCTTGGATATTTGAGCATTCAGCTCCCAAACTCTTACTGCTGCTTTTGTTATTCTGACTTCTGCTTCCATCTTTGCTTCTGCTTTGAATTTACTACTGCACCTTTACTTTTTGCTGCATTTTGCTGGGACACTTAGAAACTCCCTGGTAACCAAATGTTGAATCTATGGGTGTGCTGTATGGTGCAAATATGATGCAGAGAAATTCATAACATTTGCTGATAGCTGTCTCTGGAGTGTATTGCTGACTTTATAAAACTGTTTGTTTAGAAATGTAAGTAATCTCCATATGTTGCTCTCTCTTCTCACCCCTTGGCTTTTCTCTATGCTTCTTAAATACTGGCTAATTATGGGCATTTCCCTTTCTCCTCCCAACACATTATTTTTAGGTTAAACTTGAATTTGAAATAAAGGTCGGTGAATTAACTAATTGCAGTGTTGCTCATGTTTCTTTCTTTTTTGTTGTTGTTGTTGCTATAAAGAGATAACTGTTGCTCTCACCACGCAAAATCTTCCCTTTGGGATGTGTTTGATTACATCAATAAACTTTTCGGTCTGGAATGCAAACATTAACCATACATGTGACCATTGTCTCTTAACCACAATTATTTTTTGGAACCTCATTTATTAAACTTTTATGGATTGTCAGTGTAGTAAAAGGGAAGTGAGTAATGTAAACTTTTTAATGGTTGTAATTATCTGAATGTATTGATTGTGATGTTATGGTTGCGTGATGTAAAGGGTATGAGTGGGGAGCAGGGACAACATATAGATTCCCAAGGCCAGCTTTAATTTGCACATTTTTATATTTTGTTTCATTTTTCAGTCTTTGAGAGGAATATAGTTAAAACTTGCTCTTATTTGAAACTGATGTATATGTTTCTGTTATATTTTGGGGAATTTCTGCGAGACAGGAGCTTCCCAAGGCGAAGGCAAAATTATATAGAAGAATACAGTGATTTAACGCAATTTAAATTTTAATACCAGCTTGTGCTATTTTTTTTCATGTGCATTATGCAAAAATCTCAGAACAGTGGATAATTAAGGACAGATTAAAGCCGTTAGTATACAGGAAACTTTTAATTTTTAAACTGACATTTGTTAGAATGAAATTTACTGTTTGACTTTAAGATTTTATTTAGATGTTATAAAATATAATTCCTTTTCATTCTTGAAATGATAGACTTTGGCATGTGTTTTTAATGTGGTGGATTAAGAAAATTACTTTTTATGATTAGAGATGTAATTTACCCATCAATTATTGTGTGGCCACTATATCCGTAGTTACTCAATTCCAGTGCCCTGGAATGGCTTATTGTGGCTTTTAGCTTGGGGTAGATTCCGTTTCCACCAAATACTTTCTCCATGCAGGTTGGGTGTCAGTTTCAATGTAAGTACCAGGAAAAAAAATTGACGTGCAAACTATCATTTGCAGTGTTTTACTAAAGACTATCTTTGCATCTGACAAGACTAGGTTACAGATATACTTAAAATGTCAGTGCTTGTATTTCTCTAAATTGTAATGTATTTTTTGGATAACTTCATAAAACTAATGACATTTCAGTTTTATTTATAACAGTAACTTAAAGCAAATATGTTTTGTGTATTTTTAAGAGATTATTTTGGATCCTGAGGAGGAATGTGCAGTAAATTCATTGAATAAGTTGTCATGTAGCACAAAATACCCAATGATTCATTTGCATTATATTTTTGCATCTTACTGCAGGCAGAGAATTCAGCATTGGCTCTGGAAAATGAAAATCAAAGAGAACAGTATGAAAAGTGCCTCGATGAGGTAATGTAGATTTAAGAAAGATTTTATGACTGAGTTTCTCTGACTGTAATGAACAACAAACAGGCAGTTTCCCCAAGCCTGCCTTTCCAGTAGGTTCCCAGCCCTAGAAGCTCTGTTGTTCTGCTCTCAGGGCCACCCTCATGACTGTGTCTCTCACTGTCTGCTAACTTTCTCTCCTCTAACACACACAGCTTGCCAAACAATCCTTTAGCGCTTTGTTTACAATCAGGGAGCCCTCAGCTCACATGGGTAGTTTAGCATCTGCTCAGGCCTCGCCATGCAGCCCATTGCCTTGGGTGATGGCTTCTGTTGTTTTCAGCTATTTCATTACATAAAGGGACTTAACTGCTCCTTCCATTTAGCCTGAAAGAAGGGTGCTTAGCACCAGGCTCAGCTTAACCAATGTGCACTCTGTGCCCTTGCACAGGGCCCCCATCTCGGGGGGGGGGGGGGAGGGGGGGGGGGAGAAGGGCTGGCGACCACTGGGGGGGAAGGGAGGAGCGATGGGTAACTGGCCTGTCAGAGCATTTTATTTTGCCCACTACATTAATTCCTGATGTCACTGCAGTGCTGTGACCTGCTGCTGCCCTTAGAAGGCAGGCTGCTGCTGCCACTGCTGCTCTGTTGCTCCTGTAGTGGATGGCACTGGCTAGCTGCGCTGGGATTTTTTTACTTGGAAGCAAAGCATGCTCAGGCTATTGCGGCTGGTGTTACTGGTTGTTGCCCTATAGAAGGATATGTAGCCTCTTTAAAACAAACAAACACAAACAAACAAACAAATAAAATATGGCCCACCAAAAGGTTTTAATGGATTTTGTGGCTGTCTGCTCCCACCGTCACATGCTCTGTCTAGTTTGGCTTTAACCAGATCTGTGATTGTCTATAACTCAGATAGACAGCAGCCTTTACACCTTGCATCATAGCAATACATAGCAGCCTGTGCATTTAAAAAAGCAAACCACTACACTACACACACAATTCTCCCCTTGGAGAAAGGACAAGAGAGAGAGAACAAATCACATATGACAGATACTAGTCACATCACTTAATCCACTGGTGGAAGGTGCTCAGATATTATGGTGGTGTAAGAACCTAATTAGGATAGAATATAAGAATTTAATACGTTTAATTATCTTCTTGTCTTGGATATGATGTGGCTACAGAAGTCATTTCAGCACTGGGTTAAGTGAGACATTTACCCATCATTGAGAAAATAAAAGGGGTCCATATACACCTCTACCTCGATATAACGCTGTCCTCGGGAGCCAAAAAATCTTACCGCGTTATAGGTGAAACCACGTTATATCGAACTTGCTTTGATCCGCCGGAGTGTGCAGCCCCGCCCGCCCGGAGCGCCGCTTTACCGCGTTATATCCGAATTCGTGTTATATCGGGTTGCGTTATATCAGGGTAGAGGTGTATTTAGACTGTAAGCGTTTTGGGGCAGGACCCCTCTTTTTGCTGTGTATTTGTACAGTGCCTAGCACAAAGGGGTCCTAGTCCATGATTGTGGCTCCTACGTGCTACTGCAATACAAATAATAGTCATTTTGAAACTGTGCTCCAGATTTTATTTTCTCAGTGCTTAAGTCAGGTGATTCAGGTCTCCCGCTGGCATACCTGTCCCTTCTCACTCTGTGAACGCTCTCCTGGAGAGAGTGTTTCTTGTCTGTAAGTGACAAGGGCTGCTGTTTCCAGTAAGGTACATTTTCTTGTGTCTTGCCTCTCATCTTTTCTGTGTTCCCTTATTTTTTTCCTATGCCTCTGTTATTTCTAATCTCCTCTCTTCTTCTTCACCTCACCTGTTACCCACTCTATTTCTCATCTCTTTCCCCACCTCCAATCCTTTGACCCCTCTCTTCCTAGTGATATTGTAACCTGCCCTATCTCAGCCAAGATAGGCCTGGACTTATGTGAGCAATGATGCACATAAATTGGTTTCAGCAGCCATGACAACCTCACCACAAACCTGGAGACAAGCACTGTGAGTTCCAACTATGACAGCCACATGGGCATCTAACACTGAGTGGGCTCACGCAGGAATGGCACTCACAGGAAGGGTTCACAAAATAAACAGGGACCTTTCCTTCTACTCTTCTGAGATAATCTCAGTGAATTCAGTAAAGAAACAATAAACAGAATTAATGATCTGACATAAACACAATTAAGAAATAATCCATTAATGCCCATGGGACCCTGTGGCTCCAATTGCCTTGGATCCCATGGACCCCTCTGGAGCAAGCATACCCTGATACAAAGTTATTCCTAACCAGGGATTTTCAGCAGAGCTGGTCAAAAAATAAAAACATTTTAAAAAATTATGAAAAATTGTCCATTTTTTGGTTGGAAAACTTCTGTTCTTTATGGCTCTAGGCCCAAAGCACAAGCTCCACTTCTCACAGGCAAGAGCTCCTTCCCTGGTCCTTTTCTTGTTTGGGCCAGATTCTAGGAGCTTCCTCTGCAATCCTTAGGACCAGAGATCAGCTGCCTCATTCTCTTTCCTTCCAGGATGTCTCACATGTTCACTTCTGCCACCAAAATGACCTGGTTGGCTGAGGGGAAGGGGCTCAGTTGTCCCTCAAAACAGCAGGCTCTGATCAGTCCCAGAGTTGCAGTAGATCAGCCCTCTGAAAGAGAGTTTCAGAGTCCATTACAATAATTATTTTTAATTTCCTACCAGCAATCAAATCGATCATGAATCATGATCTTTGGACCCCACAAAAAACTTGGGCGTCCCATCCTTGTCAGACTGCAGAGGAAGCCATACATGGCCACAGCATCAGCCAGAGATGATTCCTATTATGCATGGTCATGTCATGTTCTGATCTCTGTCGGTTAAGGGGAATGCTAGGAATCAAGGGTGTATTTCATCCTCTTCATGTCTTGCACACTCAAGAGCTGGATTCAGGGCAGTTCATAAATCCTGAGGCCCTGTGCTCCTGTGACGTCGCCCTGCCCCTAGTTGGGGTAGTGATGGTTGTAGGGCTGGACTGGTCAAGGGAATCTGCCACTGTCCTGTGGGCCTCCTTCCCAAACCACTGCTCCCTGTCCAGGTAGGCCAGGGTCTGTCCCAAGCAGAGGGTAAACCTGCCACCCCGTCAGTGGACTCTGTGCTTGGCCATACATGCCACCTCAGCAAAAATTTTGTGGTGGGTGGGGCTCCGACCTGGGCAAGAAGTTCCAGCATCATCCCAGCCTAGCAATGATGGGGTGGCAATAACAAAGCTTCCCCACTATGCACACAGAATCCTCTGCAGAAGTGTCAGTGGCCCTGCCCCCTCCCCCCCATGCAAGAACTAAAGAGGTGAAGTTATCAAAGTTCCCTCTTATTTCCTTTCTTTGAGGAGCAAATAGCTGCTTGAGCTCACGTTTAACACCTATGAGTGCAGCCTCTCTCACTCCCATTTCCTCCTCCTCTCTTTGTCTCCTTCTTCCTCATTCATGCCATGCCCATCGGTCACTATTCAAGGGAGAATACTGTATCTCTGACTTAAAATTTCACGTTCTCCAATCATTTTCACCAGTAAAGCTCAATCAAACTCAAATATTCATAGAAAACACACAAGGGATATGAACATGACTGAAGCAAAATCCTTTATGAACTCTATTAATATATTCACAGATTTTTAAAATTAATTGCCCATCTCTATTATTTTATCAGAAGTTGACATATGAACATTTCTGGAATAATATTTGGAAGTAAATAGCACTGAACTGTCCAATACTACACAAATCCGAAAAAGAGCTCATTTATTTAAAATTCAAAAATATACTGTAAACCTATCTCTCTGTCTCTATAAAACATAATGCAAGAAACAGGATTATCTTCCTGTACCTTATGGGTTTGAGGTTACATGCTTAATCCTAGTTTCCTATTCAGGAACTTGACTGTCAGTTTATTGGCAAGAAGTAGTATAATGTTTATTCACGTTATTGTGCCAGCTAAGATTTCTGTCAAGCTTGACTGTACTGATATAGAGGAAAACGTACAAATGACTGCTTCAGTGGTAGATGAAATCTTAAAATGATTTCATCTTAATATTACTATAATACATTTCCAATTAGCACCCCCAACATATAAAGGCTTCTTCAATATGCATTTTACTTTTTAAAAAAAAATAAAGAAAAATATCTCTCAGAGCATCTGTTTAATTAATTAGAAAATCCTAAATGTTACACAAAGCCATATATATAAGATACAGTTCTATAAAAAAAAAAAAAAAAAAAAACTTCACATGCAGAAACCAAGATGTGCTAAGAGTAGCCAGGCCAGATTTGAGTGAGAAGTGTTGCAGCCTGGTGCAGGAGGTCCAGCACCACTCAAGTTTGGCACTCCACCCTCCACCCCCATTAATAGTGCGGGGAGTGATTCAGATTCCAGTGCTGCTGCTGGCATCATTGTGCTGGGCCCGAGGTGACCCACCAGGCTGAGAACCTGGAGTTAGGAGCAGAATCAGGGAAAATTCTCCCACTAGTAGCGTGCCTGAACTCAGGGAGAGGCAGGACCAGGAAGGCCTTCCAGCTGCATGCGGGGAAGAGCTTCCCTTGCCCCGCAGGGAAGGCAGTGACTCCATAGACCTGGGCCCTCTCTGGCTTCCCCATCCCCTCCCTAATCCCCAAGGCAGCACAAGGAGGGCAGCGACCCCAAAGGCCTGGCCCTCTCTGACCTCCTCCAATCCTTCTCCTCTTCTTAAACTCTTTTGTCTCCATGATAATTTTTTAGAAGGGTGGTGAGGGGCCTCACCTTCAGATTTTTCTCCGGGCCCCCAAAATAACATCTATGTGATCCTTGTCCTCTAGCCTGCAAGCAGAACCAGGAAACCGCTTACAATGTAAAGTGTTCAGCTTGCAATTTTAACACAGTTTTCAGTACACCACAGACAATGCCTACCTCACAGGAGTGTTGTGTGGCTTAGGCCTGGTCCACACTACCCCCCCACTTCGGACTAAGGTACGCAAATTCAGCTACGTTAATAACGTAGCTGAATTTGAAGTACCTTAGTCCGAACTTACCGCGGGTCCAGACGCTGCAGGCAGGCTCCCCCGTCGATGCCGCGTACTCCTCTCGCTGAGCTGGAGTACCGGCGTCGACGGCGAGCACTTCCGGGATCGATCCCAGAACATCGATTGCCTGCCGTCGGACCCAGAGGTAAGTGTAGACATACCCTTTATGTCAGAAAGCCTTTTGACATCCTCAGGTGAGTGGCATGGTATAGGTGTAAAGTAGTCTTAGTTATCAATTACTTCACTTTCCCACAAACAGGAACATGAATGTTAACCATAGGAATGAATTGCCCATAATGATGACCACCTTTAAGGTGAGGGGTTTTGGATATGACTCCATTTGGTGACTCCCTTCTGCGTGAAGCCTAAATGAACCACAGTTACTTCAGAATACTATCCTACAGGCTTCCTGCTCAGTCTGAATTCTCAGTTTTCTGTGGACATGTCAGTCAGGGGACTGGATTTGAAAATCTCAGGACAGTAGACATAATATTCAGACTTGGGTGCCTAAAACTACTGATGTCAATGGGAGCTCTGGTCATTAGCATCTGTGAAAATCAAGCAGCATTCATTTAGGGCTTGTCTATGCAGGGATATCCAGGAAAGTTAATCTGAATTATTTAAAGGTGTGAATTTGAAGTGGATTAGTTGAACTACATTAAATCCCTATATGGATGTTGTTGTTCAAAATTAAAGTGGCCTTAATTGGATATAGTTTAAATCAGTTTGAATTAAACTAAACTGAATTAAGGCCACTTTGATTCTGAATGAAGATGTTCACACAGGCTTTTCATGTAATTTAACTAAACCACTTCAAATTCACACCTTTAAATAATTCAGATTAATTTTCCTGGATGTCCCTGTGTAGACAAACCTTTAGATACCTATCTTCATGCACCCAAGTTAGAAAAATTTGTCCAATGTGCATCAGCAAGTTCTTTCCCCCCCCCCCTCAATTGGCAGATTATTCCATTTACACTTCTTTGTACAGTCTATAAAGCTGTAAGAATAATTTTATAGGTAATGCTGTTGCAAGTGCTTTGTACACATTGCAAAGAACCCTTTAGTCCTTCTTGGTAAAGTAACCCTATGTCAGGAAGTAAAGGAATAATGTATTAGATGTGATTTGTTCAATTTTCAGGTAGAGCAAACAGACGTTAAAAGTACATGCCAGAAGGAACACTGTCAGATGTAGATTCTAAAAGCCTGTAGGGCAACACATGGATTTCAAAAATATAACATATTTACTCCTGTGGGTTATTACAGTTCCAGTATTAGTCTGTCTTCTGTTAAATCATGTATTGAGCTATTTTATGTGACCATTGTTCCACAGGCTGCCTTAAATTAGGGACCAGTTTGGGGGGGGAAATAGATACTAGGTAATTTTATGAGAATATGAATCAAATCAAAGTTCTGGGTTTTAGAGAATTGAATTATTTACCGAAATGAATTAGCTTCAGATCTTTGCTCATGACTCAGTTCACTTGAATAGTCTATTTTATTTATTTTGTTATTTTTAAATTCACTAACAGTAAAGGCAGCAAGGCAGATTTGTACTTCCAAATGACAGCCTCATGTATTGTTTAACTTTTAGAAAGCTAAAATGGACTAGAACTCATAATTAGACTCTGTGCACAGAGAGTTAAGCCTTAAGATTATGTTACTTATACAGAATGGAATCAGGACAAACACACTGAAAATGTGACAGTTCATGTATAGTTTCAAAAATGACATTTGATTATGGTTATACATTTTTTAATGAAACATTTATCAAAAACATTCAAAAGTATCACCAGCAGAAAATACTTATTTTTCCCCCATGTCAAAAATGTAAATAATGAGAGGACACTTGTATAAAATAAATTTAAAAATTCCCTCCTGCATATACAGTTCCACTAATCAATGGTGTGTAATGTGATTCAAGGTAATTACACATTATGGTGTGAATGTTTCCAACCATATTTTGATGACTGTAGGTATTTTAATTTTCTGTGGCACTTTATTGTTGCCTGCCTGTCATAATAGATGTACCATTTACCAATGCTGAATCAAGAAACAATTAAGTTTCATCAAAACATTCAGGATCACGTCCTCAGCAGGTGCAAATCAGTGTAGCGGTATTGAAGTCAGTTCAACTATAGTGATTTACATCAGCGAGAGACCTGACCCTTACATTGTATTCTGTTTGACTGTATTAGACTAGAAGACCAAAATAAAGATTTGTAATGTCATACTAAAGTTATTAGGGTATATACGTTTTGTATGAAATGGGGAACCAGGCAAAAGTTGGAACCTAGATTTTATATACGCTCGCAATGTAACTATCTGATTTAGGGAGTGGGTTCAGGAGGTTACTCTGGGGGTGGGAATAGCTTACAGTGGGATCCCTCAGAAAAGGGTCTCCTCCACCAAAAAAATCAATATAATACACTGCTAACTTATATTATTTTATTATTTATTTCTTACAGGTAGCCAACCAGGTTGTGCAAGCTCTACTTACTCAAAAGGTAGATTGTTTCTCTGATTTTTGGCATGTTTTTAAGGCTGTAAATGCAAACCATTGAATTAGAAAATGTATGTTTTTATGCGGGATACATTTTTCAAACGCTGTGCACACATTTCAGTAACGCAACCGCAAAATGTCAAAATATGACAAGTGTTCTACCAATAACAAAAATGAATAATAATTTCTGGGACTGGGCACCTCGGAGGATTGGTAATGGAATATATAGCCTCACATCCCATTTGATACGTAGGGTAGGCCTGGCTAAAGTCAATAATGCCTGACAGTCCATCCCATCTCTTGGCTTTTTTGTGTCCTATACAAAATGATTTGGTTCTATCTCCCAATCCGGTTCCTGTTGGACATCAGAAAAAGACAGTCACACTTGGCACTCTTGTTGGCTCTGAGCAGAATATAAGGGTTATAGGTGAAATCCTGTGCCTCCCTGAGTGGCAATGGAAGGCTCCCATATACACAGCGGAGGAATGGATATTCTAAGGCTGGGTAGTGAAGAAGATGTACAGGGGATGCTTCAGCCCCATGCTATGGAAACTGTGCTCTTTAGACGCTATCTGCCATATGACAGCTGTGTAGAGAGGGATTTGTAGGTAGGCCATGCAGGAATATCCTGGAGTGTAGCCACCATGTTCACAAACTGTGATGATCCGTGGAGGGAGCATATAGAGGGGGCAATTAATGTTTCCTAAAGCCCTACACTCAGTAATTGTGACTACAAAATGGCTCCATAGATGCCACTGTCAGTTCCATTCCTCACCTCCACGTCTTCAGAACAATATCTTTGTCTCTGTACCCACAGTTCCACCCTGCATAGGTTTGGAAATGATACTGCACACTCAAGCCTAGTGGTGGTCCACGCAGGTCAGATATGAGGCAAGGCAGTGTGGGGAAGATTGCACTTTTGCTGTTCTTGCTATATCTATTCTTACATATAAGCAGAGGACTGATCCTTGAGTACATAAAGCAAAATCACATCTTATAATGGTGACATATTTGCTAGAGTTTCAGTCTCCATATTTTAGTCTGTAATTTGGGAAATGTTGTGATTGTTTTCCAAAAGCAGAGAGAAGCTCTCTGAATTCTTTTACACTGAGAGTCAGATTTTTTTATGACAATATACTTTCCCAATAATGGACCCACCCAAACTCGTAGGAACCATGGAGTTTGTACAGATATAATAAAAATCAATTTAAATACATTTAATAAAATAATTTGCTGAGTATTGTTGGGATTTAACAGCTGCTTACCTACTGCTGAGTAATACCAGCTAATTTAACATCCATGGAATGGAGAGGGTACTCTTCTAAATGCTAATGAATGTTAACTGTTACAGTACTCCTACCTCTGTTCATACTAAGATCATTTATAAGAAAGGAGAGGAAAACAATAGTGTAAGAAATTGGACTCTTCAGGTCAATCACAAAAGGTAGTAGCTATACAAATCCAGGTAATAACTAGTAAACAGATAAATCTACCATAGTGCCGCTAAGCAGTAAGACACATCAAGTCATGCCACAGTGAGATAACACACCTCTGGGGCATAGTGAGGCATGAAGACAAGCTGAGAGCTTTCAAAGATTCAAGAAGAGTAATATTGCACAGTAACATATATTGGGTATGTTTTATTGTGAATTTGAAATTGCTCCGCAAGGGCAAATTTTTGTTTAAATTAAGTACATACTGTAATGTAAGGGATAAAGTATTGTACACCCCGCAGTATATGAGAAGACTGATTCCACTGAGGGATTCTGATGAGAGAAACGGAGAGAGCAAAGCCTGAGTGATTTATCAATGTCACTGAAACCTTGAGATGGAATTACAGTCTTAAATGTGCACTTTTGGAGTATATCATTTGTTATAATACATATGGAATTCCTCTGATATGGCTGGCTTTTTACCAGGCGCATGCAGAAAATGGGTGAAATTGGGAATTTTCCTGAATTAGCCCCAGAGCAAAATTTCACCTTTGTATGCAGAAAATTTGTTTGCGTTTTTCTCCCCACTTATAAATAGCAGGTTTTACCTCTGGGGAATCTGAGAAGTCAGATAATCAGCAAATGATTTTGAGACAAACCCACAAAATACTTTTTGTGTGTTTGCTAGTGGGTGGGTTGCACAGCCCCATTGATTTCTGTGCAGATCATCAACCATCATTCTTCATGTATCCACGGGTGGCTTAACTCTACGTGGCAGAATTAAACCCGGGTATTTCCCCTGGGCAAAGAGGGATGCAGTATTTTGAAGCCCCACACAGGAGGTGACATCCCCTGCACAGTTTGTAACCTGTCTCGGCTGGGGTTTCCTATGTGGCAACACATGGGAAGGGGCCTCGGAAAAGGTAGGCTGTGGGGAACTGCTGCTAGAGAGCGTTGGTCGGGCTAACACCCTAGAAGCAGGCTCCAGACAGTAGGCTGGAGTAAACTGCATGGAATATCTCTGCAGCCAGTGTGAGGTTTCCATCCCCTCTCCAGAGATCCCTAGTGCCCAGTTGAAAAAGTGCGGCTGGGTGCTTGGGTCTAAGTTTTCCTTAAGATCTGGATCAACATTGTGACATTGGAGTTATAGTGCACAATGGAATTGCTGATTGATCCATAGATCTGACCTTTGCTTGTCACCCTGCTACACTTGAGTCCTTTCAGGCAAGTGCTGACCCACATTCTCTGCTCCAGGATCCGCATGATCATTTAATTTTTCTCTTTCTGATCTTTAAAATCTTGCCACCTGTTATCTGGTGCCACAGGTGACCTTCAGTGCTGTGTATGGTGAATGTGTGGACAGGAACTGAGCATTACAACAGAGGAAATGGATTCAAAGGAAAGGCAGTGGGTTTCCAGAATTTGAAGGAAAAGCATCATTTCCCAGCTGAGGGAAGAATAATTCTGGTATCGAGGAATAATGCAGTGGGTGTTGTAAGCATAAACACCTTAAAGATTGTGAGACACTCGGGTACTACAGTAATGAGATAGATATTTGTAGTATCACTTTTTTAATACCCATTAGTTCTACCATTAGGAATGTGCATAATGATATACTTCAGGTTTTGTTAATTATGACACAACATGCCTACTGATCATTTTACTATTTTGATTTAATATAACCAGGAATTGCTACTTTACATAAATTTTCTTATGTTAATTTCCTGTTAATACTTTTTTTCACCTTTCTGTGAATGGCATTAGTGTTGAAAGGGTTTACTACATCTTGGTTGGTAATGTGCCAAAATTTTACTCTTGCTCTTGAGCAAAAAGTCCAGAGTTTGAGGCATATAAACTTCCAAGGTTTAGCTCTTAAAAGGAAAAGTTTGAGAGGCAACATTGCTATGTTTGGAATGTTGTTTTAAATTGTCAGTTCCCATGAAGCATTTTTCCTCTTCAGTGAACTCAGTATTTAAACTTCATTATAGCAGGTAGGGCTCAGTTTTAATTTCTTTGGTTATTTGTGAAAGCCATGTAAAGAGGGGCTTTGGTATTTGTGCTTCCCCAGACGAGAAATACTGTCCCATATAAGTTAATAGATGAGAGTTTTTAGCAGGGGTTTTCACTCAGAGAATTAAAGCTTTAGGATTTCACTACACCTCAAATAGATATCATTGCCTCATCATTTTAGAAGGCACCAAATATATAACTTGGACAGCTTTAGAACCACTTAAAATAAGCACTATCGTGGTAATGTATCCAGGGAAAATAACTTCATAATTCATCCAGTGATACCTCTGTAACTAAAGATATTTCAGCATGTTTCCAATGGTCTCAGGGCAAGGTTTTCTCATTGTGTGGTGACCTCTTTTGTATTCTCTGTGCTGGCTACAGTACACTCTAGATAAGAACTGGCACTGCTGGAGACAGGCACTTTGGTTACTTCTGACTAGAATTTCCCACTCTGAGCTGCTACCTCATCAGGTTCATGCACCTTTGCGGGTCAATACGTTGTTAATGCTATTAACGGACAAGCATATTGGAAGCAAGAGGCCTGTTTCTCCACCATGTGATGAAAAATAAAGGCAGTTAGGCAATGCCAGTGGGTAGCAGCTGTTCTAAATTAAAAAAAAAAACTGAGAAGAGTGGTTACACTTTTTGTGAGAATAAATGTGGCTGCAGTTTATTTGTTCACACAAGTGCCACTACAGTTGCAATCCTTTCTTATTTTTGAAGTTCATATTGACTATAACACAGAGATGTCATGTCCTTCAAAGAAGACTGCCACCTGTATTGTATAACTTGTGCAGAGATTTTGAGTCAAAGTCTGCCTGAACCCTACTGAAGTCCACTTTGTGGCAGAATCCCATGTTCCCTTAAATGGCCAACAAAAGGAAGTCCTATGCCAATATCTGAAATTGGTATTCAAATATACTTTCAGCCAATCTGTACCATCAGGCCAGTTTACGGCCTTATGTTTGGGAGATGCTTTGTCCAAAATACTATGTAATCAACAAACACTTCAGTCCTGCTACTGGAGGGAGATCAGTACAAAAAATGGATTCAATATGTTATATTCAGCATACTTGTGTGCTGCTAAATGTACCAATTGCTAGGTAAACTCATGTGGTTCAGAATATGTGCCAGGTTTTGTTCCATGTACAAAATACTTTAAGGTTCGAAGTTCCATTGGAATATCAACAGTGTAAAGAAAAGTCACTGCATTCTGCTACAGCACAGAAATTGTAGAAGAGTTGAGCAATGAAAGGGTTACAGACACTGACGAAAGCCATTCCTTAAAATATAATTTCTTTTGTTTGTTTTTTTTCATTTGCTATTGTTTGCAATTGTTATTAAAATGTATTTGCATATTACTTTTTTCATTTTTAATTGGGCAAGCATTGATTCTCCCTGCCCCTTGTAATTGTGGTGGAATATCCACCAAGATGGCTAATGTTTATTTCATGTATTGTGCACCACCAGCATCAAAGATGCCACTGCAGCTCTGAGAATAAAGCATTCGTTAGGTTATGTTCCTTCAGCTATCTGGGTAGCAGGCTCTGCTGCAGCAGTAGAGCATAAAACAGTTCTTACATAAACAGTGGGTCTAGTAACGTGCTTTATTTTGCTAGCAGAATGGGGACTGCAAAGAGAACAAACTTTTAGGATCTGCACTTAGGCCTGAGTCCAGCAAAGAACTTAAGCACATACTTAATTTCAAGCAATGCTTGAAGTGCTTTGCTGGCGTCTTAGATGCTGAGGTGATAGACATATTCTAAAAATCTTAGAGTGTAACAATGCCCATTAGACTATAACAGTTTTAAAGTAGATAAAATTATTGGGCTAAATTACTCAGCTTCTCTTTAAAAAGTTATCATAGGTCCCTTCAGTTACAAAACTGCATCATCAAAATTAGACAGCTGAAATATTGTACGGTATGGAATCATGCTGGGTATATAAAAAACCCACATACTTGGTTTCATAGTTTATCAGACCTCTGTTCACTCTGTTCTGAACTGTGATTTGGGCTTTGTGGCCACCTAAGGGAGTAAAGTAGGGTGACCAGATGTCCCGATAAAATCGGGACCGTCCCAATATTTCGGGGTATTTCAGGGTGTGTCCTAAGATCGGTCAGGATGCAAATTGTCCCGATATCCGCCGGCAGGGACTGACTCCACTTTTTTTTTTTTTCGCTCCTTCGGCAGGGACTGACTCAGCTTTTTTCCCCCCCTCTCTACTCTCCCCCCCCCACACCTCCCCATGTGTCCCGATTTTTTCTTTCCCTCATCTGGTCACCCTAGAGTAAAGGGGAGTGAGAATCATTTTTACAACCCTGTGCAAGCCCTTGGAAGTGGGTGTAGGTGGGCTACAGTGGCGCTCTGTCTGCTTCTACAGGTATCTGGGCGAAAGGTAAAGGTTGATGAACCTGCAACCTTTGGCTAATTGACCTGGACCTTTCAGCTCAGGCACAAGGGCTTCATGCTTTAAGAACCAGAGATCCCAAGTACAATCTCAGCTGCAGACAACCCATCCAGGGTCATCAGGTTTCAAGTGGTAGCCTTTATTGGCAATTGAACTGGGTGAACCTGTAAAACTTGGGATGAGCTTCCCCAGCCAAGGCTGTAGCAGGCTCATCAACCTCTGTCTATGGCCAAACCACCTCTAGAGTAGCTAGTCCAGAGCTGGTGGACAGGAAGAGGAATGGAAAGTGAAGAGCCTTGGTGCCCCCCACTTCCCCATGCAAAAGCCAGTACAGCTGAGCGAGCATGGGCGGTGGTATACTTTGCTCTTGGTACTACTCCAGAGCAAACAGAAGCAGGGAGGGGAGTGGATTTTGGAGGAGTATCTCCAAGGCATAATGCCTCCTTGGTCTACTCCTATAATGATGTAGCTTACAAAGCACCCCATGGTATATTAGGGCTTTGCTTAAAGACACAGTCCAGTTGTATGAAAACATAATTATTTTAATGTTTTCTGATTCAGTTTATGACCATATCAATACAATAAAACACACTGCTGCTAAGGTCTAACTGACATTGCACTCCAAAAGTATATGTACTGTAACTAATATGTCTGATTTCATGCATTTAAATATTATCTTTTGATGATCAAATAATCAGGGAAATGGTGTAGTATCTTTTTTTCTGATTTATTTGTGCTATTTTGAAAATTTTACTCATTTGTCTCTTCTGAAGCCTCCTATTCCATAAAGCATTTTCAAGAGTTTCACTGCATTTTTCCTCAAAACTCCTATTTTCTCCTGTGCTGTAGGATCTGAGGGAAGAATGTGTAAAGCTGAAAACAAGAGTTTTTGATTTGGAACAACAGAATCGAATGCTAAGTGTGCTTTTTCAACAAAGGGTCAAACCAGCTTCCGACCTCCTTCTCCAGGTAGGAAGAAACCTTTGCCTCTGGAATCTGCTAAATCTAGATTCGATACATTTAAATAATATTAATCTTCTTAAAATAATGTTAGCACGCAAGAAGTGACAACTGATAGACATAATATATTAGAAGAAAATTGGTTATCTATCATCTGATAGCATTGAAATTGAAAGTGTACACCACCAAACTTTGGCTGCACATTATGTGCAGATGTGGAGAGAGAAGTATATCTGAGGAATAAGTTACTTTTTGAGGTGCCTCCTCAGGATGATAAATGGGATGACATATGGGTTCATTATTCCTTTTGGGGGGCAAAAATTGTGGTCACATAATTCCATAATATTCCATTTGATAGTAAACAAAGCATAATTTTCTATGAGAAAGAAATCAGTCTGTTTAGCTTTCTCCATGTTTGTTGTAGTGATTCAATATATTACATAGACCCAGAATAATATTTTATTTACCTTTTCTGGGACAAGACAGTCAAGAACTCAGATGTAGAGTGACCTGTCTCCAACTCTTCCCTGTTATCCTGGAAAAATCAGGAAGGCTGCAGATTTTCTTTTGATGTGGCATTTCCCTTAACATGAAATTACATTTATCTTCCCTATTATTCTTTGTTCCCCTTCCCATTAGAAGTGTCTAGCAGCACCTCTGCATTAGCCAGAAAATCTGACCATGAGCTGGGTTGAAATTAAATGAAGGTAACTTTAAGTTGAGATTGAGAAGCTTCTTAAAGAAGATCCAAATTCTGCCCTTTATGTGTATACAATTCTCACTGAGATCAAAGAAAGGTTCATGAGAGTGCAGAATTTGGCCTATGTAAGAGCATGAATGAAACTCTTATGGAAATCACCAGGTGTTCCACACATGTATATGATGGTGAAATTTGGCCCTTAGGATGTCATATATCTTCTCAAAGGAACTGGTGTCAGTCCTATGACTAAAGTTATTTGAAACTGGACTGCATCAAGTGCTATGGAATATACTGAAGAGAATGAACCTGCCTTGGTAGCAGGAAGGAGTAGATGATCTAGTAAGTCTTTTTATTTCTAGCTTGTATGAATTTGTAACATTTATCATTGTTGCCTCTCCATGGTTTAGCAGGCAGGCTCTTCATATCTGCAGAATTTTTCTGACTTCACTTGCTTAGTCTTTATTGGCCAAGTGAGAAGGGGTACCACTGTTATTCCTAAACTCCATGTCTCCCATCTGACAGCAAAATGTACTGCTGATGTGCAACTGAACTAGGTCATCAACATATTTTGAGACCTTGGGAAAAATCAAAGGAAGAGTGTCACTGTATTTCAGACAATGAAGGACTTCTGATAAAGATGATCAGTGTCAAATATTATTTTTTTGCAGAAAAACAGAACAGTAAATTTGTGAATTACCAAAATTTAACTCATCTTCTAAATTAATTTGCGCAATGGAATCTAATTCATCATCTGAGACTTTAAGATTTTCAAAAAGATATTTCCAAATGATATTACTGAATTCTGTTAGATTAGGCAACTAATAATATGTCTGCCGTAGGGGTTGCCACATTAGTGGACACTTTGGCTTATACTCTTAAACCCAGATTCAGAAAAGCTCTTAAGCACTTGCTTAAGTTACCCCATTCAGGAATGTACTCAAGTGTGTACTTAAATACATGCCTGAATCACAATGTTTTCTTGAGTTGGAGCCAAACACCATCATTATTTGAAAGGGCGGTTTCTTAAATGTTCTGATGGTCCCTTCTACATACACAGGCAACCAGGAGACCACAACTCTCTCAAAACCTGTGGAGTTGACACTTTGCAGCTTCCATGTGGAATCTCTGCACATTTAGCTGCACATGGATGTTCTAAGGCAGTGGTTCCCGTTGATAAATTGTATAATCAATTCCTTGACCACATTTTGGTTCATTATGAAGTATACTCAATAGACCAAATAACCAATATCAGTCAGGTTTATTACTATAAGCCAATAATAATATAGTACAGGAAATAGTTTTTATACAATACCACTCTCTGGAAAGCTGTCTTGTGCAGCGTTGTCACATTCACCTTACATGGACAAAGTTACACATTTCAGCTGGTAGTATTTATCGGATGATTTTACAAGTTACACATTTCTTTACATGTCACTAAAATTCAACCCATCAGTTTGTCCCAGTTCATTAACTTGTTGTTCTGTTCCTTTCCTTATCTTTGTTTTGGATACTAGCATTCCAGGTACTGGTGTTTGAAGGTACCTTCTAGGTTTGTACCAGGTTACAACAATCATATCTTGTCATCTTCCTTTGGGATATTCCAGTACTGGCCTGTGGGAATAACTGTATCTCTTGCTAGGGTAAAATACACACATGTCCTTATCCTGACAACTTTGCTATCTGCTTAAGCCAAAGCTTACTTCAACTAATGCACGATGTTATGGGATATCAGCATAAGTGAATAGGCAGGATTATAGTAAAGATACAGGCCAATTTAGGCTGTATAACTGCTATAATATTTGTGCTTAATGCTATTTCTGCTTAATGCATAGTAATATATATATATATATATATATATATATATATATATATATATATGGTGTGAATAATATACATATGACTAATATGATATATGTACAGGCTAGCCGGCATATATTGGTCAACATTCCAAAACATTTTATTAAGGCGACCTACCCAACTGCATTTTGTGTTTTTTTGTGACCCACCATAATGTACATGCACCCTCCACCCTGACACCGCAACCCAAATCCTTGCCCAATGCAGAGGGGAGACATTGGGGAGATAGGTAGGGGATGGTGGAGAGTGATCTGCCGCCTATGACCCATTTGGAACCTTCGCATGACCCACTGGTAGGTCGAGAACCACCCTTTGGGAAACACTGTCCTAAGGCAGGGTGTGTGATCCACGTGTTTTAGAATGGAGTCCCAAATCCACCTTCATTTACTAAGCAGTATTCCCCAGTTGAATTATTCTTATTCTCTAAAGATATAGTTGAGTTTAGAGAAATTATATAATCAATAAGTGTCTTCGCTTTACACATTGTGTACACATTTATACATTCTGAAAAGCATCTAAATGACTTAGGAACATGAGTCCTATAATTTAGGGATGGGATTTTCAAAGGAGACTAACTCTGAGAGTTTTGAAAATCCCAGCCTAGGCTCACAAGCCCTATTCAAAGTCAGTTGTACTTGTGCTACTCATTTACTTACACATGTGTGAACATATCATCATTTGTTTATTGTTGCTTTATACAATGCAGTACAATGTTATTTTCATACAAATCTCATCCTAAAATTATTTGTACAATTAAATAGTTACAAATTTGAAATAAGTGAGTGCAGGGGAAGAACAAAATTGAGTTAATCTTAGTTGTTTTCTTCTGTAGTTATCATGTATACCATTATCACCAGTGACTTGATTGCATGTTACCAGCAGATTATTCTGCAACCAGACATTAGTAAATTCTTTTACTTACATTTAAATGTACTTTAAAAACTATATATGAATTTCTTGGCATACCAAATTCGAATTAAAGTATGAATTTCTTCCATTTCAGTGGTGTTGAAATCTTGCATCAGTGAGCTTAAATGCTTTTCAAAATAATGAATCACCAGTATCGTAGGTTATTTTAGTGCATTTGACTTTAAACAAAGCCTTCACAATCTGTTTGGTTTCTGCTTATAAACAAGAGGAGAATATAACTCACTATGATCATTTAAGGATGTGATACAAGTGATTTAAATTTGAGTGCAGAACATGTTCCTTATATAATACCGAATGCACTGTGCTGTTTTTCCTCATGTTTCATACGCAGATCAAAAAGAAAAACTGATTACTCCAGATTTAGTAAATTTCATGCAAGGGGGGTTAAAAGACAACTTTAAGAAGGCTTCATTGTAAAACAGTTATTAAGTATTACATTTTCATGAATTTTGGATAAATATAAGTATCCATTAAATCCTAGGGACTGATAGTACTGAACAAGAAATTACTGTGTTTATCTGGGGGATTTGATTATGCAGATTGCTACATTAATTCTTTGACACTAGAAATTTCGGTGCGTCCATTGCTGGCAGTATATGTCACACGGGGGAAATCTCATTCCTATCTTGAAAAGATTAAGTAACCCAAACACTGACATAAAAGACCAGAGTTTCCAGGAGCCGGAGGTAATTCAGTCTCTGCTCCATCACCTCTTTATGTTGGAGGTGAGTTTGTTTTGAGACTCTCTGGAGACACGCTTTCTTGTTGCTGGAAGTCATGTATATAGTTGGCATTAGATGTAGGCTAAATAAGCAAGTGCCTAGGGCACGTAATTTTTGCTGTTATCTAACCATCCTTCTCCTTGACCCATTGGGACAGATTTGTGGAAGAGATCTCCCCTTTTAGAGATGCCTTCACCTCAATGCCACCGGAAAAGCAGCAACAGCCAAGGCCAGGATCCGTGGCACTAATGGAGCTCCTGACCAGTTGACCCCCACTCCTTTACCTGCGGGAGGGTGGGGGTTGAGGGGAAATAACGTACCTGCCCCTTTGGGAAGTGTATAGAAAGAAAGATCAGGAGCTCAGTTTTAGCTAGCCATGTTACATATAAACTGTCAGTGAGCCACACACCAGGAGGGAATGTTAGACAGGCTTGGATGAAAAGGAGCAATCAAGGAAGACAAGGCCAGTGCAGAGAAACTAAATGAGGTGAGAGGCAGATATGTGAGTGTTTGGTATAAAGATGGTAGCTGAAGACACATGAATGTATGAGATAGAGTGCAGAGGGTGAAGACGAAGAAGGAAGCCCATGCCTGCTGAATTGCCCAAGATGACACAGGATATCTGTAATATAGGAACAACATTTTAATTCTTGGTGTTACAGTATTTCTCTCTGCCTCATTATTTGTCTTTCTAAATTAGTATACATTCTGTTTTGAAAGGAAACATTTTATTTCTAAAATTGCCTAAAAATGAACTTCGTTTCTCCATCCTTCAGCTGCTGCTCCCCAACACACACCTTAGACTTTGTCAGTTCAGATTGTTTATTTTTTTCTCTTGAAACAGAGAAATGAGTTCAGTGCTTTCTCTTCCTGTCATTGCCCTCCCCGCCCTTACAGGTGAAAATGGAATTACAGACACTGGGCTTGATTCTGATCTCATGTTGTACACGTCTTTTACCTCAGAGTAACTCCACTAATTTCATTGGAGTTATTCCTGATTTAACCCACTGTACATGAGAGAAAAAGCCAGTCTATTGAAAAATTCTTTATAGAAGATATAGTGCCAAATTCTGCCCTCAGTTACACTCATACAATTGCACAAATGTAACTGAGGGCAGGATTTGGCCTGCCATATATACCAAAGCCATTCTATAATAGCTTGTATACTACCATGAAAATCAAGTAAAGGCCTAAATAAATAACAATTTTACATTAGAAGGTGCATATATATAAATTTGTTAGCTGAATTCTCTCAAGAATGTTGTTTTATCTCTTCGTAAACAGAGTTACTATCATTGATGTTATTAAAGCACTTTGAGATCCTTGGGTGAAAGGCGTTAAATAAGTGCAAAGTGGTAGTAGTCGTGTTTATTGATTTGATTTATTTCATTAAATAAATAGTGATATTTGCATAGAGTATGGGAAGTATAAAATAATATTACTAATCATAAGACCGAGGGCATCTCTGCTCCCAGACTCTCTTTTAATTGTCATTTTATTACTCTCGCTCCAAATATCACTTTAGCAACTCTAGAACAAAGCAGGAAGACTTTTGAAACATCCACTTATGCCTTGTGTACATCTGTCTGGATTAGTGTAATTCATTTTCCATGGATCTCCTGTATTGCTTAATTGTGTACCTACAATTTGTCCATACTGCTATGTCCAGATTGCTAAATTCTCAGCTTAATGTAGGTAATAATTATTTTTGTATTGACTTCTTTAACAATTCAAAGAGTGTGCTCTAAAATATGTATTTGAAGGGAAATACACTTACTTAGATGGAAATAGTTATCAACTTAGCAGAAAGGGACAAATTGCTCCAACAACATTATTATATATGTGAAGAAAGATAGGACAATTAATTGTTTTAAGACCTGACAGAAGTGTGTAAAATGAATGGCCCAGAATCTGACCTTACATTCAGACATCTTGAGATATCATGATGTTCTGAATACAGATGGTTAAAAGAGACGTTATGCTGGCTTCTACCAGTTGAATATGCAGAATTTGTAGGTATTTCTAAAAGTAAGCAGTTGAGGAGGAGAAAACAAACCCAAAGATCATCTTATATTGCTAGTAAGGGATGTCAACAGTTAACCATTCATTTAAATAACTGTACCAATATGTGCTGAAAGCTGCATAATTCAGACTGGATATCATGCCAACTATCTAGACCCCACCTCATGCATATCTGCACTCTAAAGGCATATTTAGGAACAAGATCAATAACTTTAAGTTTCAACCATTTCAAGGCTCTGAACTTCCTGCAGTATAACCCCGCAGTTCACCTCTCTCTGCTGTGAAAACCAACTATTTATTCCTTCCCTTTGTTTCCTATCTTTCAACTATTCACTGATCCATGAGAAGAACTTCCCTTTTATCCATGACTGCTTACTTTGCTTAAGAGTCTTTGGTGCGGGACTTAGTCAAAGGCTTTCTAAAAGTCCAAATACACTACGTCCACTGGATCACCCATGTCCACGTGTTTGTTGACCTCCTCAAAGAATTCTAATAGATTGGTAAGGCCTCTTCTCTCATGGCTACTTGGTTTCCTTGGAAGCCTTTGCCAAGGGACCTTGTTAAGGCTTTCTGAAAATCCAAGTACACTTTATCAACTTGATCATCTGGTCCTGGTGACTTATTACGGTTTAGTTTATCATTTTTTTCCCTAAAACCTCTTCTATTGACACATCAGTTTGGGCGAGTACTTCAGCTTTGTCACCCAAAAAGAATCTCTCTGATGTTGGTATCTCCCCCACATCACCTGCAGTGAAGACTGATGCAAAGAATTCATTTAGCTTCTCTGTATTGGCCATGTCTTTCTTGAGTACACCTTTAACACGTTTGTAGTCTAGTGGCCCCAATGCCTGTTTGGCAGACTTCCTGCTTCTGATGTACTTAACAAGAATCGCTCTTAGCTTTTGCATCTTTGGCAAGTTGCTTCTTAAATTCATTTTTGACTTTCTTTATTGTACTTTTACATTTTACTTGCCAGAGTTTGTGCTCCATCCTATTTTCCTCATTCGGATTTGACTTGCAAATTTTAAAGTATGCCTTTTTGCCACTAGCAGCCTCCATTATTTTGCTGTTTAACCAGGGTGGCATTTTGTAGTCCTACTGTCTTTTTTGATTTGGGCTATACATTTAGTCTGAGTCCCTATTATGGTGTTTTTCAGTTCTCTCCATGCTGCTTGCAGCATTTTACCTTTGTGACTGCTCTTTTTAATTTCTGTCTACGTAGCATCTTCATTCTTGTACAGTTACCCTTTTTAAAGTTCAATGTTACTGTGGTGGGTTTAGCTGGTATTTTCCCTTCTACAAGGATGCTAAATTTAATTACATTATGGTCACTATTACCAAGTGGTTCAACTATAGTTACCTCTTAGACCAGATCCTGTGCTCTACTTAGGACTAAATTAAGAATTTCTCTTCTCTTGTGGATTCCAGGACAAGCTTCTCCAAGAATAAATCATTCATGGTATCTGTAAATTTTATCTCTGCATCATGCCCTTAGATGACATTTACCCAGTAAATATAAGAATAGTTGAAATCACCCTTTATTATTGTGTTTTCTGGTTCTGTAGCCTCTCTCACCTCCCTTAGTATTTCGCAATCACCGTCACCATCCTGGGCAGGTGGTTGGTAGTATATTTCTGCTGCTATACTCTTATTATTGAAGCATAGAATTTCTATCCCTAGAGATTTGTTATATAGTTTGATTCATTTAAGATTTTCACCTTATTTGACTATGCTTTGTTAAAACATATAATATCACTCCCCCACCAGCAGTACCTACTGTGTCATTCCTATATATTTTGTGCCCAAGTATTACCATGTCCCATTGATTATCCTTATTCCACCAAGTTTCCGCAATGACTGTTATATCAAAATCCTCATTTAATGCTAAGCTCTCTAGTTCACCCGCTTAGTATTTAGATTTCTTGCATTTATATATAAGCACTTGTGCATTTTGTCCATATTTAGTTGCTTGCTTTCATGTGTTATGTTTAAATGGGACTCTTTTACATGTGATTGTTCCTCGTTAGCTCTTACCTGTACTTTACCTACTTATTTCCTATCTTCTCTACTATATTATGTTCCCCCCTTTAATAAATTCATCCCCAAGGGATGTCTGTGCCCAAAGCAGGTGGTCCTCCTCACCTGTCAATTTTCCCCCAGTCCCCGTAATCTCTAATCCTCTGTAATCTTTTTTATTTTATGTGCAAGCAGTCTGATGGACTAACTGACCTAACAGGCTGCTAACAGTTAACACCTTTCACCCAAGGATCTCAACGTGCTTTAATAACATCAAAGCAAGAGGATATCATGACTTCATCTGGAAGGTGGGTCCCAACTATAGGATTGTTTCCCTCTGCTCCAGCTTGATGGTCTCCTGCCTTGAGACTTTCAACCTCCTTAGCAGTACAGCCCACTGATCAGATGAACAGCTGACCAATTCAATCCTAAAAGATCACTCAGATAAAAAGGAACAGATTAGAGAGTCAATGACCAATTTCTCCTTTGGCGGTATCCTGGAAATTTGAACCCAGTGAATCTTCCTCACAGGCTTAAAATTAAGTACTTGGTTAAGTGCTTTGCTGGATCAGAGTCATATTCACGTTGATATAGGCATATTCTCAGTATTAGGAAAATCTTCCTGATAATGAGTTGTGTTATACTGTGGAATAGCTTCCCCCAGGAAGAGATGGAAGCCTCATCACTTGGGACATTGAAAACTAAACTAGATACAGTACTGATAAATGTACAATGGTGAACAATCTTTCATCAGAAGTGTGATGGACTAACTGACCTAACAGATCAATTCCATCTCTAATGTATGTGTTTCTATGATCTCCTTCTTGTCATGCCTGGCTTCTCCTATTTCAGCATCTGGAGTCTTTCTGATCTCTCCCTCCTCCCCTCCCCCCCCCCCCCCCAAATGAACAAAATTCAGTAAGCATATAATCCTGGTGAACATGACAAATGTTTTAAGTGAAACAGCCAGCACTTTTCAAGTCCTTGTAACACAGATTATTAGCCTTTAGGACTGCCAAATAAAAGCATTAAAAGGCTTTTCCATGTCTATACAATCATGAGGTTTTGTGATATTTTATGGAGGCACTTTTCAGATCCAACCTCTGAAAGCAAGATTTGTCCACTGCCCAACTGACAATAAATTGCCAGGGAAAGATTACCAACAGTAAATTGAGTAAATGGTTTTGAGGCAAAATATAAATGGTCTTTAGTGTAATATTTATAAATAATTTTGAAATAGGAATACAATCTATTATAACAGTTGAAAGATATATGTGGGCATAGTCCTGATGAATGAAGATGGATGTTACTCAGGGGAAGTGTGCATCAAGAGAACAGTAGGACTGTACTTATGCCAGGCTCTTAGTGACAAAAATATTTTTTTACTGCTTTTTGATCCTGTTAGTGCAGCAAAACCAATACATACAGCTGAGACTGAGTGAGCTGTAGGTTCCGTTCCATCTTACGCATCATCATCATCATCAGAATTGTTTACTAAGTTCCATGGGGGCAAATTGTTGTCAGTGAGGATATACTGAGGACATACCATGTAGACAATGGGGTTGCCTGGGTGTAAGGATTTTATTACTGATGGTGATGTGCACAATGGAAAAAATCCAATTTTGCTTTTGAAGACCAAAGTGCGTATGCAGAGATAATCATTGGGAAAAAAATATCATTATTCTTGTAAACTGAACACTTTAAATGTAGGAATCAGTGAAAGGCAAGAAACAAGAAAGCCTACGCTTTTTACAGTTTCTTTTCAAAGGAGCCCTCCACTTTAAACTTTTTATAAAAGCATTAAAAAGATACACTTTTCTTTGTTCTCTACTGTTGTATTTTGTTCCTCATAATCACACCTTCCTTAAAGAGAAGCAACCACTTGACTCAGGGGCACCTTGGTTTTTCAACCTGCTGTGTTTACTGAACATAAATGCAAGATGTCAACTTGTCATGTAAATCCCTGGGTAAATGGTCAAAGTATAAGTGAAAGCTGTTTATAGGCAGCCTTTATTCTAGGCTCTGAACTGTGTGAAAATTCTGTGAGCTCTGTTTGTTTTTGTATTTTTTATGACCAGCTCCAGACCATTTCTTTACTCTTTGGGGATGTGGTACTGAATTAGCTCTTTGTTTGGAGTGGGGTAGGTTTTAATTAAATAGAAAGCAGTAGAATGTACTTGTTTACTTTTTTTTAAGTTTACATAAAGTGCACATGAACAGTGTGGGGAATTTTCTTAATGAATGCAGCCTAGATGGTACACAGATTTATCACCATCAATTTTATGACAGGGACAGTATCAAAGATTCAATAGATGTTGTAAATATATTGCAGTTGATGCATTTCTGTGTTCAGTGTATATTATCCTGTTTCACTTTTTGTTCTATAACTTGTATATTTAGGCCAAGACTCCTTCTATTTCCCATTAAAACTGAGAAATCTTTCTCATTGGAGTGCAGACTGGAAAATTAGTTTGGCTTGGAAAACAGGCATCATTTTAGTGTTATCACAGTGGGCAAAGCACTAGCCATGTGTTACATATAAAAGTGTAATTTCATGTCATCAGATCAACTTTTAAAGCCCCCTCATTGAAATTATGCAGTGGAATAAAATAATAGCCATTGCAGGACTGTCTTAAACACAATGTGCATAAGCAACAGGTGTGCTAGATAATTGTTTTCTCATCATGGTGCATATTTCACACTCCATAACACCCAAATGAAATTCCAACAAAATGCATAAAATTAAATGATTCAAAGATTTAGAGGGTTTCTGTTCTTTATGGTAAAAGAGAAATCTACTGAAATTCTAAAACGGTATGGAAGTATAATCATTATTATTAACGTTGCTAAATATGAAGTATTTATTTTGGTTATCTTAAAATACTTTCAAGTATCAGAGGGGTAGCCGTGTTAGTCTGGATCTGTAAAAAGCGACAAAGAGTCCTGTGGCACCTTATAGACTAACACACGTATTGGAACATAAGCTTTCGTGGGTGAACACCCACTTCTCAGACGCATGTAATGGAAATTTCCAGGGGCAGGTATAAATATGCAGGCAAGAATCAGTCTAGAGATAACGAGGTTAGTTCAATCAGGGAGGATGTGTGAACACCAAGGGAGGAGAAACTGCTTTTGTAGTTGGCTAGCCATTCACAGTCTTTCTTTAATCCTGAGCTGATGGTGTCAAATGCTAGCCAACTACAAAAGCAGTTTCTCCTCCCTTAACTGCTAGAAGAGGGCCTCATCCTCCCTGATTGAACTAACCTCGTTATCTCTAGACTGATTCTTACCTGCATATTTATACCTGCCTCTGGAAATTTCCACCACATGCGTCTGACAAAGTGGGTATTCACCCACGAAAGCTTATGCTGCAATATAGTCTGTTAGTCTATAAGGTGCCACAGGACTCTTTGTCGCTTAAAATACTTTGAAATTTAAACAAAGGCCTAGTGCTCAAAAAATAGTATGTAATATGTGTGTATATGTATATATATGAAATTAATGGCTGACGTAATAAAAATAGAGGATTAATTTACCTGTAGCATCACTGAAATGAATATGTGAAACTTTCCCTGAAAATTTCACTTATTTTATTATCTCTTTTTTTCCCATTACTACTTAATATAACATGGTGATAGAACTTTGGGTTGTGAAACAAAATCAAACCTATGGCTCCTATTATCGAAAAATGTCTATGCCAGTAAAGGTTATACTTGATTACATTTTAAGATTTTAAAACTTTTATCAAGTCAGAGTGATTTGCTAGGGATTTTAAATTAAACTTCATGTATTCTTACCAGATGAATCCAACTAAAGTTATGTTAAGTGATTTTAACACACAAGATTATTCTATAAGATTTTGTGCTGCCATCTATTACAAAACAAATCATTTCCCTGGCATATATTATGTATACTTAGTATACTATTATATATATTGCACAGTAGTAAGAAGAGATGGGGTAGTAGTTAAAGTGAAATGTGATCCATAATGAGTCATGAAACAGCTAGTCAAACAACCCAATCTTTTTGTATTGAATTTTACTAATGTGCTCCTTTCTTTCCCATATGACCTATCCTCTGTAATGATGGTTTGATACTGGTAAAATTCAGATCCTCATCCAAAGGCTGTGACACTATTGACTTTGCTGAGGATGTGAAATACTGTATTGCAAGATAAAATCAGCACATAGATGCTCAATGAAACTGAAGAGTCCATTAGTGCTTTAACTCTTAAATTACCACCTGTCTTCTTTCTTGATAAGAGCAGGGTGAAGGGAAAAGTTACCTTTGTTGTTAAACATTTTGCAGCATATTGCTAGACTAACTCTCACTTTTTTGCATTTTTAGATGGTATTAAAATTAATTTCTGTCTCTAAACGTGAGCAAGCCATGTTTCATTAGTCACTCACCTTTGTCAGGTTACTGGGAGGAGTGGTGATTTGTCTGTGTCCTGTGTGGAATACAAGGGCATCTTGAACGTTATGAATTAAACTCTCGCTGACTGCATTTGAAGTATGGAAACCAGCATATCAGGATAATGACATCTTGAATTAATAACAGCACTTTAGAAATCTCAGAGAGATGCCCACTCTTTAGTCTTTCTCAACTACAAAGTCATTGATGTGAATTGTTTTTATTCTACACCCATTTTGTAGGGTTTGGATTTTAAACTTTAGTATTCTATTGTTTTAAAAACTGATGCGTATCCTTTTAAAGTTTCCTTTTATTTTCTGTTGACTAAAATTCTTCCTTATATGTCCACCTCCAGTGTACATAAAACTTGTGCATACTGTACATTTGTCTATGGACTTCAGATATTGTACATGTACCTGAGGAAGAATATAACCTTGTTTTTTAAAGGACACCTTAAATGTTATTCTGTAAACCAGTCCTTGGGAGTTACATGACAGTAACCTGACATATGGCCTTCCTTAAGGGACAGAGAGTTGCCTGTGCAATGTTACCAGTCGTTCCCAGCCCATGAGGGAATAACTAATAGAATTAACCTTTAATTTTGGTCTTCCATATAATAGCACATAGGACCAGATTTTCAAAAGAGCTCAGGGCCAGATTTTCAAGTGTTCAGTCAATATGCTGAGCACCTTTGGAATTCTGGACACTTATTTGGTCCCAAAATGGGAGCTGATCTTTTCTGAAAATCTAGTCCACATAATATTTCATGGACCAAATTTTGGCCCTGCTTTTCTCTACAGAGAAGAGCTAGCTAGAGGTACAAAGCCACAGAATCCTTAGCAAAACCTGGCACTCTCTCCTCCTGTTCAGGGATAGATTCATAAGGCTCCACAACCAGATGCAGGTTTGTGACTCCATTAAACCCTAAGGGGGCGATGGAGGGACACTGCTTCTCTGCTGCCCCAGCTGTTAAAAAGCTGTGGAATTGAATAGGCCACATAGCTGGAGATGGTTATCTTACAACAGCTCCAAAATGGGATCAGTCATCTAGAAGCAGAGTGTGAGGGGGAAAGGGAAAACACCTGACTCCTGTAACACTATCCTCTTTCTGTGCCAAGGTATCAGTTTTGGGAACTAATCCTGGTCCTTCTGTCTACTCCCAATCCAAGTCCATGGCAGATCTGCAACTTTAGCACTGCATTGACTTCTGCAAGCCCAGCACAAAGAGACAGGGGAGTCAGGAACAGCACAAGACTCCTCATTGTAGGTGGTGAGCACTGGTCCAAACCACCATGTAGGCACAGAGGCTCTCTTCCCCTTTCCCTTACACACCTAGCCTGGCTGTTCTCAGGAATGAGCAGGTCCATGTCTGTGCAGCTGATTGCCATGCTACTGCAAGATCACAGTTTGACTCAATAATAGTGCTTAGCACTTGTCATCTTCAAATCACTGTAAAAAACCATTTAGTTAATCCTCCCAATAGATCTGGTCACACTATTATGATCAATTCAGTGTCTGATTTGGTGCCTTTTCCTCTCCAGGAGTTGTCAGGGAACAGGTTTTGATTTGTACTGTTCATAATTCATAATTGTTTTGTAAATAGTTTTTAAGGAACCTATTTTGCCCTGTGGGTTTTTGTGAACTCTTCCTAGTCAATGGTCCCTTGAGTATTTGATATATGGGGGTTTGTGTTCAGTCTGTGAGATTGGCCAACTATGGTATGCCGTCTGTTCTCTGATCGAATGACTGAGTCATCCATAAACAAGAACCTGGACAAATAACTTGAGGGTGCTGAGTCTCTCAGGGAGGGAGTGGAGAGTGTATTTTAGAGAGAAAAGCATAGCAGAAAATAAACATATCTTGTTTAAATAGTTTTCTTTTTTCTTTACAAAAGATAGATGATTATTTTTGTCTGCTTACATGGACCCAGATTTAAAAATATCTAGGATCTTTCCTGAGTGAAGATGGGAAAGACAAGTCAGATGTATTGGCTGTTCAGCAGATTTTAGATTCAGTATTTTCTTGTCACAATCATACCGAATAATTGCTGTGGCTGATCTTTGGCTTTCCCTTCTACACCAAGTGGCACCCCTGCTTGCTGGTCCCCCATTACCTCCTCAGAGCAGGAGTGTGGCTGGATAGCCCTTTCTTGGTCAACAGACCCACCCAATCATGCCAAAGAGCTTCCATATGACTCCAGTAAAATATACAACATCTTATGCTATGTACAGTTGTAGTCATAGAGTAATTGTTCCATCTCAGTAGCTAGTCACATCGCACAATCTCTGTTCCGGAGTCTGAAACATGTTCAGAATCTCCAGGCAAGTTAAAAGAGAGCAACAGAGCAGGAAATAAGACTTCAGAAAACAAAAAAAACAAACCTGCTGTTTAGATTATGCCCCTTTATGCTTTTCTGCTTACTTCTCCTTTTGCTGGGTGATCACACCCTTGATTGAAAATGATTGGTTTGGCTTTCTCATTCTCTCAGGCCTGGTCTACACTAGTAACTTGTATCGCTACATCTCTCAGGGGTGTGAAAAATCCACACCCCTGAGGGATGTAGCTATACCAAACTAGCCCTTGGTGTAGACAGTACTAGGTCAATGGAAGAATTCTTCCATCAACCTCACTACCACCTCTCAGGCAGGTACACCGACTGGAGAAGCCCTCCTGTCGGCATAGCTAGCGTCTCCACTGAAGCACTACAGCTGCGCTGCTGCAGCATTCTAAGTGTAGACATACACCCAGTCTCTTCCTTCTAATATCCTCATTCCCAAAACCTCAACGCCAGTTTTTAAACATGAGGTTAAGCAAAGACTTCTGGTGTGAATGTGCATATCTGCATCTGAATACACTCGTGCACATGAACAGAAGCTCCATTGTTACGCTGAGAAAAAAACCCAGCTATTTGAATGTTCATGGAAAAGGGAATTTTAAAAAGGCACCTTGCTTGGTTGAATCAAATAGTGAATCAGATTTAGGGAACAAGTTAGAGAATCGATTTTTCCACTATTTTCCCAGTTCTACTCACAGCACTCCTTTGTGATAAGTATCACTATATTTGTTTTACAGATGGGGAAGCAGAGAGTTAAGTGATATACTCAAGTCCATACAGGAGTCAGAAACGAGTGTAGGCTAAATATCATGAATTCCTGAGTCCCAGTTCTTTGCTTAATCCAGTAGTCTTAATCCTGTAATCTATAGAATAAACCTCTCATTAGAACCACTGGAACAGGACAATTAAACCTTAAAGATGCTGAATTTGGGTCTGGTTCAGATAAACAGCCAAAGTTGGGATGCTTATTCAAGGCTTTGGGTTTGCAAAGTTGTGGTCCAATCCTGCAAATGTTTACTGTCCTGTAATTTTGGGAAAGTGCATAAGTGTTTTCATGAGGTAATTAGCCTTGGGCTGGAAATTCCACAAGATTAGGTTTTCTCACTCTATGTTGGGACTTCAAGGACCTTAACAAAAAGTTGGGGGAAAAAGAGTTAATTGAACACCTCAGAATCTTCATTTATAGAAACAGACAAAAAAAGATTCAGGGAGCCCTTGGAGCAGTAAAGCTGACAATTTACACCAACTGGGTGACTGCCCTTGATTATTTCCAAACCAGTTTGTCCATCCTCCAAAAGATACTTTAAAGAAAAAGTGTTCAATAAAACACCTTCAGTCCACACCTCTAAGGCTTTTTAACAGAACCTTTATAAAAGTTCAAAATTTGGAATTGCTTTTCCAGAGCAGAAAACATTGCATTTTGATCAGTGTTGGAGAGAGAACTTTTATTAAAAAGTTATGAAAGCCTTGAAAGTAGGAATGAGGCCATTTTGTGGAAATCCTGCTACTAAGGCTACTACAGGTTGCCTTCCCCCAGCAACCTGCCCCACCATTTGTGACATTTCTATAAGATACACAAAAACATCTTTCAAAATGCAGAACGTTTTGGGAAAGGAAAAGATGGCTTGTTCAACATTAACGTTGACAAATTCATGTTCTTGTCATGTAAATAAATGAATCTTTTCAGTGTCTAACATGCTGGACTTTGAGAAACTGCAGTGAGGGAAGGTTATAGAAAATGATGCTTATCTCTTCTGATTTTTTTTTATAGAATAAATGAATGATTTCAGCTAAAACTATGCAAGAAGGAATCTATTGAGAATACATAATATAACACTTATTTGGGACACCAGATTGCTGCCTCTGAGTTTCCTAGCAAAGCAGTGCTTACCTTCCTTGGTTGCCATGTATTGATCTAAAATATCTTCCCTGAGCCTTGTCTCTCCTTTTCCTCCTACAGGCAAAAGGTTAGAGTTAGATAATAGTATTAATTTTCCAGACATCTGCACATGTTTTAATAGCCTTTGGAAGGCTTGAAATAGTTTCTGTTTGCCCACCACAGGGCTAAAATACCATTAAGGCCTGGATTGAAGTAATACATAACAATCATAGTCTCATAGTTCAACCTGACAATAAAAAAGCTAATTTATTTTATCAGAGATTTAAATTAATGTGAGGAACTCCTCTGTTAACAGGAGCTGGAATGCCATTCCTGCAGAGGCACATGTGCATTTTGTATCATTATCCATACACATTTTAAAGACGTAAAACTGCAACAAACCTTGTATATACATTTTGTCCTGTGCCCTGTTTGTGTGTGTGAGAGAGAAAGAGAATTATGTGCTTCTTTTCATTCCAGACATCAGAGTTTTTGTTCCTGACATTATCTCTACTGAAAATCCTTTCATTCCTAGGCTCGCTTACTGCCCTGACTCAACATACAGAAGAAGAGTGAGCGAGATTCATGCCAGTCTCTGGCCCTTAATAATTAACTTTTTCCCCTGGAAATAAGTTGGAATTTTAGCATGGAAAATAATTTTGTGGGGGGTTATGTGAATTTAGTTTAAATTAACTTTTAAAATATACATAATGATTAGGATATTTCTGAATACTTGAGGAAATGGTCTTGAGATTCAAAACAGTTTTCATTTCTAACTCTATGCTGGAGGAAAGCTTTAGCTTATCCCATTATAAAGTGATAAAACAGCATTTGATAGCAGCAGCTTGTGTGATAAAATGATCATGGCAGCAGTGAGAAAGAATCTAATAAGGGAATTGATCTGCAGATTCCAATTCTGTAAGAGCCAACATCGATCAACATAAATGTCAATAACAAGATCGTATTGAGGTCTGCCTAATTCCTTTAGATGATTTTTGGTTCTAGTGACAGAGTCAGGAAGTGAATGGGAAAAGAAGCTTAAAACTATAAGAATCACAAAGACAAAGGCCAACACGACATTATACTATAAATAATATATCACTGGCTATCCTGATATAAGCTACCTATTCACATTATGAAATTAGTTAATAGTATATAATCAAATAACTTCTATTTTATACAGTGCATATTTTATAGATGGAACTTAAACAATAGTGAAGCAGTTCACATTCATATGTTAAAGTACTGCACTTGGGTACCCTGGCAGAATAAAAGGCAGGCCTGCCTTTTTGTGTTAAAGTACAGATATCTTCTGTAAGGCAGGTCATAAAAGATAAATGGTATAGTTCTTCCTTGTCATAAAAGTTAGAAGTATAAAATGGTATTCTGGAGTGATTCTGACCACCCTGAAATGTAAATGAAAAGTCTCTGAAACTGTGACTAATCAAAAAAGATAAGGTGTCATAACTTGCAGAATTCTATGTTACAATTTTTCATATACACATAACTTGCTGCAGCTGTGTGATTTTGGCCATCACACAATAAAGTGGGAGGAAAATTTACTTCATTCATTTTAGATCAATGGAAAAGTATTTATGAAAAGTATTTACTGCTTTTTATGTGAAACAAATGAGCACAGAAAGTGAAGATTGATATTTCATAGGAGGGTTGAACACCTCAGAATGCGTTTTTCAGGAAAGGTGCTGTCATGAAATACTCAAGGAGTCTTCAATGAGCTCAATGAAATAATTAATTGCATTAATCATTTACCTTTTGGCTAGCTGATTACCAGGTTATTGGTGTAAAATGTTGACTCTACAATAATTATAAACCATAGGGAACTTTATACATATTTTTCCCAAGAAAACAAATTAGTTGATTTTATCATTGCTGCTGTATTTACACACTCCTAACTTAATGCTATTAAAATGAGAACTAATATTTTGGAGTTCTCAAGACTTGAAAACACTGATATAGTTATAAAATGAAAGCAAGGATCAGAGAGGATTACATTAAAACTTTCAGTGTAGCTTTTATTTAAAGCAGTTTATAAAAATTAATAAAACTAGGGGGATTTGGAAGAGGAATAATTTTAGGCTTATAGTAACACAGGCAACTGAAGAATACAGAGAGATTATGCTATTTATGTTTATGCATCAAATATGTGCTTAATACCTCACAATTTACACTCTAGGACATTTAGGAATTTTTACTTTCAACTTTCTCAGTACTTTGGAATCTAATTCACTGCTTTTGCCTATCTTTGAAAGGCTTGATTACAACAAAGTGTAACAAGCCTGTAGAATCTGAAGCAAACACAAAACTATTGTTTTATATTTTGTGGTGGATTTGCCTTGTTAACAAGATTTTCTGACGTAGCTGTAACTCCCTAATCTTCCATACAAATGTTTGTAATATCGCATCTTTGTACTTTTTCTTGAATGTTGTCAGTTAAGTCTCAGTAAACTCGCCTGGAGGATTTGCCAGCAAAACTGACAAGCCCCTATTAAGGGTGGGTTTGAATTTAAAGTCTGGCATCTTTTGTATCTCCAGACTTAGTTTTTAACAACTTCATCTTGACAGGAGGGGGAGAGGGGAATCAGAAATAAACAAATTAAAACTTGAACAGGGAAATACTTTTGCTAGATTAATAGAAAATCAAAATAAAATCCACTTGACTTGATGAATTCTCTGTAATAGCTGGAAGCTCTTTTTTATACTAAGAAATTATTTGGCTTACTGAACTGTATTTTACAGTTAATCCTTTAATATTTATTTTGTGTATAACTTTCCCCACTGTTAATGCTGAGCAATATTGTAAGCTTGTAATTTTGTTCCTTACATTTCAAACAGCTATTTGTAAGACCAATAAATAACAATCTCCAACTGCTTGCTTATATCACTATGAGGCATTTCATATCCTGGGGTTCACTTACTGTAGGTTAGAAAACAAAACAAAAGAGCAACTATAAGGATGAAGCTACAGGAAAATAATGATGCAACTCTGCAGATACAAACTGTAAGGCAAGCTAATTTTATTAAATCTACCAGTTAGACTATAGAGAAGAATAAAGTAATAAACCTGAATCACTGATAAGGTGGATGTTGGTATTAAATATCATGGGAGGTAAGACGACAGACATTCATTGCATTTTCAAGACAACAGATTCCATGTAATAGACCTTTACAAGTATCACCAAATATCGTCATTAGCTACTTGTCCTGTTAGAACCAATACTCAGAGCAGTAGAAGGAACAAAAGGTTGTACATTATGGAGCTAATTTTCATCAATTTTTTCTTGCATTTTGCATTCCCCTTTATGATCAGTTTTATGGTGCCTTAGAGTCATACAAGATTACAAATATTTGCATGTCCAAAAATGTGGAGTCAGAGTAAAGGTTTATTAATGGCTTTTAATGATCTAAAGGTTTATTCAGCCATACAAACACTGTAAGGTGTTATGTTAAACAGTCACAAGCAAATATTAGAATTGTTTTAAGATAGCGTAAGCTTCCTACTCTGGTTTTTACTGTACCTTGCTTAAACCTGGGCCTGCTATGCAGGTGTGAGCTGAAGAAGTTATTCACTTGAGCCCCTGGTGGATCTATTCCCTATCATATGTTCTGTCAGCTGCCCCAGGTGAGTAACTTGTCATTCTTTTTCAGCCCCATGGTTGTTCTGCACCCAAATAATGGGGCCAGGATAGGGTTTAGGTCAGCACATCTCTGGCCATGCACACTATCCACAAGCACCTCACTCTCTTTTTTTCCCTGGCAATTGATGGTGCAAGATGGGGAAATGTCAGGGATGGGGATGGACAGGGAGACTTCTGCAGCTACAGATTGACTGGTTGGCATCTGGCTCTGTCTTATGTGTTCTCAGGACTGAGGAGCTGTGTGTGTCCAAATGTTTGTTTCAAAGTACTCTATGCCATTTGAAGGGTGTCTGTAGACAATATTCACCCACCCAGCCAACATTTAAAAGCAAAGATCTAACTCCAATTATGCAGAATGCAGAAGTGCATGGTTTACTTCCAGTAAACATGGGCTGGAAACTATCCTAAATGTGGACACTTACTCAGAATGCTACAGGCACCTAACAGAGAAGATCAGGAGAAAAGTTAGTTTCCAATCCTCATGTTCATTCTCCTGAAAATGCTTTTTTTTTTTTTAACTGAACTTTTTTTTCTGCTACTGAGAGTCATGCTGTTATTTCCTCATCCTCTACTGATGGTCTCTTTGCACAGAAATTAGTGAGATATACCTTTGGACCTTTTCTGTGCAGCCTACAAGATAGGACCACATTTTATTTCCCAGAAACTGGAACTACTGGTGTAGAAAGTCGCATTACTTCAGTCTCCACTTTGGAGCAAAAGCAGATGAGGCATCTTATGAAATAGACATGTGCCATTAATACTCTTTGGGGAACTTCAACTCTTGTAGAAAGATCTCTGAAAAGTGGTAAAGAGGACAGTGGACACTGGCATTTGGAAAAGGGCCTCTACAAAGCTGGACCCTGAACAGATCCAAATCATTAAGAGGAATGGCATACGTTGGAGGTAAGGGTAGATTGTCAGGATAAATAATAAGGATGTTGTTAGAGAATTGGGAGGAAAAGAACTTTGAAAATTTGGACCAAGCAGTGCCCTTGAAATGACATTAAGTAATATCAGTAGTCAGTATGAAAAGAATTGTGAAAAAGCATATGCAAACAGAACAGCATTACTGTGGCACTGCATTTCCTGGCAATTCATAAACAGTGAGAGGAGGTGAATGCAAGTCCTTAACCCACCTGGTTAACTCGGGGGAAATGACCAGCATGGAAGTCAGTATTGCCATTATAAACTATGAAAATAGAAAATAAATAAACATTCTTGTTTATGTACTGAAAAGTTAGATTAAACAGTATTTTGCAATGGATATTAAGTTCTGTTTATAGTACAGTAATTAAGTAGTAGAAAAGCGGGACTTAATTCTCAATGTTCCATTAGATTTATAACTGCCAAGATCTGAAATAAGTAAGTATGTATAGCTAACAATTATGCATAATAATAAATTCATACATTTTTTTAGATCAAAAAGAGTAGTTCTCAGAAATTTTCCAACATTTTATAATATTATAATTAAAAACAGTGAGATCTGCAGTAAGAACCATTTCCAATAGCATCACTTTGTAAGAAAACACTTCAAAGCATCTTTGAGGTTTTCAGTGCACTTTCTTTGCTCTTTAGTTAAAGCCTACTTCCAATACATGACCAATTTTGCTGGTCTCTTTAGAAGGCAATCTTCACCATATGCCAGTGTTTGTAAACACTAATTTGTGTAAAACTGAAATCCATTAATACTTTCTGAGGCTGAAATCCATTTTACATTTTTTATTGTCAGTGTTTCCTTACACATAATTTGCCCCTTCTTTCTGAGTATTAAGCATATGAAGAATACATGCTTAATATTTTGGTTGAGTAGTATTTGGTGAGAGTTCTAAATCAAGCTAATCTTGCAAGGAACAGATATAAGATGTCCCCTGTCTCCCTGAAAACCTTTCTGTGCATTCTGTGAAATGCCCAGAAAGACAGCAGGATCCAATTCCATAATGGAGACATTATCTTTAGGAACTCCTATTAAATAAACTATATACCAAATCATAGTGTTTATTATGGGTTTTTTGGGGATGGGTTTGTCACATTATCTGGTATGGGGAAATAGAACTGTTTCACAGTGTTTTCTCTTTTTGGTTCCAAAGATCCTATGAAAAGGATAAAAACTTGCTTTAATAAAAGTTTTTATTTCTATAGGGTCTTTGGAACCAAAAAGAGAAAAACTTCTGAAAAAATTGATACAGCGTATGCTGTATTAACTTTCCTGAGTGTTCTGCATAGGGGCTGGTGAGAGGATAACATGTATTTCCCCAGCTCAGGACTGCCCCATTCCCATGCATGTATGCCTCGCTCCTCAGCAGTTCAAGGACCATAAGGGTGATGCCATGGGGGGAGGGATAGCTCAGTGGCTAGAGCAGGGGTTGGCAATCTTTCAGAAGTGGTGTGCCGAGTCTTCATTTATTCACTCTAATTTAAGGTTTCGCGTGCCGGTAATACATTTTAACGTTTTTAGAAGGTCTCTTTCTATAAGTCTATATTATATAACTAAACTATTGTATGTAAAGTAAACAAGGTTTTCAAAATGTTTAAGAAGTGTCATTTAAAATTAAATTAAAATGCTGATCTTACGCCACCAGCCTGCTCAGCTCGCTGCCAGCCTGGGGTTCTGTTCACCTAGGCTGGCAGCGGGCTGAGCAGGGCCTGCGGCCAGGACCCCAGACCTGGGGGGGGGGGGGAGGTTGGGGTTTCAGGAGTCAGGGCAGAGGGACTGGGGGAGGGTGTTCAGGGCAGAAGGCTGGGTGTGTGTTGGGATGTGGGGGATTCAGGGCACGGGCGGGGTGGTGTGGGGGTGCAGGGCAGAAGGCTGGGTGTGTGTTGGGATGTGGGGGGTTCAGGGCTGAGGGCTGGGGGTTGTGGGGGTGCAGGGCAGAAGGCTGGGTGTGGGGGGGTTTAAGGGTCAGGGCAGAGGGCTGGGGGTATGGGGGGTGCAGGGCAGAAGGCTGAGTGTGTGGGGGGGTTCAGGGCAGAGGGATGGGGCTGTGGAGGTGCAGGGCAGAAGGCTGGGTGTGTGTTGGGGGGGTTCAGGGCTGAGGGCTGAGGAGTGTGGGGGGTGCAGGGCAGAAGGCTGGGGTGCTCGGCTCGTGGGGGTGCTCTCAGCCCCCTGCCCTGAACAGCTCATGGCAGGGGGCTGGAAGGGATATGCCCTGTTCCACCCTCTACCCCCAGGCTCCGTCCCTACCTCTCTCTGCATCCTCTACGGAGCTGTGTGCACGCTGCCGCTCTTCCCCCTCCCCCTCGCTAGGGCCATCAGCTGATTGGCGCAGGGAAGGAGAGGAGGAGGGGCAGGAAAGCACCACGCTGGGGGAAGAAGCGGGGAGGCTTGGCTGCCGCAGAACCAAGCTTCTGTCTCCTGCCCCCGCAGGGGAGAGCGGTGGGCGGGGGGGCTGAGTGGGGCTGGGGGCCGGGACCGCGGCAGGGAGCTGCGTGCTACTCAAAATCAGCTCGCGTGCCATAGGTTGCCGATCCCTGGGCTAGAGCATTGGCCTGTTAAACCCAGAGTTGTGAGTTCAAGCTTTGAGGGGGGCCACTTAAGGATCTGGGGCAAAATCAGTACTTGGTCCTGCTAGTGAAGGCAGGGGGCTGGACTTGATGACCTTTCAGGGTCCCTTCCAGCTCTATGAGATAGGTATATCTCCATATATATATATATGCACCTGATTGCCTCTCCTATTTAGGCAAGGGAAGTTCATGCATGGAAGTTCTCCACATTACACAGAGTCCAAGAAGAATAATCTCCTCTTGTACTCTATTTTGTTCTGCTGCACCCAAGGGCATCAACAATATTTTAAAAATCAAATTATTTTCAGCACAGAGGTATCGTTACACAGATGCTGTAATGTAAACAAGTGTGTCATGTGAGAAGGTCCATGATCAATACAGTATAGTTTACATCATGTCACTGGAGCTTATGTAAGATGAAGTCATCAGTGGGGGGGGGGGGAGGGAGTCACATTTTGTACAATATTTTTTCATTTTGTAAATGTATTGACATTTTTAATAAGCAACATTATACTTCTTTGGTTTTTTTACTTTATCACTTAGAGAAAAGAAATGAATGTAGGGGGAAATTATTTTCCTGACATTTTTACTTTATAATTACTGTTTCATTGCTGTGTGGCTATATTTCCTTAATTATCTTAATACAAACTTTGTTCTGTTTCTTTAAACTTTGTTAATGTAGGTTGTTCTGCTGGCTATGTATCTGTTACAGCTGATTTCATAGAATCCTACAAATGTAGAACTGGAGGGGACCTCAAGAGGTCATCTAGTCCAGCCTCCTGCACTGAGGCAGGGCTGTGTATACTAGACCATCCCTGACAGGCATTTGTCTAATCTGTTTTTCAAAACCTCCAATAACAGGGATTCCACAACTCCCTTGGATGCCTACTCCGGTGCTTAACTAGCCTGATAGTTAGAAAGCTTTTCCTAATATCTAACCTATAACTCCCTTGCTGCAGATTAAGCCCATTACTTCTTGTCCTACCTTCAGTGGATATGGAGAACAATCAATCACCAGCCTATTTATAACAGTTCTTAACATGTATGAAGACTGTTACCCCCTCAGTCTTCTTTTCTCAAAACTAAACATACGCAGTTTTTTTAACCTTCCTTCACAGGTCAGGTTTTGTAAACCTTGCATCATTTTTGTTGCTCTCCTCTGACTCTCTCAATTTGTCTACATCTGTCTTAAAGTGTGGCACCCAGAACTGGAAACATACTCCAGCTGAGAAGAGTGAGACAATTACCCACTGTATCTTACATATGACATTCCTGTTAATACACTCCAGTATGATATTAGCCTTTTTCACTACTGAATCACATTGTTGACTCATATTCAATTTGTGATCCATTATAATCCCCAGATTCTTTTGTGATTTGTATGATGGTGAACGTTTCCAGTATGATAATTACTTAATTTGTCTATTTGATACAGATATGTAGTGGTATTATAGATCTTGAGAACCCACTTTCCTTTCTTTCTTCTCTATTATTTTGCTGATCTACTTTTATTATTTAAAGGCTCATAGAGTTTAAGGCCAGAAGGGTTCATTAGCTCATCTAGTCTGACCTCCTGTATATCATAGGCCATTAAATGTCACCCATTTACCCCTGTATTAAGCCCAATAATTTATAACTTTTAACAATTTACTTTTTAAAATTAATTTTAGGTTATTTGAGTGATTATTTCTTTTTCTTTCCTGATTTTATTTTCTTCTTGCTGACTCAGTATGCTGAGTGAGCTGGCATTATGTTTCACAAGAATGATATAGCGGTGTACTTAGTTTCATGTGATAGTTATTGTCATAACAAATTATATTGTTCACTTCTTTATTTACCGCCATCTGTATTGCTAACTCATGTACAATAAAATATTTATTTTCAAAATATTTTTAGGGACTGACAAACCCTGAAGCAAGTCCTCAGGATGTAAAACTCCTGAAGTCGTATTTCCAGTATGTTTTCTTGGGAAATAAACGTTAGTGTCCATTCCCCTCACACATCCCCAATTTCCCAGTCTAATGCATGACTTAAAGTACAGAAACTTGCACTAAAAATCCTCTGCAAGGAGAGACCAGGAAATTGGTCTCTTTGAAGGAAAGACATCCCTTTTCAAAGGGCCCTACCTAACAACACCTTTGCATAGCATCAAAGATTCCTGTGTCTGAACCAATTTGAATTTTCTGGTGGCTCAGCTATACAGTTGGGAGACTTTCAGTTAAAGGCTAACTTTGAGTTCATTGGAAACCTGTGAGCTTGGAAAGGTGTAATTAGTCAGTATTTAAATTTTGGGCAAACATCAGCCTGCAATTACAATAACAATATTTTAAATGGTTCACATTCAATAACTGGAGAATAGATATAACTGACATTGTGTTAAAATACATGTACACTGGGTGTAGTAAATATTTATAATGAAAAATATACTGAATGCAAAGTGTTTGTGGCATCTATTCAACATTTTGTTATAGGAAATATGATTATACAGAGTATTCATCATTCAAACAGTTTCCCATAATCTTACTGAAACAGGATAGCACCAGTTCAAACAAACACTGAATGAAACTAAATGAATATGTAACTCCTGCAAAATTACTCCCCAATTAATAATTAGTGGTTAAAAGTGTACTAAATTGCCTGGAATAGAAGTCCGTTTGCAATAGCGGATGTGAACAACAAAGGCTTTAAGAAGAGATGTCTATTTCTGGATGATTCGTTCTCCAGAGGAAGAAATTGCAGAGGTGAGTGCCTGATAAGCAGGCTGAGCGCTGCATGTGGTGCTGGGCTGAAGCCTCAGTCCCAGCTTGCAGAAGCCTGTGTAGAGCTGCTCTGCCACTGCTCCACCTGGAGATAGGTAGGATTAGCGGTTGCAAGCTATTGCTTCCCCCTCATACTAATATTTGTGAACCCACGGATAAACAGTTTCTGGGTCCACTGCCTTGCCCCACTGCACCATCTCCACATTCCCATAGGGTGTGTCCTACACAGCGTAACCTAGGGTACCAAGTTTCTTTGGCAGGTTTTCTGCAGCCTCTCCTTCACCCCTTTCCAACACCCACAGCCATGCACGACATGAACTTAGCAGTTCCAATGTCTTGATTCTTCCGTGGTTGCAGGGAGGGTGGGCAGGATCTTACCAGAGGGCCTGACCCAAAGCTCATTGAAGTCAATAGGAACCTTTTCATATATTTCAGTGGACTATGGATCAGATCCCAAGTATCTATAATCAAAAAGCTTGGCTCACATGACCAGCTGGACAGCAGATATTGCTGTTTTTTCTTTTGAAGTCATTGGTCAAGAAACAACATTCAAATAAATCATACATTTGCAATTAAAACAGGTCAGACTTATTCTATACAGAAAGCCTTGGTAATTAGTGTACAGATTAATATGGGGGAAATGGCACCAGGTTAGCAGGCCTTCCAAGCAAAACTGAAATAAAGGACTGCGTATGTAATTGAACAGCAGGTGAATATTAATGCACAAAATCCTCTGAGTCCCTTGCTCCCTGATGCAATTATTTTCTATTCATATTAATTGTTCCTAACAGATGACGTTAATGACTTTGAGTTAAAATGTGTGCAAGGCAGGGCTTCACAAGATCAATGCCGTTTAGAAATAGGGTCACTTTTATAATCATTCACTCAGGCTGTAGCAACTGATAAATAAAACAAGGTTAATGTGTTGATTGCTTTATAAATGTTAATTTCATCATTCATTTTTATACTTTTTTAATTCAAACTTGCCAGACTCTATGGATAAATATGATTGTGGTCCTATTACTTTGTCATTGTTGCATGTGAAATCATGATAAGTTGTGAAACAGTCTCAGGGAGAAAAAGTTCAGGGTTTTTTGGATGAAAAATCTTGGTGCGTCAAGTCCTGCACTCAGTAAGCAGTAAAACGGAAAACTTTCAAATTAGGACAAGTGCTCTTTTACCACAGGGTTTTATTCTCCTTTGAAATTTAACTGCACGGTTTGGAATTTTTAAAATGCTGATCTGTTGCATATTTGTCAAATGTTTATGCTTTGGTCATTCTCTTCTGCCAGAAACTGCATTCACGCATCTTAGATCTCTCGTCTGGGGATTTGCTTTCAGATGTAGAAAGGAACAGAAGTTTGATACAATCACGAACTACTGGTGTTCAGATTCATGTGAGTCTTTGTGCTGTCTTTGAGTGCCTCATTTGGAGCACTCATTTCTGTCTGTGAAGTGCGATGTCATGGGTGAGCCATTGTTGAGACAGATAACAATACTTTCCTTTCTTCTGTTCTCTGAAATTCAATATCATGTCTCAGGTTGATATAGTACACAGAAAGTGTCACTCTGTGCAAAAAAAGCATAAATCTTGACAATGTCCCCAAGATACCTTTTTGGGTATTGATTACATCTCAAAATCTCTGAGAAATGGTCAAGGAGCTTTTTATTAAAGCCCATGCGCCATATTATTCATCCTACTTTTATGATATATTATGTATGAACTTTTAAAAATTCATGGTCTCTGCAGTTTTTTTTTTTAAATCTGGGGTTAGCTTTGTGCTTATTTGGCAAAACTTTAACCAGTAGGGCTTTCATGTTTCATTGACGGAGAGAAAAGTAGCTTTAAAAACAAAAGTCACATAAAGAGAGAGAAATAAAGCGGATGAGAACAGAAAACTGAGCCTTTCTGTGCCTTTCATCTTAAAGTATAAAAGTGTCATCAGAAATGTAATCTCCTTTATAATAATACATATTTTAGTGGAAAGCCATTGTTTCAAAGGTTCACAAAGATGTTAATACAATCTGTAATTTAGCCTTCAGGTTAGATTTTTCTAAGTATGCAGTTTTCTCTCTGCAATTGTTTGATTCATTCAGTTGTCTTTCCTTTCTAACAACAATTACATGTTTAAATTATACTCATACAGAGAGCTTTTGTACTCTAATTTCATTAAAGGTGATGGTTTAGAAGTCATGATTAGGGGGAAAAAGTCAGATTATGCAATTCAAATTAATTAACCAATGTGCAAGTTAACTATATGTAATTAATGCATCATAAATATAATCTTTAAAGGTTTTTTAAACAGAATTTTTTAAAAAATTAGACAGCTCATAGAAGGAAAACCCAACCTCCTTTTAAAATTTAGAAAGTTTGGAGAACATTCTATTTAGAAAGAATTCTAGTGATGTACACTATATTTTCCATGTTTTCTTACTTGCTGTAAATATTAAGGGTATTTACATGAAAATATTTTTTGCTTAGATGTCCATCTGCTTCTTATTCTGAAATCATAGGACCTGATGTCCCTCTCCTCCTTAAGGCACAAAGGGGAAAAGAGGATGGGATGGGAAGGCTCCCAAAGCAGCAGAAGGTGGGGGGAGGGGAGTGAGGGTTCTGCAGCATGCTATGTGCTTCCCTTCCCCAGAATCTACAGCAGCCCTTCCATGCAGGCACTAGGCACTCTGGACATGTCTGGCCTGTTATATGGGGTGGAACTCAGAGTGCAGTCACCGAACATTGTATGTTTATCTAGCACCACAGCTGAAATGCCATAATAAGCAGAAATCAATGCTACTGTTGGCCTCCATGCCTTCTACCTGCAGGGGAGCATGCAGGCATAGCAGGGGGAACTAGTGACAGCAGAGGGAGTGAATGAGGCCAATGGTGAAGAGAGAGAGATGTATCAACAAAGCCAAAGGACTCTATTGCAGAAATGCAGAAGCCTGTGCTCTGTGTATTACCTGGCACTATGGAGAGTTTGAAGGCTAGTCCTTCTGCACCCCTTTCACTGCTTAGAACATGTGTCGATAACTCCCTGAGGTGAAACTCGCTGCTGCTACTGCTGACTGATTTTTCCCATCCAGGGGTTTTGTCCATAACAGGGAGCGATGATTTGCCATGTAGTTAGGTTTGTCACAGACAGAGCATTATGATGTCACTTGAAGAATGAGCAGCAGTAGCTGACGAACTCCTCAGCAATAAAAATCGTGTTCTCAGCCAAACGGCCTTTGTAGTAATAAATGGGGGGAAATCACACACACAAAAAGCAACCCAGCATGGAAGAGAGTATATGGAGAACGGTCTCTAAATTGAATATTTTCCAAAGATTTCCATGAGACATTTTATACATCCATTGAATCTATTTGACAGTTTTGCCAGCTGCTCATGTATTATATAACCTTAGATTTGTTTGTATCCTATTGGGATATAAATGTGAAAACACTCTTCTAAGCAAAACTACATCAGGCTATAAACAAGAATGGAAATCAATAAATATTGCTTAAGGCTTGGTTGTGAGGTTATTTTATAGTTTTAATGAAATTCTAAGCCAACTTTCAGAAAAAATGTAGTAGTGTTGCTCTTTGGTATTCCTGGTAATTAAAAAAGTTTCTGATTCTATATGGCATTAGAGGATCTCATCATAACAACATAACAGTGCAGGCACTTAATGTTAAAGAAAGTCTAGCATTGTTAGGCACAAGAGTACTAGTTTGAATACAAATTAATCACATCCTAGATACTCCTACAAAGGTTTAATATTTTACCTAACGTGCTATCTGCTCTTCATTACTCTCTTCCTCAAAGCTGGCATTTAGTCACAGTCAGCTGAAATTGCATTTGGAGAGGGGCGATAACTACCCAAGTACTAAAGGCAGCCATAAAGTGTCAATAAATTGCATAAGCAAGAGGCTTCAGCTGTCTGAGAGTGACACAAAGATGGATTGTCTACATCAGAGAGTTTCTTAGACAAAGCTTTGGACTAGATAGGAAACCAGAATTAGACTGTAATGGAGAGATTCCATTCTCGGTGGACATTCTGTTTGGGACACTAAATTAATTTACCTTGTCCAGTTGGTAGAGCCTCATCTGTTACATTGTGGGGCTATAATGCAGTTGTCAAGATGTACTTGTACTCTTATAACTTAGTTTGTGATATCTTACTGGAGCATGCTGCTAATATCTACAGCAGAATTTAAACAGACTCAAAATACTCTTGCAGAAAGACCAGCAGAATACTGAAGCCACAGTAAATAAATAAAAAGAATTGGAGGGATTGAGATTTTTTTCTGTTCTAATAAAGCTAAACGTTAAATTGTTTCTTTTTATTTTACATCTATTCATTAATTTTTACCAGATCCTAAAGGAATACAATGCAAGTATAAATGGCACACTTGCATTTTGCCCTATTAACTAAATCAAGCAGGTAGAAGAGAAAATGATCTGTTTTTACCCATAAGATTGTTGCATTTCTTCTTGTGTTTTAGGAATGCCAGCAGAATGTGAAATCCAGTATACCTGCCTTGAAATGCCAGAGTCAATTAAATACGACAGGGCCCAGTCGCCTATATCCCCGGAGCAGTTGCAGTAGCAGTGAACTCTCTCTATCAAGTGCTTGCAGTGAATATTCCAGTGGCTCCTCCTACACTTGGAATGATGGAAAGACGTGCAGTAAAAGGGTAAAGCAAATTGATTTGTTTCATTTATTAACCCAATTAATCTGAAACAAGATTCATAGATTCAAGGGCTGGAAGAGACCTCGAGAGGTCATCGAGTCCAGTCCCCTGCCCTCATGGCAGGACCAAATACTGTCTAGACCATCCCTGATAGACATTTATCTAACCTACTCTTAAATATCTCCAGAGATGGAGATTCCACAACCTCCCTAGGCAGTTTATTCCAGTGTTTAACCACCCTGACAGTTAGGAACTTTTTCCTAATGTCCAACCTAAACCTCCCTTGCTGCAGTTTAAGCCCATTGCTTCTTGTTCTATCCTTAGAGGCTAAGTTGAACAAGTTTTCTCCCTCCTCCTTATGACACCCTTTTAGATACCTGAAAACTGCTATCATGTCCCCTCTCGGTCTTCTCTTTTCCAAGCTAAGCAAACCCAATTCTTTCAGCCTTCCTTCATAGGTCATGTTCTCTAGACCTTTAATCATTCTTGTTGCTCTTCTCTGTACCCTCTCCAATTTCTCCACATCTTTCTTGAAATGCGGTGCCCAGAACTGGACACAATATTCCAGTTGAGGCCTAACCAGCGCAGAGTAGGAATGACTTCTCGTGTCTTGCTCACAACACACCTGTTAATGCATCCCAGAATCACGTTTGCTTTTTTTGCAACAGCATCACACTGTTGACTCATATTTAGCTTGTGGTCCACTGTAACCCCTAGATCCCTTTCTGCCGTACTCCTTCCTAGACAGTCTCTTCCCATTCTGTATGTTTGAAACTGATTGTTCCTTCCTAAGTGGAGCACTTTGCATTTGTCTTTATTAAACTTCATCCTGTTTACCTCAGACCATTTCTCCAATTTGTCCAGATCATTTTGAATTATGACCCTATCCTCCAAAACAGTTGTAATCCCACCCAGTTTGGTATCATCCGCAAACTTAATAAGCGTACTTTCTATGCCAATATCTAAGTTGTTGATGAAGATATTGAACAGAGCCGGTCCCAAAACAGACCTCTGCGGAACCCCACTTGTTATACCTTTCCAGCAGGATTGGGAACCATTAATAACTACTCTCTGAGTACGGTTATCCAGCCAGTGATGCACCCACCTTATAGTAGCCCCATCTAAGTTGTATTTGCCTAGTTTATTGATAAGAATATCATGCGAGACCGTATCAAATGCCTTACTAAAGTCTAGGTATACCACATCCACCGCTTCTTCCTTATCCATAAGACTCGTTATCCTATCAAAGAAAGCTATCAGATTGGTTTGACATGATTTGTTCTTTACAAATCCATGCTGGCTATTCCCTATCACCTTACCACCTTCCAAGTGTTTGCAGATGATTTCCTTAACCACTTGCTCCATTATCTTCCCTGGCACAGAAGTTAAACTAACTGGTCTGTAGTTTCCTGGGTTGTTTTTATTTCCCTTTTTATAGATGGGCACTATATTTGCCCTTTTCCAGTCTTCTGGAATCTCTCCTGTCTCCCATGATTTTCCAAAGATAATAGCTAGAGGCTCAGATACCTCCTCTATTAGCTCCTTGAGTATTCTAGGATGCATTTCGTCAGGCCCTGGTGACTTGCAGGCATCTAACTTTTCTAAGTGATTTTTAACTTGTTCTTTTTTTATTTTATCTTCCAAACCTAACCCCTTCCCATTAGCATTCACTATGTTAGGCATTCCTTCAGACTTCTCGGTGAAGACCGAAACAAAGAAGTCATTGAGCATCTCTGCCATTTCCAAGTTTCCTGTTACTGTTTCTCCCTCCTCACTGAGCAGTGGGCCTACCTTGTCCTTGGTTTTCCTCTTGCTTCTAATGTATTGATAAAAAGTCTTCTTGTTTCCCTTTATTCCCGTAGCTAGTTTGAGCTCATTTTGTGCCTTTGCCTTTCTAATCTTACCCCTGCATTCCTGTGTTGTTTGCCTATATTCATCCTTTGTACAGTAATTTGTCCTAGTTTCCATTTTTTATATGACTCCTTTTTATTTTTTAGATCATGCAAGATCTCGTGGTTAAGCCAAGCTGGTCTTTTGCCACATTTTCTATCTTTCCTACCCAGCGGAATGGAGCGGTCGGAAATTTCTGAACTATTTGCCTTTCTTCTTCTTCTCCCCCCATCCCTTTAAATGATTATCAAACTTGTTAGAGTTTGGTGGGGGCAAATGTGAGGATGTGAGAGGATCTGTCCGAACAAACTTCAGGCCTCCTTAACTCTTTAAGCTATCTGGCACAAGGGCCTACAGCACGGGTGGGCAAACTTTTTGGTCTGAGGGCCACATCTGGGTGGGGAAATGTCATGCAGGGCCGGGGCAGGGGGTTGGGGTGTGGGAGGGGGTGCGGTTTGCAGAAAGGGGCTCAGGGCAAGGGGTTGGGGCAGAGGAGGGGGCCAGAGTGTATGAGGGGGCTCAGGGAAGGGGGTTGGGGTGCAGGAGGGGTGTGGCGTGCAGGAGGGGGCTCAGGGCAGAGAGTTGGGGTGCAGGAGAGGTGCGGAGTGCTGCAGGGGGCTCAGGGCAGGGAGTTAGGGTGCAGGAGGGGTGCGGGGTGCGGCAGGGTATTGGGGTGCAGGCAGGGGGCTCAGGGCAGGGATTTGGGGTGCAGGATGCAGGAGGGGTGTGGGCTCCGGCCCAGCGCCGCTTACCTGGAGCGGGCTCCGGCCCAGCGCCGCTTACCTGGAGCGGGCTCCGGCCCAGCGCCGCTTACCTGGAGCGGCTCCGGGGTGGCAGTGGCGCGCACTGGTGCCAGGGCAGGCTCCCTGCCTGCCTGCCCTGGCCCCGCACCGCGCCGCACCGAGCCGCTCCCATAGTTTGCCCACCCCTGGCCTACAGAGTACAACATGCAAAAACAGTCTATGCATTTACACACGAGGCCAAGCTGTGCCACACTGGCTTCATTTGGGTTCCTGCATTTAATCAAGGGTAGAATTTGGTATATTTAGCAGGTTTAAAAAAAAATGTTGTTATGGTTTAGGAGGCAGGAACCATATGAACTGATAGTATTTGCTTCCACAATGCATAGGAAAAAAATAGATCAGAAAGGAGGTCTCGTGATCTAATGGCCTTAAATAGAAGAGTTGGAGAGATTTCAGCTTGAATCATATTGGGAAGCTTAGCCCCTTGACCCTAATTGTTGAGTTACCTCAATGCAAAGTGCTAATGCATGGTGAATTAGCACACAACTCTGGGAGCATCACCATCACCAGTGCCAAAGGGTTAAGCAAGTTGAGCTCATATTGTTTTTAATCATTTTCTATTCTCCCTGTCTCTGCATTAACTGAGCATATTGAATGGTAGCTTCTCTGAACAGCAACTTCTTGGCAGTTTTGGAATTTCTCCAGGTTTCTTGTCAGAAAGAATGTTTCATTTAATTTCCTTTTCTAAGCATGCTAACTTCAAAGTAGGCTTTTTGAGAGGGGCTAGACTAGGGAGGTAAAGGGGTGAAGGATTTGGGAAATGGAAACTTTCAGCTCTTAGGTTCAGATATAACTAGCAAATTCACAGCCATGAAAAACGCAGCACGGACAATGAAATCTAGTCTCTCCCCCCATGAAATCTGGTCTTTTGTGTGCTTTTACCCTATATTATACAGATTTCATGGGGGGAGACCAGCATTTCTCAAATTGGGGGTCCTGACCCAAAAGAGAGTTGCGCGGGGGTGGGGGGGTCACAAGGTTATTTTAGGGGGGGTCACAGTATTGCCACCCTTACTTCTGCGCTGCCTTTAGAGCTCTCCCGGAGAGGTGTGGCCGTTGGCCAGGTGCCCAGCCAGCAGCAGTGCAGAAGTAAGTACCATACCATGCCACCCTTACTTCTGTGCTGCTGCCTTCACAGCTGGGTGGCCAGAGAGTGGCAGCTCCTGACCAAGGGCCAGGGGTGAAAGTAACTTAAATGACTTACTGATATGCAGGGTGGACGGGGTCCTGGGCCAGGTGTGGGGGGGGCCTCTGGGCCCCCTGAGGGGCGGGGCCTCAGGTGGAAGGGGCAGGGCTGGGGCCAAAATCCCCCAGCCAGCCCTTCAGCGCTGCCCCGCCTCCGCTGCCCGGGACTTCGGTGTTGATTTAAAGGGCCCGGGGCTCCAGTCGCAGGTACGGTGATGGCAGTGGCAGCCAGGAGCCCCAGGCCCTTTAAATCGCTGCCAGGGCCCCAGGGTAGCAGTGGCATTGGCTGGGAGCCCTGGGGCTCCGGCGGAAATTTAAAAGGCCCCACTCCAGCCACAGAAATTTTTCCAATGTTGTTTTAGAAATGTGGCTTTGACCATATCCTGAAGGGAGCCCAGTCTATGCAGTCAGAAGGGTTGGAAATTTCTGTAATATTTAAGGTAAAGATACATTTGCTATAATTTAGTAAAGTACCACAGTCACACTCTATCTCACTGTTAGAAAATTGCCTTTTCTTTTCTAGCTATGCCCATCTCTAGCTCTTCTTTTCAAATCACATTTTGCTCAATTTGCATTTTTGTTTGCTGGTCATACTCAAGCGTTTTCTGTTGTATTGTGCTTCCTACCTTTTCAAAAAGGTAAGTTGAAACAGGCAAAAAGAGAGGAGCTTTCCATGTAGAAAACTATTGGGGACTTTATGGGAGCTCAGGGGTTTCTTTCAGTAATAGACACCAAACTCTCTGGTTAATAAAAATAAAATCTCTTCCTCTTTCTGGGTTGCTATACTTATTTTTGGTTGTTAGCATATCAAACCAAACAATAAACATAAGACCTACTACAGACTTCTCCTATCTCAAGTCCAAGCATCAGTTATAAGAAAAGCCCCATAAATGGTCCATAGTGCAGAAGAATCACCTTTCCTAGCTGTCTTCTGGGCTGCTTGGTTGGTCTCTAAGCTGCCTGAGTCACATCCAGGCAAGAGCAGCTGCTAATCCTGTTCTTAACTGCAGGATACAAACCCCACTTGCCAAACAACCCCACTTCTTCACTAACTAATAATAACAATGGTAACAAACCCCTATCTTAGGTACTTATAGGGCCCCATTACCTCACAGAAGTAGAAGTAAGGTTTGTGAGGCTTCCTCCCAGGTCCCAGCATGTCATAGTGGTCTGGAGTTCATGTAAATATGCAGTATTTACTATATATGCTGTGTAGTCTTCCCTTATTTTTTTTCCTCATATGTGAAATGGTAGATCGCCTGACCATAAGTTTGCATGCATGAGTGCAGCCCCTTCACTATCCTCTGTTCTCACTTTTTATTCACTCACCTCATTGATTCCCATTTCCTCTTTCCCCTAAATTCAAGCCAACTATCCTCATTCTCTCCCTCTGCTTTCCCAATCTCTCTCTCATTCAGACATTACCTTTCTCTTTCACACTCAAATTTCTTCTGCTCTCTTTCTGTCTTACCCCTCTCGTCCACATTCTCTCTCTCACACACACCAATCACCCTCCCCATTTCACACTACTATGAAATACTGTGTTAAGAAAGACTATTGGCATCAATTCCAAAGATAGCAGTTTGTCTAGATGAGACTTAATACCAAATGCAATTTATAACCAATTAAATAAAAGGTGTTACTTTTTTTCCTTACCAGCATATTCTTATTTTTTTAACAGTCATCTATAAGCTGGGATAAAAGAATAAGCATTGGTTCTTCACTCCCGAGCAACCTCTCTAGTCCTACAGACGATCTACCTCCAACTCGTATCAAGGAAAACCACATTTTGGAAGGGCTGAAGAAGTTACAGAAACGAAAAATGTTATTTGAACCATCTTCAGTAATATCAAAATGGGGTTACAAAGATTGCATGGACTCCAATGAAGGAATATATTCCCCTGGAATTAAATGTGGCAGCCATGAAGAACAAACTCATTGTAAGCCAATGGAAATAGGGAGCGTTGGCATCGAGCACAACAAAACTTTCACTTATGATTCAGATTCACATGATGATGCAGATGATGAATCTTCATCTTTAGTGTTGCTGCATGAAGTACCAAGCAAAGGTTGCAGGCTGTATTGTAATAAATTAACCCACAGTATTTCTGACAGTCTATTTGGTTGGGAGCCTAATGGGAAACATTTACCAGAAAAAGGTTCAGATTTTAATTCAAAGGAAAGACCTGAAAAACTAACTAGTTTTGTCAATGATTTTCAGTCAGAGGTAAAATCATGCACAAATGTTAAGCTGCCTGTACTACAGCTAGATCAAAGCGCTGCTAATCTAGGTTGGAAGGACCTTAATTTACAGTTTTCAGATACTGATGACAATGAAGTCATGGATGAATTACATATAGAAAGCAGTGATGAAAAAAGTCCATCGGAGTTGTTATTAACTCCCTTTACTGACAAGCATACAAAGAGCTCTGACATGCTTGCAGGGATGGAGAATTCTCAGTTTGTATCTACTGACGGAGAGGAAAACCAAGTATCCACTCAGTCAGAAATTGGGCCAAAGACATGTAATTTCATTAAACAACAAAAGGTTATAAAAAAGACTTCTTCTGAAGAATGCACTACTGTAATATTTGATGCTGAGGATGGCGAGGCTATTGAATTCAGTTCACATCAAACTGGAGTAGTCACTGTGACTAGAAATGAAATTTCCATCAACCGACCACAAAGTGGGCCCAATGCAGAATACACTGAATTTATACCTCAGGGAATAACTAATTCGCAGACAGGAACTAATGCTAGAAACTACACTGTTTTAGAAACACCTGAAGATGAAATCGAGAAAAGGACTCTTCAGAATAATGTAGGGAATGAAAATACAATTGTCCCCATGACATGCAGTGAATCTTTACACTTTGGAAGAGCATTGTTGCAAAATACTGTACAACAAAAGCTAGTGAAGCCAGTGTACAATGTATCATATAAGGCCAATTCCATCTCCACTGTTCATGCAGGTATCAATCAAAAACAAAACTTGACTAAAATACCCAACAGAAGTAAGTTTTCACCACAGAAAATTAAGATGACAGATAGTGAGGAGTCCGCTGCAGCCTTATCGTCTGGCCCAACAACCCTAGAAAAATCACCAGCTTTGCTGCCTATGAAACTGTCAAGATTCAAAAAGGCACAAAGTCCAACTCATAATCTGGATTTGAAAATAGACATAGAGATTCCAAAGCACCCTGCCCATTTTCCTCAAAATTCTAAAATTCCAGGCAGAAGTGATTGGACAAAGAATCCAAAGAGTCAAGTTCCAGAATCGCCATTATTGCCTCGGCACCTTATAGAACCCAGTGACTACGGAGAGCCCCCAACCAGAGATATTCATTGTGATTTAGCAATTGTAGAAACCCGATCCCCATCACCCCCCCCTCCTCCGGGCCGGTCAACTTCACTGTTGATAAAACCAAATTATGAACATTCTCCACCTTTATCCATAAAGCCAGGCACAACTGTTCCCAATGAAACAGCAAAAAATATTCTTAAATTGTCACCCTTAAAAAGAACTGCAAACCCTATAGCTTTTCATAATCAATCTAATCGTGAAATGCTAACAAAAAATACACCTCTAATGGCCAAAATTGAATTAGTTCACCTTCAAGAGAATGGAGAAATGAGCACACAAAACATGCTTCAGCAGTCCCACAGCTCCCCTGGAACCTCTCAAGGGCCTTCCAAAGTTTTCACAAAAAGAGCTTGCCCAAAACCCTCTAATCAATCAGTATTCTGTAGCAATCAGGAGCTTTCTAACCCAGGATTACGGACATCTAAGACCACCTCTCTAGCTTGTGTGTCACTGGAAACGGTTTCCTCACAAAGCACATATTCAGGCAAAAAAGGACTATCCGATGGCAGTGGAGTGCCTCAGCCACAAAAGATGCCAAACAGTCTGCCCACATCTCCACAATGTCAAACAGCAAATAGTGGTGAGCCTCTTCTGTGTCATGTTAACCGTTCCTCATTACCACTATCGTTTCATGGCAGTGACACGACAAATGCTGTCCAGATCTCTCATGAGAAAGGACTGAAAACCCGCCTCCCTGTAGGACTGAAACTACTTGTAAAATCTCCCCAACTCCTCAGGAAGAGTTCTACTGTACCAGGGAAACAAGAAAAAGACAGTATAAATGCAGCTTCCAAAAGCAATGTGAGTTCATGTAAGTACAAGCAGGATGAATCCATGTGTCTAACCACCATGGAAACAATGGGTACGGAATTAAGAGTCACTAAGGCCAATACTGAAATAAAAGATCAATTTTCCATGGGACTTACTATTGATACAGCATCACCTCACTCACCTGAAAACTGCAGCATGATGGTAGACAGAAGAGATGGATTAGAAAACAAATTAGTTAAGAGATCTGTTTCTTCTAGTAACAAAACATACTTAAAACCGGCTCTGGGAATGAATGGAGCAAAAGCCCGTAGTCAAAGTTTCAGCATTCATACAGGGGAAAAGCCAGCTACTCCTGTGACAGAAGGGCTAGGAAAAGTACGGACTCAGATTATTACTAACACTTCTGAAAGAGGAAATTCTTTAACAAGGCAGAACTCTACCATGGAAGGATTCCAAATCAAGGCCATTCCTGGGTTAGCAATGGCATCAGAGACCCTTTCAGATACTTCAAAAGTTCCAGAAAAATTCTATTCTAGACAAGGTTCTGATGGAAGCATGAGTAGTTCCAATAGTCAGCATGGTAGCCCAAGCAGACTACCATTCAGAACATCTCCAAAAGTGGACTTGTTTCACAACATTTCAAAATGTGAGGGAAACAAATCACCTTCTCAGAAAGATACACCAAATATATTTGTCCACAATGAAAAAAGCAGTGAGAATTCTAAACAGCATCCACTAAACACAAAAAGTATCATGCAAGCAGAATTGGAGTTGGAGTCATCACCTACTATTCCAACAGAACAAATTTCATCATTTCAAAACTTGGATGGAATACAATATCCTCGTAAACTTGAAGCAAGCAAGTCACAAAGACAAGAAACCTCTTTAAAGATACCAGAAAACTCTGAGGTTACCAGTGCTTTGAATTCATCTGTTGTACAACCTACAATAGAAGAAAAAGTCATGTTGTGTATCCAGGAAAATGTGCAGAAGGGTCAAGGGCAAAACAAGTCTCCCACCACCGAGATGAAACAAAAGACTGGGCCCTCTATAGCTAGCTGGTTTGGTTTTCGTAAGAGTAAACTCCCAGCCCTGAATGGTAGAAAAACTGATGTTCCTAAAACAAAGGTAGAAAAGAAAGAAGCAAAAGGTTCAGGTTTTGGAAATAAGCAGGCAAAGTCAGAGAAAAAAAAAGATAAAAAGAAAACTGACCAACACTGTGAAGCAGAAAATGAATTTAATAAGAAAACTGAAAATGGTGACATTTTAGATGATGTTTTGAAAGGCAAAAAGAATACAAAAGCTTCACAAGACATTCCTGGCCAGATTAGGTGTTATCAAAAGAGTGGTTCCTCCACCATCACATATTCAGCAAAAGACAGTTTTATGAAAGAACTTTTAAACAGGTAATTACTTTATGAAACAATTTGGGATGTGCAGTTTTTTTTTTCTCTGCAGCTATATGTGCATCCTCGGTGTTAAACAGAATGCAAGAATGTTTCTTCTAGACTAGGAATGCATAGTGTAACCCACACACCTGCTGGGTGTGGTGTTCTCCCCCATGCAGTGGCCCTGAGACCACATAGAGAGAGAGAGAGATTATTAGTTTGGACTACAGCCTTTCAGCTCATGCGGTACAAGCTCATGCACTAAGCTCCAGAGGCTGCAGGTTCAATCCCGCCTGCGACAATTGGGGTCTGTCAGTGTTACAATAGCAGCATTTGTTTTGTACATATCAAGATTTTAATCTCTGGGGGAAAATGTTAGCAATAAAATGATAATCTGGCTCATGTTAGTTTGTTAACCAAACCAATGGTCTTTGAAATTAAAGAATGGTAAATTTGATCAAAGATTAGAATCATAGAATCATAGCATCATAGAATATCAGTGTTGGAAGGGACCTCAGGAGGTCATCTAGTCCAACCCCCTGCTCAAAGCAGGACCAATTCCCAACTAAATCATCCCAGCCAGGGCTTTGTCAAGCCGGGCCTTAAAAACCTCCAAGGAAGGAGATTCCACCACCTCCCTAGGTAAAGCATTCCAGTGCTTCACCACCCTCCTAGTGAAATAGTGTTTCCTAATATACAGCCTAGACCTCCCCCACTGCAACTTGAGACCATTGCTCCTTGTTCTGTCATCTGCCACCACTGAGAACAGCTGAGCTCCATCCTCTTTGGAACCCCCCCCCCCCCTCAGGTAGTTGAAAGCAGCTATCAAATCCCCCCTCATTCTTCTCTTCTGGAGACTAAACAATCCCAGTTCCCTCAGCCTCTCCTCATAAGTCATGTGCTCCAGACCCCTAATCATTTTTGTTGTCCTCCGCTGGACTCTTTCCAATATTTCCACATCCTTCTTGTAGTGTGGGGCCCAAAACTGGACACAGTACTCCAGATGAGGCCTCACCAATGTCGCATAAAGGGGAACGATCACGTCCCTCGATCTGCTGGCAATGCCCCTACTTATACAGCCCAAAATGCCATTAGCCTTTTTGGCAACAAGAGCACACTGTTGACTCATATCCAGCTTCTCGTCCACTGTGACCCCTAGGTCCTTTTCTGCAGAACTGCTACCTAGCCATTCAGTCCCTAGTCTGTAGCAGTGCATAGGATTCTTCCATCCTAAGTGCAGGACTCTGCACTTGTCCTTGTTGAACCTCATCAGGTTTCTTTTGGCCCAATCCTCCAATTTGTCTAGGTCCCTCTGTATCTGATCCCTACCCTCCAGCGTATCTACCACGCCTCCCAGTTTAGTGTCATCTGCAAACTTGCTGAGAGTGCAGTCCACACCATCCTCCAGATCATTAATAAAGATATTAAACAAAACCGGCCCCAGGACCGACCCTTGGGGCACTCTGCTTGAAACCGGCTGCCAACTAGACATGGAGCCATTGATCACTACCCGTTGAGCCCGACGATCTAGCCAGCTTTCTATCCACCTTACAGTCCATTCATCCAGCCCATACTTCCTTAACTTGGCGGCAAGTATACTGTGGGAGACCGTATCAAAAGCTTTGCTAAAGTCAAGGAATAACACATATAGGAATTCAAACTATACCAGAAACTAGGCATGTAAGCATATGGTTTGAAACAGAGGAAAATTATGTACATGTTTTTTTATTTCTCCCATTCTCAGTGATTGTAACCAGCAAATGTGTATTTGGTAACTAGCCAGAATTAATTACATTTACAGCTACCATAACCTTAAGCCACAAAGACACTCAACAATCATTGTACAGTGATTCCCAGTTTGCCCCACAGCAATTCCAAATATAAAATAAATCATTGTATGTGAAAGACTAAATTGATACACTACCTGAAATTGCAAGTGACAGATTTGATCAAGACTAGTTAGAAACATTTATCACTCAAAGGTCTAGAGACAGAGAGATACAGAGAGGTTACTTTAAACATTAAAGGGATGGGAAAAGTAGAGTGCTTGAAGAAGGGCAATGTAATTTATCAGAGGAATCACTTTCTACCTGCAGAGTTGATAAGAAAGCAGCTCAGCAGACAGAAAGTGGATCAAATAATGTTTCCTACAGGAGTGTGTCGAAGGGCAGCTCCCAGGGCTCCTCTCTTCCCAGCAACTCTATCAGCGCTCAAGGAAGCCACAAGAAAAACAGCAAAACAAAAGCTGATATGGAAATGCAGCATGAGACACTGGTAAGTTCTTTAGTGCACAAAAACATTATTTCCCTTTTATTAATTTCTGGATGTGCTTTGTTCCTTATTGTCAGTACAGGCAAAAAATACAATAATTGTTTATATATACTAGAAAGAATTTTGTAACTACAGAACTATGAATTAATGCCAAATCTGACAGTTTGATTATGGGCCAGATTGTACGACTATTCATGAAGATTGTACTGCTTTTACCAGCAACTCAATTTCTGTAAATATATTTGCAACAATGATGCCATAATCACAGTGCAGCACAATGAAATAAGGGGACCATTTTCTTTTCTTTTTTACTTTCCCCTGAAAATTACACACTTGCGTCAAACATTCTTCTGATATGATCGAAACCATTAAAAAGTAAAAAGTGTAAAACAATGGGGGGAAAAGGCAAAATACTGAATCACATTTAGGGATGTTTGTCACTATCAAACACACAAGTGAGAATTGGATACTTGACTTTCCATGGGAATTAAGCCCCTTAGCTACCCTTTGTACCTTTGAAAATATCCCCCTTGAAATGAATTTTGTGCTTCTCTACAGTTTTAACTGGATCTGATACTTTAATTTATCCAGAAAGCAGAAGCGTTACAATTCCTAAGGAAAATTGTTTTAAGCACTGTCAGCTCTTGGGCCCTGATTGTGCAAAGTTTATGCATGTATTTGCTTACCTTTACACATTGTGAGTAGTGCTTGCTGTGCATCAAATGAATAAAGCTAAGAATGTGTAAATCTTTGCAGAATTGTGACCTAAGATCTTACTCTAAAGATACCCCTAATTGTGAAGTTTTTAATAATTAATCTTAGAACTCAGCTGAGAGTGATTTCTCCTTTAAAGTGGGCTTCTCCCATGATGTTATAAAGTTTCCAATACCGGTGACATACAGATATTTTAACTCTAACCGCCTTTAATTTTGTATCATAAAAACTTTCTTCACTCTTCATAGTTGTGTTAACCATATTATTTTCCCTTTTTGCAAAATAATTTGAATGTTTGTACCAAATGTGTACAGTGTACAGCATTAATTTAAGCATATCATTTTTGTTCTGACAAAATGGGTTATTAAAATACAGCACATGCTACCATTTCGTATGAGAACATTTGAAATATGAAGTAATTAAATATTTCTCTGGGTCATATTTGAAGGGTAAAGCAAGTTTCAAAAAGCTTCATAAGGGGAATTGGAAAACCTCTTAGTTTACTATTGATGTTATAGGGCTTAAGGTTATAGTATCACAGACACACTTTCAAGTGCAGGCAAATGTGTATTTTTATTTTCATGCAAATAATGTCTGTACTAAAAGGATATACAAGGTCATTTTAAAAAACTCTCTCAGAAAGCATTGGCAGAATGAATGCTTTGGAAAACTTTTTGCTCCTGGCTTCTGTGGTATCATCTCTTCTTTGAAAATGTAGATGTCCCCTGCATTATAAAACCACAAATTATAAGCATATCTAAGGCTGCCCTTGTAATGTCACTGAAAGGAAAGAGAGAGAATGAAAGTCTGGAAATGTGCAATATGCAGGAAATTCAATCCAACTGATCTAGAACTTTGATAGCAAAGCGGAGCCCCTTATCAGAGCCACTCAATTTAACTATGCCCCATTTAATATGGTCCTGACAGCTTAGGGTATATCGTCACTGTACAGAAGTACAAAAAGCTCTGAACCATTGCTTCTACAATTTCTTTTTTGCTTTCTTATTATTTTCTAATGCTGCAATAATTTGCTATGCTTTTTGTCTCTCATTTTGTAAAGTCTTTCTAAATGTAACAATAACAGTCATTTAGGACTTTAAGTATATCTTCAAGAAACACACTTCATTTTATCAGTGAAGTACAAAGATTGTCCTTAATATACATAAATAATGGAGAAATGCTAATTATCCTATTTAGCTTCTAAGGACAAATTAGTCATGGTGAAAAGGCATTACCTATTTTATACCATACATCCCTTTGTTAAGCTGGAAATCAAAGTATTGTAACTATATTGTTTTTGAAGATTCAAGTTGCTTCAGTTGTGAATTCCTTATTATGAATTTTGTTGAGTTTAATTCCTAAATGAAATAACTAGTGCCAACATGTTGAGAGGACATTTAGAATAAAGAGAATGAAAGGACATACTTTGTGCTCTTAAGTCTAATTTTTGAAAGAAATATGCTGTTAAATAGGATTTATAAATTAAGAGGAATTTCAGCTTGTCCTCCAAACTCATACTAGAGAAACAACTGAAACTCTTTAAATTCAGAGTTCATGCATTTTATTTCTATCTCTTTTCATTATTCTTTGGTGTCTGCTTTCTTTGAAGAAGATTGCAAAGGATTCTGTTTAGAGAGATATCTATGATTGAAAACACTAGCATGTGGTAGCATAGACCATTGTGTATTTTTTATAAAAAGGAAAAATAAATGCTTTTTGACAAAACAGCATAAATCTTTTAAAAAACCTTAAACTAAGAGGATTATTCTTCTCTTAACAATGTAAAGTACATTCAGTAATGAGGGTCAACACTGAAACTGACACTTGTACTTCAAATCTCATATCGTATGTACCGCTTTTTAAAAACCTGACAATAACATGAGACTCTTTTAAACATTAACATTCTAGAAAGTGTTTTTTCAAGTGTTTTTTCTTATACTTCATAGAATTAAATCTTTTCTCTTTCCAAGTGCTAATTAAAGGCACGGGGGCCTATTATGCCATCCTTTATGCAGCACTTATCCCTGATTTTTGTGCAACTTATACTAGAGAGCACCATTACTTGGCTCTCATATTTAAAAGATATAAAACTAGCGTCTCATTAACAGCAAGCTTGTATATACACCTTTGGGAGGGATACACAGCCACCAAATGCGTTATGATTAAGTTAATCAAAAAAGGTTCCTTTTGGACCAAATGCTGCTCACTCACACATGTAGTCCCATAGGCACAAAACAGTAACACCCCAAATGTTCTCTTCTGACATAGGCCTCAACTTGTTCAGACCATTGGCCATTACTTCAGGTGAGATGCAACAGCTTTGAATGGCACTGCCAGCATATTTTGGCTGCAAGACCTCTATAAGTGGTCTATGGTGGCTCATTCCACAGGAAAAGTGATCATGAAGTGACATACAGTCAGCCTAGGGGTAAATAATACCACACCCTCCCTTCTGCTGGCATAGTATGGAAATGGGGGCATGGTCAGGACAATTCTACGCTAGTCCTGAGCTAAGTTTTCATCAGCTATGAGACTACTGTAACACAATGTGGGGGGAGAAGTGGACAGATTAGCACCAGAATCAGGGCCGTTCAAGTGAGAAATTTGAGCCACCTTTGCATACAGCTCCCTGAATTGCACTCTGGGCATTTTGGAATACCCAAGGACATAGACCTCTATCATGAAGTTTAATAAAATTAGCAGGACACATACAATCTGTCATGACCTATGGGTCTTGAACCCAGCTTGTTGACAAGGACCTACTTGGGACCCATGAAGACCAGCCACAGTGTCAGGCTCTGCCCCTGAGGTCCAATTGTTGGAGCCCCAGGGTGGCTGATTGGTCCACTGGCCCTACTTAAGCCAGTAGTAGGAACAGGAAGCTGTTGAAACAGCTGTGCTCCACTCCTGTCCCCTCTCTGCTCCTCTGCTCCTTTATTTCCTGCCATCCAAGTTGTGGGTCCAGACCTCCAGTTTGTTTCCTGCCTCTGACCTCCTGGTATTCTGACCCAGCCTGATCCTGGTTCCTGACTTGTGGTGCTGATCTCCAGTTTGTCTTCTGCTTCTCATCTCCTAATATCCTGCCCTAGCTTACTTCTGTGTCATGACTGTGGAATCTGGCTCAGACTGCTGGGTCAGGCTGCCTATGTCCTGGCTGTGACACAATCCCTAAATGGCCCAGAGGTTACAACTGGAGTATTCCATGTACTATGGCCTGGTCTTGTAGTAGTTGTTCATGCAAAACTGCCATTGCTTTTTGTAAGAGTTCAACCAATGTATAATCTGTAACTATATACTCTGCCTTGAATAAGGCTGTATCACCTCAGGAGCAGAGCAAGGATCCAGTTATGACTCAGAGTCACAGTTCCTCATCTACTCCTCCCTTGCTCTGAGCCTGAGCCAGGTTCCACAGTCATACTCTGCCTATGTCCTGGCTGTGACCATGCACATATTCTTCTCTTATTCCACATGCCCTGAAGAGTTCTGTTCCCCAAGAAAAAAGTTCTTATAAAATCTTTCCACTTAAAAGAATATGTGACTTTTGCAAATTTATAGAGACAAATCCTTGACTTACTAATGCTAGTTATGAGAAGTCAATGGAACTACCTGTGTGAGTAAGACAAGCAGAATCTGGCCTATGATACATTTTTTTAAAAATTAATTGTTTTGCAAATAATAATAAATCCTAAGATTTTAGATTGGGAAGCATATTTAATACTTCTTTGAATGTATATAAAGTACAATAGATCCTGGAAGTGGCTTAGGGCAATGGAGGGCAGTTAACAAGTATTAATAAAAGCACCAAGTAGTGAAAGAGTGAATTTTTCTTCAGGGCTTGTTCTCTTTCAGGACAGCCTTAGCAAGTATTTTCCTTTCTGTTTGACTTATATATATTGGCATGGTGTAAGAAAAAACATACGCCCTTGGATTTGAATTATAGCCACACGTGGTGCACACTGAAGAGGTTTTTCTCTGTACATGTAAGAAGCAAGTTGACAAAATGCATTCTAGGAAGAAGCTTAACTATTTGTGCACCCATTTTTGGGAATAGGAGACAAGAAAAAGTGTGAATTATGCAGTCCTCTCAAGCATCACCTAGAAAATCCATGAGGCTAGAATCACACATTTTAACTACAGTGCAATAGAAAAGATCAGTATAGGGATCTTGGTGCATGATTCATTTTTTAAAATTATGATTGGCTTTCTAGCTAGCCTTTTAACAGGTGGAAAAGAAGACACCAGAGTTAAATGATTGCAAACCGAATGAGGAGATACCATGTCACACATTAAGTTCACCTCATATTTTCCTTAGCATAAAGAATGACACATGATATTCCTGAAGAGAAACAAATACAGGGTCATGCAACCTGAGTGTATTTCTGTATTCTTATTAAAATGGATTGTAGCAGAAGTAATTTCCTCTTGAGGAATTATATCTCCCCAAGTCTTAATTTTTCTTGACAGCCGCATATCATGGCTTTTATTAGAGGATTTAGAATCAAAGCTGTTATCTTTAGACATCTTTCATGGAATGAGACATACCATATATTCCTACTTTTAATACTTGAGCAGCTAAACATTTCTGAAAGGATATTAGGATAATTAAGGTAAATAATCAACTAAAACAATAAAACAAAAGTGCTATGGCTTCACACCATTTTTGGTCTATGCTACCAAAAGCAGACATGTGAAGGATGTTTTGTTTACTCTGATTTTTGTTGTATTATGTGCAGACTAAATTGGTCACAGAAAGCCAGCAGGAAGATGAAGAGGACACCATCACAAGCACTACATGTCAGAGTCACGTAATAGGTACAAAACTATATTTTATATGGGTATTAATGATGCTTTTTTTTCCTGGTAAAACAATGTTTAATCGCAGTAGCTAACCTAGCTACTAAATTGTCCTTTTTTAAAAAGGACTTTCTTTGCATTGGTTTGCCAGTCCAGAGGTACAGATACTGACACCAATTGTGGAGCAAGGTGCTATTCGATGAGTAAGGGTGTTGCAACCTGGCCCAGAGGTTACAACTGGAGTATTCCATGTACTATGGCCTGGTCTTGTAGTAGTTGTTCATGCAAAACTGCCATTGCTTTTTGTAAGAGTTCAACCAATGTATAATCTTTAACTATATACTCTGCCTTGAATAGGCTGTATCACCTCAGGAGCAGAGCAAGGATCCCGTTCTGACTCAGTCACATCTACTCCTCTACTCCTCCCTTGCTCTGGTAGAGAAAATTACTTCACCTCTTTCTGTGGAGCAGCTCACTCCCATCTCAGCACCCAGCTATCTCCTCTAGCCAGTAGGTAGAAGTAGCAAATCCATGGCTCCCCACTCTGCTCTTCTTTGCTTTCTCCCTAGCCATTTGCTCACAGCAGGGATTATCAGATGAGTAGACCCTGCTCTTCTCACCACAGCCAGAGTAGCAGAATCATACTCTGTGCGGCGGAGTAAGAGCTGTGACAATCTAGCACAGACTGAGTGCCAGATACAGCCCCTATTTAAGCAAGGGTAACTAAAAGGTTTAAATAAATAAGAAAAGAATTACCTCCACTATGTGTTCTTCAGTGGACTAGTACAATTCCTCCTGCTTGCTATTTGATTAGCATGTGCTACTTTTTAATTAGAAATACACAGTCAACATTTCTTAAACTATTTGTTCCCATAAGCTCTGATGCAATAAGTGACATCCCCTTTCACAAGGCCATATTTTGTCCAAGAGCCATTATGTCCGCTTTATGTGGGACAGGAGGATTCTGCAATGGCCATTTCAACTCCCTGTGCTGCCGGAGACCACAGCATAGGGTAGAATCTGACTTAGTCTTTCCAGGGTACTGTTAGGGATTATGCCAGGAAGAAGCACTTTTCAAGTTGGCCTGTCAAGCTGTCTTGCAGTGGCTCAAGAGCATGAGGACCAGCCTCAAGGCAGACTGTGAAGAAGCAGGGCACAAACCCCAATTCGTCTGTGAGTTCTATAGTTAGATTTCACCAACCAAGGTTCATGTGCAGACTCCCCAAGCACTACAACAGCCTTAACATGGAGTCACAGACAGTCCCCTGGGGCACTCCAATCAATCTTGTCACCTAGGCAAGCCTGCCTTTGTGATAGGTGACCCCTTACACCAAAAATCACAACAATATTCAAGTTAATCCTAGTCCCAAAGGACCAATCACTTACTGCAGGTTAATTGCACTTGAGATCTCACACCAAAGACAACACTTGTATCCAATCCTGTAATAAACTATCTAAAGATTGATTAACTAGGAAAAAGAAATAAGAACATTATTTACAAGGTTAAAGCAGGTAAACATATATACACAAATATGAGTTCCAGTCTTAACTTTCAAAACGTAATAGAAGCTTCTAGAATAAGCAAGCGCTCTATATCCTTTAGGGCTAACCCAGGCCAACCACTGGGGAGCTTTTGTTTATGCTTAGTAATCCTTGCCCCTCAGAGTCCAAGCAGCATACAAGATACAGTTTCTCCTTCTTAGGGCTTTTTATTCCTTCCCCTGTTCTGCTTCAAGTTGCAAGTTCAGCTGCTGGGAGGAATTCAGTTGCACATCTCCTCTTCGTGGGGGCGGAGGGGGAAGCAATCAATAAAGTCTTTTGTCCTCTGATGTTCCACAACGATTTGTCTGGTGTTGGTGGACCTTCTTTTGTTGGGCATGAGATAACACCTCCTGTGGCAAACTCGTTTTTCACACTTGCCTAATACTTCTCTCCTGTTGGGTGATTTACAGTTACAGACCAAACACTTAAATATTACTTTATAACATGAGACACTGTAAGTGAGATTAATGCATGCAGCAATTGACAAGCATTTCATGAACTCTGAACACTAAACACATTTGTATAACTCTAATACTTGTTGTAACAACACTAACACACAGGTGAGCCAGATTGGTTCCAGTTATGTATTAGTCAGTGTTCAGCTGACACCTAGGGGCCTTGGCATGAGCTGGCACCTGGTCTGCCAGTGTTACAACTCCCATTCCCCACAAGGTTTATAGCCTGAGGGGAGACAAAGTCATCAGATCATGCCATGCTGTAACACTAATTCTAAACTATATCTGTCTTCTCTGCAGTTGTGCTGGGGTGGGCAGAAGGGGCTCTTTAAACTTTCACCTCTGTAATTCATGCCTGCAGGGCCAGCCATAATTTGGCCCTGATTGTAACAGTCACAGTTTGACCCTGTGACTGATACTTAAGAGACGCCAAGGCTCCCTTGGCTGGTGCAGGTGTAGATTACAACCATTAATGGCTGAGGACCCATTGGTTGTGGTTTCTTTAAAAATGTTTTGTTTTATCATCACTATGGTAAGTGGAATCTAATGATAATTCATGCTGCTAGGTTTTGGAGATTAAATATTGTGACTCTCTACTTGTTTGCAAGGCTATGAGCTTGGTGGTTACTAAACAAAATTCTAATAACTCTTGAGATCAAACTTTAATCAACTACATTTTGCCCATTGGCAGGAACAGATGAAGACAACCTGGGGTCTTAAGCACACCACAACCTGTCCCCTGTGACTTCACCCGTCAGGCCCCAGCTCCCCCTGCTCGGTGGTTCTCATCTCCCCCTCCTCCATGGAGTGATAGCGTCGGGGAGGGAGGGGGGAGCTCCTTTCCCTTTCAGAGAAGCAGGTTCCACACAAGGCTGGCAGCAGGGGTCCCTCAGCATCCTAGAAGAGGCAGGTGTGGCAGCAGGGGGCACCCCTGTGTTTACTTCAGCCACAGGTTGCCCTCGTTATATTCCCTTTTATCTCTTATATGTATTGACTGGGCCTGCTGCTCAACCTCCTGCCATATGCACAATTCTCTGCTAAGGTGGTGTTGGTGGAGCTCCCAGAGAAGTGAGTTAACACCTTATTGAGATGCATGGGGATGTTCACACCTCTATGCTATTTTTTCAGCCTACCTGCAGACTTCGGCAGATGTCCTTGCATCAGTTACATTAGGATCACATTTTCAAGCTTTTTCTCACAACTATGTGGGCTAGAAATCTGTTTCTATTTGTTAACGAAAGGTGATCATGCATTCATCAGGTGACTCCAGGGCCTAGGTGTGGGCCTATAGTGCCTCTGCCTTGGCTAGTCCCCAGTCTTGGACATTCATCTGTGGAAATCCTATAAAGTAGGCTTTATCTCTTTCTGCGTGTTTTATTATATTACTATAAGGTGGGTGCACTACAGGTTGAAAGATTGTATTCAAAGTATAGTTATGAATGGTTCACTGTCAAACTGGGAGGGCATATCTACTGGAGTGTGCAGGGGGTCTGTCTTGGGTCCAGTACTATTCAATGACTTGCATAATCAAGTAGAGGGTTGAAATTTCCAGATGACTCCAAGCTGGGGGGGGGGGGGGGGTTCCATGCACTGTGGAGAACAAAATTAGAATTCAAAATGAGCTTGAAAAATTACAGAATTGGTCTGAAATCAATACAATGAAATTCAATAAAGACAAGTGCAAACTACTACACTCTGGGGAGGAAAAATCAAATGCACAACTACAAAATGGGGAATAACTGGCTAGACAGTAGGACTGCTGAAAAGGCTCTGGGGGGTTATAGTGAATCACAAATTGATTATGCGTCAACAGTGTGATGCAGTTGTGAAAAAAGGCTTTTGTCATTCTTGGTTGTATTAACAGGAGCATCATATGTAAGACGAAGGGAAAGTGTAGGACCCTTACTGAATGGGGGAGGCAACCTAGCGACAGATGATGTGGAAAAAGCTGAAGTACTGAATGCTTTTTTTTGCCTCGGTCTTCACAGACAAGGTCAGCTTCCAGACTGCTGCACTGGGAAACACAGTTTGGGGAGGAGGTGAGCAGCCCTCAGTGGTGAAAGAACAGGTTAAGGACTATTTAGAAAAGCTGGACATGCACAAGTCCATGGGTCCAGGGAGTTGGCTGGTGTGCACAAGTCCAAGGGTGCTGAGGGAGTTGGCTGATGTGATTGCAGAGCCATTGGCCATTATCTTTGAAAATTCGTGGCGATCAGGGGAGGTCCCGGACGATTGGAAAAAGGCAAATATAGTGCTCATATTTAAAAGAGGGAAGAAAGAGAAACCGGGGAACTACAGACCGGTGAGCCTCACTTCAGTCCCTGGCAAAATCATGGAGAAGGTCCTCAAGGAATCCATTTTGAAGCACTTGGAGGAGAGGAAGGTCATCAGGAACAGTCAACATGGATTCACCAAGGGCAAGTTATTCCTGACCAACCTGATTGCCTTCTATGATGTGATAACTGGCACTGTGGATATGGGGAAAGCGGTGGATGTGATCTATCTTGACTTTAGCAAAGCTTTTGATATGGTCTCCCACGGTATTCTTGCCAGCAAGTTACAAAAGTATGGATTGGATGAATGGACTGTAAGGTGGATAGAAAGCTGGCTAGATAGTCGGGCTCAATGGGTAGTGATCAACGGCTCAATGTGTAGTTGGCAGCCAGTATCAAATGGAGTGCCCCAGAGGTCGGTCCTGGGGCCAGTTTTGTCAACATTTTTATTAATGATCTGGATGATGGGATTAACTGCACCCTCAGCAAGTTCGCAGATGACACTAAGCTGCGGGGAGAGGTAGATACGCTGGAAGATAGGGATAGGGTCCAGAGTGACCTAGACAAATTGGAGGATTGGTCCAAAAGAAATCTAATGAGTCCTGCACTTAGGAAGGAAGAATCCCATGCACCACTACAGGCTGGGGACCAACTGGCTATACAGCAGTTCTGGAGAAAAGGACCTGGGGATTACAGTAGACGAGATGCTGGTTATGAGTCAACAGTGTGCCCTCATTGCCAAGAAGGCCAACGACATATTGGGCTGTATTAGTAGTAGCATTGCCAGCAGATCGAGGGAAGTGATTATTCCCCTCTATTCAGCACTGGTGAGGCCCCACCTGGAGTATTGCATCCAGTTTTGGTCCCCCCACTACAGAAGGGATGTGAACAAATTGGAGGGAGTCCAGCGGAGAGCAACGAAAATGATTAGGGGGCTGGGGTACATGACTTATGAGGAGAGGCTGAAGGAACTGGGGTTATTTAGTCTGCAGAAGAGAAGAGTGAGGGGGGATTTGATAGAAGCCTTCAACTACTTGAAGGGGGTTTCCAAAGAGGACAGAGCTCGGCTCTTCTCAGTGGTGGCAGATGACAGAACAAGAAGCAATGGTCTCAAGTTGCAGTGGAGGAGGTTCAATATTAGGAAAAACTATTTCACTAGGAGGGTGGTGAAGCACTGGCATGGGTTACCTAGGGAGGTGGTGGAATCTCCATCCTTAAAGGTTTTTAAGGCCCAGCTTGACAAAGCCCTGGCTGGGATGAGTTAGTGGGTGTTGGTCCTGCTTTGAGCAGGGCATTGGACTAGATGACCTCCTGAGGTCTTTTCCAACCCTAATCTTCTATGATTCTAAGACCTGGAGGTAATTGTCCTGCTCTACTTGGCACTGGTGAGGCTTTAGCTGGAGTACTGTGTCCAGTTCTGGGTGCCAAACTTTAGAAAGCATATGGACAAATTGAGAATCTCAGAGGGAAGCAACAAAAATGATAAAGGGTTTTAAAAGCCTTGCTTCTGAGGAAAGGTTAAAAAAACTAGTCATGTTTAGTCTTAAGAAAAGACTGACCTACAGTTCTCAAATGGTTCATGGGAATGCCCACGCTCCAACCCAACACCTGTAAGTCTGCTGACAACTGCTTTCCTGTGACCCATGGAGCCTCCAGTGTGAGGCTTTGCCCCCTAAAATCAAATTGGCAGAGTCCCAGAGCCTGCTGGCTATATATAAGCCACCAGCAGGAACAGGAAACTGTCCAAACAATGGGGATGCACCCTGCTCTGGACTGTGTGCCTTATACTTCCTGTGCCTGCCCTCCCCCACCCCAGCTAGATTTCCTGGCATCCCAACCTGGCAAGACTCCAAGCACCTGACTCAGAGTGTTGATCTCATTTGTCTCCTGCTTCTGACCTCTCAGTATCCCAGCCCAGCTGACTCTTCACTCCTGTCTAACGACTGCAGACCCTGGCTCTGACTACTAAGTCTGGCTGCCCACAACCTGGCTGTGACAGCTTGTTTGGACCATAGTAATCCTGCAGGACTGAGCCTGATGTGAGAAGGATGGACCCAGCAACACTACTGTGGCCACCAGAAGCATCGAACTCACACAAATGAGCCCTCTACCTCCAGGTGGATAGTCAAGTCCTGCAGGCCCAAGTTGTGCAGCTGACCTTGGACAATCAATGGCTGCAGGAGCAAGTAAGGCAGCTCATAGCTGAGAACACCGTGCTGTGAAGATGGCCTAAAGTGTCTTGCCCTGAACATGGACCTGGAATACCCTTGCCTGAATGGTTCAACGGGAATCGCCAGTAGTTCTGAGGTTTCATGAGCCAAAGCTGCCTTCTGTTTCTGATGTGTTCCCAAACCTATGTGTAGTGTGGTGATTGCCCCACACCAGGAAGAGGAAGGGTTAAAGCAGGCCAGAGGGAGCCTGAGCAGAACCCTCTAATTAGAGGAGGGCTCACTAAGCGAGCCAATTGGGAGGTGGCTTGTTGCAGCGGCCAATCAGGGCCAGCAGGGGCCACATATAAAGGACTGCTCAGCAGAGCAGAGGGCAGTCTCTCCCTGGCCTGCTAGGGAGAAGGACTGGCTGCTTAGGAGCACCAGGGCTAGAGAAGTGCTGGACCGGGTAGCAGAGCAGAAGGAGCTTCTGGCTGACTGCTGCCAGACTGAGGCCGTGGAGGAAGGGGAGATAAGATGCTAGGGCTTTCCCCATTTGCCCTGAAGGAAGTGGCCAACACAGACTGCAGTTTGCCCCTGGAGCAAGGGACTAGACTGGTGACTGCAGTAGGCCACTGAGGCAAGTGACTGGACCCTTGACCTACATATTCTCAAGACCCATGATTTCCTTAATGCAGCTAGCCACCAGGACCTGCTTGAGGTCATCCACTCTGCCTCTGTCTATGGAATTCCACCCAACAAGCTGGCCATTATCAACTGAGAACCACATGACACCCGGGAGGGGATTGTGTTTATGAGGGACCCCATCTATGTTTCCCCAAGGATCAGCAAAAGTGGCAGTTCTTCAACTGTGCCATAATTCCACCTTCGCAGGACACTTAGGGCAATACAAAATCCAATGATTAATGTCCCATTTCTTCTGTTGGCTCCAAATACGCCCCACAATAAAGCCCTTTGTAGGTGTTTGCCCACACCAGCATCCCTCACCAGAAACCCTACAGTCTCCTCCAACGTCTGGACACCCCATCTCAGTCCTGGGAGGCCATTTCCTTGGATTACCAGAATCCAGTGGTTTCACAAGCATCCTGACAGTGGTATATCGCATTTCTAAGATGGCTCACTTCATTCCCTGCACAGGTTTACCCTCAGCAGAGGAAACCACCCACCTCTGGATAAACAATATAGTCCATCTTCATGGCCTCCCAGATCATGTCATCTCCAGCTGGGGGGCCACAGTTTACTGCCTGCTTCTGGCATGAGGCCCTGTGTTATTAGGAGTCCACGTGCAGCTGTCCTTTGCCTACCATCCTCAATCAAACAATACTTAAGATGCTTCATCAGCCATCACTAGGGTCACTGGTCTCCACTGCTACCCTATGCAGAGTTCTTGTGCAATAGTGAAGACCATGCATCCACAGGCCATAGCCCTTTCTTTATCAACCATGGGTACCACCCACAACTACCCACATCCTCACCCAACCCATCTGCCTCAGACCTAATACAATGTATCCATCACATCCAAGAGGACATGAAGGGACACCTTGAGAAGGCAAAGGAGGACTACAAAAGAAATGCAGAGAAGCATCAACAACAGGGTCCTTCCATAGATGAAAAGGTTTTGCTTTCAATAGACAGACAGACCATGCCAGAAACTAAACTATCATCTCCTTGGCCAGTACTAGGTTTGGCAACTAATCAACCTGATCACTTTCGAGCTGCAGCTCCCTCAGTCTCTTAGAGTCCACCCGGTATTCCATGTCTCACTTCTAAAACCATACATCAAGAACACATTTCCCCATACAGACCATGCAATGCCCCCACTGGGTCACAAGAGAAATCCATTGTTCATGAAGTCAAGTGGGAAAAATTATGGTACCTGATTGACAGGAAAGGTTATAGTCAAGAGGAACACACTTGGGAGCCAGCTGAAAACATTCATGCTCCCGCCCTGTTTCGGGCCTTCAATAGGATGGGGTAGGCAAACTTTTTGGCTCGAGGGCTGCATCTGGTTATGGAAACTGCAGGCCATGAATGCTCATGAAATTGGGGTTGGGGTGTAGGAGGGGGTGAGGGCTCCGGCTGGAGGTGCGGGCTCTGGGGTGGAGCTGGGGATGAGGGATTTGGGGTGTAGGAGGGTGCTCTAGGCCGAGAGGTTCAGAGGGCAGGAGGGGGATCAGGGCTGGGGCAGGGGGTTGGAGCATGGGGGGTGAGGGATCTGGCTGGGGGTGTGGACTCTGGGGTGGGACCAGAAATGAGGAGTTCAGGGTGTGGGAGGGGGCTCCAGGCTGGGGCAGGGGGTTGGGGTGTGTGTGTGGGGGGGGGGTGAGGGCTCTGGCTGGAGGCACAGGCTCTGGTGTGGGGCTGGAGCTGGGGGGGGTTGGGGTGAAGGAGGGTGCTCCAGGCTGGGATCAAGGGATTCTGAGGGTGGGAGGGGGATCAGGGCTGGGGCAGGGGGTGGGAGCGTGAGCGGGGCTCAGGGGTGCAGGCTCTGGGCAGCGCTTACCTCCAGAAGCTCCCAGAAGCAATGGCATGTCCCCCGTGGCTCATACACAGAGGCACGGCCAGGTGGCTCTGCATGCTGCGCCGTCCACAGGCACTGCCCCTGCAGCTCCCATTTGCCGCAGTTCCCAGCCAATGGGAGCTGCGGGGGCGGTGCTTGGGCAGGGGCAGTGCACGGAGCCCCCTGACTGCCCCTAAACATAGGAGCCAGAGGAGGAATATGCCGCTGCTTTTGGGAGCTGTGCAGTGCCACAGCACGCGCGTGGGAAGCGGCCCCCGACCTCGCTCCCCAGCTGGAACGCAAGGGCGGTGCAAGCCCCAGATCTCGCTCCCCAGCAGGAGCTCGAGGGCCAGATTAAATTGGCTGGTGGGTCAGATGTGGCCCGCGGGCCGTAGTTTGCCCACCCCTGCCATAGGAGATACCCTGAGAAACCTGGACCAAACCTCAAGGGAAGTGGGGTATGTCATAACCCATAGGTCTCAAACTTGGGCCAATAAGGCTTATGGGAGCAGTTATGCTCCAACTCTCCACCAGGCAGACTGTTGACAATTGCTTACCTGGGTCCAATGACACCCAGACCCAGTGTAAGGCTTCACCCATGAGGTCCAACTGGCAGAGTCCCAGAGCAGCAGATTGGCCCGCTGGCCCTACTTAAGCCAGCAGCAAGAACAGGAAGGTGTTTGAACCACTGGCCTCTGTGCTGCTCTGGACTGTGTGTGCCTTGTGCTTCCTGCTGCTGCTCCCCTGGCTTGGTTTCCTGGCATCCCAACTCAGTGTGACTCCTGGCATCTGACTTGTGGTGTTGATCTCCAGTTGTCTCCTGCCTCTGACCTCCTGGTATACTGACCCAACTGACACTAGACCCCTGTCTCATGACTGTGGACTCTGGCTCAGACTACTAGGGTTGGCTGCTCACGAGAGGGCAATGACAAGGGAGACCTGTTAACAGTCTTCCAATATGCTAATGGACGTTATAAAGAGGATGGTGATCAATTGTTCACTGTGCCCATAGAAGGTAAGAACAAGAAGTAATGGGCTTAATCTGCAGCAGGAGAGATTTAGGTGTGATATAGGTAGAAAGTTTTTCCTGACAAGGGTAGTTAAGTTCTGGATGAGGCTCCCCAGGGAGTTTGTGGAATCCCTGTCATTGGAGGTTTATAAGAACAGATTGAACAAACACCTGTCAGGGATACCCTATGTTTACTTGGCACAGAGGGCTACACTTGATGACCTCTTGAGATCCCTTCTGGCCCTACATTTCTGTGAGTCTGAGAATTTGTTTTATTTTTTTCCATATAAACTAAAGGTTATGTTTGCACTGCAACTGGGAAGTGCTATTTCCAGTGCGGAGAGACAGATACACACTAGCTCTATTTGAGCAAGTGAGCTAAAACTAGCAGTGCGGCTGCAGCAGCTCAGGCTAACCACCCAAGTCTGTATTGTAGAGGCTGCCCCTGTGCCACTACGGCTCCACTGCTATTTTTAACAAGCGAGCTTGAGCAGATCTAGCGTGTATCCGTCTACCCATGCTGGAAATCAAACCTCCCAGTTGCAGCGTAGAGTCACCTTATATGTAAATAAGCTGTTGATGGTATATAGGCGGCTTGGGACTCAGTCTCAGGCACTCCTGAATGGGAAGCCTGGCTCTGCCTCAGTTTCATGGTATAGCCATGAGTAAGTCACTTAAATTATCTGGGTAACATCGTCACCCCTGCTCTGGCCCTTCAATGCTGGGTAAAAGCACCGGAGCAGCACAAAGGGGCTCTAAAAAACCCAGATCTGCCCCAGGGGAGGATTTTCCCAGTACAGCCACTGTGATGGTCAACGGTAAGGCAGCCTTCTGAGGACCTCTTCATAGGCTCTGGTATAGGGGGTATGCCAAGAGTGACAGAGGGCTTGTCTGTATGTGGTGCTGTGGAGATTCCAGGCAGCACTGCAGTGATTCCAAGCCAGTCCTGCGTTTCATAGAGCACCCCCAGGAATCGGTCGTAAACTAGGCTCCCGACACAGCTGAGGATCCAGGAATGCAAAGGTGGCTTAAAGCCACTTTAGCCACCTCCTCCCCTTGGGCTGGCACAGAAACCACCCTCTGTCTGTTCCCTGTTGTTAAAATGTACAGACCTGTCTTTCAGGGTTTGTTGTGAGGATTCATCAATTAATGTCATAGAGGTCTTAGAAGATGCAAGGCAGTGCACTCTATAGGTGTCATTGTTACATAAAAGATGGAGTACATAGAAGGGCCCTAAGCAATGTTTTTGTTTTTTAGTGTTAGCAAGCTGGCCCCAATTCAGGAAAGAACGTAAACATGCTACTTTTCATTTACTTCGTAGCCCAACTGAAAGACATGCTCAACCATCCTTCCTGCATAGAGATGCTTACCTGAATCAAGGCTTTGCTGTGTTTTATGCTCCTCTTATGCTAGTCTGTTCCCATGTTGGTATTTTTGCTGCCAGATCTCAGCATGATTCTCTATGGATACCAGACTCCAGCAGGTCTGCGTTACATACATTCTGTTTCTGACTTTCTCAGCAGTCATTTCAAAACCATAATTTAAAGTTTATTATGGTGAGTTGTTGTGTAGCTACATTGTAATGAACCTGGCATACTGTCATTTTTCTTCTATGCTCTAACTGAAGGAACTAAAATCTTACAAAATGGAACTGAATGAGTTGAAGAAAAAAGACATTCTTTACTATAGTTGTAAATGTAAAATGCTTAAATTGGTATCAGTTCTGCACAATTAGCTAATATGCAAGATAGATAATATTTTACAGCCTTCAAACTTGGCAGTATGTAAGACAACTCTGATTCATCATTTTCTAATAATTAGATCCTCCTGAACCTGTCAAACAAATAACATGTAAAGTATCAGTTGCTAATCTTTTATTATTAGGCATTTGCTCTAAATAGATTTAAAGATATTATAGACTCTTTGGGTTAGCCAAAAAAGAGGAGAATGTGGAATGTGTATTAATAATAATTAGAACATTTTCTCTTTATATTGCACCTGCATCCAAGGACCATTCAGTGCTTTACATACATTAATTAAGACTCTTAACCCTTCTTTTAGGCAGATAAGTATTATTATACCTATTTTATTGATAGGGTAATTTGTGAGATAGGCATATGATATAATAAAGCTATGGTCAGTCTGCTAGTGATTAACAGAGCACAGAATAGAATCCAGAACCCTTAGCCTCAATCCCCTTCTCTAACTAGGACTTCTTGCTCCTTCTCTTAATTTAACTAAAACACAGCACCTCACAAGCCTGCATAATGTAATTGTTTCTGTGTTTTATTTCCAGTATGCCATTGGTTGGGCTAAATCATTGTGGGACAAAGGCTGCTGTCAAATGAAACCATACAGTGACTTGAAATCAGTGAGAGCACTGTATGCAGAGTTTGGACCCAAGAAATGCTGGTAAAATGAATTAAAAATCAGCCCATTATTAATTGCACTGTAATTAGTTTCAGCACTGTGGATGGAATGCTAAGCAAATTATTGATAGGGCAGGGATTGGGGATAGTGATCCAAAATGTTTCAGGATTTACTGTTGGAGTTAGACGTTTAACTGGTCTGTTGAAATACAAGATACTGCCAGGTGGGATGTATGGATTTGATATTTGTGTTCGGGGCTTAATTTCCCCAGGTGAGCAGGGGTTTGAAGTGCCACAGAAGTAATAGTTACAGCTCTTGGGGAGGCATTATCCTACTACAGCAGTGGCCCTTGTTGTTTATGTTGAGTATTTGATCTGAAGTGCAGAACCATGCAAAAATTAATAAGAAAAAAGTTTTGGGCAAAGGCTCAGGTCAGTTTCTCTAGCTAAATTAATCCAACGTTAATTGGCAGACTCTAGAGATGTTGATATGTCAATAATGCAGAGGGTGGGAAGCTAACAAATGGTTGAAAGGGGCTTAAGGAAGTCTCAAGCTAGACAGAGGGTTGGGCATCCAAACTGTTAAGTAGCATTAAAAATGCATTGTAGACTTAGGTTTTTTGTGACAGAATAAAAATATACTCAGGTCAAGGTTTCATTTATAGTTCTGCTGTACTATGGTGCTCAATTCCATTAAAGTTCTCGATAATCATCTCTACCTTATAGGAGGCACTTTCCTATACCATCATTTTTTGCTTTCCAAGAACAACCTTGCAGAAAGGTTCTGCGGTTTAATTTAAAGGTAATCTGATCAAAAAAAGGAAGGTCTGTTTTTCACATGGCTTTGTTTGTAGATTTCCTTATTTTAAAAGAATGTTTGGTTGAATTCAGTGGCATTTTTAATGCTCCTGAAATTATGGGTTATTGGTCTTTTGCAGCAAGGATTGTATTTTTAGGTGTACACCTTTAAGTTTTACACAAAAGAAACAAGACAAGTGATCAAAATTAAATTTCAGTAGGAAACAGGAATGCTCTAGATAGCAAGTTTAATGGATAAATGGATAGCAAGTTGGTAAGATGTAAAATGCTGTTGACGGTTAATAGGGTTGACTTATAAAGTGAAGTGTCAGCATTAAAAGTTTTTGTTGCGGTATCAAAAATCTATGCATAATATCCTTATCCAAAACTGCATCCAAATATTGTCTGATTCAGTACTTACAGTAATTTAATCCTAATAGCTTTATACACTATATAAAATGAAGGGCAGATGAGTTTTTCTACCTACAATATCCATCTATCTAGGGTATTTATAAGTCACCAATCACCTTGGTATTTAAGTGTTGTATCTCACAGACTTACTTTCTGCTCTAGGACAAAGCTTTGGCTTATTTCTTTGAGCAAATTTCTCTGGTCTCAAGATTTCTCCTGGTAAATGTGCATTCACATCACCTAAACAGAAGGCCACTTTGGTAAAAATGGCAATCACTATAAGCTTCACTGAGGTGCAAGGACAAAGTGGTGTGGGGAGACAGTGCTATAACTCCTGACCAGGGTCATCTTAAAATGCTTAGGTTATCAGACAACCTGTGGAACTCTTTGCCAGAGGATGTTGTGAAGGCCAAGACTATAACAGGGTTCAAAAAAGAACTAGATTAGTTCATGGAGGATAGATCCATCAGTGGCTATTAGCCAGGATGGGCAGGGATGGTGTCCCTAGCCTCTGTTTGCCAGAAGCTGGCTGGGTGACAGGAGATGGATCACTTGATGATTCTCTCTTCTGTTCATTCCCTCTGACGCACCTGGCATTGGCCACTGTCGGAAGACAGGATACTGGGCTAGATGGGCCTTTGGTCTGACCCAGTATAGCCATTATGTTTTTATGTAATAACCAGATGTGGGTGGTAGGAGGGATATATTTTCTCCCTCCCTATTCCTCCCATCATCTTCCTTGCCCCAAATTGTCTGTCAAACTCCACCTTCACTCTCATCAAAAGAACCCCAAACCTGCTCTTTACTCTTGATCAGACCATGGGTTTGAGCTTACGTTTTATGCGGCTCCATAGATCCTGTTTCTGCTGCTTCTTATCAATGTGCCTTTGTTCCAGATGCTAGGTTTCCTTCTGGAATCTAGGCCTTTAAAAACAGTCTTACTCTCCGATTCAGTCTCTTGACATTCCAACTCCATCACTGTAAGGCCCCTATTTAGAACTGCTCCTCCCATAGATCCTTCTTATCCAGCTAGAGAAGCATGAGTTCTCAGGTCATTTCTCATCAGCTGCCTGCATCAGTGAACCTAGTTGGTTTCCTGCTCACATTGCCCTGAAACCAAAAATATACTGAGCAGGTTCCCAAGAATAGCTCCTGCTCAGCCCATTTTCCCAACTGAGCCCTTTAAGTCACTGGAGGCTGCTTTTCCGTAGCTTGTAGGTCTTTAAGTGCCTTCAGCAGTTCAGCAAATTCCCAGAACCAAGTATGGATCATTTTGGAGGTAGGCTACTGGGAGATACGCTTTTCTTTCTAGTGTTATTCCATCCGCATACCTAATGGTGCTATCCAGGTCTCACTGTCATAATTAGTAAATGTGCATGAAATTATCCCACTATCCTCTTTTCCCACCAAGCAAATGATTAATTAACATTACAACACTCACCATTTTTATAAAATGCTGCAGCTGGGTAGTTTGTTATGTTGATATTAAGTAAGTTGTAACTGTCTGGTTTCATGTTTTTCCATTCTGAGAATATGAAAATAGACATGATGGAAACAAGCTCGCTTAATGTGGTTTATGCATTAAGTCTGACACATGTCATCCTGTAATAGACCCATTAAGCCTGACATATTTGAGTAAATACATTTACTTTAGAGAGTCCTGAAAAACTGTGGGCAGATTAGGTGAGGGCAATAATGAATTATCAAGATAAAATGAAATCACATAACAAAACAAATGACAGTGAACAAATTGATCTGTTGTAGGATGTCCATTTAGTAAAGAAAGGTGATTGAAATTAAAATGTGGTTAGGAATAGGTACAGTCATTCAGAAGTTGTTCAAATTTGGGGAAGATTCTGGGACCCCTCTGATAAGGTGTGTGTTGGAGTCTAAAGAAATCCTTTCTTGTCATGAAACCTCCATGCCTGAGAAAGTAACTTATCAATGTCAGTCTTAATTTTTTTCGTCAGTCCATCGATAGAAGTTGAGAAGAATCATTTAGCAATCATCTTATCACAGATAGTGGTTGGTTGATTCATTTTACACATGATCAGATAAAGGAATGATATTTGCTTTATCTTCCCCTTCAGCACCCAATAAAGCGATAGAATACCTAAAAGTCTCTACAGATGAAAGCGTTAGGTTACTGGCTGTAACAACACAGGTAGCATTGAATCAATTTCCAATCTGTTTCTGATGTGTTTGGAATCTGTACTCTAAAGATGTTATGTTTGATGTGAGAAATGGTAAGGGGTCACATGTTCCATGAGTCACTTATATGTGAACAGTGGTACCTGTAGTCATGTACTTATTTGCACGCCCAGAATGAAACCTGTTTTCAAAAGCCCTATGGGCACACACAGATTGACAATTAAGCCTTACAAGAACCCAACCATTGTGAGTGCGTACACAGATTTTAATATGAGTGCTGGCTGAATTGAGACTTTGTAATGGGGCTACAGCTTATCAGCCACATTTACAGCCTACTCAGCCTCTGTACCTCGGCAGCTTGAATATTAATAAATGTTAAAAATAAACTATTTACCTCTTGCAACATCAAAGCCTACCAGGCCTATATAGGTTCTAGATGATGTGGCAGGGTGCCTCATGCTCTCACAGTCATTTGGCATAGTACAAAAGGAGAGCCCCTGTGGACTCATGCACAGATTTGCAGACAGGACAGAACTAATTACAGGAAGAAGCCATTCAGACTAGTACCTTCACCTGCTACTATCCTACAAAAGCACCCACTGCTCCTGCCAATTCCTTTGCATTGTAGCTCTGTGTAGCTCATGAGAGGGCACTTTTCAAAATCTCTGCACCACTCAGTCTACAGGCACAGGACTGTTTGGCCATGCAGACAGGTGGGGAGCTGTCATATTCCATATGCTAATGATAACATATGCGAATTATGTGCCCAGCAGCAGTACAAAATATGCCACGTAAAAGGAATGGGTGTGCAGACAATTGGTAGATTCCAGTGATCTCTCTGTAGTTATTTTCCTGCCTGTCAGATCCATCCCAGAACAGGTTTAATATTATCTCAGTGCCTGTTGCTCTTCATGCCCTCACCCCATTCTCCCCTCCCCCCCAAAGTGTCTTATATTCTGACCCAGGCAGCATCCCTTGTATTTCCCCTTTCTTCCTGTCTCCAAAATCTCCTTTCTCTCTCTCTCTCTGTCATGCATGTGACCAGTGTATGTGGGTTCACTTCCTCTTTTGAATGGGAGTGGCTGACCCCAAAGGACAAAGAAGGGCAGAATGGAGACCTTCTTTACCTGCACCTCTTGGTTTGCACATTGGAAAGCCTCACCTACCCTGCATGAACTGATTATGCTGTAAAGTGGTCTTGCCCAGCTCCACATACAAGGCATCTCTGCCTATCCTTGACTCCCCTGCCCATGTGAGTGTTCCCATCCTTGGGATCCGCATGCACTTTGCAGAGCCTTTAGAAATCGTGTGTGCAGATACTGTGTGTTGCCTAGTCCCTTGACTATTGTTTAGAATAGAATCATAGAATCATAGAATATCAGGGTTGGAAGGGACCTCAAGAGGTCATCTAGTCCAACCCCCTGCTCAAAGCAGGACCAATTCCCAACTAAATCATCCCAGCCAGGGCTTTGTCAAGCCGGGCCTTAAAAACTTTAGTTATTGAGTGTCTTCTGAAAAGTATTTATGAAGTGATAGTATGAAGGAGTCTGCAATAATGGAATGCAATTTTATGTGTATATTTGAAGATGGTAGAGAATCTTTTATTGTGAATAAGAAACTAGCATGCATTTGTATCTCCTAATTTATGTCAACTTACCTTCTTCACAGTCTGGCAAAGACAAATAATTTATTCCTACTTCAAACAGATAATACACATAGCAGTTGATAATTGCCAAGTCTCCTGCAGCAATGCTATGGTATACTGTTTAGCTCTCCTTTCTGTGGAGAATATTAATATCTTGGATCAACATTTCCTTGTTAGTCACAATGATTTGCTGTTCATTTTATTTTTTGTCATTACATTTATCCACCTGGAAGTACTAAATTATGTAATTGGAATTATAGAAAACCGGATGCTTCCTACAGTTATAGACAGGTAATATTCTGATTAGTATTCTGGATACTTAAAATCTACTATTCTTCAGGATTTAAAATACCATTTAAACTGTGGCTCAAAGCCACAGTTCAGAAGTCACTGGAGCTATATTGATTTACCCCAGTTTAAGATCTTGCCCAATTTATCCTAATTTATGTCATGTATATACAGAATACACCTAATTATCCCAATTATTTGGGGTAGTATAAGCCATTATTCTCTGTATAAATATGATTTCCTTATATTTTAGACTTTTATATTTTACAGATTACTGCTTTTGGTTAGTACATATTTTGGTTACAACCATTTGTGGACACATCTTCATCTCTCTGTGTGGAGCTTTGGTCATGCATTTCCCATTAACACTACTTCACATGTCTGTAGTAGAGCTGAGGAAATATTACAAAACATTTTCTATGAATGTTCGGGTTTTTTCCAATTCACTTCACTTGTGCACACACTGATTTTCTGTTCTGTTTGCACAAATGGTGGAATGGGTTTTAGGAGCATGAATTTTCATGAAAAACAAATTTTAATCTTGAATGCGGAAATATGCTTGAAGTGCAAAAAATGAATTTCATATTTTTATTTTAATATGTAATTCAAAATTCACATTCTTACCAGTTAGTTACATAACTCATTGAAAGCCTATTGAAATCAATAGCGGTCTTTTCATTGACTTTAAGCAGCATAGCACAATTTCAACTATTCATAATGTAATCTCCACAAGCATGAAATATTCACTGAATAAATTCATGCGTCACTTTGAATATTGAATATATCTGAGAATTTCACAATCTGAGGGCCATTCATAAACAGAAAAAAAATCAAATTTATTTTATTTTGTCTATCTCCAGCCTCTAGCAGGCAGAGAGGTACAGTATGCTGATCCCAACTGCTCATGCTAATGATGTTTTTGAAACACCACCTAGCATTTATATTACAGACATTTGTTATGGGGAAAACACTTTCTGAAAGAAATCAGTATTCATTGTTCTGGCTTTAGATCATGACCATTTGTCACCAACTGCTGCTTCCTGTTTACACACAGTTAGCTTTCAGATACAGTGATTAGAATATCATCTGCTCTGGAGGAGCTGAACTTGTGTGCTGAAATAAGAAAGATGATAGTTCAACTGAAAGTCACTCAGAAAAGTCTGTTAACAAGTTTTCACTACATTAATTGGGAAATAAAGCCATTTAGTTGCACGTGTGTGTATATATATAACTAGTTATTACCATTACGATTAAGTAAAATCACCCTCTGTGCATAACTAATACATTATTTAAAGCCTCATTTAATATTTATACAGCTTTTATTTTAGCATTGTTTTGTGCTATTAAAAAAAAATGGGTGACGTTTCTAAAATAAATATAGTACATTCTCTTTTGCATTTGCAATATGCAGAGCTTCTTGTGCACATCTTTTATCAATGACTTCACAGTGCCTGAGACAACATTTACGGACTCAGAGCTCTGTCACTGCTCTTGTCTATTAACTAGCAGAAAAGCGAAGGAGGCACCCCTAATGTGAATGAGACCACGCACCAGTTACTCGAGGTTCCTGTAAGAGCATGTAATCAGTGGCCCCTAACCTTTTCAGTCAAGTTTCCTGGTTTATCCTAGACTAAGACTTCAGCAATACCGGCCAGTGAACTCTGGCTTCCAGCCTCAGTGGTACTAGGGTTGAGACTGAGGTTTGGTCTGCTCACAACTGAATGTGAGTAAAAACAGAAAACATATGCTAGGATTCAGTTCATAGCCTATATGTCTGTGGTGCTCCATTTGTCTATGTAGATACTTGTATGGCCCCATCACTATTGTATCTAAGTGCTAAACATGAATGGCTTTATTCTGACAACTCTCTTGGGAAGTAGGGGAGTATTGTTAGCCTCATTTTTAAGATGGAGAAGTGAGGCACAAAGGGCAAGATTTTTTTAAGGCGTTTAGATGCCTAACTCCCATTGAAACCAATGGCACAGAAATCAATGAGCGTTCGGGGCCTAAATAGCTTTAAAAATCTGAGCCAGAGAAATTAAGTCCCAGATTTTAAAGGTATTGAGGCATTGCTCCACTCGCCGTTGCACGCCTAGGCTCCTAAGTCTCAGGCTCTTTATAGGACAGATTTCAAAGGTATTTAGGCACCTAAATATACAGTTAGGTGCCTAGTGGATTTTCAAAAGCACCTAGTGCCCATGTTGCATTGATTTCAATGGAAGTTAGATGCCCAGGTACCTATGTGCATCTTTAAGTGACTAAATACCTTAAAAGTTCTGGCCTAAGTGACTAGCTCGAGGTCACACAAAAAGCCTGTGGCTGAGCCCCAATCTCCTGAGTTCCAGTTCAGTACCTACAAACACTGACTATCCTTTCTCAGACTGTGGTACTACATGTTTGAACTATGGAAGCATCAGGAATAGCCACATTTCTGTAGCAATAATTTATCATTTCTTCTGCTTAACTTGGATTCATCCTGTACATTTGATTTGAGGATTTCACCTTCTCTTCATCTATTAATCATCAATTGGGAGTGCTTAAGCACACTTGCAAATCATTGATGCTGATTGGCAGGTGAGAATGTACAACCAAAGTTATGTATAGTCAAAAAGGAGGAGTCTGATCCCTTCCAAAAAAAACCCCATTTCTCGCCTGGCCCTGTTCACATCTGGTAAGTGCAGTTCAATTTTGTTAAAAATTCACAATGACTCTTACACACAGCGCTAGAATTTTTACCTTACATCAATTAAAGGTCCCACCATTCCTGTTAAGGCATATCACACTTGTTATCCTAACATCTAATTTTCTTGGATAAAATCTAAAGCTTTTCCCAGTAAATAATTATAGCAAATTGGAGGAACAACTGATGTTTTGGGAAAGATAAGGAACAAGTGAAAGTGTCCATAAATAATTTTGTTCTTACAACTTTTGTTCTTAAAAATAATTGGCATTGCCCAAAAAAGCCCTAGGTAAATCACAAATGAGAATACATGGGATGAAATCCTAGCAAAACTTCTGTTGATTTGAATAGGGACAAGGATTTCACCCATGATCCCTGCCCCCAAAAGCTTACAATCTGTCTTGTCATAATGCAAGAACAGGGATAACAAAATGGGAGAGGGAAGATGGACAGGAATAACAGAATATGGTAAAAGTCAGCGTACAACATGGTAGAGCAGAAGATTATTATTACTACTTACTATCAATATTACAAATAAATGTGTCTGACTCATTCTTGTAGGCAGAAGTGTGTCTCTGGAGAGGTGGGTGAATGAAGAGAGGGTAGTGATCTGGTATTTCCAGTCAGACAGTTCCATGGATAGGGGTGTCATGGAAAAGAGCATGCAGATATTTGTGGGACAATCAGGGTATTGAAGTTGGATGGTATGCAGAAAGACAGGAGAAGGGGTGAGACAATAAGAGACATGGTTGGATAAGTGGGGAAGGACAAATAAGGTCCACAACACAGTTTTATAGAAAAATTTTAATTAGAAATGGGCCTGAACTGCAACCCAGATTTGAGCAACCCTGAGTTTGGGCAAAGCTCATATTTACATTAATCAGTTTGAAGATATAGGGCCTGATTCTTCTCTCATGTTCCCCAGTATTAATTAGGAATAACTCCATTGCAATTAATAGGATTACATCAGTGTAAAACTACTGTAAGTGAGAAGAGAATAATGTTCATATAAATTTTTACCTCTAATTCACCTCAGATTTTTACCTATAGTAGGCTTAGCGGCTTCAGGTGTGCATATTGGTTATACTTCTAATCCAGACAGTAAACAACTGATGCATTCATCTTTGACTAATTATATCAAATGGTAGTATAAGCCCAAAAGGAATAATCTGCTTTAAAACTGACATCAATTTGGCAGAAGTATGTACATTTTTTTGTAGTTACGTTAGCACTGCAGATGAAGAGAAGGATGTGCAAATAAAGAGATCTGTTCTGCCATCTGTAGTTTAAATTCTTCTTGCCAATGCCGCATGTAGTTTAAAGATGTTTATTAACTGGTAAAGCAGTTTTGCAGAGATCTATTTACACTGGAGATATTATTATGAAAGAAGAAAGAGTGATAATTAATAATCTGGCATGTTTCAAAATACCGAAAAAATTAGCTGTGCTCCATATCTGGCTCAAAAACCACATCATATCATCTGCTGCATATGCCAGTGTAACTTTTAGAGACAGGATGAGTTTCTAATTCAAAGAAAGAGCACTTGTCAGAATATTTTGGGGGGCTTCATTTTAGTGGTTCGAATATGTCTCCTTCATTTTCAGTGCAGTCATTCATCCCGTGCAGACAACCCACACAAGAGTTATGTGTCACTTTAAACACTATTTTGAAGGCTGAGTGGTGAGCAGGATGGTCAAGAATTTTCCATAAACTGTTTTTCAGTGGAAATTTAGGTTTTTGACCAAATGAATTTGATTGTGAAAAGTGTCTGCTTTCTGTGAAAAATTTCAGGTTTCTTGTCAAAACATTTCAGCCAAAAACCAAAGGATTTCCACCAAACACTTTTGGGTTTTTGGCCAAAAATTTAAAAATGCCTGTACGATATTTTTCCCCACTAGTTCTAATGATATGTGCCCTCTGCTCAAGGGTAAATGTAACCTTTTTTACATAAAGTGGGTCATTAATAGGAAAGAAATTAAGACCCTGTGGGCAATGGTAGTTGTAGTTACACTACCCAGGAAGCCATGTTTAATGAGAGCTACCTATATACTGTTTGAACACAGATGCTCTATGTCCCTAAAAACATTTTGTTATTTTTTAAGTTTAGATAGCCAATGTGATAATCTACATGACTTGCCATTAAAATTGGTTCTGGTAGCCAATGTTGTATACACCTTTCCTAGTTCTACAGCAGTTATAACTGTGAAAGTATTTCAGTGCTTTGAAGTAGAAGTAATGTTGTTTGTTTACATTAAGGTAACCAGCAAAAATGTTTGTGTTAACCTTGTGATGCTGTCTGAGTCAGAGCTGTTGTGATTAGCGAAGTTTCTAGAAATCCTGACACCTTTAGCCAAGGGAGGATTGACTTTTGACCATCCTCTGTCAATCGTAGCACAGGTCAATACAGGACAATACTTTGATTAGGCATGCTGAAATCTAAAACTAGAGAGATATAGAGAGGTATAACTCCTTGTCTGCACACATGTCCAGAAACATATATTTTGTTTATCCAACAAGCACACAGACATACACCTACCCTCAAGCACATAAATAGTCCCATTATTTTGATTGAGACTATTTATGTACTTAATTGCTTTGCTGATCAGGGGCTTATTCATTTTATTTCAAATTTAAGGGACTCCAAGGATTATTTAATCATCATTTTATATGCATGCATGTAAATGCATTCCCAAACTTGGTAATACTTAGAATTTACACTGCTTTATATTTTAAAAACCCTACAAATATTTTTAATTAATTGGAATTAGACTCCTATTTAAGGAATAATTGAGATCTGTTCAGATTATTGGCTAACTCCTGAATAAACCAAACACCTGGTAAGAATTTATGAGTGGAATGCGAGTCTTTGATCCAACATTTTCACAGATCAAATGTTTTGGAAAGCTCTCCAAGTATCCAGAAGATGAGAATACATTGCAAATGCCTTTTTTTTTTCTGAATAAGAATAGTTTTGTAAATTATTGGAGCAGTGCATCTAAGAAGCTGTACTGAAAGGCTATGTCATCACTTCCATTATAAAACCCTATTTTCAGAGATTCAGGCTCTCGCTAAAAATTTCTCCAGGTTGAACCTTGGTTTGTGGAAGCTCAACCCAAGAGTGCTTCTTTGTACCTAAGGTGAAAGTTTTGTAGGCCCTGATTTTGCCTCATGACTCACCTTGAATAGTACTTTATTTTGCAGGCAGCCTCCTTGAAATCAGTACTTGCAGAGTAAGGTACTATTCAGTATGGATAAGGGTGACAAAGCCAAGCCTTGTGAAGAGGCTTCTCCATGTACATGCTTTATTTTTTTTTTCATTTAGCAGTCCTTATTTGAACTAAACTCCCCTATTTACATCACTGTGGAATTTTAACCTGAGAAAGGACAGAAGCATCAGGCCCTCGGGGTTTCTTGTTGTGCTGTTCACCTTATCTTCTTTTTTTCAAATAACTATTTCCCAAATTGCATATAACATGAAACCGGAAACAAGAGGTGTCTTATGTAAGAACGCTTCTTTTATGTAACGTGACTGTTTTAAAACAACCCAGGAATTTGGCCAGTGATGAGTTCTGTGAATGTGTTGCTGGTATTTTAAAGGAAAAAAATCTAATTGTTTTAATGTATCGTACACCAGGCCTCATTTCTATACTAGGATGAGGCGTCCTAACGAGATGAAATATTTGTCCGTGGTTGCCAACCTACCCTGACTAATCCTTACTTAGGGAGATGCATGGATTCTACCGTCTGATTTTTAAGTAAGCAGTGTAAGGGCATACCATAGGAACATAGGACTTGTCAGACTGGCTCCAACCTGACATCTGTCTACTTCAGTAACTTGTCTCTGGCAGTGGCCAGCACCAGATGCTTCAGAGGAAGGTGAAAGACTCCATAGAAGGCAGATATGGGATAATTTGCCCCCCCCCCCGAAGGTCTCATTTTAATAGCTAGCAATTAGTGTAAATCCTGAAGCATGTTTTATATCCCTTCCAAAATTCTTCTATTAACATTAGAATTCTGGATATTCTTGTTTATCCATATAGTCACCCAGTCCCTCTTTAAATCTCGCTAAGTTTTCAGAGACCTATTTCAGACTATAAAATATGCAGTTGCTTTTTGTCTGGAGAGGTCTCAATGCTGTCACCACAGGACACTAAATTCCAAGGTTTGTCAGACTACAGTACCATGGTGTCTACCTTATCAGACTAGGGGAATCCAGATCAGAATGGATGATCATCTTTTGTATGAAAATGTGGAAGTTAGGGCACATCTTCACTGTGGAAGCGTTTTAATGTGGCTTGTGTAGTCGCAGCACAGCGCTCTAAAAAAACCACCTCCACAAGGGGAATAGATCCCAGTGCTGGTGCACTGTCTACACTGGCACTTTACAGCGCTGAAACTTGCAGCACTCAGGGGGGTGTTTTTTCACACCCCTGAGTGAGAAAGTTGCAGCGCTGTAAAGTGCCAGTGTAGACAAGCCCTTAGACTGAAATTTCTACAAATGCATAACTGTTCAGTCAATTCTTAGATCAGAGAGCATAATGGCCAATGCCTTCTGTAGAAGTAACAGCTTGTGGGAGGAAGTTTCGCTAAACCCAGAGGTATGCCTCAAGTTGTGCCATCCATAGGGAAATATGGAGATAGCATTGTTTGCTGCCTGTCACAAGGATTCAGGAGGTCCCCATGGAGTGAAGAGGTTTGTGATCCCCTGGAAATGTCCCAAAGTCCTGGGCCTATTTCTGCTTTCAGTTTGGAAGAATGCATCCCCCCCACAGGAGTTATAGGGACTTTGTTTTGTAGGCAGAATCAACTCCAGGCAGAGGAAAAATTCTTTCTGTATTTCAGAGACTGATTCTGGACTGTTTGGTCAATAGTATGGCAGATGGTAAGTCTGTGACCACTATAACAAAGTAATGCCTGTGGAATAGTGCCTCTCTTCCCTGAGGCAAAAAAACACAAACAAACAACTCCCCCCCCCCCGAGGAATTTGGCATACTTGCCAGGGAAGACTCCCTAACCATAGCAATTAAGTTCAAATATGACTCCTTTGGGGACATTAATGTTCTGCTGAGTCATTTTATAACCTCGAGTTTGATTATGCAACCTTACGCATACTGATCAGCACTTAGTAATGCAAGTATTCCAACTGAAACCCCAGGACAGGGCTAAGAGAACCTAAAGGAGTCCTATTCGGGCTTAAGCAGTTTGGCTTGGGAGCCATCCCTGATGAGTGTTCCACATACCTTGATTTGGCAGTTGCCTCATGGAACTTAAAATCCAAAACACAGGAATACTTAATACTCATTCACTTAATAATGCAAATCGTTCTCCGGGACAAAACCCACACATGGATGAACAATAGTTTATTTGTATTCATAAAATAAGCTTTAAGGTATAAAGCAGTAATACACATTGAAAAGTTAACGCACTACACAGAAAGTTGTGATGTCCTTTGTGTTTAGATCTAGGGCCAGATTTTAGCTTGTTGGGTTCACATCTGTTTGGAAAATCTGGCCATCAGTGTCACGGTGGGAGCTGCTGAATACTGAGCCCTTTTGAAAACCCAGCTCCTGTGGTGGGTGCTCTACACTAAAAACCTGGCACTGAGCTCTTTCGAAAATCTGTTTTACAACATGGCGTCTTTTCCTTTTACAGAGCTGGTTAGCCAGGTACAGCATTCTACAGAAGATCTTATTTTTGGTTAAAAGTATTTGTTTTTATTAAGTGAGACTTACTTTGTGCTCCCAGGTCGCTCTCTCATCTAATCAATTGTTTTAGGAACAGCTGGGGACTTCCACTTTTCAAGAATCATTTTTTGGCAATCAGCACAGTCCTTACTAGTCTTTCTCTTGATTATGAGCTCCATCTTTCATGGACGTTAGGTTTCTTAGGATTTGTAAAGATGAGTCATGAGAAAGAGAGATTCTCTGGCACGAGATGTGTTCTTTCTTGAAGCTGTTCCAAAAAGAGTTGATAGTCTTTCACTTCCAATTTGCCTGTATTGAAGGCCACTGCTACTTTCTTGCATGATCAGCATCTGTTATTTGATTTGAGTCCAGTACCAGACATCGGTGTGCTGTAATTAGGAAGGACTGACTGTTGTTTCTAATATAGAATATTTTTTAAACAATGTGATGGAAAAGACGTTACAAGATGTGTGCTTGTTCTTACAAGCTCTCCTTTTGCAGAATTCCCAGTGAAATTGGAATGCAGGATAAGACCCTATATTAACACTGCAGACCATAAAAGGCATGCTGTTAAGATATTTAGGGTCCAAAATATGGTCTTCTCTTTATCCCACCCAGTTTATCCCATGTCTTTGCTGAAGCCCTGGAATTATTTCCATTATTATCTGATCTATACCTCTCCAAACTAAGATTCCCACATCAGTCACCATCCTTCCAGCGAAGTAGAAATTAATGGAAATCTCTTCTTCACTCCTGTTTTTCTTTCAGTTGGTAGGGGGTTGTCAGTAAATGTCTGCTTATTATCCATGGTGTTTCTAACCCCTGCTAGTCCATGTAGCATGTGACCAGGACTGACCCATTGAATGTAACCTACCGTAACACTGTTACAATCTGTAGGAACAGTCCACAGAATTCTAAGTAGCTATGTTATTGTGGCTTAAAAAAAAACAAAACTAGAGAGATTAAAACTAAAAAGGAGGAAGGACAGTTCAATAGTTAAGGCACTTGCCTGCCTTGCAGTTGCTCCGCTGCAGCATTTTAAGTGTAGACAAGTCCTAAGTCTCTCTCTGTGCCTCAGATCCCCATCTGTAAAGTGAGGATAACAATACTTCCCTTCTTCACAGTGGTGTTATGTGGATAAATGCATTAAAGACTGTGAGGCACTCATATACTACAGTAATTAGGGGCCATATAAATACCTGAGATAGATAGATAGATAGATAGATAGATAGATAGATAGATAGATAGATAGATAGATAGATAGATAGATACAACTACTACTCCTCTGACAAGAAACTGAAAACATAAATAGCCACCTAACAAATTTTGGGAGGGGGCGGGAGATAAGTTCTTATACCAATATCAAGTTAAGATTAAAATATTAAGTGAAAACAGCCATTATTTCAGAAGCAGACAGGCAAAATGTGTAAGGGAGAAATATTTTCAAACCTCTAAGAATATTAGAAATGCTGCAGAGGAAAAATAACAGAACATGACTTGACAGAGTACTGCTAACTATGATGGTGTTAAATAGCAAATAGGAATATCATCAAAAGATCAGTACATAGAAGCATAGAAAATAGAGATGGAAAAGATCTATTACAGACGTGAGCAAACAACGGTCTGCGGGACCGTCCTGCCCGGCCACTGAGTTCCCAATCTGGAAGCCTAGTCCCCGGCCTCTCCCTCGCTGTCCCCCCTGCCACGCAGCCACGCCGCCGCACGGGGCACGCTCTGGTCTGCCGCTCCCACTGGGCAGCGTGGGGAGCACAGCTGGCTCTGGCCAGGTGTCGCTGCTGCAAGCTCCTGGTGCTGGTAAGGGGGCGGGGAGCGGGGGGGTTGGGTAAGGGAGCAGGAGTCCTGGGGGTCAGTCAGGGAGGAGGGGGCAGTTGGCAGCTGCATCCCATCCACCACGTAGGGGAGCCACAGTTGCATCCCTCTCTCTACTCCATGGCTGCTATGGTGGAGCCAAACACCACCCAGTTGAGAAGACCAAGGGAGAGGGATTTAGTGAGAGGCTTTGAGTCATGTCCCCCTGTCAGGAATTTACCAACTAAAACACTTGTTTCCCTGATCAGCAGTAACTGCTCCTCTGCAATTTGAATAGACAGTGCATAGGGCATGTGTGACTAGATGACATCAGCTGAGCCAAAGTGTAAGGAGGCAGGGATGTGAGCTTTCTTGCCATGTGCTATGGGAGGCCTGTTGGGGAACCCTCAGAGGCTGATATCTACAGGTAATCCTGTAGATCTTGGTCATCTGCAAGAATTGATGGTATGACTTCTGGCAGTGGCACATTAGCACCCCTTTCCTTCCTAGAGGAGGAATGAATTCCTATTGTACATGTTGCACATGGGAAGGAGAGCACTGCACTCTTAATTCTTTTACTTTTTCCTGTAATCCTACCTCCAGCCCTTAATCATGTTAATGGTCTTCTCTGAATTCTCTCCAAACTGTTAAAGAAATTCATACCAACCATTAAGAGCAGTAATTAGTTTCTAGTACATGCCTTTTTAGCCATTGTCATAACAAGAGTTTAAGTCATGCCACTTAGAATGTCTTGCCTTTTATCTTTTTGTTGTGGTTTAATTGTATTTGAATGTGATGTTTTGTTGTGTTTAATTAAAAAGATGTTTCACGTGAAATACTAGAAGTTACAATTACAATTGACACTTGCTAAATGTGAAATGTTTTTCTTTCCTTAAAACCTTCCTTTCAAGATACCCTCTTTTCCCATAGCCCCTTTCACTGTCTTTAAATACTAGTGATTCCTTTAGCTCCACTCCCATCACACAATCTTCCTGTATCTTAGAGTCTTGCTGCCAGATGAGAACATTGGACAGTGGGATAGGAACCTTCCCTCTCCCAGACTCAGGAAACCGGTCAACTGGACGATATGTTTCTAAGCAAGAATCAACTTTAGAAACTGAAGTCTTCATGCCTCCTGAGCAAGCCCTCCCTTCAGCTCCTTCAATAAAAGCCAAAACTCTTGAGCGAGAAGTGCCTTCAACAGCTAAGAGCCCAGAATCTGTGGAAAACATGATTAGTCATTCAACATCTGATCCTACCATGACTGCCAAAGTTGTACGACCTTTTCAAAGTCGCCTTCCAAAACCAGTCTCCTCAGGTAAAATGCCAATTACACTGGAAATTAGATTATTTCTGCCCTAATGTCTGTTTCCATTAACAGAAGCCCTGTAATAGTGACGTTAGATAATGGGAATGCTAAGCCTGTAGCAGAAAAGATTCCTTATGTGAATATATAAGGTTATCAAATTGGTGACCTGAGTCCAATGGAAATTTGGTTGCTCATAATGCATATCTGTACCTCAAAGAAAATTGTGCAAAATGTTAAATCCCTTCCTCAAGAAACTATATTTAAGAGAAAAGTAGGGCCAGCCCTCAGAAATGCTGAACACTGGTGATTCCCACTGATTTGAATAAGAATTTCATGTGCTCAGCAACTTTCAGAATCAGGCTCTCAATTTGCTGTCAGTGGCCATATTGTGATATTAAATGTTAAAAGGACGCATTCATAAACACTTGCTTTCAAAACTGAACTTGGAATACAAAGTAATTTGGAATCAGTGCATCAATTCTATACCAATGAATATTTTGCCTCAATTATAAACATAAGTCTTTTGACATGTTACTGCACTGTACAAATGTATTTATAGACAGTAGTAAAAAACACTTATTTTGATGGATCAGCAGGATGTGCATTAAATATAACATATAAAACAATAGCTCCCAAAGAATGAAAGACGCATGCTAAGGCCCCAATCCAGCAAACACACATATGAGTATCTTTATATATACAAACTGAATTGAATATAGTCCCACTGAGTTCAATGGGACTGCCAATGTGTAAAGGTACATGTGTGTATGTGTGTTTGCAGGCTTGTGGCCTAAAAGTACAAGTACCAGTAAAAAAAATGGATGTTTATTACACCGCAGTATTTATCTTTATCATGGAGTAATTTCTGTACTTAAAATGGGAAATATTGCAAATAACAGAGTAAATTAAACTGCTTTGGGTGGTGTACACATTTTAATTCTTCCTACTTCAGTATTATGTATTCTTTGTATTATGGGAACGCGCAAAAGCCCCAATTAGGATTGGTGGTCTTTACTGTTAAAAACTGTGCACTTAGACCACAAAGGGCAGATAGACATCTAATGTTTAGGCTCCTTGCTGCACAGTGGAATCCACAGCCCCGAGTTAGACACCCAGGCTCCCTGCTCAGTGCATGAGGAGAGTTAGGTGCCTAAGAATGGGAGTCACTGAGCAGGGAGCTGTTTAAGCTAGTGCCGAGGAGAGGGGTGCGGCCTGAGCTCCATCTCTCAAATGGAGTCAGGCACCTCCCTCCACTTGGGATTCACAGCCATGAAACCTCTTCTGACACCTAAATCAGCTCAGCCCTTTCTCTCAAAAAAAATGGGGGCAGCTATTCCACCCCTTATATAGCCTATAGCCCAATGGGAGGTGCAGCTTCAAATCCATCCTGCCTGATTTGGAAAAAGGACTTGATCCCAGGTCTCCCACTTCCTGTGTGAATATCCTAACCACTGGGCTACAAGGTATTCTGGATGTAGCTTTAAATCTCTCCTGTTGAAGCTGTTCCACTTTCTATGAAATATTTAAATATTCATTGGGCCAGAGAGAATGAAATGTGAGAGAGTGACTCTATAGCCCAGTGGTCAGTGCACTCACCTGGGATGTGGAAGAGTCTGGTCCAAGCCCCTACTCCAATGACCACATCCCAGGTAAGTGCTTTAGCCACTGGGCTACACTACCACCTCCTTCTGTGTTAGTAGGTATCCTCTGAGAATGCCCACTTGATCGGGCTCTCCAGGTGAGCTAGGTGGGGGAACATTTAGTTTGAGGATCCCACTGCGGTTTAGGTAGGAGCTAGGTGCTGGGAGTCAGGACTTAGGCAGCTTTGTGCATGCTCACCAGCAGAAGTGTAGGTGCCATGGGGACTTTCCAATGGAAATGTGGGCTTCTACAGGGTTAGGTAGCATTTGAGCAGGAACATTGAGGATCTACATTTTGGGTTTCGGTGCCCAAAGTGACCATTAAATGTTTAAATCACTTTGTGGATCTAGCCTTAGATTAACACATATAAACACACACTAAGAGACAGTCCCTGCCCCAAAGAGTTTACATTCTAAAAAGAAAACTATTAAAAAAACAGCAAAAAATCTACAGGCTGAAACTTTTTTGCTAACACTTTGTCAAGGTAGAGTATTTATTGCAACTAAAAAAATGACACTGATTTATTTAACTTGCATGACTCCGTGCCACATTGCCCTCATACAAGAAATCCCATGTAATGATCATGTAAGACTAGACATCAGGTTTAAATTTAGGGTAAGGCCACCAAAGTATGTTTTGCTAAATTGCTGTTATTTAAATTGAACCTAAAACTAAATAGTCTTTCATCAGAATGTATATGAGAAGGTTTTTAATTAAACATATTGGAATGTAGTTGATTTAGCCATATTCCCATTGCAGTATATTAGAGTGCAAACACATATTGTGGTCTTTATTGCAAACTCCCCTGCAGGTTTTGAATCAAAGCTAAATAAAATATATTTTGATACATATTATTTTCGAAAGAAATGTATTGTTAATTAATGGCACAGCTAAGAGAGATTCAGGAGAGAAATCTTAGTTATAGATTATATGCTACATGCTTGAATAGTCACATGTGTGACCTCAATTCAGCAGTGTGCTATAGAGTAGACTCCATGATTAAACACTGTCATTATAACAAATTGAATAGAAACTGCAAGCATTGAATTGCTTCATAAGAAGTTGGTAGCAGTAAGATTGCACTGATTTTAATGCTAATATTCACTGCACCAACCTTGTAAGGTTTATATCTTAATTAAATTGTCATGAAGAGATGCAAAAAATGTAGAATACATCAGATTGTGAGGTCAACTCATTCTTTCCTGGAATATTTTCATCTGACCCTTCTTCTTTACCCTACTTCACCAAAAACACAACTATCATTTTATTCTACAAAGCACTGTTTATTTTCTTAGATTTTGGTTTTACATAATATACATGTCGTAAATAAAAAGAACTATTTGATCTAAAAAAATTCTGGAGTAAGGTATAATTTCCTATTTGTGTCTTTGTCAACAAACTGAGTTTGCTAAATTTCTCTCCATCAGAATATAAAATAACAATACAGCTCTTCTAACGACTTCCTAAAAATCATTGTAACATTTTGTTTCTCATTTGCAAAGAGTTTATATTTTAAAAGTCAAAGACTGACTTTAAATTGTGTCTTCTCTTCTCTCCTCCTGATAACTGGGAAGTGCTTTGGGCAAGATTCTGCCACCCTTATGTTGAACAGCACCTTACTATACAAGTAGTTCCATTGAAGAATGGGATTATTTGACATGAATAGAAGTATCAGACTCTGACCCATAATTGAACACTGGATTACTCCTAAACACAATCAAATGCTGTTGTTAGTGTAATGATGATGAGATCCATAAATTGCCTAATCTCTTTCTGAATTCAGGAATAATTAACCCTCCAAAGCAAAGTGGACATGAACAAATTCTGGTGACTTCTGTTTCATTAGAGCATACTGAAAAAAATGTGGAAAACAAGAAGATTCTTCCAGACTGGAGCAGCAAGAAAGCCACTAAAAAAACAAAGGTATAAATTGAAAGAAAAATGCCAGTGGTGTAACTAGCGTATATATTTAATCTAAAGACCATACTTAATTGTAAAGAGTCAAATTGCTAAATGTCCTAACTTTAATGAAAAGAATAATTAACAATCCAATACATAATTATTTGTGATTACTTGATAACATTCATTGACAAAAGGTACCTTATTATTTATTAATAATAATACAGTGCCCACAGGTATGCTTGGTACTTTGTCTCATGCTTTACAGACATTAATTACTTAAATATTATTATCTCCAGGCATTTTATAGATGGGGGAATTGAGTTGCTGTTACATGGTGGTCTTTCTTTACAAGAGATTTTGGATTTTCGTTGTTTTTTCCCTTTGGAGATACAGTTCTTTCCTGATTTTGGTTTTGCTGTTGGTGTGGTATGAGTGAGTGGATGTAATATCATTGTAGTGTAAACGGTAAAATAATCTTCTTTTGGTTTCTGTCATTTTGTTAATCCCTACAATGATCTGTCTCTCTTTCAATCCTTCCTTGTAAACGATGAAAAGGACAAATAGGCAAATGCATACACTTGTGTAAAAGCTACTGTTGATGGGTGCAGGGCTATGAATGATTAGAAGTGCCAAATGAGTCAAGCCCTGTTGGAAGAACAGGTGCAGCAGGTTAGCAAGTGGGAACCCTTGAGATATAGGATACATAGGATGATTTAAAAAAAACCTCCTCAAGAAAGGGTATGGTTAAACTGATCCACAGCTAGCATGTAAACCTCACACTATTATGAACTAACATCTTTATGTTGGTTATGTTGTGATTTATGCTAATCTTTTTGTCTTATGCTGTTTTTTAACTGGTGCCCCTGTTCCTTTATAAAGCTGGCCCAGACTCTTGCTCTCCATGGTACACACAGATAAGTTAAGTGGCTTGCCTAATGTCACATTGGCAAGTCTGTGGCAGATCCTGATTAGAGTACTGCTGCCTCTCACTCCCATACTCCTGTTGTTAGAATATGCCTCTTATCCAATAAGTAGCTGCCATTTTAAATCTCTGATGAATTGAGGAATGCATGGGAAAAACCAGCATCTCCAAAACTGCCATAAGAAGTGCTCGTATTAAAAAAAAGTTTAAAAGTGGGTCCAGGTGATAATTGTACTTGTGGACCCTGCTATCTGGTTGATAATCAGAACACCAGGTACAAATACCACCCTATTCTGAATATCAGATGTAACTTCCTCCCCTGTCCTTTCTGCTGCCACTGAACTCCTAAAACTTCAGCACTTCCATGGAGTGGGGTATCAGGACTAGGGCTGCTCTTTACTAGGGATCTTCACTTCCAGAGGAAGCAATGTATTTGTCTGTGCCCCTCCCCGTGGAGTCCAGAGGAGAAGGAACCAATTGTGGAGTTTATTGCTTTCCCTCTACTTTGCCAAAAGATAGGAAGGGGGGCATGACTTAAAATGGCTGAATTGCTCACAGGTGGTAAAGCCATGAGTGTTTTATTGTTGATAAAACCTTTACACAGCCCTACAGATCATTTGTTGTGTGAATGCCCTACATGCTATCTTAGAAATACTTGAGAGGTTTTAAAATTGTATATGATGGGTACTTTATAAATGCAAATAAATAAATAAATATTACCTGAGGAAAGTGTGCAACCTTAAAGCAGTTTTACAGAGGGAAAGAGGCTGGATTCTCCCACTCTTACTCATGTTAAGCTGTTACTCCTCACTTAGTCCCATTGGTTTAAACAGGACTCCTTGAGTGAGTATCTGAGGAGAATCTGACCCAGTATAAGCAGGACTAACTCTTGGGACATATCTGGACAATAATAGTGGCTATTTCCCATACTGTCAAACTTATGATTACATGCTGAATGATACTTGCCATAGTTCAATTAGTAAATCCAATGTTTTCTTTGATGAATGCAAAATGTTTTATATCCTAATAAAATATCCTGCCATAGTATGAGTCATTCTCATTGTGCTATTATTACTGGTGCAGGACAAGGCACTACGAGTGTGCACTTATTCTGCTAGCAGCAGTAGTGACACTGAAACGGAACCAGAGTATGAAACAAATGACTTTGGAACTGCAGGGGAAAAGTTAGCAGATTTAACGAAGAACAAACAAGGTAACTGAAAATTTATACATGGTAATGTATAGTTCCGATCTCCATCCTGACAGCAGCTGATTGTGTCTTTCATTGTGTGGTTATTTTCACTTTTTAACTCTATCTTTCTTCAGATATAATTTTCCATTATGTATTTTTTATTACATATCCGCATCATTTTTTCTGTTACACCATTCTTGCCACCATGGGCATAATTCTAAGGCTTTTATTCATAAATCCCTGTGGTGAACTAAAAAGGCTTTAGCTGCATTATTGCAGCAATAAAAAGGTGATTATAAAGATAACTTTTTTTTAATTACATAGTTTAGTAGTAGGTTAAAATAACCCAATGAGCCATGGCCATAGCTTTCTAACTGTCTTATGACAGTGGTACTGTTCACACGGTTATAGTTAAGGTTCTGTCAGCCTTCCCAGTGTATATTGCCACTTTTCTGAGGATCAAATTCAGTCACAAGAATCGACTCTGAATTTAAATCTAGCATGAAAGCTCAACAGTGAATTCCTTGGGGTATTTTTTCTAAATTTTGAGGTAACTGAGTGCTGGATTGGTGGCCCAGGAGATTGCTGTCTGCATTCGAACACCAGAATAGGTAATTCATGAGCAGCAGCTACAGTGGATGCCATCCTGCAATGTATCTTAGCCGTGTTATGGAGAAGACTCTCTGCAGTGGGAAAGTCCGGGCCCATTCCATCCTTGGCTTCCCTGCTACAAATGATTCAAGGGAGTGTATAGGGCCAGTACAAGAGCTGTGCACCAATGAACCCACTCAAGCCCTGAGGGCTTGTGCATTTCCTGAGAATTTAAGGGAGACTTCAGTGATGCATAGACTTTGTGCCGGCCTTTGCACAGGGGGTGAACTTGACCCAGCACATACAGTAGATGCTGCAGTGATAAGTGCATTAAAAATGCCACTGGCAGCTAGATATTGCAGACACCCAGGTGCCATTACTTTCTACCAGGAGCTGGACTGAGTGTTTGGCATTTGCAAGGATAATCCATTTGGGTGTTTTTCAGCAGCAAGAGTAAGGTTGCCAATTTTGATTGGATGTATTCCTGGAGGTTTCATCACGTGACATAATCTTTAATTAAAGATTAATCTTTAATTCCTGGAGACTCCAGGACAATGCCGGAGACTTGGCAACCCGAAGCGAGAGTGTAGGCGGTTGATTATTTTATTTATGGCATGCTCCTATTTTTTAATCTTTGATTATATATGAAATGTTGCAAGTGATTAAATCAAAGAGACACTCTTGATATTTTTCTAAAATGATATTGTAACATGAGAGAATCGTATTTTCTTAAATAGGTGTTGCCGTATGTGCAATGATTTCTTTATCCATAACATGTGTTTTAAAGGATTTTATCATGTGTAAGCACCTGAATTAAATGACAGCAGCATTCAAATTTTCTGACATCTACCATGAATTAAAACCACCACTTTACTTAGTGAGCCATTAATTTACATAGCTGGCTCATTGGGGTCGGGACAGATAGAACCAAAATGGATGCAAAAATTCTGGTCTGTGATTGAGGCAAAGCAAACAAAAAAAAAATCCTAAAATGTTGGTATACCAAATGGTTGTTTTTTCTCCTATGGACCAACATTTTTGCTTTGGTCACTTTAAATACAATTGCCCAGATCAGGTAAGTAATAATAACACTATGCTTCTATTGCAACTTGCATCCAAAGAGCTCAACACACTTTACTGACATTAATTGATTTAGCCTCACAACACCTGTGTGCGGGTGAGGTATTATCCCCATTTTACAAATGAGCAATCTGAGGCACAGAGATGATCTAGATACTTATATAGCCCCACTACTGTATTGTCTCAGAGCCTCACAAACATTAATGAACTTATCCTCACTACACTCCATGAGGTAGGGGAGTATTTTAATTCCCATTGTACAGGCAAGGAACTGAAGCACAAAGAGACTAAAGGCCTGGTGCAAAGCCCATTGAAGTCAATGGAATGGCTCATTGATTCAGTGGGCTTTGGATCAGGCTATTAATGAGTTGTCCAGTCATATAGGAAGTCTGGGGTACACTAGGAATTAAACCCAGGTATTCTGAGCCCTCGCCCCATGCCTCAACTATCAGACCATCCTAATTTTGATCTCAACTGGATTTTACATCAGTGTAACTCTGTTGAAGGCAGTGGAGACAGTGTTTTTCAAAAGGTACTGGATATACAGTACTTCCGTCAGGTAGCGTTCAAATGTGTATAACAGCAAGAGCCAGTAGAGAAACAAATGCCCCATCTAGAATATCCTTCCCTTGTGCCCTCTCACACTGTTGCAGAGGGGTTTTTTGCTTTTATTTTTTTTTAACATGGTTTCAGGCCTAGGAGTAGGGAGACCTGGGTTCTATTCCTAGCACTGCCACTTCCTGTATGAACTTTAACAAGTTAATAGAGTCTGATTCTGATCTCACAAACATAGTTCTACACCACTGTCTTCATTGCCAGCCAGTCAGTTAAGGATTTAAGATTTATAAAACAAATGAAAAAGTAGATAAAAGAAACAATATGTTCAAAAGCAAGCCAGCCAAAAGATATGCATGTGCCCAAGGAAGTTAGGGCTTGAAGGCTATTAACAGCTGAAGATAAAAACTTAAACCAAAAGTATTTAAATAAAAAAAATTCTACACTGAAGTCAAATTAACAATCTCATCTAAAGTCACAAAAGAAAGGAAATTTAAAATCTCAGATTTGCCCCTCTGCTTATCTCAGACCATTGTATCTTCTTTAAGGATAGAAAATCATCCTGAATTTTAAGTATTAACTTTGAATGTCCTTTTTCAGTAGTTTTAAATCATACCCTTAATTTTTACATAGTTTTGTTATGCTTTTATTACCAACCACTGACCTTTCCAGTTATCTTAAAGTATTTGTATTGCTATTAAAAATTACACTGTGATCCATTTAAGCTGTACGTGAACTTTCTCTCAAATAAATGTGCAATGTTTTTTTTAAATCTTTCCATAGCTGAGCAAGAAGAAAATACTGTGAGAAAGTCCTTTATGGGGAGCCCTATGTCAATCTTGGATTTATATCAACACAGTCTCTATGGCCATTATGGAGAGGATGGGCCTGAACAATTAACACATTACAGTTTTATTGAGCAGCTGAGTGGAGCTTCCAGTAAAGAAGGCAAGAGCAAAGAGATCCCTAGTGTGAGTTATCTTGCTTTTTATGATATTACCTCTTACTTAATCCAGGAATATATCTGTCTCATTTATAGTCGTTTTCTGCATTCATCATTAGTGTTTACAGAAACCAAAAAGACACCTGAAAATATGGCATGAGTTGCTGGGGGAGTAAAGCAAACCAAGCACCTTTTTAATTGAGGTTGTATAAGTGTGGTGATCTTGTAGTCAGCTCTAGCTTACAACAGACTTCCAAAACTTACCATTAGAGACATTCTGGAGCCCTAAGATATATGGCAAACTTCTGTTTTAGGATAGCAGTAAAACCCATTATTTCTCTTTGGAAATGCCTACGCTACAACTGGGAGTGTCTCCCAGCCCAGGCAGACACATGCCAGCACTGCTCGAGCCAGTGCTCTAAAAATAGCAGTGTGGACATTGCGGCACAAGCAATGGCTCGGGCTAGTCACCCAAGCTCAGAGTCAGGTGGGCTTAGATTTGGACATCGAGCCCAAGCTGCCCTCCCTGTGGCGACATCCACACTGCTATTTTTAGCATGCTAGCTTGAGCAGAGACAAGTCTGTCTACCCACGCGCCTAGTTGCAGTGTAGACATAACATTTGTGGCTGCTGCTCCACGCTGAGTCAGTTTACAAGAGGTTGCATTGCATTTAGTGCAGCATAGGCCTATTAAATGATATTTAAAAAAAAATCAAGTGGAAGTCTACTGTGGTTACCAACTGTTTTGTGGGCTCCCCAAAATACCATCATATAGTCAGACGTAGCTCTGTTAAGACTAAGTCTTTCTTACCACCAATTTCTGTGCAAACTTCATTTGACTTAATCAAGAGCTCCACAAAGAGATTAGTAGCAGAGTATGAGCCTTACTAAGGCAGTCTCTACCACCTTGAACATACAATACCTCTGAAATAATGTATTCTACCACATTTTCTCGCTTTCTCTCCCTCCCGCATACACATTCTTGTTTTCTGTCCATTCCTACCCCTCCCCACCCACACACACACAAACCAATATTCTCTCTCTCTCTTTCTTAGTGAGGTATTCAATTCCAAGTATTAAAAGGGAAAATACTTTCTATGGCAAGCAGTCACAGGTGCAATACATTTTTAATGCCTGTTTTATAGAGAATCTTTTCTTATGTGTAAACATAAAAAAAATCTGTTTCTGTAAGTATAAATTTTATTAAAAGAACCTAGAATTAGATTTAAGGAAGAAACTGAGTGGTGACTTATATCCAAGGCTGCTGGAGTGTATGTCATTTCTGCTCTGGGAATGCAGCAAATGATGGCTTCAAACACACCGATCAAGGTCCCACACATCTCTCATCTCTGAACCTCAGTGCTTTATGGACAGAAAATTGCAATTTCCCCATAGTAGATGTAAACCTGCTTGCTAATTTATATCATCCATAAATGGTGGACTTCTGCACCACTTAATACCTAAGATACCATATCTCTGAGAAGTGAAGACAGAGCGTTTAGGAGGGTCCACACTAGCCCTGAAGTAGGTGGCATAGAGAGGCCATTGGTGGCTGCTTAAAGGATGGACTACTGGATCCATGATTACATGGATCTAGTTCCTCCAAATCTCTGCCTATGGGTGCACAGATAAACTGTCAGATATTTCAGACTATAGTCTTGGAATAGTAGCTGTAGTGGACCTACAGTGCTAACCACAGCCTGTTTCATACCACCTCCGCCACCAACCCTGTAAAGTTCCCTGCAGAAAGGTGGATTACTTGGACTTTGTGTGTGAAGAGGTGAAGTATTTTTTGCTAAACCCTGCCCACTGCCCCTTAAAATACTACTGGTGAGCATGTACCTTCATTCTCCCAACTCTTCTCCAGCTGGGGCTTTTTTACCTCAATTTCAAAAGTGCAGTGAAACATAAATAAAAGTAGGTTGTTAACAGAGAATCAGTGGCTAGAACCTGGAGCTAATGATCCCAAAGCAGACAGCACCAGCTGTCAAGTCAGGGACTTCCAGCCTTGCTTCCACCCTGCCTACCAAACGCACAGCAACCAGGCCCAGAAATTCCACTTGAGCAGTAGCAGCCTCAAGGAGTTTGGAGGGGACATGCTTAGGAAAATTTCTCGACCTTCAGGGCTCCTTCTCTAAAGAAGCCACCACCAGCTACAGCTGAGGGCACAGGGTGCAAATCAGGGTCCTTCAGGCCCAGTGCCCCTTAATCGCAACCAGACCCTCCTGGGACACTGGTCCTAGTGGCCTTCAAATGAGGAGCAGAAATAGCCAAGAAGCACTTGCAGGGGTCAGACTTTGGAAAGCATCCAGGTTCAGCTTTAGCTGGTGCTGCAGAAGATAAGCCTCTGGCTTGCATGCCTCCTCTTTGCTGTCCATCCATTTGCTTCCCTCCACGGGGCTCAGAGCCACTTGACATCATTGTGTTCACTCAGCTCTGAGATCTGGACTTGGATATATTATTTTCTCATTAGTTGAATTGTCATTGGTTGTTGGTCCATCTTCTTCACCCATTGCCCTTATCTCTGCAACCCTTCATCTGCCAAATCCCTCATTCACATCCCATTGTGCTTCTCTCCCCTTACTCTCCTCCTCCTCCTCTTCTCAATCCTACAATCTCTTCCCACCATTCCTCTCCCTCACTTCAACCCTGACTGCCCCATTGAAAAAACAGCTAAAACTAAATGATTATAGCAGAAATTAAGCGAACATATTAATTTTTTAAAAAATGCAGCTAACAAAGCCTGTGCCATGTCATCGCTCTCTTCACTTTGCATATTGAATCTCTTTCCCGCAGCCTTTCTCTTTTTGATGGTAAGCTCTTCTCAGCAGGGGCTGCATTCTACTCTGTAGCAGTGCAGCACCTCGCACATTTTGAGCACTAGTGTAAATATACTGGAGGACGATAATAGAAAACAATGCAAGGGCTCTTGTATGTGGCACAGTGGGTTAGATCACAAGAGAAAAAAATGCATTTTTCATCCTTGACCCCCATTTGTGCGATTAAGAAAATCACTGTACAATTCCATAGAGCTGGCAGTATCTGTTAAATAGCAGAGAGCATTGGAGGTTAGGCCCAAAGTGCACAGTCAGAATGACATGGAGGAAGCTTTCACAGCTCTTACTTACACTGTGCCTTCAAGGCAGTGCTCTGAAACCTGCACTTTACTGAACACTAAATTCACTCACAAACTTAGAAAGAAAAATCCTGACATGTACCTACTTTGTTTCACCATCTACCAACATTTATCTAATGACTAGACTATGCTCTGACTTTACAATTAGAAAAACACGAAGAAAAGAAAACAAAAGAACTATACTAAAACGGATAAATGAGGGGAAACAACCATTTAATTCCTCACCTTAAACATTTAGAGATTCACAGCTTAATTATGTAGACATAATGAATTGTCTCAAAACAAATATTGCAATTCTGCCTTTGCAAGGCCAAGGTCTTTTGCTATTAATAGAGCGATCAGATTTGGTTGTATTATATCAAATGGGCTAAAAAAGGTTGCATTTGCACTTAATTAAATTTTACTGGTATATTATAGTTTTTCATGTTTAAATAATGTGCAAAATCAGCATTAAACAAAATTAAACAAAACTCACTGAAATGGCCTTCAGGACCTTGTAAAAATGCATCATTAAACTAGAAAATAGCAGGTATAGCTCAGCATCAGCATTTATCATGCATTAAGTTGGGGGGCTTTTAAGATTACTTTTTGAATATTTGAAACAGTGCTCAAAAACAGTGTTGCCTCTTGGTGAACAGTGAAAGCTCGATAAAACACAAGGGATTTGCCTATTAGTATTAAACTTTTCAGAATGACAAATGAGGAGCAGTGACCATGAAAAGCAGGTTGCCCCTGAACTCCTTGTTTGAACCAGCACAGCAATTTTTTTCTCAGCTGTAATTTGTCCGCCACAAGAAGATCCATAGTCTGTTTAAATTAGACTTGTGTGGCTTGGAACATTACTCACAAAAAATGGGGAATACTGGCAACAAGGACCTAAGTCAACGATTCTGAAAAATCAGGCAAATTTCGGAAAGGAACTGTGATCTATAATGTGGCCTTCTAAAAAGAAGATGGTACGTGCCTTGAATTTAATTCTTGAATGATACATGTGAAGGTTTTTTTTTTTTTTTTTTTTTTTTTTTTTTTTTAAGTGTCATGATGGACAGAATGAGTTTACCCTGCTTGTCAAAAGAGCAGTGTGCCGTGGCCGTACCTTAAATTAAATTGGACTGTAAGGCACCACTAGTAAGATCGTGGTTACAGGCTCAGTGCTGTAATGAGACATTTTGGAAGGAAGCTCTGCTAACCTGGCACTATTGTAGTCTGATTTGTCTCTCCTCCCCCAGTACACATTCACCAGTGGTACCCCCAAATACACACACACAAATACATTCAGTCACCAAAAGGGTATTTACATAGCAAGGCTTCAGAATATAAAGCAATCAATAGACAAAATACCTTTCTTATAGAGGGGGAACTAAACAGAATGTTTGAGAAATTACACATTGTTTCTAAGGATGTAAAATAAATATGTAATGTTGCTCAATCCAGTCTTTGATCTGAGATATCCTAAACTTTCTGTTTTGGAAACTATTTTTAATATCTGCAAATTTCAGCTCACCAGTAAGAGATCGTTTTAAATCAACTAGGAAAATGTAGGCATGCCAGGAAATTCTGAAATACACAGATTTTTCAGTAAGTTACCATTTTTATAGAAAAAAAAAACCATAATTTCAAAAAGAATATTAAAGTAAACTGAAGGATGTGGCTAAAACCATCATCTAAATTAAAAGGATTAATATATTTTTCTAACATGATTTTTGCTAATTGCAGTATTTCAAAAGTGGGAGCACAATTATTTTTTATATGCAGCAATTAAATTTGATTTTAATTAAACAATAACTGATCTAATTGAATGAACTCCTATAAGACCTGTACCAAAGACTGTCAAAGTCAATAGAAAAACACCCATTGATTTCGGCGAGCTTTAGATCAGGCCCATAGTATACAGAATATTGCTTCTATTGCCTGTGGCAATAACTGATAATGCCCTAAACCACTTGCTGACATCATGATCTCTGCTCCAGTTAAACTGAAATCTGAATCATGACAAGTCAGAGATGGAAATATTATTTCACAATTTGCATTAGCTCAGTGGGTTTTTATAAAAATTAATAAATCACAGCACATTTTAAAGAACTCAGAAAACAAGACGTCTGTTCGTCACTTTCCCCTGTTGTTTGTACAGCACCTAACACAAGGTGGTCCAGGTCCATGACTAGGGCTCAGGTGCTGTGGCAATACATCTAATAATTCATTATTTTTACTGCCTTCTTTCTGGCTGCAGAAAAGCATGCCAGTTAGTTTATCATCCTTATGACTTCATGAAAAATATATGCTCCTCTCTGTCTCTGTCTAATGGAGTGACATGTTTTTATTTAATATAGTCATTCTTCTTTCCTTTCCTCCCTATATGTAGTTCAGTTAAAACCATCAAGATTTTTTCTTGCTTATATTTCAAGGTATGACTTGGTGAGGGCAGAAAGGATAGGTTCCTTTGTAGAAGAAGAGTGATGAAATGTTTGTATCCATTGCAAGTTTGGAAATCCGTTTTTCCTCACTTACAATGATTTACATGTAAACACTGACTTTTCACCTCACATTACAGTGTTTACTACATCAATGATTTAATTATAGACCCAATTAACTAAAGAGGCTTATTTGTGCATAAGTGAAGTTATACTCTTTTTTTCTATGCAGCAGAGTGCCTGTGTATTATACAGCTGATTCATGAAGGAGATTTGATGCTCAAATCACCGTGTCTTGCAATTCAAGTAGGTTTTAGAGCTAGCTGGCAAATATGGGCAGAGGAAAAACAAATCAACAGAGAAACCAATGCTGCTTTGACTATGTTTATGAATGGAATCAACATGGTGACATTCCCAGATAAACTCAAGAATTTTTACAAGTGAGTGAGTTGATTGGGAATTAACGTATGTCTCATTGTACTTGCGAGTCTTCTAAAGTATCACATTGGCACAATGGAGTATCCAAACAAGGACTTACAAAATGATGATAATTAGTAATTATGCAATGTCTGCCATTCTCAAAGAGCCATAAGCATTTTACGAGCAATGCATAAGCCAATCTAGCACCACTTAATTGCAGCCGTACCTGGTGGTGGGAGGCAGCATGTAGGTAGGAAACCACTGTAAAGCATACTGCGTACGAGTAGAGGGAGAGGAAAGTTTGGTCAAATGCCTCCTCTTATTAAAAGTGCCATTAGATCTTTCACATCCACTTGGAGCTGACATGACTTCAGTTTTTAAGATCCGAAAGAGACAAACACAGTAAACTTCATTAAACTCAATTTCTCCAACTCACAAGGACACAAGGTTGAGCTGATCCTGATGGGATTGGAATCTGTGGTTCTAAAGAGCGTAGCTATTTCACACCAGACATTTAGATCAATACGCTATCCCTTCTGACAGCCTTGATAATGAGATATCAACTTCATCTTTTTTTTTAAATTAATGTATTTATTTTAAAATATTCAGGGCTTGTGAAAGGAACTGTGTTGACTCTGGAGGCTCATTACCTATCCACAGAATGGTACAGCATGGGCAGTGGTAGTACCGACTTCCCCCCACCCTGTCCCATCCCAGTCTGGTCATTTCTAGGAAAGAGCATAATTCATTGTCCATGCCCATTCAATCCCTCTCCTGTCTCCTGAGACTGGCAATCATGGTGGTGGTGTTCTCACATGGATACATAGGAACTGACTCTCACCCCCAGTTCAAGTAGTCCTCTAAACAGCCCTGGGACAACAGCATCCACTGCTCATTACTGACTTGAACTGGATTTGAACCAGCAACGTAGTAGTTGTATCCTCTTAACAATCCCCTGAACCATCCAGCCCCTCTTCCCTCCTTTTCTCATTGTTTTATATTAGTGTCTTTTAAAGGTAACTTTAGTTAGGAAATACTTCATAATGTCTGTGGAAGTAAAAAGTGCTTGCTGTACAACTCGGTGTGCAGCAATTTGCTGTTCCTTAATATGGTAATTTTTTTAAGATAGGGCTCAGTTCAGCCCTGCAGGCAATTTGGACTCCTGCAAACATGAGTGATAGCTGTGCCACTAGAGACATTCATTACTAAGGAAGTGGGGGGAGGGAGATGGCGTACCGTGCAGGGCCGGCTCCAGGCACCAGACGAGAAAGCACGTGCCTGGGGCGGCACATGTAAGGGATGGCATTCCGGCCTATCTTGGGGCGGCCAGCCCAGCCCTGCCGCTCATCATGCCGCCGGGCTCCCCGGGACGCGCCACTCCCCGCCGCCTGCACCAGCCTCCGCCTCCCGTGCCATTCTGAGCCCGGCCCAGCCGAGTTGCCTTTAAAGGAGCAGCTGAGCCAGCACCTCCTGCAGCCCCCAGGCACCGGAAGGAGGGAGGGTTCTGCAGCGGCCCGGTGGGCAGCGGAGGCAGGGAGGGAGGGTTCTGCGGCGGCCCGGCGGGCAGCGGTAGCAGGGATGGTTCTGCGGTGGCCCGGCAGGCACCGGAGGGAGGGAGGGTTCTGTGGCGGCACGGAGTGGCGGGCCCCACTAATCCCGGCGCCGTTTGCACTGTGCCGAGCCCCGCTACAATGCCGGCCCCGCGCGGAGGTCACAGACCCCAGCCAGCGCTGCCTGTGTCGGCCCCCTCGGAGCCTGCCAGGCCGGGAGAGGAACCCCAAGGCTGGAGGGGGGAGCCCCTCTCGCCCAGCTTTGACCCATGGGCAGAGGGAGCGGGCGGGTGCTGCCCATCATCCCCCTGCGAGCCACCTTGACCGCCCTCCACGCGCTCCCTGTGGCTACCGTTTTTTTTGTTTGTTTGTTTTGCCTGGGGCGGCAAAAAAGCTAGAGCCAGCCCTGGTACCATGGTTCCCTGCCCTAGCAGCCCTCCAGAGGTAGTAGCTTTAAGTTCTAGCCAGGGATCCATCGGAGTCTAATTGGTGGAGACTGCATTGAATCATCACATTTCCCAGGTACCCTGGCTCTTTCCATCTAGGCCTGTTCACTTTCTTAGCAGCCCCAACTGCCTCCAGATGCACCTTTGAAGCTGTATTTGCAAGCAGCTTGTGCAGCTAGTGCTGGCCCTGCCCAGGCAGACTTTACTTCTCTGGCCATTTGCAGCCCAAGCTCCTCCTCTGGAACCCAATGAGAACATCGGGCCTGTAATGTCTTATAATGGTAGTTTGGTTCATCACAGCCAAAAGTAGGCTTACAAAAATGTAGCTTAATTTCAGTCTTGGCGCTTATCTGATGATTTTATCATTGTCTTTGCCATTGTCACACCTATGTCATCTTAGTCAGGTCACTTAATCTATATGTGCTTCTACTTAATAAAATGGGTATAATTTCAGTTACTTACCTCACTGGAGAGTCTGAGGTGTAATTTATGTTTAATGAGTGTGTTGAGAATCTCAGATGAATAATGCAATATTTGTTCCATCAAGGAACACTAGAGTCTGGATAATTACACAATTTAATGTTGAATCTACTGTCCTGGGAGTCTCATAAGAGTGACAATTTCAATGAAAAAACCACAGGAGCATGATCCAATAAAATAATGGACTTTATTGTACCACCCATCGAAGTACTGCAGAATTAAAAAATATATCATCTAGCCTCAAGTTTGATTTGTTTGAGAATGAAGAAACATTAAATTAGAAATAAATTAGGAGCTCTCTAGACATCAACAAATTCCACATCTCACATGTTTCATGGGGTGAGTTCCCATTTCAATATCCCTCCTATGCTACTGAGTCTTTTATCCCTAATCAGATCCAGAAACCACTTAAGATATGTTTAAGAACACTTTTGTGTTCCTCAAAGGCCACAATTGAGGAAGAAAGACATATTGGTTTTAAAAAATGTGGTTTAGAGGGGAAGTGAAGACCGCTATAAAACAATAATATAAAATAAATAGAAGAAAGGGGAAGTTGATTGTAATGAGTATAAGTCAGAAGGTAGGAATTGTAGAAAAGTGATAAGGGAAGCAAAGGGACAGAAGGAGAAATTATGGGCAGCAGAATTAAGAACTATAGGAAAGAGGCTTTTTAAGTGTATTAACAATTACACTGGTCCATTACTAGCTTGAAATTGTAGAATTATCTATAATAATGCAGAAAAAGCAGACGTTTTGAATAAATGTTTATACTATATTTGGGAAAAACAGATAATGTAATCATATCATTTGATAACACTCTTTCCATTCCAGTAGTATCTCAGGGGAATGTTAAACAGCAGCTACTAAAGTTAAACATTTTGAAATCAGCAGCTCTAGATAATCTTACATCCAAGATGTAAGAGCTGACTGAGAGCTCACTGGACCTTAATGTTGATTTTCAATAAGTCTTGGAGCATTGGGGAAGTTCCAGAAGGCTGGAAGAAAGCGAATGTTGTGCCAATATTTTAAAAGGGTAACTTCAATGACCTGGGTACTTATAAGCCTGTCAGCCTGTCCTTGATCATGGATAAAATAATGGAGCACCTGATATGGTACTTGATTTATAAATAATTAAAGGAAGATAATATAATTAAGGCAAATCAACATGTTTATGGAAAAAGATCCTTTCAAGCTAACTTAATATCTTTTTTTGATGAGATTACAAATTAGGTTGATAAAGGTAATAGTTTTGGTAAGGCGTTTGACTTGGTACTACGTGACATTTTGATTAAAAACTAGAAAGATATAAATTAACATTGCACAATGGAGTAAAAACTGGCTTACTGATAGGTCTCAACATTTAATTGTAAATGGGGAATCATCACTAAATGGGTGTATTTCTAGTGTGGGCTCTCATTGATCAGTTCTTGGCCCTATGCCATTTAACATTTTTATTAATGAGCTGGAAGAAAACATAAAATGATAAAGATGACAGATGACCCAAAAATTGGCAGAGTGGTAAATAATTAAGAGGACAGGTCATTGATACAGAGCAATATGGACCTCTTGGTAAGCAGGGCATAAGCAAACAATATGTGTTTTAATATAGGTAAATGTAAATGTAGTCAAAGAATGTAGTCCATAATTATAGGATGGGGGACTCTGTCCTGGAAGCAGTGACTCTGAAAAAGATTTGGGAGTTATGCTGTATAATCAGCTGAACGTGAGCTCACAGTGAGACGCTGTGGCCAAAAGGGCTAATGTGATCCTTCGATGCATAAACGGGAATCTTAAATAGAGTGAAGGAGTTATTTTACCTTTGTATTTGACACTGGTATGACTGCTGCTGGAATACTGTATCCAGTTCTGGTGTCAACAATTTGAGAAGGATGTTGACAAATTGGAGAGGGTTCAGAGAAGAGCCATAAGAATGATTAAAGGATTATAAAACATGCCTTATAGTAATAGACTCGAGGAGCTCAATCTGTTTAGCTTAACAAAGAAAAGTAAAGAGGTGACTTGATTACAGTCTTGCATATACCTAAATGGGTAATAACTATTTAAAAATAGGCTCTTCTGCCTAGCCGAAAAAGGTGTACTATGATCCAATGGCTGGAAGTTGAAATCAGATAAAATCAGACTGTAAATTAGGCGTGAATTTTTAACCATGAGGGTAATTAACCATTGGAATAATTTGCCATCATGAGCCAGATAGATAGAAAGGTACAGCAACAAAAACAAAAATCCATCACCGAACAAGCTTTTTCTCCAAGGCTTAATTAAGATCTTAGAGGGGACCAGTTATAATAGAAAGAAACAAAAGATTTTTTACAAACATAGGGTCCAACAGAAAAAAAAACTGTTGCTGCAACCTAGTTCTCTAGCAGCTAGTGTAGAGCTCTGTGTCCAGAGACTTTCAGAGGTAATCCTGTAATCCTTCACAGCAGTGGCAGCCATGATGGAGGCCATAGTGTAGACAGAACTCTGGCGTTTTCATTAGAGTGTCACTGCTTTGACTGGCCCTCCATGCTGTATAAATGTCCTCTTTATTTTATATTTGCTCCAATGTACCTGTCCCCATATAAGGTTGGAGTGGTAGGTGGCGTTTTACTTTGAGCAAACCAAATGTTTTTCATCCAAGGATTGCTAGATTGCTCTGAAACAGTTGAGGAGTTGGTGAGGGGTAAGAGGAGGTTTGGATTATGTGAAGGGGGTGTGACCAGCAGGCAGAGAGGTGTCTCCCTGCTTAGTTGTGGAGAGTGAAATAACAGAGCAAGGTTGGACAACTGAGAACTTAATTTCTATGTTAACTGAGAGAAGAGGCAGAGGAAATGAAAGGCTCTGTCTAAATTAGGAAAACTGGAACCTGTGGTTTTCCACAGGTGGAGACCGTGGTATAGATGGGACTCAGGCATTTTTGCCAGGGTACCATGTAATCCTACTCAGAGCAAATCTCCAAGTCCTTCTGTCGGGGCTTGCAAGAGGATCCTTGGGGGAAGCCTTAGAGCTGTCTCCTCAACTCCTGCACTTGGGGAATTTTACCCAGTGCAGATAAGAGGCTTTTAGAGTCCTTTACACCACTCCAGCCCTTGTACATGGCATAAAAGGACTGGAGTGGGGCTGAGGATGTCACCCTTCCTTTTTCTACTCTCTTTGATATTTCTTCATATATGTGTTCCTAAATAAGAATTGTCTTTGTTGCCATGTTGACGGAAGGGTAAAGGACAGGAAATGGGAGTGTAGAGGGGTGGGAGGGAGGCCTAACAAAGGAATGCAGGTGGCGGGTGTTTATGGGAAGGCTGAAGACAAGTGGGATGTAGGTGTGTGTAAGAGGGCCTAGAACTTGACAGGGCTGGCTGAACGGTTGAAAAATATCCTGGGCCGGATTCTCCTCTCATTTTACATCCATTTTACACTGCTGTAGTCCATGGATTTCAGCAGTTACTCCTGTCCTATGCTGGTGTAATGGAGAGGAGACTCAGGCCCTCTCTTTCCTGTAAGCCACATTCTGCCACCCTTACTCACACTGAGCAATGTCTTGCTCCATAAGATGCCCTATTGATTTCAATGAGCTACTCACTGAGCTCTTAGCCTTTCCTCTCTGTAAGGGTGAAAGTATCTGGCCCTTTTCGACTAAGGAAAACTTACCCACTGGAGCAGAGGCATTCCCTATTTTGTCTAATGCAGCCCAGACCCCCACTGGTCTTAATTTACATTCTTTGCCCACCTGAGGAGCATTTTTAAAAACTATTTGAATCACACAACCATGGTACTTTTGGTGTATACAAGTTATATAACTGTATCTTGCATCAGTCCAAATATAAAATGTTTTGGCACTCATATCATTTTGGAGTCCTTAGAGATGCAGCACATGTCTGTTAGTGATAGTAAATATTTATTTCCCTATATAACTGAAGAATATTTAAGAATTAAATAGATTCCATGATGAGTAGGCATAAGCAGATAGATCCTTCAGTCAACAGATAGCTAGAACCAAGAGCATACACTGAATAAAAATATAATTTGCTAGCTGATTCCCTTAATTGGAGAACATTCTAAGCCATTTGTCAAAAAACTTGACAGATGTAGCCATTGCGATTTGCACCATGGCTCAAAGTGCAATAATGTTTCTGCCATTTGTCATCTTACACTCTTCAATCTTGCAACTTTGGAAATGAAGCTTTGGGTTTTATTTCCCTTTGCTTTCATATTGTTGCCATGAATTGGAATATTATAATTTAATACAATAATCCAACATGGAATTCAGTAGACATTAACAGCAACAAATGACAAATATTATTATGAAGTTTGTAAGAGTGTAATTGTTATAATGGTGGAAATGTTATTAGTAATAAAAGAAACAGATAAAAAATAAATTGAATACAATAAACACTGAGTTGACTCAATTCATGATAAGAGGAGTAGGGGCAGAGAGATGTTCAAAAGAGCTCTTTGTTGTGAGTCTGGAAAATATTTTGACTCAAAAGGAGCATCTGATTAGCAAAGTTAAATGAGATGAATAATAGGACAGCATTTTTGTGAATTCTTTTTCCAGCTGAAATTTGCCTCCACCATCTATAACAGTGATATGCTTTGCATAAAAGCAATTGAATATCATGGAGGGAGGGGCAGGAAATGACTGATATTTTAATATCAGAGTTATGTTCTCAGCACGATGCATGAGAAATAAGTTTCGTAGCTCACATTAATAGGAGCTATGCACTGCATACAAAATGTACTGCCAAGCCGTTTCTTTTTTTAGTAGGGCCCTGTAGCCTGCTTCTTTCTTTTCCTTTTTATATGTAGACAGGAAAAAATGCTTCATCACCTTTTTTTTTTTTTTTAAGAGGACAGAAAGTTCTTGCTAATATCTTTTTAAAATTACATGTTAAAATCTTTTTGAAGCCTGTTTTTTATCTTATAGTCTGCTCCAGTCCAGCCATTACTAAGTCTGCTGTGTTTCATCTCCCAAAAGTTTCAACTTTTATTTAAATGAAAAGTCATCTGCTAGGTTTTATGCAACCTGACAAAAAGACTGATTATGTCCTGCGGGTGGAGGTAGGAGAAAATGCCACTATAAGTACACTGGTTTTAATTAGGGAATTGGAAGTAAGGATTTTTTGTGAACCCAGGCCCCAAAATAAAATATTTGTCTTTTAACAAATTTTTTAAGACCTTGGCATTTGGATTTCAGTCCACCATGCAGTACTCATGAAAAGCAATATTTGTATCTAGTATGATAAACCAACAGGGGACTCAGCAGACTTAATAGTAAGTAATGAGTGACAAAGATTATATGGGAAGTTTGTAAGATACATCTGAGTAATTTAAATGTATTTAATAACCTTTCACAAAAGCTCAGAAGAGTGATGTAAACTGTAGTGGCACATATCTGAGTCCTCCCAGCCTGACCTGCCCTCCATTCATCACTGAGAGGCATCCTGACATCTCAGTTCCAAGTGCTGCCTTCTTCTGTGGATTACTCCATTCTTTGCTTGATCATTAATAGAGGTTGCTAAAACTTCTCGACATTATAAAATGCCTATAGCCTCAAGTATTTTTTTAACTACTCTAATGTTATTCTTAGTAAACAAGAAACCAGGTGGTTATTTGAAGAATTATTTGAATAACTGTTATGCATTTAAAAGTGATCCCTCTGATATCCTGTTAAACATGAACTCATCTTGTCTGTAAAATTAAATACACTATTAGGCACACTGTAAAACAAGGCCTCAAATGATTTCACTGGATGTCGAATAAAAGACAAGTGGATGGCAATGAGGAAATTAAATATGAATAAATTATATTGCAGAGTATTTTAAAATTAAAATGTTAACCATGCATTAATAGTACATGACTTTTTATGGCAGAAGTGTTTAAACTTCACTGAGACACTGTATCAACAGCAAAGTTAGCAGGTGTGGCGGTCGGAGAGGGGGAGGTTACACATGCACAAAGCTACAAAATGGATATGAAATGCAAGACACTGATGAGTAGAACCAAAAAGCATAACATACTTTTTCATGGTCATTTTTGCAAGAGTTATTTTACACTGCGAAGCCTAACTCTAGTGTCCTGTTCATGGGCCCTCATCAGTAAAAACGTAGGCCAGTTTTTTCAAGCTTGGGTTCTTAATGTTAGGCACCTAAGCTCATGTTTAGGCATTTAAACAAGTGCCTTGATTTTCAGAAGTGCTGAAAGCTTGCAGCTTTTAGTGACATCCGAGAGAGTTCTACATATTCAGCTCCTCTGAAAATCAGGTCTCTTGTTTACGTGCCCAAATATGGATTTATGTACTTATTTAACCTATAATTTAACCTATAATGTCTAACTCTTGTACTGGGGCAGTGTGAGTGACATCACAGAAGCCTCAAAAGGCATTTTTCTATGGTTTCTCCAAAAGGAGGGCTAAATACTGTGTTTTTGAATGAGAACCTATGATTCTACACAAAAGGTTGTGTCATCATAAAACTCCTGTTAATTTGAAGCTAATTTTTATTGCATTTTCCATTACCGTTATAACACTGGCAACCAGCAAAGGCCAGAACCAGATCTGTCATTTACAGGCTTTTTTTATATTAAATGTCCTCCCTTTTTTTTTTTCGGGACACTGAAAACCTGCCACACCAAACAGTAGCACTAAAGACTCCAATGTTACCAATCGAGTACTCCTATAAATGTTAGGTACAAAAAGGGAATCTGTACTGTGCCAGCATATGCTGGGTTTTAGTAGTACAATAGTGAAACAGAAGCAACACTGGGGCAGGGTAGTAAGTCAAAGAGCAGTAGTAACCATCCAAAATAGCTGAGTAACATGGAGGATGATGGTCTGTTCCCGCTATCTCATACGGACCGAAACACTGTTAGTTAATGATTACTTCTGTCATTTGGGGCAGGGCTGGTGGTGGTGTCTAGTTAGGGAGAAACTTAAAATATGAAGGCATAACATATAGTCTGCTCTATTGCTCCATGGTGAAAAGTATGCTCCTTCCTCTGTGGGGCAGAAAGGGGGCAGAATTGGTGCTTTGGTGGAGCCATGCAGTGGTGCAGGCAACTTGGGTGGCTCACACCTCAGCTCTGTAGGGCTTTTGTGCCCCTGTGCAAGTTGTGTGGGGAGCAGATCCACATGTCTTCCAACACTGTCTTCAGACTGGGGTGCCTTAAGGCAGGCTGGGGAAAATGCTGCAGACTCAGGCAGGGCTACAGTGGTGATCCTGGAATGGCTTCCCAGCCTGTGGGGAAAAGGGGAAAGGAATCTGAGTTGTTTGCCAAATTGGAGGACTTGGATCAGTTACTGGATAACCAACAGCCGTATATGCTCAGAGACAGTAATTGGCCCCACAGACCCCGGTACCTAGCGTGTGTGTAGAAAATGTCCAAACCTTTACACAGGGCAGACCAATAAGATTAAAATGTGGACAGCTCCAAATGATATATCAGAGTCTGGCTTATGGTTGCTGGTGACACCAGCGTTTGCTAACCTGAGTTAAGTCAACTTTTGTGAAGCAGTCGGGAGTGTAACAAAAACCATTTCAAACTTTATTTTGAAAGAATCTCAAGCATTGGGAACTGGTCATGTTCTGTTCATTGCAGCAGATGGCATCCCATTTGGTGTTTTTTAGCTTTTGTTTGCAGCTCAAAATTTTGTTTCTAGGGGAGTTGGGTAAATTAACCTATTTATATCTCTAAGCCACCAAGGGCCTGATCCAAAGTTCACCAAAGTCAATGGAAACTATGCCATTAGCTTCAATAGATTTTGGATCAGATTGTAGGTCTGCTGTTCTGACATAGCATTTCAGGATCTCTTCTAGTGAGGAGTACAATCCAGTCCTTTACGTCTGTATAGGGAATTTCCTGGCTGAAGGAGAAAAATTCTCTAATATTTTCTACATGGGCTAATAGTTAAAGCACAGCACTGTGGAATCAGGAGAGTAGGGTTTTACTCCCAGTTCTGCTGCTGGCTTTTTGGGTGACATATTGGACAAATCACTTAATCTCTTGTTGCCTCACTTTCCCCATCAGTAAAGCTAAGGATAAAAATAATACCTCCCTGGTGGAATTGGGGTTGAATTCATTAATGTTAATAGAGTGCTTTGAGGTGCTCAGAGAAAAGTTGCTATAGCAGTGCTAAGTATATAATCATTATTAGTAGTAGTTAATTTTATGGTAGCATCCACAGAGCCCTACATATTTCAGTGGGGCTTCATGCCAGCTCGGGAGTCCTGCTGCGCTGATCTCATTGCAGTGTCTGCGCACTGGGGCAATTTTAATTAAATCCGCATAACTGTTTGATCGGTTCAAAACATGGAACATGTTAATATTTTAAAGATTTACTTAGGCTCCAATATATATTAAACATAGATTTGTTTTGTTTTTCAACAAAACTTTTCAAACTGTTAATTTCCTAATGTAACTTAGTTACTGCTTTTTATTATTTCCCAATGGGTTTGTTGTTGTGCATCATCTGGCACAGTATCTGATCACTCAAAAAAATTGATGCATAGGCTACAGTATGTGTGCACATATTCCAGTTGTATTTTAGTCCTCCTAGTGGTCTTTTATAATAACAATAATGTAATCTTTATTTTATATACAGGAATATGAGGCATATAACACATTTCAGAACAGTTTACAGAATTAATAATGTGGCAACATTTCTATAATACATAAGACAAGACAAAAAATCTTTAACATATTTCTCCTACACGTTCACTGCAGTGTCAGGCCACCCCACCAATTACACATCACTAAATACACACACTATGAGTTGCATCATTCTGTCACTGGAGAAAACCCACAGAGAGGACAAGAAACTAAACAAGGTTCCCCTCAGTGAGTGTGTCACATACAACATCTAACAGCTATTTTAGCTGTGGTAGCTTTCTAGCTATGTAACCTGCAGTCCACTTCTCGGTGCCAACATGCTCTGCTTATTCCTACTGATGTTTCTCTGTGATGATTCTCTACAGCAGGGGGTGAAGGGTGTCTTCTACCATTTGGTTTTGTGTCTGACATGACTCACCTATTTCCTGCATGTCTCCTCTTGTCTCGGTCATTTCCCTGTGGAGTAAGCCAGATGAGTCACACATCCCAAGACTGGATCCTTGAGTTGCATGGCAAATATTAGATTACTCTATGATCTATATTTGTGTCCGCCCAGATGTATTTTAGGCCACTGACTACACTACTCAGACTACATTACTCAGTTACTAGCCTAACCAGCGCCACCACAAATACATGGCGGTTTTCTACTGGACTGCTATGTGCAAGGAGTCCAGAAACACATTGCTTCTCTTCTGCACCATGCATAAAGTACGCCTTATCATCCAGAGATGTGCTAGATACTGTATAGATTAAATAAAGAGACATGCTCCCTGACCCAAGCATTTTACATTCTAATATTGGAGATGATACTGTGAGTGAGAGCAGCTAATGAGAACAGGGATTGGGGAAGGAACCACAAGAGTTATGGTGACGTGGTTACAATGCATGCACACCTGAATGGTTCCTCTCAAGTAAAACTTGGTTTTGTCTGTTTAGATCAAATCACCTGTTGTAGAGGGCCTGGAAGAAATGATTGTTTAGGGGAGATTGGAATGAGTAGAAGGTAATGACTTGGTGGACCAGGTTTGGAAAGGGTTTTTGTTGCGTGAGAAAAGGTATGGAGATGATACTGAGAAAAGGAAATCAAGGGGGCATCAAGACAGGCATTACTGACATTCCATTGATTTCAGCAGCGTATCAGTGGGACATAACACAGGAGAAACAGCAGTGGGAGTCCAGGACATGTCAAAGTTGTAACAGAAAATCATTAAAGCAACAATGATTTATAGATAAGGCTGAAATGTGGCTCCTGCCAGGAACTCTCCTTGACTGGTCTCTGCTGTTTCCAGTGCGCCTAGGAAAACATATCAGAATGGTTCCCTGTCCATCTTTTTTGGAGCTCCCCTCTTTGCCAGTTTGTGACAGATTGGTGGGTTGTTACCCTCCTCTTTCGTAACCTCTTGTGCCATACCCGACCACAGTGGCAAGGTTTGTTGCTCTTTACTCTCTCTCTCCCCAACACATTCTTTACCCTCTCCTCCCCTTCCCCCCTCCAATTATTTCTCTTTTTTTAAATTTTGATTTCAAAGGGTTTTTTTTCCTTTTTTCCATTCCTCTCACCTGATTGATCCCTATGCTCCTTTCCTCATTCTTCATCAAGTTACATGGTTCTCATTCTGCTTCTGGTGGGAGGTGTCCAGAATGAGGCTGGACCACATGCTTTTGCAGCTGAGCTCTCTGGTGTTGTGAGTGCAAAACCAAACCTTGGGTAAGTGAGCTACTTCCTGAGCCAGTACCCCTATTCACTTAAGCTGCTTCTGTGGCAATGTCATTCAGGGTTCCTGCAGGTGCAGAGAGGGAATATGGGTTCCAAGGAGCTCCCCACAGCATGTTTACAGTGCCAAGTCAGAGTGGGTGCAGTTTCCCACACCCTCCCAGACTTGTCTGGCACCACTAATGGAGCCCAGGCCCAAGATGAGAAACACACGCTTATGGCAAATTTCAATCTTAACCATGAATTTCTTGGCATTTAAATTATGAATTTTCTTGGCTTGATTGTTTTTCATCAGTGTCATAATTCTTAGTGTAAATTTTGGTGAGTGACTTAATAATACATTGTTTTACTTACCTAATTCAGATAGAGATTTATATGATTATTGCCTGAGTATAAAGTCTTTTTCAATAGGAGGGTTGTGGGTTTTTTGTTTGCTTCCAGTAGAATAACAAGTTATTTTATTATTCAAACCGGACTTACTTCATGCTGTTTTCAATAAGATATTTAATAAATATGTAAATTTAAAAATTAATTTACTGCATACGTTTGGCAGTGTGACTTTTGAACTGACAAAAGTTTGATGGATTGTAAAATTATCCCCCTAAAAATCATCAGACATAGTAAACAGAATTTATCAACCTGTGGTAATTTTACAGCTTTTTCTTCATCTTATCTTCTGTTAGGATCTCACTTAAAATTGATTATAATGCAGTGTATTTCTAGAGCCATAATTCATTCATAGATTAATTAGATTTTAGGTTAATATCCCATCATAGTATGGGACACGAGCCAGCAGAGTGTTTTCCAGTTGTTACAGAGCTGCAGTAGAGAAACCTTGATTATTGTTCCCATGTGACTTAAACCACCAAGACTAATCACTAATCAAATTCAAACCACATAAAATGGAACATCCTTCATAACATTTATTTTCTAGCTTGTTTATACTATGAGCTCTTTATTGACACAACCAGCTAGACTGAAATATACTTTAAAAAGTGCAAAAGTAATTTCTCCCCTTACTTAAATCTGGTGGGTTTTTTTCCAGCCTTGACTGTTCTGGTTTTTGTGTGTGTGCCTCTGTGGCTTCTGCCCCTCCCTTCCCACAAATTTTCTGGGCTATAGGACAAGTAAATTGGTTGCAGGGAATTAAAAAAAGTGTATGTGAAATATACTTATGTACAGGGTTTGACTGCTGATGGATAGAGGAAAAGGTTTCAATATGGACAGTGCGATTTCTGTTTTTGTTTGGTTCCAGTCATCTGAAGAAGTGGGTTTTTTACCCAGGAAAGCTTATGCCCAAATAAATCTGGTAGTCTTTAAGTCTTTAACTCCTTGTTGTTTTTGTGGATACAGACTAACATGGCTACCCCCTGATACTTGACTTCCTCATTTACTTTCTACTCACCAGTCATGATTTTATAGACCTCTAACATATCCCGCCTTAGTTTTCTCTTTTCCAGGCTGAAAAGTCCCAGTCTTATTAAGCTCTCCTCAATGTTGCCTTTCCATTGCACAGGTCAGAACAAGTTATAAATAGAGTGCATATGCTGGGGCGGGGGGATACACTTCCATTGAGGATTTGCGTGGGGGGGGGGGGCAGGTGTAGCCAGTTTGGGGAGATATGGGAGCCTGGCCAATGGAACCATGAATATGCAAATTCTCCAGATAAACACTTTACCTGCACATTGTAACTTTAAGACCTGAGATGGAGGGGAAGTGAGGAGATTCTTGCTCCCATGAACAACCCCCAAAAAAGCCTCTTAATTTTGACTTGGTAGTGTTTACTGGCAAATCCTGCTTCCACAAGTGCAGGTGTGAAGGGCCTGCTGGCAGTGAAACCAGTGTAATTCTGTTGCCCAAGGAAGGTAGGATTTTTTAGGGGAGCCATGCTGTATATGCATGCTGCCTGTATGACATGGAGTCTCATTATGCAGAGGCTTCCTGTGCAGCAGTACACAAGAGGGTGTTTGGAAATGAAGTAGGGTGAACTGGTGGATATGGGCAGATCCTGTGTTCCCTCCCCCAGTCCCCTTACACAGAGAGCATGCAAGGGCCATAGAGGCTGTCCCTAGAGTTGCCAGGTGTCTGGTTTTCGGCCGGAACACCCAGTCAAAAAGGGACCCTGGCAGCTCTGGTCAGCACTGCTGACTGGGCCATTAAAAGTCGTGTTGGCAGCACTGGCAGGCTCCGTCCCAAGTTCCTGGGAAGTGGCCGGCATGTCGCTCTGGCTCCTAGGTGGAGGCGCGACCAGGGGGGCTCCGTGTGCTGCCCCCACCCCAAGCGCTGGCTCCACAGTTCCCACTGGCCAGGAACTGCAGCCAATGGGAGCTGCGGGGTCAGTGCCTGTGGGCATGCAGAGCCCCCGGGCCACACCTCCGCCAAGGAGCCAGAGAGACATGTGGCCACTTCCTGGGAGCCGCCTGAGGTAAGTGCCACCCAGAGCCTGAACCCCCTCCCACACCCCAACCTCCTACCCTGGCCCTGAGCCCCCTCCTGCACCCAAACTCTCTCCCAGAGCACACACCCCTTCCACACCCTGAACCCTTCATTTCTGGTCTCACCCAGGAGCCCGCACCCCCCATCCCAGAGCCTGTACCCCCTAGCACACCCCAAACCCCTGCCCCAGCCGTGAGCCCCTTCCCACACTCTGAACCCCTCACCCCAGCTGGGAGCCTCCTCCTGCACCCCAAGCCCCTCATCCTCAGCCCCACCCCAGACACTGCACCCCCAGCTGGAGACCTCACCCCTCCTGCACCCCAACTCCTGCCCCAGCCCAGTTAAAGTGAGCGAGGGTGGGGAAGAGCGAGCGAGGGAGGGAGGGAGGATGGAGTGAGCAGGGGCAGGGCCGGTGGTGGGGCAATGGTGTTCAGTTTTCTGCAATTAGAAAGTTGGCAACCCTAAGCTATTCCAGCAATTTAAATGGAGTATCTCCTGCGAATCGTTTCTACAGCCATGTGAGGAAGGGTGCTCTCTTTCTTCCCTCTACACATCTCCCAACATAGTCAAACTACTTGTGCTAGGCACTGGGGTGGGGATGTCCCCCTGAGTGTATAAACACCTGCTGCTTTTCATAGCAAGGAGAGGAGGACTTTATCTGCACAGTCTCTTCATTGTGCTGACTGCTACTGATGCTGCCACTTGAAAACTGCTATTTCTACTTCTGCTGCTTCTGCCTCTTTCCCATTGGGTCAGGTGGTGCCCTCTGGATGTTCACAGGCTAACATGAAGAGAATCTAGTTCAGATGCCCAAAAGGGAGGGTTATTAGAGCAGAACATCATTACCTACCACCAGTTACTCTCCACTACTGAGTCTTGAAGGAGACATTGTACAGTGGAATCCCATTTTCCATCAGTACACTGGGTTACTAACACTCAGACAATAAAGGACTCAGACATAACTGGAGAGTGAGGGGAGAAATTTCTTTGTAATTACCAGAATAAATAGAAAGCCAAAGGTGGAACATGAAGACAGGCAAGTGTGTGACTAATGCTTATGAAAAATCATTTGAGAACAGTTCAGCCTTATGAAAAGATGACTCCTCTCATGGTGAGAGTCATTAAAGATTATATGTCGTATGTGCCTGATCCTGCTACCATTGGATTCCATGGGAGTTTTGCCATTGGTATCTATGTGGCAGGATCAGGCCCCCTAAGAGCCATATTGTGAATTATCTTGTTAAAATAACTTGGTTGTTTGAACTAGTTTTTACAGTTTCATGCCTCATTCAGTTCTAACCAAAGTCCTAGTTTTAAAAAGAAATCAATTTTAACAAACGCTAATTTCGGATTAAATAGCCAGGATATCCCCATTTTATCCCTTCCCTGTTTAAACTACCAAACAAACAGGCTTTCATGGCATATGCACCTCTACAGAACAGAACCCCGGATATTTAAATACTGTACACTGAATACAAAAACTGATTAAGAAGGTAAAGGGTGAAAGCATTTAGCTTAAGTGTGCAGGGTTTTCACTAAAATGGTGTTCAATGGGTTATCACTGGCAATGTAAGGCTAACGCTAATTCTGTTCAGAGGTAGTATTGAACTTTATATGGTTTTGTAGAGTAAGATAACTGTAAGTAACTTAGTTTGGCCTTTCAGTCTGAAATATTTTACTGTAATTTTTCCCTTTACTGGAAAATCAGAATCATTTAATTACTTAACTCTCTCCATGAGTAATAGTAAATTGATTTCTGAAATGCAAAGTTTATCCTGTGTGTCTTGTATTAATTGTCACTCTCTCAAATGCTAAAATCTGAAGTTTCAGCCTCCTTTTCCACCATAAATATTTGTTCTTTAATTCTAGTGACGAGTCTGTGATTGAAGTTAGCATCGCAATTATCTACTGGATTTCCTCCATGAGAAGCAGAATTGGTGATTCCATGTCTGCTGACAGTTTGTGGCCTTGCTTACTCTCTGGAGAAAGCAGCAGTGTTTTGCTTTTTTAACTTCTCTGGTCACAGTTGTCTGAGTACCTGGTTATTGTTATGTTGTTGCTGCCATCTTTTTCTACTAAATTCCACTCAAATTATCCTCTCCTCGACCACTGTCAAACACACTTTGTTCATGTACAGTTCATGCATCCAGTAGCCATCATAGAATTGGAAGGGACCTCAAGAGGTCATCTAGTCCAGTCCCGTGCACTCATGGCAGGACTAAGTATTATCTAAACCATTCCTGACAGGTGTTTGTCTAACTTGCTCTTAAAAATCTCCAATGATGGAGATTGCACAACCTCCCTAGGCAATTTATTCCAGTGCTTAACTACCCTGACAGTTAGGAAGTTTTTCTTAATATCCAACCTAAACCGCCCTGGCTGCAATTTAATACCATTGCTTATTGTACTATCCTCAGAGGTTAAGGAGAACACTATTTCTTCCTCCTCCCTGTAACAACCTTTCATGAACTTGAAAACTATTATCACGTCCCCTCTCAGTCTTCATATGGTGCCATGGGAAAACAGCCATCCTCGTAATACTTTGGCACACCCAGTTTCTTACCTGATCAGGAACGTTTCAGAATTTGAAAATCTTGGATACTAAAAATAGGCAAAACTTTGAGGAGAGAACGAAGGGTTGGGAATATCTAATCTAGTTTATATGTAAAAAGTCTGTTGTATCACCAAAGAGATAATATTGCTTGCTAAACTGTCAGGGTAATACTGGTATGTAATTATTGCTGTTGTAATGCCTACATTTCTAGGTGCAACCTCATACTGGGCACAGTATTCATTTTGAGTAACTGAATCCACTTAATCCCTTCTTAAAAGCAGATATATATCTAGCCGTATTATGAAAATTGTGTTTTTAGACACATAAAGCTCTATTCACTAGGCAGTGTCTTTTACTTTCCACATCATACAAGAATTCAAACCACCGATAATACAGCTCTCAGCTCCACAGCAAGCTATTTATTCATCAATAGCCATTTTGTCCAGGTCTGCAGGTGTGAGCCATGCAGAGCTCATGCTAATGAGCTTTATTTCCCCTTAGGTAATATATTTACAATTTAGAAGGGCCAAAAATATTCTCCTTGTCACGAAAAATTAAATATTTATGTAGAACGTTACTCCCCTATCCTAGAAATGGCATGCAAGTTTCTGGTTCTGTTGACAGTATCATCAAGCTACACATAATACCATATGTAAATTACTTTCACCTAAGTATATATTGTTTTCTCATAAAATGATGAACAGATCAATAATTGCACAAATACTCCATATCAATGCAATTTTTCCTTGAGTCAGGAAATAGAGGGCTTCTTTATTATTTATCTTGAAAGTCTGATGGGGTTCCTTTGAGAAGGTCATTGTCTGCTACAGCAAAATAATCATGGGATTTCTGTTCAAGCAGGAAAAAGAAAAATGATTCATTATTTCAAAAATTATTTTACCGTCAGTCTAGAAAATAGATGAAAGCTTCTGACAATATATAAGGGAGAACAAGGCTTAACTTATTATTTAAGGTTACGCTTTAAAGAGAAAAAAGTTCAAACATTACATTTTTAGCTCTGCTGTAATATAACAGAGGTCATGCAGTTACAACTTTCACCTTTGTAGTTTCCTGGATGTGATTGTACCACTATTTTCACTGTAGAGCTTTACCTGTCCACCTAATGTTCTCATCCATTTGGCTAAATGAGATCTGGAGACTGTTCACTTTCTATTGAGAAACTACCACTGCATTCTGTCCCTTTCTGTCTGTCTAATGGAAAACTACTGTACCTCAGCTCAACGCTAAACTGAACCTTTTCATACCACACCTGGCTTTGCAACACAAAATGCTATGGCCCTGAACCTGATCTCACTTACAATGGTGTTACAGTTGTGTGAGTCCATTGATGTCACTGGAGTTACTCCTGATTTACACCAGTGTAACTTTGATCCGAATCCAGCCCTGTGTCCTCAAAACACCTTTTTATAAGAGGACACTGCATAGATATTAAAGGTGTCCTACGGAGCATGCAATATGGTAGTTTGTAATAAATACAGTAGTGCATCTGTGTCTTTTACTGCTTAATCCTATTGTATAACAAATGCAAAGCAGTTATTGTAACAACTACGGGACATCTAGATTGATAAAACTCTGAATTTAAAATGATAAACAGTTACAGACTGTGAAATCAATATGACCTTGGATACACACAGGCGAAGTAACTTATGGAATTAAAAAATGTAAAAAGCTAGAAAATTGTTTTGCCTTGTGGTGTAGTTTTAAATAATAATTTTAAAAAATCAAAAGCAAGCATACTTGATATCTCCTATTAGGGATTAGATCTGAAATGAAAGACCTTGAGTTATACAATTAAGTATTGATTTTGTTGATCTATATTTAATTCTCATCGCAATTTAGTTGTTTTTACACAGGAGTGTTTTGCAGCTATACTTCACTTGGAGCAATGTTCCTTTTACTTTTGTGATAATCTAAAAACTAAATTGCTCAGGGCATGCGAGACAAAAGTAAGGTTTATTTTATTCTAGTGTGTAACTGACTCTGAGCGCCTTAAACTACTGTTTAACTAAACTTAGAAGGATGCAAAATGCATTTACACTACAGTATTTTCCTTGCTAATTTGGGTCTCAGATGTACCTTACAGGCTCAGTCTGGCTAGGAAGCAGTGCCTCGCTACATTACACAATGGTAGCTCCACCAGTATATGGTAGGAGTGGACTTCTCAGCAGCAATAGCTTTGCCGTCACCCCACCCTTCCCTGTCCCAGTTTGCTAGCCCTAGTCCTGGTGCTGTTCAGGTTAGCACTAGGACTGCAATTGTGGCTTGTCCCTGAGCATATCGGGCACAAGGAGAAGAGGCTCCTTGCACCACTGCCCAGCCATAATCTGGCCCTATGACTTTTTTAATTAGAAAGTGCATCATAAATTCTTTGTTAGTAAAATAGAAATATTCAATGTATATGTCCAATACTTAAATGTGCATGTAGGTTAGCTTTGTTTTCTTAATTTGTTGCACTAAGGTATTTTATTACATTAGTTTTGGGTCTTAGCTAAACCCATTAGAATGTAACCAAAATGAAAAAGTATTCTGATTCATGACTGCAGTATATCTCCATGTAGACTCATAGACTTTAAGGTCAGAAGGGAGCATCATGGTCATCTAATCAGACCTCCTGCACATTGCAGGCCTCAGAACCTCACCCACCCACTCCTGTAATAGACCCCTAACCTCTGGCTGAGTTACTGAAGTCCTCAATCATGATTTATAGGCTTCTAGTTACAGAAAATCCACCATTTACACTAGTTAAAATCCGCAAGTGACCCATCCCCCATGCTGCAGAGGAGCAATGTAAGTTGCAATCAATGTAAATTGATTCCTAATTAATGTGTGTAGTATCTGGACTAGGTTCTCTCCTCCTCCTCCTCCGGCAACTGTATACCACTCTCAGGTGGTGGCCGGCTGAGGATTCCTGTGGACATGGGGAGCTCTCAGCTGATGTAAAGTGGAAAAGCCAGCTTCTGTGGCAGTTGCCCCCCCTACACACATACACACACTAATATGGGGTGTCCTGGGGTGAGGCACAGCATGCCTGCACAACACCAATTCACAATTGTAGTATGGTCCCATTGTGCTCATAGCCAGTTGGCATTAATTAGAGGAGCCTTGAGCCTTGATGCTGCAAAGGTACCATAAGAATCAAGAAGGCTTAAGTTGCTCCCTGATGACACCTTCTGTACTGACTGTATCTTGGCTCAGGACACAGTCTGTGCCTGTATCTATTGAATTTTCATCTGGGTGAATTTAATGCTTGTGAAAAGGTGCTGGGTTGATCACCTTGGAGGATAGACCAGTCCGTCTACCTCAGAACAGGTACGGCATTGTCAGCAGCAGTTCTCCTCACTGAACCTGCCTTGTGCCTTGGCCCTCAACGGGGAACCATGTTTTAAGTGAGAATGCAGTTCAGTTTCCATTTCCGTTCCTCTACTCATATCACCAACTGTGGTGGTAGGAATGCTTGTTCCCTGACAGTTAGATTGACCACTGACTAATTTCACATAGTCAATTAGACATGTTTCTGATAGTACTGACTTTCAGTCACTACTGACCTGGACCAGATTTGATTTGAACTAGTGAGCTACAGGTTCTAAAGGCTGTATATATCATTACCAAATCCCTGAGCCAACCAATTTCCCAAGATACTATATATATATCTGATATCCCACTGAAGGGCCCTTATCATCAGGAGAAGATACTGATTCTTTCATGTGAGAACTGACACTAAAAGTGCATTAGTAAATTAATGACTTAAACATGAGCAAAGCTAACATCTTTGAACCAAAGTCTGTTCCTTGTTACACCTGTTCTACTCCACTGAAGTCAGTAATAGATCTAAATGCAGGTAACTGAGAACAGAATTTGACTGTCTATAATTTATCAACATATCCTAATATTTATTATTTTGTGATTTCCTTTTGTTTCATACAGCAGCTTTTGTAAGCTGCCATGAAAACTAAGAAATATAATGTTTTCTGTATCCAAATAGTCTATATTTTGTATCCTACTGGTATTCACCTTCTGTAACTACTGAATAGATTATTAAAGAACAAAGGGGATTCTTTCTTGATAATAAAATAATGCATGTTAGCCTTTACAAAGTGGATATGTAAGTTATTTCATTATCATAAGACAGGAACAGTTCATTGTCTGCAAAGATCCTCACAGAAATTATTGTGCTTAAATCTTTTCTGTGTGGGGGAGTTTTATATGTAATTGAGTTTACTTCCAGAATTATAATTAAGGAAATATCATATTGTAACTTTTTGCCCACGTGTATTAAGAATTATATTACATGACTTCTTATTCCAAGGTCAGCATAACGTATTAATATGATATGCAAACACAGTTCTCTTGCAAATTAAACTGTGGGGGGAAGTTCTTCTTAATGAATTTGTCTAATACATTAGTATGATTCCCTTAATTGTTCCTACTCCCACACCCAAACCTCCCAATTTACATTTCCTTTATATACTTGCTGTTATCTGAAGATTGTCTTAGGAGACTAGCGATATCTGGTGTTTTTTCTTAAAGCTCCAGCTCCTGGAGTAATGGTATTACATGAGAATCTCCACTCTCTCTTTTCTAAAAATGTTTCTAGTCCTCATGGTTACAGAATGAGGCTTGTAAACATGAACCGTAATACCACAAAACCCAGTGGCAAATAAAAATAACACAAAATGTATTATTGTAACAAAACAAAACAAAAAACAAAAAAAGAGAGGGGTGGGGTGGTTTAATCCAGTCTCATGATTTTGGGAGCCTGACTCATGATGGCTGACTGCTTGGGGTTGGCAATACTGAACACTGTTCAAAGGAGAAGGAAACCCAGAAAAGGGAGGCATTATGTATTATACAAAGTGGAAACAGTACATCAGCATCAGCTGAAAGGAAAGGTACAAAAATACTTTGCATATCATCCCAACTCTATCAGTAATTCCCACATCTTTGCTCATACAACATATTGTAGTAATATGTTAGAGAAAAGAAAACCCAGCCCATCTTCTGTCTTTTATCAGATGAAACCATTGACCTTGGCATTAATACATATATAAAAAGGCAATCATCTATCATAAAATATCTTTAACTTATTCCTGAAAACAAATGCCTTTGCCTCAGTTTCAGTAATAAACATTAAGTGAGAGAATGATGACCTTCCATTCCTTTTGATCACATGTGTTCCAACTGTCAGGAACACATGAAACATCTTTTCCACCCTTCCTAGTTCCCTTTGTATAAAGGTAGGAACTATATCCACATAAGACTTATGTGTAGCAAATTTAAAATTATGAGCATCCATTGCAGTATATTCAGTATATTCAGTTTTCAATGCTGGGCACTTCAGTTTTATTTGGTTCAATGATTTTAGTTAAAATTTGGTGTGGATACCTTTCTTCCCAATAATTTATTTAGTATAGTTTATTTGCTGTGACCCCCCCAGATTAAATACCTTAACAAGGGTGTGATTATATTGATGTACTATTTTATATTGTACTTGCATAAGGTTATAAGCTATTGAGGTTCCAGGTACATAGAATATACTACTCAGCTAACTGCGTGTCCACCACTGTGACTTACACTATCTTTCAGCCCATCCAGAGTTTTTGTTGTTATTTTAACAGTGTACAATACACTATCAGAAATAGCCCTGTGCAGTCAGTCCATACATACATTCTAGCTCTTGCCAGCAAATAAAGGATGAAATCCCCCATTAAAACTAATGGGAGTTTTGCCATTTATGTAATAGATGCAGGATTTCACCCAAAACCTCATGTTTATCCCTCCATGTCTATGTCCAAACATCCCCATTTAATTTATCCAAAGCAAAGCTGAAAGTTGGAAACAAAAAACAAAAAAAAGGCCATGTAACTCAAATTTAGAAATCAATAATTCATTTAATAAAATATTTAAGATTTAGCTAGTCTGTAGGACAAAAGGCACTATGTAAGTGTTTTAAAGGTGGTATGCATACGGATCACTTCATTCAGCCTACACTGGAATATGGTATCTGTTCTGTGTCAGTAACACTATACAGCATTGTTTAAGGGAAGGGAAGAACTTTGAAAACTGAAATTACAGGGAATTTTAAGTGAGTGGACTGTCCACGGTAACTTCCAACATTTGAATTTGTCTGGAATACTGGGGATTACATCCCTCCTCTTTCAGAAAGTACTGTGAGATCAGTGGTAAGGACCACAGTTTTGTGTCTCATCCAAAAAAATGGTACTAGCAGTAATACAATTCCCCTTTAAAATATGTCAGGGCATGCGTTCACTATTGGACCAAAGAGAAGAGTCCCACCTACTATGTCACCAACATTACTGCTAGTGTCATTTAAAGTTTTCTGAAAGGTCTCATCCAAGTTCTAACCTGGGCAGCCACATTAAGCCTGTAAGATCTGACAAGTTCACAATCTAAGCTGGCATGGCTTCGTGCCCCCCCCCCCTTTACATATTTAGCCATGAAAAATAAGCACTCTCCTCTATCTAATCTGTCTTCCCATTGCCCAAGATCTCTAGGGTTAAATAAAAATGGCAGGAAGAAAGCCTGATGTATTTTTAACCTTCATATTTTCCACAAACCCTGATGACTAGTTAAAATTGTGTGTTTAATCACCCAGGATATCCTGGTTCTAGTCGCGCTGTACTCTTGGGTGAGCCTAAACTATCCATCTAAACCAAGTAACACTGTTTGTTCTTGGATTGCCAATAGTATATTGATCCAGTCATTGCTGCCTAATACTATTACTGAAAATGAGGAATGACCCTAACTGGGAGAGCACACCTCATTTAACAATGGATATTTAAAAAACTTGGCCCCCTAGGTCTCCGAGTCCCATCAAATGTGGAATGTTATTTTTTGATAATATTATCTGTAACATGAGTTGGTAACATAAGATAAAAAAGACTGTATGTGAAAGACAGGTCATTTTTATTGAACTTCTCCCTAAACAGCTGATAAACTAGTCTTGAAAAGATCTTTGAAAGTACCTGTAGCCAACAAAGAGATGCAATTACACTTGTATAATACTACTGTGATTTTTTTAATATAATGTGCTACTACATTGTCCAGTGTTTCATTTGGTGCAGTTTCAACAGAATTACAACACTTCCCAAAGTAGATCTAGCCAATATCTGATTGATTCTGGTCTGTGGGGATTGGATCAGTTCAGTGTAATTTCCTCTCTTGTTGCTTTCATTTCTATTAGGGAGGCTTTTGGTTCATGGAAATCGATAGCCTTACACATGCAAAATGTTAGGTTATTTTTTAGTAAGTTTCATTTGTGCCTGTATCATACGGAAAATATATTTTCCCCCTCGGAATATGTGCACTCCATGTTAGTTATTTGGCAGACTCCAAACTCAACTCATAGACAAATATTCATTTACCCTTACAATAAATAAATAAATAAAGTGTGACGAGGGAAAATGTAAATTACTATGAAGAGGCTGAAGATATTTTACACATACAAATTCCAGAATCTGCCACATAAAATGTAAATTGGACTTAACTGTTTTGCAAATTGAGTCCTATTTGTCTCAGCAGAATCAGTAAAGCTATGATTTAACCCCAAAATGGACTTTATTATTCCATTTAATTATACTGGAGGATTTAGGTACAAGCCTCTAACAATCTATTCCTTTAACACTGTGAATGTTCGACAAACAAATAATTGACTGTGTACATAGGATAGCTTTATTTTTGTAAGAAATATGTTTCTAATATTTTCCTTACTTATTACAGAAATTGAAACAAGCTGAAAAAACAAGGGAAGATTCTGAGACTAGATTATCTAAAATTTCCCTGGAGTCTCTCAATAAATTTAACAGCAATAATGTCATTTTATTAGAAAAAGAGAAGAATTGTCTGAACAAGGTTGAAGGACAAAAGGAAGAAAATGGAAAGAATGAAGAAGCTTCTTTAAATAGCTCTGATAGGCATGGGGTAGACAATTTAGAATCTTTGAGTGATTCTTTATATGATAGCTTCTCATCCTGTGCCAGCCAAGGCTCTAATGATGTATAAAGACACTTTCCAGTGGGCTAAGAATGGAGCACTTAAGGAACTGAGGGGAAAAAAAGAAAGGGACAACTGCTGAAAAACTTTATCCTAAATTGTTGGATTCACAGAAGGGTATTTCCTGACTTATTTTCATGACACAGCAATAAGGAAAGATAAGACTGCATTTATTGTGATGCATGAGCCTGAAAATTGAACGCAAAAGCTGTTATACAAAATGTCTTAATTTTGCACTTTTTTATGAATACTTGTACAGAAGTTGTAAATTTTTTTGAAAAAATATATTTGTAGGGAAAAAAAGCAATAAATATTAAATGGTGCCATGCTCCTGAAATGACAGATTACTAACTTTTAAAAGTTGATGTTAATATTAACAAGCAAAGTTAGTGGATTTTTTTAAAGAAAGATTTATAATTGTTCTAGTCTTAAAACTGTATGTAGAAACACTGCTTTAAAATAAACTTGAGCCTGCCAAATTGTCTGTAATAAACCTTCTTGGACCATTTTACAACATACACTTTGTAATTTTTTTTTTATTTTAGTGCAATTTCACATAAGATTTTCTAGGGATATGTGCATTTTAGTTGGTGTAATTCCTTAACATGTATCTATTGATACTTCAAGAGGGTTTTGATGTTTGAGACAGTACGAGAATGGTTGGAATCAAATACCCAGATCCTACTACTACTTGTGCATCTGAGCAGCCCACTGAGTTCATAAAGAATGAAGTTACTCATGTGCATAAGTGTTTGGAAGATCAGGGTCAAAGTGATTTGCCATTTGACTTCAATGGGAGTTTTGCCTGAGTAAAGGATTGCAGGATCTGGACTTTATTTCTAACTGCAGTATTTACTTTTATAGTTTACCTATTTCTCTTTCCTCTGTAACCATTTAATACGAATTTCTGAATGTGGTATGTTGATTTTTCCCCCTCAGACCACCTTGATTTTAACTCCATCTAGGAATCCTGGAAAACTGAAATACAATTCATATTTGTGATAGAAACTTTTGTAAAACTAAAAAAAATGTTTTTGGTGCTAACAACTCTTAATTCAACATATCTTTTTCCTATAAAGACTTTATATGTAAGGGGAAGTCTATTTCAAAGGTTATGTGTATTTTTTCTAGTTGTGAAGTATTTATAACTGCATTTGTACAGCAATCTCTCTGTAAACTCGGTATATTTGGGATATTTCTAGACTCTACTGTTTCTTTAGCAAATACCTGTTAATCTTTATGATATTGTATGATCAGTGTTATTTTGTTAAAATACTTTGTGCAATTTGTTACATTTTAATTTTGTTATTTTAAGTAATAATGTCAGACTTAAACTTGCATTGTCCTTTTGAAACTTATTTCTAAATAAAGTTCATATCACAGTTACAGGAATGGTTAAAGATATATATTTTCCCAGGGACAAGTAGTCCATGTTGGGGTTAATTTGTTAAATGAGATGGATTCACGAATTAATGGTCCAAGAAAATATCATTGCTTCAAGCAAAGCCAAGGAAGCAATGGGAAGCAAATAAAATAACAGAAATATTTTGAATAAAATAACCAATTCTATGATACCCTATGCATGCAAAACATTGTGCAAACCATTTCCCTTCTCCAATCAACTAGCCCTCGCTGCTCCAGAAATAATAAATGTGCAGCTGGAATTCAATCATTCAAATGAATTCTCGACATGGCAACTAAAAAGTAATTTAAGCTTAATTCAAACCTCTCTGCTTGCAGACAAGATTGTGACTGATCAAAGGGAAGCATGTGGGTTGCCGAAGGATGAGGCTGGGGAAGGAGGCATGATGCAAGGCGCAAGTTGTAATGGGCTGTACAATGAAAACCATCATTTTACTTCAACTAGTTCTTCATCTCACAAATGAAGTTCGCAGCGGATTGTAGGCATGAAAGGCACCGCCACGGGGGGTGGCCCCAGTAGCCTCCACTCGCTTCCACGTTATGCCAGACGAGAGCTGGGAGGGGGCAGCCACTGAAACGCTCCTCGCTGCGGCCCGTGTGGCGGCACCTTTGGGGGGGGAGGGTGCTGCCCTGCCCCAGCTCCAGCTCCGCCTGGCGGCCGGCTCAGCTGGGAAGGCGCTTTATGGCTGCAGGCAGCGCTTTCCAGGGAGTCAACACGCACCCACCATGGCACGGGACCGCTGGCTCCTCAGCAGACAGGGCTAGGGGCACGAGGCGCGCTCAGCCGGCGGGGGGGCGGGCATGCTCCGGAGCGCTGCGAACTACTGCACGCGGGCACCGCCCCGGGGGGGGGAGCGAGCCTCCTCCTGCACGGAGCGAGCCGCGCCGGGTCACAGCTCCGCTAGCCAGCAATGAGCGTGCCCCCTCCTCCCCCCGAGCCCGCTCGCCCCCCACCCGGCCGAGGCCTCCCGCACGTTCTCGACGGGCACGCGGCTGTGCCCCCCCCCCCCGCCATTAAAGAGGGGTGTGAGGGCGAGAGTAACCCGGACCAAAGCCTTTCGGGGGGGAGTTACCCTGCAAGACAGAGCAGAGAGGCCCCTTCCTCCCACACACCGGTGGATGGGTTGGGGCAGAGCCCCTCCCCCCCCCACCTCCGCTGAAACACAGGTGGGGAGGTTAAGGGCAGCGCCTCCCCAACACACACTGGGGGGGGGGTTAGGGTCAAACACCCCCCCCCCAACACACAGGTGGGTGGGTAAAGGTCAACGCCCCATACACACACACTGGGGATTAGGGTCAGAGTCTACACACACACACCCCACCCACCCCTAGGTAACTTAGGGACCGAGGCCCCCTACACTGGTAACCTCCCCCATGCCAGGGGAGGCGTTGGGGGTGAGAAGCTGGAGGTTCGTGACCGCTCCGCCCGGGGCGGGGGGGGCGGTGACCTCCCGGCTGTCCCCACGGGTCCCTGCTGTGTGGGTGGCGGGCAGCCGAGCCCCTGCCGCCTGGGAGGTGTGTGCTGGTTAAGGGCAGAGCCCTCCCTGCAGACACACGGGGGGGGGGGTGAAAATGCAGAGCGGGGGACCGAGCACCCCTGCAAGGAACCCCCCCTCCAACGGGGGAGAGGGGCGGGGGGGGGGGGAAGAGAGAGTGTCTCCCTACCCTTCCCAGACCGCGTGGGGCTGCAGCGCAGGGACAAAGCCCCGCAGCCCAGGATGGGGCAGGGGCAGAGCCCGACCCACCGGCCAGTGTGTATCAGTAGCTCAGCGCCTGAGCCCCCACCGCCTTGGGGAGGGGCTCGGCTAGGTAGTGACCCCCCCACACACACGCATTAGGGGCAGGAGCGGGAGCCCGTTCCCAGGGGCGGGAGGGGGGGTCTCTCGATCAGCGCGGGTGGGGGGGTGGGAAGACTCCCCCAAGAACTTTCTCCCTCCCCCTTTCCCGAGTGTGCCGGGAGGGCCCCTCTCCCCTCCCCTGTCACATGGTGCGGGGGAGGGGGGGCAGAGGGAGACTTTTCTCTCTCCGACTCCCCCCCAGCTCCGGCCAGTCTCCGCTCCCAACTCCTGGAGGCAGCGCGGAGCCGGGCGGGCGATGCGGGCTCCCGGAGCTGCTCTCCGCAGCGGCGCGGGAAAAAGGCTCGGCGGCACCGCGCCCCGGCTGCCCGACTGCTTCTGATGCGCCGCGACGGGGGCCGCGCAGCCCGGGGTCCCGGCTCCACGAGGATGTGGCTCCTCTTCGGCGCGGCAACTTTCTGGGGATTGGTCCTAGCTCCAGGTAGGAGTCGCGGGGCAGCGCGCCGCTGGGGGCCGGGGCAGGGCGTGGCGTGGGCAGCGCCCGGCTCTCCCAGCCGCCCGGCGCCCGTAGCAGCTCCCCGCCGGTCTCGGCGCTGCCACCCGCTGCCCGCCACGCTGCAAAGTTCGCGCTGCCATTCAACAGCTGCTGGCAGCAACTCCGCTGGCGGGGCGGCCCCTTCCCCCGACACTGCGCCCCGCGGGGAGCCCCTGCCCAGCCCGTGCCCCGGTGGCCGCCCGCCCTCCCCTGGGCAATGCACCAGCCCGCCCCGCTGGTGCGCGAGGATCAGCTCAGCTGTGGGTCATCGCGCGCTGATCGCAGTCTCCAGCACTGAGGCCAGCTCCCTGCGCAGCGCTCGCCCGCCTGTCCCCGCGCTCCTAGCACTGACTGAGGCCAGCTCCTGTGGGCGATTGCATGGAGAACAGCATCGCTCCGGCTCTCTTCCAGCAGCCTCTAGCACTGAGCCCAGCACCCCTGTATGGTGCCTGGGAACAGCTCGGTTCTGGGTCCCTTCTACCAGCCTCCGCCCTGGGAGCAGCGGCGGTGTGAACTGAATCGGCATCGTCAGCCAGGCTCGGGGTCCCCTCTGGCATTTTGCTGCCCCCTGTGAGATGCACGAGGGACCAGCTCTGCCAGGGGTCCCCAGCGAGATGCAGAGGGAACAGCGGGGCTCTCTTCGTGCAGCGCCCACTTCCCTGGCATGCCCGGGGACAGTTTCTCTGGGTGACGATGTAGTGGAGAAGCGGCTCACCTCGAGCAGTCCCTCCCCCCAGCATGGAGGGCCTGTGACAGTTTCCTGCACTTCGTGTTGGAGAAGGACCTAGTTTACATGATAAAAGAGGGACGCGAAGACTGTTTTGCAGCTGTAATTGTGCATGGCAAAATAGTAATTAAATCATTTGTAATTAATTAGTAGTTAAGTAAACCCGACGGCACAGATAAGAGCTGAAGCGCATCTGTTAGCCCGGTTACTGTCCCCCGAAGCACGGATAGTTCTTATCCCACTGCTTTAAGGGGACTCCAGAGGGGTCGAGTGGGAGCTGAGAGTGCCGGGTCGGTGGGTAAGTGGTATCAATTTCATTTCAGTCCTGTTCTTTGTACTCTGCCCCCTGCTGGCTGCAGCGTTTGCTGTTGCTCCCCAGGGAGTTTGGATAATTCAAAAAAGTGAGTGGTTGGCTAGGGCTTGCTTCGCTCATGTAGACTCCCCGTTTGTACATAGTTAGCTGATTATAAGAAAATGGGTAATTATAAGGCATAGCCTCAGCTAAATGGGCCAGGTTTGGAGACGAATCTTTTGGCAAAACTCATATTTTTGCTTTGCTGCTAAATAGATAGGAACAGCAGAGTGAAGAAAAAATAAGTAGCATTTTTTTTGGCATATGCAGATCTACTCTGAGCAAAACTCTGTCTATTCCAGGATTTGGTCTGCAAATACAGTGTTACCAGTGTGAAGAATTCCAGCTAAATAATGACTGCTCTGCTCCAGAGTTCATTGTGAACTGCACAGTGAATGTTCAAGACATGTGCCAGAAAGAAGTAATGGAAAAAAGTTCTGGTAAGAACTTAATAATTACACTCTTCCTGGTTTATTTGGTATTGTTTGGTGCTCTTAGCTGCATTTGTTCGTTTTTCTCTAGTATGACATTTTAGCTTAAGGCATATTATGTTATTACTAAAAGGACTTTGTCTCAAATTTATTGTATTTCTCTGATACTTTAGGATAATTTTCTTTTAAAATTGAAAGTATTGAAACTTACAAGACAAATGTTAATAAAGATGTTAAAATATGGTCTTATGGTCAGATTTAGTTTCACAGCATTGGAAAATTAATAACAAATTAGTTTAATCTCATTATAGTTAATTACATGGGCCTTTCCCCAGTGATGGAGGAAAAGTGCATTAAATTAGTAATTCTTTCTTTTCTTTATTTATTCCAGCAATTCACATAAAGTAAAGGTTGATCGTATGGGATAGGAAGCTGAGCTATGGGCTTTCATCCACAAGACAGTGAGCAGAGAAAGATAGGCCAATGATTGATAAGAACATATTGGAATTCAAGTGGGCATATGGATGTTATCTCTGAAAATTCTTTAGGGGCGCTGTCACAGTTCTAATTAATTTTAGAATACAGTGCACTGCTTTTAGTTTTTATTCAAAGATCACTAATATTTTCAAGAGAAAGCCAACCATGTTTGTTCTTCTCTCCCTAAATCATCTCTGGGCTGGGCTGTAAATCAATCCATCACATCAAATACTTCAAGATATTTTTAGAGATTTTGGGGGGGCAGGTGTTTTGTTTGTTAAACTTCAGGACCCATCATAGTCATCTAACTGGGTAAAAAGTTCCAGCTTTATAAGAGACTTTTGGGTTGGGCACTGCGATAGAGAAAAGTGGTTGGCTGGTTGCTATTTCATATAGCTTCCTGCTGCTATCATAGCCTCTAGCTGTGATGTTTGTAGGGGCAGAAGGAGCTAGGATAGTACTGGCTCTCAGGAGTTCCTCAAATTCGATACGACGTGCACACTGATGAGTGGCGGTTCAGGTTGAGAAACCCATCTACAAGAGGCAGGAATCCAGAAGATCTATATAGATGGGAGTATGTAGTACCACTGATTTGGAGGGAAAGGATCTCGGATGGATATATAGGCTCACAGCTGAGGGCAACAATTTATACATGCCTGTTGATTAAGGACATTATAGAGGACAGTTTTGGTGTTTATGTAAATAAAGCTGCAGCCTGTCTCCTTCCAACAATACCAGATTCCCTCTGTTAATGGGAAAAGAAAGTATAGCTACAGGTCTTGAAATGTAAAATAGTCTCCACCTAAACCAAAGTGATTAATACTATTAAAATCTTCTACAGAACTAAGTGATATTTACCAAGGTATTTATCAGCAACTCTGATCTTACAGCTAGCCATAGATTAATGCCCTGCAAATCATGAGAAAGTGGTAAAATTGTCTCTTTAGTAAATAGAGAATGCATTATTGGCATTCTTCTCAATGCAGGTAACACCATACACATAGTACTGCACTTCTAGCTACTTTGTAAAGTATTTGGAATTTGTTCTGAACAGAAAGAAAAAGATATATACTTAAGGGAAGATTAGTCACCATTCAATAAGAGAACTCAACTTTAAAATGTGAACATATTTTGGGTAAAAACACGTTTTTCTCTTTACTTCAAACATGAGTATCTTCTTTCAAGAAAGGAGTATTTATTCAGAGAAGGTGGTAGAGGTTTGAGACAGTTATGGGTTGTGAGGTGCTTTGAACCTATGTATAATTTTAGACAAATATTTGAAATGCAGTTTGAAGGCTTTGCCACATGCACCCCAAATATTCTATAAGCTTTTAAATAGGTTTGAATGGATGATGTGGAGGAGTTTGAAGTGCTATACAAATCCTATGTAGTCAAATACAGATCCCTCCCAGTAAAACATGTAAACTATCCTCATTTAACTCTTGCCATTTTCTTTCCTCTTATCCCCTTCCCTTCCCACAACATTTTTATTCCAATTAGGCTGACCAGACAGCAAGTGTGAAAAATCGGTACAGGGGGTGGGGGTAATAGGAGCCTATATAAGAAAAAGCCCCAAATATCGGGACTGTCCCTATAAAATCAGGACATCTGGTCACCCTGATTCTAATGTACAATTTCAAACTATAACCGCCTCCAAACAAACATCTGTAATCTTGTCTTCGGCTGAATGTTAGACAAAGAAGTGTTTGCAGTCAGACCTCCTTACGCAAGGAATGGTTTACTTGAGTGTATAGGTATCCAAAAGATTTAAGTGGAAGCCACTCACATAGCAGGTACGTACAACAGACTTGTTCAGATTAAAAAAATCAGATTAACAACTGAGTTTGCAAACTGGCTGATTAAGCTCGTGTGACTACGTTAAATTGAAAATATGAATGATTGTGATTGGGTATTAAAAATATATGGCTGCATAAACTTGTCTTCACCACTACAAAGAAACTGGTTTGCAATAGATTAAATAAAGGTAGAGAAACATTTTTAATGAAATGTTCTTTCTATTCTTTTACCTGGGCAATATTACATTGCCCATAATGAAAGTCTCTGGACTGACGTTTGAATTTTCCCATAGATACCTGTCATGCGGTGCATAGCAGACTTCATTCTTATTTGGCTTTGTTCTGTAAATGCAGCTCCTATTCATTTTAAGTTAGAGAGTTATAAGTTCCTGTGAAGAAGTAAATTTATTTTTTAACTTAACTATTTAAATTGAGTGAGATTTGCAGTACAGGTTAAGCTCCTCAGTCAGTTCTAGAAAAGATTGGGAGTAAAGCAAGGAGGATTCAGTTAATCATCACTTATTGGGTTTTCTTCTTGTTGATATTTAAATGTGTGTAAAATAAAATGTCTCATTCTCACAAATTTCATTTAATAAAATAAATGTTGAATTATCAGGCCATTTTAAAACTCAGTTTTATGTGCTTATCACTGAAAGCTGAAAAGTATTTCAAATATTGATTTTCATTTTATAATAATATTTGAGTTTGAATATTTAACCCAGTATATAAAGAATGTGCATTTGCATTTACTTGTCAGTATGATCTTGTAATTAGTTTTTTCCTCTTGACTAGATACAGTAAAAGGAGTATAATTTAATTTTTATAGACTAGCCAGTTTCTGCCTTTAGTAAAATATAGCTGTTAGTAAGCAAAATGTTGCATGTTCTTCTAAACCTTATTTAAAAGTTAAATGCAGTATATTGAGATAAAGTTCATGGTCTGAATCAGTAACCTAATAGACCTAGTCGCCCATCCTTTGCAACATACATTAATCTAGTTGTATATTTTGCTATCAAGGAAGTCACTGATTTACATGCTTGTATACATTTTAGTCATAAGCATGTAGGCAATGGTTATTTTCTTACATATTTGTTAATGCTCATTAAGTTTAACAATGACAGTTCAATGGTTCAATTTTATTTCTCTACTAAGCTCTCATCTATAATACAAAGGAGAACTGCAATTCTAAGAAGCTTTGTTCATTTATATTGTAAATACTTGCTTAAGCCTTACTTTAGTCAAGATAACCCACTCCTGTTTAATTAAGGTAAAATGAGGCTTAAGCTATGTTTAAAACCTTACTCTACTCAATCAAAGCATTCTCAGAATTTGATTATAGAACCAGTTTTATGAAATGTATTTCATCCCTAGACAAGACATTCTAACAATCCTATGTAAAATATGAAATTTTACAAAAATCCAAGTTAAAAAAGCACAGTTATGAATATCTTGGATTTTCAAAATACTGATGAATCAAGATATTGCAATCATTCATATTTAAATCAGATCAACATAAGCAGTACCAATCAGATGTTTCCACTAATGTTACAAATTAGCTCTATTTCCTAATTAAAACAATAATAATAAAAGTAGGAAGTATTTGGGTGGGGGAAGCAGTTAAGCATGTACCTAGGTGGGTGTCTATACTGAACGAATATACCCTCCCACCCCCCCAACACACACGTACTTTTATCAGTTTGTATTGCAATAGAACCTAGAGAACCCATCCAAAATGTACAGAATTGGAGACTTCATGAAGTAAATGACAAAAATGTTCCAAGTTTCAGTACTGTTATTTATGCATTTTGCAAAACTAAGTTTTAGGCGGTAATGGGAGATGGCTTCCAGTGGGAGATGCAAAAGAGCCATATTTCACTACAGGGAATGCACTTTGCCAGCTAATTAGTTAACCTAGTCTTTAAAAAGCATCAATACTTCTCTTCTTTATAGGGAAGAACTGTGAGCTCTGGAGGAGGCACTGAAGCCCATATCAAATACTTTTGGTGCCATAGAATCTAACATAAGGGATAGGTTTTTAAGGTTAGCCTTCCAGCTGAAGAAGCAGCTGATGTTTGCAAGCAGATTACATAGATGAAAAGTTTGATGAATGAGAAGCATTCTTCATGATATTAATTCCATTTGCAACTATTTCAGGAAAACATTGGTAACTGATTTTTTTTAACTGATTTTGAGCACTGAATCTACAAAGCCGCTGCTTTTCAAAGTGAAAGTGAATACAAAAACAAAGAAACCTAATGCACACTTCTCTCCTTTGGACAAAATGAAATGTTTCAGTTATTCATGTGTTTAGTATATATAAATAAAATAAATTCTAAGAAATACAACTTTTCTTCTGTTGGTGATGAGTGACCTGACCACATGGGGCTTGATGCAAAACCCACTGAATCCAAGGGGAGTTGGTCTTTCCACTGACTTTGATGGGCTTTGGATCAGGCCCATAGTCTGCAAAGAGATACAGAAATGCAGCAAATACAGAACCCAATTAATCTCCAAATGGAGAAAACAGTACAACCAGCATCAAGATGTGGTACAAGGCAATTTCTTATCACTATAAATAATGATGTTTTTAAAAATAGAATAAACCCAGAAAATGAACAGAGTAGAAGGAAACCAAGTGTGAGGGGAGAAAAATCAAAGGAAAGGGTTGGAAAATGCAAAATTCTTAGACCATCTCAATGCTCAGTACAGTAACTCCTCACTTAAAGTCGTCCCGGTTAACATGGTTTCGTTGCTGATCAATTAGGGAACATGCTCGTTTAAAGTTGTCCCTTCTAAGGTTTGGCAGCCACCTGCTTTGTCCACTGCTTGCAGGAAGAGCAGCCCATTGCAGCTAGCTGGTGGGGGCTTGTAACCAGGGTGGACCAGCAGCCCCCCTATCAGCTCCCCACTCCCCTAAGTTCCCTGTGCAGCAGCCGCCCAGCAGGCTATCAATTGCCAGGCAAGTCAGTTGTCCCTCCCTCCACTGCTGCTCCTGCCCTCTGCCTTGGAGCTACTCCCAGAGACTCCTGCTTGCTGTGCAGGTGGGGAAGGGGGGGCTAATGTCAGGGTGTCCCCCTCCCCCCCTGCTCCTGCACCCCACTTACCCCTTCTCCATATAGAGCAGGGAGGGGACACGGAGGGAGAGAGACCGAGAGAGCCGGGGCAGCAGCTGCTGCCTCAACTTCCTGATCCACTTAAAAAGACAATGCATTTAAGAGTGGGTCGGCTTACTTAAAGGGGCAGTGTGCATATCTCTCTCTCCCCCACGTACAAGGTATGTGTCTGTCTCAGTCTGCTATGCTGTCTCCCCTCCCTCATGTTCGTGCTGCCTTGTGTGAGAGGCTACGCTACATTAACAACAATGTGTTAACCCTTGAGGGGTCAGCCGAGTGCTAGTTCATCATTTAGCAGCAAGGCATTCCCTGGGAAATATCCCTCCCTCTTCCACTCTCTAACTTAGGGTGACCAGACAGCAAATGTGAAAAATCGGGACAGGGGGTGGGGGGTAATAGGAGCCTATACAAGAAAAGACCCAAAAATCGGGACCGTCCCTATAAAAATCGGAACATCTGGTCACCCTACTCTAACTTCACCACCTCAACCAAGCTTCACAATCATCATAGCTGTGAACAGTATTAAATTGTTTGTTTAAAACGGTGTGTGTGTGTAGTTTTTTGTCTGGTGAAAAAAATTTCCCTGGAACCTAACCCCCCCCATTTAAATTAATTCTTATGGGGAAATTGGATTCGCTTAACATCGTTTCGCTTAAAGTCGCATTTTTCAGGAACATAACTACAACCTTAAGCGAGGAGTTACTGTAGCTATAACAGGCTATTGAATTTTTAAAACAAGGCTTCATGCTCTTGCTACCTCTCTGTTATGTAGCTTTTAAATCTATTTTTCACTGTTTCTGTTACACCATTCACCTAGTATCTGCATTAGAAATGCCACTTGAAAAAAGGCAAAAAGAGTTTTGCAATAGGCCTTACAAAAAAAGTTTCTAAAATCCCATCTTGCTATCTAGAGAAATTTAGGTTAGTTATAAAGTTTCCCCGTAAATGAAGTCACCTACAATCTCATCAATTCAATACACCTGCAATAAAAGATTCTCTTCTTTCTTTCTTTTTTTTTTTTTTTAAATTTACAGTGGCATTTCCCATGCATGCACTTGTATAGAATCACTGCAGTATAATTAAAGCAATTACTGTAATTGTACACTTAAAGTAGTGCCTAGGAACATGATAATCATTTCACTGGTGAATTTTAATTGCTGTTTCTAAGGCTCTTCATGATACTGATTTCCAAGTCCCTCCTTTTATCAAGCAGAGGGAAGCTGATGTTAAAGTTCTACCACAACTAGTCCTACATTAACACCTTCACCTCTGATTTCTTTGCTGCCACATTCAAGTTGCACCATATATGTGGTTCTTAAGGGCTACACAAGTATATACTCCTCTCCTGCACATGCATAACTCCCACTGACTCAAGGAGCAGTTACAAATTGGCATCAAGGGGAGAGTGTGCCCTGTGTACATTTATTGACAAAAGATTATAATAGCCAACAAAGTTTAACATCTTCAGAATCTCTCTAAGCATTAGGGTTTTATAGGTAATCGCTATAATCTTCTTTAACTTCATCTTTATCACTTAAAAATTTACAGAAAGGAATATGTACCAATTCGTACAGTGGTTTCAGGGTGTGTGGTTTTTTGTTTGTTGTTTTTTTAAAGAACAAAGTCAAAAGTGATTAAAGTCTTTCGTCTTAATAACTCAGTGATGTTGGAAATAAGGAGGGGAATGAAGAGATCATTTTCAAAACTAATCTAACACTTAGCACAATATATTTTATTAGTATTTTTCAAATGTATAAAGTAACTTAGTGCATGACATTGTTAGCAAATAGCATCTTGTTCTGCACTGTTAGATGCTCAACAGAATCAAAGCATAGTAACCAATATCCACGGCACCTAGATCCTTTTTGTTGGGGGGGTGTGAATAAAAGCTTGCATATGAATAAAAGGATTATAGTATATGTCATTAACTTTCACTATATGCTGTAAACTTTGAGGTCTGGATATATTACCATTCAGAAACTGTTTTCAGATGCAAAAGCTGTAGGGCATGTTCTCTTATTAATAAATTGCTTTCTATCTTTCGGTTGCCTACAACACTACAAAGCAAGCAGGAGATAAACTGAATTAAGTGCATTAGATAAGGTGAAACCATGGAGAGTTTATAATAAATTGCTTTTTGTGTATGTTTTAAATACAGTAAAGTAATGATGGAGCTAGTTGTGGACTTCAAGTAGTTCATGACTTGAAAACCATGAAAAGGATCCAAATGCAAAAGTGATGAAGTGTTGTATTATTTTAAGGAAGTTGTGATATCTGGTCCAGTGCATTTCATTTCTCACAGGTCATGGACAATAGCTTTTTATGTTTTTCTATTTCTGGGCTTGTCTGAAAAATATGTACAATGATAGGATATGATGCCCATAGGCTGGTATCTCTGAATTCTGTCTCTTCAGAGTACCATATTGTGCTCCACATTTCACATATAAATGAATCTAAATTTCAAAAACAATTTCCAGTGACCTGCCCAGATTTTTCTCTAACTCCCAGGGAGCTAAACACAAGCAAGTATATTTAATGACAACAATGTAGTTATTTTCATTTTATAGCAGGGGCATCCACTGGCAAAACTGAGAGTAATCACAAATGCGGCATCCATAGTACGTAGCGTTCTAATGGTGGTGTTAACAGTGACACTCTCAATGTGAACTAAAAATCATTTTAAACCCCCCAAACCAATGGCCTCATCCTGCTCACATTGAAGTCAAGGACAGCAGGATCAGGTCCTCAAGTGTTAAATATCCAAAATCAATAGCAAAATATATATTTAGATTTAAACCATAAATACATACTTTAAACAACAAAATACTCATAAATTAGGTCCTTCTTTATTTACCCATCAATGCCTGAATGTAGGTTTCTGGGTTAAACTTGCAAGACCTGACGACATTAGCCCCAGTCCTGCAAATATGTATATTGGCAAATAGCTGTACACATGCAAATAGATGCACCGAACTCAATAAGGCTCTTGAAAAATATGTGGACTATTCACATGCATAAAGTTATTTATGTATGTAAAGGTTTGCAGGATTGGGACCATTTAACACTCAAAATAGTATAAGGACTATGGCTCCCTAATTCATTTCAGGGGATTAGTACTATAATCAACACTTGCAAGTAAAATACTAAACTCTGATCCTGAAAGGTAAGAAGCCTGAGTTAATCTGTAATACTGGAAACTAAAATACATTTTGATCTCAATATCCATGATGAAAGAAAGGACAGATGACAACTGCACAAGCCAACTGTACTTGAAAAGTTGTACAATTTACTACTTGGCTGCCAGTGCACAGTAAATTGTAAAGAAGAAATAAATACAACAGCAGAAAATAAAAGGTTAAGACTGGAAAATGAAAGCTGAGGTTTGACTGGAATGCAATTGTTTGTAATCCATACCTGGCATTTACTAAAAAAGTCTGTCTGGTAATACAGAAAAAACAGGTGCTGCTCTTAGACTTTGCTAATCAATGCATATTTTTTAGTAGTTTTATGCCTCACTTGTGCTTTGTGAAGCTGGAAGCAATAGGATGGATTTTCCTGGGTCATTATTTAAAACAATATTAACAAGCCGGTTTTGCTTTAGACTTCCAGTGCCATAATTGGAAGGCATGATTTGATGCCATGTTCTTCAATATTGTAAAATAAATCACAGTAATCCAGTCCCTTATTCACTGTATCCAGCAATTATCCTGTTTTCATCTAAGAACATTGTCAGTTCTACAAGACATGGTCATGGCAGAGAGGTCAGAAAGCAGGTAGTCAAGCATCTTTTAAAAAAAGATGTGTTGCTCAAAACCACCTGTTATTACTGTATTTGCACAAACAATTTAAAAATCAAGGCCCTGAATAAAACAATTTTTTTAAATAGTTGCTGCAATCATTCTAAGCATAAATTGAAATTGTATATGAAAAACTATTTAGTGCTTGTCTACACAAGGAGTCATTCAGGACGCAGTCAAGAATAAGTCTGAAATGAGTGTCCACACTTGGAGTTATTCAGAAATAGCTATTGCACTTTAAATTCATAGCCTGCCTTAATCCAAATTAACACTCAAGTCATACAAGCCCTTAGGAAGAAAACACTAAAATAATGGATGTAGTTTTCATAACTACACTACGCTACCTAAGAATCTAATTGTAATGGATATACTTGCTCCTTAATACATTCATAGGGTCCAATTCTGGAATCCTTACTAGCGTAATGAAAGAGGGGATGCAGGGCCTTGGTTCTAAAGCGTAGGTCTTGGAGACAGAAGAGCCAAGTTCTGTCTCTGGTTGTGCTGCAGACTTCAGATCATTTAACCTCATGCGCCTCATCTATAAATTGAGGATCACAATTAAATATAGTGAAGATTAATTAGATGTTTATTAAATCACTTTGAGATTCTCTCATGGAAGGTAGTACATAAGTACAATTGTTATTAAAACCTAATTAACTTCAGTGTGAGTTTTGAGAGAGTAGGGACAGCAAAATTAGTCTAAAATGAAACTGCACTATTGTGAGAGAGAGAGAGTGCGAGTGTGTGTGTGTAAAATTAAAAGCATGCCCAGTCTTCATCTCTTCCAAGCAGGTTATTCTTTATTAGAAACAAAACAAGAGCATAGGTTTGAATCTTGTATATGAAGTTATTGTAACAACTTCAGCTTCTTGAACATTAGTCTAGTTGCACATAAGCAGGTTTTGAATACATGATTTCTTTTCAAAGCATAATGCAGGGGAAAACTCCTTTTCCACCTGCAAGAGGTGTCACATTCTAATATGGGTGGGACCTTAGTGGATCAAATATTCATAAAGACGTTTTCTATAAATCGGAGAGAGACTTGTGGCATCAAATTACTGCATAATGAATCCTGTGAACAAATACTAGATAAACAGGGATGCTTGTGTGACTGGTGCCTGCTGGGTGTGGTGTTCTGTCCCCGTCTAGTGGCACTTAAACCACCTAGAGGGTAATGAGTCTGCTACAGCCTTGACTAAGCGGCATGTGGCTTTTAGCTCATGCAGCAGAGACTCATGCACTAAGCTTCAGAGATCCCAGGTTCGATTGCTCCCACTGATGACCAGGGTTTGTCGATGTTACACTTAGGTTTTACAAACTAGTGAATGGAGAAAAAGGTGCATGTCAAAGCCACCTAATCTGTTACAAAGGGTGTCCTAGTTAATCTATACCAAAACCTCCACTAGAGCAGGATAATCCTATACCCTAAGCCTTTTGTGGCTTTGCAGTCTGTTTTTGACCATCTATGGGTGTATTAAAAAATCTGAACTCTAAATAATCAAGTCCCACATTTCATATAAATCAAAAGTCATATTTAATTAGATGTTATACATCAAAGGTTATATTTAATTGTTCTGGCATTACAATAAGGGTGGGATTCACAAGGACGGGGTGCATAGGCTGAGTGTTGCTATGCCTATCTTTTAGGTTCCCTGCCACCAAGTGGAATTCACAACCCTGACTTAAGTGCCCAGGGTCCCTATACAATGCATGGGGAGAGTTAGGTGTCTAAAAAAAAAAGAGATTCACAGAAGTCAGCACACTGAGCAGGGAGCTGCCTAAACTAGCTAATAGGAAATATTGAGGTGAAGGGTGTGGCCTAAACCCAGCCCTCAAAGGAACTTGGATGCTTAACTCCCCGACTCAGAATTCACAGTCATGGACTGTTTCCTGGCATTCAGGGCCTAAGCCAGGTCAGTCCTTTTTCAAGAAACACTGCGGTCATGAGGCCCTCTTATACCCATTAGACCTGCAGGTAGAGCACTTGCTTAGGATATGGTGGTGGGCTCCCCTAGTGCAAATCTGCATTCTACTTGAGCAGAGCAGGGACTTGAAGACAGGTCTCCTACATCCCACGTGAGTGCTATGGCTAGTGTGGGCAGGGTCTTGCCTGTGGAAGCTGTTTCACTTTACATACATTACTTAAATGTTCATGAAGTCAAAGCGGAATGTTGACTCCATAGCCCAGTGGTTAGGGCACTTAGCTAGGCTATGGAAGCCCAATATTTACTGCAAGAAATTACTCAAGTGTTGTATATTCAGAAATGCAGCAGACACTGGGCTGAAATGCCGGAGCTGTTTAGCAGTGCTCACACAATTTAGGGCAAGAACTAAAGAATATCATATATACAGTTGAAACTGCAGGGAGAGTGTAGGCAGACAGACAAGACATCAAGTCTGAGTGCTTCAAAAAAGCATGACCATGCAGATTTCCCAAGACCCAAAAATTAAAAAATTCAGAGGAATAAGAGGTGAGGCCATTTAGGAGGCTGGTATAACAAAGGTGACATAAGAATGCTTAGTCAGCTTATATACACTGTATTAAATCTTGTCTTTATGAACAAATGCAATAACATCCAAGACAGACTTCATTAATCATGAACGTGTATCATTAAAGTGAGGCTAATTAGTATTACCTGTTTCACATGGTGTATGCACGTGCAGCTGATTCAGATGAGCTTGACTGAGGCAACAGCTAATTTGCAGCCTTTTTGGTAAGAAGCAAATGCAAGAATATGGCAGCAACTTTCCATGCGTTGCTTCCCTGTGTCTCCTCTTCTTTACAAAAGCCTATTGGAGGAATAGTTAGCTAGGACCGTGGGGAAGTTCTTATACTATCCTATTTGATAGCCCAGCATTCAGAAACATTATGATGCAAAACATGAATTGGAATTACAGAAATGTCTATTTTAGAACATATTTAATTTAATCTAATGCCATTTCATCTTTAATTTTGTTTTTAGGCCAGATTCCCAAAGGGACTTAAGGCCACAAACTCCCACTTCAGGTGCTTAAGCCCAGTGTTTAGTCACCACTGGCATTTACAACCCCCTTGCTCAGCTGCCATCTAAGTCTGGATGTATCAGTTTCTGCCTAAATTCACTACGTACCAAAAATGTTTACTGTAAAAGTCCCTTAGGTGCCTAGATTCCAGCCGCTGGGCATGCACACTGCATCTCAGGCACCGTGCAGGGCCTGATCAGGTAGGTGTGCTCAGAGCCTGCCTAACTCTGCATAGACCAGCCTCCTTGCTGGGGAAGAGCAGCTACTGCATACCCATCAGCCCAGTGGTTACAGCATTCATCTGGAAGACCCCAGTTTAAGTCCTTCTTCTGCCTAATGAGAAGGGATTTAAACATGGGTGCGCTAAGCACTGGCCTATAGTCATGTCACGCTTGCTCTCTCTGGCCCAATGGATATTTAATTATTTATAACCATGGAACAGCTTCAGCAGGAGAGCTCCACATCAGATTATCCCGTAGTCCAACAGTTAGGGCACTCACCTGCAGGGCCGGCTCCAGCATTTCTGCCGCCCCAAGCAAAAAAAAAAAAAAAAAAAAAAAAGCCGCAATCGCGATCGGCAGCGGCAATTGGGGGGGGGACAAAAAAAGCTGTGATCGGCGGCGGCAGTTCGTTCGCTCCTAGAGGGAGTGAGGGACCTGCCGCCCCCGAATTGCCGCAGGTGCCGCCCCTCTCCCTTGGCCGCCCCAAGCACCGGCTTGTTAAGCTGGTGCCTGGAGCCGGTCCTGCTCACCTGAGTGATGGAAGCCCCTTCTCATCAGGCAGAAGGGGAAATTGAATCAGCGTCTCTTACATCCCATATGAGTGTCCTAATCACTTGGCTAATGAGCTTTCAACCCAGATTTAGGCATCTAATTCCCTTTGAGGGGCAGGGCTCATGACACACCACGCTCCTTGGCATTTGCTACTGACAGTGGGCTCTTATCACTCTATTGCCCTGTTGCTATTTTCTGTTATTGTGTGAGAGCTTTTCTTTATGCTATGGCTGATCTGTTCTGCCATAAGCTCTTTAGGCAGGGGCATTGCCTTCTATTATGTATCGAAACCACTAGCATATTCTGGGCAGTGCCAGACAAATAAATATAAGAAAGGTACATTAAAGGCCCACAGAAACTAGTGATACAGCAAAGAGCAAGACATAGAAAGCTTCCTTCTGTGCTCCTGCAGATGCTAAGTACCTTTTGTTTTGCTGGCTTGTGTTTGACAGTTTGTTTTTAATAGAATAGAGGTACTAAAAAAATGCCTGCACAGAGCTGGAATATACCGTATTTTTTGCTCTGTGTTGCTCGTTGTGTGCTTCATCTGCAGCATATGCAGTAAAGAAGTCCTTAGGGTAGACATGCTTTGCTTACCTTATTTTGAGGCAAGAATAGTAGAATCTTTACTCATAAAATGTGATCGTGCAGCTACTATGGTACAATAGACATTCATTTATTTCAGAGATAGGGGAGACAGGCCAATTTATTCAATGTAGTTGTACAGGCTAAAATGTGTATGGGGCATGAAATAGCCTCCCTGTGGAAATTCCCATTGCTATATGAAAGGACAGGAACACCATGCGCTGGAGACCATAAGAAGATTGCATTACCACACGGGGCACTCCATGATTGCCAAAACCCCCAACTAGTTCATATATGAATGAATGGTACATGCAACATTGGTGTATGCAAAGGTTTGTTTGAATGGGTTTTCCCTTCCACGGTTTATTGTGTTGTTGGACCTGGAAAATGCTAAATGACTTATCTACTGGCTAAGTCTACACTACAACCGCTGCAGTGCTTGAGTGTAAATGCTACCTACGCTGATGAGGGGGATGCTCCTGTTGGTGTAGGTAATCCACCTCCCTGAGAGGTGGTAGCTGGGTTGACGGAAGAGTTCGTCCATGAACCTAGCACAGTCTGCACCGATGGGTAGGTTTGCATACCAATGTAAGTTCCTAGTATAGACCAGCCCTTAGCTGTATGCAGTATTGTATAGTGCAGAACAAATAAGATTTCCTGTCTCAAAGAGCTTATAGTTTAAGGGCCCAACTATAATCCTAAAGCAAAGCCAGAGACATGCAATGCTACCCACACTAAACAGTTTTGAACCCAGGTCTCCTGACACTGTTTTAGACATAAAGACAGACCCTGAGGACCAGCGCCATGAAAGGCCCTTGAATCTCACTCCCTGTAGAGGTGCTGGCCGGGGCTCAACCCTCTCTGGGGCGGCGGAGAGCCACACCGGCTCACTACACACCGCTGAGGTTTGGGGAATTAGTCCGGCCACGGGAGTCTTTCCTGGCGGCCCTTGCGGAGGCAGAAATAAGTAAAATTATGCTGGGACCCTAGGTTGGGGGGGGGCAGTAATAAGTCAGGAGCTCAGGCCCTCAGGCAGGGCTGAGCAACAACCATACAAATAGTAGCAAGCCCACGCCCTAGGTAAGGGCAGGGCAATAAGGAGTCAGGAGCTCAGGCCCTCAGGCAGGGCAGAGCAACAATAGTAGGCCCAAGCCTCCAAAGGGCCTGGGAGAGGGGGAGACTGCCACTCACGAGTTGGGTGGCAGGGGGGACGCAGGCCCTCCCACTCCACTGCGCCGCAGCCCGGGGCCCTAGCAGCGGCAGAAGACCCACTGCTGTGTCAGTGGGGATCCTGGCCACAACACACTGACATGGGCTCTGGCAGTGTTGCAGCCAGACTAGGGTCAGCTGCCCCCGGGCTACTTCCGAACTCCCCCTCTTGTGGTACCTGAGTCACGGTGGTGTCCTCCGGGGGGTCCAGCACCATGGGTTCCTTGGGGTAGTGGTCCAGCGGCCGGCCCGGCAGCTACTCCGGGTAGCGAGTGCAGGGCAGGTCTGGCCAGCTCCGGGGCAACGGGGAGCCACACCGCCTCACTACACTCCCATTTTTAGGCACCACTGTGCTCTCCATATTCAACTGCCACCTAACCCTGTAGGAATCTACATTTTGTTGTAAAAGTCCCCATAGCTCCTAAATTCCTGTGACTGCGCATGCACAGTACTGCCTCAGACAGGCAGCTGGATGCATATGTCATGCCTATTCCCCAGCACGATCCCGCTGCCTAGCTTTCCTGCAGGGCTTAGTGCATGCCTCCCTCCACGCAAAATGTGGGGGTGGGAGGAAGAGGCAGAGGCAGCAGGCATCTCCCTTATAACCTTTAGCCCAGTGGTTAGAGTACTGGACGATGGGATATTCTGATGGGGCTCTCTCTCAAGCTTCCTTATTGTAGCAATTCCACTTTACTTAAATACTAATTGGATGTAGAATGAGAATGTATGAGAATGACTCTACAGTGCAGTGGTGAGGGCACTCATCTGAGATGTGGGGAAACCCTGTTCAAAGCCCTTCTTCTCATCAGGCATAGAGGGGAATTGAACTATAGTCTACTGCAGGAGTTGGCAACCTTTGGCATGCGGCCCATCAGGGTAATCCGCTGGTGGGCCACGAGACATTTTGTTTACGTTGACCCTCCCCATGCCCCCCCCCACCCCCAGCTCCTGTCCAATGGGAGCTGCAGGAAGCAGCGGCCAGCACGTCTCTGCGGCCCGCGCCGCAGCTCCCATTGGCCGGGAATGGCGAACCGCAGCCTGGGAGCTACGGGGGACCGTGCTTGTGGATGGTCAATGTAAATAAAATGTCTCACGGCCCGCCAGCGGATTACCCTGATGGGCTGGTTGCCAACCCCTGGTCTACTGCATCCCAGCTAAGTCCCCTAACTCTTATAACCTTTATCCCAGTAGAGTCCACCCTCCTCTCCCTTCTGTTTTATGTGGTGTCAGGCACCTACACTTTTTTTTTTTAGCACTAGACTTAGACACCTGCCTCAGTCTCCTGGTTCCAGGAGAGAGTTCCCAGCTTTGGCTTGCAAGCAGAGATAGGCGGGTAAGTCTGGGAGATGTCTAGCGCTGTGAGAGAATGGCCGCTTAGGCCACACTTTCTCATTTGCATTTAATATTGGCTACCTTAAGCAGCTTTCCACCTAGCATGCTGGCTTTTGTGGATCCCATTTTCAGGTGCCCGTCTCTCCCTATGCCTTGAATTGGGCATCTAGGCACCTAACACAAGCTTCGTGGATCATGTGGTTTTCAAATGCTACGCGTTGCAATGGCTAAATACCTATATAGCTCTGGGCCTAAGAGATGGGTAATATACAAGAATGCACAAAGGGGCAGGTGCTCCTTCCACATCTACCTTTGCAGAAAGCAGGTGAATATTCAAAAGTGGGTTTTTTTAGGGCAAGAGTGAGGGCACTTACTGAAAATGTATTAGGAATTTGTTCCAACCAAATATAAATGGGACTGGGCCTGTTATACATGGTCTATTGATTAGGATCTTGGGAAATCACTTATACACATTATTAAACTTCAGTAATGCTGCATTCCTTGAAGTCTAGGTTTGATATATTCATAGGATACAAGATGTACAGCAGTAGACACTCCACTCTTCCAACCCTGGTTGTTCAACCTAATGTACACCAGTGCAGTACACTTGTCAGCCTGGATCTGCTACTCTAAGCTTTGTTTATTAAAAAGCTTACCAGGAGTTGTATGGTTTTGTAAATCAGGGGGCAGAATTTACCTTCCTCTATTTTTGGTAAAAACTCACAGCAAATCCAGATGTGATAAGCGATGTGATAGGTAGGATTGACTTTGTATATATGTTATTGATATATGGAGGCGGATACTGGAACTGAGCTCATTAAGTGAACCCTGTTTATTCTGTGCACCAAAAGAGGCAGGTATCCTGTGGGGAAAAAAATAGAATGTGATCATGTAATTAGAGACTATATCATAACGCATAGGCACAAGGAGAATGAATCAAGGTTGCACAGGCAGCCTTAAATTTGTCATTTCCCAGTTTGAGTGCTTGACTTGGCAACCTTCATAAAGTTCTTTTAATGTCATTTTTTGTATGATATATAGTAGAGCTTTAGAGAAAGGCGTGTGTGGGGGTAGGGTATATATCTTCTCAGTGAGTGGTGGGGTGGGTATTGTTTTGGACCATCTGGCATGGTCTAAATTTCTATCAAAACATTGTTTACATTGTAAAAATATTAGTTGACCACCAGAATTGTCTGAGACCTCTAAACTCAAGCAGCTTACATGACATCTCTTTCTCAAGGAAAAAAAAATCATGGGGTAGCCATCTGCTTACCCACTGTTATAATTTAAAAGGAGCCACACGGAGAGATGTGGCAACTCCATTTATAGGTGGTGCATTAAATTGATGATTTATTTGTATCTGAACCAATGGTATCCATTACTGAGCAGTGAAATCTGTGATGGTAGAAGACAGCATTGTCTTCAACTCCATTAACAGGGGAGAAATTGTTCAGGAAGATGTTTCCAATAGTAATTTCAGAAGGGGTGAAGGAGGACAAAAGAGCATTTCCATCTGCAATCTTCACCACCTAAAAAGTGAAGTCAGAAGAAAGACTGCTTTGTGGTATACAAGCAATAAGGCTTCTAGAGATGGAAAATCCAGAAAGGATGACAGTTATCTGGTCTCTAATCCACAACAGCTACTTTTTAGAAACAGAGAACAGCTAGAATGCAAACTAACCTTTCCGGAGGAGGGTTATAATTTTTCCTTGAATCAAAGTTTGGAGGCAATCATTTGTTCTGCATTCATTCTACTACCTCGAGAAACAGGAGCACCGCCAGCTTTTCTGCCGCCCTAGGCAGCGGAAGGTCCCGCCCCAAAATGCCGCCCCCCCACAGAGGCGGCGAAAGGTCCCGCCGCCGAAATAGTGCCGCGGTCGCCGCCCCCCAAATTGTAGTGCCCTAAGCAACCGCCTAGGTCGCCTAATGGGTTGCGCCGGCCCTGTCGAGAAACCAGGACCAAAGAGCTATGAGCTATTCTTCTATAATAACCATCTCTAAGCTTTCTATGATTCAGGGCTTCATATCTTTTGCCCCAACTTGTACCAAAAAGGTATGAGGAAATAAGAGTTGTATTTGATTAAAAGTTGAGCAAGAAGAAAATAAATTGCCTCGATTGGCAGCAGTTTTTCCTATTTTTCAGCCTACTTGCTTATCTTCATTGTACTTTGTGAAGAAGGATTACAGCATGCCAAGCACAGCAAAAACCTTTTTCCATGTAAGTTGAGTTGCTACCTGACAGCTCCTAGAATCATCTTGAAAATGCAGATACTTTCTATGTAACAGCTCCTTTGAACGCAGATCCATCTGTACTTTTTTATTTATAAAAAGATATCTTGGATGTGGAGAGTTCTAAGGAAGCCAAAGAGCTGCCACAGACCCAACTATAAGAATGCTGCACGGTTTTAATTATCTAAAGAAGAATCTGAGTCTAATTCAGATTACTGCTACTGCAGCTGGAAATGGGAATAAACACTCATTGGGGAATGGAATTTCCTATTGGAAGAAACAATCACGAAGACGCCACAAGAGATGAATGTTACAATGAGGTTTTATTGCCAGTCAGATCATTCGTTCTACTTAAGCATGAATGTGTTCCATCTGTGCATGAAACTACAGTGCTAGAGTTTTAAAATTCCACCTGCCCTGCAGGAATTTAGTGTTTCTTTTTACAGGAACTCTATTATTCAATTGAATTCATGCTGGAGATAGAAAGCCCTTGATGGCAGTTGAAGTTAAGGCTGTAGGCGTATATGATCTTCCTGATTGAGGTCTTCAGAGTTCCCTGGTGAAAATAAGGATGCTTACATTTGAGGGCATGAACAAACTGTTCACAGCAATGAACATAGTCTTTCAGTCAAAGGAACATGACTTGGAGGCTCCATCATGTCAGATACCTAAACCATAAGTCACTGTGGATGCAAATCACGTGGAATGGAGAGAATCATCTCTGTCAAAGAAAAATGCTCAGCAGCAGAAGAAAAACTACATATAAACAGAACAAAATCATGCACCTCTGTTACTAACATTCTAGAAGCTTAATAGTTAGGCAGGGAAAAATCAAGATTCAATGTTCTTGACATGGAAGACCTTCTAAATATAGATGATTGGATGAGCCAGAAGCCTGCAGATGAGGGAAAGGACTCATCACCAAGGTCTGATCTTCTAAAATAGAAATGGGAAACACTCAGCATGCCTTTTCTCATTTAACGCTGATACAAAAGCAGTGATTTCTCAAGAAATAGAGAAAATTAGCTCTAGCAATGGCCATGCAAGTAGCAAGGCTGGGACAGGGTTTGTGCCCTTCAAATGCTGGAGAATAAATGTGGACAAAGCACCAGACATTTAAAAAAAAAAAGAGAAAGAGAAATTGGGATGCTAGCATAATGAACCTACCAGGGGTAACCCTGTTGGAGCTCCTGGACAGGAATAATCTATTTCCAGGGTCACACCCACATGCAAACTTTGACATCCGCATATGAAAGGAAAAAAAGCCCTTGTAAACAAAGTTTACCCAAAATAAGGAAGATGCATTTCTGTCCTTAAGGTGAGATACCATGGCAGCATCAATATTCAAAGATGAATCCAACATAGTGGATGAAATCTTGGCTCCAAGCAGGTCATTGATTTAATTAAGATCAGGATAAGAATAAGAAGAATTTTCTGTAGATAACTTTATATTGGCGTCGATTTTAAAAGTTCCACTACACTAGAACAGTATCAGTTTTGGGGCAACATGCAGGGAATTGATTAAATTAAGACCAATAGCTACTTTTCCTCTCCAAGCAATATTGCTGAGCATCAGAAATAATTTCCCCTGGGGCATAAACCAAATCGACTGTGCACTGGAGAGGTTCACAGCAATTGGTGGGGAAGATGGCTTTGTTCTGCGGTAGCTATTACTGCTTAAGGCCTCTACTAGACCGTAAAACTAGTGCACTGCTCTCTCTTCCCCATTCACATGGGACTTAGCCAGTGGACCTACATATCATAGCTGGCTATCCACACGCCCACCTCCTTGGCCTCCTCCCCAAACTCGTGCTCGGACTCAAGGAGCCCTTGTTGGGCTGTGATTCATGGTGTACATGGGCACATAATTCTTCTAGTGACTCCTCATATCCTTATCTCAATCCACCTAAGAAGGAACTTGCCCACAACTATTAGTGACCTACCCACAGGGGGCAGGATTTAGAGAGGGTTAAAGATGTATGTATGTAATTTTAAGACTATACTTAATTCCTTTCAAGTCAGTGGTAGTTAAGTATGTACTTAACTTTAAGTATCACTTAAGTTCTTTCCTGTCAGCTAATTAGGTTACACATAAAGGTTTATGCTTCAGAACTGCATATTATGGTTAGCACAAAAGCTTAATATTGAGCATTCTGTCATTATAGTATTACTGAGGGCAGGGCCGGCTCCAGCATTTCTGCCGCCCCAAGCAAAAAAAAAAAAAAAAGCCGTGATTGGCGGTGGCAGTTCAGCGGCAGGTCCTTCGCTCCTAGAGGGAGTGAGGGACCTGCCGCCCCCGAATTGCCGCAGGTGCCGCCCCTCTCCCTTGGCCGCCCCAAGCACCTGCTTGTTAAGCTGGTGCCTGGAGCCGGCCCTGACTGAGGGAGCCTTGGGTGGGCAAGGCTAAACAACAACCCAGAGATACAGCTTTGAAATCTTCAGTTTCTTTGCTGGGAAGCAACATGGTCAACTGCATAGGACCAAAAGCTCGAGTTCGGAAACCTGAATTCTAACCCCGACAGTCATTGACGTGTTCTGTGAACCTTAGCATGTCGCTTCATCTCTCTGTGCATCATCTGGAAAGTGGGGATGTGGATACTTACTTGCCTTTATAAAGTGCTTTGAGTTGTACTGATTAATGCATAATATTAAAAAAAATTGTTAGAAGTAGGGCTGTCAAGCGATTAAAAAATTAATTGCAATTAATCGCACTGTTAAACCATTTATATAAATATTTTTGAATGTTTTCTACATTTTCAAATAAATTGATTTCAATTACAACACAGAATACAAAGTGTACAGTGCTCACTTTATTTTTGATTACAAGTATTTGCACTGTAAAAAAAAAACACTATTTTTCAGTTCACCTAATACAAGTACTGTAGTGCAATCTCTATCATGAAAGTTGAATTTACAGATGTAGAATTATGTACAAAAAACTGCATTCAAAAATAAAACAATGTAAAATTTTAGAGCAGGAAATAATGCTGCCCACTTCTTGTTTACAGCATCACCTGAAAGGGAGTACACGCATTTGCATGGCACTGTTGTAGCCAGCGTTGCATGATATTTACATGCCAGATGCACTAAAGATTCATATGTCCCTTCATGCTTCAACCACCATTCCAGGGGACATGCATCCATGCTGATGACAGGTTCTGCTCGATAACAATCCAAAGCAGTACAGACTGACGCATATTCATTTTCATTATCCGAGTCAGATTCCACCAGCAGAAAGTTGATTTTCTTTTTTGGTGGTTCGGGTTCTGTAGTTTCCGCATCAGAGTATTGCTCTTTTAAGACTTCTGAAAGCATGTTCTACACCTTGGCCCTCTCAGATTTTGGAAGGCACTTCAGATTCTTAAATCTTGGGTTGAGTACTGTAACTATCTTTAGAAATCTCACATTGGTACCTTCTTTGCATTTTGTGAAATCTGCAGTGAAAGTGTTCTTAAAATGAACAACAGGTGCTGGGTCATCATCCGAGACTGCTATAACATGAAATATATGGTAGAATGTGGATAAAACACTCCCCCAAGGAGTTCAGTCACAAATTTAATTAACACATTTTTTTTTAACGAGTGTTATCAGCATGGAAGTAGGTCCTCTGGAATGGTGGCCGAAGCATGAAGGGGCATATGGATGTTTATCATATCTGGCAGGTAAAGATCTTGCAATGCCGGCCACAGACGTGTCATGCAAATGTCTTTTCTCACTTTCTGGTGCCATTGTAAATAAGAAGCGGGCAGCATTATCTCCTGTAAATGTAAACAAACTTGTTTGTCTTAGCAATTGGCTGAACAAGAAATAGGACTGAGTGGACTTGTAGACTCTGAAGATTTACATTGTTTTGTTTTTGAGTGCAGTTATGTAACAAAAAAAATCTACATTTGTAAGTTGCACTTTCACGACAAAGATTGCACTACAGTACTTGTATGAGGTGAATTGAAAAATACTATTTCTTTCGTTTATCATTTTTACAGTTCAAATATTTGTAATAAAAAATAATGTACACTGATTTCAATTACAACACAGAATACAATATATATGAAAATGTTGAAAAAATCCAAAATATTTAATAAATTTCAGTTGGTATTTTATTGTTTAACAGTGCAATTAAAACTGCGATTAATTGCGATTAATTTTTTTATCGTGTTTCCTTTTTTTTTTTTTGAGTTAATCATGTGAGTTAACAGCGATTAATCAACAGCCCTACTTAGAAGCCAACACACTATACTGGTTGGCATGTTATTTCAGAGTAAAGAAACTAAGAAGTAAGCAGCTGAATGTGTGTTCCGGGCATTTTTTTCTTTGGCTAGGGCATCCCCTTTCCTCTCAGACTGACAGTCTTGGCCTATCAGCTTGAACATAAAAATCAAAAGGTTATGGGTGGGATTTTAAAAAGCACCCATCAGTGGCCTCACTTTGCTCCTACTGACATGAGCACTTTTTAAAATCCTACTTAAGATATCTATTAATCTTGAATGCATGTAACACTTACTAAGCATTTACTACACTTCCACCCCTTCCTCTCCCTAACCTTCCCCCAGGTAAATTGGGAAAAAAAAACCCAAGGATTCATGGCTGTATTATGTGCCGTATCCAAATCCAAATTTCTGTCATATCACATAAAGGAAAGACCCTTGAAGTATTGAGTGGTAATAACTGTTTATTTTACAACCTAATAAAATTTTTAAAATACAGGATTGTGTGCATCAGAATGTAGAGTGTACTGCTTTTTATTCAGTTAAAAACAGTTCGAGATATTAACTTTTAAAGGAACACCTTCAACTTTAAAAAAGATAATTTCTCTTCACATTGTTTTTACCCTCTCCTAAAATAACTAGAACTGAACAAAATTAGAGAAATCTGTTTGTTGGTTTTCCTTGTGCATTGAACTTTGTGTTTAGTCATTTTCCCCTCCCAAAGTCAGCGAGTTACCCATCTTCGTATATTTTTTTCCCCACAAGGCAACAAGCAAGAGCAACATTTTTAAAACATTGAAAAAAATGTAATTCTAAAGCTACAAAAATTGTGCCAGGGGACTCAGGCCGGTAAAGTATCTGAAACTCAAGTGCCTTTTGAAATTGACTAGATTTCTGCTTCAAACCTTTTAACAGGCATTCCAAGGGATTACATTTTTGGTTGTCAAATGTATGGCTTTAAAATGCATATTGTACAACATTAAAAAAAAATCTAAAACAATGGCTTTATTTTCATAGCAATGCAGGGATTTTAGTCACACATCTGTTATTCTAACTTATGGAAGTGATGAGTCTAAATCCCCATATTGATTTGAAAATTTTAACCAGTATTCCCAACTAGCTGTCAGAATCTTCAAACAGGATTCTAACATACAGCAAAAGCATGTTCAGATCAAGCTAAGTAACTTTTGTTCTGTGTCACAGGAATCCTCTATCGCAAGTCCTGCGCGTCCTCTGCAGCCTGTCTAATAGCCTCTGCCGGATACCAGTCTTTCTGTTCCCCAGGAAAAATGAATTCTGTTTGTATCAGCTGCTGTAATACTCCACTCTGCAATGGACCCCGGCCCAAGAAGAGGGGGAATTCTGGCACAGTGCCCAAGGCAGGCATATTAACTACTATTTTGCTCTTAAAATTGGCTCTTTTATCGTCAGTGCATTGCTAAACTTAAAGGATTTTTTTTGTCCTGCCATTATTTGTTCCACGTCCCACATTCTTCAAAGACCCTGCTGTTCTTTTGTTGACATCCTGCTAAAGAAGAGTTTGGTCCAAGAATCGCCTTCCTCGCCCTGTTTTTTTTCTTTTGGTCAGCAACTAATAAATTCAGTTTTCTGATTGAATTTCTAGTGTGCACTTTAAAAAACAAATGGCACACAAAAACTCATGCTCCATTTGTGTAATTGGAAACAAGTCTATCAGAAACAGCACTTAAAGAAGATATAGTTGATTGTTCAGTTTCTAGATCCTCAGTTATTTCAATTTCCATGTTATGTTTATTGCTAGTCATCTAACTTTGCCTTACACGGAGTCACATTTCGTGTTCATGAAGGCCATTCTGTGCAGCTGGACTGGACTCTAAATTAGTCTCTAGTGGCATTATTTCCAAGTTGCTCTCCGGTGATTCAAGATTCAATTTCTGTGGACTGCAGTCAGGTTTGGTCTCATTCTGAAAAGTACTTAAGAAAACAGGGCTCTTTCTAGAAGAATTGCGCTTAGTTGAAATGAAGATCAATGGACGCATAAAACGGCTACTGCTGGTTCGAGAATTTAAATTGGCTCTCAGAAGCTTCTGTTTGTTGGCATGTTCTATCGTCAGATGGCAACGGAGGACCTGTAGAAATACGGTTCGGAACTGCTGAGAAGAGATGTTGTACAGAAGTGGGTTTACCACAGAACTGAAGTAAAAGAAGGTGTCTGCAATGGGAAGAAGGGTGATATATGCTCTGAAGTAGGGCACAGTCCAGTCCTGCTTAGGTTTAGCAGCAGCCATGATCCTTCGAATCTGATTTGGCATCCAACATATTGCCAGAGTGGCAACAATCAGTCCTGTGAGCAAAGGGGGAGAGAGAGAGAAAACATGTGAAACAAATCATAAAGTATTTAGTCTCTCAGTTTTGCACTTACTGGGTAGAAAATGGTACAGATTTTTCAGTGTTTTGCTTGACAGCTTTTTCTGCCAGTAGCAACTATTTTAACAAGTTCAAGGTCATTGAAGTATATGATTGGATAAAGATTGTGTAAGATTGTATTTATTTCTACCTGTTGGCACTTGTTAATTTTCAGGTGTTCTCTCACTGATATTTGTATCTTTGGAAAGAATGGGATTTTTTTTGTTCCTACATTTGTGTTTTCCCTTTTCTTCCTTTTTAAAAAAATATAGCCATATTAGTGCAGGCAATACCCAGAAGAGATCAGACTGTTTGTATTTTACAAAAAAAAAAAAAAGTATGCATAGTAGTATATTAGGCATTATTTTTGGTAACTTTCCTCTTACAGATGATATTTTTAAGTAAAGTATGTATGGATCTTTTTAGGGTAATTAAGAAGATATATGTTGGGAATTAAATTCATGAATGTAATGGCACAGGAAAGACGGAAATGTAAGCAGTTTGAGATAATACAAAATGTGTTCCAAAATGTGGCATCTGATCATTCTATATTTACATATAATGTGTCACTGCATCACTGTACGTTATCCACATTTTTAAAAAAGGGAAACGTTACCTAAATAGACATCTAAGGATTCGGTCTTTATGGAGAAGCTTTCAGCAGAGAAACAGCAATAATGCAGTCTCTCTTGTGACAGTAGCATTTGAACAAATCTATCAGAGTACTTTTCACACAGTGGTAGCACAAGGGTATTGAGGTAGAGAAGGGAATGCAGTCTGAATTTTGAAACTACTAACCTCTAGCTAATATGGAAACAAATGCTGGGAATCATAGAATCATAGAATATCAGGGTTGGAAGGGACCTCAAGAGGTCATCTAGTCCAACCCCCTGCTCAAAGCAGGACCAATTCCCAACTAAATCATCCCAGCCAGGGCTTTGTCAAGCCGGGCCTTAAAAACCTCCAAGGAAGGAGACTCCACCACCTCCCTAGGTAACGCATTCCAGTGCTTCACCACCCTCCTAGTGAAATAGTGTTTCCTAATATCCAACCTGGACCTCCCCCACTGCAACTTGAGACCATTGCTCCTTGTTCTGTCATCTGCCACCACTGAGAACAGCCGAGCTCCATCCTCTTTGGAACCCCCCTTCAGGTAGTTGAAGGCTGCTATCAAATCCCCCCTCATTCTTCTCTTCTGGAGACTAAACAATCCCAGTTCCCTCAGCCTCTCCTCATAAGTCATGTGCTCCAGACCCCTAATCATTTTTGTTGCCCTCCGCTGGACTCTTTCCAATTTTTCCACATCCTTCTTGTAGTGTGGGGCCCAAAATTGGACACAGTATTCCAGATGAGGCCTCACCAATGTCGAATAAAGGGGAACGATCACGTTCCTCGATCTGCTGGCAATGCCCCTACTTATACAGCCCAAAATGCCGTTAGCCTTCTTGGCAACAAGAGCACACTGTTGACTCATATCCAGCTTCTCGTCCACTGTGACCCCTAGGTCCTTTTCTGCAGAACTGCTACCTAGCCATTCGGTCCCTAGTCTGTAGCAGTGCATGGGATTCTTCCGTCCTAAGTGCAGGACTCTGCACTTATCCTTGTTGAACCTCATCAGGTTTTTTTTGGCCCAATCCTCTAATTTGTCTAGGTCCCTCTGTATCCGATCCCTACCCTCTAGTGTATCTACCATGCCTCCTAGTTTAGTGTCATCTGCAAACTTGCTGAGAGTGCAGTCCACACCATCCTCCAGATCATTAATAAAGATATTAAACAAAACCGGCCCCAGGACCGACCCTTGGGGCACTCCGCTTGAAACCGGCTGCCAACTAGACATGGAGCCATTGATCACTACCCGTTGAGCCCGACGAACTAGCCAGCTTTCTATCCACCTTACAGTCCATTCATCCAGCCCATATTTCTTTAACTTGGCGGCAAGAATACTGTGGGAGACTGTATCAAAAGCTTTGCTAAAGTCAAGGAATAACACATCCACTGCTTTCCCCTCATCCACAGAGCCAGTTATCTCATCATAGAAGGCAATTAGGTTAGTCAGGCACGACTTCCCTTTGGTGAATCCATGCTGACTGTTCCTGATCACTTTCCTCTCCTCTAAGTGTTTCATAATTGATTCCTTGAGGACCTGTTCCATGATTTTTCCAGGGACTGAGGTGAGGCTGACTGGCCTGTAGTTCCCCGGATCCTCCTTCTTCCCTTTTTTAAAGATGGGCACTACATTAGCCTTTTTCCAGTCATCCGGGACCTCCCCCGATCACCATGAGTTTTCAAAAATAATGGCTAATGGCTCTGCAATCTCATCCGCCAACTCCTTTAGCACCCTCGGATGCAGCGCATCCGGCCCCATGGACTTGTGCACGTCCAGTTTTTCTAAATAGTCCCGAACCACTTCTTTCTCCCCATAGGGCTGGTCACCTTCTCCCCATATTGTGCTGCCCAGTGCAGCAGTCTGGGAGCTGACCTTGTTCGTGAAGACAGAGGCAAATCCTAACTTCTCATTTGACGATGAAACAAATTCAAATATAAATACTCCAAGAAAATGTACCAAAAATTCAAAGCTTTACAGTTTCCACTATACGTTTCCCTTTTCATTGAAGGTGCCTTGTATAAAACACTTAATGGTAGCAGCAGAGTCTGCCTCCCCTACAGTTAGAATAGTCCTGTAGAGCTCTGTAGTGCAAGGCAGCACATTTCACCAGATTTTTTCTACCTTTAACTTTATAGTTCTGAAATCCAACCTGCTTCTCAAGAGAAACAAGCATTCTGCTGATTCCTTTCAGTAAATTTGGCTTCATAGCTACACCCCACCTCTTGTTAATGCTAAAACATAGAAAGCAAAAGAGAATAATTGAATGGAAAGGATGAGATCACTTTCGGGAGACATGGAATTCTAAAACAGTGCATTAGATAACATTTGTTGGCTTGAAAACCAGTATTTTACTGGAGTCAAAATTATGAATGTAAAGAAAAAGATACGAGGTTTTCACCACTTTGAAAGTGCCAGGACTCAAAAACAAGCAGTGTCTGTATTCAATGTTCTAAGAACTGCAGTTTTCACATTTTAATTTTATTTTTTCCAGATTCTTTAATAAAAAGAGATTCATTTTCTTAATGGGAGACCAGTTTCCCTTCTGTTGTAAAAGGACTGCCACAAATTTCTTCTCTCATTGACCCACACTGATCAATTGAAAACCCTCTTTTCTGAGAATTTTTTCCCCCAGAACATTTTAATGACATTTAATTTTAGAGGACACTGCTGCCCTGAAGGATTGGGGGTGGAGGGTTGGTATCTCAGACATCAACATTACTGTATTTATAGAGGCTGGGAAAAGGAGAAGTAGGAACCTGCTTGATCAGGTAAGTGACCAGAGGAGACCGCGTGGCCTCATCTTTTGCTTCTCTGCACATCACCTTTCATTCTGTTCTCTACTACTATCTCAGTACCCCGCCCCTCCATCATCATTCTCTCTGTAGATGTCCTGTAACATTTTTGTACTGCATGTCCCTCGCCTCACATTTTTGTTTCACTATGTATGTTGCATTTCTTTGCCATAACATAAGCTTTGTGCAGAGTTCCAGACTTTAATGTTTTTCTTTGCTGCCAGCACTATAAATATCAGTCAAAGAGGCATGGCAGAGAGAAGCAAAACAAACGTCGTGGGTAAGAACTTTTCTGATGGATCATTTACTTAATTAGCACCCTTTATAGAATAGCAAAGGTAGGTAATTGGGCTGATTTTTGCACTCTGCAATCTAGGTACTTATATGGCCCTCATCACCATAGTATCTGCAACCAAATTCTTATCACACTACAAAAGCTTGTTTACTGTAGAGTAAATCAATTTGTGTTTTTTGATTTAATTACAAGTTATTTTATCTTGCTAGATTATATAAAGACCAAGGAAGGAGAGTCTACTGTGAAGATCTAATCTTTTGAAACCAGTATTTTAGTTCCATTTTTAAAGCTCTAACCTAATGCCCTGAGTCTTCAAATGTTTATCTTGCATCCTTTGACATTGACCTTTATTTTGAGTCTAAACTGCCAAGTGTGTAAGATTCCTCCCTATATCCTTCAGACATGTCTGTTCTGGGGGAATTGACTATTTGGGCATGTGTACAGCAAGTGAAAAATGAGCTGTTTGTGCCCTTCTGCAGTGCCACGGAGGTTAGTCTTTTTTGGGGGAGGGGAGTAATTTCTCTGTAAACTTTGTCATTTTTAGAAGGACAAGTAATTATTCATTTTTACACTTGGGAAAAAAAAAAGGTCATTGTTTTAGCAGAGAAGCACGACGCGAATGAACATGCTGACAAAAAAATCGTGGTTTATTCTAGCTGTTCGCATTTGGTTCAGATACACTTAGAGTTACTTCATACCTCCAAGGAAAAGCTTTACATTCTCATTCAGGCCTTAATATAATGTATTAAATATTTTGACTGAGTTACTGCTGCAATCATTCTGAACTTGTATACAAGCTCGGGGTGAAGGAGGGAAGCAGAATGCACTTACACATTTGTGTATGAACTTTAATGAAGATCAGTGAAATGAACTCACATGTAAAACAAACTGTATTTTATACCAGAATTGATACATCTTTTCCCTATGACTTCTACCCGCACAGATCAGTCACCTGCTGTGTATTATAACCCTACATGTTTCACCTGATCTGCGACCTCCCCAAAAGTTTCGTTTTTCCTCTAGATTACTGTACTAAAATGACAAAAGGCATTAGCTCAGGACACAGATTTATCCTCTGAGTATTGTTTAAAAACAAAGTAATGCAGATGTCCAACAAACTGTGGCACTTGATGCTTGAAATTTCCAACAACATTAGAATCATTGTGCATGGTTTAATCTTAAAAGTGCATTAAGCCATGCGATCAGAGGCTTGGAGGCCTTGGGGTAGCTGGTTGAACGCATACTAGTGAATACATGCCAACTTTTAAGTAAGAGTGTCTGCACTTATAATTCATTTAACATTGGACTCAGTTATTTCAGCTAACTTAACAAAACTCATGCAACTCAAGTGCTTTGAGATCCTTGGATGAAAAGCAAATAAATTTAAACATTAAGCAAACTACACAACACTTTGTCCCAACCAGAAGTGGCCCATTCTGCTAGTAATTTAGTTTTAAAATGTAACCCTCCTTTTTAAAAATTGTGCATTTCATTGTACGAATCTTGACAAATGGTTGCAAGTTTAAATTAAAATAATTGTTAGTATTAAAGCTTCTTTCGGGAAGCTACAATATCTAATCTTCATAAGTGATAAAGGATGGTCTTTGTAGTAAAGCAAACCTAATGCCTAAGAGCTAATGACATAAATATGCATCATTGGCACAGAATAGAATGAGTTTGGCAGTCATTTCTCTTAACTATACTTTTTATGACTCAAAACATTCCCCTGAGCTATAGAATGCTAAATTAAATTCATTACTATCTTTACTGGGTGATTTTAAATACATTCCAGCTAGCAGGATCCAAAGTCTGGGGGAGCACACAGGGATTTTCTACAGGTTTTGCTTGTTCCAGTGTTGAACAGACCAGAACGTGCCTGATGGCTCTTTCCCCCTCTTCTTTGTTGTCAAAGTATGTTAATTCCACACTACAACTAGGCACTGCCAGCCAATCCACAGAACCTGGAGTCATCTAATGAAATTATAAATAACCGTCACTAGGATGCTCCAATGCATATTTTTATTTTGATGCCATATTCTATTAACCACCTCCATAGTCACTGTCACATCATGTACATTATCCTTGTCCATTCCAATTATCCTACTTGCCCTGATGATTAATATTGTATAGGAATCTGCTCCTAGGCTGACTCACAGTTGGCAGCAGCGGGGTTAAATCCTAAACTTTATTTTTCTGTGATTAAATTAATGGTACAAAAGAGGGTTCTCAACATCTGCTTGTAAACTGACATTTAAATGGCAATTGTCAGTAGACTATAAGCATATGGTTAGCTGAGTTATGAGTCAAGTGCAGACAGAAATGCACTTGGTTCGATAGGACATTTTTATCTTTCTATATTTTATATTTTCATACTAGGCCTGGTTTTATACTCCAATTCAGGGTATAATGTGACATTAGTGTCCTACTCTGTACTGAGATGCAGATGCTCCCAACAACTAACCAGATTTAAACCACCTTTTGTAAAGCTAGCTATATCAGATCCTAGAAGAGGAAAATATTCAGTAAAACTTGCATCTTACAAAATGTTAAATTCACTGCCATGGGCCCACAGTCTTGTAGATCACACTCAGAGTTTGGCATTAGAATATATCTTTGCCACTTTTGTCCCCACTGGTCCTACTCTTTTGGTAGTGGAGTCAAGTTAACTGCCCAAGTTAATGCTAACTGGTCGTGAAACCTTTCACAGTTAACCCTTGTGAAAAAAATCTCACATTTTTAAAACCACATACCTAGCAGTAACTTAATACAATGCCACCTTCAGATTTTGTTTTTAAATTGATTTAATATGGGCTTGAAAATCTACTTATTTTCCACTGCAAATATGGGAATCTAAGCCATCAGTTTTGCAGAGTTTAAGGTTTCATTAAGAAAAACAAAATACTGCTTTCTTGCCCTTATGATTGCCAAGATGATCAATGTTTGGAAGGTTAATGTAGTGCTGTCTCCCAGAATGTACAGGTAGCTCCTGGGTCTCCTCTGCTGCCCATTACTTTCAAAGCAACCAACAGAGTGAAAATAATTAGACTATGGTAATTTTCATTGCTGTTATTCAGAGTCTTGTCCGGAGAAGTGAAATTAACAAGAATGTCTCTGCTTGGAAAAGCTACAAGCATCAGAATAGGCAGACAATGCAGCTATTTATGGGGAGGAGACCATCTCCTCCCAAAGGAGGCTGGAAGAAGGGTAGAATAGTACAGTCCGCACCTTGCGGAAGGCAGGAAACTAAGGGAGGGATAGTCTTATAATGTTGAGGGAGACCCTTTTTCCCTTGTGGGACCCAGGAGACGTTGGAGAAGAAGCAGAAAGTTCCTCTGTTCCAGTAGCAATAGGTTGTGGCGCTTCAACTACAGACAACACCTAACTAACCAGAGACTCATACAAAAAGATGGCAGCCCCAAGCAGAATCCAAAGACATCATGCTAGTCAAAATTCCAACACTCTTCCTTTGTCAGCAGCAGTGGGAGAATGGATGGCTGCATTGCCTGTTACTCCCTTTCTCTGGCCCCTAATCTTTCATACCTCCTTCTGGACAGTAGATGTAGAGGTTTAGTCTTCTGGCTAGCAAGTGTCTAATACATTTTCCAAGACCTTGGTTTAAGCAAAAAGTCAGAAGTTGCAGGCTTTTCTTTAAAAGCTACTAAGTGTCTACCACAAACACAGCTATTAGCTGTAGCAAACCTAGCTGGCCAACTATGACAATATCTTTTTAGATCCAGCCCATCATGCTCCACTGAGCAGAGAATCAGTTCCCTTGCTCCAGTCATGCTTTAGGGAAAGAAGCATCATCTGGGTATCCTAAAGAATGTTCCTTTGCTCACTAGTTCACCAAGTGGCAATGTTCCCCTCCCAATTAACTTTTTCTCTAAGAGGAATGTAGCTAAAAATGGTGTGTGTGTGTGGAAATAAGGGAGGGGTGACGAACATGCATGATGGGGCTTCGTGGTTAAGTGTAGACACAGCAAAAACCAATGCTGAGATGTTCCACAGCAAAATTTTGCTTCCATGCAAATGGTAAGAACATCTCTTTCCCTGAGGCACAGGGTGGGGCAGTGATTAGCATGTAGGGCGGCATAGAGCTAGGTAATTACATTTAATTTTGCATATTCTTTCCCCATCCTTCGGGGGGGGGGGGGAAGAATTGTAGTCTCTTGGCCTTAGAGACAGACAAAATGTCTCAAATCAGTGCACCATGTTAATGGCTGATCAATGCTCCTCTTTAAGTAGTGGAATGTCCGCCACTTTGTGAGACAACATGGAGACACTGAGCAAACAAACAGTGCAGGAGCTGCCAGATTCTGCCTGAGGAAAAAGAAGAAGGATCCTCTACTCTTATCACAATAGTGAGCTGCAGTATTTAGGACCATTGCCATAGAAACATTGTAATTCCAGGCAGTGACAGGAATCAGAATAAGTCAGAGAGAGACAGAGAGCGAGCGCGCACGTGTGTGCAACTGGAGGAGGCAGGCAGGAAGGAGACCGAGTAAAAGAGAGACTTACACATGAGGCAACAACATCAGGGTTCTGACAAGTGGGCAAACATGACTCCGTTGGACATGAAGAGTAACCATTCCATGGTCATGAGTCCCAGCCTGATTGGAGAATCAAATTCCTCTCTGAATTTGCAGTCTGTAGTCAGCTCTGTGTCTAAGTTTCAGTGTACTGTCAAACACACACCTCTTACCACAAATCATAAGGCAACTGTAGTCTGCACATGGAAAAGATGGATACTATGGCCCTTTCTGCTAGTGGTAATTAACTTTATATTTCCCAATAATCAATTGCCCAACCCTGAACTACTTAATACAGAAAGTATCATAGACATCAATAAGAATTTTGTTGAATAAGGACTATAGGATTACACTCCGGGTATACAGTATCTAGTGAAATCAAAGCATGGGGAAGCATACGGATCATCTCTCCCATTTCCTCCTCCACATGTAAGCTTTCTTTGCAGAAGGACAAACACCATAATATATAATAATAAGCAGATATTGATGTCTGTTGAGGTGAAAAGAAAAGCTTGCTAATCCAAGAGATAATATATTGACCTCTGCCTTGTCTGTGTCAGTATTTAGTTCAGAGGACAATATATTTTGATGTTCACTGAAACATGTAAATATATGCATTGCTACATACATAGAGCCCTGCATGGGTACAAAATTTATATCTGCGAACATAAAATGGATATCTGCGGATTTGCAGGCTCTAGCGACAAGGAGCAAGACCAGCAGGGCCCTGGCCAGTGACCATCTCCTGTCTGGGAGCACGCGAGCCGCTTGCACATACTAGTGTGACCAGGGACAACTGCTGGCGAGCCTGCTGCCCACCGCAGTGGGCAGGGCTGGAGGTGGTACAGCCATGCTGGAGGAGCTGCCCGGGATGAGCGCTGGCTCCTGCAAGTGGCGGCCAGACATGCTGATGCGTTCGCCACTGCCGTGCCTGGCCTGGCTGCTGGCTGTGGCCCTGCTGGTCTCGCTCCTTGTTACTAGAGCCCTGCAAATCCGCAGGTATCCACTTTATATCCATGGATATTCAAATCCGTAGATATAAATTCTGTATACATACAATTTGAATGAGCTCATCAAGTTTATAGGCAAATCTCTTCCAAGCCCCAAGTTTCATAAGCACTTTTCCCCCTTAAAACAGCAGCAACAACAAAATAACCCTAATGTTCTAGAAGAGGCAGAAACGAGTATAATCTGGGCACTGACTGGGAAAGTGACGTTGTAGGGGTGGGGGGATGGTGCGAATGATTTCCATATCAAAATGTGCTCCATTCACACCAGCCAGCTCTGCAAACTCAACCTGGGAACTGAAAACCAGGGTAGGCTGGCTGCTAACTGTGCACCATCTCCAGTAAACAAAAGCTTCCGCAAACCAGATCCGCCCCATCTCCGCAGCCCAGTTATTTGTCACCATTGCCATCAGTGGGGCTGCACACATGGAACATTATAATTGGAATGGAACAAACAAGTCTGCTGATTACACGCAAGGGCAAATAGAATCCTGCTCTGCAGGGCTAATAGGAATAAAAAGGTAGCAAAAGCATCTTTTGGCACTAATGCAAGCAGGCATGTCTGAATACACACGGGGGGCTGCCCTGCTGAACAAGAAGCTGTCCTTTTTTACACAGCCGTTCAGAGCGGAACTGAAGTCAATCCGTTATTTTCATATGCAGTCTAATTTGGTTAACATTTTTTCAGGCCATATGGTTAATTCTTGGGTAAACAATTACTGTTGTTGGTGGGATCAGGCACATGTGAGCCAGCCTCCTGTGAAGTCCTGAGCACCGTTAACTCCCATAGCTGTCTCTGGGAGTTGAGTACATTTAGCACTTTGTAGGCTAGTGGCCCATATGACTGTCTTGAGCTAATCATGAAATAGGATTTCTCTCAGGTATGTAGCAATAGAATGTAGCCATTTGACATTTCACTGTTTGATGTTCAAAGCAAAATAAATATGGCCTCAGCAAAGGGATCACAGTCCCGGTCAAGGAGTGCAGTAATTATATTGTGGTAGAACCATAGCAGCAGCTGAATCAGGATCATGGACCCAGTGGGCTAGGTACAAGAGCAGCTTTAGGCAGGGTTCTTGCTCCAGAGAGCTCACTGTTAAATACAACAGCTAAATAGGGTGTGCGCGCATTGTGCCTGCTTGAGAGAGATGAATTACACACACACACACACACACACACACACACACACACACACACAACGTAGCTGTGCAACTGATGTGTTATCAAGCATTTTAGGCACTCTCCTATAATTAAATTCACCTGTGATGTCAATCTTACGAGCTCTAACAGTTTATAGGTGAATCGAAGCCTTCTTGCATGGTCAGGAGTACAGAAAGCAAGAGGTGTTGTGTTTTACAAATCTGTCAGGTGCGCCTACCTGTTCTGTCACTGAGCACAGGAAATGGGAGACTCAGCTGCAAAGTTTTAATAACTAAATACCCGATTACCTTGCTTTACAACAACTTGCCTTTTTCTCCGTCAGAGAAGCTATTACTGTCTTAAGTAAATCACAGACGTTAATGGAGTTAGTGCCATCTGCCTATAAATTACACATTTAGTGCTTCCGGCAGTTCCTCTCTCAAAGCTGCAGTATGTCTAGTGTGACATTATGGACAAACTTGGATTTATGTTTACCCCTTTAAAAAAAGGATCCTGGGTGATTTTGGTGGCAGTGTTGGTGAGAGAGATAAATGGCACCAATGAGCACCAGGCCTATGTACAAGATTCTCCACATCACACTGCCAATGCACCTCCAGTTCTGACCACAGAAGGATTGGAAGAGCTTGAACTATTGGCCTCACACACACAGATGAGGCCACCTTCTCTTCTGCTCCCAGGTGGTCATTTGTAGCAATATGGTGATCAGAGGTTTGCCAAGTTTGGATTAAACCAATGACGCAGGGTAACAGAGTGCAGGGTAACAGAGTGCAGTTCCCTCCTCCCTCATTGAAAAGACTGATTGCTCTCCTGTGTCTGCTCTATTGCATGCAGAGTTTTTCCCTTGCTGGCATGAAAGTGCTGCTACAAAATTCCATTAATTTGCCATGTAAGCACTGCATAAAACTTTGTTTAGAATCCCTTGGATACTATAAATTGCAATTTCTTCTACCTGTGGCTTATACAAGAAAGATGCACGGTAAAAGTATAGTTATTCAACAAGAGCAGCCTTTTTTCAACAAACAAGCGATGGTCAACTTCTAAATGAAGAACTACATATATTATATAATATAAGTCCCAGTCATATCTCACCAGTGGAGAGAAGTGCTTATAATTTAACATTTTTTAAATGCCTAACTTTTAGAAATAACTATGAGGAATATTTTTAAAGGCTCAAGTTGGCACTTAACTCCCATGTGGCCTTTGAAAATCTTCCCAAAATCTCTCCTATATAATTCCTTCTAAAAGTTTTTTTAAAAATTACTCCTCTTCACTTTTTCCTGTTAAGATACACATAGAACTTTACATATCTATCTAGTACAAGTGATTCTACTTTGAAGTCAGATTCACTACCACTGACTGCAAACTTATTCATGATTCTCATCATTGGACCATATTCATTTTAATCATGCACATATCTATTGATTTTTTTTTCCCCATATGAAGGATGCACGAATACTTTGTGAACCAGGCCATAACTATGGGGTCTTGAGGAGAACAAAATGACTGCTTAATCCTTGATGTTTTATTTTCACTACTGTGATGGGATCCCGGGGTTGCAACCTGGAACTAGGGTATGGCTGTACCCCTTTAACTCTCCAGCCTGGGCCGTCTCTCACAATGCTTTGTTAGTGACAAGTAGCAAGCACCTTCCAGGTGCTGTTATCACTCAGTACAACAGCATGTGGAGCCCCACACCCAGATAGATTGCATTAATGATTCCTGTGCCACTCACGAATCACTCAGAGAAAGGCACCAGCAAATCTCCCAACCCCCTAGCTTTGCACCCCCAGACTATGCTGTCTTGCCCTGGTCAGAATCCTGACCAGTGTAAATTCTTCACCCATACCCCGCTCCTACGATTTGGAGAGGACACACAGTAGCCTTTGCAACCTGAGCTGAGATTTCCCAAGCACATCAACCAAAACACACTGTTTTAGGTAAAATATAAAACAGATTTACTAACTACAGGAATATAGATTTTAAGTGATTATAAGTGGTAGGCATAATAGGTCAGAAATAGTTACCAAAAAAAAAAAGGTAAGTCCATAGTCAAAATCCTAAACTCTATTACATTAGGCAGTATTTGGATCAAGCAGTTTCTCACCCCCACTGGATGTTGCAGGTAGGTTATAGTTCTTAATACACAGGCTTCCCCTTTAAGCCTGGGACCAGTCTCCTCAGTTCAAGTCTTTGTCTTCCCAGCATTCTTGTTACTTCCAGTGTAGGTTGTGGAGGAGAAAGGCAAAGGCATGATGCCAGTGTCCCTTACTTTATGCCCTCAGTCCATGTGCTTGGAAAATACTAGCCCAGACACATCCTGGTGGGCTTTGTTGAGTCTCAGAGTTGAGCAATTCCCCATTGTATGATGCTTATACAGCCCTCTTACAGCATTGTAAATCCCTTGTTTACAACTCCCTTGCTGATTAATGGTCACTTGACACCCTCCTGGGAGTGGACCTCCACCTTTGTTGTCACTGGGGAACTAGCAGTAGAGATTCTCAAACTTACAACATATTTCAGTAACAACCATACAGCAAAATCTCATAACTTCATACACATTAATGATATACGTATTTGGACAGAATAATGGGTTTCAGCAGATCATGATCTTTCATATGATATCTTACATGGCATGATTTGTATGAAATATATCATAATTCTATGACGGGGTGAATATGGGGGTTCCAGGGTGCTGCTTTGAGGTACAGAGTGCCACAACTACATAATTCTCTTTCACAATCTAGAATCAGTCTAGTAGCACTGGACTGATGTCTTGTTTTCCACACAACATGCAGCAATTCAGCCTTCCCACAATGTTATGCCAACCTGCCTCAACACCTCTCTGGAAGGTATCACACCTCTCTGGATGAGATGGTAGTTCATTCTCCATGACCATTCCACCCTCGGCAGTCTCAGCAAAATTGTTAGGAAGGGTGAGAATTAATGGGGCATTTAATGTGTATGCTTGTCCAGTCTGATACTGGACGTACATCTGTCTCACTTCACACAGGCTAGTAAACAGTCATTGTCTGGCTATGCCGGACGAAGGACAGGAGACACTGGATGTGGTTTAATTAGGCCGCAGCTTTATTCCTAGGTGTCAGAGTCCTGTTGGGATCCAGGAAGTGAGTGGGCTTCTGCCCACCCACTGCTAAAGGACCTCCCCCAAGCCTAAGGGGAGGATCCACAGGTTCGGGATTCCAAATGATTGCAGGGGACAACTAAAGATATAACAGGAACGGGAGTGAGGTCACAGGGCTAAATGAAGGAAACCTGACGGTGTCGGAGTAATAGGCGGATAAAAGTTTACAATGCAAGTAATTCCCTAATCATTTACATATACCACGGCGGGGGTGGGGGAGCTGCTGTCAGCCCTGCCCCTTTACCCAGCCTGGTTCCCAGACAACCTGCTGCTGGGATTCACCATCCCCTCTCCCCCACTTTCCAATGAGAGTTAAGGGGGAGGCTGTAAAAAAAAATATGGAGGGTGACTTCCAGGCATACAAGTCATAGAAGCCCCAACCCTCCCATTTCTGCTTCTTTAAAAAAATACCTCCTTTAAATGCTTTCCCTATCCATTTTATCTGATCACTGTATCCCTTCCCTATGGCATCTCCATGCTCACTTGATCTGAACCTGCTACAGCAAGTCACTCTGGCTCTCTAGCCCTTAAAAGAGACTTTTCCTTTTCCTACAAGCCAGAGAATGATCCCCACACCACTTACTGTGTGGTGAGGTCATTATTAGATAGTAATGACGTATAATACTGACCTGAATCTCATTTGAACCAAGGATTGACAGTTCTTTTTAGGTTCACATACTACTTAGCTTAGAGATGAAAAGCTATAAATCTCATCAGTTTTCAGAGGTGTCCATTCCCCATCAGTATAAAACAGGCTGATAATATATACTAATCAAATTGTAATTCAAGACTACTTAAAAAACAACAACACTGCACTTCCATATTCAGCTAATATGAAAGAGGAATGGTCTAAAATTTATTAATTACATTATCCAGTCGTCTGATTTCAGATTTGTTTTATTATCACAGCTGTCAAATAATATAGGCTTTTATAATGTACATATCACCAAAAAAAATGTGTTCATTTAAAAAGTAGTTTAAATGCTGGAGTGTAAACAAACTTGGGAGGAGGGGTAGAAAAAGGGGGGGAAAAACTAATCTTTTATTAATGTTACTCCCTTTCAGAACAATTTCTCTGGAATGGTTGCCTTTGATTTCCTTTTACAAAGAATGAAGACTGTTTTCTGTGTGTGTTAGAAAGCCACTGAAAAATGCATTTTCCATATAACTCTCATTTAAATTCAATGTTGCAACCAGCAAACACAATTTGGAATTTAGTTTTTTCAAAAAATTACAAAATTAGCCATTGCAGCTTTAGACACCTATACCAGGAGTCTCATCTAGCACAAACCAGCTGCGGAATTCATTGAACAGTTAACAGCCGAATATAAATCCAGGGAGGCAAAATATTAGATCAGTAGATATGAGCGATACTGAAGAGCTCTGCCAAAAAGACAAGCCTGAGCTATATTTTATACAGAACCAATTGTCATAGTGGGAATCAGCAAAGCTCTTCCAAACTGGAGAGATATCATCAGGCTCCTAAAATGGCTTTTGCATTCAAAACCATCAGATGAAGAAAACCTATTGCTCTGTAGCTAACAAGTTGAAAATAAAAAGCAAAAAACATGACTGCCAGCTGATTTTCAAAGAGGCAAGTGGAGTTTATGTACAACAGACTCAGCGTGAAGAGAAACCAGAGCAAGCTCCATTAAAAAAGTGGTGTGCAGCCATTTAAATCTTGCATCAAAGTGCACAGATGTAACAATGTCCAAACGAAGAGGCGAAAAGAACAGAAATTCAATGTGCCATTCTCAAATTTGGTGGAAAAAAGTGGCTAATTTGGTTGCTTGTGTATGGGACTAGAAGTCTGACCTTAGTTCTAGTCCCAGCTCCGTCACTGACCCACTGTGAGTTTAGGAAAGTCATTCAAAATAACAACAACAAGGAATACTATGAGGGTTAATTCAGTAGTGTGTGTAAAGTGCTTTGAGATTAAATGAAAATGAGATTAAATACCAAGTGCAAAATTCAAAACTATTTAGCTCAAGGAAGAAATAATTCATACACAGTTGCTAAGAGATCTCCTTATTGCAAAGTTTATGAGAAGCCATACGATACTATAGCAGCAAGTTAAGGGAGAAATGAACTCTGTCTTGTTTTCATACATTAATACTGCAAACACAAAAATCATGTGCCTGCTCCTCCTGTGTCCACATTTTTTAGAGTGATAATATGTTTGAAGCAAGACAGAAGGATTAATAACCCCGCTAGTGAGAAAAGAACCAGGGCATTCTGTGGATGTCTCTTGATAGGAGATGAAGTCCAATATACCTCAGCAGTTAGGCTGATGCAGAAGAGACTCATCCTTCCCAACACCTTAATGCAGGAATGGGCTTCTCCCCACCTAGTTAACCAAGTCGGTCGACTGCAGAAAAATTTTAAAAGAGGGTCCACGCAGCCCAAACATTGCTTTTCACCCACTGAGAACCTGAAGGGAAGGGAAGGGAAGATTCAATAGAGATGGGTAAATTCAACTCATCTCCATTGAGTTCTTCTCCTCTGTACAGTCTAGAAATGCTCCCACGTGGGTCAGGTGGAAGAGTTCCTGTGAGTTCTTGCAGCCGGAGAGCTACAATAACTCACCAAATGTGCAGCCCCATATGGAAAGGGAACTTGTCCAGAGAATATACAGGAGCAAGAATTCTCCACCTCTGACAGAAGGAGATATAGAGCTGCATAGAAGTGAGGGGTTTGGGTATTTTGGATTCCACAATGTACCCAAGTTCTCCTCGAGATGTTAGCCTGATGCTGAGCCAGCTTCCTTAGGACTTTGGCCTAAAGAGAGTGCATATTCTTCTGTTAGATTAGTCGCTTTGAGGGGAAGGGAAACAATGTGGTCAAAAAAGTGTGAAAAAATTTACAAAGACAGATGTTTCAGATTTTTCCTCCAGGACTAATTTTTAAGATCCAAAAGTTTATAACCTGTGTGGGAGTTTTCAGAAGAAAGAGTGCTTGCTTGGAAATACCATAATTAATCATAATCAGTCAAGAGAAAGAAAGTGAAATATTTTACATTGCAGTTGCCTCTTTCCAGAAAGAAGGGTAGAATCTTCATTTCAGTGACCTCTAATAGAGTTTGATAGTTAAAGTAATGAACCCAGAAAATTACAGGAGAATACAGACTCAAATCCACCCTCAAACTTCCTTGAAAAGGATTACTTTAAAGTGTGTTTGTGGAGGGGAAGCTAGAAGAGATGCAGAATACCCAAACTGTCTCATTAAAAACGGACCATTGATCCAATTTTCTTCTTCTGGCAGTGGCCAATACCCAGTGCTTTAGAAGAAGGTGAAGAGACATTTTAACACACCTAGCTAGTTTACGAGATATATGCATGCCATACCTGTATACATGGAATTAAATGTCCTGTGCAACCACTGCAAGTGATGTACTGAAGCATGAGGTTTGAATACCCTTGTGCCATACCTTTGATTTTCACTTCAATTACAGTTTTACCTAATTAATGTTACCACAGTATTCAGTGGGTAATATTTTCAAAATCACTTAGGCTCCAAAGTGCCTAAATCATTTTTGAAAGTGGGACTTCGGTGTTTTTGAAAATGTAATCCCATAATCCTTAATGTATATTTAACCAGGAATAGCATGGTAACATTACCTGCTTGCACACAGCAGCTGTAGACTTTATTGGCAATCACTAACAGTGTCCGCTTACACAGAGGCAGACGTGTCTTCATTATTTCCTGAGGAATTCACCAAAATCAGAGTGGGGCTTGCTGAGACACACAGAACTACCCCAGAATCAGGAACGGACACCATCCTGCCTGAAGACTGGCTTCCTACCACCTGTAACAATGTCCTCTGCCCTGCACACCTGATGTGTTCCAGTAAAGATGTGCTGACCCCTGTGATAACTCAGATGAAAGTCTTCTTCAAAGTAGTCAAGCTACCATACGCACATTTAAACAAGAACCATCTGGCTAACCACTCCCAGTTTCCAGCTTCCCTTTCCTGGGCAAGATCACTGAGAAAGTGGTGACATCTGAACTCCAACACAGCCCATCCTCTCTTAACATCCTGTATCCCTCATAATCAATGTTTCAGAGCTGGACTTGCCACAGAAGTAGCCCATATGGTGCTAATGAATGTCTCTTTTTTCAAGCCTTTCCTAAGGAATCATGCAAATAAGGATGGGCACTGGTCTAACTCTGTTCCCATTGATGTTAATGGGAGTTTGATCATAGACAAAAGTGTGACCATTAGGCCAATGCTTTGGAAGAACAGTACCCTAAAGAGACTTTATTATGGATGCACACTCCCTTCTAATACACGAGAGAAGAGAGAGAGTAAACACCATTTGCTCTAAAGTCTTTTGCTTCTTCATAATACGCACATTCAGCAATGAGATAAAGTATTAGGTCCCTTATAAATATCTCAGCTAGCCTGTGTGCAGCAATATCTACAGATCAAATATACATCTCATAAATGAGCATTTTCTCTTGCCATCGAGTATCAACCTCATACCATCGGATTAGGATCTAAAGGAAAGAGTCTGATCAATTTGACAATTTCCTTCATAATTTGTTTTAAAAAGAGTCAATCAAATCACTTTTACTGTTTTACAAACTAAACAACTGAAGCAATTTCATTCCTTTCTATGCAAGTCTCAGCAGGTTCAAACATTTGTTAGCCTTCTGATTCTCAGTTATACCCTTGAGTAGAGACCAAAACTAACTACAGTATTCCAGGTGGAGCTGGACCATGCAGTTTTCTCTATCTTTTGTAGCACCTTTCTGATGAATACTAAGTGCAATGAGATGATAATGGAGACTTGAGAAAAGTAATTAAACCAGAGCCCCCACTATCTGCCACGTTTCTCCACTCATGCACACAGTGTAACTAATTCCAGGCTAAGAAAGACAGGAACCAGACAGTGATGTTCAGAACAAAATTATATTAATGAGCAAGAGAAGATCAGGATGGATTCTAATTATATGATAGTGCATCTGATCTAATTATGCTAACATATTACAATTCTTCAGTGGAAAATCAGGAATCCAGTGTCAGGCAGGATTTTTGGGCGGGAGGAGTGGGGAGCACAGTGAGGCCATGCATGACTTCTGACATCTAAATGAGTTCACCTACCTTCTCCAGAATCTCTTCATTCTGTAAATGCTGCTACTTTCCTAAACATGTCTTCTCTTATAGGTGGGTGCAGCCCCCCCTCAACTTGGTGCACAAGATACTGCAAATTAGAGAGGGGGAAGACCACCACCACATCTTCTCCCCCAAATCACCGTCATAATAGTAATCCTAGCCAAGCATAAGAAACACAGTTTATATCTAACCTAATAGGATGGCTTGTTGAATTTTTTGGTTATGGATCTATGTTCTACAACATAGATAACCAGCAACTTAAAATTAAACAAATAAAAAGATGGGAGAGGGAACTGGACAAAGAAATTGACCTGGATGAGTGGGTCTCCATATGGGAAAGGGTATATACATCTTCAATTTGTGTAGCTCAAATACCTTTTTTTAATCAATTATTGCATTTGACTCCAGTTAAGATCCTTCATGTTTTTGCCACTAGATAGGCATTCTGTTGGAGGGATTGCAGGGAAAGGGGAACATACTTCCACATATGGTGGCTTTGGGAGGAAATTATTAAAGGGATTCATCTTATGACAAAACTCTGGCTTCCTAGAGAACCTCTGCCCTCTTTACTTATCGCTTCAGTAAAGGATCTGCATTTTAAACAGAACAACAAATTATTATTTTTTTATTGTTAGCAGCTAGAGTGTGTATTGCACATTATTGGGAAAATGTGATGACGACTCCTATGGAATTGTGATATAGTAAAATATGGACTGTTCTTGTAATGGAAAAGCTTTCACAGCAAGTACGTACATAAGAGAAGCTCCACAACAAGGATGCACTATGAAACCAATATTACACCTGCGACACATCACTGATATTTTCATCCTCTGGACAGATGACCTAAAACTCCATCATAGATTTGCACCACAAGTTCAACCACCATCCATCCATGAAAACTCTCTCTAGAACACTCCCACACCAACATGAGCTTCCTGGACACCACGGTCAGCTTCAGCAATCAAACTCTACAGACAACTCCTGGATCACCACACATGTGCCTTCCCAGATCCAGGAACCACACCAAACATCCCAACAAATCAGTTATCTACAGCCAAGCACTCAGATACCACAGAATATGCTGCAAGAAAAAAGTCCGGGATACACACCACCTTAAGCACACTTAAAGCTGCCTCCACAAAGCAAGGACTCTCTATCAGAGAAGTAGGTCGCATCATGGAACCAAATACCCCAGGAAAACCTGCATCAATACAGGGGAAAATACCGAACAAACCAGAAGTCTGACCACATACCCCTATTTGTCACCTACTACCCTAGAACCCAAATGGGATATCATTAAACAATTACAATCAATACTGAATACACATCCTAAAAGAAAACTTTCTGGCCTTCAAACCACCTCCAACCTTGCAATCAGAGCAAGCTCCCCACAGACCAGGAGAGCAGCACCAGACCCTGCTATAACAGATGCAGACATAGCTCCATTCCTACAATGAACAATCCCCCAACTACACATCTTTCAAGCTTCACGGGTGCTCCACATGTCTATCACAACATGCGGTGTACCTCATCCAGTACACTAAATGCCCCAACAACAACTATGTGAGTGACACCAGACAATCACTACGCTATCAAATGAACTCACACGGATAAATGATAACATAAAAACCACCATATCTCCTGTGGGTGAATACTTGTCGCAAAATGATCACTCAATAGCTAACCTCTCAGTCCTGCGCTCAAAGGAAACAGGCTCAGCTTTGGAAGGCATTGGGCAAGAGAGCTTAAATTCATAACTTTGTTAGACACTAAAAATGACAGACTTAATAAAGACACTGGATTTGTGGCTCATTACAATCTATAACCTGCTAACCCTCCTTTGTCCTCAGACTGCAGAGGTGTTTAACTGCCCACTTCACCTTGAATGGTCTCTTATATGTTAGCTCCTTATGCTAAACAATCTGTTCCACCTTGAATTGAATGCACCGAGTACATTTCCCAGACCTGAAAAAGAGCTCTGTGTAAGCTCAAAAGCTTGTCTCTTTCACCAATAGAAGTTGTTTTAGAGAGACCAGGTCAGTGAGGTACTATCGTTTATTGGACCAAGGATAGGTATTTAGAAATTTGGTCACCCTACCTAGCATACTCAGAGGAGGAGAGCTCACCAGTCAGCAAGCCAGACTCTTTAGCCAGGTTCTTTGAACATTAAGCTGATGCTGAATAAGTAATGTAACAAAGCAGTATGCTCACATTTAATTGTAACTTTATCTTAATAAAAAGCTTTTAAAAACTAGAGACATCTGAAGAACACTGCTCCCCTTTGTCCAAAACTCACAATTTTGTGTATTCCTTTTCTCTCTTTGATTATCAAATTTCTTAGGCAGGAACTGTGCCTCCATTGTGTTTGTACAGCTCCTAGCACAATGGGGCCCTTGTACTGATTTGGGCACTACCGCAACAGAAATAATGCAATTATAGATGGTAAATTAATATATTATTTATGCAATTACCTGCTCTTTTGCTCAAGGCTCGCTTTCTCTTCTAATCAACAGGTAGCTATCGACACTAGAAGTTCACGCCTGGTCCCCTTTTCCTAAGTGCTTTCCTGCTTCTGCCTGCTGATTTTTTTAATTCCCCCCACCCCCACAATTGTGCCACACATAGATTAGACAGGAATTAAGACACCTCTCAACTTTCCAAGGAGGAGTTCAAAGCCTGCTGGGTTCCTCCATTTTAAACCTTTTAGCGGTTCTTTGATCACTTATATCGGAAAGAAGAACCATCATTCCTATTTTCAAAATTAAAAAGGAAGATCTTTCATTTTAAAAGACTAGGGGTCCTTTTCCTGCATCACCCAGTTACTCCAGCCAATAAGGAATATAATAAAAAGCAAGGACCTATGTGCCAATTTTTCATTTTAGCCTCCACATGCCCTGTTGGAGTTTTTACAGTCCCTAATCCCACACACACTCCCATCTACTGAACAGGGTGAAATGGCTCATGGTCCCCAAGTAAGCTCTTCAAATAGGGATATTTTTTCTTTCCAGCAGTGACAATATAAGGAACTCCCACCTCCTTGTTCAGAGGAATTTGAAGTCTACAGGGGCATGTGCAAGGAGGGGCAAGCAGAGGCATGGGCCTCCCCAATAATCAGAGAGGGACACAGTACTCCCCCAGCCCTGGGGCTATGGTGGGTAGAGAACTGCAGCCCCAGAGCTAGGGGAGTCCTCTCTCCCCGGGAGCTGGGTGGGGAGGGAGGGCAGCGAGCTCCTCCCATGAGTGGGGAGGGGGAGCAGTGAGCTACTCCTGGGGCTGGGAGTGGGAAGGGGGGAAAGTGAGCTTCTGTGCCCCACCAGAAGGGATCAAAATTTAAATTCCCGCGCACGCCCCTGGAAGTCTCCATAGCCAATAGCCCATACCATAGCCAATCTCTGAACACCGGAAGTTATATGGCAGATATATTTCTTCAGAAGGATAAACACAAGAGCAATATTAAGCCAGCCATTTATCAGCATGCAGAATTGTTCTGCTCTTGGTAAGTGGGCTGCAAGAGACCTCTTAGTTCATAATTAAATCTAGCCTCCAAAGAAGGTGCATCGTGAGATTCAGTAGAGCCTCCTCTTCAGCAATTGCAGCACTGCAGTCCTGCTCCAGCCCCAGAAGGAAAGTGATCTCTTCTTAAGGGGTCACACATCTTGCATTGGGAAGCCAAATGGAAGCCCTGGGTCCATAATTTGGCTGTTATGTACTAGGCAAAATATCTTCCTCCCATTTGCCACAATGGTCCCCGGGTTTGGTTGGTTTTTTTCCCTTCAGAATATCTTACAAGTTCAGAGACCGCGTATATGGAAAGCTTAGACTGTTTTTCCCCTACTGTCTTACATTTATCCAAGTTAACTTTATATGACAGAAAACTTGTAAGTGGAACATATAAGGCAGTAATCCACCTAAAGTGGAAAACATCATGTACGACGGGCAGTAACAAATCAAAGGAACTTTTTTTCAAAAATGCTGATTAGTGTAATATTAAAATAGCTGCTTTCTGTTTTTATCTCATTCCCTTAGTTAATATAATAATCTCATAATAAATTAATTTAGAACATTATACCAGAGTCAGATTTTGTATGCTACTAAAAAAAGATTTACTTAATTAGTGGCTGATCAACAAGACCAAACATGTTTCTGATTACATCTCTTGTTGGTATGAAATCTAGTTTAATTCCTCACTAACACCTGTATTTCTACAATATGTTGCATTATTCTAAATGAAGTAAATCCTATTACTACACACCATAGGATGTTCTTTACCAAAGGACTTTCTCTTTTAAATCCATGCAGTATACAGAGGCATCACAACATATTACTGAGTGTCACAGTTAATTTTACATTTTTTATATTTAGTCAAAATAGCAGTGGTTCTGCACTCAAACTCATATTTGTGATAAGACACACTCGCTCCTACAATAAAGAAGAAATTCATGACTGAATAATGTATCAATTCAAAAGCAATCTCTTAGCTACAGGAAGCCTCTTGAGTTGCTAGTCTGAACAAAAACAGAGCTTCAACAGAATGAACCACCTTGAAACTAAATGAAAATTGAGCAAGTTGAACTAAAACAGGAAAACGTTATGTACAATGTAATATTTTAGCCACAATGGAGAACCTTGTTACAGATCAATAAAAAAAAATCTCACCAATAAAACAAAAAGGTGGACTTAATTTTGTTTGTTCTTTTAAGGCAGAATACTTCATTTTTGTTATACTAAATACATATACACCTCTACCCCGATATAATGCGACCCGATATAACATGAATTCGGATATAACGCGGTAAAGCAGCGCTCCAGGAGGGGCGGGGCTGCGCACTCCGGTGGATCAAAGCAAGTTCGATATAACGCGGTTTCACCTATAATGCGGTAAGATTTTTTGGCTCCCGAGGACAGCTTTATATCGGGGTAGAGGTATACATATCTGGATATGAGTCAACAGTGTGCCCTTGTTGCCAAGAAGACTAACAGCATTTTGGGCTGTATAAGTAGGGGCATTGCCAGCAGATAGAGGGACATGATCATTCCCCTCTATTCGACATTGGTGAGGCCTCATCTGGAGTACTGTGTCCAGTTTTGGGCCCCACACTACAAGAAGGATGTGGAAAAATTGGAAAGAGTCCAGCGGAGGGCAACAAAAATGATTAGGGGTCTGGAGCACATGACTTATGAGGAGAGGATGAGGGAACTGGGATTGTTTAGTCTGCAGAAGGGAAGAATGAGGGAGGATTTGATAGGTGCTTTCAACTACCTGAAAGGGGGTTCCAAAGAGGATGGATCTAGACTATTCTCAGTTGTACCAGATGACAGAACAAGGAGTAATGGTCTCAAGTTGCAGTGGGGAAGGTTTAGGTTGGCTATTAGGAAAAAGTTTTTCACTAGGAGGATAGTGAAGAACTGGAATGGGTTACCTAGGGAGGTGGTGGAATCGCCTTCCTTAGAGGTTTTTAAGGTCAGGCTTGACAAAGCCCTGGCTGCGATGATTTAGTTGGTAATTGGTCCTGCTTTGAGCAGGGGGTTGGACTAGATGACTGACAATTTTTAAACCAAGATTGGATGTGTTTTTAAAAGATATGATCTAGTAATTATTTTGGGGGATTTTCTGGCCTATGTTACACAGGAGGTCAGACTAGATGATCACAACGGTCCCTTCTGGTCTTGGAATCTATGGATGAGCAACTGATAAAAATGCAGATTTTTCATTATTATTATTATTATTATTATTTTGGAAAAACCCCCAAGAAAATAATATTCCTTTAAAAAGAATTTAATTACCATTCATTTTCTACTGAACACTTCCATTTCACGCCTTGGGATAAGTGGCAACGTAGGAAGCACAGTGTGCTCCAAAGATGCTAGAGGGCCAGAACTCGAGTGGATGTTGCCTATATTATTGCTCTGGAGCAAGTTTAATTACCTTGATATGCTAATGTCGCAAAAAAGATTTCAATTCAAAATTATGAAACTATGGGAGAACTTTAGGCCACCATGAGGGAGAGGGAGACGAAGACAGAGAATAGGGTTCCAAAGGGTGCCAGAGGAGCAGCAGTTAATGCAAAATGATGAAGGTGCAGTCAGCTAGACAGGAGAACCAGGAGCAAAAGTGGAAGAGTAAGAATGAACAGCAGTGTTTAAGGTAGCAGATGCTTCAACCTGAATTCTTTTCTATTTAATTAGGAGAAGGCCATTAGTGAAGTTGGGCCAGACAGTTTCAGTGGACTGGAGAGGGTAGGTATCGGATTGGAGGGGGGTAAAGTAGAGTGGTATTGAAATATATAAAGTGTGCACTCTTCTCCTATTACTTGAGTTAGTGATTTACAATGACAGTTTGCATTTAGTTCCACACATAGAAATAAGAGATAAATCAAGTGATAAGTGATCAAGTGATTACACAAGAGTTAATTTCAGCTTGCTGAGCTGGCATTAAATTATAGCAGATCTGGCAAGGTTATGAATTAATGACAGTGGCGAAAGCTGGGCAAGACATTTTGCCAAATTTTGTTGGCATAAGCTCCAAGTCTATAAAAAACTTTTAAAGAAGAAAAAAACAATGGCTTTGGTTGGTAACACTAACAGCTTAACAGTGGCATCAAGTTTTACCAAGGCACTGAGCACATCTTGCTCCTTTAGCAATGGAGAGCCACATGGCTATGGTAAATGCCAAAAGAATTCACAACAGGACAACAACCTTGCTCTTAACAGCTTAACTAAAACTGGAAAATGAACATAGCACATTGTCATAGAATAGAATATCATAGAATAACAGGGTTGGAAGGGACCTCAGGAGGCCATCTAGTCCAACCCCCTGCTCAAAGCAGGACCAATCCCCAACTAAATCATCCCAGCCAGAGCTTTGTCAAGCCTGACCTTAAAATCCTTTAAGGAAGGAGATTCCACCACGTCCCTAGGTAACCCATTCCAGTGCTTCACCATCCTTCTAGTGGAAAAGTTTTTCCTAATATCCAACCTAAACCTCTCCCACTGCAACTTGAGACCATTGTTCCTTGTTCTGATATCTGGTACCACTGAGAACAGTCTAGATCCATCCTCTTTGGAACCCCCTTTCAGGTAGTTGAAAGCAGCTATCAAATCCCCCCTCATTCATCTCTTCTGGAGACTAAATAATCCCAGTTCCCTAACCCTCTCCTCATAAATCATGTGCTCCAGCCCCCTAATCATTTTTGTTGCCCTCCGCTAGACTCTTTCCAATTTTTCCACATCCTTCTTGTAGTGTGGGGCCCAAAACTGGACACAGTACTCCAGATGAGGCCTCACCAACGCCGAATAGAGGGGAATGATCATGTCCCTCTATCTGCTGGCAATGCTCCTACTTATACAGCCCAAAATGCCGTTGTCCTTGCCATTGAAGCCAGCTGAGAAGGTTTGAGCTTCGTATGCCACTAACCACCAGAGAGAAGACTCGAGAAGTACTTTGAAGTGCATTTCCTTAGAAGTAATGCCAACTTCTAAGGACATGCAATGGAAAGGACAGCTGTGAAAAACTGAAAAAAGACAACTAACGATTTAGATCCACAGTCAATCGTTCACTTTAGTGCATCTTAAAGGCAAGACACAAAGCTGAGGAACCACAGAGATCATAGAAATGTAGGACTGGAAGGTGCTTTGATAGGTCATCTAGTCTGGTCCCCAGCACTGAGGCAGGACTGAGCATTATCTAGACTATCCCTGGCAGGGGTTTGTCTAATCTGCTCTTAAAAATCTCCAGTGACTGAGATTCCACAACCTCCCTAGATAATTTGTTCCAGTGCTTAACCACCCTGACAGTTAGGAAGTTTTTCCTTACTGCAATTTAAGCCCATATTACTTCTTATCCAGTCCTCAGTGGTTAAGGAGAACAATTTATCACCCTCCTCTTTATAACAGCCTTTTATGTACTTGAGAACTGTTATGTCCCCCTCAGTCTTCTCTTCTCCAGACTAACAAATCCAATCTGTCCTTGAAGGTCACGTTTCCTCTAATTATGTTTTGTTGCTCTTGACTGGACTTTCTCCAATTTGTCCAGATCTTTTCTGAAGTGTGGTGCCCAGAACTGGAAACAGATCATCCTCAGCAAACAGAGACATGTATAGAATAGACCACTCTGAATACAGAACTAACAAACCACAAGTCTGCATGCAACATTTCTCCTTTTTATTGCTTTTGAGGCAGTGTTTTGACATGGATAGCCCCAGCCCTGAACCATGTACTCCTGGAAATAGGGTGAGGAAGGAAGTGTTAGGAAAAGACTCTGCATTTTCCCCCTGCAGCTTATTGCCCTCTCACTTTTGTCAGAGAGAACACAAGACAGGTTTGCCAGCATGGTGGGTGCATATTATCGGACTTGGCATCGCACACTTCACCTTCCATACAGGTTCTAAAACAAAGCTCCAAGTTCCAAGCATCTTTTTGAATAAAAGGCATCTAAAGCTGCTTCAAATACAATTCATGTAAGTCACCAAAATATCATGTCAGCCATTCCTGTGGTAAGAGCCATGGGCTGGGGAGGGGAAGAGAGGGAGAGGACTGAAGATACTTACGGTGAACTTTGTATATTTTCTGTTGCATGTTCTCTGGGACTGAGGGATGCAGGGGGGAGGGGAAGGGGAAAAGGGAGCGTGTGTCCTAATGGAGGAGGTGAGATCTCCAAATTGATTAATACACTCCATGCCACTGTCTCCTCCTCTTCCCTAGCATGATGGCTCCCCTACCCACCTATGCATGCTACCTTGCACTAGAAGTTAGTGCTGCTTGTGGCAATACTAGCTTCTGCCCAAAAGCCCAGCAGAAATACCACCTGTTTCACAGGAGAACATGCTATTCAGAAGAGCTGCTCCCCAGCTGAAGCCTGTCCAGCCTACACTGCATGGTGTTTATGGGTACGGCAGGGTGCGGGGAGATTGCAGATGCAAGAAGGGAATGGTGATTGTATGGGTCTGCTGCCCTTTTCCTTAAGCATGAAATTGCTTTAAACCCTTTCCCTTGCTCTGTACAGCAGAAGGGAATCAGAGCCAGAGGCTGTGGAAGACAGTTAAAATTTGAAAACCACCACAGGGTAAGCAGTCAAAATAGCAAAGATTGAACTCTATCTCCTAGTAACGATTCCAGGAAAATGCCACAACTAGTGTATGTCGATTTAATCTCCTTTCCCCCCCAGTCAATTTGGCCAAGTGTTTTCACTATGTGCCATTGTTTTTCAAAGTAATGTGACTGAGAAATCTAATTGGTTTTTTTAAAAGGCTTTCCAGCTTCTGAAGTCCTTCCGAGCTGCAGTGCTCCGTAGCAATCAAAATGTCTAAAAAATAAATATATATTAAAGGTCTTTTCCAGCTAGAAAGCTTTCCATGACACCAGACTATTTTCTCCATTTAGCAAAGTTCAGAGAAGTATACACTTAACACTTTTTTAAATAAGCCTGAACTCACTTAGATTTGAAACAGAATGATGTGAAGTTGTGTACTTGAATGGTATGTGAATTGCCAAAACTAAACTAAACAAACAAAAATCAATTTTCTTTAGATTGGAAAAGAAGCCTCAAAGTGAGGTGGGAATCAGCATGGAAGATTTGACTAACTGGGATTTAGAATGAAAACTGTTACATAACCTGAAATAGAGAAGTCACTGCCACGCCTGACACATTTAAAGGTCTTCTCAGTGAACACTATACGATGAGATATGTAATTCTGTTTTACCATAAACTGGTCCTAGATCCATAAAGGAATGTGAGTTATGCCAGAGATAACGTGGTTTATTGTACAAAGTTTGTTAAAAATGTAATTAAAATATTTCAAGGTACAGCATTGGAGGCCTTGGGTATTGGTCAGTTTCTCCAGTTCTAGGTTGCTAGTTCAAACCCAGTCCCTGTTAGTCTTTGGAAGTGGCACCAAATAGATGACTGTTTATATGCCCTGTGCAAAATGAGTTTGGTTGCGTCTGTCCAGTCCCACATTACAAAAACCACTGCCACAATTGGAACCTTTGGCAGAGGCACCAAAGGCAAATTATCATTAGTTATATTGTGCCTAAGTACATCAACTGAGATCAGACAACACGTGCGCATGCATGCACACACACACACACACACACACACACACACCCTGAAGAGCTTACCATGTGATTAGACAAAACAGAAAAGGGGAGCATTATGGTCTCCATTTTACAGATAGGGAACTGAAGCACTAGGTATATTAAAGTGACTTGCCCAAGGTCACACAGGAAGTGTGTGGCAGAGCAGAGAAATGAACCCAGGTCTCCTCAGTTACCCCTTTTCCCCACTTAGAAGTTGTCCTTCAGCTCAGAGTTCAAGCACATTGGCGGGTCGGTGTGGGGAAGATTGGGCTATCATTGCCCAAGCTGTGCCTCCTCTGTAGTTTAAAAAAAAAAAAAAAAAAAAAACAGTTACCTACCTGTACTGTAATTGTTGTTCTTTGAAATGTGGGTGCTGATGTGCATGCCACTCAGGTGTGTGCACTCCCAGAGCATCAAAGCTGGAGAACTTTGCCTAGCAGTACCAGTGGGGCAGCACTCGCACCTTCTGGCCCTTAGCCTCTCTCCTGGCTATTTAAGGGCAGCACCCTCAGTTCCTTTGCACCAAACGTTAAGAGTAGAAACTGACGCAGAGGGGACAGAGGGTGGGTCATGGAATACACATCTGGACGCACATCTCAAAGAACAACAGTTACAGCACAGGTATGTAACTATTTTTTCTTCTTTGAGTGGTTGCAGATGAGTATTCCTCTCAGGTGGCTCTCAAGCAGTCCTCAGAGGAGGTGGGACTCAGAGCCTACTTAGACTACAAAACTGCCTTCCTAAAGTTTACATCTGACCTAGATGCAGCATCGTGGTAGCAGCATAGTGCTTGGTAAAAGTATGTACAGAAGACCAGGTAGCAGCCCTGCAAATGTCCAGTATCAAAACATCAGCATTGTGTGGGCCCTTGTCAAATGAGCCTGTAATCTCTGCAGAGGCGAGGGCTGAGCTTCTTCATATGCTGTCATAATGCAGGAAGTTATCCACCTGGAAATCATGCATGCAGAGACTGCCTGACCCATCATTCAGTTTGCACAGGAGACAAAGGCTAAGCGATGAACAGAAAAGGCTTAGTCCTCCCCAGGTAAAACACCGAGCATCATCTCACATCCAATGAATGAAGTGGCTGTTCATCTGCATTTGACTGCAGTTTAGGAAAGAACACTGGTAAGTATATTACTTGGTTCAGGTGCAATTGGGAAATCACTTTCAACAAGAGTTTTGAATGAGGTTGTAGGGCCACTTTGTCTTTGGAAAAACTGCATATACGGGGGCTCGGCCATTAAGGCCTACAGCACTTGCTCTCCTTGCAGATGTTATAGAAACAAGGGGAGGGACAGAACAGGTTGCCAGGGGCTCAAACACAGGGCCCCATAAGGGAAGCTAACAGTATTAAGGTCATGCAAGGTAACCAGCTCTTTCACAGGTCGGTGGAGATGAGTAATCCTCTTAGAAATCTTGCTATAATAGAGTTTGAGAAAAATTTACTTCCTTTGGATTAGAGGATGAAACTCTAATATCATCGCTAAGTGGCCCCTCAAGGAGCTGAGAGACAGACAAGAGGATTGAAACTGTAGCAGGTACTCCAAAGTTTCTTGAATGCAGGCTAGCCTGGGTTGAAGCCCCCAGACTAGTGACCAAATCAAAAGCCGCTTCCCCTTGGCTGCATAGGTAGCTCTGTTATTGAGTGGTATTTGCCTAACAGCTTCCAAATAGCATTCCTCCTCCTCCTCCTCCACTAGCCATGCAGCATCCATGCCATAAGGTAGAGTGCTGAGCACTGGATGTAAAAGTCAGCCATTATGCTGAGTCACTACATCAAGATAGAGCGGAAGAGATATGGGTGTTCAAACTGATAGACTGAGTAGGTCAGAGAACAAACATTGTGTTGGCCACACTGGAGCAACAAGAATCAGTTTGGCATGATCCAACTTCAACATGAGGATGACCTGTGGGCTGATTGGGATCAGAGGGAAGCTGTATATCATCACCAATCCCTAATTCAGATGGAAGGTGTTGGTTCAGGAGCCTGGACTGAGACCTACTTGAGAGCAAAACTGATGGAACTTCTTGCCATCTCTCATTACAAAACAAGTCTGTCATCAGGATGCCCCATTGTGGAAGATGGACCTTAGGACTTTGGTCTTGAAAGCCTGACTTTGGTCTTGAGAGACTACCTATGGTCCTAGGAGATGATTGGTCAAGTGATTTTGGACCCCAGGTAAATGAGCAGCTGTGGGAACCATGCTCTCCTTAATGGAGAACTGTCAAAATTTTGTTGCCTCTTGACAAAGCTGGTTGGAGAAGGCACCTCCCTGCTTATTCACAATACATGGAGGTGGTATTGTCCGTAAGTCTATGAACTGCTGCACCAATCATGATCCCAAAAGGCTTGTCAGGCTTTGAAAGAGGCTCAAAGCTCCAGAACATTGATATGAAAGGAAGCCGCCTGCTCTGACGACAAGCCCTAAATTTTCAGTGTCCCTAGATGTGTTCCCCAACCTATTGAGGCGGCATTAGCGACTATAGTTGTGATCAGAGAAGGATGAGCAAAAGGAACACCCTGGTATATATAACTGCCCGCCACTATAGGGAGTCCAGTATCGCTAGAGACACTCAGACAAACCTGCCTAATGATTGACAACTCAGGTGACTGACCAACTTTAACCCCATGCTTCAAGAGGATGAAGGCACAATCTCGCATGCTGGACTACATAAGTGCATGTAGTCATATGGCCTAATACCTTCAGGCATACAAGGACCACAGCTGAAAGTTGAGATTGTAATGCCAGACAGAGGTGATGAATTGTGTGAATTTTTTTTTTTTAAATCAGAAACAATCTTGAACACGATTTTTTGAGTTGGTATTAATGTCAACTTTCCTTTTTTCAAAATCAGGCCCAGATGATTGAAGAGACGTAATGTGAATTGGACATAACAGAGGACTTGCTTCTCACTAACCAATTGTCCAGATATTGGAAGACATTTATTCCTCTTTTTCTGAGATATGCTGCTATTAGTCATGTTTGGTAAATACCCATGGAGCGCAGGACAGGCCAAAGGGAAGCACAGTGTACTGATAATGCTGACCTGGCACTACAAATTTCAGAAACTTCCTAGGACTTGGGAGAAATCACCACATGAAAGTAAGCATCCTGAAGATTGAGGGCAGCAAACCAGTCATTGTGATTCAAAGCAGGGAGAATAGTCACTAGTGTAACCATGTGGAATCTCATGTATTTGATGCACTTGTTGAGAATGTAGAGATTAAGGATAGGTTTCATCTTTCCCTTGGGCTTGATAATCAGGAAGTACCATGAATGGAATCCTTTTCCCCAAGTCTGAAGAGGAACCTCCTCTATCACCCCAGAAGCCCAGAGAGTCTGCACCTACTGAAGGAGCATAGACTCATCAGAGGGTCCTTGGAAAGGGACAGAGTAGGAGGTTGGGAAGGGGGAAATGGACAGTAATTGAATGGCATAACCCCATCCCATAGTGCTTAGGACCCACTTGTCTGTAGTTGTTGACTCCCAAGACCTGTAGAAGTGGAATAGCCTGTCCCTAAATGGAGGAGAAATGGCTTGAAGTGTGACAACTGGAATGCCAAACTCGGAGAGAGTGTCAGATTGGATGCTTGCCCAAAGCTGATGAAGGATGGGCTGACTGGTTGAAATTGGGACCAGATGACTTCTCTTATGAGACTTATACCCCTTTCTAGAGAAGTCCTGCTGTCTAGCAGGATAATTCAACCTAAACAAGTGCTGAGGGCAATATTGCTGCTCTTGTCACCCCGCGAAGTGAAGCCTCTTTATTACCAGGGTAAAAATCTCCAAATCCAACATAGTGCAAGTCTTTAAAGGCATGTAACGTTTTGTCAGTTTTCTCTGAAAACAAAAACTGACTGTCAAAGGGTAGGTCCTCAATTGTCTGTTGGACCTCAGGAGCTATACCAGAGTTGTGCAACCACGAAGCCCTCTCATTGTTACGGCAGCAGCCATAACACTAGAGGAAGTGTCAGCCATGTCCTAATTTGACTGCAGTGACTTTTTGCTACTAGGCCTGTGGGTCTCTCAAATGCGGCCACCATGACAGCATATGGCCATCACCTTTTCTTGAGGCCACAGCCTCCTGGGTGGTGTTTTGTTTTTGTCTGTAATAGTGATTCAACTCCTTGTTCAGGCATGAGAGTTCGAAAAAGTATTTTTGGTTTTTTTTGCGTCTGTCTGGTGGTGGGCTCTGTCCGCAGGCTCACCCTCCCTCCCCATTACTCCTGGCCCCCGCTGCCTCCTCCGGCCCTGGGCTTCAGCCCCAGGATCCATCTCCCATCGCCTCTGGCCCCCGCTGCCTCCCCCAGCTCCCTATCAATTCTCATCTCCCCTGGTCCCCACTGCCTTCCTATCCACCTCCCCATCCAGGGCTTAATTTGTCCCCAGGCTTGCAGGGGCTGAGTAAGTCTGCTGTGAAAAGTGATATTTGTATGTTTGTTAATGTTACTTTTCACAGTAAACTTAGTAGCTAGTCTGGAGGCGGTGATAAGTGATATTAACAAACAAGTATGGCTTTTCACAGCAGCAGACTTACTAGCTAGCAAGTCTAAAAAAAACAACAACCAAAAAAGCAAAAGAAACAACAACAAAAAAGACAAAAACATGCAAAGCACCTTATTTGTGCTTGTATTCTATTTAGGTCCAGTAAAGAATAGAGACAACTGTATGTTTTTTTTTCTATTGAGTCTGCAAAAAAACCCTAATTAATAAATTACAATGATTTGGACCTATATATGTACATATTTAACTTTAGGAAAAACAAATAAATAAGTATTTTAGGAAAATCTGTCAGAGCGGCCACCAGCAAGAGTTGGTGGCCGCACTCTGAGGCCACCAAAAAAATTGTTGAGAGAGCCCCTGCACTAGGTGGCCTTCCACAATGAAAGGCTTAAACTCTTCTCTGGAGGATTCTGGCAACCTATCTGTAAATTTTACTATTGCTTCCCAATTATAAAGTCATACGTTGATAAAAGCACCTGCTCACTGGCAATGTGCATTTGTAAGGATGAGGTAGAATAAATTTTCTTCCTAAAGAAGTGAGCCTCATGGCCTGCTCCAGAAGTTGCTGCTTCAAATGCAAAGTCCCTCACCACCCGAGTTCTTTTCCTGAATGATTTGCAGTGAGAGCACCTTTCTCCCAGGCACGCCATTGTGTGTGTGAGGGGAGGGGGTCAATGCTGGGGATCGCCCCTTCCCCCCAGGGTTTAAACCCTGGATAGGACATCACCCAGGATAACTACATATCTTAACTAACTACTATAAACTAAACCTCTGGGTAATACTAAACTATACTAATTATTATATAGTAAAATCCCAGAAAAAGACTGAGACAGAGAACTATGAGGTCACAATACCACATAAAATGCTCTGACTCTTGCTACAGGAGGCCAGGAGGAACTGAGGGGGGTCAGGGCAGCACTGCCCTTAAACAGCCAGGGGAGGGACCCGAGGGCTCAAAAGCTGACACACCTATGGGTACTGCTAGCCGAAGCTCTCTGGCTTTGGTGCACTGGGCACCTGCACACCTAAGTGGAAAACACGTCTGCAACCACTTGAAGAAGGTGGCGGCTTACAGTCTCGAGGGCTTCCAGACACTCTTACCTAAATTCACACCAATATTTTTAAAAATAGTTCAACAATTCAAAATATTGAAGAATATCGCTTTGCTAGTTAAATAGGTTAAATGCTTCACCATGACAATTAAGTGTCTTAAAATAAAACTATGTGACAGTTTCCCCCCCGCCCCCAAGATCTGTTATTTTTCAACTGGGAGAAGCGGGGGGACCCAGATTTAATTCCATGAAGCTGCAGATCATATTTCTCTTCTCTTGAGATTTCATTATGGGCTTGAAACCAGAGAATTGCATTGCCACCTCATGCCTGTTCTTCCAGTTATTGCTGGTTTTTTAATAATTATTCATTAATTGCACACTATGATAAGATCCTCACTGTTTTGAAACATTTTCCCTCTGGCCCCCCACACTATTAAAGACCCTGATTGCCTGCCAAAAGCGTAAAATTAAAAATCAAAGCGCTACCTCGGAAAGGTTTAATATGTGCCACATTGAAAAAGTTTCTATAGCTCACAGCCATGTAATTGCATCACCGGCTAACAGCACCATCTCTCTCAGCATTTGAAATGCTTTCCTTTGAAACACAAGCCAGCTGAGTGTAGGATTTACACTCCAGGCATGCCAATGCTTTGCATGTCTTCTGTGTCCTTCCCCCTTTAATCTCTGCTTCTTTCCAGCAGGTGAGCGCCCTGGTCATCTTGCTGTAGATTCTCTCATCCCACCCATTTGAGGACGCAGCAGAGAGAGGAAGAGTTGCCAGTTCAAGCAGGAGGTTTTATAAATGCCTTTTCATTCCATTTAATTCTTCCCCCCTTCTTCCCCCAATGTCGTCTCATTTATCCCTACATCCCTTCCAATATTACAGCTTTACCTGTTCTACCCAAAGAGATGCACTTGCCCTACAACTGGAAAGCCAAACAAACAATCTCTTCCAGCCAGCCACTCACTAAATGGTATGAAGAGTCCCATGCATCTTGCACTTTGCTTCTATAGACTGTCACAGACCTTCTAGCCAAGGGTTTTTCTGATCCATTAACCGGTTGCATTCTATAGTGCACATCCAGAGCCTCAGCTTTCTCCTCTACCCCCTAACCTCGCAATGCACAGCCTTCTTCATTCTGTTCTTTTATTGTTTAATTTTGGAAACTGGATGAAGTTTTAGTTTGGTCAGTTCTTGTGTAAGAGAGTAAGGTTCTGACAGCACTGGTTAGAGTCTTTGCTGTCGATCCTGACCTGCTGCCTCCACCCACACATTCTTATGCTGCAGTTTCACAGTGAAGTCTCCCCCAAGAGGGATCAAATGTCCACTGGTGTGGGGAAGGGGACTAAATCGCAGTGCTTCAAATCTTCCCACTATGAGGCGGGTTAAAGAAATACTGCAATCCAGTTGGTCCAAAACAGTTTAGAGAAAGAAATATAGTGACAATACAAATGTCTTGTGTTTATAAAGGTGAGCTACAAAACTTTATTTCCCTTTGTAGCTCACGTTTAAAATTAGATTCGTCCCCCATTTTCCCTCTTTAATCACGTTTTAAGGGTGCCCAGGTTCAACACCTCTCCTTCCCAAAAGATGGTTATTTTCCATCTTTTTTTTTTTTTTTTTTAAACTTTGCTAATATCAGCAATGTCATGTCAAACTGGGCTTCTTTTTTGTTGGGCCCAGGCATGGGGGCTGGGAGCTCTGTCAGCCCTGAACTGAGGAGACAGGGATGATTCATCTTTCCAGACACAAAACAAAACAAAAATGCTTTTGTTCTAACTCAAATGCCTGAACAAGGAGTTGAATCACTATTACAGACAAAAACAAAAAAATTGTAAACTGCCGTAATAAGGATCACTTCCCCTCCCAGCATGGTTTCTCTGAACTTAATTTTTTCAGCCATCCATATTCTCTCCCTGGAAAACAGTGCAAAATACTTGAGTTCCAAAGTCTTAAAAAAAGCTTAAAAACCTCACACTCGTGCTCCTCTGACATTTTCTATTACTCCCATTTTATTACTGAAGTTAAAAATTTAAAGTCCAGTAAGTACATCCCCTTGTAAGGGCTGCAGGGAGTCTTTAAAAATAATCAGGCCTCCACTTGGGTTTCTAAAATAGATATTTAAGAGTCATAATAAAATAGACGCACTCCATTCAAGGCCTCGCAGGCCCCAGAGCCTTGTTGCCTAGATTTAAAATGGGAATAATGCTAGAACCGGTGATCTCTCTAGAACCTGTAAGCACGCCCACTACAAGTGGCCTGACTTTCAAGGTTAATGAGCACCCATCCACTGTTATTAAAGTCAATGGGAGCTGAAAACATGAAAATATTTAGGATTCTAAATAAGGATTTAGGAACCTAACTTTAGGCATCCATATTTTAAAACTCTTGGCCTGATACTGCTCTTGAGTTTAAGGGAGAAAAGTAAATCCTGCTATTGGTAGGTGTCTTTGGAAAGAAACAAAAAGCATCCGGCTGCTGACTCTCCCAAAGGGGTATGATACCACAGTATGTTTCTAGCTAATACTTAGAGGGTCTCTGTGCAAACAGGTCCTCCATAAAGAATTGTAACAACCAAGTTGAAGATGATGAAGCAAAACTGAGTAGTTCCATGCCAATAGCAAATTATAAATGAGAAATCCTCTAACAGATACAGAAGAGTCCAAGACCATCTTGCATTTGTAATAAATGCAACTATGTACAATATAAATTTAAACTTTTAGAAAAAATATCCCCAGTGCAAAAACCTGGCTTTCACACAACTCATTGCAATACACCAGAACACTTTTTGATTAAAACGTGAGTATGGATTAAAAAAAAAAAAAAAAAATCTCATGCAAAGTTGTAAGGAAATGTTTGAGGTCCATTCCTTGAGTACATCACTTGGTGTCTTTTGCTAGAGTACACCAATGGCCAATTCTCTTAATGCCTCCATTTTGCTTCACTCTCCTCATTATCTGTCAAATTATACACTCACATTTTGCACCATTAGCACTCTTGGAACGAAGCCATACACTGCTTACCCCCTACCTGCGGGCTGAAAAGCTTCCCTGATCCTGTATGCCATGCAACACCCATCCAAGCTCTCCTCAGAACATATTTCTGGACCACTAACCCATGTCAACCTAGTATATTTAGAAAGAATTCCACTTCTAAGACTACATATACAATGCAAACAAGTTGCTTTATGCTATATAAGCCTCCTAGTTCCCACCCCAACCCATTCTCTCTCCCTGTCCTCACATCATACATAACCTAGATCCTCAAACCTGCAACTGGATCCACACAAGTGCACATCTGCATTCATGTGATCTTCCGTGAAGTCCTAGGGCTTTGCATGGTCAGAAGAATTCATACCCACAGTCATCCAGCTGTAGGACAAGGGTCCTAGATTGGAAGCTTCTCAGGGAAAGGGGCCGTGTTCATCCATGGTGCTGTATAAATACAATATATATATTGAACATGGACAAGTATGAATTGTCAAGGAGCAGCAATTTTTGTATTTCCTCCTGGAGCCTTTTATATCTTTATTTGGAAAGATTAACAAACAGGATTTTGCCATTCACAGGGCTCTAGCACTTCAACCACCACAAAAAAGTACCCCTGGTCCTCTCTGGCCTGGGTTATGCACAGCACCCTTCTTCGTTTGGAATTTAGTGTGGCTAACTGTTATAGAAATGTTCTCAAATCTCTGAGTCACATTTCATTCATTCACTGCTGTCAGTGCTGGTTTGAGAAGCTAAGCAGTCATTTTTGCAGCCAGGAAAGCTCTGTCTTACCTCCGCCCACTGCCTGCATTTGTGACCCAGCTTCCTTTTCTTGGGCTCAAGTCTCCATTGCCCTGTACTTTGTGTAGTCCATCCAACTCGCACCACAATTCATCCAACAACAACTCTGTCATGTTGCTCAATTGAAAATCCTACTAGTTGGGTAGTTGAGAATAAAGTGCTGCTTAAAGTTTCTAGCTTACACTATGCTTATTTCACAGCAAGATATTCAGAATGCATTAACCACATTTCCCTCTCCCCCCCCCCCCCTAAAAAAACACAATCATGGTAACAGCCACATTTTCTTCCAAGGTATTCTGGGAATCAAAGAAGCTTTGAGCTGTTGGACAACCAAATTTATCCTGATCATGTCAAAGGGAGCAGAGCACTCCAATGCCTTTCACCATCTTGTTACTGGAATTCCAGAAGTGAAAAGGGTTTTCACCTCAGCCCTCATAGTTTTTGAGTTTACATCACCGGAGTTCCAAGTTCTTGGAAGTCCTTAGATGATCTTTTGACTCTGGGGTATCACTGGAACCCAACCAAGGTGCTTTCCTTCCCTCTTACAAACACACCCTTTATGTCACAAAGGGGAATGAGGCCTTAGTCCAATTTGTAAAGTTGACTTTTCTTTACTGCAGCCTGGTGTTATGTGCACAGAGAAACTGGAGTTACAGCAACAAAGCCAAGGAGAGAACACCGAAGCTCCCAGGAGGTGTCTGAGTTCAGGTTAAACTTTAAAGGCATATTATACCTGCAGGACAGGCTTAAGAAGTACCCAGGAATCCTATACTTTCCACTTTCAAGAAGGGTAATTGCTTTTTGGGGCTATTTTAAAATAAGAACATGGGCCATTGTTAGGCCTCCTACACAGGAGCTCTCTTTTAAAGTCAATTGTGAAGAATGTCTACCAACTTTTTAGTGCTATAGCAATGGGGAGGCCTCTCACCTTCCCATTAGCCAGCAGTCACGGGAAGTTTGGGCTGCCTTTCAAATTTTACAGAAGTTATATATTGAGGAACAGAGACTTCAGTTCTAAAGCATGGCATTCAAGTGAGTGCTTTTCTGAACAGAATGGTTCTCATTTATAGAACGTCAATGCCTCTGAATGATTTATTTGGATTTCTACAGTAATAAAAAGGGGCACCTGTCCAAAAGTTTTTAAGTGTCCCCAGCACCAGTTACACAGATCAAACTAAAACCAGCAGCTTTCACATCAACAGCACTGGACCCCCTACAAAGCTTCACACACACCTCCTCCTCACCCCCACCCTCTGCAGCACCCTGTGCAAATAAATGTCTTTCAGAATTCCAGTGTGGGGAACTAGTTCAGGTTAAACTTTTTTCGCTCACACAGAAAAAACACTATTTTGCCAGCTGCCTCTCTTTTATATTGCGAGCTACCCAACTTGAGTGCCTCTGCTGACCACAGTGTGGCACTATGGCACGAAGAGGGCGGTGGTCTCTCAAGTGACTTGGGACCTTCCTGCTGAGGGCATTATATCAAAAGCCAACCCCTTAGATTTAATCCAGAAACCAATAAGCAGCCAGTCTCATGCATGGAGAACAGATGTGGTGGGCTACCATAAAAAAGAACTGATCGATAAGCAGGCTGCCACATTCAGTACCATCTTAAATTTCTGGATTGACTTAAGGCACAGTTCTTGTAGTTTTGACACGATCTACAGGTCCAGGACCCCTAAATAGCACGGGTCAATGTACACTGTACAAACCACCATGTCATGAACGTGGTTACAATGCTGGTGTCTCCAACATGATTAATCTAGCATGCGGAGAGTGAATGGGCCTGAACCATCTTTTGACTTAGAGCCAGAGAAAGGAAATTAAATCAACGGTTTATAAGAGAAAGAACTGATGCAGTGATTTTATATCCAGCCAAATGTGAACATCTATAAAATGGGCAGACCATCTATTCTGGCATGTAAATACTATTTCCAAGCTTCCAATTAAGGCACAGTGTCAGAATAAGTCTGAGGAGGAAGAATGCCACTTACAGATACTGGGTAGCAGTCTCTAAAGCACCCAAGGGATTATATCACAGTATTGCCTGCAGTAGCAGGGGACTGGACTCAATGACCCAGGAAGTCCCTTCCAGTCCTATGTTCTAAGTCACAGTGGGGCTTCATTTGGGACTTGGGAGTCATAGTCACTTTTGAAAGTTGTACCAAGTAGCCTTACATGTTGATACAGACATTTAGAATTGCTTGATTTGTACTACTTCAGGTTGCAGTTATTAATTATACACGTTACCACTGAATGGATATTGTTTATCGCCTAGGAGTAACCTATTAATCACTAGATTCTATTACATTAAAAACAATGGGAGCTTTGCCATTGACTTAATTGGAGAAGACACTGTCCTAATTTCTCCATAAAGATTAAAACCAGAATATATCCATACTGTAAAATATTTACAGCATACAGAATGGGTTTATTATCTTTCTTCATAGTAAACACCTGTTATCCTGTGGCAGGAAAGTGGTGGAGAGAAACCTCAAAACAATTATTCTCCCCCCATTACAGCCAAGTTTTGCTCCTTTTGTTGGCTTTCATTATGGCTTTTACTTGTATATTACTGTCTGCAGACAATGATCTCCTTTATAGCCTTTCCTCTTGTGATATATGCAAAATCCTTCTGAAAAGGTTAATGTTATTTGAAGAAGTAACTCCAAATATCTTAGTATGTAAAATGTTGACACTAAACAGAATGGGGTCTTTGTTAATTATATTTTCTTCTTTTCCCAATAATTAAAAATATCAGTTGTACTACAAAAATTTTAGTCTTTAACACTCCGCCTGCCTCTCTCCTGTAGAGGCAGAATAAATGAAAGTTATCAAAGGCTCAAGTTTGACTATTGTTTAAGTATTTGGAGTAACTTCAGAACAGACTTTACAAGAGCTTTTTTTTTTTTTTTTTAATGTATAAATCAATAGAGTCAAGTTGCCAAAATAGCTGGGATGAAGGTAAGAAGAGAGTAAGTGAACGTGTTAAGGAAACCTGGAATGGGACATACTTGTCCGGTCTTTTTACATGGCACTATTTTCCCAGCATAAAGATCCTACTATTTAAGTGAATGCTACAAAATGTGACGTCTACAACAATGTTATTTTTAAAGTAATAAAGGAATGCTCTTCTTGCCTGGAACCAAACTTTATATACAGAGCTGCAATCTTGTCCAGATTCTGATCACACTAATTCACATCCTGGCATTTTATGGTCTATCTTTATTTCTCATTTTTATCATGATGTGTGTGTGGGATGGAGGTGTCTGAGAAGTAATATATGGCCCATGTGCTTTTTGTTCAGATAAAGGGCAAGCTTTTCTTACCTTGATTAGTTTATTCTGTCTAAAAAATAAGACTCAATCAAGTGCTTAGAGCGGAGTATGAGAAAACGCCTTAAGATACACAGGCAATATCTATGAAATTAAAATATAAAAATATTGCCAGAAAAAGAACCACTCAGTGTTGGGCCAATTTTTTTTTAAATTTGCAAACATGAGTTGCCATAGCATGTTCTGCACTAGTTCAATGTGCAGAACTTTTATTGGTGTGCAGAATATAGAGTGCCCAATGAAGATGTGGACTCCAGATAAAAGTTCTGAAATACAGTTTAGAGGGACTGTTTACTTATTAGCTCAAGTGAAATTAGCTGCAACCTGTATCAGATTTTAAAAAAAGTAATTGAAATTGCATCACCACTTAGCAGATGTTATGTCCAGGAAAACAAAAGTCAGATATAAAATGTGACAATTTCACAAATCTAATGAGATACCAAGGGCAGGATTTGCCATCCTTATTCACATCAAATGGAAATGGACTCAATGAGACTACTTACCTAGGAAGGCATTACTCTGTGTGAAAAGGAGGAGAGAATTGGGCTCCTGGGTGTCACCAGGATCAGAAGGGGAACCAGATGGCAGAGGTGGGGGGGACCCGACTAGAGTATGGCACCGGTTGGCATTTGAAACAGGCTAGGAGTGGTGAAAAACCTTTACTTTGACTTTAAGTAGCCCATGAGGAATTATTTTGTGGTCTCAGTTCCTCTTTGGGAAGTTTCACATTAATAAGGTTTCGGCTGTGGTGGATTTTGCAAAGAGATCACACACTGAGGCTGCCTTATCACTAGAGATAGCTCTTCCACATCAGGACTGAGGTACATTAGTGGGACAGTGTATGGTAGATGCCTGGACTGTATCTATGATTAAGTACAAAAATAGGACTTTTACTTTTCCATCCCTGTTGATCCAGTACCTTTCGTAAGAAGTCCCTATCAGCATCTGCATCACTGTCGACAGTCCTCTTTAATACTGTACAATTGCATACATAGTACTCTAACATAGTATCAACGTCTTTTAGCTAGCTAATGTTTTACTAAGAGAAAGGAAAAAATGAAGATACCAGCAGCAGTCCCTGACACCAAAAATGTAGACTCTTCTATGACATTTTCAAGAGCATAGACAAGGGATGCAAATCAAAATGCATGGCACACGAATGCTAATCAGAGAATACAGTCACCTTTGCTTTTGCTTTCACTTTGACCCTTTCAGCATCACTCATGCTAGAAATACTGAAGTTCATGGCACACAGGACCTAAATAGGCACAAATTAGATACCTGAAATTAGTTATCTTGAACTGTCTAATTAGTCGCTTGAGGAGTACTGCAGTGCTGCTGAAATATGGACCAGGTTGCTCATTTTACCTAATTCAACTATTCCTTGTGTAGAGCAAACTGACTAATCTCTATCCTTGAAGCAACAAACTGAAGTTGCTAATTTGTTTAATTATACTCAAGACTTCCACTGAAACTCCAAAGTGTAACTTGAGACAGGGGAGCATTCTGTGTGCCACTAAAAACGATGAACATAAAGCAGATGGAGTACTAAGTTTATGCTGGCAGAGGTCTATCGACTATGCAGAGCTGGAGGGTCATAGGTGGCAGACTCATTTCAACTTACTGAAACATTAGTTTGTTTTCCTTGTCAGTAGACCAGTTTACAATAGATCTTGCTGAATAATTCATTGCATGGGTCTTCATGTGGGTATTTTACTGTCGGAATATCTAACATACTGCACTAATCTATAAATACTGACTATAAATGTTCCTAGTGGATAGCTTTATTTTATGCTGCACTGGTCTTTTTTTTTTTTTTTCTTTCTTTTTTAAGTGTAGGGGACAGCATAGATATTTTACTGTCTCTCTTTTAGCAACACCAAATGCTACAACATTAGTGTTATTAACATATGCATTAGCTCAAGCTGATTTGCTCTTCCAGCTGCTGTTCCAAACTCCCAAGGAGAGGCTACAGCAGTGAATCAGATAACACTAATGAGTGTGTTAATGAAGTTCCTGCAGCGGAATGTGTAGCTTGGAGACGGGCATTAAAAGCATATTCCTCTACCCTTGAAAACTAAGATGGTTCATAGCTGTTGATTTTTATTTATTTACTCGCTCACTGCTCAGCGTAAATTCCTACTCAGGAGGAGGATTCAGCAAGAGGAATGCCCAGGACGGAGAAATGACAACACAGCAATCTATTCTGAATCCAAAAGCAGAGAATTAGAGTTAATTAGGAAACATATTCCAGCTGGACTTTTGCCAGCTCCACTCTGCCCTGTAAAGTGCTGCCAAGCCCTTGTTCGCCTTTCATTAACTGTCTGTCTGCTCTCGCTTTCCTGAGTTTGTCCTCAATAAATTGTTTCTTTCCCTTTTATTACTTTAATAATGTAGTCTCTCCCTGTTAGTACCAGAGCCGAGATTCTGTTTCTGCAATTTAATTAAACTAAATTTCATAAATCAAATGCTGTCTCTTTTGGTGCAGGGGAGAATATATATATAAAAGCAAACTGACTGGGGATGAAGAGGGAAAGTCATTTTAAAAATTCCTCTGGTTGCAGCAGGAAACACAAACTCATCAAACACAAACTCGAAATATGAACCCACATGGAGTCCTGGAAACCAAGCTAGTTACTGCTTCATTTGTGTTTTGAAAATATATGTAATAAGTGGTATCACACATACACACACCAAAAAAAAAATCAAAATATCATAAATAAATATGATAGCTAGCATCACTATAGAAGCCCACTAATAGAAAAACCCTGCAGGCTTTCAGCACTACAGCCCTTGGGTTAATAAACACAGGTTTCCCCCCATTCCTTGATGCAGTGTCTTCCAACAGAGAAGTCTTCGCTTTTCACAGTTATTTCTCCCGTCTCTCCCTGGGAAACCAAATGGTGTGGAGTTAGTTTGGCAGCACTTAGTCAGTACTGCACTTCAGTCTGATTATATGGGATCATATACTGAATGAAACTGTGGCAGTGGCAAGGGAGACCGACCTCTGGAGGGACCAGCACCTTGCAGCCAATCCAAAAGAGCATGCTAGAATAAAAGAATAGGGGCAGAGGGAGAACCTTAACCAATATTTTATTTCCTGTTGATTTTCTCAGGCAGGATGATTTGCATGCAGACATCTGGGTTTCTAGGACTTGTTCGCTTCTAAGAAATAGCTCTGAAAAGGTTGTTACAAGGAGGAGAGAGAAAAATTGTTCTTCTTAACCTCTGAGGATAGGACAAGAAGCAATGGGCTTAAATTGCAGCAAGGACAGTTTAGGTTAGACATTAGGAAAAACTTCCTAACTGTCAGGGTGGTTAAGCACTGGAATAAATTGCCTAGGGAGGTGGTGGAATCTCCATCATTGGGGATTTTTAAGAGCAAGTTGGACAAACACCTGTCAGGGATGGCCTAGATAATACTTAGTTCTGTCATGAGGCAGGGGACTGGACTAGATGACCTTTCGAGGTGCCTTCTAGTCCTATGATTCTATGTATCTCAGCTTGTAACAGATAAACTGCTTAGAGTTGAAGTTCCAGGGAGATCTGTTGCTTTAAAGAGGAACTTGCATGAGTCTACATTAGAGAGAGTTAGGTTGACGTAAGTTACCTTATGTCGACCTAACTCTGTAAGCATCTACACTAAAGTGTAGCTCCCACCAATATAACTTGCCCACTACCCTGATTTAACTGCACTTCCATGAGAGACACAGCGCTTAGGTCGATATAGTTTGGTCGACACGGTGTCCACGTAAGCACTGCGTTGCTTACATCGATTGTTGCTGCCTTTCAGTAGCCGTCCCACAATGCCCCACACTGACAGTTAAATCAGTGCAAGCGCACCGCTGACACAAGGGGCATAGTGTGGATGTGCAAAAACAAGTTCATTACCGTGGTGGCTGCACATCAACATAACTTAGGTCAATTCAATTTTGTAGGATCGACTTGCCCTCAGAGTGGGATGCATGAAGGGACTTCGGCATTGCAGCGCTAACTTTTAACCACCACCAAAAAAACCAAAACACACAAACACCACCGGGATCCACGAAGCCAAGTTAAGCACCTAAGCTCCTTATACAATGAATGGGGAAGAGATAGGCACCTATGAATGTGATGCACAAAAGCCAGCATGCTAGGCAAAGAGCTGCCTAAACTAGTCAATGGGAGATGCCAATGAGAGGAGTGTCTGGTAATCCCCATTCCTCTTTCTTGTACATAGGAAACTCCCTGCAGCCCAGACATATGCCCCTATCTATGCTTGCAATCCATGAATGGGAACCTGTCTCATGGAGTCAGGTGGCTTAGGCACCCAAGTAGTTTCTTAAAGGGATGAATCAGGTGCCTGGCAGAGGAAGTGGTGATGGCCGTAACTTTTAGCCCAGTGGTTAGAACATTTGCCTAGGATATGGGACACCCAGGTTCATCTCTCCACCTGCTTCACCAGAGAAAGGATTTGAACAGGGGTCTGCCACCTCTTAGGAGAGGGCTCTAACCACTAAGCTATGGGAGATTCTGGTGGGGGGCTCCCTCAGTCTCTCCTGTTGAGCTGTGCCGCTGTGGATACATAACGAAAGAGTGACTGGAGCAAGGGGACTGGACAACTGGTCTCCCACCTCTCTGGCAGGTGCCCTGAACACCAGGCTACATCCTTACATTTCCTCTGGCACAATAATTGTTCCACGGTGAGTAAATATTTAAATAGTCATTTGGTTGGAGGGGCCAGGGTGGGGGGAGGGAGGTGGAGAGAGAGTGATTCTGTAGCACCACCAACAGTAGCCGGATTTGAATAGGGCCCAGTCCAGTAGGCCAGCTCACAGGCCACCTGATCCTTGCATGCAACATTGGCTGATGCATACCCATCTTCCCCAGGTTCGTGAATTGCTCTGGGGCTTCGGCAGGAGATAGGCATCTGGATGCCTAGAAGGAGGCAGCAGTGCACATATCCTAGCGTCTAAAATTTAGGTGCCTAGGGGACTTTTACAGAGGAAACTTAGGTGCCAAGTGAGTTTAAGCACCTGCAGGGTTAGGCGGCAGCCAAGTGGGCATTTCAGGGATTGCAGTGGTGCCACATATGGGGACTTAGGAGGGTAACTCACTTTGTGGATCCCACTCAGTCTCTGGCAGGAAAAGCGACTACTGGAGAGAGCACCTATCACTTATGAACTGTGCGGCGGTCCAAGAGCCTGGCCTAGAAATTCATTCTCAGCCTCCGCTTACTTTTCTCAATCTCCAATACTCAACATTTAGTCTGTAGCAGCGAGTGCCACCATGCAGTCTCAATGAAAGACAAAGGACAATATCTTATCATCATATCCATTCAACTCTGTTTTTCCCCGCCCCCATGATCATAAATGGTTTGGGGTCTGCACCAACATTTAAGCCCTAAAGCAGCTATCCTTGCTGCAGAAAGACAAAAAGAAGAGAGTGATTTAGCCAGCACCCATTATGCCCTTAAGATTTCAGGCTTGTCACATCCATAATACACCTGTCACTTAATCACCACTGGCTCAGGGAGCACCATCATCAAGGCTGCTGCCAGACCCATGCGTTCTGCAAAGCAAAGCACCCAACTGCCTTCTGGCCAGCAGGCCATCCGCATTAATCATTTTTGAGTAATTTATCACAGCTGTATAAAAGTAAAAAAAAGGTGTGGAGTAAATGAAGTTTGCATAGTGCAGGCTATCACTGGCCTTTGGGACACTTCATGTGAACAAAACGAAATCCTCTCTCACCGGGGAAACCCAGTCACCAGTCAGTCCCATTGTTTGGGGATTTTCTGCCTAGCAACAGGGCAGTGAATATTTCTTTGAATTCCTACTCGAGCCATCCTATGAATTGGGGCATTGTGACTCTCACTATAGGAAGGGTTCTCAGACCCAAAGAATTAAAAAAACCAACACCCACGATCAGTATCCACTCAATATGAAGGCACGGACTTGAGAACATGTTGTTGGTTCACGTACTTTGTTCCACCCATCGAACAGATTAGGCCTCTTAGATATTTGCCTATTGAATTGACACAGAATTGCAGCAGCTGAATATTACACAAAACATGAATGCTGCATGGTTACCTTGTCCTCTCCCCATTTGTCTGCCTCCTATCATTATAAAAAGTTCCTTCCCAATTTTATTTGTGTAGAGAGTCCAGCATGGCATCACTGAGTCCTGATTTGGCCTTCTGGGGCTACCAAGGGTATGTCTACAATGCAGTAAAAAAAAAAAAAAAAAAACATGACACCAAGTCTCAGAGCCTAGGTCAGCTGACTGAGGCTCAGAGGACTTTGGCTGGGGGCTGAGGGTATAAAATTGCAGTATAGACTTTAGAGCCAGGGCTCCACCCTGAACCCGACACTGCTATTATATAACCCTGCAGCCAGAGCCCACACCAGCTGACTTGGGCCAGCCACGGCCATACCACGGGTCTTTTATCGGAGTGTAGACATACCCTATCCTGACTTATCCTGACTGGGACTAACCTGATATGAAGCATATTTATGCTGATTTCTGGAAGGTCAATGTTACATTAGTTAATACTATAGCAACAAGATTATCTGAATGAACAAGGCACTCTCCCAATTCTCATGTACCTCAGGATATTTGGTGCGTTTTTTTTTTAAAGACCTAGCTCCTGGAAGCATGTGACTAGGTGAGAATCTCAGCTTCCCTTCCATAAAGGGAGAAAGTTTCTAGCCCTCGTGGTTGTGGGGAAAACCTTGAGAACATGAATTGAATGAACAGTAAAGTGTCAGAAACCAGGAGGCCAATAAAACCCCCAAATTTTTTTTTTAAATCTCATGATTTTGGGGGCCCTGACTCATGATTTTTGAGCACTCGGGTGGCAATATTAACAAGGTAAGACCACAACACTCTTTTCCTGAAGTCAAAGCCACCCCCACCAGTACCTTTTTCCCCTAGAACTGACTATGCCAGCTGCACCACATGCCAGAACACTTTCAAATCCCCCGTCTCTCTCTAATTGCACCTACCTACAATCTAGATTGTGGGGAAGGGGAAATCCAATACAACGTAAAAGACTGTTTTTGGAGATTATCATCCACCATGGAGCATTTTCTTGCATCAGAATTCCTTTGCTGGATCCTTTTACAATGCCAGGTCACTATCATCAAGCAATGACTGTGAGGCTTCAAAGAGCACAAAGTAGATATTAAAGAATGGAGAGTCCACTACCAGCATTGCCAACCCAAATAAAAAATCATGAGTTGGGCTCCAAAAAAAGTGATGAGATTGTCTTAAAAATCATGGGATTTAAGAGAAAGATGCATTTTGAGGATTTATTTGCCTTCTGCATTCGAAACTTTTCGCGTACACTGGGATCAGAATTCCATTTTTTCTTCACAGCCAGGAGAACTAGAAATATTTTTCCCTAGTCCTCCTGATGATGGATTAAAAAAAAATGAAACCACATAAATAACAATAGATAACAAAAAGTACTTGGAGATCATCAGATGGAAGGCAGTTTACACAAGTGCAAAGTACTGTACAAACATTGATGAATTAAACCTCTACAGACTTAACCACATGATTAGTGTGTTTTCTTCAGTTCAGATGTGGAAACAGATAAAGGTTAAGTGACTTGCCCAATGTCACCTGAGTTAAGGGTGAGGAGTCAGGAATACCACACAGATATCCTGACTCCCAGTCCTTTCCTCTAGCCACTAGACCCGGCTTCCTTCCTGTATGCTAATTTGAGTAATTCAAAATACAGAATCTAGTATTCAAGATACAGAAACAAACAGATCACATTCAGTCTTGTGAAACATATCATTAATGTGAACCTGCACCATGTTAAAACACATTTCATTTCTGCAGACAACACTTCCAAAGTTCTGTTTTATTTATTTATTCAACGTTTCCCTCTCCTCCCTCCCTCCACTCCACTCAATATGCTTTTTCATTCAATATGCCCTTTTGATTAAAACACCTTGGAAATAAAATAAAATAGTATTGAGGCCAAGCATGCACAGATCAGATTCTGTCCTCTTTTACATTAATGCAACTTCGTTTACTGCTGTTGCTTTATTTAAATTGAATGAAGGAAGAATCTGGCTCAGTGTTTGCATAGTGTACGGCTACACTGCAACTATTCACTCACGGCTGGCCCGTGCCAGCTGACTCAGCCCGAGCCCTGCAAGCCTAAGGGGCTGTTTAACTGTGGTGTAGATGTTTGGGCTGAGGCTTTACCCAGGCTCTGGGACCCTGTAAGGTGGGAGCATCACAGAGCTCAGGCTGGATCCCGAACCCAAACGCCTACCCCACAGTTAAACAGCTCCTTAGCCCGAGCCCCACGAGTGAGAGTCAGCTGGCATGTACCAGCCGGGGGGTTTTAATTGCAGTGTAGACAAACCTAGAGTGACCACTAGGAAGTCTCGGTTTCATTAGATTTATAACGGATTTAATTTCCTGAGCGCTCTCGACTTGGAAAGAACGGGTTGTTTATATGCTTTTTAGATTTTCAAATGGCCAAGAGAGAATCAGACCTTGTTTTCCATTATCTGACTATTGTTGTGCACTCTAAAAGATGATGAATGAAGGAGAAAGGAGTAGCTTTTTACCAGATATTGGTTTTCTCTAAGCATCTGATATCCACCAGTCCAGAATGTCGGTCTTTTCCTCTTTTCACTGTATCAGTGGCAGATGCCAATCGTGTTCAATTAGTCTCTCAGAATTCCTCTCTCACATTCTCGGGTATAAAACTAGAGTGTTTCTTTAGCAGTCAACTGCTTTTTCCATTGAAACTGTCAATCAATCAATAAGAAAGGAGGGACCTTAGACTGATGGGTCTAGATGTTCAAAGGAAAAGAGAAAAAACAATTTATAAGTAAGAAATTGCTTTCTCTACTGCTTCAAGCGTCTACCACTATGGGAAGTGGGAAACAGCAATGATTAGCTTCTTGTCACTTTGTGGGGAAGGGTATGCTAGCCAGCATACCCGCTATGTGTAATGTGCTGTCTTTAATCATGCAGCTGTCTTGAATATCCCAACACCCCCAAACATTTCAAATTGTGTCTAGAAACAAAAGATTAAAAGGGGCGGGGGGTGAGTGATGTGTTAGTACAAGTCCTCTTGGAGAATAACTCATTTTAGCCCTAAGTTTTTTTTTTTTGTTTTTTTTGTTTTTTTTTTTAAGTATGTTAAAATAAAAGGATGCCTAGCACTAAACTGGTCTCATTGAAGTCCGCCTAAGACCTGACACGCTGTTTGAAATATGACTTAAAAATTGGTATCTCTCTGTCCTCCTAGTACTTCAAAGAGTTAATCAATGATAAATAGAACACATTGAAAACCAAGCTAAATATCCCAAATGGAACAGATTGCAGGCTTCCTAAAAAAGAGATTCAGTGAACTCTAAAAGGGTTCTCTCCTTTTTCCTAGTTCTTATTCAGAAAGTCCAAAAATTGTAACTCTCACATGTCCTTATACAAAAGGATGAGGACAATAAAACTTTTAAGAAATTCAACTTTGTACTTTTATTGCCCAATTGCTTCAAAGCAGAGATAAAATAGGAAGAAAACTGACCCTCAGTACTGCAACAGATCTACAAAACCTTTAGCGTCTTCTCAGTTTCCCACTTTTCTAATCCCTTAACCTTTATATTCAGAAACAGCAGAGCAAGACCCAGGTCAAATAAGACCAATCAAGACAAAAGATAATACACAGTTTAGAATCACTCTTATTCTCCTCCAGATAGTGATAGTTTAGGAGCCCGGCAGTGGACTTAACAAAAACCCTGACTACAGTCTCACTACCAGATACTGTAACAAAAGAGACTGACTGACAAGCTTTATGGGTTCAAGAAGTCAACTTTGCACACTGGGAAATATTGGCTAAACTCTACTTGGACTGACCATAGCATGTATTGCTGACCTCTGGGGTGCTTGGTGACAAAGGGTCATCTACACAACTCTATATCTAGAGAGCAGAGCCACCTGCTGGCACAAAGAATTCCTTAGTACCCTCAACTCTCTCTCTTTCTCGCCTCTGTTGGTTACTTATATTATTAGTTATACAGCTCCATAAAACGTGCCTGGCACAAGGAGTCCTATTTTTCCCAGCTCTGCAGACTATGTTTCCTTTTCTTCATCTTTCCTGCATTTAAGCTTCTCCTCCTTTTATCTGTCAGGAAAACTTAAATCACCCCATGAGAGGGCACTATTAGCAAAACCTCCAGTTACTGAGGGCATCTACACTGCAATTAGGCAGTAGGGTGGCCAACTTTCTAACTGCACAAAATTGAACACACTTGCCCGTCGTCTGTCTCCCCCCCCCCCCCCCCGCCCGCTCACTTCATCACTCCCTTCCTCTGTTGCTCATTCTCCCACACCCTCACTCATTTCAACAGGCTGGGGCAGGGGATTGGGGTGCAGGAGGGGGTGAGGGCTCCAGCTGGGGGTGCAGGCTCCAGGGTGGGGCCGGGTATGAGAGATTTGGGGTGGCAGAGGGGGCTCTGGGCTGGGGCAGGAGGTTGGGCTGTGGGAGGAGGTGAGGGCTCCGGCTGGGGTGCAGGCTATGGGGTGCAAGAGAGGGCTCTGGGCTGGGGCCAAGGGATTTGGGGTACAGAAGGGGGCTCGGGGCAGGGGCAGGGGGATGGGGTGCAGGCTCCAGCTGAGGGTGTGGGCTCTGGGGTGGGGCCGTGGATGAGGGGTTTGGGGTGTAAGAGGGGGCTCTGGGCTGGGGCTGAGGGGTTTGAGGTGCGGGAGGGGGTTCAGAGCTGGGGCAGGGGATTGAGGTGCAGGCTCTGGCTGGGGGGTGTGGGCTCTAGAGTGGGGCCAGGGATGAGGGGTTTGGGGTGCAGGCTCTAGCTGGGGGAGAGGGCTCTGGGGTGGGGGCAGGGATGAAGGGTTTGGGGTCCAGGAGGGGGCTCAGGGCTGGGGTAGGAGGCTTGGGGTCCAGGAGGGGGCTCGGGGTTCATGCTCCAGCCAGGTGGCGTTTACCTCACACGGTTCCCGCAAGCGGCCAGCATGTCCAACTCCTAGGCACAGGAGCAGTCGGGCAGTTCTGCGCACTGCCCGTGCCCGCAGGCACCGCCCTCGCAGCTGCAGCCAATGGGAGCTGTGGAGCCAGCGCTCAGGACAGGGCAGCACATGGAGCCCCTGTAGCCACCCCTGTGCATAGGAGCCAGACATGCCGGCCACTTCTGGGAGCTGCAGGGAGCCAGGGCAGGCAGGGAGCCTGCCTTAGCCCCACCGGGCTGCCGACCAGACTTTTAGCAGGCCACCCAGGTCACTTTTCAACCAAGCCTTCTGGCCGAAAACCAGACACCTGGCAACCCTATTAGACAGCCACGTCTGGCCTGTGCCAGTTGACTTGGGCTCATGGTGTTGGGCTAAGGGGATGTTTATTTGCAGTGTAGAGGTTTGTGGTTGGGCTGCAGCTCGAGCTCTAGGACCCTGCGACGTGGGAGAGTCCCAGAGCTTAGGCTGCAGCCGAAGCCCAGAACAAATATGCTGCAATAAAACAGCTGCTTAACTCAAGCCCTGTGAGCCCATGGGCCAACTGTGGGTTTTTAATTGCAGTGCAGACGTACCCTTGGGTTGTTGCAGCACTGGGAAAAGTGCAAGGTTAACTGAAGTCAATTTATCAGCCTCTGCTGAGGACTACTGACACAGGTGGCAATTGCTGGGCTAATGAGACAATTGGGAGAATGCAAGTGGGGGGAACAGGAAGCAGGGGAGAAGCTCAGAAGGTGAGTCTGGGCTGAGGATAGAAGGCTGCATGGAAGTCATCTGCTGCTGTAAGACTGCAACACATTTCATTATACTTTGCATATACTTCTAAAATAGTGGATTCCTCATATACTTGTTCCTTTAATCAAAAAAAAAAAAAAAAAAAAAAAGACAGTGGTATTTCAGAGATTTATAATTGGGCGAACACAGCACTGATCTGATCGTTAAAAAAGCAGCACAACAGTTGGTGGCAGAGTCCGTTTGTCCACTTTTTTGAGACACGACTCAGGGTGTCTCAACGGGATCAGAGCCCAAGAGACTCTTACATTGTGAATTGTTCTCCCGGCCAAATCTGTCTTGTAATGAAGATTCTCCTTAGCATTGCATAATTTTATGCTCTTTAGATCTTTCATTTTCTGAGCTACGAGAACATTTGCTGGATTTAAAATAAAGCATGTGTAAGCTGGTCTTGTCTGTGCTAATCAGGTATCACTCACTATACTTTTATTGACATCAGATATATCATGCTGCCACGCAGCAAGCTAGAGCCGTCTGCAGAGGTCTTCTACTTGGAATGATCATCTTTCTCTTCCTGAGGTTAGCTGTTGCTTCTGAATACTAATAACCTAACTATAGAATTCTCTTTGCTTTTGAATAAAGTAATGTACAGCCCTTGCATTTTGTTTTTGCCCTCCACTTCACTGAAACCTCTTGTATCATTTGCAGAGATGGGAGAACCTTAGCATCGAATTCATACCCTGATTTTTAGAATATTTTTGTTTTATGGGCAACAAATGTCACTTTTAACGTATTTTGTTTCAGAGGCTCAATTCTGGCACTAATTTCATGTGCCCCCCACCCCAAGCTATGCAGATTCTCCATTCAGTCAGCTTGCACTTTGCAATGCAAAGGAGGCGGGTTAAGCACCAGAACTGCAGCTGGGGCAAGTTTCTGGGGCAAACCCTTAGACATGTCCATATTGTGGTCATTAAGACAGAGAGAAATATTTTCATGAATCAGTTTTGTTTCTAGGTATTTAGGAAATCGTTCTAAACATCTCCAGATTAAAGCCAACAAGCCACCCATTTTCACAACAGCAGAAGTTGTTAAACTGGGTCTGAAGTTAAATCAGAATGTTGGCCTTATCATACGAAAAATGAAATGCTCTTCTGAAGAGTTTAAAGCTGTTGAAGAATCCACATTAGCAGCAATTCCACATGTAGATTTTAATACTAGATACACATTAAAAAACACAGTTGAAAGCTGGCTCCTTTTCTTACATTATTACTTGTCTTCCCCTAGAGGTGGCTCAATCAAACCCTCACAGAGGCCTTGATCAGCAAAGCACTTAAGTTACATACATAGCTTTGCACGTTGGAATAATGGAACTACTCTCATGCTTAATTGTACATATTTATGTGTTTGGGAGATTGGAGCAAGGGTGGGGAACCTTGCACGGTCACTAGCTTTGCTACCCCTAGCACAAACGAGATACGTGATTACTTTGTGCTCCATTCTCTTCAAGGCTTGGTCTACTAAGTTCTTCAATATATGTCTATAGTTTCAGCAACTCATGCTCAGATTCCACCCCCAAACTAAGTTCTGAAACCAGAACAGAAAGTATTTCAAAGGCTGACCTAGGGTTGCCAGGTGTCCAGTTTTCGATTGGAATGCCTGATCGAAAAGGGAACCCGACAGCTCCGGTCAGCAGTTGACTGGGGCGTTAAAAGTCCGGTCGGTGGCGCAACAGGGCTAAGGCAGGCTCCCTGCCTGCCGTGGCTCCGTGCGCTTCCCAGAAGCAATGGCATGTCCCCCCTCCAGCTCCTACATATAGGGGAAGCCAGGAGGCTTTGCATGCTGCCCCAACCCCAAGCACCGGCTCTGCAGCTCCTATTGGCCAGGAACCACAGCCAATGGGAGCTGCAGGGGCGGCGCCTGTGGACTGGGCAGCACGCAGAGCCGCCTGGCCGCAGCTCCGCGTAGGAGCCGGAGGGGGGACATGCTGCTGCTTCCAGGAGCTGCTTGAGGTAAGCTTTGCCCGGAGTCTGCCCCCCAGCTTCCCTCCTGGGCCCCAACCCCCTGCCCCAGCCCTGATCCCCCTCCTGCCCTCCGAACCCCTTGGTCCCAGCCCAGAGCACCCTCCTGCACCCCAAACTCCTCATCCCCAGCTCCACACCAGAGCCCACACCCCTAGCCAGAGCCGTCACCCTCCTGCACCCCAACCTCCTGCCCCAGCCCACTCCCGCACCCTGGCCCCCTAATTTCTGGCCCCACCACAGAACCCACACCCAGAGCCCATACTCCCTTCCACACCCCAACCCCCTGCCTCAGCCCGGAGCCCCCTCCCATATTCTGAACCCCTTGGCTCTACCCCCTAGCTCAGAGCCCCCTCCTGCACCCCAAACCCTTCATCCCTGGCCCCACCCCATAGCCCACACCCCCAGCCAGAACCCTCACCCCTAACCCCCTGCCCAGTGAAAGTGAACGAGTGAGTGAGGGTGGGAGGATGGAATAAGCAGGGGCAGTGCCTCGGAACAGGGGAGGGGTGGGGGTGTTTGGTTTGTGCGAGTAGAAAGACAGGCTGACCCTGCCCAATATATACACAAAGCCCCCCACCCATATGTTTAAGATCATAGTCCAAAAATTTAGTTTTCTTCATGTGTCTGCATCTGAAATCCAAATCTCAACCCCACCGTGCTTATTTAGGGCCTTCAAGACAGGCAGCTTCAGTTTTCAGACTTCCAAATCAGCACCTTTCACAAAGTACTACATTAAATTAAAAAAAAAAAAAAAAAGCCACCACCACAAAACAAAAACATTAGCCACAGACAAAAACCCTAATGTGCTAGCATTTTTTTTTTTAAAAATACCCCTAATTGGCCTAAAATGCCTTTGATGGCTCAACAAAAACAATTGCAACTCTTGCTAGATCTACATCGTCAGCACTATTGTACAAATGAACCCATTGATATAAATGGTCCAATTTGGAGGGTTTGTTTTTTGGGTTTTTTTTTTGCATTTTTAAATCCTAACTCCCTCCATCAAGCAATTAAAGCCATTTGTAAATGTGAAAAGTTAATTTAGAAATTATAAAATTAAGGCTAATGGACTCAATTATAATAAATGTATGGGTCAGTGCCTGTGGCAATTTCTCTACCCCTTCTTTATTTCAAGGATCAACATAATAATGAACTCCATTTCACGTTACTATTAGCAATGTAAATCCTGAGTTTATATTTCCTGCTCCTTTATGAACTGCTATTGGGAGGAGGGGCTGTTCCCTTCATCCAGTGGGAGTGATGCATTTCTGTTTCAAGTTTCACACCGAAATACAGGGGCAGCTCCAGGCACCAGCGCAGCAAGCGCCGCCCGAAGGCCGCCTGACTGCCATGCTTGGGGCAGCAAAAATCATAGACCCGCCCCTGCCGAAATAGGTTCCTTTACATAGTCCATAACATAAGGTGTCCCTTACCTAAAACACCCCACCCTGTTAGCAGGTCGTGTTTTGGCCGAGAAAGGATTAAGTGCATTCTCCTCACAGTGAGGCAGGTGGCTCATTATCCCACCCATGTATGACACACTTGGGAGTGGCTTACACAAAATAATCTAGAGTTTTGAGAGAGGAACCCTAGGAGCACCCAAGTCTGAAGAGAAGATTTGAGCCAAATTTTGTTGTTGTTAGTTTGTGTGCTAAATCCAAATCCCTGTACAAGTGAGATAGGTGGATAGGATTTTTGTTTGTTTCCCCTCTTGTTACCTGGGGTGTAAGCAATACTTCTTATGGTCCAAAAGAACAAGCTTTAAGAAGCTGCTCATGCCTGATAAGGCTTTGCAAAACCTATTGACTTGTCTACATGGACTCCAAGGTCTGTGTCAAGGCTGTATCCCCACTTTGAACTTTAGGGTATAAATGTAGGGGCCTGCATGAGGACTTCTAAGCTTAACTACCAGCTTAGTTCTGGTCCGCTGCCACCATTCCCTACCCTGGGAAGCTTTTAGAAAACCTCTCACCAATTCCCTGGTGAATACAGATCCCAAACTCCTTGGATCTTAAACAAGGAGAAATTGACCCTTCCCCCCTCCTTCCTTTCACCAACTCCTGGTGAATACAGATCCAAACCCCCTTGGATCTTAAAACAAGGAGAAATTGACCCTTCCCCCCCTCCTTCCTTTCACCAACTCCTGGTGAAAACAGATCCAAACCCCCTTGGATCTTAAAACAAGGAGAAATCAATCAGGTTCTAAAAAAAGAAGGCTTTTAATTAAAGAAAAAGGTAAAAATCATCTCTGTAAAATCAGTATGGAAAATAACTTTACAGGGTAATCAAACTTAAAGAGCTCAGAGGACCACCCCCTCTGTCTTAGGTTCAAAGTATAGCAAACAAAGATAAACACTCTAGTAAAAGGTACATTTACAAGTTGAGAAAACAAAGTAAATCTAGGACGCCTTGCCTGGCTTTTACTTACAATTTTGAAATAAGAGAGACTTGTTTAGAAAGATGGGGAGAACCTGGATTGATGTCTGGTCCCTCTCAGTCCCAAGAGCGAACAACCCCTTAAAACAAAGAGCACACACAAAAGCCTTCCCCCCCCCCCCCCAAGATTTGAAAGTATCTTGTCCCCTTATTGGTCCTTTGGGTCAGGTGTCAGCCAGGTTACCCGAGCTTCTTAACCCTTTACAGGTAAAAGGATTTTGGAGTCTCTGACCAGGAGGGATTTTAGTACTGTACACAGGAGAGCTGTTACCCTTCCCTTTATAGTTATGACAGTCTGTATCGAACAGATCATTGGAAAAGAAGCATACAATGCCCACAATTGAAAAAACAGCCATTCTTCACCTAAAAACATAAACTCAGGTGGTCACGGAAGAAGGACAAGGAAGAGGAAGAGAGACTGGATTACCCATCCCCCCCCAGATCCCAGCCAAGTAGCTTTCCATAAATCATAGAATTCGAAGGGACCTTGAGAGGTCATCTAATCCAGTCCTCTGCACTCGTGGCAGGACTAATTATCTAGACCATTCCTGACAGGTGTTTGACTAACCTGCTCTTAAAAATCTCCAACTATGGAGATTCCACAACCTCCCTAGGCAATTTATTCCAGTGCTTAACCACCCTGACAGTTAGGAAGTTTTTCCTAATGTCTAACCTAAACTGCCCTTGCTGCAATTTAAGCCCATTGCTTCTTGTCCTATCCTCAGAGGTTAAGAAGAACAATTTTTCTTCCTCCTCCTTGTAAAAACCTTTTACATTCTTGAAAACTGTTATGTCCCCTCTCAGTCTTCTCTTTTCTAGACTAAACAAACCCAATTTTTTCAATCTTACCTCACAGATCATGTTTTCTAGACCTTTAATTATTTTTGTTGCTCTTCGCTGGACTCTTCTCCAATTTATCCACATCCTTCCTGAAACGTGGTGCCCAGAACTGGCCACAATATTCCAGTTGAGGTCTAATCAGAGTGGAGTAGAGCGAAAGAATTACTTCTCATGAATATCTAGGGAAATCAAAACCAGCAGGTTAAATACTGGCTCCATTGAAGCCAGATTTCACCCACTATTTCAAGCCTTGTACCCGAGTCTCTGTTCCCTAGGGAATTTAGAGAGCTACCAACGTCTCACCATTGAGCGTAGTACAAGCAGTGCAGCATGTTTTAGATGGAAAGATCTTCCGTCCCCAACCGCCCCCTTGGCATTGCTCAATACGGGAATTCCAACACCCAACTCCCCACCCCATCCCTTGATTAGACAAAGACAAAGCCATCCAGTGGGCCAGCTGCAGGACCACTCTTGGGCTGAACACTAGTAGGGCAGTCCCTCTCTCTTTTGGTAAGTGATTAAATATTTTAATTGATATCCAACGCTGCTGCATTTTGGCCTTATTTGAATGTATTTGTTCACTCTTACACCATCTCTTTGATTAAATCAGCAACACTTTGAATAGTAGCAATCACACCAGCTTCTTAAATGATAGTATTAAGTCACCTTGAATGGACACCTGTCAACTAGCCAGTCCCTGTGCGGAAGCATTATTTCAATGTTTATCTAGTTCCTCACCCTTCCAATCCACATGTAAACCCCTTTTTTTTTTTTTTTTTCTTATTTCACTGGGTTCAGCCAAAACCACTTAAATTACACAGGCACTTCCTTAAGATACAGTCAGATGACCCAATTATCTCTAAAAAGCAACAAAGAGTCCTGTGGCACCTTATAGACTAACAGACGTATTGGAGCATAAGCTTACCCACTTCATCTGGTATTCACCCACGAAAGCTTATGCTCCAATACATCTGTTAGACTATAAGGTGCCACAGGACTCTGTTGCTTTTTTACAGATCCAGACTAACACGACTTCCCCTCTGATACTTGACACCAATTATCTCTGTATGCAAAAGGCTCACCCCTATCAACTGCAGAGTTATCAGTGTCAGCAGCAGTATCAGCAAACTAGTCTGTTGGGTCCTCAATAAGAGTACTGCAATAGCTGACCGACTGTAATATAATCCAACTACATGAAATTTATCACATTTTACCCTGGAAAGAAAAACATAAGAGCGGCTATATTGGGTCAGACCAAAGGTCCATCTAGCCCAGTATCCTGTCTTCCAACAGTGGCCAATGCCAGGTGCCCCAGAGGGAATGAACAGAACAGGTATTCATCAAGTGATCCATTCCCTGTCACTCATTCCCAGCTTCTGCCAAACAGAGGCTAGGGACACCATCCCTGCCTATCCTGGCTAATAGCCATTGATGGACCTATCCTCCATGAATTTATCTATTTTTTTTTTAAAACCTTCACAACATTCTCTGACAAAGAGTGCCACAGGTTGACTGTGCATTGTGTTAAGAAATACTTCCTTTTGTTTCTTTAAACCTGCTACCTATTAATTTCATTTGGTGACCTCTAGTTCTTGTATTATGAGAAGGAGTAAATAGCACTTCCTTATTTACTTTCTCCACACCTGTCATGATTTTATAGACCTCAATCATATTCCCCCTTAATTGTCTCTTTTCCAAGCTGAAGAGTGCCAGTCTTATTAATCTCTCCTCATAAGGAAGCTGTTCCATACCCTTAATCGGTTTTGTTGCCCTTTTCTGAACCTTTTCCAATTCCAATATATTTTTTTTAAGATAGGGCAACCACATCTGCACGCAGTATTCAAGATGTGGGCGTACCATGGATTTATACAGAGGCAATATGATATTTTCTGTCTTATTATCTATCCCTTTCTTCATGATTCCCAACATTCTGTTCACTTTTTTGACTGCCGCTGCACATTGAGTGGATGTTTTCAGAGAATTATGTACTATGACACCAAGATCTCTTTCTTGAGTGGTAACAGCTAATTTATGTTGGGATTATGTTTTCCAATGTGCATTACTTTGCATTTATCAACATTGAATTTTATCTGCCATTTTGTTGCCCAGTCACCCAGTTTTGAGAGATCCTTTTGTAGCTCTTCGCAGTCTGCCTGGGACTTAACTATCTTGAGTAGTTTTGTATCATCTGCAAATTTTGCCACCTTACTGTGTACCCCTTTTTCCAGATCATTTATGAATATGTTGAATAGGACTGGTCCCAGTACAGACCCTGGGGGACACCACTATTTACCTCTCTCCATTCTGAAAACTGACCATTTATCCCTAACCTTTGTTTCCTATCTCTTAACCAGTTACCAATCCATGAGAGGATGTTGTCGGGGGGAAGGAGGGTAAATAAGAAATATTTGCCTGGTTCATTATTAGAGAATTTGACTCAATCGCCACCCTGGAATCAAACAAGTTGCTACAGGTGAAATTGGTATAAAGAAACATAGAAAAGAGGACATTATTAAATGCTTGTGCCAATCATTCAAATAGAGGACCAAAACTCAACACCTGGAAAGCATCCTTTCAGCAAGAAAAGAGTACAAAAGGGGTCTAACCTCAGACTGATGCTAGGATCCCAGACTACCAGTGGACAACTCAGACAAGACACCTACATATATGCTGATGGTCTGGGCATAAGACAATACATCCTATGCAAGAGGGACTCCAAAGAAACTGATACCTCCTAGAAATCTAGTGCTATAAAGATCAGCTTAGCACCAAATTAAAAATGATATCTCAGAAAGGCAAAACCCAGCACAGATTAACACTGTAGTATGTTAATATGGAAACTGAGCACACAAACATCCTTGGGTTCACAAGATGACAATCTGGGCGCTTCAGGATAGCTATTAAAGAACTACAAGAAAAAGCTAAGAATCTTCTACCCCATATAAAGCCACTAGGATAGATTCACCTATCTAGTTCAAAGTAGTGAAGCGTGCAAGATTAAGTGAGACTCTCACCAAAGAGACAGAATCAATGACCACAGAGTAAAAGTAGAATGTGAGAGATAAAAGCAAGGTCTAATTCAGAGAGAAGTGACTGTATAACCAATATGATCTAGAAGAGAAGGCAAGATGGAGATAGATATGCACTTCCTACTCCAAAAATGTCCAAAAATCCATGAAAGGCCAAGAAATATTTTCCCAAATTATCAGGAATGAGAAAACGCTTTTTTTTATTATTAAAAGAAAGAGAGAGTGAGGAAAAACTATGCCTAATCCTATGAGAAAGGTCGGATGTGGGATCATACTATTTAGTAGCCAGCAATTGGCTCAGGAATGGAAGACAATGATGTACGGGCATACTGGGTAAAACTTCACACACGCTAAAACCCCATCCTGGGTAGACTGTCCCTACCTCTGACAAAAAGCTGAAGTATTTGTCACGTCTACACTTTGGCAACATCTATACAGTTTCACATGTCAAACTATCATTAAACTCAAACTCTTAACCCCTTTCTTTCCCAGCTATCCAGTCTTTTCTGCAGCACAAGAATGTACTTGCCTATCCCCAAGTAGCTTAATTTGTCCAGGTCAAGATTGATGGTCATTGGCTGGCAGATTTGAAATTAATTTCAACAGGCCAAACTTTTCATTATGAAGCTTGCTTAGCCTTAAGAATACCCAGCACAATAGTACAAATAGCAGAGCTTTCCTCCCCACATCTACATATTCTTTAGACTGTAGTACAGACACTGCCAGATAAAAGAGACTGCTGTAGCTTTTGAAAAGGAAGGAAGCATGTACAATTCCTAATAAGGCTCTTCAGGATCTCGGCTGAGTAGGTATCTATCATGCCAAAAAACCTGCCTTGTAGCCATGTCAGTCCCAGGATATTAGAGAGACAAGGTGGGTGAGGGAATCTCTCTCATTGGACCAGCTTCTTTTGGTGAGAGAGACAAGCTTTCAAGCTTACACACAACTCTGTCTCTCTCACCAACAGAAGCTGGCCCAGTAAAAGATATTACCTCACCCACCTTGTCTCAAAGAACCCTCAGACCATTTTTGTTTCTCCTTCTCCTTCTACATAACTCAAATACTCCAATACTTTATATAATAATCGCAGCTAAACACCTTCACAAGATAACTCATGAGCGCAGACTCCCAGGACATTCTGACTCCCAGGACATTCTGCTCTTCTATAAGGCATCACAACAGGGACAAGAAACCAAGCAACTGCTGCTGTACAGCTCCCTTTTTTATTGTTCAATTGTAAACATATATTTAGTATTGAAACAACATTTTTTGGAACCCTTCAAGCTTAATGATCAAGAAACAACCCCTGGAATCTTTCAGGAAGCGTTCAGGGCACCCACCCGGAAGCATGTATCATTAACTTCTATTTAAAATAATGCCTAGCGCTCAAATGTGAATGCGATGGGGGTAGGGGCTTAACAATTATTTATAGTATCGAACGTAAGTGACATACAACATAACAGATACATGCTAATTGTAAATCATAGCAAAACAAACTATTCCTATCTTTTCAACTGTATCAATTGTTTAGTTATTCCTGTACAGATATATCATGGATCTGTTATCCAGGGGAAAAATCAAGGTTAAGATGATTAAGTGTAAGTAATTTAGTTAATGATGATTAATGTGCAATGGAGAGGGACTTCGGATACATTTGCATAGAAGCAGGGTATGCTAACGGACTAATACACCCTGCATTAATAAAACTACAGAACTTAAAAGAATTCTAGAGCTACTGGTCTTGCATGCTATATTGATACAACACAATCTAGTGTAAAAGGCAAAATTTATAGAGATCACATCACTAACCACTAAAATGCAGCAACCTGCAGGGCAGAACAGTGCAACAGTTTCACAGTGCACAGAAGCTTGGGATGACAAGTGAAGAATTCTATATCCAATTGATACTACAGCAGGAACGTATGGACTTCGCATAATTGTAGTCAAACAAAGGCATGCACATAGCATACAAAAAAATTAAACGTGGTCCTCCAAGAAATGCTATGCGTGTTGGAGGGTTTTATTTGCTTTCTTCCCCTCACTCTCCTTATTTCCCCTCCCCCAGCTCTAAAAATAAAAAACTAACAAGCAGTTTTGGTAAGCCCAAGCATTGAAAAAAAAAAAATCATGATTTAAGCCCATATCATCATGACTGGGTTAAAAAAAATCCATTATATTAAAAATAAATTTGGGTTCTTTTCCTTCTGAGCCACTAGGGTGCACTTATGTCATGTTTTCAAGCTTTCTGCTGCATTCATGAGTGCTAGAAACATACTTTTTAAAAATGAAAGCAGAGATTCTTACTTAATCACATGCATCCAGGAGCTGGGTCTTTAAGAATCATGAGAGTCTGGTTAAAATACTGAGCATTGGCAACACTAGGTAAATTGAGTACAAAATCATACTGACAGAATGTTAAAGTTGCACAATTCAAGTTAAAAGACAGAACAAACAAACAAAAGAAATCCAGAAATTAAGGTTTCTGGAGCAACTTGGCCATGCTGCAGCTATTCTGTATTTTCTGATACTTGGTAAAGGAAACCTTCATGCATTAAAAAGATTGGTATTTTATAAGGATACTGGAGTAGAAAATAGTATATATGCAGCTGAATTGCCATAATGTGTTAGGAATCTAAGAGCCATAATTCTAAAAATTAAGTATTTGATTTCTCAATCTTAACATTGCATTAAATACTAGTCTTGCATTATTTAAGATTCCCTGCTGTATTTTGGTTCATGTGTTTGTTTAAAAGAAATAAAGGAAAAAATGCTATTTCATACTTAAGATTCATCTGTGTATGATGAAAGTACTTTAGCAGAGCAACCTTAACTGAAAGAAAGGCTCCTCAGTCAATGCATCCTTAAATCCCCTAAGCTGATCTAGGTTAAAAGCACTGGGGAAAAAAATTCTAACGTGCATGCATGAAAATGCTGACTTTCTAAACATTCAGAACTTAAAACACTGAACCTATTTTTTCCGAACTTGGAACTCCCCAGTGAGGACTATAAACAAGCTAATTTGACATAGCTAGCTTCAGCCAGCTTTGAGTTATGTGTGTGCAAATTTTGACTCTGAAGATATGGGAGAAGTGTATTTTCCCCATGCTTGCATAAATCAAAAACAGCTGAACCAATTTTGTTTAAATGTGAGAGAGAGAGAGAGAGAGAGAGACCGACCAGGCATGGGGAACTACCACCCACAAAGAATGAGAAATACTTAAGCCACTAGGAAAAAATTAGAACGGAAACCCTCTCTCAGCCTTAACCAGAGCCTCCACTACCAGTGAATATTATCCATATACACTATTTTAACATGGTCTTAATCTAAGACTCAAAGTCAATGTAAAGGTTCCCAATGACTCCAATGGGAATTGAAGTGGTGCCTTAAACTGATGGGGCACATTCTGTAGCAACTAGTTAGTTGGAATACAGAAGGAAATGGGAACACTTTCTCGTTCTATTTATTTCTTTTTCTCCTTTATGCTCTCCTCCTCCTTCACCTATGTTCTTCCAATCTTGCTTCCCTTTCCCTCTAGACCTCTTCATCTTCATAAATTCCTCCCTCCTTTCTTCTCTCTCCCCATCCCCAATTCCCTTCCTACTTGCCTAGCACTCAGCCCTCAGCCTTCTACTCTCCTAGCAACCAGGAAATGGCTATGAGGAAAATTTAACCAACAAAGATGAGGCAGAGAAAAAGCAACTGGAAAGGGTTTTAAGCAGGAAGTTAAGCAGAAGCTCTCGCCCCCCCCCTTTATTTAAGTCTGGGCTGAACAAAATGATGAAAATAGGACTACAAGGAATTTGGGGCAAGGGCCCAAATAAGCTTAGATGGTATAGAGCAGTTGGCCCCTGGGCAGTGAACGGAAAACTTGACAGTGCCAACACACTCTCTCTTTTCCCAACTCCTACTTACTAGAGGAGCTCTCCATGAGAGTCTGCAAGACCAGTCCATTACCCTCCTGCTAACCTTACCTTAAAATCTCTCCCCAGTGATTCGAAGTCACATGACAATGGGTAGGCTGTTGGTATTCTGTGAAACATTTTTTATGACACTTACAATCGCCTTATTTTTATAATCTGGCACTCCTGCTGCTGTTTGTCCTATCCACCTATAGTGTCTCACTTTATATAGTGATCATAATTTGTGGAGCAAGGATGTGTACGTGTACACTGTCTAATACAGAGTCTAGATGGCCCAGCCCCAATAGCAATACAAATAACAGATGACCTAGTAGGTTTTTCAAGATCTCTAATTAATATGGTTATGTCTATACATGTATTTCTTGGTATTTGTTTTGTGGATGAACTTGCAAATGAATTCAAAATGTCTAAGAAGTTACAATATCTGTCTAGATTTCAAGCACTAAAAAGCCCAACTAATTTTATTAAAACTTAAGTGAAAGGAAAACTAACCAAATGACAATTTAAAATAGTCTACGTCAAAAGCCAGTTTTCATAATGAGGAGCATAATCCTAGTTATTTTATAATTTTCTGCAGGGCTGTGTAATTTACAAGTTACACAAAGCAACAGAGAGATTAAAGAACTCAGCATACCTCAACAGTAATCATTTATTATATCCATGGTAGCATTTAGGATGCTGAAGAAGGGATGCATGCAGGGAACAGTAAGTGGCATTTCCAATATATTTCCTTTGAGAAGTCCCAGGTAAAGATTATAAAACCTTCCCAGCCTACCCTGGATATTTCTTTGCCACCTCTAAATTTGTGTTTCACAAGAACCTTGCTCCTTTTGTACATTGCTGCCCCCTTCTGTTTGAAGGGATTTCTAACCTTCAAAGATTCTAGAAATAAACTTCAGTCCCTCTCATTCTAAATTATATCCCACCCAGCCTCAGTTATAGTCCATGCTATCTTAGGAGAGGCGCCGACTAAGTATCCCTTGGAGTACATGTATTTTATCATCCTTTCTAATAACTCTCAAGCTAGTAAACACACCAAAATGTGGCATACTGAAAACAGCTATATAAATAAAACAAAGTCATGGCCATTAAGTGAAAGCATAAAAAATATGCACCAGAGGCCCAATTTAATAACCTACTCCTACCATAGACCACTAAATCTTCAGGGAAAGCTGCTCTCGAAAAATGAAGCATCTGCCAAAACACTAGCACGCTACGGACTTTTGCAGTTCACAAAACTATCCCTCTTGCATGCATATTACCTGCACACACAGCTCGGCTTTAAAGATGCTAAACAAATCTATGAGTCAACTAGAAATAGTCACGCTCTCACTGCTAATATTAATACAGTATTTTCTGCTACTGGAAAGGTGAGTAAAAGGCATTCACTCAGGCTTATACAATTTCTATGGGATGGCAACTCTTAATTTGATTAATACTTCACACACACACCGAACAGCAAACATAAATGATAAAGCGACACAGACAGCAAACAAAACCACAAACAAACAAGTGACAACACTGAAAATACGAAGGGAAGTAAAACATCAAGTGGCTGATTACAGGTATTTTAAATGAGTGTTTAGGACCCGCGCTATGCAAGTGCAACAGAGCCCTGTACAAACAGGCAGTTCTCCTCGTTTCACATTGTGTCACCAACTCAAAAACTCAGAGTAGCTTCATTAAGTTTTTACAAGCCCCTTAAGTAAACGGAGCACATCGACAGATGGCTTCGGAGCTTGCAGACACATCCCTGTTTCAAAGAGCTTGCAAATAGGGTCTTCATGCTACAAAATGCCTAGCACCAAATCTAGTGCTTGGTACATGAGAGTCAATGGGAGTACTCTGAGGAGCCAGAGCTATACCAGATGGCAAAGATCTGGCCTTAATGGTTTCCAATAGGAATCCAGACAAGTGATTTCCATTAATTTTAGAATTTGTTCTAACCAAAGACCCAAAAGACACAGGGATTTGGGGGTGAAGAGGCACAAACTCACCAACCAAAATCAACTCAGGGAAGCCATTGAGTTTTGTACAGTCCTACTTAGGAATCATCTTTTAGTTCCTTTAAATAGGATTTCTGGTTCTTGTTGCCACAAGACTGTACAAGACACACTACTGGAACCAGAGGTATGCCACTAGGAATGGATGTGCTATACTCAATACATTTTAAAGGCCAGACAGGACCAGTGTGATCAGCTACTTTGATATCCTGCAGAAATACAGACCATAAGGTTTCCCTGTATTGATCCCTGCTTCAGGTTAATAGCTGTACTTGAACTAGGGCATATCTTTCAGAAAAACAGCCAATTTTAAAGTTTCCAGTGGTGGAGAATCTACCACAACCCTTGGTAAATTGTTCCAATGGTTAATTAACCTCAATGTTCAAAAATGTTTGCCTTATTTCTAGTCTAAAATTTGCGTAGCTTCAGCTTCCAGCCACTGGTTCCTGTTTTGTACATGCCGTACATTCCCACACAAGTATAAGGTTGAATATATATACGCCATGTTATTCTTCCATTATTATATGTTTTGCCAGGAGTAATTTGCATAGGAACCTGTGCAACAAATGGTCGTTAGGCTGCTCCTTATCGTCTTAGGTGACAAGAGTCAGGTTTTTTCCTATCTATTTTAAATTGTAAAGAACTCTCCATTACAATACACACACATTCAATATTTAATAACATAGCTTTTTGATTAAGTGGCAATTTACTTTTACAGCAACATTTTCTCTAAAATTTAGCATGTTTTGGGGCAGTCTAATAAAACAGAAGTCTGTACACCACCCTCCCTTACAACATGTGTGTTATTAGACAGGCATGGAAAATTGCATTTAAATATGGTATGAGCTGACAATCAGACAGCTCTCTGCAGACATTTTTCTACCTTGAGAGCACAGCAAAACTTTGATGATGGCTTAATGCACAGTGGGTAGTAAAATAATGTGCAGGTGCATTATGTTGACTACACAAACTAGTCCTAACACATGTAATGGTAAGGTTTCCCTGGTGCTTTTTTTAAATCTAGTTTGAACTGTACTGCTGTGCATTCCTGTGCTGGGGTGTGTACCCCGGCCACTGGCTCGGAATCGGTTAATGTGGGCAGGAGAGGCCAATTAACATACCAGGCCGCACCTGGAGGAAGAGCCAGGCTAGCCCAGTTGGACTGGAGCCGGTAAATTAGTGTAAAGTCTGTGGCAGAAAGGTGCGGCCAAAATAGAGGACAAGGTGCTAGCCCAAATTTATGGAAGGATCAGTGAAGTGGATCATATTTGGATTGTTAACTGGCCCCTGTGGTTTGAAAATAATAATTTATATTTAGTGACTAGACAAAGCTGGGTTATGTAACACACGCGAGGTTAACGAGACCGTTGAGCATCTGATACGGGGATGCAGGGAGTGCTCTTTGGAAAAACAGATTTTTATGAAGAATTTAGACACTCTAAGGTGACAGAATGGGAGGGTTAGTGCCTTACAATTCCACTCTGCCCTAAGCCAGGTTTGACTAAATGTTTGGGATCCAGGGACAGAACAAAGTTATCGGAGGTCTGCAAGTCAGTCATGCTATTTGAAGTTTGCATTACATTAGCCTGACTGACTGAACATTAGTCATTATAGCACTTCAAATAAAAGTGGATGATCTTTCCTGAATGTAACATACCAGTAGTAACAAGAAGAATTGCCAATTTTGAGGCAAGCCTACGTTCCTTCTCTCTTACTCACCTACCTGTACACACCTCTCTAGTCACCTTCCAACTCCCCTTCCGATCAGTCTTGCATTCAGGGCTTCCTGCTCTGACTGTATAAACAAATCGGATTTAATCATGCAAGGGGTTGGGGTTGGTTCGTATCCCAGGGCAGTTTTTCAGTGCTTGCAGTCCCTTCCTAATACACTTTAGCCCAAGTCATACAGTCACCGTAAGCTTCTTAAAATCAATTCTCATAGGTGATTAGGCACTTTCCATGCATCCAGTGGATCAAGGCCCAGCAAGTGTAATGCCAACAAACTCCAGTCAGCAGCAGCTGAGATCAAACCTGGGACCTCTGAAGCTTAATGCAGGAGCCTCTACTGCATGAGCTAAAATGCACGTCTCTTAGCCAAGGCTGTAGCACAGGGGTCGGCAACCTTTCAGAAGTGGTGTGCCGAGTCTTCATTTATTCACTCTAATTTAAGGTTTCGTGTGCCCGTAATACATTTTAACATTTTTAGAAAGCCTCTTTCTATCAGTCTATAATATATAACTAAACTATTGTTGTATGTAAAGTAAATAAGGTTTATAAAATGTTTAAGAAACTTCATTTAAAATTAAATTAAAATGCAGAGCCCCCCAGACCGGTGGCCAGGACCCGGGCAGTGTGAGTGCCACTGAAAATCAGCTCATGTGCCGCCTTTGGCACGCGTACCATAGGTTGCCTACCCCTGCTGTAGCAGGTTCATCAATCGCTAGCTAGTCTAGCCGCCACAAGAGGGGGACAGAGTGTCACACCAAGCAGGCCTGGCTTACACAAGCACAACACCCTGTGGGAGAGGACTCCTTAGTAAAGAAACAAAAAGGTATTCCACTCTAGAGAGCACTTTCTATTTCCCCCAGCTTGTCCCTTTAGTCTCTCTGCTCCTTTGGCAACACGTTAGAGCAGTCGTGGGCAACCTGCGGCCCGCACGTGGCCCGTCAGGGTAATGCGCTGGCAGGTCGTGAGACAGTTTGTTTACATTGACCATCTGCAGGCACGGCCGCCCACAGCTCCCAGTGGCCGAGGTTCTCTGTTCCCGGCCAATGGGAGCTGCGGAAAGCGGTGCGGCCACTGGGAGCTGCGGGCGGCCATGCCTGCGGACGGTCAATGTAAACAAACTGTCTCATGACCTGCCAGCGGATCACCCTAACGGGCCACATGCGGCCCGCAGGCTGCCCACCACTGCATTAGAGACACAGCCTTGAGTTTCTTGGGTAGGTGTCCTCCCACTTCCCCAGAGTACCCGGAAATATATTTTCTATGTTACTTTGATCTACCCCTTCAGTCTCACCCACGAGAGGGTTTACCCAGCAGCACTCTCAAGGAGAAGATGACAATTTTCTGAAATGGCCATTGCATGTCCAAAAATCAATTCAGCGTTGCATTTCTTGCTTTGAACAAACAATTTGCTTTCCATTTATCCCCAACACAGTTTAACCCGACCTACTGAAAGCGTGTGCATGTGCACACTCATATTTCCCAGCTAATTTTGCATCCTACTTTCAATAACATGGTCCACAACACTAGCCGTTCTTACTGGGTGCCCCAAGTCTCCTACAGTATTAGTGCATGCTCTTGTCCCTGAGAGTCCCAAGTGGGACATGCTCCACCCACCCTTCCTTCACAACCTTATCTCCTGCATAATTTCAGTGATTACGGAGGAAGTGTCTAGCCGAACCCAGTACTGTTGCTGCGGCAGTCTGACCGAGCCTATTCCATTGTCTCCGTGTCTACAACTCAGGAACCATGATGCTAACTAATACTCTGCACTGCAGGATGCACAGCAACTTTAAACTTCCTCCTAAAGCTAAAACTGTACAGAATACTTCTGCTGCTGCATTCCATGGAATCGGACCCCACTTCTGTTCAGAAAAAAGAACTGAAATGCCCAGGACATGCAATCGTCCATCAAACTTATTTTTCCACATTTTATACTGGTTACTTGTAGCATCTGGCATACAAGTTTGTGTACTTATTAAAGTTAATTTACCACATTTCTCTGTTATTAGTCCATAAAGTGTAATTAATTTACTATCAGTACAATTGCCATTTCACTACTGCAGAGCTGAATGTCACCCTAGAAAAACAACAAATACTATTTTTAATGGAAGAGCGTGCTACAATTTAATTCTGCCTATTGCAGGTCACAGCTGCTTCTTCCTTTGGAAACCTTCCCCCACCCCCCACCCCCCCAGCATGCAGCTGTAGGCTGACCCAAATGCAGCACTTCATGTGATGAATGTCCACTTGAAGTAGCTGGTTACTTCAGGAATTGAGAAGGTGGGGGAGGGAGGACCCAGCCTTGAAGCATGATTTCCACGACCTGCTGGTCTCTTTCTCTAGCTCTGCACAGATATTGCTGGTACCTCCTTCAGCACCTCAGAGGCTTGAGGATTAGTTTTCAGGAACTCCCGTAGAAAGGGTCTGAGCAAAGAGTAAACTCCAACCAATACGTCTGGTCTCAATTTTGCAAGTATGTCTAGGAAGTAGCTGAGCTTCGCAGTGAGGTATAGGAGTTTGACCCCCTTCAGGATCCGAGAAGCCGTTTCCAAATCTCCCACAGGCCACTATTCAAGGAGTGGTTATGAAGGATTGTGAGATAGGCACACAGAGCATAGTTCAATTGTAACACTTAGACTGGAGTACCAGGGTGCCATGTGCAGATGCAGAATGGAAATATACTCAAAGTAGGATAGCTGCTGCAGATAAACTGCACCGTTGGGGTCTACTCCAGTGAAGTCCCACCAGTTCCTTTCTCTAGTGCTGATGGAGCCAGAGATCTGGTTATAAAAAAGTTTGACTGGGCACAATCATTTTAAAACGCGGATTGGTCACAGCATTGTTAATCTTCTATTTTCTTAGCATTGACAGACACATTTTTCATGGTTTAAAAAAAACAGATGTTTCAGGAAGGCTGGTTCTCAGGTTTCTATCATTTAGCTATACAATGGCGAAAAATGTATAATAATGGGAAATGAACAGATTTTCTTGTGGTAACCAAAACTCTTGGGGTGTTTATTTTTAAACAGATTATTTAAAAAAACAAAAACCCTTTTGGTAAATACATAATAGCAGGAAACCTATCCTAAAAGAGAAACCATAAGAGACATTCCTTGGTTTAAAAACAAGGACACACACACACACACACACACACACCTTAGTATTCATAATTTTTAGGGGAAAAAATCCATTCTATTATACATGTACACAGAGGAGTAAAACCTGTAATGTGAATGAGGATACAGGACATTAAAAATGTAAATTAAGAATTAAATAGCAAAACAATGGAATTCTGCCAATATTTTTATAACCATACAAATTGCTAATCAGTATCCAGTGTCATGTTGGCAGATTTGTTCAACAGGGAGTACAAAGCGGGAGACAAGATGACAGACTACCCTTTCTAAAGGATGTAAGCTCAGCTCTACATGCCGGGGGTTGCACATTTATATCCTTTTGAATAAAGAAGCTCACATGCATTCAACACTTCAGTAATGTTACCAAAAGAAGTTTTAGAAATTTGTGAGTTGTGCATAACTAGAGACCAATTTTTCACATTAATCTGTAAGCTTTTTATCATCAAAAAAAGACAGCAGTCCCTCCCTGCTATGAACAGCCTCAGAAAGCACTACAGAGGCAAAAATTTACTACAGATTCAGTCCTTGTTTATTTCAGACAGCATGGAAATTAATGGAGATAATATTTCTATTGTATCACCACAGGATAGATGAATCAAGGATCCTACATCAAAAGATAAGTTAGCCAGCACCACACACATGTAAAGCTTGTGTACTTCCAGGTCTCTCAGAGAAATCCATCTAGCCTAAGACTCTGGCACATGAAACATTCTCAAAAATGTCCACCCTGACTGTGACCTGAACAGGACTAAAAATTACTCTATTTAAGTCTATGTGGAAAGCAAGTCAATGGTCCAATTATATCTGCTTAGACTTCTCACTGATAAATGCTACTAGTTTATCCAAAACTAAAATAGAAAGTCTTTGAAACTGGCACCTTCAAAGAAACAGAGAAAAAGATTTAAAGATTCCTATAATTGATCTCTCCCCCTGAAATCATGTTTCCTGCATTGAGGATATGAAAATCCAATCTCTGGGACAAGAGAGTATAAAATACTGAGCTGTATGAATGAGCCTCTGAATGTTTTCCTTCTGCATATACGTATCCTTCTTCCTTCCCCAACATTATATCTTCAAAGGACAATTCTATTACGTCAACTTTGTGCCTCACTTTCCTGATCTGTTAGAACAGGAATAATAGTACTTACCTTACTTTAAACTTACTTACAGGTTTAACACAAATAAAAGGAAGTTCTTTTTCACACAGCGCACAGTCAACCTGTGGAACTCCTTGCCTGAGGAGGTTGGGAAGGCTAGAACTATAACAGCGTTTAAAAGAGAACTAGATAAATTCATGGAGGTTAAGTCCATTAATGGCTATTAGCCAGGATAGGTAAGGAATGGTGTCCCTAGCCTCTGTTTGTCAGAGGGTGGAGATGGATGGCAGGAGAGAGATCACTTGATCATTACCTGTTAGGTTCACTCCCTCTGGGACACCTTGCATTGGCCACTGTCAGTAGACAGGATACTGGGCTGGATGGACCTTTGGTCTGACCCATTATGGCCATTCTTATGTTCTCCTTCACTGGGTGAGGCAAGGCAATTTGTGAAGTTCCTCAAGAGCCTTGCCACAAAAGCGTAAATATTTTAATAAATATAAATATGACCCCCTGGTCTCCAAAAACCACAGAGCTGAAGGATTAGCAGATAGTTGCATTTTAACAATTTGTTGTCTTAGTTTAATCCTTCCAGTTGTTCACAGCAGCCTTCAGAAATTCCATGTTTTTTAACACACTGTCTTTCCACCATCTCACTGAGCCGTGTTCAATTGTTCCACCACACGAGTGCACAAACAGTTCTCTCTCTCTCTCTCTCTACAGTCTTTTCACTAGGTTTCAGTTCCTGCTATTTATTTTTAAAATAATAAATCTAACAGTTTTCTACAAGCTTCCATACATCAGTTAGCAAGTCATCACTCCTTTATCTACACTGGAAACCTCTACTAGTCACTTGTTTCCTCTTTCATGCCAAGGAAGTACTCTTGAAGTATATTCAGCCCCGGGCTTCTTGTTTAGTACAGCTGTACTTGGAATGAAGGGACTGTACTTCATTCAGCACATGGACAAATGCAGACCTCAAGCGGGAGGTGTACATTTACCACTTCTCCCCACTGATTGCCTCTTCCCTTGAGAACTTTTGATTTTGATTGTTATAATGTTGGTCACAGAGTGACAGAAGGGAGTGTCTTTGCTGTAAAGACCTTCATAAAGAAGATGACACTAGCAGAGACAGCCAACCAAATGTCCACTCAGTCTGCCATAGTGTTTCATGCCCTCCTACCTACCCCCAACCCAACCCTCCTTCAACTCACACCGCACCTAATGAGGAGCATTCATTGTGGTCAGTGTATTCACATGTCAGCATCTATAGGGAAAGAGCAAAGATCTATCCAAATACTTATTAGGGCGATGAGGGCCATATATTTAAGTGCCTCACTCGTGAGTAGATTTTATCTAGGATAAGGACACCCTTGTGAAGCAGAGAAGTACTAATATGCCCATTTTACTGATGGGGAATGGAGGCACAAAGGAGCTTAAGTAGCCTGCCCAAAGTCACATAGGAGATCTGTAGCTGAGCTTTGAATTGAACCCAGGTCTCTGAAGTCCCAGTCTAGTGCCCTAACTAGCAGGTGATTCTTTCTACCCTAGTGGAACTATAGACCCCATAGCCTCTGATTTTAATAATCTTGTGTGCAAAATAAATAGTGGTAGCCTTATCTAAGCTTACCGTATGTACCATGAAAGTTATGGAGCAAAATACCAATTGCTGCCTGCAAGTGTCTTGTGGATACAAGCACAAAGGCAAGCATAAAGCCAACAACCCAGATTCATAGATTCGAAGGACTGCAGGGACCATTGTGATCATCTAGTCTGACCTGTATAGAACACACCATAGAATTTCCCCCAAATAATTCCTAGAGCAGCGTTTCTCAAACTGGGGTCTGCTGGCCCCTGGGGGTCCCTGAGGGTACTTTGCGGGGTCCGTGGGCCCCACTGATCAACTCCTCCCGCTCCAGAGGTGCAGCAGGGCTAAGGCAGGCTTCCTCCCTGCCTTGGCTCTGTGCTGCTCCCGGAAGCAGGCGGCACGTCCCTGCGGCCCCGAGGGGGGACTGCCCCCACCCAGAACTCGGATTCTGCAGCTCCCATTGGCCGGGCTGAGGCAGGAAGTTGGGGTGCAGAAGGGGGTGAGGGCTCCGCTGGGGGTGTGGGCTCTGGGGTGGGGAGCCAAGGGATTTGGAGTGCGGGATGGGGCTGTGGGTTGAGGCAGAGGGTTGAGGTGTGGGGGAGGTCAGGGCTCTGGGCTGGGGGTGCAGGCTCTAGGGTGGGGTCGGGGTGAGGGGTTTGGGGCACAGGAGGTGGCTCCAGGTTTGGGGGGGCTTAGGGTTGGGGCATGGGCTTACCTTGGGCGGCTCCTGGTCAGTGGCGCAGCGGGGCTAAGGCAGGCTCCCTGCCTGTCCTGGCTCCGCGCTGTGCCCTAGAAGCGGCCAGCAGGTCCGGCTCCTGGGGGGGGGGGCAGGAGGCTCCACGTGCTGCTTTCGCCCACATGCGCTGCCCCCCCCCAGCTCCCATTGGCCGCAGTTCCCGACCAATGAGAGTACAGAGCCGATGATGGGGTGTGGGCAGTGCATGAAGCCCCGTGGCTCCCCCTGCCTAGGAACTGGACCTGCTGTCCACTTCCGGGGCGCAGCGCGGTGCTAGGACAGGTAGGGACTAGCCTGCCTTAGCCTTGCAGCACCACCGACCAGACTTTTAACGGCTCGGTCGGCGGTGCTGACCGGAGCCCCTAGGATCCCTTTTCAACTGGGCATTCCGGTCGAAAACCTGGCAACCCTAGGTTAACTAGATAGACTCAAGGAGCTCAGTCATGATAAGGCATATTTTTCTGATCCTTTAATCATTCTCATGGCTCTTTTTAGCCCTATCCAATTTATCAGCATCCTTCTTAAATTGTTGACTCTGGAACTGGACACAGTAATCCCAAAGTGGTCATACCAGGAACAAATACAAAGGTAAAATAACTTCTCTTCGCCTACTCGAGATTCTTCTGTTTATGCACCCAAGTATTGCATTAGCTTTTTTGTCAACGGCATTGCACTGGAAGCTCTTGTTCAGCTGATTATCCATCATGACCCCCAAATCTTCTTCAGAGTCACTGCTTCCCAGGATAGAGCTCCCTAGCCTGAAAGTATGGCCTACATTCTTTGTTCATAAATGTATACATCTGATTTAGCCATATTAAAATGCATATTGTTTGCTTGAGCCCAGCTTACCAAGTGATCCAGATTGCTCTGTATCTGCGACTTGTCCTCTTCATTATTTACCACCCCCAGTTTATGTCACTAGCAAACTTCATCAGTGAGGATTTTGTTTTCTTCCAGATTATTAATAAAAATGTTAAATAGCACGAGGCCAAGAACAGTTTCCTGTGGGAACCCACTAAAAACACACCTGCTCGATGATTCCCCATTTACAATTACTTTTTGAGATTATCAGTTAATATGTGCCATGTTAATAATATATCATTCTAGTTTTTTAATCAAAGTGTAATGCAGTACTAAATCAAATGCCTTACAGAAGTCTAAGGATATTTTATCAAAACTATTACCGTTATCAACCAAATTTTTAATCTCATAAAAACAAGCAAGTTGGTTTGACAGGGTCTGTATTCCACATTGATTGGCATTAGTTACCCTCCTTTAATTCTTTATTAATTGAGTCCTGTATCAGCCACTCCATAATCAGGGCCGGCTCCAGGGTTTTGGCCGCCCCAAGCAGACAAAAAAAAAAAAAAAAGCCGCGATCGCGATCTGCGGCGGCAATTCAGCGGGAGGTCTTTCGCTCCGGGCCGGAGTGAGGGACCGTCCGCCGAATTGCCACCGAATAGCTGGACATGCCGCCCCTCTCCAGAGTGGCCGCCCCAAGCACCTGCTTGACAAGCTGGTGCCTGGAGCCGGCCCTGTCCATAATCTTGCCCAGGATCAATGTCAAACTGATAGGCCTATAATTTCTCAGGTCATCCTATTTACCCTTTTAACTACTGGCACAACGTTTTCTTCCAGTCTTCCTAAACATGTCTGTTATTCTGAAACTTATTGAGAATTAATTTTAACAGTCTAGCAAGCTCCTCAGCCAGCTCTTTTAAAACTCTTGGATGCAATTTATCCGGATTTATCTGCCGATTTAAAAATGTTTAACTTGAGTAGCAAGGGAGGAGACTGGGGAAATCACCACATGGGGTTGGTCCTCCAGACCCCTCTGTGTGCCAGAGAGAAGAAAAAAAAAATCTATGCAGGCTTCATGCAAATGAGAAGAGTCACCATCCTCCAACAGCAGCTGCTGTCCCCTGCTGTCCCCCATAACATTCTTCTTACCCATGGGTTGGAGTAGCAGCTGTGGAGAAATAGAGCCCAGTTCCTTGCATAGGAGATGGGGCAGAATTCCATTTTATGGCCCCTCTCTTGAATTCCTTGCACAAATCTCAGTCAACAATTAAACAGGACCATACCTAAAAAATAGATTTGTACAAAACCACCATCCATGATATGTGTCACTCGCCAAAACAGCCAGCTGATCTCATCCTACAGACTCACTCTTTATCTTTTCTTTAACAAGCCATTCACACTTATCGCGGTTGAGGCAATAGAGTGGGGTGCAGCAAAGGTGGGTTCAATTCCCAGCCCTGCCCCAAACTCTTGTATCACATTGGACTGACTCTTAATGTGAGTTTCTAGGATACCTATCTCAGCAAGTTCCCACTACTGACTGAGCCACCTAAACACTACCATAATACCCATAAAATCCCCCTCCCTCCTCCAAAAAAACCAACAAAAAAACAACTGGAGCTTTGTGTACACAACCTCGGAGTGATTTTCACTTTTTAAGGAATATTCTAATGAACTGAAAACATTTGTTGTTTAATACAGAAATGAGCCAATGAGGTGCTGTTCACAGTCACATTCGATTTAATGTTTTGGCTCATATTAGAAGACACTGAAATATTGCAAGATTCCCTCTCCAGGTTTGAATTCAACCCAGAACCAGAACTCTATGCTCAAGACTAGAGGAAGAGGATTCAAATCGTAACACCCCACAAATTCAAAGAGGTTTGGATCCCAGGTTCTGACCTATCTTAGGCTACAATGATTTGTTGTTAAAAGAAATGGAAGTCTGCAATGCAAGATTGCCAAACAATTCTTAGAAATAGACAGCAATGACATTTTAGATTCCATAATTTATGCTATTCACTACATCTAAGCACATTGGAAAATGGATGTGTTGCATTTCTCTCGAGAACTCAGATTTCTATATTATTAAAACAGTTTGGGAGCAGAAATCTGATAGATTTAAGGTTTATACTTTTCTCCAAGTACACTGCCAGCAAGATAAAATATTTAGTGGCTTCATATTCCCTAACCATATGCTTCATGCACTATTTGCCACAAAAGTTGTGACACTGCAGTCAGCCTTCAATGAATGAAGCATGCATTTTTCATGGCAAAAGATTTTTTTAAGTCTTATTTTATTACACTGCCATTGGTTAAGTCAAGCTCTGATAATTAGGATATTGGATATTTATGAGGCACTATTCTGCCTTTATTTTTGCTTTAGGTGCCTGTTGACAGATGCAGCAAGATAATTTATATAGATGTGTGAAGTAGAAATTATTGCTGAAATACTGGCAAAGTCTATGGGGGGCGGGGAGGTACATTCTCACTCTTGGAATTTCTTCTGCTTTGTAGCATTCCCTCCTGGCATATTAGAACTCAGAGTGTTCAACACTTCATCTGCACCCAGATCAAGGACTTGTTCAATTGAAGTTTCAGAGGTAAATTTACTGCTCTTCCTGGAAGCAGTGGTTAAGGGTTCTGCAAATTGCCATGAATCCGCTCCATCCTTCCTAACAGGAGGAGGAACAAAAAACTGCCTTCAAAGCAGTCTCCATAGACTGACCAGTGGGAGGCACTCCCATAGCATGCAGATCTCACTGCTCTCCCCTGCCTAGAACCTAGGCTGCATTAATCACTGTAATACAACTAGGGGTGATGGGAATTTTTCAACAAAACCAAAACTTTTCACTGAACCGTATCAGTCTCAATTAAACTTTTGTTGGGCAGGTGTCTCAGATACAAGATGGAATCTCTGTGCAAACGACCCTCCCCCACCCGCCAAAATAGCCAGTAGCCTGGTGGTTAGGGCACTTGCCTGGGATGTGAGAAACCAAGTTTCAAGGCCCTGCCCTGCAAAAAAAAAAAAAAATTGAAAAAGTCATTTTTGTTCTGATGTTTAATTCTTTTTGTTTTTTAAACACAAAATCCGGAAATCTTGTGCTTAGGGCTGGCTGGAAAACAACTGATGCCCTCAATGGTCAGAGAAGTTATAGGTTAATTCCTAGGGAAGTCTTTTACAGATAATATGGATAGCTGGAATAGCCAGACTATTGAATCAATTTTATAAATGCTACATGGGTCTGAATGGGCAAGGGATTGTATTCTGGCTCTATGGAGGAGAGTTAACCAAGTTTCCCACAGGAACTAACATCAGTGGGAAAGATGATTAATGCAAATCCCTCGGCCTGTAACTAGTCTGGAGAACAACCCCCGTCTTTCCTTCTGCATTCAGTTCTTCACAAACTTTCAATAAAAGGTACGAGCCAGGTTTAAGCAAGACAGAAACATGGATTTCCATTGAGGACGTTTCCACACAGGATCGGAAAGCCACCTCCCAAGAACTTCTCTTATATTGCCCAATTTTTAACCATTTTAACACCACCTTCCCTCCACCCCAGAAATCCTTCCGTCTTTCAATTGATGGCATGTAGTAAAAGTGCACTGGTCCATCCCCTGTTAATCTATACCTATCCTACAAGTAAATGGCTCAATACTTCCTCTTATGATTCATACATGTTGATTTATTTATGGCTGAATACGCTCCAGCAGAGTTTACATGTGCAGAACCATAAAACTGAGCATAGAGCAATATATAACTGCAGTACACTTGAACCACAGATTTAAGCAGAGCCAACTAAAAGCTGAATACCTTCAATTACAGCACACTTGAAGTGTCCAGGCTATCTCAAATATTTGCTTCCAAGGAGAGAGGGAGGGACAAGACAAAGAAACCCAGGATCATCATAGCTTAGAATCTAGGCCAAAGCACCATGCAGCACTCATTTTCCACTCATTGCCAACAACAGGTCAATGACTTCTGGTAGTGCTATTTGCAGGATGACCGAAAGCAGGTTGGAGTGTCATGATAGTGGTGAATCACAGGCCCATGCACTGTACAAACCAGGCTCTCTGTTAGACTGGGAAATCACTACAGGTGGTTTCTCAGCGCTAAGATATTTATGAAGCCACAGAAGCAAGTTGTATAGTGCTAGTACCCCGGCTTTTAATGTAGACAGCTCAGTACAGTTCATCTGAGCAACAGTTTCCATTGCCACTTCTCGGCTCCACAATGCCACACACTGAATGCCTGGCATTCTCAGAGGTGAAAGTAAGCCGGTACGCCGTACCAGGGTGGCCCGGCTTCCCCAGGCGGCAATTTAAAGGGCCTGGGGCTCCAGCAGTGGCTGGAGCCCCAGGCCCTTTAAATTGCCACCAGGGCCCCACTGCTGGAGCCCTGGGGTAGCGGCAGCTGGGCTCCCGGGGTTATTTAAAGGGCTGGGGCTCCCGCTGCCTCTACTGCCCTGGACCCTTTAAATAGCTGCCAGAGCCCCGCCACCGCTAACCAGAATCAGACAAGAATCAGGGCTCCGGGGGCTATTTAATGGGCCGGGGCAGTAGAAGCAGGGGGGTCCTGGGCCCTTTAAATAGCCCCCAGAGTCCTGGAGTACCAGCGGGGCTCCAGGAGCTATTTAAAGGGCCCAGGGCAGTAGAGGCAGGGGAGCCCTGGGCCCTTTAAATAGCCCCCCTTTAAATAGCCCCCGGAGTTCTGGGGTAGCAGCAGCAACCGGGGGCTCCAGCAGTGGTTTAAAGGGCCGGGGCCGTAGCAGCGGCCGAGCCCTGGGCCCTTTAAACTGCTGCCGGAGCCCCCAGCTGCCGCTGCTACCCCGGCAGGGGAGGGGGAGGGCACTTACCGGTACAGGGCAGGCTGGGGCTGGCTCTGACACCCCCCCAGCCCTGCTCCTTCCGGGGGCCAGAGCCAGCCCCAACCCAGCCCCTTACCAGTAAGTCCCTATTTCTACTTTCACCCCTGGGCATTCTAAAGTCTTTCTGGCATCCCCATTTCATTCTCTGTCGTGCTATGCCTATCCATAAACATGGGAGACACAATAGAAGTAGTATAAATAGTTTTCACATATAGTTTTGTTGTAACAAGTGCTTTTATAGACACACTGCATGCAGCAAGATAAGACAGCAAACCCCTATTTTAACCATTGTGTTTTTTCTAGCACAAGAAAAGTCTGCACAATGTACATTTTGAGTAAGTTAAATTAGCCTGTTCCTTCTTACACCAGAAAAGCTGTATTTCAAAGGCAGCTTTACTGCCGTCAGTCATCTCCAGCTGTTTACATGTGCCATCTATGTCAAGCAGAGGTGTAAATTGAAAAACTAAAGACAAAACGACTAATTAAAAGAAGACTCACTTTGTGAATCCTAACAATAATAACCAACCAATGGAGAGGAACTTCCATAAACACACAGTAAGAAGAGGGAGTGTGCACTATATGATCTTGCTATGCCTGGGTAGAGCAAACTTCTACAGGAAGACAGGGGTAATCCCTAGTGTGAATCAAGCCAAAATCACCACTTTCAAAACTGATTTCAGCCAGCCATCAGATGTGAGTAGTATGATACAATTACCAATTGCTGTAAGTGTAACCTACTGGTCAGTGTGTGTTATGTGTTACCGATCCACAGAGGACAAGAGTCTGTTAAACCTCTCTAGCCTCCAATTCTGTCTCTGTAGCTCAAGCTGTACACACTTATGTATTTAGGTGTGGAGATCTCTGGAGTTGGCCAATATGGCGACTGTCACATAAGCACACCAGTAGGTTGTATTACAGGTGGTTAGAAGCAGCCTGCTGACTCGTTAGACTAAAGCTTAACCATTTATAAAAGTCCTTTAAAAGCTGATCATAGGTTTACCCTTAATAAAATCATAAACCTGGAAGGGACCTTGAGAGGTCATCTAGTCCAGTCCCCTGCACTCAATGCAGGACTAAGTATTATCTAGACCATCCCTGACAGGTGTTTGTCCAAATTCCCAATGATGGAGATTCCACAACCTTCCTAGACAATTTATTCCAGTGCTTACCCACTCTGACAGTTAGGAAGTTTTTCCTAATGTCCAACCTAAACCGCTCTTGCTGCAATTTAAGCCCATTGCTTCTTGTCCTATCCTCAGGGGTTAAGAACAATTTTTCTCCCTCCTCCTTGTAACAACCTTTTATGTACTTGAAAACTGTTATGTCCCCTTCTCAGTCTTCTCTTCTCCAGACTAAACAAACACAATTTTTTCAATCTTCCCTCATAGGTCATGTTTTCTAGACCTTTCATCATTTTTGTTGCTCTTCTCTGGACTTTCTCCAATTGGTCCACATCTTTCCTGAAATGTGGCGCCCAGAACCGGATACAATACTCCAGTCAAGGCCTAATCAGCGTGTAGTAGAGCAGAAGAATTACTTCTCGTGTCTTGCTTACAATACTCCTGCATCATCCCAGAATGATGTTTGCGTTTTTTTGCAACAGCGTTACACTGTTAACTCATATTTAGCTTGAGAACCACTATGACCCCCAGATCCCTTTCTGCAGTACTCCTACCTAGGCAGTCATGTCCCATTTTGTATGTGTGCAACTGATTGTTCCTCCCTAAGTGGAGTACTTTGCATTTGTCCTTATTGAATTTCATCCTATTTACTACAGACCATTTCTCCAGATCATTTTGAATTTTAATCCTATCCTCCAAAGCCCTCCGAGCTTGGTGTTGCCCGCAAACTTTATAAGTGTACTCTTTATACCATAAAAAAATGTGGCCTTTGTCTCTAGCCCTTTCAATTGCAAAGATAACCTTCAGAATGTGAATTAAACATCTGAGTCTGCAAAGAGTCTGAACCAATAGCTCAGTGTGACCTGCCCCAATTCATATTGAGGGGTGTCGGCTCTGAAACCTAATACCAAACAACTTAAATGCCACCAGTAGCCATTTAACTGCTGATCAAAGCATTCAAGAAAGACAACCGTTATATGATGATGATCTGAATTTTGGTCTCCCTAGTGGGCCTGGCTTGGGGGACAGTAACCACCACTTACTGTTTACCTCCCCCCCCTTCTGACCATTATGTAAAATGGAGGTGCCTGGAAGCAAACCAGAAAGAACAAAAATGAAACAGCTCAAAGCATGCTGCTCAACATGAGAGGACTTCAGAAAAACTTTCATTAAAGAAGCTACCAACTACAGTCAGCTCAGTCTATTTGATGTTTGAATTGGAGGCTAAGCATGGGGGTGAATTTCACTGCCTGTGATGAAACTCATCATCCTCCCCGTCTGGATACCACTAAGCCAACTCTGGCAGGGATGGACTTCTATCCCTAGATCCAACTTCTGAAGAGCAAATCTTTTTTGCATTTGAATGCAGCAGATGCCATGTGTCTTACAAAACTGTTCCATCAGGAGGATACCTCTGAACCCCCATGCAAGGGCTTTGTCTCCCTCTCTCCGCAAATTACTCAGATCAAACACTGTTTAACACAGAAAAGAAGCATATGCCTTTCCTTTGGCAAATGCACTGGGTTATGCCGTTAAGAAACATGCCAGATCTGGCTTCTCCTTCCGTTCAGTATATTGTACTAGTACAGGATTGATGTATACCTCAGACAAAATAGTTCTGCATGGCCTAGGCTTGGGTAATTGGATTACACTGATGTGAAACCCAAAATACTACACATTCTCAGGGGAGAGTCTCTTTCTTTTTCAGACTGCCATTAGAGTCCCATGGAAATGAAGGACAACAAAACCTACACTAATCTCACTTTAAGCAGGATATTTTTCATCAAACTGTCGAGGGGCTGATTTTCAATAGGCATTTTGCAGCTAAAAATCTTACACACCACTTTGAAAAATTTACTCCTAAGGGCATGACTTCAAAGAGAAGCAAGGAAATCCATGCTAATGCCCGTGTGTGCGCTCAAGTGCACCCTGCTGTATTGCCACACTTGTCGTTTGCAATAAGTCACTCCATTGTATCAAATACATGCTTAGCACTTTACAAAGGAGACAGAAATCCCCTCTCTGCAGGTGTGGAAGCAGAGGCATAGTGAGGCAAAGTGACTTACCCAAGGTCTCACAGCAGACCAGTGGCAGAGCTAGGGACAGAACCCTGGTCTCCTCAGTCCCAGTCTAGTGCCCTATCCACTGGGCCACACTACCTCAGGATGATAAGCTGGCAAAGGGAGAAAAAATTATGGTCTTATCTACACATAAAATGTCATAGTTCAAGTGGCAAAAAGCCCAGTGTAGACACAGTTATATCAGCCTCAGAGTACTTATACTGGAACCAACCTGTGTCGGTAAAAGAGATTCACACTTGTTGCCATAACAATGCCTGTAAAACTTAAGTGTAGCCCAAGCCTAAGTCTGTCACTTAACAGCCATAATTAAAAAGTCTTCATGGAGCAAAGCACCAAGATGCTATTGTGATGGTCCTCATAGAAAGATGATTTGATGGTGTGTAATTAAGGCAGAGTGGGGGGTCAGATTATCTTTGTTCCATTCTGTCTGCCTCGATGATGGCCTTGAAATAAAGGTAACCGGCACAGTGCAGAATTTGCTGCACTTGTGAAAAATTGTGTCTGAAATAAGATGGATACAATGGTGGCTAACAACAATTTAGATAAGACCTCGGTGTGACCATGGGCAAGCCATTTAGCCTCTTGCAATTCAGTTTACATGTCAAATGGCTCTAGTACTAAATAATAAAGCTGGTCAAGAATTATTGAGAGGGTACATCTACACAGCAAAGAAAAACCCGCAGCTGGGCCATGCCAGCCGACTTGGGCTGCAGGGCTGTTTCATTGCGGTGTAGACTTCTGGGCTCAGGCTGGAGCCTGGGCTCTAGGACCCTCCCACCTCAGAGCATCCTAGAGCTCAGGCTCCAGCCCGAGCCTGGAAGTCTACACAGCAATGAAACAACCCCTCAGCTCGAGCCCCTTGAGCCAGAGTCAGTTGGTACAGGCCAGCCGTGGGTTTTTCTTTGCTGTGTAGACATCCCAGAGTGTTTTTTTTTCCCATTGGATAATTTGGATTCGTCACAACTGAAGCTTTCATGGAAATATACTTTTGGTCCAGGAAGGAATTGGGGGAAGAAGGGGAGGGCGAGGAAGACTGAAAGAGAGGGAGTGTAAACAATACTTTGTTACATGGTTCCCTAGTTGTATTAACAGATATCTCATCATTAAACATAGCGTTTGCTGCTTCCCCATCCACATGGGCTTTGGGCTGTGTTAATAAATAGAGAGATAGCGTGGCAGCCCCCATCCTGGTCAGACCTGTCTGGAGTGGTTCACAACCAGAGTGTCAACCTCAGGGAAGACTGTCAAAAAGCAGGGCAGACCCCCCAAACTGCTGGTATATTCTAGATTTCACCAACCCAGCAGCAGATGCAAACTTCTGAAGCACTATAATGGTCATACCAGGGAAGTCACAGAGTGTCTCTCAGGCACTACAGTTTATCTTGCCATCCAGGCAAGCTAGACTTAGTGATAAATGATCACTTACACCAAAGATCACAAAAAAATTAGGTTGCTTCCAGTCCCAAAAGGCCAATCACTCACCCATGTCAATTTGTACCTCAGATCTCGCATCGAAGGCAACACTTGTAGCCAAGTCATATAATAAACTAACAAAGGATTTATTAACTAGGGGAAAAAATGAGACACCTATTTGCAGGTTAAAGCAGGCAGCATGTGTGCACAAATGAGTTACAGTCTATGATTCCAAACGGTGACTGATGTGGTAATCTGTCAGCACTGACTGTCTTTTAGTGCTAACCCAGTTTATCCTGAGGATCTCTGCTTTTGTTTCAAAGCTCCAGCCCTGCAAGAGGCCCAACAGCAAAGCGATGAAGAATTTTCATGTCAGCTATCTTTACTGCCTTCTTCCAGGATTCAAGCTGAGGGGATGAGCTTCCTTGCATGTAGCATCTTCATGGGTGTGCGAGGCCCATTAACTCAGTCTTTGTATTGTGATGTTTCACAATGGCCCGCTTTATTTTGCTAGACCTTCTTCATGGGCAGGGGAACCACTCCTCCTGCCTGGGTTCACAAGTTCAGAGCAGGTATTTTTAGAGTTATAAAGCAGGACAAGAGCCTGGCAAACTCCAGCTGAGCTGGACAGGTAGAGGAGTGCACCCGATGATGCCCTGCTCACCCTCCACTGCTCTAGGCAGTCTCCACAGATGGGACTGGGAGGCGCTCGTTAGATAAGGAACAAGTCTATCGATAGGATATCTGGGCCAAAGCAGGGTGGCTCCAGAGCTGGGTGTGGCTTTTTGGAGAAAGAGAGAGGGACACCCAGCCCCTGAACAGCCAGTAGCATGTGTCACACTATCTGTAAAAGTCCAAACAGTCCAGAGATACAGCAGCTTTCCCTGAATTCATACTTAGAGCTTCTCACAGAAAACAGGCTGATACGGTCACCACCCATTGGGCTCTTTTTTGTGATTGGTGGATAGAGAGGAGCGCATTTAGAGTCTTGGATCTCTGATAATCACACACAATGACCACTTGCCTGCCAAGCCACATGAATTAGCACTTCCCTGCTAAAGATCTTCATTTGCTACTCCTGGGGGAATTCTGCACCACTGCGCACATGCAGAATTCGTGGGCCATGCAAATTTTTTTTTCTCCTCAGCAGAAAATACATTCCACCGAGAAGTGCTGCAGTTACGCCTTTCAACCACTAAGGGTCGCTATGGCACCAGAACAGAACAGCCCCAGCTGCGGATAGGGAAGAGCAGGCTGCATTCCTCTCAGTGCCCTGCCTGTGGGGCCAGGTCAGGAGGCACGGGATATGGGGGGGCAGGAGGGAAGACAGACAGTGTGGGGCACATGAGGCTGTTGGGTGGGGTCACAGACTAGGGTTCAGAAGGGCTAGTGGGGGGGCAGACTGGGGTGGGGGCTGAATAGGAGTGGGGGTGCAGGGACACATTGGATCAGCAGGATGGCTGAGTGGGAGTGCATGGCCACATGGGGATGGGTGCAGGGGTACATGGGAATGTCTCCCTGACAGAGAGAGGGAGGCTAGGGGTCAGCATGTGGAAGGCTCTCTAACACTCCCTCCCCCCCCCAAAAAAAAACCCCTCTTCCATACTTCTCCCACCCACACCCAAACAACTCTCCAAGTTCACTCCCAATATCCTTCCCAGCAATTACTTCCCTCTCCCTCAGCTGCTCCATCCCGACTCCCTGCAAAGACTTTGCATTGCTTCTGAAGGGTGCAGGAAATATGTATCTGTATTGTAATTTAAATGAATTATTACTCAAAGATCTGTATTAATATGTCTAGTGAGGAATCTATTTATCTTTCTGTTGTCTGTATTGTTACAGACATACTTGCTGACAGGTATTTTGAAATAAAAGTACTAAAATAATTGAAACTGGCATGATTATGCAGAATTTTGCAGATTTTAAAAATATTTTGCACATAATTTTTAATTATTTGGCGCATAATTCTCCCAGGAGTAATTTGCATTACACAAGGCTTCTCTCTCATTTGATGGGTTATTTAGTTATAGGTGCATGTACAATGTAAACGTTTGCTACTATGTTATAATGGGATACAGGTAAGTGAAAACAATGCATGTAACATCCCATTAGTTTTCATGATCGTGCACTCAGCTGGGATGTGGGAGACAAGAATCAGGCAGAGCAGGGTCTTCAAACTGGGTCTCTGCATTAACCAGCTATTCTGGGCGGGCTGGATGTCTCTCTCCCAAAAGCTCTGATGTGGAACAAAACCTAAAATTTCAAGACCTTGAAATTATTCACAAAACTGAATTCTTGTTTTCTAGCCAATCCTACTGATTAACCTTAATCAATGGAATTACTTCTGAAGCAAGGGTACCATTCAGCGTGAGTAAAGATGTCAGGATCTCTCCCTGGGTGAGATCTCGCAGGTTGTGAAATCGACCGATAGGAGCAAGAAGTCCCATCATCTTGAGACATTTTAGGCTTGATCTTGCAAAGTGCTGAATAGAGAAGGTCACTTTTCATTCCCAAATGTTTTCAATGAAAAGTGATTTTTTTGGGACCATAGTTCATTTTTGAACTTTCTGATTTTTGAGGGAAAATGGAAAGTGTTTCAGTTTTGAAACCACAAATGAAAAAAAAAAAATGTTTTTTCAGTTTATTTGTCCACCCCTCCCATCCCTCCTTATGCCCCAAAATGGAAAAGAAAGAGAAAGGGGGGGAAATATTCAAGATTTTGTACTTTTAATAAAAAAATTGAAGATTTTGATTTTTCTTCCCCACCAAAAAAAAAATAGCTATTTTTCAAACAAGCTCTAGAGCTGAGCATCCCCCCTCTCATTTTTGTGCTTATGAATGCAAATATCTTCATTTCCCATTGACTTCATTCCAGGATGAGGCCCATAAAACCAGGCAACATGTCATAGAGAATAACCTTGCATCAGAAGGGAGATGCCCTGCTTGATTCAGTAGGTCTTTTCCATGCCTTATTAGCAAAGGGAATATAGAAAGTGACTAGCCCAGTAAATTGCTTTAGATTTAAGTGCTGTCTTTCCAAGTTTGCTCCAAAATGAAAGAACCTCTTAAATAACATATCCTCCTTTCAATGGAGCAATAAAATGAACTCAGACCTAATGTATTAAAGATAGTCGACTTGATAGCGATCATTAACTAAGAATATTTTCCATGAGAAATGTTGCTTTACAGAAGTGTCATTGCTTTTTAATGCATTTACCTATAGATTTCTATTAGTCAAGCATACAAATCAATCTGTGCAGCAGCACGGATAGATAGGCCTGGCTCACACAAATTTGTCTCTTAAAACCTATTATAAAAAGAAGTCAAAGAAACATTTTATAGTAATTTTGAAATGTACATCTTAAAGTATGTTGTTGTTTTAATAGTATCTGTACTGTTGCTGCTTTGAAAAACTAATGCTTCTGAAAGAACCTTCCTGCACATCATCATAAGAACGGCCCTACTGGGTCAGACCAAAGGTCCATCTAGCCCAGTATCCTGTCTTCTGACAGCGGCCAGTGCCAGGTGCCCCAGAGGGAATGAACAGAACAGGTAATCATCAAGTGATCCATCCCCTATCACTCTTTCCCAGCTTCTGGCAAACAGAGGCTAGGGCAGGGGTCGGCAACCTTTCAGAAGTGGTGTGCCAAGTCTTCATTTATTCACTCTAATTTAAGGTTTCGCATGCCAGTAATACATTTTAACGTTTTTAGAAGGTCTCTTTCTATACGTCTATAATATATAACTAAACTATTGTTGCATGTAAAGTAAATAAGGTTTTTAAAATGTTTAAGACGCTTTGTTAAAATTAAATTAAAATGCAGAGCCCCCCGGACTGGTGGCCAGGACCCGGGCAGTAGGAGTGCCACTGAAAATCATCTCGTGTGCTACCTTTGGCACGCGTGCCATAGGTTGCCTACCCCTGGGCTAGGGACACCATTCCTGCCCATCATGGCTAATAGCCATTGATGGACCTATCCTCCATGAATTTATCTAGTTCCTTTTTGAACCCTGTTATGGTCTTGGCCTTCACTACATCCTCCTGCAAGGAGTTCCACAGGTTGACTGTGAATTGTGTGAAGAAATACTTTTTATTGGTTTTAAACCTGCTGCCTATTAATTGCATTTGGTGACCCCCTAGTTCTTGTATTATGAGAAGTAGTAAACACTTCCTTATTTACTTTCTCTACACCAGTCATGATTTTATAGACCTCAATCATATCTCCCCTTAGTCATCTCTTTTCCAAGCTGAAAAGTCCCAGTCTTACTAATCCCTCCTCATATGGAAGCCATTCCATACCCCTAATAATTTTTGTTGCCCTTTTCTGAATCTTTTCCAATTCCAATATATCTTTTTTGAGATTCAGTACATCTTGAATATTGTGTGCAGATGTGGGCGTACCAGGGATTTACATAGAGGCAACGTATTTTCTGTCTTATTATCTATCCCTTTCTTAATTATTCCCAGCATTCTGTTTGCTTTTTTGACTGCCACTGCACATTGATTGGATGTTTTCAGAGAACTATCCACAATGACTCCAAGGTCTTGTTCTTGAGTGGTAACAGCTAATTTAGAGCCCATCATTTTATATGTATAGTTGGGATTATGCTTTCCAATGTGCATTACTTTGCATTTATCAATATTAAATTTCATCTGTCAACAATATCAGTTGAACTTGTAATTTATTTTTTAAATTTACAAGTGAACGTATTATTATTATTTTATATTTTGATAGCACCTAGGAGCCCTGGTCATGGAGTAGGACCCATTGTGTTAAGGGCTGTTGTCTCCTGTGATTGCTTTTCCCCTCCAACCTGAAGTCTGTGTATTTTGTATTGCATCAGAGGAAAAATTCTTTCAGCTACTCACAAAGTAGGTGGCAGCTTTGCCACGACTAACAAACATTTCAAGAGATACAAGGAATCGTCCTTGTTAAACACAGTCACTATAATTATGCCGTTGAACTGCAGGCAAACTGAAGCCAACATTTTCAGAAAAGCAGGTGGCCAGTTTTCACAAAAAATGTTGAGCTACTGGCAGGCTCAGGAGCAACTGGTTGCTCAGTACTTTTGAAAACACACGCATATGCAAGCCCACCCACCTGTTCATTTATTTAGGAATCTAGCTGCAGGCTATTTTTTTAAAATCTTAATGTGTGTGTAAAAAGCTGTGTGTGTTTAATCTAAAGCGCAGAAAAAAAAATTTAAATAACTGAAAGCATAACTGGCTGACCACAAAAGAAACTTGGATGGACTGCTAGACAGGAAATTAAGCAGAATTTAAACCACAGTATATAATTTGGGTGCATCATAGCCAGTAAATACAAGACAGCTACCAAAAAGAGAACCCACCGCCAATCACGAACTAATTCTGAAAGAGCTACTTCCTACATAAGTGTCTGCCTCACTGTTCCCCCTTCTCTCCCCCATGTCTTTTTGGCATTACTAGTTATTTTGCAGCTCATGTTCATACACAACATTAGCCAAGTAATGCAGCTTTCTGATGCTGCCAGCTCCTCCCAGAGCTGGGAAGCTTAAAGTTCTCTCACTAGGCCAATCTCCTAATCAGTAGATAGCATGAGTTGGTCCTTAATCACCCTATTCAAGTGCTTCCTGACAATAAATTTGCTGCTGGCCTACAAGACAATTGTCCTCCCTAACTGAGCCCATTATGGCTAGGGTACAAGGGAGTGATGCAGCTTATATGAGCATCAGACAAACAAGCACTTCAGGCTTATCGATTTAAATAAGTTATGAAAGAGCACATAACTGTAGTGGTCTTAAAAGGGTAAAACAATGAGGATACTCACAATTCCCTCTGGACTAAGTAAGGTCTTGAGGACATGCAAGGGGGGGGAAAAACAATCCATGTTAAAAACCCTACATATATTTATCCTCTGCCTGCCCTTTGAAATTAACACCCATGCATAGTAAGACTTTTGGAAATTTAGACCTTATTTATCAGATGGATCCAAACCAGAGCCCCAGATTGGAGTGGCCCTGAAACTTGGATCTGGATTTAACTTTGCAGCATGCTCTCTCAAGCCAGACACAAAACAGAGGACTTCAGGCTGCATAGACTGAAAGGGTTGAGTAATTTATTTAAAAAAAATAAAAATAAAAGCACAACTTCACTTCCTCATTCATAGTTTCCTCCCTGATGCAAGCAATAAAAATCTATCTTGATACCAGTGACTTCAGAAAAGTCTGCAAAATTGTATCCCATTATCAGCATTAGCTATTGGTCTTTGAAAATGTCCAAAATGTTTGCTTGTTTATGTGTTCAGCAGGCATTAAAAATGACACTTCTGTCACTCAGATGGATGATTATTCTTGTGGACTGAGCTGTGTCTGAATTAAATTGTACAGCTTCATTGCTCTCTCTCTTTCCATACTCCATATAATTCTTTTGCCAACGATATTGCAGATTTATTAGAAATTATAAACCTTCACCATACATATCACCAGAAACCTGCCATCCTGAATGCACGGATGCACCAGCTGTGTCTGAATGCTCAGGGCTACAAAGAAATCACTACAGTTTCTTGTTCCAATGCACTAAAATAAATCAAGCAACAAGCAAAGAACTCCATGAACCCCTCTTCCCCATAGGGAAGTTTTATTCAGTCTATTTGGAGATACAGCTACACATGAATGACAAAAGAAAACATTGCATCAAAGCAGACCAGTTAGACGACCAGTAGCAACAGTCCCCCAAGACGAAAAATTCTCTGTGTTTAAATGAAGCCGTGGAAAGGGAAGAAAGTTGGAAGGGAGAGAGAATGGAAAGCAGCATAGAACCTTAACCGAAGAGCAACTGAAAGAACTAAATATAAAAAGAATTCAACAAGGTTTCAAAAGATAGACCAGGGAGTTACGATATTTAAATGCTGTCAAGGGGGAAATAAATACTGAAAAGCTCTCTAAGTTGCATTCCTGTCAAATTTAAGTTAAACAGCTTTCCACAGCCTGATCCTAGTTTATTTTACAAGTAGGAAGAGGTACATTTCCCTCTGAGCAGCTACTAACACATTTAAATATCCACTTCAGTTTCTATTATTAACATAATGTGTGTCTGACAATTCGAGTCTGCAAGCAACATTTCGACTTAGATGAGAAAGAGGGAGGGAACCCACCAATTGAATGCACTTCATTTTCTTCCACTAATCTGCACTGAAAATCTGAAAAAAATTAAACAGCTGAAGGAGCTCTTGCTAGGAAACAGGGATAGATGAACTCTCAAAGAAAATTAAGTCATTTAAAAGAAAATTTTGAAAATATGCATTTTAAAAAGAGATACACAATAGTTTATATTCGGTTAGGTAAAATGTTCTGTAGTTCTCAGATGAAGTTAACCCACTATTCTTCAATGAACAAGGACATTTCTTACATAGACAATTATTTTAATACTTTTGTTTTTAAGATGCAATAGCTATCTTATTAAAGCTAAGAGAAGATCAGTTTCCCCCATCTGAAAAATGGTAATAATTCTTCATTGTTCCCATTCTTTGCTTGTCTTGTTGATTTAGATGGTAAGTTCTTTAGGGCACGGACTGTCTCTTATCCTCTTTGAAACAGGACTAGATCAAAGCGCACTAATGAATATTAATCTGTGTCAGCAGGGTTCAGACGGACAGTTAGAGCATGGGAGGCTAGTGTGAGGTTGAGTCACAGCCCAGCTTACTGAAAACCAGTAGTTTGTGTAAACAACCCATGTATGTCTATATAGTGCATAACACAACAAGGTCCTGATTTCAGGATCCAAGGCTCTACTGGAATACAATAATATTTTGGGCTGTGAATTCATAGTCCAGCATCTGGCATGTCCAATCGCCAATGGTCTTTTTAATTGTGAGACCCTCACTAGAAGTTAGTAATCCTAACTGAGCAGTATCCATATGTTTTGGATATTTTTCTATCCAATAAGTTACTCACAGAATCAAGTTTTGAGTCATGAATTGTCGCAGGACTTTCAGAGTGCAGGGGATTTTTTTTAAGTGTCTTTCTATAGCTGCACTGATTGTGAAAAGTAACTTTGCCATAAAGTTCATTAGATGCATAACTTTTTTTCTGGCCCATAATAAGTTAAATTGCCTTGAAGGGGGAACTTTCAAGTGCAACAGCTTTTTGATTTTCCCCAACTTGTTTTTAAATAGCATATGTCCGCCCATTACCGTGCACACAGAACTCAAACTATTAATGAAAGTTATACATATGCGCCAATGGAAGGACAGCCCTAATACAGAAACTCTCTGGTCTGCTTGAAATCATGTTGATAGTTTCATTTATATTGGCTAGAGAGGCATATCACTTATCATTTTGTCCTTAAAATTTTTGGTATGCAATTGGGAGTTAATTTAGATGTAAAGAGACAGTTTTATATTAAGTGTTTAAGAATTTTGGTATTACTAAAAATCTGACATCATATACAGTTTCACATGGCCTGGTGAGGCAACAACAGGCAAAGGGAATTAAAGCATTCCAAATACATAAACAGACTCCAGTGAGTAATGCTTTAATACTCTAACCACTAATAAGGATATCTTAAATCATGAAGATCTGTGGGCAAAATTGTAGATAAGTTTAAAAAGCAATTCTATATACATTCCCCTAGACCTAATAACGGGACAAATTTTAACTTTTTGGCAGGTGGAGGGGGGAAACCATTCATGGTGCAGTAGAGGGCAATTCAGATCAATGTCTGCTAAACATCTCCTGATACACAAGCATAAATTTAAGAAGGGCAGCAGAACTCTGATAGTAGCAAGAAAGACAATTGAGGTGGGAGACAAAAAACATCTGATGGCCCCCACGAGAGGCCAATTTTCATTCACCAGCTAACACACAGCTACATCACTGGGGAGAAAGTTAGATATTTCAAATCCAGGGAATTCCTTTAAGCAGGTCATAACTGTTTATAGAGCAGTGGTTCTCAAACGTTTGTACTGGTGATCCCTTTCACACAGCAAGCCTCTGAGTGTGACCCCCCCCCCTTATAAATTAAAAACACATTTTTTTATATTTAGCACTATTAAAAATGCTGGAGGTGAAGCAGGGTTTGGGGTGGAGGCTGACAGCTCACGACCCCCCATATAATAACCTCGTGACCCCCAGTTATACAGCATCAAGTTTGGAGCCTTGATCCTCACCATTTAAAAACTCTTGCAGCAAGTAGTACCTTAATCCACAGGTAGTCTCACTGAAGTCAATCTGGCCCTAAATCAGAAAGAATCAATACAAATGTAGCAAGTTAACTTATTTTAAATATTCTAATGGAAGGGTTATTGTTCTGTTGTGATGAAACTATACCAGTTTTTCTAACTTAATGTGTCCTGGATATAGAATTCCATTTATGTTAAGCAAGATTGTAGATATTCTAATTCACTTAAGAGCAGTTCTAATTCTTACCTCAAAGCCAAACAATTCACCACAATTTCTTTAATTTGTATAGTGTTACTCATGTTTGCCTCTCTGCTTCTGTGATAAAGCCACTTCTTGTAAAACTCTGACAAAGACAAACCCATGGACTCAGTGTGATTTCAAGGACATTTAAAAATCAGAGTAATAAATAAATTGCATGTTCTCGGGATAGGAATCAAAACAATTACTCAACTTCTTTAAATAAATTTGTGGTACCTAACATTAATCAGCTTTAGTAACCTCATAAAAATGGAAGTGAATGTAAATTCATTTATATTCATTAACTAGGGAGCTTTTCTATTTTAAGCTACCATAGGGGTTATCATGAGATTATTGTTTCAACTATTCCTGTAGAACATCAGCTCTCAGATCAAAAACCATCAACTTTCACTTGAAAACAAAAGACTTTTTCCTCCCGGCTCTTCTTAATTTTAATCAAAAATAGATTGGACAAAAGTGATCAGAAAGTACTTTATTAAAAATAAGAAAACCAAGCCAAGTAGTTAAGAAAGAGCATTTGCAGCTCAGGGAGACTGGATTTCTCAGGGATGGATAAAAAGATACAGAGCCTATCACATCTAAGTCACCATTTTCAATTATTTCTGACCCAGGATGGCTTGAGAGTCATTACGGTTTAATTGCTGTTCAAATGCGCTGAAGAACTAATTCCACTTCCTAGTGGGCACTATAATAAGATATCCACTAGAAGTGCCACCTTTGCACCTTGATTCACTCTCCAGATCGGTTTAATTCTTGGTACCTTCATTGAATGAAGCTGCCATTGCTAGAGGGTCAGAGCTGAGTCGCCTTTGCTGAACCTGCTTGAGGATTTAAACACAAATTTTCAGGAACATGAAGACATGGTGGTCTCCTTGTAACAGATAGGGCAATTTCCTACAATATCTTGGACAAACTTTATTGAATTAAATTTATGCAATTCTGTGGGAGAAGGGGGACAACAGCCTTCCTGGACCTAAACAACAGTGCGCAGGAGGGACAGCGGGTATTTAGGCTAATTCACTCCGGCTGTAACACCTCTGGAGAGTACCACCATCTGGAGAGAGACTTGCACATATTGATTCAAGCTGGATTCTCTACTGCCAACAAACAGACTTTTTGTTAAATAGCTTGAATTAAAACTGACTCGGGGTCTTTGTTCTGATCCAACGAGAGCCAGGACATTATTCCAAAGGGAGAGGCCCAATACTTAGGGAAGAGTTAGAAGGACTGACACCAACCAGAGGCTTTACAGAATAGGTGGAAGGGTTGATCTCTGATAAGCTTATTAGTAGGCATTCATTCTTTCATTGTTCAAAATTCATTTTCTCTGTAGTGCTTTGCCCTTAAAATTAATTGTGCTTGCTTATAAAAATTACCACACAGCTCTTTATAACCATAGGCAGTTACGCTATTTATAGCCTTTAAGTTGAAAGGCAGAGCAGGACCATTTAGGCACTCTGATTTTGCTGGGGACTTCAGAGTGTAGGCAGGGAGCTGGGCAGCCTGTAAACACCCAGTCAGGAGGGAGACACACGTGTCTCCACCCAAGAGGAGTGATGGCTGGGGAGCCAGAAATCTAAAGCAGGTACCCTTGCTGGACCATAGAGGGGGAAATACAGGTGCAGTTGCCCTGAACTGAGACACTTTGGGATAAATGAACTGGTATTCATGAGGCAAAATGCAACATGTTGCCTTCTTGTAGGGCTCTGTGCTGCCACCTGACTCTCAGTTCCTAAAGCAACAGGAATTGGAGTGCAGCATAAAGCGCTCACCCTCCCACGGGTGGGTTAGGAGTGGTTACATTACTCAGCAAAGCTGTTACTGCTAAGTAGCCACTACAATTAAGGAAATTTCATCTCTTCCTCTTTTGATTCAAGGATGGTGGAGTTGATACCTAAGAAGAGAAAGAAGAAGAATGAGGAAAAATGGCCCCAATTCAGGAAAGTGTCACTTTACATGCTTTTCTGAATTTCAGCCAGTGGAACAATGCTCAGGACACAAGTTAGAATGATAGAAGACTTGCCCCTTGCCTCTAGATTAATTTTTACACACACATCTTCTCCTCATCCCAAAGCATCTTAACAGACATTTATTGTAAGTCTAAGTTGACTACACCAATTTTTCAAGGTAGCAAAGAGGATCATAATTAATTCAAGTATGTCTATGATGTAGCTTATTCATATCTACAGGTCAAATTCTACATCCCTACTCAGATGATCTCTGCAAGGAGATAGAATCCTCCATCAAGGCACAGAGTACCAAGCAGCTGCTGTTTGATCTCCTGTCCATAAATGGGCATTAGTATCAGCGTGTCTGCCTCTGTGAACAATGTTTCCCACACTCACAACCACCTCCAAAATCTTCCTGTATAGTGCCTTCAGAGGCTGGTCTGAGACTTACCAACTGAATGTAGGTACTTCCATATCCATGGGGCTACATCTACACTACAGGGGGGGGTCGATTTAAGATACGCAAATTCAGCTACGCGAATAGCGTAGCTGAATTCGATGCATCAGATCCGACTTACCCTGTTGTGAGGACGGCGGCAAAATCGACTGCCGCGGCTCCCAGTCGACGGCGCTTACTCCCACCTCCGCTGATGGAGTAAGCGCGTCGATTCGGGGATCGATTGTCGCGTCCTGACGAGACGCGATAAGTCGATCCCCAAGAGATCGATTTCTACCCGCCGATTCAGGCAGGTAGTGTAGACCTAGCCTCAAGAGTGAGATGGGGAAGTACAGGATTTAACCTTAAGTGAGTAAGTTGTTTCTTAGAGCTGCTTCATTGACAGCAATTGAGAGCCATATTGCTGAACTAGCAGCCTTCTTTGTGCAGGTAAGTAAGAGGTAGCCAAGAACGGATATTGAACTGGGGACAGAAAGGCAAGTGTAATGTTTTGCAGGACAAATGCCAAGAAATGTATGCTTTTTTTTTTTTAAGTCACTTAAATCAATAACAGAGACACCTTCATTTCCAGAGGTCAAACTCCAACATTCTGGGTACCCTTGAGAGTTCTCTTCAGATTATATTTCAGACAAAGTTGTGACTTTCTTTTGGAGGGGAAGCTGGCAGGAAATAGAGGCAGAGAGCACTTCTTAAATTCATTAGTGACCTGAAGAAAGAAACCCTCACCATGAATGCTTTGTGTTCTAAAAGGGAGGCAGAAAAGTGAAATAAATGTTTCGACTCAGCTCTAGAAAAATATAGATATTAAAAAAAAAAGAGAGGATCAGCTCTCCATTAGAATGTAGCAGAGTGCTCTGGTTTTGATAAAGCTCAGGGGAATGTTTCTGAGAAGCAGGAATGGGTAAGAGGTCAGGTTATCCTGATATAAGAAAATGGAAATGAAAACTGATATTTGAAGGGGAGAGAATGAAATCCAAAGCTCTGATACAGAGACAGCACGTTTGGGAATAAAACAAAAAAACACTACCACACATTCGCACGCACACATGAGGATTTGTCCGACAATAGGGAGAAAGCGGGGAGGATTCACCCCAGCACCACAGCTCTGCTCAGTGCAGGGAATGAGGAGAAGACCAGGCACCTGGCCGTGGCTCCCTGAGTCTGAAGTCCAGCCACACTGCCACTTAGAGCTGCCACCAGATACCTCTAACTTGCCTCTCTGACACAGGAACCTCAATGGACCTTATGCCGGTGGAGGACTGGCATGGTGGAGCTCTGCCATGCCCCGACACATCCCTACCCTAGAAGGGCAGCGGCATGGATGCACAAGCAGGGAGGATCCCTACTCTGTGGAATTTTTGTGCTAGAGAGTTGAGGGTGGAATATTGCCCCTTTACGCTACTTGTGTTGTACAGAGAAGATGTAGCCAGGCTTGAGAATCTGGCCCAGTAGCTCCCTTCCCCCACCTTCCCCGCCCCCTGGGATGCAACATTGAGAAAACAGCTAGGGGAAATTATAATTGCTTACTTTGGAGATACTCTTCAGTAGAAAATCTGTGTCTCACAAGTTACAGTGCTCTACTAAAGGGAGATTTTTTTTTAAATCTAGGGCCAAATCATCAGTGGATGTCAGTGAGCATAGTTCCAATGAATTCAGTGTATAACTAGGCAGAGCAACTGAGGATCTAGCGTCTCCTGTTTGCAAACCATATACATTGCACAGGTTTTCAAAGGGTTGTAGCAGAATGCATTAACTTCCCCCCTGCCACCCTCCTCCAGCTAATTTGTAACACAAAGAAGGGTTGACCTTACATGTAACCCAAAAGGTGTCTGTACTATTCAGTCTGAGGAAAAGATAAGTCAATTTCAGGTTCCCTTGGGTAAGCTTTTGTTGCTTGATTAAAGAAAGAAGTGAATCTTTAAGTATACTTACAGTAAAGGTATTTGCCATCTGCCTGAGACTGGGAATGGCAGTGCCCTGAGTTAATTAAATCAAGTCTTCTGTGGTTGTTAGAGGATTTCATGTTTGAATTATGCAAATATCAAAATCTCTTCATTGTATAAAATTTCAAAATGAGAATGCTCTGCAGAAGGCCAACACGGCCCAAGAACTACCTTACTGCCAAAGCTTAATGTGGTTTGACTGAAGCCTAACAAAGGGTTATGATTTGGTTTTACAGCACTTTGTTCACACTGTGACAGTCTAGAGGACATCATCTGCCTGTCAGCAAACAAACATCCAGTCATTTTAAAACTTCACTTCAGTCTGATAAGGTTAAACCAATTCTCTCTTGGAAGAAAGAATTCACAACACAGGCTTTTAAGTATCAGACATTGGGCACAAGGAGACTCACAACTGAATAGGTTGTGGATTAGTACATCCAAGGCATAGATCGGGCTGGGACACTAGGGAAGCAGAAAATAAATGAACGCTTTAAGGTGGATCTTGGATCAGGGATGCAGACAAACTGAGTAGCGTGCACATCCAAGGGCAAACAGGGATTGCAACGCATCAACCTGGGTGTACCCTTGGTCTTTTGGTGACTGTTTCCTACTCTTCTCAGGACACAAAGCTACTCGTATGGGAAGCGGCTCATAGGCAGGGAACCATTTGTTTGTGTATTTCAGGTGGAAATAGATCTCATGGGTTTCCTATTCCGACTTCTGAAAACTTGAGCTATTTGCCAGCCAGGAAGTGTCACTTGAGAGAGTCTGCTGCACTTTCACTGGCTCCAGCACTCTCCTGCCACGGGGGTTCACGTAGTCACATAGTGCTCATCAAATGACTTATACAAGCCAGTTCACCTTAATAGTCAACTGCTTCTGCTAGTATAAAAAACACCCACATTGCACACACCCTCCCCAGTCAGAGGAAACAACCTCATTGCTGTGTCAGCCATAAAGAACTCACTAAATCCCATAATCAACGAGCAATAAACTCCAATCCTTCCTAGAGAAGGCTTCTAAGTTTTCATATCATACTCATCATAATGGTATCTGAGTGCCTTCAAGCCCTGAGTTTCAGTAGCTTTGTGAAACATCCGACTAGGATCAGATAGAAATTGTCTAGTTTAAGAAATCTGAACATGTAGCTTAGGTTTTCAATATAAAGAAAGCAATTGCACAGGGCTGGATTATTCACATTGGTGAGACGTTTCACAAATGAGTAGTCCCACTAAAGTCAACAAGCCAGATTTTTAAAAAAAAAAGGTATTTAGGCATCTAAAGATGCAGACAGATAATTCTGAAAATCCTACTAGACACCAACTGCATTTTTAGGTACCTAAATACCTTTGAAAATCTTGCACCATGAGACAACTCCTTTGTTTAACTACTCCCTAATGCAAGTAAAAGTGGCTCACAATCTAACCCACAGTAATTATGACCAAATAAGAATTCTATTAGCTATAGACATAGGAGTTAAGCACCCAACTCCCAGTGACTTTCAATAGAATCTGGGTACTTAAATACCCTTCATGTTTCTGAAAAATCTGCCCTAAATCTATTTTTGAGGTCTCATTGGGGAAAAAAAAAATCAAGAAAATAAAGCTTTGTTGTGAAAAAGTGTAAAGACCTTTTGATGATATTTCAGAGTCTAAAGCCTAATCTAATCAATTCTGCTGGGCAACCGCACTTGCCCTTGACTTCTTATTTGGCAGAGTAGAAGCCACAGTCAACCTTCTTTGATACAACATAAACAATGTAGCCTAGTACTAAGCTAGCATTATGTGGTTTGGACCCATTCATAGAATATTAGGCTTGGAAGAGACCTCAGGAGGTCATCTAGTCCAACCCCCCGCTCAAAGCAGGACCAACACCAACTAAATCACAGAAGAGGGGGGGAAAGGAAGAATTTTATAAACATTCTCACTATTTTAATTATCTAAGATTAAGATTTTTCAATAGTAGTTAGTAATTTTTGGTGCTCCCATTGTATTCAATACGGGTTCTGATATTCTGCTTATTACCATGGTATCTGAGCACCTCAATTCTTGCATGCCCAACTTCAGACATTTTAAGAGTCCGGTTTTCAGAGGAACATTTTCTGAAAGTTGGGCCCTTCAAAAAGTGTCTAAATTGGGCATTCAAGAATTGAAGCATTTTTTTTAAAAAAATGTGTCAGCCTAGAGCTGGGTGGAAAAACGTTGTTTTGGTCCTGCAAAAATATTTGATGAAAGTGAATTTTGTTTTCTCTAATTTTTTCTTCAAAAAGTTTATGGTTTTATGTTGAAAACAGAAACAGAATTTTTTTTGGATGTTGGCCCAAATTTTTCTGGTTTTGGTGGGAGGAGTTATGGGGAGAAAACTCTAGAATTAATTGAGAAAAACCACATTTCCCATGGAAAATTAAATTGTGACAAAAAACATGCCTTTTAAAAAATACTATTTTCAATTATTATTTATTTGTAATTTGAAAGTGCCAACCAGCTTTTCACTTCTGAAAATGTTGACCCGTGTTTCTACACCATCCAATGTCTTTGGCTGTGCTACGGTTTAGAATTTCACCAACACCACAATGCTAACAACATAGGAATTATATCCACCATCTAATATAGGTGAGTAGAAAGGCTGTGTATTGAGGATGCAAAATAGGATACAAGTATTTACCTTTTATGGATGATAATTTAAAACTCTCAGAAAAAGTTAGTTGGACTCTTGTTGCATTTACACACACACACACACAGAGTACTTGCTTGAGATTAGATGGTTTACATTTTTGTGGGGTTGTTAGGCTTTCCATACTATAATTTAAAGCTGAAATAAGGAGAATCCAGTGTAATTTGTTCCCTGTTGTACAGCAAGCAGTTTACCAACTGTTGCAGATACTGTCACTTTTAATTGGCCTCTCAAGTGATGGAAGGTTTTACTTTTAGCATAATTAGACTGCTTTTCCTACATTGGGGATGGCAAAGTGGTGCCCAGAAAACAAGAATGTTAGATTAGAGTCTAAAGGAGGCCAAAGGCCATCGAAGTGTTAAAGGGGTTATTATTTTTTCATTAAAACATGCAAAATGTAATTACACTGCAATAGAGTGCTTCAAATTGTTTCAAGTGAAAAGTTCAGAATATTAAAAGTAATGTAACCCCAAAAATATTTAGTCAGAAAGCTAGATTCATCACTAATTTACATCCTCTGCCATCCCAATGAAGTGGCATTAGCTCAAAATGTGATGATTGTGAAGCTATTTTTGTCTTTATGTGCATACACACCATTAGGGTTCATAAGAATTTGGATGTTGTTCCAAAACAGTATGATCTAGAAATTATTTGGGGGGCAATTCTCTGACCTGCGTTACACAGGAGGTCAGACTAGATCATCACAATGGTCCCTTCTGGCCTTGGAATCTATGAATATCTAAAGAACTCTTTATCCTCCATTCATTTCTCTTGTCCTCTGTTTAGTGAAAATCCAGACACAATTGCCCTCCAACTGATACACAAAAGGAAACAGCAGTTACACCAGATGAAAGAGTATATGTTGAGGACACCTGTATCAGCCTGACCCTTTCTCCCACCCAGACAAACAGCTCTAGCGTATGCCCACCTCTTCCCCTCCATGCTCTAGCACTAACATCATGAGGAAGCCCTAAGTTGGATTAGAGAGATTTCTTTAGTACTCTGGCCCTCTCCCCATCCAAAGCCCCTCAGAGTGCCAGCAGCATTAAGAATACTGTTAGCACTGACCTTAAAACTTCAACCTCTTATTCCCCACTCTTACATGGGAGAAAAAAATAGCAACAAGGCTGTCCCATTACCCTCCTCTCAATCTCCCTTTATCTGAGAGATCAGTGCGCCTGCTGGTACCCAGAACTTTTCCCTCAGAATGTTCTTTAACAGAGGAAGAGAGAAAGAGCCCACCCAACATCCTTCTCTGAAGCTTACCCCTGCTCGAGTGTTGTGGGTAGACAGAAATCTTCCTACCTTGTCTCTCTCGCCAACGATAGCTCCTGAGAGTAGGAAAGAAAGGCCTCAAGGACTTCTTCCAACAAGCTGGAAACCTAGGGACAATATGAGTGTGTGTGTGTGTGTGGAGCTGAAGAGGGTTAATAATAAAATAGAGAGGAATAATCTGGTGCACTCAGGTTAAATAAGACAACCTCTACAATTTTGGAATACCATTCTCTTCCTCTGGACAATATACCATGATCCCAGGCATTAGTATTCCCTTCTGGCAATGTTTTCTCACTGTCACCCTCTGAGCCAGGCACCACGTCATGCATAGATTGCTCACACACCTCTCCCAATTTCAATAGATAAGACTCATTTGTGGCAAGTTCACAGATGATTTATTAAAGTCTTCACCTGTGAAAATTAAATGCATTATCTATTCTTCTATTGTTTTGAATTCCGATTATACCACATTTCACAAAATTAAATCTTTTGTTTTCTAGCTGATGTTAAGACCATTATCTTTAAACAATAATTGCTAGTCTGTGAATTTTAATGAAAGAGGTTTAATATCGGAGAAGCTATTAGTCATTTGGAGCTTTCAATTTGATCGTACATAACTCCTTGACTTCCTAAAGGCAGCTATTAGAATCTCAGCACTAACTGCACAGCAACAACCAGCAGGCTAAAGCTTATTATTTTCTTCTTCTTCCATTATGACAAGTGGATTCCTAGACTTGCAGTTTTACTGGGTAGCTAATACAATTGCAGAACTAGTCAGGAGAAATTTCAAAACAATATTCTCCACTGCAGATCACCAGTTAAGATTTCAATTTGTAACTGTGCCCCAGCTATGTCCTTCTAGGCAAAAACAGTTCTAACATGTCCCTTCAGACTTTCCTCCAGGGTAAACCAAGTAATTTACACTGCTAGACTTTATCTGTATGGTTACCAAGAGGGAAAGAGATAATCTTTCTGATCCTTTAAATCAGATGCAAGAGTAACATATCATCAAGATCAACTGACTATTAGACTAGACCTGCCTGCTGATAATCTCTTACTTGTGTGAATAACCATTTACAAGGGAAGGAGGAACTGAGAAAAATAATAGGTTTAGCATTATTTCTGAACATGAAATCTATGGGCCAACTTTTTCGCTCCCCGCAAAGTTGGGTTTTAGAATGATCTCTCTGACCCCATTTTGACACTCTTCCCTCACCCCTTTTTTATTATTATAACCATTCTCTTCATGTTGTCCATATGAATTTTTAAAGGAGGCGAGTTCTAATTTTTTTTTTTTATTATGCAGTATGTGACAAAGTTCCTCCTCTATCTTGGTGGGTCCTGCGCTTATTGGCAGATTTTCTTGCCTCAGAGATTCACCATGTGGGTTGGGGAACAGCCCAGAGACCTTCCCCTCTGGGAGAACCCACAGTCCAGGTCAATTGGGAGGTTTGGGGGGAACCCGGGCCCACCCTCTACTCCGGGTTCCAGCCCAGGGCCCTATGGACTGCAGCTGTCTATAGTGCCTCCTGTAACAGCTGCATGACAGCTACAACGCCCTGGGCTACTTCCCCATGGCCTCCTCCAAACACCTTCCTTATTCTCACCACAGGACCTTCCTCCTGGTGTCTGATAACGCTTGTGCTCCTCAGTCCTCCAGCAACACACCCTCTCACTCTCAGCTTCTTGCGCCTCTTGCTCCCAGCTCCTCACACTCGCCCCACAAACTGAAGTGAGCTCCTTTTTAAAACCCAGGTGCCCTGATTAGCCTGCCTTAATTGATTCTAGCAGCTTCTTCTTAATTGGCTCCAGGTGTCCTAATTAGCCTGCCTGCCTTAACTGGTTCTAGCAGGTTCCTGATTACTCTAGTGCAGCCCCTGCTCTGGTCACTCAGGGAACAGAAAACTACTCATCCAGTGACCAGTATATTTGCCCTCTACCAGACTCCTGTACCCCACTGGTCTGGGTCTGTCACAAGTACTTATTTGGGCTCACACACACAAGCTAAACAAAAACAGTATTCTTTCTCCCACACAAAATGTGCACTTGTTAGTTATAAAAGGAAAGATTAATTTATAATATATATTTTGAGTAATGAAAAATTAAATATACCCCAAAACCAAGCTGTGTTCAGTAGCATGAAACAGTTTACAGGTTGCCACATGAACACTGAGACATCTCAGACAAGATACATTTCTGAACAGCCCAACAATTATCTCCCAGGCACATCTGTTTAGCTCCATGTTGCGAATAAAATTCCCTTCTGGTGCGGTCCTAGGACACGTTATTCTACTTTTTCTAGACTTTTAAGAGGCATTTTCTGCACAGATCTTTCCGTCACCCTCCCCACTCTAATCTCCAACTGAAAACTGTCATAGTGGTTCTCATCATTGCACTGCGACCCCCTTCTGACAACAAAAATTACTACATAATCTCACACCACAGGGGGCCCCATGAAGCTAAATTGCTTGAGCTTGGGCTTCAGCCCTGCATGGTGGGGCTCAGGCTTTGGCAAGGCCGGCATTAGACTCGCTGGGGCCCAGGACAGAAAGCCCAAGCCCGAGCCCCGTGGGGACGAAGCCCTCGGGCTTCGGCTTCAGCCCCTCATTGTGGGGCTCAGGCTTCAGGCCATGGTCCTCCCACTTTTTGAAAGTGGACGGGACTGGCCTGTCCACTTTTTGCCGAGGCGGACCCCCGGCGGACCCCCTCCCAAAGCCCCATCCAGGCCAGCCTAAAGCCCGGCCGGGAAGCCGCATAGACCCTCCACCTGCCTGCGGTGGGGGGCTGAGAGCAGTGCCCAGCCCATATCCCCACCCGGCCCAGGGCAGGTAGAGTTCAAGGGTCCATGACTCTACACCAGCTCCCCACAGCTGCCCACGTGGCTCTGTCCCCAACCTGGCTCCTGGGATCCCAGCCCCCCACTCCCCCTGCCTCACAGGGTGGGGGAGGGGAGGGCCCTCACAACCACAGCCCAGCCATGATCAGAGCCACGCAGGCAGCTGTGGGGAGCCAAGGACCCTCCATCTGCCCTGGGCAGGGAGTCCGGGGGGCGGGAACAGGGGCAGAGAATTGCTCTCACCCCACCCCACCCCGGGAGGTGGGGGGCTGGCGGGATCCTGACCCCGCTCTGGCTTGGTTCAGGGCAAGACCTCAGAGGGGCCCCCAGCCCCTCCCCCCCACACACCCTTTTGGGAAGGCTCCGGAGCCCTTGCCCCAGCAAGTCTAACGCCGGCCCTGGCAACCCCATTAAAACGAACTTGCGACCCATTTGGGGTCCTGACCAACAGTAAGAGGTATTTGCATTTCGGATTTCCAGTGTGTCGCTGTGGGGGACTATATTTTCTCCAGTGTATGGTTAAGATTCCAAAGTTTGTTCCCACCACAGATCTACCTTTTTCTCTCCTAAACACTATATTATTAAATCCCTATTTGTTGAGATTTGTGCAATAAAATTATTACATCTAGAACCATGACGAAAGGAGGTTCATATAAAAAGGTGTAATCGTCCCTTTTGGCTAGTGCTGTGCCCAGCACTGCGCTGCTGGAAATGCTCTTTTGTTTTTTGTTGTTTTGATGTTTTTTTGTTTTTGTTTTTTAAAATAGGCTTTGATCACTCATGGCCAGTAAACATACCTAGGTCAGTATATTTAGCAGCACTGTGAATACGTAAACCTGATTCTCCTCCCTGTCCCCCAAACCCAAATTCAACCCTGGGAAACTTGCTGGATAGAATGTAGAGTTCATGCGGTAGATTTGTTTGGAGATGTTAAATCACTTCCCATCATTAATGTGGAGCTCTGATGATACAGAATGGATGACACGTTCCAACCCAGAGGTAGCTGTATTTCAGTGGAGGGTGATTGATGGTTCCTTTAATATTTTATCTAAAGACTTTCACCTAAAATGACCACAGTGTCCCTCAGGAACTGTTTAGTAGGAGTCGATCACCCTCCAATGAAATGCAGCTACCTCTGGGGTGAAATCCAATATCTGTGTGACAGAACATGGCAGTGCTATGGAACCATTTGGGACAGAAGTGAAGGAACCGTTTCCATCTGAACACATGGCGGAGTTTTCAATAATCAGAATGCAATTACCCAGATTTGGGCAAGACACCAGGGTTAACACCCCCTATTCTTGTGGAATGAATGAAGGCATTTTTAGGGACAACAAGCAGGCAAGACCTTTGCTTTTATGTCTTATTCAAAAGACAGCACCAATACAATGCTGGGGCATTGACTCACTACTGACTCCGAGTGGATGCCAACAGCACAACTTCCTGGATTATCCAGGTGTTCCCTTAAATTCTCCAGCCAAACACTAATCCAACTGCCCCTGCTAAATGCATGAGATCTGACAATATCTAAGCACCAGGTGATATTGATACATATAGTTCATTGACTTGTGTAACAGAGTCCCTCTCCAAAGGCGTCCCCATCAGGAAATATATGGTTAAGGGGAACTGTATAACATGCACAGATGAAAATAATAACCAGCCTACAACATATGCATCTTCAGACACATGCCCAATAAAGTCTATGGGGAACTTGAGTGGAATGATTAAAGAAATGTACCAAAGGGAGTCAGTGGAACTGGGTTTAAGTACATGGGGTGGAGTTATAGTCTGGAAACTAATCAACCAAGTTGTTCTTTCAATTTTTGTTCAGTCTCCAAGCTGTACCTTTTTCTGTAAGGAAAAGAAGCAGACAGACAATTTCCAACCTATGAGGAAATGTCTAATTTTCCTGTAACAGGAGTCCTACCATTGTCAAGTTTTGCAGCACCTGAGTCATCTCTAGATGACAACCACATATTTTTAGCAGAGTACTTGAAGTAATCTGTTCTCCTGAAAATCCATTAGCCAAGTGCCTTACAAAATATATTTCCTTGGTGATCTTTTGAAAGGCTATTTCTATTCACAATATCTTTATTTTGAGCTACACATTAATCTGCCAACACTAGATTGTTCATAATGGGGGGGGGGAAATCAGGTGCCCTTCTCCAGTTTTCTGGGACTTTTTTTTAAATTTCTGATTTAAAGAAAAGTGCTAGCATTGGTCACTCTAGTTATATTTAGCTTTAAGTGACTGTTTAGGTCAGATCGCATGCCTGTTCATTTAAAACTGGCATTGTGTTGAATTAAAAGATTAACCACTGCCAAGCTAATGAGTAGTGAACGTGGGCAGCAGTCTGTTTTGTGATCATTCTAAATAGCACAGTGGGGTTAGGCGCTTATTGTAAAAGTCAATGCTAAGTGGTGACACAATAGGTATCAAAGAGGCAGTGTTTTCCAGTGGATAGGACACTGGTGTGATAGTCAGGAGACTTGTGTTCAATTAATTCCTGGCTCTGCCATTGATTTGGGTGACGTTTGATAAATTGCCTCAGCTCTCAGTGCCTGTTTCTTCTCCCACCCATTTCCCTGTCTTGTGTATATGGACTGTAAGCTCTTTGGGGAAGAGATTGTCATGTCCTATACAGCATATTGCACAATCTCGGTGCTACTGGAATACAAATAAGATCAAAATAAACCCTATCTTGTGGCGGAACACTAAATCTGGTACATTGTAAACTCCTTGGTGGAGAGATCTCTCCATATTTGTCTAATGCACTTAACGTCAGCACTATGCCAAATTAACCCTAAAAACACCACCAAATTGTAACGGCTTCTAATGAAGAAGCTACACAAAGCTTGTATGAAAAGTTCCTATTCCTGCTCGTTAAAGAGCCCGGGGGATATTTGACACTATGGTTCTTCTGCAATAGCAGGGAGACAGCTGAGCTGTTGGCATGCCAGGGGCACTGTATCCTGTGCATACAGCAGAACTGGCTCTGTTGGGTTGGGAGAGGGTCAGGGTCAGTAGATCTGTGTTTGCACAGATCCTTTTCCAGTTTGGGGGGAGGGGGAGAGAGAGAGAGAGAGAGAGAGAGCGCGAGCTGCAGCCCCTACTCCAGCCAAACCCTCAGTAGCTGCTGCTCCCAGTTGTATGTCTACACTGCAATTAGACACCTGCTGCTCAACTATGCCAGCTGACTTGGGCTCACGGGGGCTCAGTCTGCAGGACTGTTTAAATGCAGTGTAAATGTCCAGGTGTGTGCTGAAGTCAGGGCTCTGTGACCCTCTTACCTCATAGGATCCTAGAGCTCAGGTTCCAGGTGGAGCCTGAATATCTACACTGCAATTAAACAGCCCCTTAGCCCGAGCCCGGCCTGCCTGAGTCACTAACTGCAGTGTAGACATACCCTGAAAAAGCTACATAGCTGCTTCATGCTTCGAGCAGGGGATACAGATTTCCCATCAGCTGGCCCATCACTTTGATACTCCTTTCCACAGCAGAAAAGAGGTTATGATGACCACAGATCTCAACATTTTCAGGACAGAGAAAGATAGAGTCTATACTGACAAGTGTACAATAAATGCCCAGACACGTCCATGCAGTGCAAAACCACCCTTGGCATCTAGCTGGGTCTTTGATCATCATTTTAGCTTTTGGCAGAAAGGCCAGGAGCTGAACAAGCTACATCCCCACCTTTAGGGTCAATCCCACCTGATCACAGATGGATTGAGTGTTGTGGGGAAGCTTGCACTGCTGTTGCCTAGGCTTATCCTCCATTTATTCAAGTTCTACCAGTCCAGCACTTTTCCTGGGCACAGGTCTGAAAATGTAACTAACTAACTTCTGCTGCTACAGATGAAGCAAGAAGTTTAAACATAAAATAATGCACAAGCGTGAATCATACAAAATGACATTGACAGGCAATAGATAGATTTCCTCACTGCTCATAACACCAGTACCAAGATAACCGTCCAATAGAGATATACTTTATAGTGATGTTTGCAATGAACAAGGAAACACGGTCAATTATGAGTCATTTAAGCAAAGCCCACACAATATCAAATCAAATTCTACTTGCTTTACTCACACAAGTAGTCCCATTGGAGGGAATGGAGTTTCTCAGATGACTAAGAAGAGAAGATTCAGTTTCCAAGTGATTAACACACAGACAGGCAAGGACAAGAAAAGTTGCTTGCAAAAAAACCTAGTGTGCCTATCTGAAGTGCAAGACACTTAATTTGAGCTGTGTAAGCAGTGAGGTACTACAGCGCTTATATCCACTGTGGCATCTGAAAGGAACAGCACTGTGCCACTTAACAGTTTCAAGTCAATCCCCCGACACACCGGGGCCACTTCGTACAGCTCCACTGGGGTAAAGCTACTGTAAATCCAGCTTGCCCAGATATGAAAGAATTCCACCAGGACTATGTGCCCAACATTGCTGTTGTGGCTCCCACACCTCTCCCCTCCAGACTCCCAGCCTAGTTCTTGGGTCTGGAGGAAGAGGAGTGTGGCCAGATATCCTGGCACCCCAGCAATTTCCAAATGCCTGAGCAGCCCCTTTAGATCTTGGGAGTAAATTAAAGCAGTCTGAAGGCCTGGGGTTCAAACTAGCTCAGCTAGGGACTAGACCAGCACCACAAGAACTGGGGAAGGCAAAAGTGGTTTAAATCCACCTTTATACCATCTACCACCAGAGCTGCATCAAGTGTTCCTCAGTCACAGTCCAGAATCTGGACCATTACGTGAGTATATTATAGACCAGGGGTGGGGAAACTTTTGGGCCCGAAGGCCACATCTGGGTGGGGATATTGTATGCAGGGCCATGAATGTAGGACTGGGGTAGGGGGTTGGAGTGCAGGGGGAGTGTGGGGTGTGGGAAGGGGTGCACTGTGCAGGAAGGGGCTATGGGCAAGGGATTGGGGCATGGGGGAGGTGCGCGTGCAGGAGGGGGCTCAGGGCAGGGGGTTGGGGTGCAGGAGGGGTGTGGCAGGGGGCTCAAGGCAGGGGGACGGGGGCTCCCGGCAGGGGGTTGGGGTGCAGGCTCCAGCCCCCACTTACCTCGAGCGGTTCTGGGGTGGCAGTGGCATGCAGCGGGGCTAAGGCAGGCTCCCTGCCTTCCTGGTCCCGCGCCGCTCCTGGAAGTGGCCAGCATGTCCAGCAGTGGCTCCTAGGGGTGGGGTGGGGCAGGTGGCTCTGCTGAGCGCTGCCCTCGCCTGGGGTACAACCCCCGACGCTCCCATTGGGCGTGGTTCCCCATTCCTAGCCAATGGGAGCTGCGGGGGGCAGTGCCTGTAGGCAAGGGCAGCACACGGAGCCCTCTGCCCCCCGCCACCTCCCCCAGGGGCCGCAGGGACGTGGTGCCGGCCATTTCTGGGAGCAGCGCGGGGCCAGGGCTATGGCTGTCCATTCCCATCTGCATCTTGATTCCTTCCTGCAAACTATCTACTAGATTCTGAAGTGATACAGGAAATATTTTCTCACTGTCAACATTCCCAATTTGTTTTCATTATTCCCAAACATGGCACAATAATATGGCACTAAAAAAAAAAAAAAAAAACGCATCCGTTTCTACTTCTGTGTTTTTCTACTTACTTTCTTCTCATCTTTGGTAGATTTATGAATTTCTGTTTTGTAGAAGTTATCACTTAACAACTAGAGGAAGAAAATGCTAGATTGTTTTTATTGCTGTTAGATGCTCAAAGACATCTTGCTATACGCTGTCATTTACATTTCACATTAAATGTGAAATATGTTGGAAATGAGCAAATATTTGTTTTAATTTGACCCATCTGTTAAATGAAATACAAAGAGGGCTGCTAAATCAACATATTTAAATTCAGCAACTTGTAAACAATTTATATGTTTGTTTCTTCTTGGTTAAAATTGCCTTCAAGCATAATTCTTATGAAATCCGCATATTAAATTGCCTTGTATTATTCTCATGGATGCAGGCCATGATTTTTTCCTCTTCAGTTCATTAATTTATTTCCTAACCCAAGTTAATTAGTGAGACTCATATTTTTAAGAGCCATTTGAAATACATTGTAGAAATCGTTTCAGGAAATTCATGAAAGCATTTTCCAACACCGTCAGCAAGCTGGTCGCATACAGAAAATGTTAGATATCAGTGGCAAATTCCTTTAATATTAAGCACCAGCCAATTGCTTTCATTTAGCTTTTAGCATTGGTCCTGACCCATTTCCAACTGGACAGTCAAAGGAAAAATTAAGAAGTGGAGGTAGGGACTCCAAACCACATGCCAGCGCTAACCAAGGCTTTAGGCCTCAGCCAAGCACTGACAAATTCATTGCTGGAATACGGTCTGGTTCACCTGTGTATCAGCATGGTTAAGATGGGTATTGAACTTATAACCATGGGTTTAGTGTTTAGACTTTATGAAATGCTTGTAAATTGTTGCATGCATTAATCTCACTTAGAATATCTGTAAAAAAAAAAAAAAAAAAAGTGTTCGCTATGAAACCGTGAGCCCTGTCAGCAGGGATTGTCTCCTGTTCATCAAGGCTACCAAAACTAAATGGGCCATTGTGGGACATTAAAATACAAAGACTTTGTTAATTGCCCCTTCACAACCATGAAGAGGTTACATACAAAAGAGCTCATCCCAGCAGTTTGAATTCTGAAAGAAGGAAATAAAAATAGCTGACGAGAAAATTTTTCCATCTTTTGCTGTTGAGACTCTCAGAGGGCTAGAGCTATGAAACAGAAGCAGAGATCCCCAGGGTCGACCTGGGTTAGCCCTAAAAGACATTCAGTGCTGATAAAAGAACAGGAGTACTTGTTAGTCTCTAAGGTGCCACAAGTACTCCTGTTCTTTTTGCGGATACAGACTAACACAGCTGCTACTCTGAAACCTGTCAGTGCTGATAGATTACTACACCTCTGTCATCTTTTGGCACTACAGACTAACTCATTTGTGTATATAGGTTTGCCTGCTTTAACCTGTAATAAAGTTCTCATTTCTTTTCTTAATCCTTAGGATTAAGGATTGGCTACATGTGTTGTCTTTGGTGTGAGATCAGAGGTACAATTTGACATGGGGGTGAGTGACTGGTCTCTTGGGACTGGCAGCAACCTGAATAGTGTGTGATCTTTGGTGTATACCAACCAACCATTGCTAAATCCAGCTTGCCTGGATGGCAAGATAGACTGGAGTGTCCAATGGGACTGTCTGACTCCATGGTAAAGCTGTTGTGTCCTCCTAAAGCGCCATACTTGTTACTGAGTTGGTGAAATCTAGAACATACCACCTGTTTGTGGTGTCTGCCCTGAGGTTGGCACTCAGGGGATAAATGGGAAGAAAAGCCACAGTAATTTAGTTTCCCCTCTGCACCCACATAGAGCTTATTGCAGGTTTGGGGCCTTAAGATGGACTTAAATGTAAATGTGGACAGTTTGTGAGGGGAGCAAGTTCCACAGATATCTGAAAGGTCCCACTGTAGCAAAGACCTTAAATAGCAATACCTTCTCTCTCCCTTGCTCTGTGCCATGTGCATTAGTCATTGCCTTCCATCCCAGAAGGCAGTTCAGATACAGCGCCACTGAAATGTAAGTTTCTTTATCACATTTATACAGTGCCTTTCATTCCAAATGATCCCAAAATAGTTTGCAGTATCATTAGAGAACCACAGTAACCAGAGTGTTTCTTCTCAAAAAATGCACTTTAGACACAAGGACCAGACAAGTGTTTTGAGAAAATGAAAGCATGTGGCCTGAAGCTTCATTTCTCACATATGAATCCTGCAGAACACTTCATGCATGTATTTGGCCACATCTGTTATCCAATACTTTTAATCTGGTTACTGAGATGTAATTACAGGAGTAAGGTTAGATCTTGTCTACATGGTATCTTTTAATTGGGTCTGCAATTCTGACCCAGACATAATGCAGAAGGGGCCAGAGAGAGACCGGGTCTCCTTTCACTATAGCTAGAATTCCTGGTTATCCATTTCTTTCCCCGCATTCCATAGACCTCTAGAAAAGGCTTGGTGGGCTGCGGATAATAGCGAGAATATGGCTAGCTAGGAGAATATGGGACAGTCAGTTTTAATCTCTGCATGGTTTTCTAAGTGGAAGAACCCATTTGCGTCAACCCCCTCCCTGAAATATCAGAGAGCCAAAAAGCTGCACTGAAATCCTACTTTGTCTGTGCATTCATCCACTAGCTTGTCTATTTACCTTAGCCACTATTGTATTAAGCAAGCCAGCAAAACAAGGATTTGCTGTAATTCAAGCAGGACATGATTAAGAGCACCTCTAAGACCCTCAGCTGGAGGTGGAGGCTACATGGATCACAGCCTGGAAAGATTCCAAGTTGGTGAAATGACAACTTGATTAGTTTTAGTCTGACAAATGTGGCGAGAGAGATCAGACATAATTCCAAGGTTATGGGCCTTCAAATAAGACCAGAGGAATAAAAGCAAACAAACAAGGGCAACAGCAACCTGGGAGACCAAATGAACTCTCCAGCCCAGTTTCAATCAATCAACATTCAACTTAAATATAGCAACAATTGACAAAGTTCAGCACAGGACACTTGCTAGCTAGCATTCTGAATAGAAGGACATGCATCAGAATTGGCTGAAATTTAGATCTTGTGAGACAACAAATTTTTGCAACAGGCACATATTCAGGGATTTAAGAAAAAAAAAATGCCAGCAGGAACAGTTTGACACCAAGTCACGATCCCTCTGCCCTGCCTACCAAACTAACACTGCATGCCACAGTGAGGCCAGCTTCATCTGTCCACAGGGAAAGAAACACAGAGTGTAACCAGGCAACATAAATAACAAAAAGTAAATTGGATTTTACTTAGTGACCTCCCTCCCTCCCCATTGCTTTAACGTAGTAGAATGTTAATAAGACACAGCCCAGGGAATCAGGTTTATTAAAATAGATTGTTTAAAATGTAAAGGGTCCCTTTAAAAAACACACACACACACACACACACACACACCCCAAGCCTTGGCCTTTGTGTAGAAAGCCAAGGGTTGCAGATGGTATGAGAACTGTTCCTCTGGGCATGACCCTCAGCTGTGCCATTTGAGAGAGACTATTCATTTTCAGTCCCACATTCTATACCAGGTTGGGGTCCCATCACTTTAATTGTTAAAAAGTTATTTTCATCAAGAATGAAAAACCACAAAAGTGAGGAAATAGAGTGATTTATTTAGCTGTATGAATAATTTTCTTAAATTCTGGGGCCTCCGTCATTTTGGACCTGCATCCCATACTTCAATACACATTTGGGCCTTGGCAGGGTGAGAGAGATACCTCTAAGTTTCTTCCCGACCCCTACAAATAAAACATGCCCTTACCTAGGAAGAGGATGGTCTGTTTCCTGGAGTTCTTGCCCTCGATGCTTTCATTTTTCCTTAGATACTGCTCCTGGTGACTTTGTACCCCCTGAACCATCACAGTCCCATCCTTGAGGATCATCAGAGTTTTCATCATGCTGCGGCACATGAAGGCCACCGATATCAGCACCACAATGTACACAATGAAGGCGCTGAAGATGCTGGACTGGAAGACAGTCCACTTGGAAGAAAGATTTGTACATATAGTGACATTCCTCATCAGGTTAGGCCAGTTGTCTCTGGAGGTAGGCGTATTACAGGCAGTCACCCTTCGGTGACCCTGGACAACTTCTAGGGGGTATTCAGTGCCCATTGCAAAGAGAAGGGGCAGGGCCACCAGGATGGAGATGACCCAGACAAAGGCAATGAGTATCTTGGCCTTATGGGGTCCAGAGGCAGCCTTGAACTTGAAAGGGTGGCAGATGGCAACGTACCTCTCGAAGCTGAGGGTGGCCACGTGCAGTATGGTGGCATAGCTGCAGGCCTCAAAGAGGAAGCAGTACAGCTTGCAGGCCACATTGCCGTTTGGGGTGGAGAAGGGACTCCAGATAATGCTGAAGAACTCCACAGGCATCCCCAGCAGGATGACCAGCAAGTCGGAACAGGCCAAGCTCACCATATGGTCAGTGACCTCTTTCAGCAGATAGCCCTTCCTCTGCAGCACTTTGGTGGTCTGGATGGTGATACTGTTGCCCAGGATCCCCGCGACAAAGATAAAGATGTAGGTGAAGGCAAGAGTGATCTTGATCCACAGCGCAATCTCGAACTCTGGGACATGACTGTCATCAATCACATGAGAGCAATTTGCCTGGCCACTTTGCTGAGCCATGACCAAGTCCAGGAAAATACAAGGAAAAGGGGTTGGGGGGAGAGACTCTACTTACCAACTCCCTCCAATGTTCAAAGTAAAGCAGTAAATCAATCCCTCTTCCTCCCTTCACATTCACAAGCTAGTACAAGCAGGCTGCAGTGAAAGGGACTCTACAAGCCACACCTGACCGGAATCAAAGCTGGTTTGTTAGTTACAGAGACTGTGTCAATAATCCAGCACAGGCGTGGTGGGGAGGAGATAGGGTAGTTCTCAGCATGCATTCCCCTTTTCTTATGATGGATGAAACAAATCTCTTTTCATTGTTTCTTCTCTGCTGAAATCAGTTCTGTTTTCTCAAACACTCCAGACAATGAACTGCAGAGCTGTACCTCTTCCATTCACTGCTGTTATCTGCTGCCTTGCAGAGCACACCTTGCACCCAGGCTTTTACTACCGCAAACTTGGGGATGACATAAGAGTTTGTGCAGCTGCTCTCGTTTAACATTAACCTGTGGCTGAGGCAGAGACAGGATGTGGTCACTGACCAGCAGTCAGGTGGGTAGGGGAAAAAAGTGCAACAGCCTTTCAAAACAAGCAGCCTCCACTTCCTGAAATCAGATACCTGCTGCTGTAAGAGGCCTTTACCCTGAACCTACTAGCCAGGAGACAAACAAAGGTGGGGTTGGTGTGGGAGGCGCACACTGGAGAGAGAAGATTCATTCACTAGCTTCCCTCTGAGCAGGATTCAGGCTTTAGCTCTATGCTGATTTTAACCTCCTTTGTTGCTCTGTTTTTATATTCCCTTTAATCAGCACATTCGTCGTGGGTGGTTGTGATGCAGCAGAGCAAAATAAAGGGGGCCTAAGCCTCGCTTCAGGTATAATTTGATTGACTTCAATGGGGCTGGCTTGATTTATGCTAGCTGAGGAGCCAGTCCAATATTTTGGTTGCAGCCCTATATAAACAAATAGTTTTCTTAATATAAATAAATAAATTACTGGTGATGAGCTGGTGGATTTATAAACTACCTATTTAGAATGTAAAGGGTGTTCTACAAGTTTTAAAGTAAGTCAAACTCTGGGCATAAACAGATTAATAGTATCTCTTTACATTGCTATTTTTTCCCCCTGCTAGATAAAAATAATACAGATAGCAATCCAAATCACGCTCATTCCTTCCAATAATCATGACTGGCAGGGATTAGACTGTATTTCCCTCTTCCCTGCCTCGTCCCAGAGGGACTGAATTTAATACACTCTTTAGTTTTAGTTTCACACCAGGACACTAAAGGCTCCTGAAGTAATCCCTGGGCCCATTGATTTAGGGGGGCTGTATGGGTTAGGAGAACTTCACAGTACAATGCAAGTTGTTTTTCCCAAAATGGCAGAATAACTTTAGCAGCTGTAATCATGTAAGGTCCCGTATGATGAGCTGTTCTAATACTAAATCCAAGAAAAGTGGGTTCAAACAGTAATTTTTATTAACTAGTCAAGTTCAGGTCACATTTTATCTCAAGATAAAATAGGAGCATTAGAAAAATATTATTAAGCAGCCTCCTCATATTCAGTGGTTATCTCTACACCTAGGCAGCCCAAGTACATAACGAACAAAGGATGCCAATAACTGGATAATCAGCACCTGTTTCAATGGATTATTTATGCAGTCCTGTTTCAGAGAAACCACCTCAAATCTTGCAGAACTTCAAGCCCTGTAGCCCCAGTCATCTTTCCTTATGTTTGATAATTCAAATTTGTTCTGCTCAGACAAGCTTTCTATTATTACCCAATTTCTTTCACTTAATTTTACTTTATAAAAGTGTGAACAAAGATTACATATGCATGACTGAATCATGGAAATGAAGCTAATTAAAATTTGCTGCTTACCATCAAAGGGAGGAAAGAGAGAGAGAGGGGGTCCAATAGGATTAGATCTCCCCCTTTTTCCACACCAATTATAAAATGCATATGCAATTTTGCAGTTTTCAATATTATCTTTAGAATATACACAATGTTTATTAACTCCCTTTATTAGAGTTGTAGTACCACAGAGGGAATAGGAGTGGAAAGAGAATATTTCAGTGCCCATAAAGTGAGACCATAAAAAAGATGGTATACAGGAACTGCCATATTAGATCAGAACAATTGTCCATCTAGTTCAGGATCCTCTCACAAAGGTCTGAAATACCCAACATGGATAATTATGCAATAATATATCTATAGGGGAAGATTCTTCCTAACCACAGATAGTTAATGGTTGACTGCAGTATGAAGGTTGATAGCTCTCATATATTTTATCCTAGTTAGTATAGCAATAGATTATATTATTATTATTATTATGAATGTCTAATCTTTTGGGGATCTTATTAAGCTCTTTGCCTTACAAATATCTTGTGGCAATGAGTTACAAAATTGACTGGTGGATTGTATTCCAAATTTTCTTTTTATTATTTTTCAATTAATTTCCATGGATGGACCCTTGTTCTTGTGTAAGAAGAAATGGTTTTTACAGCAGTTGATCTATGTACTGCTCATTGGGTTTTGCCCAACCTTGCCTAACATGCCCAACAGTATTGCCAACTCTTGCAATTTTATTACAACTCTTATGCTTTTGGGGCACGGGAGTTGGGGTTTTTTTTCCACCTGTCTAATGAAAACATGATGAAAGGCTGAAACTCATGAATCTTCCTTTACTCAAAATGGCCATAATCCCCTATTACTATCAATGGGACTGAAGCCAGCAAGAGGGTCACCATTTCCTTACAGTCTCTCTGCAAGGGGAAGTGAGGCTGTCCTTAATAAAGAAATTGGCTGCCACCTCCCCCAATCTGATTATTTTTGAGGGTCTTATTCATGATTTTTGATGTCTTGAGGTTGACAATACTGGTCGTCAGTCATCAGTCTTGTGCAGAAGCCCCCATGTGTAAGATAGCATTTCTTTCCACTGTTAGCACACAGCAGTGCTGGAAGGCTGCAGTCAGCACTTTATCAACCAGAGAACGAGGGTAATGTGGGAAGCTCCAAAAAAATGATTATGTGCGTGCAATGTAGATGCAGATCTGACATTCTACCTGCAGCCTGTTCTCTCCATAGGCCAGGTAACATTAACTCCTGCAATGTTCAGAGGTGACGCGTGGGCGGATGGGGGTCAAGTGCCCCCCATCGACTTGTGTGCCAGGGGCATGGAGGAAGAGGGGCTCTGTCCTTCTCTCCCTGCACTCCCTCCTTCCCCCTTCGGCCACTCTCTCTGGCAGCCGGGCGGGGAATTGGATGGAGCCACTTCTTCCTGAGAGAGCCTGGCTAGGAGGCAGTGGCAGCCCACTCCCTGCCTGGGCTTGGCTGCTGGGATAGGGGCGCTCCGGCTCATTCCATCCCTGTCCCAGAAGCAGGGCCCAGGAGGGGGGCATCCTGCTGCTGGCCCAGCTGCTGGGGACAGGGGCTGAGCAAGCCAAAAACATGGCAGGAACTGGGGCAGCAGCAGGCTGCCCCCAACCTGGGCCCTGCTGCAGGAACAGGGACCGAGTGAGCCAGAGCCCCGCTCCTCCCACTGGCAGCCAAGCCCAGGAAGAGAGTGGGCCACCGCTGTCTCCCAGTCTGGGAGGCAGAAGTGGCTCCATCCCGCTCACTGCCTGGCTGCCAGGGAGAGCGGCTGAATGTGCCAGGGGGTGGGGGAGGTGCAGGGAGTGAAGGACAGAGTACCCCCTGCCCCGCAGGCAACGTGGGGTAGGGACAGCGTGGTAGCCCTGGGCTGGGAGCAGGAGAGGGGGTGTCAGTGGGCAGGGGAGACACATGGGGTGGTCACATGTCCTCCCCTTTAGATTGTGACTCCCCCCACTATGGGGAGACACCAGTCATCTATTGTGGATTTGTTTGATAAGATACTACCAGTAATGTGGGGGGAGGGCATACAAATACATAGATAGGTAATACATATTATTGTGGCTGGAGTAATGCTTATGTAAATAATTCTTCTATGGTTAGCTTTCTGCTTTAATCCCTGTGTGACTTTAGGGCAAGTCTACACTACATAATTAAGTTGACCTAGGTTACATCAATGTACCACCACCATAGTAATTACATCGCTTTTGCATATCCACACTATGCTCCTTGTATTGGTGGTGTGCATCTTCACCAGGAGCGCTTGCACCAATTTAACTGTCAGTGTGGGGCATTGTGGGACGGCTTCTAAAAGGCAGCAACAGTCAATGTAAACAACGCAATGTTTACGCTGACACTGCATCGACCTAAGTGCTACACCTCTTGCAGAGATGAAATTATCAAGTTGGTGTAGTGGGTGTGATGGGTTTCCCCCGGGGTGCCACCTGGAACTGGGGTACCACTGAGACTGCCTGACCCACCAGCCTGGGCTCCCTTTACACTGTACTACTGTGACCAGCCTGCCAAGCCGTCTCCTAGGCTCCAGTCTGCACCTTCTCCAGCCCACATACAGGTAGGGACACACCCAGCTGCAGCTGTATACAGACGCTGAGATCAGCTCTGCATGGAAAGGCTTCAGCTAAGGAACTTCCCAGCCACTTAGGCACTCACCCCCCTCTGGAGTGTAAACCCAAAATTACACCCTCTTGCACTGCACAGGGAACTGTACAGCGTAAACTCATGAAATTTGCCCCCTCCCTCAATGTGAAGAGGAATATACAACAGCTTTCTGCCCCAAGTTATAACTCCCACACACTGGGTTGTGATAAAGCAAAAACAAATTTATTAGCTACAAAAGATAGATTAAGTGATTATAAGAAATCGCAAACAGATGAAAGCAGATTACCTAGCAAATAAACAAAACGCAATCTAAGCTTAATATACCAAAGAGATTGGATATGAGTAGCATCTTCTCATCCTAAATGATGATTTAAGCGGGTTGCAGAGATTTTAAAGGGGCCAGCTGCCCTTGCTTGCTTAAAAACCCCAGGTATTCCTCTCACAGGCTAGAAACCCCTCTAGCCTGGGTCCAGCACTTTCCTCCAGTTCAGTCCTTGTTCCTCATGTGTTTCCAAGAGTCTCCTTTGGGCGGGGAGTCAGTGAAGAACCTCAATGATGTCACTCCCCTGCCTTAAATAACTTTTGCATATGGTGGGAACCCTTTGTCTCCAAGTTGGTTCCCACACCTTTCAGTGGAAAAAACAGGGGTGGAAGTAAGCCGGTACGGTCCAGTACGGCGTACCGGCAAGACCCAGCATGCTGTGCCGGACCAGACCAGCTTCCCCAGGCTGGTGATTTAAAGGGCCCGGGGCTCCAGCCGCTGCAGGGAGCCCCGGGCCCTTTAAATCACCGCCAGAGCCCTGGGGCTCTGGCAGCGGGGCTCGGGAGATGATTTAAAGGGCCCGGGGCTCCGGCCGCCGCTACTGCAGTGGAGCCCCTGTCCCTTTAAATCACCGCCGGAACCCTGCTGCCACTACCCCGGGGCTCGGGCAGAGACTTAAAGGGCCTGGGGATCCGGCCACTGCAGGGAGCCCCAGACCCTTTAAATCGCCCCTGAGCCCCAGAACTCCCAGCTGCCTCTGCAGCTGGGAGCTTCGGGGTGATTTAAAGGCCCCGGGGCTCCCAGCTGCAGCCGGAGCCCCTGGGCCTTTAAATCTTGATTTAAAGGGCCCAGGTATTTAAAGGCCCCGCCTCTTCCGGTTGAGGCCACACACCCTGCTCAGAACTCCAGCGTACCGGTAAGTACTTTAAGTTACTTCCACCCCTAGGGAAAAAAAAACACTGGTGTTCCAAGATGGAATCCAATACCAGGAGATCTGGTCACATGCCCCTGTGGTATCATAGCAGCCATGACTCAGAGGCTGTTTGTAGCATCCTCAGAAAGGCTCCCCGGTGGGAGATAAACTTCTTCGAAGGTCTATTGTTTTCTCTAATGGCCCTTCCCAGCCAGCCATCTAGACTTATTGAATTCTGCCTAGTGGGCATTCCCCAGGTGTAAGCACATTTATAATAGATGCACAGACAATATTCCTAACTCCAGATACCAAAATGCTACATGCATACAAATAGGATAATTATATTCAGTAGATCATAACCTTTTTAATGATATCTCACATGACGTGTGTCAGAGGGTGAGGTACATCAGTGGGAGCTACATTTTAGTGTAGACGTTTAATGAGTTAGGTCAGCATAAACTGCTTTAAGTCAACCTAAGTCTGTCGTGTAGAGCAGAGCTTAGTTCTGGAGAAAGTTGCTTGATTGATAGCTCGGGTAAGCAAAGTCTTCTCTCCCACATAATAGGTATTGCACAGGTAGTTGCAGTGCAACCTTTCCCCCAGGCTGCCTTGGCAACGCATCTAGGAAGTGAAAGGACAGAGCATTTTCCATGCCATTCAGTTCTTGGCCAATCTGCTCTCTTGTTAATGGGCCAGTCCTGCAAAGTGTTCACAGGATCAGACCTCTGAGTGTGGTAGTTGGTAAAAATTGTAAATGGGAACTGATCTAGGAACAACAAACTCATCTGACAGATGCCATCACATTTTATGTAAATTATTTGTAGATTAACCTCTTTCAGTGTGCAGGGATACGATATAGTACTGGCTCATAAGTACATTTTTTCCCAGCTGTGTAATTCCAGGCACACTGATTGGTTATGGGTGCCCAATTTGCATAATAATTATATGGTTATTTCTCAATTACCATACACTATGCTAATTACTGTGTTCTGAATGGCTGACAGCCATTATTATATTTGCAATCTCTCTATAGAGTTTCTCAATAGCCATGTTGTGAATATGCAAATCTGCCCTAATTGACTGTAATAACTCTGCTGTGATTGGCTCCCACGTTCAAGGTGCTTGACAGAAACACCTCATCTCCTCACTTCGTCTGGCTGAAAAACTCCAAAACTTGAATGAAATCTCAAAAGCAAAGAAAACAAGGATGTGAAAGGCTTTTTGTTGACTTAAGTTCAAAATATTTCTGACCCATGTCCCTCTCCCACCACACGTTTTCTCTCCACATCACAGCAGGCCTCTTATCCTCCAGTATAGTTGTCATGCATTTGTCTCTCATTTGTTTGCAGAGGCAGAATCTCAGCCTTCCCCAATTCACCTCTGCAACAGAAGGTGAACAAATTGATACTACAGTTAATCTGAAGGCAAGAGTCATAGGCCATGTCTACATTAAGAGGACTATAGCAGCATACCTAGAGCCGGCCCTGGTAGAATATCACCTCCCTGAGCAATGATAGCTAGGTTGACAGAAGCATTCTTCCATTGAACTTGCTGCATCTACACTGTGGGGGTTAGACTGTCTTTCCTTAACTACAGCACTCAAGTACGTGGATTTTTTATACCCATGAGAACTATGTTAACCTAAGTTTTAAGTGTAGACAAAGTCTTAGTGGCTTGTCTAGGCAGGAAAGGGGGTGTGGTATTGAGGCCTGTGCCTTTAAGGGCTAAGGTTCCCAGAGAGAGTCTGGACAGGGTGCTATAAAGCTCTTGTTGTTATGCACAGCCAGTTGTAGCCAGACACAGAATAAACTAAATCTCTCTTGCAAATACCTTAAGCGCAGAGTAATTACTGCCTACATGGTACTAGGAGTAAAAAAAAATAAGAAAATATTCTGAGTGGAAAAATTGAGCAGTTAAAAGCTCCAACAGAGCTCAGGACATATGGAAGACAATTGGAGAAAGTTCAAACAGCGCTTCACTCTGTATCTGCAAACCACGGGTGCCAGAAAAAGGATGACATTCAGAAGGGAGTCTTATTATTGACAGTAACTGGTTCTGAAGCATTTGTTGTGTTTAAATGGTTATCAGTTAATTCAGGCAGAGGATGGACCTGTAGTACAGAAATGTGAGGTGTATTGAAAAATGAGATGTGAAAGATATAATTTTTAATCACAGGGTACCACAGGAAGGTGAAACTATAGTACGGCATGTGACTGATCTGGGGGTGAAAAACAAAATCTTGCAATGGGGGGGGGGGAGGAAGAGGGTTAACTGAGTCCCTGATAAGAGACTAGCTCATGACTAGATTCTAGAACAAAAACAAACAAAATTAGAGGGAGACTACTGGAAGACCCAAAATTAACCCTTAGCAAAGCATTTATAATTTGCCAATAAAAGCCATCCATTCCAAAATAAAGCTTCTGGATGGTGGACAGTGCTCTGACACAGTAGCCATGTTTGAGAATCCAGAATACTACAAGAAAAGAGATGTGAGGCAGAAAGGGATGCAGAGCTCAAAGTCAGAGTCCAGCAAAAACAGTACATGGAGCTGCGCACACTGTGGCAACCCACACAAGCCACGATAGTGCCCAGCATATGAGGAAAAAACTGCAAGAAAAGAAGGGCTATCAAGCGATTAAAAAAATTTATTGCGATTAATTGCGCAATTAAAAAATTAATCGCAATTAATTGCGCTGTTAATAATAGAATGTCATTTATTTAAATTTTTGGATGTTTTCTACATTTTCAAATATATTGATTTCAATTACAACACAGAGTACAAAGTTTACAGTGCTCACTTTATATTTATTTTTGATTACAAGTATTTGCACTGTAAAAAACAAAAGAAATAGTATTTTTCAATTCACCTCATACAAGTACTGTAGTGCTATCTCTTTATCATGAAAGTTGAACTTACAAATGTAGAATTATGTAAAAAAACTGCATTAAAAAATAAAACAATGTAAAATTTTAGAGCCTACAAGTCCACTCAGTCCTACTTCTTGTTCAGCGAATCGCTCAGACAAACAGGTTTGTTTACATTTGCAGGAGATAATGCTGCCTGCTTCTTGTTTATAATGTCACCTGAAAGTGAGAACAGGCATTCGCATAGCACTGTATGTGCTAGATGTGCTAAAGATTCACATGTCCTTTTATGCTTCAAACACCATTCCAGGGGACATGCGTCCATGCTGATGACAGGTTCTGCTCGATAACAATCCAAAGCAGTACAGACCGACGCATGTTCATTTTCATTATCTGAATCAGATGCCACCAGCAGAAGGTTGATTTTCTTTTTTGGTGGTTTGGGTTCTGTAGTTTCCACATCAGAGTGTTGCTCTTTCTCTTTTAAGACTTCTAAAAGCATGCTCCACACCTCGTCCCTCTCAGATTTTGGAAGGCACTTCAGATTCTTAAACCTTGGGTCGAGTGCTGTAGCTATCTTTAGAAATCCCACACTGGTACCTTCTTTGCGTTTTGTGAAATCTTCAGTGAAAGTGTTCTTAAAATGAACAACATGTGCTGGGTCATCATCAGAGACTGCTATAACATGAAATATATGGCAGAATGCGGGTAAAACAGAGCAGGGGACATACCATTCTCCCCCACGGAGTTCAGTCACAAATTTAATTAATGCATTATTTTTTTAACGAGCGTCATCAGCATGGACGCATGTCCTCTGGAATGCTGGCTAAACCTTGAAGGGGCATACGAATGTTTAGCATATCTGGCATGTAAATACCTTGAAATGCCAGCTACAAAAGTACCATGTGAATGCCTGTTCTCGTTTTCAGATGACATTGTAAATAAACAGGCAGCATTATCTCCCGTAAATGTAAACAAACTTGTTTCTCTTAGCAATTGGCTGAACAAGAAGTAGGCCTGAGTGGACTTGTAGGCTCTGAAGTTTTACATTGTTTTGTTTTTGAGTGCAGTTATGTAACAAAAAAAAAATCTACATTTGTAAGCTGCACTTTCATGACAAAGATTGCACTACAGTACTTGTATGAGGTGAATTGAAAAATACTATTTCTTTTGTTTATCATTTTTACAGTGCAAACATTTATAATAAAAAATATACATTTTGAATTCAATTACAACACAGAATACAATATATATATGAAAATGTAGAAAAACATCCAAAATATTTCATAATTTTCAATTGGTATTCTATTGTTTAACAGTGCGATTAAAACTGCGATTCATTTTTTAATTGTGATTAATTTTTGAGTTAATCACGTGAGTTAACTTTGATTAATCAACAGCCCTAAAGAAAAGCAATAGATTACATCACTCCACAAGAGTTTGCGCATACCAGCGGAGTTTGCACAGCATGGACAAAGAGGAACACGACAGCACCACTACCCCAGAAGAATTCTTCTTAGGAGCAATGGACAACATGGCAATAGAGGATGATTGGACTATCAATCTGAAAGCAAATGGGACATTTATTGATTTTAGATTGTACGCCAGTGCACAAGCCAATCGCTGCCAGAAACGCTGTTAGTAACACAAAAAGAAAAGCCATGGATAGAAGAAGGTAAATGGATAAAACTCAGGGCTTATAGAGTTGAGTTTATCCTCACTAAAGGAGTATGGGAACAGAATGTATAGGTAATAAATTGGAAAAGATACAATTTGTAATCGTACCAGGGGAAAAAACAACCAATATTGAGTTAAAAGTGTATCAAGCCCTTGATTTTATCAAGGTGGTGCACTCATTGGGTGGACTGGGGAATCAAATCAGTTGAGGAAGAGTTTCAGGATGTCTTCCAGGGAATAGGGAAACTCTCAGAGTACAGAATAGAGGTGAAAGAGAAACCATACCACTATTCATGCCTCTAGGAGGGAGGGATAGCTCAGTGGTTTGAGCATTGGCCTGCTAAACCTAGGGTTGTGAGTTCAATCCTTGAGGGGGCCACTTGGGGTCTGGGGCAAAAATCAGTACTTGGTCCTGCTAGTGAAGGCAGGGGGCTGGATTCCATGACCTTTCAAGGTCCCTTCCAGTTCTAGGAGATGGGATATCTCCATTAATTATTATTAGGAAAGTTCCTCTGTGCCCTAAGGCAGAGGTTAAAAGATTGAGCTGGATAGGCCCACTGCTCTGGGAATCATAGGGCAAGTTGAAGGACCAACAGAGTGGGTATCCTTGTTGGTCATTGTGTGGGGGTGGGGGGAATAGAACTCTTTGTTTATTTAATTCTTTTTTTTTTTTTTTGTATACACATATGTAAAAAGGGAACATTTCCCACGATCTATAAAGGGAGAAATTTTGGGGGAAATGGCTAATGCATCATCGGAGGTCTGGCGAGTGCCCTTAGGAAAATAGAGCACACATCTGCGTATATTCAAAATACAACAAATTTTTGCTGGCACAGGGAGCACTAAGGTTTACATACATGATGTTTTGATTTAGTGGAAAAACAGTAGAAGAGCACAATCAGAGGCTCTGTGCAGCTTTGGAAAGAAGCAGAGCTGCTGGGCTAAAGCGAAACAAACAAAAATGTAAATGCTGTGTAATGGAAATACCATACCTGGGAGAGAAGTTAACACTGCAATGCGTACAGGTAGATCGCAGTAAGATTGAGGCCACTGGCAACATTCCTGCCCCAGCAGACAAGGAATGGATACAAAGATTCCTTGGAATGGTGAATTACGTAAGGAAATTTCTACCCAGTCTAGCTTCCCAAACCAGCAACGTGAGACTGCTACTGTGCAAAGATGTCTAACGGTCATGGGATGGAAATCTTAATCAGGAGCCTGAGAAACTGAAGCAGTTAATTAAAGAGCCCAAGAACTATAGCAATAAGTGCAAAACTAAGTAGTTCATGGTGCATTCCAGGAGGGTATTGGCACAGTCCTCTTAAAGCAATATGGTCAAAACTGGAGACCAGCAGCTTATGCATCATGGATGCTAACAAAAACCAAGTGCTAATACACTCAGAAAGAGGCTTTTGTCTTAGTCCAGAGATGTCAAAAGTGTCATGTCTTCATTTATGAGATTCGTGTGTTAACTGCCACTGACCATAAACCACTTATTGCCATTGCCGTAAGGAAGCTCCCCCCACTCACCTGCCCCCTAACAATACAGAGGATATTTTCTTCCAGTTACAAATGTATGACCTAAAAATTGAACACAACCTGGGAGAGATTTGGTGGTCAGGGCTGCTGGAACAATTATTACAGTGGGGGTGCTGAGAGCTATTGAACCAAACTATAAACCCTGTATATGATGGAAATCACTTCAAACCAGGGGGTGCAGCAGCACCCCAGCACCCCTAGTTCCAGCACCTATGTTAGTGGTTGTAGATACACAGTCTAGAGCAGGGGTCGGCAACGTTCGGCACGCGGCTCGCCAGGGTAAGCACCCTAGCGGGCCGGGCCAGTTTATTTACCTGCTGACGCGGCAGGTTCGGCCGATCGTGGCCCCCACTCGCCGCAGTTCGCCGTCCCGGGCCAATGGGGGGCGGCGGGAAGCAGCACGGGCCGAGGGATGTGCTGGTCGCAGCTTCCCGCCACCCCCATTGGCCCGGGACGGCGAACCGCGGCCAGTGGGGGCCATGATCGGCTGAACCTGCCACATCAGCAGGTAAATAAACTGGCCCGGCCCGCTAGGGTGCTTACCCTGCCGAGCCGCGTGCCGAACGTTGCCGACCCCTGCTCTAGAGCATTTGACCAAAGTGCAGTGGAGCAAAGTCCAGAAATAGATGTTGTACATATCAATCTGATTTAAAAAACAAAAAAACGGAGACCTCTCTGGTCTCCGAGAAAATGTGGACAGTGATTGCTAGAGGTACTGCTCAAGAGGAGACCCTGCAGAAAGTAATTAAGACTTAGCACTGTGTCACTCAGACGGCATATTCCCAGTTTACAGTATAATCAATAGAAGAGGGAGTTCTCAGTCCTAGCTGAAAGGCACCAAGATGGTGTTTCCTAAGATGCTACACAAAAATATGTAACAAAGAATACAGGAAGATGCTTAGGGATTGAAAAATCTAAGAGCTGGACCAGCAATGCTTTACACTGGTCTAAAATGAGCAGTGCCGTTGAAGAAGCTGTTAATGCTTGTTTCAAATGACAAACATACAGGCCAAAACAAGTGAAAGAGCCCTGTTGGTGGCACAGGAAAAATTGTTCCCCTGGAGCAAAATAGGCATAGATGTGTTTATGATGGCTGGGGAAAAAAACTATGTACTTGTCCTTGAGTATTATTCTATTTGCATCTGTTATATTAATGTTGGTTTGGGGTTTTTTAAGTGTTGTTGTTGTTAAGTCTTGGCTTGGGAAGGGAAGGCCTGGGCATTTAAGAGTGAGCTTCCTAGCCAGAGAGTCTGGGTGGAATGCCGTGAAGCTCTTGATGTTATGCACAGCCAGCTGGAATCAGACATAGTATAAAGCAGAGCTTTTGCAAGAACATAAAGCACTGAGTGATCACTGAACACCACAGAGGGTTCAGGGGGAATAAAGAAATACACCTCTACCCCGATACAACGCGACCCGATATAACACGAATTCAGATATAATGCGGTAAAGCAGTGCTGAGGGGGGGGGCAGGGCTGCACGCTCCGGCAGATCAAAGCAAGTTAAATATAACGCGGTTTCACCTATAACACGGTAAGATTTTTTGGCTCCTGAGGACAGCGCTATATCGGGGTAGAGATGTAATTGCAAAGAAAATGGGGGAAAGACCAAAATGCTTTTAAACATTTTTAAAAATCAATTTGATTTCAACAGTTCATGTTGGCTTTTGTAGTTATTTTTCATTAAAAATTCAAATATCTAATAAAAATTTTACTCAGTAACTGGAAGGGGCTTCCAGTTTTCTCAGATCTAATAACCTCAGTCCTTACTGTTTTTGATCTCCGTTTATTTAGTCCTCCTTAATTGTGTCAATTAAAAAAAAGTTATAGTAAATAATATAAAATAGATATTTAATAAATCAATAAGATTCCTCCCCCCCAAAAAAAATTTAAAACGGTATGTTTGCTTTTTCAATACCCTTTTGGCTAGGTCTTCCAGAATATATTACAACTGCTCTGCCATTGACTACTAGATGATTTTCTTTCTGGAAATAGGCTAGACATGGGATGCACAATATAACCAAATTACTCAGTGTTTTCTGGGGTGGTGCCATCAGGTCAGAGTATCACATGCAATAATATCAATCTCGTGAATGCCCTATTATTATTTTATTTTTTTCTTATCAGGAGACCCAATTCAAGATTGTATGTTGCATAATAAAAGACAACACCTGCCCCAAATTACTTAATCTAAATAGACAAGACAGACAAGGGAATAACAATACTTCTTTTCTCCCAACCTATTTTATAGATTGGGCAGTAATAGATTTACACAAGGTCACATAGGAAATCTATGGAAGACCTGAGAACTGAACACAGATCTTCTGAGTTCCAGCCAGCTGCCTTGCCTATAAGATTATCCTTTCTCCTATGCTCACATTAGCAACAGAATAACCTATAGCTTTACAAACTCAAGAGCAACAAGCTCACCCCTCCACAGAAGTTGTCTTGACTGTTATATTTCTTATTAATTAATAATAGTTAAAATACAATTATGGCTGCAAAACACATTCACATTTTACTCTGGCTCAAATTTTACTCTGGCTCATATCTGTCTGGAATTATGTTTTTAAAAAAGCAAATCCTGTTCTCTGACCACATGCGATAACATTAAATATGCTTGTTCTATACACAGCCTTCTTTTTCATAGCCAGTGTTGCCCGGGGCACACCCAGTGTGTTTATCTCTGACATGAGGAGTGAGTTAGGCATCATTGTGACAGGTTGGGTGTGCCTTCCCTTCATCAGTGTGTAAAAGGGTTAAGCTCCTTCACTGGAACAAGGAAAGAGAATTGCCTCATCTCGCAGAGACTGCAGTAGCTGTTATGTATGGAAGGAAGGGCATTCAGCTATGACTTATTAAAGAGAAAACCTGAAACAAGATGGCTTGGGTTTGGTGGTTGAGACAGGTAAGAAGCGGTCTCTCTATTGGACTAGAGAGGACTTTTTACCCCCTAAAATCAAGGGACCAATTTTGTTTATATCCTTCCTCGGGATAAAGGAAATATTTATAACTGAAAAACAATGCTATCCCCACGCCCACTAATCCCATATAACTGTGAGCTGGCCACCCAGAGAGTGTTTGTTCTGAAATCATCTGTATGGAATCCCAAGTGTCTTTAAACACAGCATCATAAGAGCACGGGAAATTACCACCTTTAGCCTTGGAACACAAGCTTAGGCACACCCGTTCAGGACACATTTATCACTGCCTGTTTTCTGAACTGTTTGTCAAGATGAATATTTAATGGCTTTCAAATACACGTCAAACCACCTGCTCAAGCCAAGGCTTTTTGTCATTTTTTTAACCCATCAGTTAGCTGTGCCTTTAACATCCCCTATCTGAGCATAGGGAAGGTCTTGCATTAAAATACCGGTTTTGGCCAGTATTTATAACAGAGTTTCATCCTTTGGCATGTAGCACTATAGCTCTATGCAGGACTTCAGAATTTTTTTCCCTTGACTGGCTTCAGCTTACAAGACGTAATAGAACCATTGCGAAAATGCATCATTGCAGGACCTAGCATCTCCACAGCTTGGATTTATGAAACTACAGGATTAATTTTCCAATTCCTTGGAAGATCCATGGCTACAAGCATCCCAGCCATGCTGCCAAAATGCTGCAATTCATACAATTGCCATTGGTTCTAGTTTTTAGTGAAATGACTGCGGAACTTCTGGAAATGTCCACTTTGAACTCTGCCTTTTTGGGGGGAAATAATTGTGGCAGTGGTAAATTGGCTTCCTGCCAGAGGAAGAAACGAAATCCTTGCTAATGCCCATCTCGTATTTGTCCTCTTGTCATCTTCAGTACTTGTATGCAAAATGGCTGTATAACTACTCAGCTGAGCACATGAATTCATTTCAATACTCAGCTGATAAGGTTTATGCTGGAGGATGCTCTTTAGCCCACTTGAGAGCAAACCATGTCAGCTGTGTCACTTTAACGGGGACATTTCCTCTTACCTGTTTCTCATTTACAATAAATATCAGATCTCTACACTCAAAATACTCTGCCACTCATTTAAATGAAATGCTTTACAGTTTTATAGCACCTTTCCTTTCAAGAGGTTTAACAGCCATTAACTAATTCAAACATTAAATTCGCCTATGAAATAAGAAAGGGATGTATAGGGACTGCTTCACCTGCTGCAGAAATAGTGCAGCCACCTTTGGGGTATAGTACAGCAGCTGTTTAACTCAGCAATTCTACACATGTAGAGGATACCATATCCAACCTAACTGCAGGGAAAATCTAAGCAGAAGAACGTAAATACCTGAGTAGAAATTTGGCCAGAACAAACAAGGTTCAACCCTTCTTTTAAAAAGCACAATGGGATTATTGATGATGTCTTGGTCTGTCTTCACTGCAGACTTAATCCTGGTGCTCAGCACCCAGGTCTCAGCACTCGGGTTAGCGTAGCCTGGGTATTAACAACCACATTGCAAAGCCTTGCCCTACTTACTGTATCCTTACTGATGCTATAGTCACCCACATATGTTGCTAGAACTTCTGAATACATAACCCATAGCTCATTGTGCTGCAGTAAGTTGAGCCACACTATGATTCTTTCCCAGTGAATTGTGGGGGAACTTGTCTCTCCTTTTGGGAACACAGGGGGAATTGTGGGAAGACACTGGAGGACTATCAGCGCTCAAATGGTTTAGCCTGTGTCCTCTGTGCAAAGTAGGGCAGGGAGGGTGCCAGCCTGAGTGAAAGCTGCACCCAAGCTTGAGTCTACAACATAAGAACGGCCATACTGGGTCAGACCAAAGGTCCCTCAGTATCCTGTCTTCTGACAATGGCCAATGCCAGGTGCCCCAGAGGGAATGAACAGAACAGATAATCATCAAGTGATCCATCCCCTGTTGCCCATTCCCAGCTTCTGGCAAACAGAGGCTAGGGATACCATCCCTGCCCATTCTGGCTAATAGCCATTGATGGATCTATCCTCCATGAACTTATTTAGTTCTTTTTTTAACCCAGTTGTAGTCTTGGCCTTCACAACATCCTCTGGCAAGGAGTTGCACAGGTTGACTGTGTGTTGTGTGAAAAAAATACTTCCTTTTGTTTGTTTTAAACCTGCTGCCTATTAGACACACAGTCCCAGACAAGCCAGATAGCCTGGTCTGAAAGCATCACTAAACTTGGGTGAAAGATTTTTTATGTGTGGATGGGAGGGGAGTTAGGGGTAACACCTGAGTAAGAACCTGAGTTAACTCTGCATTGAAGATGTATCTCCCACTGTCATACTGGAACATTGGTTCAGTTCTGGTGTAACAGGAGTAGTGCCCTTTACTTCCTTGCAACACTCAAGTGTTGCAAGGAGATTTCTCAGAGAAGCCCGACTAGCTTGTTAGAATCATAGTACAAAAAGGGGAATGGTCACAGGCCCCATCATAAGCAGCTTTTTAAAAAAAATCCCACTATTTGTGTGTGTTGTAAAACTATAGTTATACTATAGTTATAGGAAGGTCCACAGTTAAAGAGGCAGTTGAATACATAGCCTATATTTAAGATTATTCAGGTAAATGATGCAAACATTAACATGGACTATACATGTAGTTGTAGAGGCAAATGTTATTAATGGAAAGTGACAGGGTTGACTCCTAATTACCAATTACACTGGTAATTGGGAGTCAAGTCAGTACTGGTAAATTAATAGCAGGCAGACATGTAAGTAAGCCAGTCTATACTCAGAGCACTGTGTGCCTTCATTATCTAGGAGCTGGCACTTAAGATGTTTGGTGTAGTTATGCCATATATCCCTGGAAAGCCTCTGCTTCTGACTCGTGGCTAATCACACTTTCTCTGCCTGCAGAGACCTTAGGTGCCTAACAGGCATTTATGACTTTGAAAATCTCCCCCTAAATGTTGATTCAGTAAGCTGTTTACTGTACTAGACTACTAAACTGACCCTTGAATAAGCTGAAGCCCCACACAAACGGTGAATGGGTATGTAACCCTACATTACTTTTATACGTGCTTATATTTGATACCATTTCCAGTCCTGGTAGGGTTATTGTAATAAAAATAGCACTCTCTTGCTGTTGGGGCAGATTCTGTGATTGGCAGGGTGTAGTAACGATACAGAAACTGTCACCAGCTGTAGTGAAACCATTAGTACTGTATAACTTCTGTAGGATAAATTGCACAAGGTTCATGTGGAAATGCTCTACGTTATCTCCGTTCTCACTTTCTGCTCTCTGCTCCTCTTGCTTTCTCTCAATTGTTTCTGTCTTTGTTATTTATTGTTTATATAGTGACAATCCAACAGTATACTATATGCTTTAGACAGCTATAAGGGCACTGCTCCCAGGAACTTACAGTGAGATTTACAAAGGCATTTACGTGCCTAAAGATGCAGAGAAGTGCCGAATGGGATTTCTACAAGCACTTAAGTAGGTTAAGGCTTTGGGGCAGGGACTGTCTTTTTGTTCTGTGTTTGTACAGCACTTAGCACAAAGGGGTCCTGGTTCATGACTGGGGCTTCTAGGTGCTACAATAATGGCAATAATAAGAGATAAAAAATCACGAGTCAGATCCTAAAAATCATGAGATATTTTAAAAAGATTATAGGGGAAGCACATTGCTTGTCTTTTTGATGGTTGACCTCCCCCAGGCCATCCTGTGTGTGTGTGATAGGGGTGGGGGGGGTGTGAAAGAGAGAGAATTCATGTTGTCCACTTTCCCAAATGTATTGGGTCTGGTGATTTTGGCCCCTGTTGAAGGAGCTCTCACCTCCACATCTGCCCATCCCCTGTCCGGCAATGAATTCCGCCCCCCAAACTCCAAATCTATCCTGTCCCTTCAGTTCCTGCATCAATTTGACCCCCACCCCAGTTCAAGCTCAGCCCCTCCAGCCTCACCTCTGCTTCTCCTTGGGTTCTTCACCACACCCAAGCCTGGAGTGGGGCTGGGGCTGAGCCCCCTCTCCCACTTCCCAAGTTAAGTGCTGCAGGAAGGGAAGGAGAGGAGCAGAGGAGCTGTCCCCATTGCTCCTAGGAGGGGAGGGGAAACGGAGCCTCCCGGAGCTGCTGGGTTCTTCCCGCCATGGGCGGCAGGTGAAACTTCCCCTAGGGGAGGCTAGCACCCTGTCCTGCCTCTTCTGCCCGCGGCCCTGCCCACACTCCACCCTTGCTCCGCCCCTGGTCCGCCCCTATTCCGGTTTGGCCCCCTCCCCGCTCGACCCCCTGCTCCCGCTCCCCACATCCCTCCTCTACTCCTCCCTTCCCCCATGAGGCCCCCACTGCCCACCGCTCCCCACGTCCCTCCTTTCCATCACACACCCCTTCCCCTGAGGCCCCGGCCGCTTCTGCTCTCTGCGTCTCCTCCAGCCCCCTCCCCCCCCACCATGACACCCCCACCACCCATAGGGACATAGTGAGCAGTGGGCGGGAGGGGCCTCGTGGGGGAGGAGGTGGAGGAGAGGAGGTATGCGGTGAGCAGCGAGGACCTCCAAAAATGGGGATGTGGAGTGGAGGAGAGGAGGGACTCAGCCAGGCAGCGGCAGGCAGTGGAGGTTCAGGGAAGGGGCAGAACAGGGACAGGAAGAGGCAGAGTGCAGGCAGGGCCACCACGGCCCAGGTGTCTGGCGGCGGTGGCTGCTCCAGGGGAGGCTTAGTCTCCCCTGGCCTATTATACCCGCCACCTATGCTGCTCCCTCCTCTTCTCTCCCATCCTGTAAGAATGGCTTCAGGTTGCTGAGGGGAGAGGAAAAGGGAGAGAGCTCTTCATACAGCAGCTCTGATTGGTTGCTCAGCCCTGGGTAGTAGGCTTGTGGGGCAAGCAGCCAAACAGAGGGAGTTCTGCCCCTGACAGGGCTCAGATTCCTATGAGGGGAGAGCTTCTTGCATCATTATAAGACTGGCTCCAGCCCAGCCAAAATTCTGTTACTCACAAGAAAATCGTGAGATGTGACAACACTAATAATAATAATTCCGTTGAAAGGCAACATCATCTAAATATGCACGAGCTAAAAACACAGGGAGGATGAGCTGAAGAGCTGTGCATTTGACCAGTGAGACTTAGCACATGTCTCGTAAGCACCACGTTTTGTTTGTAACATGTTTTATTGCTTGGAAAGTGGTCTCTGACATCTTGTCATTTCCATTGACAAGTTAAAAAGCAAGGGAGGAATCATAGGTATTTGGGAAAAGATGCATGTGATGGAGTAGTGTATGCCTATAAATCGATAGCAGTCTACATATTCCAGGGTGTTTTGTGTACACCATTTTGATTGTAAAAATGTACTGTGCCTTCTCACTGGCACTGTAGTCTCCATTTTGAGCTGTAACACCCAGGTGGTATTAGGAGGAATCCTTGCACATAGCAAGGGACTAACAATGGGAACAATCAAGTGTGATTAACCTGGATGGACTTCCATTCAAATGAAAACACCCTAGAACTATTAGCTGGCTGCAACTAAGGAGAACCAAAAAAAAAGAACAGGAGTACTTGTGGCACCTTAGAGACTAACAAATTTATTAGAGCATAAGCTTTCGTGGGCTACAACCCACTTCTTCGGATGCATATAGAGTGAAACATATATTGAGGAGATATATATACACACACATACAGAGAGCATGAACAGGTGGGAGTTGTCTTACCAACTCTGAGAGGCCAATTAAGTAAGAGAAAAAAAACTTTTGAAGTGATAATCAAGATGGCTCAGTACAGACAGTTTGATAAGAAGCAAGTGTGAAAATACTTACAAGGGGAGAAAGATTCAATGTTTGTAATGGCTCAGCCATTCCCAGTCTTTATTGAATCCTGTGTTGATTGTGTCTAGTTTGCATATCAATTCCAGCTCAGCAGTCTCTCATTGGAGTCTGTTTTTGAAGTTTTTCTGTTTTAAGATAGCCACCCACAGGTCTGTCATAGAATGGCCAGACAGGTTAAAGTGTTCTCCCACTGGTTTTGAGTATTATGATTCCTGATGTCAGATTTGTGTCCATTAATTCTTTTGCGTAGAGACTGTCCGGTTTGGCCAATGTACATGGCAGAGGGGCATTGCTGGCACATGATGGCATATATCACATTGGTAGATGTGCAGGTGAACGAGCCCCTGATGGTATGGCTGATCTGATTAGGCCCTATGATGATGTCACTTGAATAGATATGTGGACAGAGTTGGCATCGGGCTTTGTTACAAGGATAGGTTCCTGGGTCAGTGTTTTTGTTCAGTGATGTGTGGTTGCTGGTGAGTATTTGCTTTAGGTTGGGGGGTTGTCTGTAAGCGAGGACAGGTCTGTCTCCCAAGATCTGTGAGAGTAAAGGATCATCTTTCAGGATAGGTTGTAGATCTCTGATGATGCGCTGGAGAGGTTTTAGTTGGGGGCTGAAGGTGACAGCTAGTGGTGTTCTGTTATTTTCTTTGTTGGCCCTGTCTTGTAGGAGGTGACTTCTGGGTACTCGTCTGGCTCTGTCAATCTGTTTTTTCACTTCAGCAGGTGGGTATTGTAGTTTTAAGAATGCTTGATAGAGATCTTGTAGGTGCTTGTCTCTATCTGAGGGATTGGAGCAAATGCGGTTATATCTTAGAGCTTGGCTGTAGACAATGGATCGTGTGGTGTGTCCTGGATGGAAGCTAGAGGCATGTAGGTAAGTGTAGCGGTCAGTAGGTTTCCGGTATAGGGTGGTATTTATGTGACCATCGCTTATTAGCACAGTAGTGTCCAGGAAATGGACCGCTTGTGTGCATTGATCTAGGCTGAGGTTGATGGTGGGATGGAAATTATTGAAATCATGGTGGAATTCCTCAAGGGCTTCTTTTCCATGGGTCCAGATGATGAAGATGTCATCAATGTAGCACAAGTAGAGTAGGGGCGTTAGGGGACGAGAGCTAAGGAAGCGTTGTTCTAAGTCAGCCATAAAAATGTTGGCATACTGTGGGGCCATGCGGGTACCCATAGCAGTGCCGCTGACTTGAAGGTATATATTGTCCCCAAATGTGAAATAGTTGTGGGTGAGGACAAAGTCACAGAGTTCAGCCACCAGGTTAGCTGTGACATTATCGGGGATACTGTTCCTGATAGCTTGTAGTCCATCTTTGTGTGGAATATTGGTGTAGAGGGCTTCTACGTCCATAGTGGCCAGGATGGTGTTTTCTGGAAGATCACCGATGGATTGTAGTTTCCTCAGGAAGTCAGTGGTGTCTCGAAGATAGCTAGGAGTGCTGGTAGCGTAGGGTCTGAGGAGAGAGTCCACATAACCAGACAAGCCTGATGTTAGGGTGCCAATGCCTGAGATGATGGGGCGTCCAGGATTTCCAGGTTTATGGATCTTGGGTAGCAAATAGAATGTCCCTGGTCGGGGTTCTAGGCATGTGTCTGTACAGATTTGTTCCTGTGCTTTGTCAGGGAGTTTTTTTAGCAGATGGTGTAGTTTCTTTAGGTAATCCTCAGTGGGATCAGAGGATAATGGCCTGTAGAATGTGGTGTTAGAGAGCTGTCTAGCAGCCTCTTGGTCATATTCCAATTTATTCATGATGACGACAACACCTCCTTTGTCAGCCTTTTTGATAATGATGTCAGGGTTGTTTCTGAGGCTGTAGATGGCGTTGTGTTCAGCATGGCTGAGATTATGGGGTAAGTGATGTTGCTTTTCCACAATTTCAGCCTTTGCACGTTGACGGAAGCAATCTATGTAGAAATCCAGTCTGTTGTTTCGACCGTCCGGAGGAGTCCACGCAGAATCCTTTTTTTTTGTAGTGCTGGTAGGGGGGATTCTGTGGGTTAGTATGCTGTTCAGAGGTATGTTGGAAATATTCTTTGAGTCGGAGACGTCGAAAGTAGGATTCTAGGTCACCGCAGAACTGTATCATGTTCGTGGGTCTGGAGGGACAAAAGGAGAGGCCCCGAGATAGGACAGACTCTTCTGCTGGGCTAAGAGTATAGCTGGAAAGATTAACAATATTGCTGGGTGGGTTAAGGGAACTACTGTTGTGGCTCCTTGTGGCATGTAGCAGTTTAGATAGTTTAGTGTCCTTTTTCCTTTGTAGAGAGACAAAGTTTGTCTTGTAAATGGCTTGTCTAGTTTTTGTAAAGTCTATCCATGAGGAAGTTTGTGTGGAAGGTTGGTTTCTTATGAGAGTATCCAGTTTTGAGAGCTCATTCTTAATCTTTCCCTGTTTGCTGTATAGGATGCTGATCAGGTGGTTTCGCAGTTTCTTTGAGAGTGTGTGACACAGTCTCTCAGCATAGTCTGTGTGATATGTAGATTGTAATGGATTTTTTACCTTTAGTCCTTTTGGTATGATGTCCATCTGCTTGCATTTGGAAAGGAAGATGATGTCTGTCTGTATCTGTACGAGTTTTTTTCATGAAGTTGATAGATTTCCACTCCATACGGCTAAATGCAGTGCCTTGCATAATGACAGGTTTCAGAGTAGCAGCCGTGTTAGTCTGTATCCGCAAAAAGAACAGGAGTACTTGTGGCACCTTAGAGACTAACAAATTTATTAGAGCATAAGCTTTCGTGGGCTACAACCCACTTCTTCGGATGCATATAGAGTGAAACATATATTGAGGAGATATATATACACACACATACAGAGAGCATGAACAGGTGGGAGTTGTCTTACCAACTCTGAGAGGCCAATTAAGTAAGAGAAAAAAAACTTTTGAAGTGATAATCAAGATGGCTCAGTACAGACAGTTTGATAAGAAGCAAGTGTGAAAATACTTACAAGGGGAGATAGATTCAATGTTTGTAATGGCTCAGCCATTCCCAGTCTTTATTTAATCCTGTGTTGATTGTGTCTAGTTTGCATATCAATTCCGGCTCAGCAGTCTCTCGTTGGAGTCTGTTTTTGAAGTTAAGGAGAACCAGTATTTCCAGGTTAGATGTCAGGAAGGCTCTAACCAAGCAATGAATCACCTGACCAGGGATCTGAAGCCACTCAGGAGGGTCACCTGACAGATGGTAGTGGAACTTTATAAAAGGACAAGGTCTGCTCTTAGCAGGGGTTCTCTCACTGACCAGACCAATAAGGCAAGACTGAGTAGGAGAAGAAAGAAGTGAGGAGGGACTTGGGACCCTGCAAGGACACACCAAAACCAAAGGGCTCTGGAGGAAGGGTTTCACATGCAGCTGCTCATAATTTTTCATAAAATTGTATATTTTTTGTATTTTGTCAGTGAGTAATGTGTTTAGAAATTCCTTTGCAAAGTCTCTGTTACTTGCTTTAACTGTCACAAGGTCCATGAAGGGGGAAATAGTATCCAGAGGGTCCACAACTTTGGTGGAACTCTGGGAAGCATGCAGTAGCTATTGGGGAGGCTTGGGAGAGCTGGCACTAGTTTCAGGGCCTAGGCAGTGTGTGTAAAGTCCCAAAACCAGAGTCATTGAATGGACTCTAACCAAACCCAGCAAACCTAAGAGCACATGGAATCTGGCAGTTGAATCTAAATGCAGCAACATGATGATCATCCAACAGGGGAAGCACAGCCAGGGCTGAAAGTGTGTTTTAAGAAGGGACATGGAAGCTTCAGTCAGGCATAGGTGCTACAATGGAGAAGTGGGAGAAGTACACTAACATGGGGGCAGTGACTCATGCAGCTTGGGCAAAGCAAAATAGGTAGAAGGGGAAGTGGAATGTAAGAAGAGGCAGGAATGAGGTTGGGTAGGTCCTGGGATATGGCTGCTAAGACCAACAGTCATCCTCCAATTTGGCAAGGGGGGGGCTCAAGACAGCAGGGAGCTACAGGCTGCAGTTAACATCAAGCTTTGGTTGCTGTGTCAGCGCTATGCAACGTTTAAGTAAAAATAAATTTTAAGTGTTAAACATAAGCTCTTTATGCCTTACAGAGAAGAACACCACAGTAAAAAGCCAGTGGAAGATTGTGAACGGTGATTGAATGTGGTCAGAGCAGCCAATTCCTCTTGCAAAGTGAAATTATGAAGGTTTCACTTGCTCACTTTGCTGTGACTGAGGTAACATGCCTACCACATGGAAACGTTTCAGAATACGGTGTTATGACTCTACCCTTCTCCATTACCACAGCGTGCAAAGCAGCATTGTTTCATTTCTCTTTTGATTGCTGCAGTGCTCATGAGCTTGCCATCCCCCACAACATTTGAGCCTTTTGTTCTAAGCTGTAAAACCAGAGTGACCGAGCTGGGACTGATAAGCAGTCATCTTCCCAGTGGCTGCTTTAGATAGCATACTCCTGCCCCGACTGAAGTCAATGGGAGCTTTGCCAAGGACTTCCATCAGAGCAGGATCGTACCTCAAAGGAGTCCCTGTGCAAGAAGGGCCCCACGTGCTTGTGCTTTTTGTTAGCTAACATTGTCTCTCTTTTTAAAAAAAAAACCTCAAGGGTCATTTACTGTGGAAAAAATTCAAACGTTGGAAATTACTGCTCACTTCTACAAATGGGATTCTTCTCACAAATTTGCCCTTCTCTTGTTTAAATCAAAAACTTTTGTAGCACCAGTTCTGTCTTCAGTGTTTACTATTTTATATTCTAATAAAGAGTTAATGTCGCAGGTGACACTCTGGTGAGGAGAGAAAAACTTCTTCCCCGCATACAGTGAGTACTGAATAGCTCAACGATTCTCAAAAATTGTCCCTACTAGAATCCCCTGTGGAACATAAATGGATGAAACCAATACACCAGGATTAGAAATGACATGCATTTCCATGGAAATTACTCTAAAAACCTATTGCAGAAAATAGAGATTGAAATCCTTTTGTAGAATTTTAAACCGATGGAATTTAACAGAGACCTATACACCTGTCACAGAATTCCACATGGTGTTTTGACGTTCTATAGCATGAATGTAATTGCCTATTAAATTCTATAAGATTCTTCCCATAAGTCTTTCTAATTATCTCTCTTTTTCTCCCATATTGTGGTTTGATAATGTGAAATACTGCACTAATAACGATTAAATAGCTTGAGAATGATATGATGCATGTAAACAGCAACACCTGAGGGCAGGATTTGTATCAGAAAGCAAGAACAATGTATATCCTGTTACATACACAGGGCCAAATGCTGCAGATCTCACTCAAGCAGTCCCTAAACCATCTTTAAAGGGCATTTTACTTTTTCATTCATAGATTTGTTGTGGAAAATTGACCACATGGTTGATTTTGGATCAGACAGCCTGAGGCTCCGTTATTGATCAATCAAACAGGAGCCTCAGGCTATCTGATCCAAAATCAACCGTGTGGTCAATTTTCCACAACAGATTCATAGGATTTAAGGCTAGAAGGGACTGCTACAGCTAAAACAGTCTTGATTTGAAAACATTAAGAAATGAAGAATCCACAACTTCCCTTGGTAGTTTGTCCTAATGGTTAATTACCCTCACTGTTCACGTTAGAAATTAGGTGTACACTTTTAATTTGTCTGCCTTCAGTTTTCAACATTTGATTCTTGTTATACCTTTCTCCACTAGATTAAAGTACCTGGTACTTGGTATTTTTTCTTCATGAAGGTACTTATACATTGTAATCAACTAACCTTCCAATCTTCTTTTCAATAAAATAAACAAATTGAGCTCCTTAAGCCTCTCACTGTAAGGCATGTCCTCCAGTCATTTTTTGTAGCTCTTCATGAATGCTCCCAATTTTTCAACAGCCTTTTTGAAAATGTTGACACCAGAAAAAAGTGCAGCATTCTAGTACTGGTATCTCACCAATCCCGTACACAGAGGTTAAAATCTGCTTCTTACTCCTACTCCTTTGTTTATACATTCAGGAATCACTTTGGCCCTTTTTGACACAGCATCAAGTTCAACTGGAAGTTCAGTTGCTTGTCCCCAAAAATCCTTTGATATTGTATAGTACTGTTTTTTTTAAATTAAAATCTCGTGTGATACTAAATCAAACATCTCATAAAAATTAAGTATGTTACATGTATGCAGTTACCTTCATCAGCCACACATCTAATCTCATCAAAGAATGAAATCAGGTGTTTCTGACAAGAGCTATTTTCCATAAAACCATGCTGACTGGCATCAATTATATCCCTATCCTTATCAGCTGAATTCCATGTCAGCTTTTCCATTATTTTGCCTGGTACTGATGTCAGGCTAACCAGCCAGTAACTACCTGCGTGAATACACATACCTTTTTTGAATATTGGCACAACATTAACAGGCCATGGAGCTCCTCAACACTTTTAGGAATCTTTTTGTTAGCTAACATTGTCCTACTTAAAAAAAACTTCACTTTAAAAAAAAACGTCAAGGGCATTTCCTATGGAACGGTCAGACCTACTGATTTAAAAATATTTATCCCTAGTAGATATTGTCTAACATCCTCCTCAGGTGCTAGTGGGACTGGAAAGTACTTCATCATTTTCATGGAATATGAGTACAGCATCCTGCTTCTTTCCAAATACAAAACAGAAGTATTTATCAAACACTTCTAACTTTTCTGCATTATTATTAAGAATTTTACCATCTCCCTAGTAATGGGCCTAATGCTTGAATAAGATCTGTAAGCTTTAGTCCATGCGTTGACTGGAAAATTAATTGCTATCAAATAGATCAGTGTTACATTTCTATGTTCCTTTTTCTTCATCTCTATAGCAATTGTGTATAGTATGAATCTGATCGACAATCATTGAAGTTAATGAGAATCTTTCCATAGTCTTCACTGGGCTTTGGATCTGACACCCCGTTGAATTACGGATTACCCTGAGGCACTTTTTCAGCTGCTCCTACCTTCACCACTCTTCTAAAGTCATTAATTAAGGAGGACAAATCACGCCAATAAATAGGCATCTGATCCATATTTTTGCAGGTAATTCCAAGTAGGGAGCTGTTACCTCCAAGAACTGAATCACTTCCATTTGCCATCCTATCAAGCTTTTACTATAAGCATTAATGTTGTCTTGGTGGTATGCAAGACCTTGTGTATTCCGTATCAATTTTGATCTTGAACCACTGGAACTGGAATGCTCAAAGCATGACAAACAAGAGTCTCTCATACTGATGCTAATGAAGTTGCTAATGCAAATTCCGAGGCAATAACAAAATGGGATTTCAAATTGTGTAGCAGAATTCCAGACAGTATACTTTGTACTATGGTCATCTTTCAGTGCAGAGTTGTAGATAAGACTTTTCCTATAGACACTGTTGCAAACTGTCAGATTACTGTGAACTCTAGACATTGATATTGACCTTTTTATCAAGGTGTTATTGAGTATAACACAGTGCTAAGGTGATGTGACAAAATTCTGGAAACAAAGCTGATTGTGTTTGAGCATTTTGGCTAGAAAAGGCAGATAGTGATGCTGGAAAAGTCATGGCAGCAAAAATATTGTTCAAATGAAGAGAACATTTAAAACTATGATTGTGGTAGGAAAGGTCTGAAATAAAAATACAAGCCTAGTCCAGTAGTGATTGAAAGTTGCTCCCAGTGAGGATTGCTGTGGAGGCTCTATGAAGTAAATCATTGGTCTGAGCCCAGCCCCTAGTTGGCAGGGCTCTGCTTTGCAATGGACACCCTAGTTGGTAAATGGCAGGAGGGGCCAAGAATTGAATGGACAAGGAGACTGAGCTACTATCGCTCCCTTAGATTGGTCCCTGTGAGTCAAGATTAAAGGCACACCAACAGACCTAGCAGTTTGCCCTGACCCTGCCCATGCTGTCCCTGTCCTGTGATTAGAGAACTTACTACCAAGATCTCCAGACTTGTTGATCAAACATCTTATGACCAGTAATCTTGAACCAGATCCTTTGTCCTGGGTCAGCCCCCCTTGCACCACTGCAGCAGCAAAATGTGGACTGAAAATGGTAGTCTTGGAGGATTCAGCAGGTGTAAGGCTGGCATAGCCAGCTGCCCCACATCAGTCTAGGTGGCGTTTGGGGGTAAGCTTGGTTTGTGGAGCAGCTCGTTGGGAGCTTCTATCCACCAGTGCAAGTCAAAGCAGCCTTGAGCCTGTTCTAAATGGTATCATGGGCTGGTTCAGTCTTTGTCAGCCCCCAGAATCTTGGGTCAGACAGGTGACATCTGTGCTGGTCCATTTCTCCAAGTGTGCCAAGCGCTGCTCTGGCTCCTTGGGGAATCTGCCCCTTAGTTCTTGTCCTCATCATCTGAAAACATGGGTATAACATTACATTGAGTTTATTATTTCCATTACCATAACCCCTAGAGGCCCTTGTCATTGACCAGGATCCCATTGTGCTAGGTTCTGTGTTGTCTGGCTGGGAAAATACTCTACCTGATTCAGAACAGGGATTTGGACTTGGGGTGCCTACATCCTAAGTGAGTGTGCAAACCACTGAGCTATTTGTGTTTAATAGGGGCACCTCCATCATTATCAGTTCCTCCTCAATTGTCTTCCATGCAGAGTTGGCATAATCTGAGCACACCTACTGGATCAAGCCCTGCAGGCAGGCAGGAGACGGGGGAGGGGGATACCTACTTTGTGAATCCTCCTGACTCTCTATATATAAGTGAGAAGAGAATCAGGCACTATAAAAACAGATTTCAGAGTGGTAGCCATGTTCGTCTGTATCAGCAGAAAGAACAAGAAGTGCTTGTGGCACCTTAGAGACTAACACATTTATTTGAGCTTAAGCTTTCGTGGGCTAAAACCCACTTCATCAGAGCATCCAATGAAGTGGGTTTTAGCCCACGAAAGCTTATGCTCAAATAAATGTGTTAGTCTCTAAGGTGCCACAAGTACTCCTGTAGGGATATTAAAGAAGGTACTAACAGTGATTCCCTCATGTGACAGTGACCCCCCTCATAATTTGTCCCCCACACTTTAAAATCCAACAGTTTCACCAAGTACAAAAATCTCTTGGGTCTTCTGTTAAAACTTGTAAGCTACTGTCTGTAGAAACCATTGATTGTATCTATCCTGTGAAAGATACTTTCTTACTATGTAAAACTTACAAACAAGTTAATTGACTTTGTTCTTGAAGTAATTGATACAATGTAAACAAACACTATAAGCCGTTAACTGACTTTCACTTCATTGTAACAGCAACGGTTCCTAGGAACAGACCCCTACCCTCTGTGATTAAAGGGCCGGGAGTCTCAAATGAATTAGCACACACGCCGAAAGTGGTGGAGACAGTAAATTAAAATATGGCTAAGATACGGAATGTATGTCGATGAATGCTTGATGTACATGAATGGTTAGGGAGGTGCCAGCCTAGAAAGGGAGTATCCATCGGCCAAAGAATGTGTCAAGTGGATGACCAGGCAACCCCCGGAGGGAAAACTGGATCCACCCCATCACCTGGAAGGATGAGAAACACAAACTTTGGACAGTTTGGAGCCATCAGGAATGTGCCATCTGCTGATTGAGTCAGCAACAGCAGAATGAAACAGCTCCCATAGACTAACATAGGAATTAATTCCTATAAGAATGGACTCTCAAGACTGAGGATTTTGAGTCTCTTGTTCTGCTGCCAGCCTCCAGGAGCATCAGGTGCACCTGACACAGACTTGGCTCCATCCTCATGACCAAGATACCTGGCCAGTAACTTGGCATGAGCAACTTCTAGGCTGGTAACTATAACACCTATACAGAACTTGAATGAATGATTGTGTGAATGAATATATATATGTGTGTGTGTGTGTATAAGGAATAAGTAGTGATAGGAATAAGTATTCAAACAATGTTGTTTACTTTTATCTTTTGCTTTATCATTATATTTACAATAAATGTGGCATCTTTGCCTTACCCCTCTTAATAAGATCCTGCTGGTTTTTATTCTATTAGTATAACACTCCTCATTCTTTTTATAAAAACAGAGCATCCCCAGCCCGCAAAAGTTGCACCACTTAGGGAAATACCATGGCCCAATGACACTTTCCCACCTTTGAATATTAAAGGGACAGTTCATGCAGCAGAGTTAATTATTAACCCAGAAAGAGAAGATTCAGCAGCAGATAATAGTTTGACAATAGTTCCTTTAACAGGTTTCCTTTTCAGAGCTTCCTTTGTACACTTGTTTTTCCTGAAGCAGCTCAAGACTATGATTTACTTTTTGAGCAGCAGAGTGACCTTGAGTAAGAATATGCAGATTCAATTTAATAATCTGCTACCAAAATACTTCCTGTGTGTATCTGAAATTGGGTTCATATGGCCAATGAAGATTTTATCAAATCACTTCTTTCACTTTTGTGGGGGAGCGTACTGATGATCAACTCAGTGGGCATTTGGCAAGACTGCTGTTCATTTTAGATAGCTCCTGCCATTTCCGCTCCTGAGAGATCTGTTTTTTTGTATCCCAAAGAAGTAATTATTTAAAGTCAAAGACTTCTGGTTACCTGGCAACCTATAAATGAACTGTTTTGGAAAAGGATGAACCTATTGAATGTCTTCCACAGTGTTCTCTTTCCATTGTAAAAGAGATTATTTGTTGAATGATCTGTTGAATATAAATGGCTTTTCCCCTCTGGAATTTTTCTGTAGTCAGAAAAGTTAGTAAATTCCATATATAATTAAAATGGATACAAACATTCTCTCAATCCTGCCAACTCTCACTAATTGCTAGGGAACTTCGCTTCTCTTTAACAGGACTAACAATATTTTCTTTCTTCCTTCAGTGAACTCAGGGCTTATTAAAAGTAGTAGAAGAGCTAACCTGACAATTCTGGGAAAATGAAGACGGAATAGGCAGCGGCAGTGCAAGCTTCTCTACTTCATACCTCACCTACATGATTCAAGCCTGCTCTGGAGTGATCATAGAGGTTGGCATTGCAGGACTGGGTCCCAAAATCATGGTCCCTGATGGTCTCACACCAGAGACCTGTCAGAACTTTGGTGTCAGCCTCAGGCCAGTGTGCTGAGATATCTTTTCCTGGTCTCCCTTCTCAAACAGAATCAGACAGAGCTCTGTGGCAGAGTTGGAGAATGTTGTCGCTGGTCTCGGAAGCTGAGTGTAAACCTTAGGGTCAAACGCCAAACTGGCCTATATGAATTGCTAGAGGACTTCCAGTCCAGCAAGCAGGGAACTGGTAGATGACAAGATGAGACAGCCTAGGGGGAATTGTGGATGGCATTGGAAACCTAGCAGCACTCAAACGTTACTAGTCTTTGTCCACCCTACAGCATGGTCATGTTAGCAGCTGATGATTTATGTTCCCACAGGCCTTAGCCTATAGCCCTGGTTGTGCCAGCCAACTTGTGTTACTACTACACTTGCACTTGAGTGAGGGGTGTGTGTGCAGACAGGGTGAACAGGATCAACTGAGCTATACCATGAGTTATCTGTGCAGTGAAGACCAGCCATAGCAGTTCAATGACCATAGTAGTTCAGGCCTCCTATCTGACTTTTCCTGCAGTAGTACAGAGGGCGCTAATTGTGGTGATGTTATGTACTCAGCCCATAACAATGGGCTTTAGACCACCAAATAATTTTCTCAAGATCACTAAACAGCCACTGGATTTTGACAGCTGTACCACAGGAACAGGTCCGTCCCTACCCATACGTAAAGTACGCAGCTGCGTGCTGCTCCAGCCCCTGCTCCACCTCTTCCCCATGGCTCCCACTCCTGCTCTGCCCCAGCTGCTCCCCCACTCCATCCCTTCCCCAAAGCCCCCGCCCCTGCTCCACCCCCACTCCACCCCAGCCCTTCCCTTGAGGACTGCAGCAGGGGTCGGGCGCCCTGCACTCACTGGGTGGCAATAAGTGGAGGAGCAACCCGGCCCCAGCCCCCTCCATGCCGTCGGCTCCCAGCCGCACCTCTGGTGAGTGCTGGGGGATGGTTTCCCCCTGCCCCCTGAGCCGGGGAGCAGAACAGAGTGGGCTGGGGCCAGGTCACTCCACTTCCCGCCGTCCCGTGAGTGTGGGGTCGGGCCTGCCCTGCACTCACTGGGCGGCAGGAAGTGGAGCGACCCGGCCCCAACCCACTCTGCTCCACCGGCTCATGCTGGGGGGCGGCTGCCCCCCAAGCCTGCTCCTGCACCCCTGTGGAGGCCTGGGGCCAGCCCCCCACCCTGCAGAGGCCAGGGAGGCTGCATAGGGCACCAAAATGGCTAGGGACAGCCCTGCACAGGAAGTAAGGCTTTAGGTAGGACTTTGTGTTTGAGTGGTTACTTCCCATTGCTCGAGCCCAGGTCAAGCTGGGACCCAGGGTTCAAGCCCTATTGCTTTGTAGTGTAGACGCAGCCCCACCCAGACTTGGGTCCTGGGATTTCACCAAAACTATCCCATGATCCCATGGCTTAACTTCTTTTGTCCTCTCTATCCCATGAATCACTAATCAACTCCAGGAAAATGGAAGTAACTTCCCTTGTAGCCCAGCAACGCGGCGAATGAGAGTTTAACCCTTCCACTGTTTTCTGACCAGCTAGCTGCAAACATGCCTTTGGAGAACCTTCAGCATTTCTAGTGGAGACGTACCAGAAGAAGTCCTTTACAAAGGCCAGCAAAACTGTGGATTTTAGCCCACAAAAGCTTATGCTCAAATAAATGTGTTAGTCTCGAAGGTGCCACAAGTACTCTTTGTTCTTTTTATAAAAACAGAGCATCCCCCAGCCCGCAAAAGTTGCACCACTTAGGGAAATACCATGGCCCAATGACACTTTCCCACCTTTGAATATTAAAGGGACAGTTCATGCAGCAGAGTTAATTATTAACCCAGAAAGAGAAGATTCAGCAGCAGATAATAGTTTGACAATAGTTCCTTTAACAGGTTTCCTTTTCAGAGCTTCCTTTGTACACTTGTTTTTCCTGAAGCAGCTCAAGACTATGATTTACTTTTTGAGCAGCAGAGTGACCTTGAGTAAGAATATGCAGATTCAATTTAATAATCTGCTACCAAAATACTTCCTGTGTGTATCTGAAATTGGGTTCATCTGTCCAATGAAGATTTTATCAAATCAAAGAATCAGGAATGACCATGCATTCCAGCAAATAATGAAGAAGATGGTAGCCCTGGAACTTTACCAGACTGGTGACCAGTGTAGGGAATGGCTTAAGCAGCTTAAGACTGAGTACAGGAAAACCGGGGACCAGAACCTCACCTCAGGCAACTCACCAGCATCATGCCCATTTTATGAGGAGTTTGACCGAGTGCTGGGTACTGCACTGAGCATGGAGCCAACGATGGTGCATGATGATCTGGTCAGCTGAAATGGCACCTGCTGGCCCCAGAGTCCAGCGTGAGATCTGACAGAAGCCACTGACAGAAGCCACTGGTTCCAGAGGCGGCTTTGGAGCAGCACATCGTGGGGCGTACTTGGAAGAGTTTTTTGGATACCCCCCTGGAACAGCCCACCACGGAATTGGCAGCAGAAATGGAAGGCACACAAGTCCCCAGAGATTGGTGAGTTTCTGGATCCATTTTAATGTTCATTAATATAGGAATGGGAGTGATTTCCATTCTATGAACCAATGCAAAAGTTATTAGAAGCCCTGGCTAGCAGTATGCATCCACTAATGGCGGATTGTATGCCAGCTCCTTGATGTCCTGCTCCTCCCCGCCCCATGCACGTGGAATGAAGTTCAAAATGGCAACTGAGAAATGCAGACAGTAAAAAAGCTCTTTGGAAAGCAACTATTTATGGGAAAGGTGCCGATTTTTTTAGGGCATTCCTGTTTCTTAAAAACAACCACCTTACATAGCCACCGCTGTAAGTATGCTGCCATGTAACCACTCAGCGGTGTAACGAGCCACCTGGAAACAGTGAACTGGGGAGTGAGCAAGCAGGAGGAAATACGCTCCATTTACACATGTAGTCCATTTCAGTCACTCGTAGTTAAGGCTACGTTTTAGTCATGGGTATTTTTAGTAAAAAAAAAAAAAAAAAAAAAAGTCATGGACAAGTCACGGGCAGTAAACAAAAATTCACAGCCTGTAACCTGTCCATGACTTTTACTATATACCCCTAACTAAAACTTGGGCAGGGGGCAGCGGGTGCTCTGTGGGGGAGGGTGCTCCAGGGGCACCGCAGGTGCTGGCAGGGTGACTCGGGACCCCGCTGGTGCTGAGGGGCAGGCGGGTGGCACACGGCCTGGGACCCCCGTTGGTGTTGGGGTGGGGAAGGTTCGCAGGCTCCCTACCCAGCTCCGCGTGTCCCTGCAGCTCCTAGGAGGAGGGGTGGCCAGGAGGGCCACAAGTGCCAGCTCTGCAGCTCCCATTGGCTGGGAACTACAGCCAATGGGAGCTACAATGGTGGGGCCTGTGGACACGGGCAGTGCATGGAATCCCTGGGCCCTCCACCTAGGACTGCAGGGACATGCCGGTGGGAGCCGGGAAGTCCCCCACCCCAAGGTAAGCGCCACCCTGCACCCCAATCCCCTGCCCTAGTTCTGAGCCCCCTCCCACACACCCAAACTGCTGCTGCTAGCCGCTGCAGAAGTCATGGAATCCGTGACTTACATGACAGACACACAGGCTTACTCGTAGTCCATAGGTGACAAAATCATTTGTCCCAAATATGACAGGGATTTGAAATTTTGTCCCGCAGTGTGCCTGGGACCATATAAGGAGGATAGCAATGGTGTTCTGGGTGTTTGCAGACAGTCATAACAGGCTAAACTGTAGGGATGCTAGAGCAGCATTCTGTTACTTCCCTTATGAATTCTAACCCAACCATGGGTGCTGATAGTTTCAAATTTTCCTCATAGCAGGAACTCCAGATAGGAGTCAGATTTCAGGGATGGGCATATTTTCCAAGGCCACCACGGTAGCTGACCAGCTCACTCCACTCACAGATGTGCTGTTCAGTCACTATATGTTTGAATACTTCAGTTGCATACACTGCAGGTTTCCCATGAGCAGCTTGGAATAACATTTCCCCTTGCCAATCAGTCACCCCATGAACCAGGGCCGGCTCCAGGGTTTTGGCCGCCACAAGCAGCCAAAAAAAAAAAAAAAAAAGCTGCAATCGCGATCTGCGGCGGCAATTCGGCGGGAGGTCCTTCGCTCTGAGCGGGAGTGAGGGACCGTCTGCCGAATTGCCGCTGAATAGCTGGACGTGCCGCCCCCCTCTGGAGCGGCCGCCCCACGCACCTGCTTGCCAGGCTGGTGCCTGGAACCGGCCCTGCCAAGAACAATTATGTCCACGATGTGGAAGGCCTGAAATGACAGAGAAAGCTTTTTGTAGCACAGCTACCTATTGCTCCTCCACACCCAACTTCTGCAAATTTTAGGAGTGAGGGAGGAAAAGCAGCTGTGATTTTTTTTTTTAAACTTACCATTGTCTCTGCACTTCTTTTACTGCAGTTAATCCTGCTGCGTCCAGCAAGCTTCTGGGGTCTGAAACATTCTTTTCAAAATAAGTTCAGTTTGGAAAAGTAAAATTCGATGTCCTTGAAATTCTACAAAGATTTTTTCTGTACTCTTGCACTAAGCTATTTGAGAGACTAACCCTCTGTCTTGTCCTGTTCCAGGCCCCTTATCCTCTAAAGGTTGCAGTACCTTTCACAGCTCACCCACACTGTAGTAGAATCCTGGGCCAACGGACCATTCCAAGAGGAAGCGTTTCCATAATGAACTTATGGTTGAAGTTCTGGACAGAGCCAACCAGCAGGTCCAGTACCAAAGACAGATGGATTTATGGCTAGAGGAAAGAAAGAGGAAAGGCTCCAACTGGCTGCACAGCATGAGGACAGGGTTTCAGCGTTGGAGCAGGCACTTGCTTCGCAGTTCCTGGAACAAGAACAGCAGCTAAGGGAGGAGCACAGAGCTCAGCAGAAAGAACTGTTTGAGCACCTGCTATCTCTAATGGCCACAAGAGTACTGGCTCCTGCTGAACCCGCATCACGGCCTGACTCTATGGCTGGGTGGCCCATGAGCGGCTGGGTAAGGCAATTTTGCCCCCATGCAGTCTTCCATATTGTCTGCTTCCCACATGGATGTCTCCGTCCCTGTGCCCCAGTGCCAAGAGCTCAGCAAACGTGGAAAAAAGGGAAAGGAGAATGGGAAGGCAGGGGACATGCCACAGTAGGGGATGTCTGTCTTGTACATGCTTTCCCTGTTTGCACGTCTTCGTGCACTTTTTTTTTTTTTTTTTTTTTTTTTAAGGTTCTCTTGTGGTAATGGCTGCTGGCTTGTCTGGCAATGGGTTAATGTTGTAGTTTTCTAATAAATGTCAGCAATCAACTTTCTGGATAAAAGAGATTATTTATAATCACTGATTCCCATCATACAATGTGTATTTCAAATAGTAAAGGTAAACACATGATCAGGGACAATGGGGAATTTGTATGCAAACACTATTCCTCATTACAGTTAGCTACATCAATCACTTCCTTACATCAATCCATATTGTGAATCAACTCCTCTCCCCCCATTTGTTAAGCGGCCAGGTCATTCATACTCCTGCATCTAGGATGACCAGATGTCCCAATTTTATAGGGACAGTCCTGATTTTTGGGTCCTATTTCTTATATAGGCTCCTATTACCCCCCACCCCCTGTCCCGATTTTTCACATTTGCTCTCTGGTCACCCTACCTGCATCCCTCCCCCAAATTCCCCACAAGTAATCAGCTCCCCCCACCCACCCACAAGCATATTCAGAAAGGTATTATTCCTCCCTCTTCCATTGGGCCATGCAAGTCCATAGTGTGGGAGCACAAAGCATCCCTGACGCGTGTTGCCCAGATGTATCCAGCTCCAGCAGTGGTAGGCAGACTCTCTGGCTGAGTGTACCAATTCAGTGGCCACTCGCTGTCATAGGTCCATTCAGGGGGAAATGGTGCACCTCTGGCTTCACAAAGGTTGTGAAGAGCACAGCAAGCCACAATAGTGCAGACAGCCTTGATAACATAAGAACGGCCATACTGGGTCAGACCAAAGGTTCATCTAGCCCAGTATCCTGTCTTCCGACAGTGGCCAATGCCAGGTGCCCCAGAGGGAATGAACAGAACAGAGAATCATCAAGTGATCCATCCCCTTGTCATTTCCATTCCCAGCTTCTGGCAAACAGAGGCTAGGGACACCATCCCTGCCCATCCTGGCTAAAAGCCATTGATAACACTGCAATCCAAATTGATCTGTAGCCTTTCCAACAGGATTTCAATCTGCCAAAAGCACATTCAACCACCATTCTACACCTGCTGAGAGTGTAATTAAACTGACTTTTGCTAGGGCTTCTGAAATCAGAATATGGTTTCATAAACCAATATAAAAGGGGATACCTGAGCCCCTCAGAACAACAGTGGGGATGGTAACTCCATTTATAACAATGGCATTTGGTGGGAATAGTGTCCAAGCCTGTCCATGAATGTAGACTTCTGATTGGTGAAAAACCCTGACATGAACTTTTCCAGGGCAGCCCACGTTGACATTCATAGATCGGTCTCTGCAGTTCACGAGGGCCTGCATAACAATGGGGTACTACCCTTTGCAGTACCTATGTGCTCCTTGAGGAGGGCAAACTATGGACACGAGTTCCATCAATGACCCCGGCACAGTTTGGGAACTCCATTCTCTCAAAGCCAGCATTTACTTCAGGAATATCTTTTATGTCTGCCGCCTTAGGGTAAACCACATGCCTGATTGCCTCAGAAAACTCCGCCTCCAATTTAGCCACAGTCAATTTTCCAACACCAAACTGGTTGGCAGTGGACCTGTAGCAGTCAAGGGTAGCCAGCTTCCAGATGACTATAGCAACTGCTTCTGTACCAGGATGGCCACCTTCATGCATACATCTTTGCACTGGAGTTTGGGGGCAAGCTGCTCACAAAGCTCCAGAAATGTAGCTTTCTTCATGCAAAAGTTTTGGACCCACTGCTGGCCATCCCAGGCCTGCATGATCCCACCAGTCTGTGCTTTTGGCCCTGCTCCTGAAGTGCTACTCTATGTAGGGGGCATCACCAGCTATACCGAGTGTAATGAGCAGCCAGTTCAGGTTGGCCATGTCTGTCTTCTACTCCTGGTCCTGTGAGTAGCTCTGTCAGGTGCCTTCGGTGGGTCAGAAAACACCACTAAAATATCCACCAGCATCTCACAGCAGCTCTGCCCATTTCCTGATACAGGAGTGAAAGCACAAGCAAGACAAGTTCTTCAAAAATCACCTCCTCTATGTTGCTGGGTCTGGTTGCTGGGAGCACACAGACCAAAATGAGTGCTTGGCAGGCTGTATTGGTGGGCTGTTCAAACTGCCTGTAACATGTAGGGTGGACAGTCAAGATTTTCCACACTGCACCACAGTCAAAGGGTAAGAGAGCGACCACATTTGGGGAGGGTACTAGGAAGTCTGAGATCGAGTTGGTTGGTCTGTGCGCTGCAGTGTGGACACTGGAGCCCCGGGTTCAAGCCTGGGCTAGAAAATTCTCAGCCTAGGGATTACAATCAGTGTAGAAGCTCAAGCCCTGGGTCCTCTATCCCAGGGTCTGCTGACTTGAGTCCCACTAACCCTGGGCTTACCCTGCAGTGTAGACATACTTCTCAAGGTGAACGATGCCGCGTCCTCTTAAGAATCTACTTGGCCAGAGACTCTCAGTTTTATGAAAAATGTCACACCAGAGCATTTCTGCATTACCTCTATTCAAATCAACTCAGCTCCTTACCACTATCTTAAAAGAAACACTAAAAGGGAGAAAAATAAATGGTTAAGAAGAGGTGTCTGGAATGGATATTAGCCAGTATTAATTTGCTACCCACATAGTACCAAATTATAACTTGACTGGTTGCGACATAGCCTTTTCACTGTTGCTGCTACAATGTGAATGAGAAAAAATTAAAGCCAGGAACTAGAGAAGTTAAAAATCTCAAGAAAGGAAAAAGCACATGCTTCCTTAATTATGCTTGGAGCCTGTTCTTTCTAATAGGCGTCCCTTGCCAAGCTAAGGGTATGTCTACACTACAGGATTAATTCGAATTTATATAATTCGAATTTAGGAAACCGATTTTATAAATTCGAATGTATTCGGCCACACTAGGCACCATTAATTCGGTGGTGTGCGTCCAAGCTACCATAGTAGCATCGATTTCCAGAGCGTTGCATTGTGGGTAGCTTTTACATAGCTATCCCATAGTTCCCGCAGTCTCCACCCCCCTTGGAATTCTGGGTTGAGACCCCAGTGCATGATGGGGCAAAAAACATTGTCGCAGGTAGTTCTGGGTACAGCCTCCCCCTCCCTCCCTGAAAGCAACGGCAGACAACCATTTCGCGCCTTTTTTCCTGAGTGAACTCTGCAGACTCCATTCTGCATCAAGCATGGATCCCGTTGTGCTCCAGAACGCAGTCTTGAACATTATAAACACCTCGCGCTTTCTCGTGGAGTTTATGCTTACACAGGACCAGAAAAAAGAGGCGAGGAGGAGGAGGAGGCGGCGATTGCAGCGCAGCGACCAGCGTGATGAGGACATGGACACGGACACAGAATTCTCTGAGACCGCGGGCCCCGGTGCTTTGGAGATTATGATGTTAATGGGCCAGGTTATAGGCTTTGAACGCCGATTCTGGGCCCGGGAAACAAGCACAGACTGGTGGGACCGCATAGTGTTGCAGGTGTGGGACGATTCCCAGTGGCTGAGAAACTTTCGCATGCGTAAGGGCACTTTCATGGAACTTTGTGACTTGCTTTCCCCTGCCCTGAAGCGCCAGAATACCAAGATGAGAGCAGCCCTCACAGTTGAGAAGCGAGTGGCGATAGCCCTGTGGAAGCTTGCAACGCCAGACAGCTACCGGTCAGTCGGGAATCAATTTGGAGTGGGCAAATCTACTGTGGGGGCTGCTGTGATGCAAGTAGCCAAAGCAATCACGGAGGTGCTGCTACGAAAGGTAGTGACTCTGGGAAATGTGCAGGTCATAGTGGATGGCTTTGCTGCAATGGGATTCCCTAACTGTGGTGGGGCAATAGATGGAACCCATATTCCTATCTTGGCACCGGAGCACCAGGGTACCCAGTACATAAACCGCAAGGGGTACTTCTCAATGGTGCTGCAAGCACTTGTGGATCACAAGGGACGTTTCACCAACATCCATGTGGGCTGGCCGGGAAGGGTTCATGACGCTCGCGTCTTCAGGAACACCAATCTGTTTAAACGGCTGCAGCAAGGGACTTACTTTCCGGACCAGAAAATAACCGTGGGGGATGTTGAAATGCCAATTGTTATTCTTGGGGACCCAGCCTACCCCTTAATGCCATGGCTCATGAAGCCATACACAGGCAGCCTGGACAGGAGTCAGGAGTTGTTCAACTACAGGCTGAGCAAGTGCAGAATGGTGGTAGAATGTGCATTTGGCCGTTTAAAAGGTCGCTGGCGATCCTTATTGACTCGCTCAGACCTCAGCCAAACCAATATCCCCATTGTTATTACTGCTTGCTGTGTGCTTCACAATCTCTGTGAGAGCAAGGGGGAGACCTTTATGGCAGGGTGGGAGGCTGAGGCAAATCGCCTGGCTGCTGATTACTCGCAGCCAGACACCAGGGCGATTAGAAGAGCACACGATGAAGCGCTGCGCATTAGGGAAGCTTTGAAAACCAGTTTCATGACTGGCCAGGCTACAGTGTGAAATTTATGTTTGTTTATCCTTCCTGAAAACCCGCCCCCTTTATTGACTCATTCTCTGTAAGGAACCCACCCTCCCCCTTCCCCCAGCTTGCTTTCAAAGGAAATAAAGTCACCATTGTTTAAAAATCATTTATTCTTTATGAATTGATTATAAAAAGAGGGAGAGAACCTGAGTGGGGTTTGGGAGGAGGATCAGCGGGAAGGAAAAGCCCAGTAAAAAAAGGTTAAGAAAATGGCAGCCTTTTGCTTGGGCTGTCCACTGGGGTGGAATGGGAGGGTGTACGGAGCCTCCCCCCCCGTGTTCTTACACATCTGGGTGGGGAGGCTATGGAAAATGGTGAGGAGGTAGGGGGGTTATACAGGGGCTGTAGCGGCACAGAACCTGAGTGGGGTTTGGGAGGAGGATCAGCGGGAAGGAAAAGCCCAGTAAAAAAAGGTTAAAAAAATGGCAGCCTTTTGCTTGGGCTGTCCACTGGGGTGGAATGGGAGGGTGTATGGAGCCTCCCCCCCCGTGTTCTTACACGTCTGGGTGTGGAGGCTATGGAACATGGTGAGGAGGTAGGGGGGTTATACAGGGGCTGTAGCGGCACTCGGTTCTCCAGCAGCCGTTCCTGAAGCTCCACCAGACGCCGGAGCATGTCTGTTTGCTCACGCAGCAGCCCCAGCGTTGCTTCCCGACTCCTCTGATCTTCCTGCCGCCACCTCTCATCTCGAGCGTCTCTCCTCTCCTCACGTTGGTCCCTTCTGTCCTCACGTTGGTCCCTCATGTCCTCACGTTGGTCCCTCATGTCCTCACGTTGGTCCCTCCTGTCCTCACGGTCACTGGCTTCTTTCCTATACTTGCAAACCGTCTCCTTCCACTCATTCAGATGAGCTCTTTCATTCCTGGTGGATTGCATGATTTCGGAAAACATCTCTTCTCTCGTTTTTTTTTTACGACGCCTTATCTGGGATAGCCTTCGGGAAGGAGGAGGGAGGCTTGAAACATTTGCACCTGCTGGAGGGAGTGAAAAAAGGAGAGAATTTTTTTAAAAGATACATTTTTCAGAACAATGCTTATACTCTTTCACGGTGTATACTATTCACATTACATAGCACATGTGATTTCTGTGCAAGGTCGCATTTTGCCTCTTAATATTGAGTGCCTGTGGCTTTGCTGCTAGAGATCACAGACGCAGGTCGGGGCAACAGAATTCACCTTGCATGCTGCCATGGTAAGCCACTGTCTTTAGGCTTCTGCGCCCTGCTTTCCCACATACCAAGCAAAGCCCGTTGTGCTGCAGTTTTCCTGTTAGCTTGTTTTCTGCTGCTGAAGGTTAACACCCCCCCCCCCCATCCAATTCTCTGGGATGAGTGCTTTATCCCTCCCCCCACCGCGTGGCTGGTATCAGGGAAGATCCCTGCAGGAACCAAACTAACACCCCCCCCCCCCACCCGCCATGAATTCTCTGGGATGAGTGCTTTATCCCTCCCCCCACCGCGTGGCTGGTATCAGGGAACATCCCTGCAGGAACCAAACTAACACCCCCCCCCCACCCGCCATGAATTCTCTGGGATGAGTGCTTTATCCCTCCCCCCACCGCGTGGCTGGTATCAGGGAAGATCCCTGCAGGAACCAAACTAACCCCCCCCCCCCCCCCCACCCGCCATGAATTCTCTGGGATGAGTGCTTTATCCCTCCCCCCACCGCCTGGCTGGTATCAGGGAAGATCCCTGCTAGCAAAACGCGAAAAGCTCTGGGCCAATCCTCCCCCCCCCCCCTTGCACTTGGCTAAATGCAGGGAAGGATTTCTTTTCAGCCACAGGCAAACAGCCCAGTAGGAACGGCCACCTCAGTCCCCTTAATTAAATTCCCTTATTTCAACCAGGTTACCCTAAGCGATATCACTCTCCTGAGGATTACACAGCAAGATAAAGAACGGATGTTGCTTGAATGCCAGCAAACACCGGGACCATACGCTGCCAGGCTCTGTCAGGCAATGATACCAGATTACTTGCTACTAGCATGGCGTGGTCAAGTGTCCTACCATGGAGGACGGAATAAGGCTGCACTGCCCAGAAACCTTGTGGCAAGGCTTTTGGAGTACCTCCAGGAGAGCTTCATGGAGATGTCCCTGGAGGATTTCCGCTCCATCCCCAGACATGTTAACAGACTTTTCCAGTAGCTGTACTGGCTGCGAATGCATCCCAAGTGCTCAGGGCAAATTAATCATTAAAAATGCTTGCTTTTAAACCATGTTTTATATTTTAAAAGGTAAACTCACCTGAGGTCCCTTCCATGGGGTCATGGTCTTGGGTGCTGGCTTGGGAGGCTTGGGAGGGTACTTCAGTCAGGGTGAGAAACAGTTCCTGGCTGTTGGGGAGAACGGAGAGCTGGGTGCTCTCTGCCAGCTCGTCCTCCTCCTCCTCCTCTTCCCCTTCCGCGGAATCATCAGGTGTCCCTGATGAGATTATCCCCAGCTCGGAATCCACAGTCAGAGGTGGGGTAGTGGTGGCGGCCCCCCCTAGAAATGCATTTAGCTCAGCGTAGAAGCGGCATGTCCGCGGCTCTGACCCGGAGCGACCGTTTGCCTCCTTTGCTTTTTGATAGGCTTGTCTGAGCTCCTTGACTTTCACGCGGCACTGATCTGTGTCCCTATTGTGGCCTCTCTCCATCATGCCCTTGGAAATTTTTTCATAAGTTTTGGCATTTCGTCTTTTCGAACGCAGTTCAGCTAGCACTGAATCCTCTCCCCATATAGAGATCAAATCCAGTACCTCCTGTACGGTCCATGCTGGTGCTCTTTTTCGATTATCAGCCTGCATGGTTACCTGTGCTGATGAGCTCTCTGTGGTCACCTGTGCTCTCCACGCTGTGCAAACAGGAAATGAAATTCAAATGTTCCCGGGGCTTTTCCTGTCCACCTGGCCAGTGCATGCGAGTTCAGATTGCTGGCCAGAGCGGTCACAATGGTGCACTGTGGGATAGCTCCTGGAGGCCAATAACATCGAATTGCGGCCACACTAACGCTAATTCGAATTGACAAATTCGATTTTGGCGCTACTCCGCTCGTCGGGGTGGAGTACAGAAATCGAATTAAAGGGCCCTTTAATTCGAATTAAATGGCTTCGTTGTGTGGACGGTTCCAGAGTTAATTCGAATTAAAGCCACTAAATCCGAATTAAAGGTGTAGTGTAGACCAGGCCTAAGTAGAGGAGCAAGTTCATGCTGGTTTCTGCAAATACATCAGCAGAAGTAGCACACATGCATGCCGCTGTAAATATCTGGCACACAGCTGTCCTATTTGGTATTTACATTATTTCAGACAGAAATTGAGGGGCAGATGTATAATCTGGGAACATATCCAGATTCTAAAAAAGTGAGGCACTCAATGGAGGAGTTTTTTGTGTTTTTTTCCTTCTGATTGTGCTGGTAGCAGTGATCTATTAAAAACATAAAGCAAGAAGAAATATGTAATTTATTCTTCACATTTTTATACAGAAAAAATTCACGGTTGATTTAATTCTGTAGCATACAATGAAATGGCATGATTCTCACTTACAGTAAGACCCCTTCACAACACACTAGAAGTGCAAGAAAGTGCACGTAGATAAGCTTCTTCACAACCCTGTGTAAAGGGGCCTTAATGTAAGCCAGAATCAGCCCCAAATTGTTCAGTCAAATGCCAGTCAACAAGAGCATCTACATTGTGTTTAATTTTTTTCCTTTACATTTCCTGTTTTTAAGTTTACAATGTAGTTATTTCCCCCTCCAAGGATTCTCCTATTCTGTCTGCACTATCCTCTGAAAGCATGACAGAAAGTGAGGCTTTAGATAAGACTTTAAGGGTAGGTCTATACTTACCTCCGTGTCCATCGGTAAGCAATCGATCTTCTGGGATCGATCCCAGAAGTGCTCGCCGTCGACGCCGGTACTCCAGCTCGGCGAGAGGAGTACGCGGCATCGACGGGGGAGCCTGCCTGCCGCGTCTGGACCCGCGGTAAGTTCGAACTAAGGTACTTCGACTTCAGCTACGTTATTAATGTAGCTGAAGTTGCGTACCTTAGTTCGAAGTGGGGGGTTAGTGTGGACCAGGCCTTTGTGTCTTTACAGTTACTTCCCATAGCTATAAGTAGCAGAGCAGAAATCACCATAGCTAAAGAGACTGGTTTTCTTAGTGGCAGAATACAGTGGTTCAGACTGGGGTGGGATGAGTGGCAGTGGGTTCCCACAGTATTGTTTGTGCCTGTTCAAATGTCCATGGGAAAAACTGCAAAGTAATCACAGAATTATTACCTGCTCCCTCTGAATAAAAGTGTTGCTGATTCTGTACTGGGTGAAGAGATAAAAATATCCTGCCTGGGCTAACTTCAGCTACATCTCCTCCGGCAATCATTTTCTGAGCATTTTGGAACAATACCGATTTTCTCTCTTTCTGCTTATTCTTCCTGCTGCTGTATGGTTACAATAACACACACAAAAAAACCCTTGCTCTGGAGTAATCAAAACTCATTCTTCCTTTGGTGTGTGCTTTGAGGTTACACACAGACGCTTACACGCTGGAAGATGTTGAGGAAAAAGGAAAAAGAGGAGGATTGTAAGGTTTGCTGTCTACATTATAATGATGGGCAAGGTCATCAAAACAAACAGGAAAAAGCTTTGCTCGAGCTCTTGTTTGTTACATTGTACTTTCATCTCTGGGAGAGTGAAAGGACTACAGAATGTTGTGGAAAAGTAATTACAATAATTTCAGCCTCAATTAATTCATCCCCCCCAAAATACCCCAAACCCAAAGCTGTTCTTCTATGGAAGTGTCACATCCCACAATCTTCATAATTGGGCTTCATGATGAATGAGAGCTGTGATACTGAACAGGAGATCAATAGGAAGCTGGCATTGGCTCCTTTACTGGTGAAAAGACGGGAAACAATCAGATCATTCTTGAAGATTTGAAAGCATAGCAGTAGGCTTTGTCTGAAGAAGGAAAGGAAAAAAGAAAGAACTGAACACACCAAACAAACAACAGAACACTGGGGTGGCTTCAAATGCTAAGGCTACAATGATGTACATTCTTTACATAATTACAGCAGAGGAAGTCAAGTTCTCTTAGTCTTGGATCAGAAGCTGGGTGTTTCTACAGTATTGACTACAAGATAAAGTGATTGAATCAGCAGGAATGAATCATGCAGCAAGTTGGAAATGGCTGTAAATCAATCAAGTGAGAAGGTTGTGGAAGACCACTAAAGAGCATTTTGTCACCAGGCTTCAGAGATGCACTCCACCACTTTAAGCTGAAATTTATAGTAGAGAACATCTTTATTATATATTCAAATAATTGTAAACATTGTTTAGGTCTCTGGTCTAATTATTAATATTTGGGTGACTGGGAGTCTGCGTACCAAGGGTCTAGTACCAGTTCTGCAACTTACCCATTGTGTGACCTTGGATGAGCCATTTGTCAAATTTTCAAACCTGGGAACTTAAAGTTACACACCTAAACCAGCTCCTAGCCATGTAAGAATTATATTATAATGTGTCTGCTTGTGCTCTGGCTGAAGTCAGAAGCAAAACTCAAGTTAATTTAAGGAGGATAAAGTGGCAGCCCATGGAGACTATTTATCATATAGAGATTGGAGAAATGGAAAAAAAAACTCCTAAATTTATTTTCTTTTTTCTAAGACAAGGAAGGACCAGCAGATTAAACAAGTGTATTCCAAACACTGTCAGGTATACGTCTTTCTGGAGTTCAATCAAATACTTAATGGAATTCAGTTGAATATATTACTGTGAACCATGCAGTGCAATAATTATGCACAATTAAAGCCTACTGGGCAATTTTGCTACCATAAAAACTCATTGACTCACACCAATTTAAAAAAAACGAAAAGGCCCTGTTACAGAATCCCTTTCCATGATTAAATGCCAATTCACAATTTCATCTCCATGGTTCCTGTACATTTTCTAATTGTGTTCCTTCTTTCTTTTCATGGTTCTGATGCTTAAAGCCTAAGAACTAAAGAAGGGGACCAGAACTGACATTAAAACAGCTTAGGAGGACGTTTCCATGCTCAGTGTTTAGCAAATGTGCTTCTGATTCCACCCTTCTGGGGTTCTTTTGTTTAAATGGTACATAGTGAGGGACTGAATAATTACAAACACAATTATGGTACTTAGTAAAGGTCTTATAAATAAGGAAAGCTGTGCTCATGCTGTATGATAATGAAATGTGCATGCTCATTGCTTTATATGAAAACCAAAGCAACTGCTAAGTATAAGGTGGTTAGTCACTGCCAGAACAACTAGTGTAAAAAAGACTAACCTACACATTAGGCTGGGCTAACCTAACTATAATATATAGTTTTAAAAGGTCAGCTAAACATGGGTCCCTTTACAAAACAGTACAGAATTTCTAAAGAGTATGATGTTTAATTCCACTCCAAAACCATGTAACAGGCACTTAATGTAAGTTGGAAAGGGGAAGTCCTCCAAGGAACTAGCAGAAATTGAATTCAATTGCATGTTTTTCAGTTGTCAAGGAGATGAACAACCACAGAGACTTATGGACTCGTTCCTACTTACGGATGTTCAGAAATTCCTTCTTTCATCTCCAGTTTGTCAGGAAACTTGACGTGAACTCCTGGCCCGTTTATAGTTAATGGGAGTTTTGCCTTTGACTTCAGTGGGTCTGGGATTTTACCCTTAGTGTCAGAGAGAGAGAGAGAGAGAGAGAGAGAGAGAGAGAGAGAGGCTAACTGACCACCTGCTTTGCTCGCCTCAGGGCTAGACTGCTGCGACATACTGAGTGACCCAGAAGTAGAGCTGGTTGAAGGTTTTTGCATTTTCAATTATGTTTCCTTCTGTTTTCCCTCCAAATTACAAAGTAAAATTTTCAGATTTTGACATTCCAACAAAAATTTGCAAAAATAAGTAAACAAACAAACAACTCCCCCCTCCCCCCATTCCTATTTTTTTTAATCCAGTCATCTGGCAACTACAAATGATTCAGCAAGTAGCCACCTGCCTACTAGGCAGGGTAAACAGAGGACACCCTAACAATCCAACTGCAGTTGTGCCTACCTCAGCTATCTACCTCAGGGACTGCCTTTTCCTATGCCACTATAGAAGCTTCATTTAATAGCTATGCTCTGACCAACTAAGCCCAGATTCAGACTCATAGGGCTTGGGGATGAGGCATTCTCAGTAGCTGAATGCTCTCTCTGATCAGGCTGAGGCTTAAAACCTTTGGATCACACTGCCAGACTCATCTCCTTCAGCAGCTCCTAGCCTAATAACATTTAAATAATTAAACAAATTGCACAATGGTCAAGAAGTGATGTGCCAGAGACACTCTGGGGATAGGTGCTAAAGAGCCCACTGACAGCTAGGTCTTGAAAGTTCTTGGCAAGGCATGGACAGTCTACACATTCCCCACTGTAACAAAACTATTCACTGCCAAGTGTGTGGATGGAGTATAGCTCCTTACCTATAAAGAGGGATGCACCCAATGGAACAAATCATTTTATAATACTTTTCCAACCAGGCTGGTTCCCATTTGTTTGCATGGGACTATGGATTATCAAAAATGATTTTCTGATGCCTGTTGTATGTTGCTGGCACTACACTCAAGTTAATGGTAAAATAATTTCATTAAGGGCCTATATTACAACATCCAAATGAGGGCAATACAATGTCAAAGCAAGTCTGTGGAGACCACAAAGTGGATCAAAATAAAACAGTGTCATTATGCACTTATGTTAATAAGATTATGATAGCAAGGTCAAGGGAAACTGATGTCTTGGCAAGTCATTGGGAGCCATTTTAGGATGTCAAGGTGATAGGCAAACATGTCACCATGCATGTTGCAGCTACACAGCTGTGATTGCAGGGTCATAGGACAACATGGCTGTTGAAAGGGATATAATAGGTGTGTGTTTCTGGAAGGAAGATGTATACATACACTAACAATAGGAAAGATATTTTTGAACTTGCTATAGCACATTTAACCCAGCACAATCACATGTGTTATACCTAAGTGTAACGGTGCGGGACTCACCCCTGCGGCACCTCCTGCTGGTCGTCTCGGGAATTAGCTCTCCAGCCTCCGGAGCACCCGCTGCAGGCCGGTGTCCCGCTGACACTTGGCCCCCGTGTCCCTCCCTGGACTCCGGTGCCCCTTTATCTGGGGTGCTGCCCCCTGGCAGTACACCCCCCAGTCTCAGGGTCTCCCCTCCCCGGGAAACCCCGACCCCCTATCCCCACCTTGCCTCAGTCGTAGGCTACTGCCAGTCACCAACTAGCCCCCATGCTCTGGGGCAGACTGCAGTGTCAGCCACTCATCATAGGCAAGGTTGGGTCTGGACCTGCTGCCTCTCTCTGCAACCCAGTGCCTCTAGAGGCCTTGGACAAGGCCCTGCAGCCTGGGGAGTTGCCAGCCTGGAGCTCCCCAGCCCCTCTGGCCTTTCCCCAGCCCTGCCTCACTCTAGGCACCCTGAGCTTCCCAGCAGCCAGGCCCCTCTCTCTGAAGGCAGAGAGAGACTGTCTCTGCCTCTGGCTTCCCTGGCCTTTATAGGGCCAGCTGGGTCTGTTTGGGGCATGGCCACAGCTGAGGCTGTTTCCCCAACCAGCCCAGCTTTTCCCCCTGCCTCAGCCCTCTCCAGGGCTGTCTTAAGCCCTTCCAGGCAGGAGCGGGTGACCACCCCGTACACTAAGGCTACGATTTAGTCACAGGTATTTTTAGTAAAAGTCATGGACAGGTCACGGGCAATAAACAAGGCTTGTGACCTGTCCATGATTTATACTATACCCTCGACTAAATCTTCCATGGCGGGAGAGGGGAGGCAGCACTGCTGGAGGGGGGCCACTGCTGAGCGGGGGACAGTGGCTCCAGCTGTCGGGGGCCGCTGAGCAGCAGCCGCCCCGCCCATCCCGGAACTGCTGCCGGGGGCTGCTAACAGTGGCTGCTCCAGGGGACCGCTGCTGGGGGCTGCTGACAGTGGTTGCTCTGGCTGTCCCTGGGACCCTTCTCAGCCACACCAGCTGCTGCTCAGGCAGTCCCCAGGCTGGTGCAGCTGGCTGTGGGGCCGCCCGAGCAGCTGGATGCAGAGCCGCTCCAGCAGTGGCTGATGTGGCTGCTCCCGGGGCCACCTGAGCAGCTGGCCCCAGAGCCATCTGCTTGGGAGCCCTTGGGTCAGCCACACTGGCCACCGCAGAAATCATGGAGCCCTAGTTATACCTTAAACCATTTAATCCTACAGCACTGACCAATATCACATGCCATTAGGAAAATATTTATTTTGCTAATATACCATTACATAAATATATATAAACAGTTTATTTATCAACTGCACTTCAGTATGACAGATTATGTTCACATAATGTATGCAACTTCTCTCTGTTGTAAGAGAGGATCATATTCTCTATTGTAAAAAGTCCAGAAGGACAATGGACCTGAATTCTAGCCTTAAATTCAAACTTTGCTGCTTTTGTGTGGTTATCAAACATTTTAATATTAGTGCATACTGCACATACTAATTTCTGTTTAAATATATCGGCCCCAAATAGTGTACGCTTGATCGTATAATCTGTGGATGAAACCTAGACGCTAAACCTGAAATATCAGACTGTGGAAGAGTCAAACTAAAATGTAATTTAATACCCAATACATCAGAATCCTTAATCTTGTGGCATAATTTCTTACAAGGTGATGCCTTCATCTTTCCTGTATTTAAGACTAACAGTAAATGAGTTGATTGAATCTAAATATTGGACAAGGCTATTAGCAGCAGAAAATCCTATACTGCTGTGTTTGAGTAAGATAGAAAATTTATAGGTCACTGACTAGAGCCATGGGGATCAATTAGTTATATACCTTTGTCTCAAATAACCACAGGCAAAGAAATCTTGCCAACCTTGGATTTGAATTTAAAGAGTAGACTATCAAGAAAGGGATCATTAGTAATAGCCCTGACTAAGTTAGCACATTTAATTAAGAGTAAACACTGTTTCAAATAGAACTTTCTGATTCTGAGTAAATCTTCCTGGAAGAAGGTTGTGCTGATAGGAAAGTCAAAAATAGCAGCACATGTCCACTTATTTTACAAAAGGATCAAGAGGATGGCTTTTAAGTATAAGCCCCTACAGGAAAAACTGACAATGATACTAATAGAGGTGAAGTGTAATCTGCCCTTCTGTTCTCCCGGTACATTTTACTAAGCTGCATCCTGGAATTTATAACAAGTATATAGACTACAATATTCCTAAGGACAAGGAGCAGTATAATTTAGTTACTAAATTAAAGAAAATTGTTGACAAAACAAACAATTTTCTTACATAAGTATTGAAAGAGAAGATTCCAAATACAAAACACAACAGAGTTGAGGCACTAATTTAAATATACAGATATTCAAAAGGTATAATTTTCAATATGAGTGTCTTTTTCATGGATAAAGAAGCTAAACCGGATGTAAAAATTGTTGATGCACCAGAAACCACAGTCGATATGCCCCTTGCTGATTTACTTAACTTTTGGACTGATCAGAATGCCCAAACACCTTCCGATGTGCTGAGCAAAAACCCAATAAATTGTTAAGAGATGAAGTTGATAGGAAATAAAAAAGGCAATACTAGAGGAAATTACTTACCCGTAATTGCGTTTAACTGAAGATTACCCATAGGGCCAGATTCTCATCTGATGAAAGTTGTCATAGCTCCATTACAGTGAACAGAACCATGCCTATTTACATCAGATGACAATCTGGCCTGTACCATTCTGGGAAGGAGAAGGGATTTGTGCACCTGCAAACAGTTTCAGTGGGACCTCTCATCTCAAAGATGTAAGCCATTGTTCATAGCAGGAGTCATTTAATGCCACTCCTGCTGAGAAGCTTCAGCTGTCCTCTACTCTCCAAGCATCCATTCCTTTTGTAGTGGAAGATGAAAATCCTCCCTACATCACAGCAAATTAAAAGGAGAAAACCATTAAAAAAAACCACACACACACGATTTAAAAAATCTCAGCTCCATAGGGAGGTGAGGGGGTGGGCAAGAGGTAATCCTTTGAGATGCCTATCTTCAGAGAACAGCAATTACCAGAAAGTAATTATCTCTTCTCAGGAGACATGCATCCCAGCAGACTCAACTCTTGGAGACCAGAAAAAGAAAGCCCCAGGGATCTCTCTCTAAGGGGGTGGGAGGGTGGGTATGTATATGTATGTATGTGTGGGGGTAGGGAGGAGGAGTGGAAAGAGATTGCAACAGGCACCATGTGATTTAAATAATACAAAACAGGGTGACATTTACTGAGAGAGACTCTGTTGGACCAATCCCTGAGTTTGATTACTTCTAGGGCGATGCTACAAGGCCTTTTGAGAAGCAGATGGATGTGTTTAGAAGGGTATAGGTGGCTAAGTGGAGGAGAATTGCTGGCCTTGGTAGATTGGGAGGGTGATGCAATGTTATAATTGTTGTGGGTTGGTTCTGTACCTATCTGGTTTTTACAGTGTGTGCACCAAGGATTTAGGATGAGTGTATTTTATAAGTCAGAAAAATACATAGGCAAAACTTGAGTGTGCTGATGCAGCAGATGAGGATGCCACTGAAGTTTAAAAAAAAAAAAAGACTTTTAAAAAGAAATGGTTCATTTTTAGAAGGAATGGATGATTTAAGCATCTTGTGTGAGTACTGGGTCCAGTTCGTTTGTATGTACAGCTTTGCACTGCTACCCTGAGGTTGGCAAATCCAGACATTTAAGGGTTCCCCATGCAGTCTCACTGTCGTAGAACTGCCATTACAGGTTCTAGGTCATTGGCATTAGGGACATGACCGGAGAAAAAGGTTTGTGGCTAATATTTCTTTGCAGGTTAACATCCCCAGGTGCTTGAATGGCTTCTTAGGGCAATAGGCAAGTGCTGTATATTACAGCATGGTCAAATGGGCAGTGCCTTGCTTAAGGACTGTCTTTGTACACAGACCGTGAGCTGCAAAGTGGTCCTCAGGCTGTAGATCAGGCTCTGTGCTGCTGTATTTTAAATTGAACAGCTGTACGTTCAAAGCAAATAGACATTTGTTCATCTTTTCCTAAATTCCAGGACTGCTGAGCTGCGCTGCTACTGCCTTTCCCTGAGAAGCAAGACTAGGGTAGAGGATGGATGGGGCCTGCATTAACTTTTTAATTGTGTCCACGGTCAGCCCTGACCACCTCCTGCTCATCACTATACTCTCTCTGCCTTTGCTATTGCACTTTCCACTCCTCGTTCTGGTCTCCTCCACCTGCATTTTTTGGGCAAACAGCCCAATTCCCCAAGCACTTTGAGACCTAGCCCTAAACACATCTCTGCTGCTGGGCCAGGCCCTTTGATACTGACATGGTTCTGTGGTGGCACCAATGAAGATAAACTGCCCATTTGTTATATTAAAAAAATAAGTCATTTAGCTATTTGGAACAATGCCACTCTGCCTCTCCGTCGCTAGAAGACTTACTTTTTAAAAGCAACAACTGGCAGTTAATCTTCATTGGTGCCACCAGAGAGACATCAATATTAAAGGGCCTGGCTGAGCAGTGAGAGCAGCTACAGCAGAGATGTAATACTGTTGGCCTTTCCAGTCGGGACTCATTAAAAACTTTGGGAACTGGGCTGATTGCCCAAGAAATGCAGGTGGGATCGGAGAAGAGGAATAGCAGGGTGCAGGAGAAAAATCCAGGAAGCAAGACAACCAGAGATCAGCATGGGTTACGGCAGTGCAGGCTGAAAACTGTCCCAAACGCTTCATTAACAGTGGTCCTTCTAATAGTAAGTAGCAGTAATTAGTTTTTCTATAGTATTTTTCCTCTTCAGAGCTGAAAGCACTTTACAAAGGAATGTGATCATTATCCTCATTGTACAGCTAGAGAAACTGAGGCACACGAAGGTGAAGTGACTTGCCCATTGACACTGTGCAGGTAAGGGGCATCAGCAACGTCAGTGTAAAAATGTTTCTGTATCTGGCCTTTGGTCTGTGTCCTTTTCACTGGCAATACCCGAATATTTGCTCTAAGACTCTACTTCTGCCCCAGAGTCCTTTTTCTCTTCCAAGCAGCCACATAGCGGCCCAACTCTGGAACTAGAGCTAGGCAATCAAGACTAGTACAGTGGGTCTCCAGTTTTACATAGAGCAGCACAGTTCCAGCCAGATCATGAAAACAAGAGGGATTTGTCTCCTTGTTAAAAGCCTTCTTAAAGATTCCCTTCTTCTTGAAAGCCCAAACACCAACCCAAATCAGTTAACTGCTCCCTCTACCCTAAAACTGTATGCGGGGACAAGAGAAAGAGAGAGAAATATTCAAAATGAATCCCTTTCTCTAGATCTCCCAGTGTTGTTTGTCTTATGTGTGTCTGTATTTCATATTGTAAGTTCTTTGGAGAAGGGGCGGTCTGTATCTGTGAACTTGTACAGTGCTTAGCATTAGCACATAATCAGAACTGAAACAATATCATTTACACGGAGCAGAAAAAACAAAAATAAACGTTTATAAAAGGAGACATGAGACATTTTTATAAAGCACCTGCAAGACACGAAGAAGGAAATATTGAAGGCATCAAGTTACCATCTCTAGCAGTTACCCTAGCAGAGAGACATGCCACTGCTGACACTGCTTCATGCAGAAAGAATCTCAGGAGCACTAACCCAAAACATTCAAAATAATGAGCCAGTCCCCTGTATAACCGCTCTCCCTCCTCCCCAAGTTCCATAGCCTCCTCACCCAGATGCCCAAGAACACAAGGGGGGAGGCTATGGGGACCCACACACTCAACCCCAGAGGATGGCCCGAGCAACAGAAAGTTGACATATGCGAACTTTTGATTTGGTTTCTGGACTTCCCTCCTCCTCCACCCCCCTAACCCAATTACCTTCCCCCACCCAGTCTACCTTCTGATTTCTCTCAATGTGTTGTGCAACAAATAATAAAGAACAGTTTTTAAACAATTTTGACTTTATTTCCTTTCATATATATAGGGGGTGGGTAACTTCAAGAGAAACAAACACAATTGTCACACCGTAGCCTGGCCAGTCATGAAACTGGCTTTCAAAGCTTCTCTGATGCTCAGTGCGCCCTGCGGCGCTCTTCTAATCGCCCTGTTGTCTGGCTGTGTGAACTTGGCCGCCAGGCGAGTTGCCTCAACCTCCCACCCCGCCATAAACGTCTCCCCCTTACTCTCACAGATATTGTGGAGCACACAACAAGCAGCAATTACAATTGGAATATTGGTTGTGCTGAGATCTAACCGAGTCAGTAAATTGTGCCAGCGAGCTTTCAAAAGGTCCAAAAGCACATTCTACCACCATTCTGCACTTGCTCAGCTTACAGTTGAACTGCTCCTTACTACTGTCCAGGGTGCCTGTATACGGCTTCATGAGCCATGGCATTAAGGGGTAGGCTGGGTCCCCGAGGATAACTATAGGCATTTCAACATCCCCAACAGTAATTTTCTGGTCTGGGAAGTAAGTCCCTTCCTGCAGCTGTTCAAACAGACCAGAGTTCCTGAAGATTCGAGTGTCATGCACCTTTCCCAGCCATCCCACGCTGATGTATGTGAAACGTCCCTTGTGATCCACCCGTGCTTGCAGCACCATGGAAAAATACCCCTTGCGGTTTAAGTACTGGCTGCCCCGGTGTGCCGGGGCCAAGATAGGGATATGCATTTTGTCTATCGCCCCGCCGCAGTTAGGGAACCCCAGCGCATTAAAGCCATCCACAATCGTCTGCACATTTCCCAAAGTCACTACCCTTGATAGCAGCTGGTCAATGATTGCATTGGCTACTTGCAGCACAGCAGCCCCTACAGTAGATTTGACCACTCCAAACTGATTCCCGACTGACCGGTAGCTGCCGGGCGTTGCAAGCTTCCACAGTGCTATGGCCACTCGCTTCTCAACTGTGAGGGCTGCTCTCATTTTGGTGTCTTTGTGCTTCAGGGCAGGGGACAGCAAGTCACAAAGTTCCATGAAAGTGGCCCTACGCATACGAAAGTTTTGCAGCCACTGGGAATCATCCCAGACCTGCAACACTATGTGGTCTCACCAGTCTGTGCTTGTTTCCCGAGCCCAGAATCGGCATTCCACAGCATGAACCTGGCCCAATGCCACCATGATCTCCCAATCGCCACATGCCGTGCTTCTAGGAACGTCTGTGTCCATGTCTTCATCAGTATAGTAATCGCACTGTCGTCGCTTCCTCGCCCGGTTTTGCAGGTACTGCACATACTGCTGGATAATGTGCAAGGTATTTACAATGGTCAAAACTGCAACAGAGAACTGAGCAGGCTCCATGCTTGCCGCGCTATGGCGCCTGCATGAGTAATCCTGGAAAAAGGGCGCAAAACGTAGGAGAGCTGTTTGGTTCAAGATGGCCGATAAAAGGCGGTAAATGGTTGTCTTCTGTAGCTTTCACGGAGTCGGGAAGCTCGCTAGAGCTGCAAGAGCAGGAGAGCAGAGTTTGCGGCGGAAGCTGTGCGGCTCAGTTCACAATGGCTGAAAAACAGCGGGGAATTGTTGCCTTCTGTAACTTCCATGGGAGCCCAGGACCGACAGCATGGAAAAATTAGCTAGCGATGCAAGAGCGGGAGAGCAGAGTTTGCGGCAGAAGCTGTGCTGCTCGGTTCATGGTAGCCAAAAAAGGCGGGAAATGGTTAGATATAAGAGTAGATAGAAAGACGAGAGGACATGTGAGGTGGATTCATAGTACCAGGAGACAGGCGGTGCACCGTACTGCACCGTCTGCTGGCAGTATGGCATCTGCCGTAGCTTTCACAGAGGGTGAGTGATGGCACACACCCAGAAACACCCGTGAGAATGTTTTTGCCCCATCTGGCACTGGGAGCTTAACCCAGAATTCCAATGGGCGGCGGGGACTGCGGGATAGCTTCCCACAGTGCACCGCTCCGACATTCGATGCTAGCCACGGTACTATGGACGCACTCCGCCGAATTCATGCGCTTTAGTGGGGACACACAACACCGAATGTATAAAATCGCTTCCGAAAATTCGAACAGAATAAGTTCAAATTAATTTCGTACTGTAGACGTACCCTTACTAACAGGCTGGTTCCTGCAGAGGGCAGGAATTTCTCATTTCTTGGAATGACGTATTTGCATGTTCCCCATTGGCCGGGGTGGCCAAACTTACTGACCCTGCGAGCCGCATACAACAATCTTCAGAAGTTTGAGAGCTGGGGTTTCACCTGCCAGGGCTCGGGGCTTCGGCTCTGCAGGGAGGGGGCTCTCAGGGCTTCAGCTCTGCGGAAGATGCCTGCCGGGACTCAGGGCTTCAGCCCTGTGGCAAGGTGGTGGCTACCTACAGGAAGGGGGTGTCGGGGCTTCAGCCCCACTCCTGCTGAAGCCCTGAGCCCCGGCAGGTGTGCCCCATGGGGCTGAAGCCCCGAGAACCCCCTCACCGCTGGGCAGAAGCCACAGAAGACAGGGGGCACGAAGAAGTCCCCCCCCCAATTTTTGCCAGGGTTTGCTGGCTCCATTCGGTACCACTGGGCCCCCTCCCTGCACGGCAGCTGCTGGAGCCAGCAAGCTGGGAGCTGCAGGAGAGGCAGCAGCAAACAGCTGGGAGCTGCAGAAAGAGCTGCTGCTTTTGCTGCTGCCTCTCCCTGTGGAGTTAAAGCAGCAGCCCCTCCCTGCAGCTCCCAACTGTTTGCTGCTGCCTCTCCACAAGTAACTAACGCCTGGGAGCTGCAAGGAGGGACCTCTGAGGGTAAGGGTGGGCATGCGGGGGGGGGGGTGGGGGGGGGAAGGGGAGGATGACTCAAGCTATTGGGGGGAGGGGCAAACCTTTAAATTGTGTCCCCCCAACTCTCAACAGGCACCAGTCATCTCTGGCAGACTTGTACCTGAGTTCTGGTAAGCCTTCTGGGTCAGAACACTGAATGTTACAGGGAGGAAGAGTACACATTAGCATATTATGAAGTAAACAATGCTCCCCTTGCATTGTGTAAACAAACACATTACACTTGCACAGTTTAATAATGGAGTTTACTCATCACTGTTAACAGTATAATTCTAGTAATTAAGCCAAATAATCCCAGCAAATGATGCAGCACGTTTCCCACAAAGTAGCCAATTTAAGTAATTAACTAGTCTTTATGGTATAACCATCTTCATGTCACAGAAAAATTGTAATGTACTAGATAAAATTACAAAAAAGAAATTCTAAATTAATTTTAAACAGAGCTCTAGATTTTTTACTCTAAGTAGAAGCTTCTAATAAGAAAAAATCAGCTTATTCTGAGGCAATAAACCAGTTATTTTAGAAATGTTAAGAGTTGCCAAGTTTTTTAATCAATATAATGTGATATTATTGGGTTATAAATATAGCTAAAATTGACAAGAATGTCTTCTATACATATTCTCTCTTCTAGAATCCCTATATATTTTTAAAGGTTTGAATGTTTCTGAGAAAACTTCACCTATGAACAAAGACCATTTGACTCCTGCAGATGAAGTAGTGTCAGGGATGAAATGTGGTTCACAGAGGTGGAGGATAAGTTAAAAGATGAGAGAACCCTCATCATTCCAACAGGGAGATAGACGATACCTCAGAGAAACAGACGCAGGTCTGGGTAACCAGTTGCTAGTCTTTATGCACATCTTGTAAGAGTCAACAGGCTGGAGATAAACTTTTAAAATGTGTCTAAACATGTAGGTTGAAAGTTTGTCTCTTTCACCAACAGAAGTTGGCTCAATAAAAGTTATTACCTCACCCACCTTGTCTCTTTAAACATACATGTTTACTATGGTAAATACTAGGGTGCCGACAACTACAAGTGATTTCACAAGAGGACACTGGAAACACATTTTAGGTCCCATAGGCCTCCAAAGTGGGGTGCGCAAGAGGATCCTTTAGGGTGTACGGCAGCAGGAGCGCTGGGAGGGGTTTTTTTTTTTCCTGTTTTTTTTTTTTCCCCCTTCGGCAGTTCGTCCAGGAGTCCGAGCGGCTTTTTTTTTTTTTTTTGCTTCGACAATCCGGTCGGGAGCAGAGGGTGCGTGCTCAAAAAATTTTTTACTGATGGGATGCGCTATCAAAAAAGTTTGGAGACCACTGCCATAGGCTACTGAGAACTGACTTGCAAAGGCATCAATGGCAGAGGCAAGATTATAGCTCAGGAGTTTCTCACTTCCACACTAACAGTCTAGCCCAAGAAATGCCACCTGTTAAATTACCCTTGGTTAATAATAGTTTGGTTTACTATTTATTAGACCCTTTGTATTACAGGAAGAGAATCAACCAATGACTGGAAGAGGATTTCTGATATTTGGGAAACTTGCAAATGGAAGGTACACGTGAAACAAAAGGGGTTCCCTAATCATTACAGAGCAAAGCAGGAATGACCAGATAAATTACCGCTGAGCTTTCTCTGGAAGCACATAGGGCCTTTTTGAGAAGAATTACTTTAATCCAAGTATGAATGCATTAGAGAAGATTCCCTTTCCGGTAGTTAGTTTGCCCAGAAATAATGAGAAATTACCTATAATCATAAATTTGACTCCGCAGTAGCATTCAAATTATTTATAAACACTGAAATGTGGTTCAGTGTTGGATCAGATTGTCATATTTTGAAGTTATCACATCACCAACTCTTCCCCAAATGTTGAAAAAGTATATCAGGGCCACATCGTAATACAGAAACTGTATTAAATGGTTACTCACCCTGTGCAATAACAGTGGTTCTTTGAGATGTGTAGTCCTATGCATGCTCCACTTCAGGTTTGCTTGCACCCTTTGCACCTTTGATCAGAGATTTCTCATAACAGTGTCCATTTGGCCTGCACATGTGTGCTACTAAGTCTCATGCTCCATGCTGTTCTTATATAGCACAGAGGGGGCAAACTGTACTCATTTCCTTTTCTGTTGTGAAGCTCCATAGCAGAGAACTCCAAAGCAGAGGGGAAGGAAGCACAAGTAGTGGAACACTCATAGGGACACACATCTTGAAGAAGCACAGTTACTACACAAGGTGAGTAACCATTTATTCTCCTTCGAGGAGTATCCCTATAGATGCTCCCATCTAGGTGACTACCGAGCAGTTCCCCTTAAGTAGGAGGGGGCTTCGGAGTTGAGTCCAATATCAAGAAAAGCATAGCCAAATGGAGCGTCGCAACAGGAGTCTGAGTTATTGCATAGTGCTCAGCAAATGTACGTATAGAGGTCCAAGCTGCAGCTCTACATATTTCAATGATGGGAACATTTTTTAGAAAGGCTGTAGTGGTGAAAATAGACCTCGCAGAATGAGTTTGTATGTCCAAGGGTGCTTGAAGTTACAAGATCACATTAGTTGTTGCTACCAATCGGCTATCCACTTGAAAAGTCTTTGTTAGAGATTGTAGACCCTTTTGATCTGCCTGCGATTGAGACAAATAATTTGGGAGTCTTTCTAAAAGGTTTAGTCCTGTCAAGATAGAAGGGGGGCTCTCTTAAGGTGAGGTTTAGGGTGAAAGATTGGGAGGTGAATGGGTCGGTTACAGTAACTCCTCGCTTAACGTTGTAGTTATGTTCCTGAAAAATGCGACTTTAAGTGAAACTATGTTAAGCGAATCCAATTTCCCCATAAGAATTAATGTAAATAGGGGGGGTTAGGTTCCAGGGAATTTTTTTTCACCAGACAAAAAACTAAATATTATGTAGATATACACACTGTACACGTTTTAACAAACAATTTAATACTGTTCACAGCTATGATGATTGTGAAGCTTGGTTGAGGTGGTGAAGTTAGAGGGTGGAAGAGGGAGGGATATTTCCCAGGGAATGCCTTGCTGCTAAATGATGAACTAGCACTCGGCTGAGCCCTCAAGGGTTAACACGTTGTTAATGTAGCCTCTCATCAAGGCAGCACGAACAGGAGGGAGGGGAGACAGCATAGCAGACAGAGACAGACACACACCTTGTGTGTGGGAGAGAGAGAGAGAGATGCACACTGCCCCTTTAAGTAAGCTGACCCACTCTTAAGTGCATTGTCTTTTTAAGTGGATCAGGAAGTTGAGACAGCAGCTGCTGCCCCAAGCTCTCAGTCTCTCTCCGTCTGTGTCCCCTCCCTGCTCTATATGGAGAAGGTGTAAGCGGGGTGCAGGAGCAGGGGGGAGGAGGACACCCTGACATTAACCTTCCCCCATCCCCCCCTGCACAGCAAGCAGGAGTCTCTGGGAGCAGCTCCAAGGCAGAGGGCAGGAGCAGCACATGGCAGTGGGGGGAGGGACAGCTGAACTGCCGGCAATTGCTAGCCTGCTGGGCGGCTGCAGCACAGGGAACTTAGGGGAGCAGGGAACTGATAGGGGGCTGCTGGTCCACCCTGGTTACAATTCAGGACCTCAACCACCCTGTCAAAATTAGTGCTTAGAGGTGGAAGGCTGCGAGGTTGAAGATTAAGTAGTGGATGGTTTTCTTCTCTGGAACCTCTGTCTCTTGCTTTGAGGTTTGTACGATCTCTGGGAGCTCAAGAACTGGGCAGGACAGGATCTCTGCACCATCCAGGATTTACTAAACTTTCTCCTGTGGGCAGATATACAGATCCTGAGAAAACGCAAAGTAAACCCAGAGTCTTTCAGTGTGTGCAGAGATTTGTCCATCTTGTCAGGGACCAGTTTAATATAATCAAAAGGGAGGTCTTCAACCGTATTTTGGACCTCCTTTGGAAGTGCTGAGAGCTGGAGCCAGGAGGCCCTCCTCATAATTACCGCTGTAGAAATCAGTATCAGCAGTGTCCGGGAGGCCTGCAGAGATTTTCTGGCAAACAGTTGGCCTTCTGCAATAATTGCCTTGAATTGCTCTCTCTTTCTGCTGGTAGATGCTCAATAAATGAGTTCAGCTTAGTCTAATTTGTATGATTGTAGTTTGCCATTAATGCCTGATAGTTGGCAATTCTGAATTGTAAAGTAGCTGACAAATATGATTTTCTACCAAACAGGCCAAGACGCTTAGGATCCTTGTGGTAGGGCATGGATTTAGCTTGGTGATGCCTCCCATATTCGTTATACCAAAGAGTTAGGAGAGAGAGGAGAGTATAAAAAATTCTAATGGAACATAATATTTCTTAGCCATTCTCTTGCGCATAGGCCAAATTGTGGCCAGAGTGTGCCAGATAACAAGGCCCTAGTGAACTCTGCAAATGTTAACAGGCAGGGTAATGCGGGAAGATGAAGCTGTATGCAGGATGTCAAGCAGCTTATGATGTGATTCTTTAACCTCAAGAGGGATCTGCAAAAAATCTGCAATTCTCTTGATAAGGTCCTGAAACTGCTTGAAATCATCCAACAGGGATGGAGGAGGATGCATAACTGCTTCATCCAGGGATAAAGAAGAGATATTGGCCGATGGAGAAGTGTCTCCACCAATCCTAGCTTCCTGTTACTCAAAGGTATCTTCCTGAGGTTTTGGTCTTCCTGAGAGGGAAGGTGATGAAGGCTGTCTATCATCTGTGTGATGCATGGTGCTCAAGGCCCTAGAAAATTGCAGACCATAGGCTGCCACTAGGTCCCAGTATGGCGAAGGAGGTGACTCGTATGGCATGGGTGGAGTCATCCATGGGTGTTCATACCAATGAGATGGTGGTTCTGGCAGTCTCTCATGAGTGCTACCAATCTCCTCAGACACCTCTGGAAAAAAGCTTCTATAGGAATGGAGAGGAGAGCCTAGCACAAATAGCTGGGAGATTGAGGCAAGATCTTCATCAGAATCCTTCTCTTCCAAATCACTCTGTAGCACCGAAAGAAACATGAGGTGAAACCATTGGTACCGGACAAACATCCGGAGATCTGGAAGTCCTCAGTACCAGGAATATATCAGAGCTGAGCAATGGTGAGTTGGGCGTCTTGGACACAGAAAGGTCTCGAGGAAAGCAAAACTCCTGCAGTGCCAAGTGTGTTGTCAGTACCATTTCCATGGCCTGCACCAAAGTGATAGTGGCTGAGGGAGTTAACAGAATCTCAACCGCTCCAAGGGGAGTCTAGATGGAGCCAGAATGGGCTTCTTCAGTACTGAGAGAGACGAGAGAGTGCTCTTCTTGCTGCCTCGCTCCGTTGATGGTACTGATGACCTCTTGGAACCCGTGACTTTACAATCTTTAGGTTTGACAGTGCCCTCAGTACCTGAGGAACCAGCAGCCTCATGGGTACGAAGTCAGAGAGCAGTGGGTGCCAAAGTGGCTGGAGTCATCGGAGACTGACTTCTTTGAGGTGGATTCCTTCACCTGGAGAACTCCAGATACGGTCTTTGGGAGTCTTATGAGAGGAATCTTGGGTCTCTTAGTTGCCCTTGAAGAGTGAAGTTTGGAGACAAATGCTGCAGCAGACTTATTCGGTATATGGTGGGAGAGGTTCCCTAGCCAGGGTCAGAGGCTAGGCACAGTAAGCTCTCCTTCATAAGAAGTCAAAGTTTGATCTCCCTGTTTTTTCTGGCTCTAGACTTTAATCCCAGACAGAAGTTGCACTTTTGGGAAATATGAGATTCCCTGAGGCAACGGATGCACAGGAGAGTCCGTCATTCCCTGGGTTTGCCTGCTGGCTAGGTTTGAAACCAGAAGAACTGGTCATACCCTCCCAGTAGAGTAAAACTCCCAGTAGAGGAGAAACGATCTAAAAGGTATTAAGAAAGCTTGCACTTGCTTGTACTGATTTTTTTTAAGCGACTACAGCTGAAATTAGTGCTTAGAACAACTATAATTAAGCACTAAAAGAGCTAAGGGGACGTAGCTAAGATAAAACTCAGTAATGACAACTGCCAAGGCTCTGTCTCGGGCTGAGGTGGTTGAGAAGGAACAGAGGGCAGTTCACCCACACAGTGCTATATCACAACAGTACAGAGCACAAGACTTATAACATACATGCATAGGCTGAACAGATACTGCTATGAGAAATCTCCGATCAAAGGCACAGAAAGGGCAAGCACACCTAGAGCAGAGTATCCATAGGGACACCACTTGAAGAATAATTGCTAATTTCAGCTCTTTGGCAACAAATTTAACTTGTGGAAAGGTGACAATTTAAGCAGTCTCATACCTCTTTAAAGAATTGTATAGTGTTACAAGACAGTTTTTAGATAAGAAAGCAGCTTTCTCACCACAATTGATTAGTCTATTATAGTTTATGGTATTTGCCTCTTATTCTCTAATTTTAATAGTTGACCCAGCTCCCAGCCACATATGACAGGAAAGTTTAGTGACGATAATGGATGTCATTATGAAACGTTTCTAGTTTGGCTGCATTAGCTTTCTCACCACACAATAGGTAGTTGTAGGTTTCTGCTACAGATATTGGTATACAGCAGTAGCAGGCATATTAAAGGCATTTTAGTTAGTTAAGGTCATGATTCTGCAACTGGCTCCATGTGAGTGCCGGAGTGCTCCTGCACAAAGCCACTTTCAGAACAGGGGCCTAAGTCTTTAGCCAATTCTAAGACTAAGTGTGAAAATACACATCTTTTCACCCTAAGGCTCCAGTAACAAACACCCGGTTTGGAAAATTTCAGCCTGAATCATTTAAGTTTTGTAGAGAGATAAACAATTGACAATAGCGTCTTATAATGGAAGATGTCAGGCCCTTACTATTGGCATTGCTATCTGTGCCATCTATATTGAATTTTGGCAATGCATACTTACGCACTTATGGCACAGCAAGTATAGTTTAATCCAGGGGTGACGGATTCTTCCTCAAAGTGGGGGAACCATGAGGCCCCACCCCCTCTGTGCCCCCACCCTTGCCCCTCCTCTTCCCCGAGGCCCCACCCTCCTGCCAAGCTGGAAGCACGAGCTGGGCCAGAGAGCTTGGATCCCTCCACCTGCCTGGGGTGGGGGACCCCCAAGAGCAGTGTTACATTACACTCCATATGTTTTATGGAAATATGTTTATAAGTGTGAATATGATGCAACTGGAACATGCTTCATGCAAAAGGTCTCTTGTACGGTATCATTACAAAGCTTATGATCTATCGAATGTGTTCATCCTATTTGCATGTATTATTTCTATGTCTGGAGTTAGGAGAAGAAGATATAAACTTGTGTTACTGATGTAAACATGTTAAGTGGAAGCTATTAAAGGTGCTTCAGAATCAATGAACGGTGAATGGGTTTGTTTACCTGCAAGCCTTCCTGTGTACATGTCTTCCAGTTATTAGGTACTGAAGAAGAAGGTCTTACAGTGACATGTGACCATGTCACCTGGTACTGGAATCCATCTTAAACCTGGTGCTTTTCCATTTAGAAGGAGGGGTGGGGATCCAGCGAGATAAAAGATTCCCGCCATGTGCCAAAGCTATAAAAGGGGGTAAAACAGAACAAAAGGGGCTGCCAGTCATGAGAAATCCCCTAGTTACCACCTGAGCTGTAACAAACAAGAACTGTACTGGGGAAAGGATTGGGCCCAGACTAGGAAGGAGTCTAGTCTGTAAAAGCTTATTTGGAACATCTTTGAGATTTACCTGTATTCAGTTTCTTAATGTTTTAGGCTTAGACTTGCATGTTTTGTTTTATTTTGCTTGGTAACTTACTTTGTTCTGTCTGTTATTACTTGAAGTCACTTAAATCCTACTCTTTATACTTAATAAAATCACTTTTGTTTATTGATTAACCCAGTGTAAGTGATTAATACTGGGGGAGCAAATAGCTGTGCATATCTATCAGTGTTATAGAAGGTGGACAATTTATGAGTTTATCTTGTATAAGACTTATGCAGAGTAAAACGGATTCATTTGGGGTTTGGATCCCATTGGGAACTGGATGTCTGGGTGCTGGAGACAGGACTACTTGCTGTGCTGTTTTCAGTTAAGTCTGCAGCTTTGGGGCATAGTTCAGACCCTGGGTCTGTGTTACAGTCGGCTTGCGTGTCTGGCTTAACAGAACAGGGTTCTGGAGTCCCAAGCTGGCAAAGAAAACAGACTCAGCGGTAGTTTCAGCACATCAGGTGACAGTCCCAAGGGGGTCTCTGTGACCAAACCCATCACAAGCAGCTCCTGGCCTGTGTCCCTGGCCCCCTGAGGACCCGCCCAGGGCAGGTGGAGGGTCTGCAGCTCCCCACAGCTGCCCGCAAGGTTCTTACTCCAGCTGCAGACCTTCCCTCTGCCCTGGGTGGGAGACCTGGGAAGTGGGGACATGAGCCGGGGGCTGCTCTCAGCCCTCTCAGGGCAGATGGAAGGTCTGCGGCTTCCCACCGCTGCCCAGGCCCCCCAAGCCACTCTTACCTGGGCTGGGCTCCAGCTTCTGGCCTGGCTGGGGGAGCGGGGCCTAGGGGGAAAAGGAGGGGCAGAGGGATGGGTCTGTAGCAAAAAGTAGGAGAGCCATGGCCTGTTGGTCTCCCGTTCCGGCACCCCTGGTTTAATCTTGATGCCAAAATCTGCAACAAAATTGACTTCAGGTATATTAGAGTGCAGGTACAGGTATATCAGAAGGCTGAATTCAACCCCGAGTATTTCAGTAAATTTAGAAAAAGCAAATATTTTTAACAATTAATTTTTCTAGTATGTTTAGGTAAAAGCCTGCAATTTACAAAAGATTTAAGAAATAATTAAAATATAACCCTGAAAGCTCAACTCCGTGGAGGAAGCTCAGCATGTAGTGCTGATTAATTTCAAAACGAAGGGTCACAAACAGATGAGTCATGATCTTTGTACTGCTAATGTCATTTATGTAGTATGCGCTGTAGTAGTTGGTCCAATAAGAGATATTACCTCACCCACCTTGTCTAATTTCTTATGTAGGTGACTTTCAGTAAACTGGAATAGTACAGTAGCTCCTCCTGCTGACCAACTATGATACTGAAGAAAGTATAGGGGGCAATTCCATCTCAGGAGATAAACAGAAAACTGGCTAAAATTTTGAGAAAGTAACAATTGACCTGCTACCTGATTTATCAGTCCAGTTTGAGACCCAATTACAAGCATATAGGATCCTGATTGACTCAGAGCAAATCAAAACATTCTGATTCACTTTTGTTTTTTAAAGAAGAAAAGTCATTAAGTGGACATATGTAGTTTGCCCCCCAACTTTTCACTACTACATTATTCCTCCAAAGACGACTCATTAAAACTCATAATGGACTCTGGAATCATATTAATTTACTGCTGGTAAATACTGTCAATTGTTGTTTGAAAGGTCATATTGAGTTCTAGAGATAAGGGTGTTATCAAGCTTGAGAAATCATTTATATTGGAACACAGACTATGGTATATAGATAATTAAGATGGGTGCCAATTTTCCATATTATAAAACTTTAACCAAGATGTGTCAAATTCAGCCCTGGTCTAAGGAACAACGGCCACAAAAGGGTCTAATTCAGCAATGTAAATTTCATCCAGAGATTAAGCTTATTCAAGGCTTGGAACACACTTTAAAAGTTACAGCTCACAGACCACTTTACTTTCTCCCTCCCATTTATCACTGTGTAAACCTCCTCCTTTCCCATAATGATCAAACAACCTGTGCTACCCGTAGCAATTGTTTATATGGAAAATTAGTATTATGAAAATACTTAATGTATTTTTATCTTCTTGTAATGCGATTTGCCATCTTGGGGGAAAAAAGCAGAGCTAGCATCATATGACTAGCCAGATCTCCATGACAGTTTGGGAACCCTGGATTTAAAGACAAATTGCAACCAAATGCTTATTTCTGTTAAGAAAACAAGACAATTTATTTGTTTTTACGGACATACAATAAATATGAAATATACAAGACAAAAATTTCACACCAATTGATTGTATTACACAAGCAATTCATTAGAATACATGATGTTTTCCTTTTTATTAGCCCTTTTATAAGGTTTGGTACTGGATATTAAAACGAATCCAAATGTAAATCTCTATCAATACAATTTTCTGCCATTTTCATCATAATATATATTTCAAATAATCATACATGTACTGATTTTTTAAAAAAAATATATAAGCAGTGTCTGAAATTCCAAATATATGCCTATAATTTCTGTGTTTTAGGCCTGTACAAGTTCTAAAATATTTCATTTGTTTAATCTGTTTTTAATTCTTGTGGATTAAAAAAATACTATGCTATACTTTTTACTTCACCAAAACCCCTAAGAAAATTAATAAAGTGTCAGACGATGGAATTCCATGTTAAAGCTAATATTTGCTTGCAATGAACTAATGACTGAATTCGGGTCTTTGCTTCTCCAGATTTACACTAGTGAAATGGAAAGCACAAGTTGGTGCTAAAGTAGGGGACTACCTTCCAGTTCCTAAGGAGGCATGCATCTTCATTTCAGAATTACTACAGCCATCCTGCTGTTTTCTTGGGTTTATAATCACTCAGGAAACCATGATTACATGTTCTTGTTTGCATGCATATTTTTGTTATTAAATGGAAATCAGATAAAATGCTACACTTCTATTTATCAAAAATAGATCAAGATTTAAAACCCTTTGAAACCAGGATTTATTTAGGTGCAAATGCAATATGCATCAGTGATCAGCAATTGAGGCTCTGGTCTCAAAGGAAAATGGGTTAAAAATTTTTGCAGCACATACATATTTCATACAAGATGTATACCTGGAACTTGCTGTGGTTTGAATTATTAGAAAGAGTCTGGAAGCTTTAAGCACTTTTGTACAAGCATACACTATTTTCATCAGTTACACCGAGTGGTTTCACTATAGTTTTGTAGGGCTGTCTGCCTTAGAATCCTGGTTTCTGAATTCATTTCACGAGGAAGAGCGCTGAAATTTAGTACAAAATGTTAATGCTCTAAATGAGCATTAACATTATATGTTACAGTTAATAATTTCATGGGTTTTCCTCATCTTTAAATGCTAAATGGCTAAACTTCTAAAGCCTACCAACCTCTATAGACAAAATAATGATTTCCAAAATATATTTTTGTTTAAAGACCACCTTATAAACCTCTACCCCAAAAGCCTCAGGTATCAAAGTATCTCTTCCAAGACTCATTGTGATTTTAAAATTCACACATTATAGCACAACTCCCCACTGAACTCAATATATGCTACTTTGAAGTCAATGAAACGCTGTGACCAAAAAATGGCTACTTTTAATATAGCTGTCTAGATTGCATCACAACTAGCAATTAACTTCTAAATTTAATATGCATGGCATTTACTAGCAACTAGATCACGGTTTTATATCCTAGTCATTTCATATTCAATCAGATAAAAACAAAAAAACGTCCCTTGTACATTTTCTAGTTAAATGAAATTTCCAGCCCTAACTCTCCAGCTGCGCAACAAGGTTTTTTGCTCCTTCCAATGAATCTGCTGTTTTTACATTATTTTAAATGATCTTCTTCCTTCCTCCTCTCCCATTTTGCAACTTCCTGGAGGATACTTTCCACTAGCACGGCTGTTTCTCAAGCTGAAGGAAAGGAAGCTTTTAAACCTCATTTAATATTTTTATTCAATTACTTATTGTGCAAGGGTGTCAAGCCTGTCTCCAAAGCAATAGGCAGCGGGTCAGGGTTATATGAATAGAGTAGCAGTGTGTAGGATAAAAGAATGGAGGGGATTGGAAAAGGAAGTGGCCATGGTGGTTGGCTAAAGCTGTAAAATGTTGAGAGCTATGTCAATGAGAACACAAGGATTGCATATTGTACATGTAACACTATGGTGACTGGCTAATTCCCCTCAGGCTGAGAATAGGTATTTGTATAATTGAGAAATAACTGTAGGATTGTGGATCGGTAACTGTACAAACATCCCTGCATTCTAGTATCAGAGACCATTCTATTATAATGGACAACCATATTTACTCTATAGAATATTCAGCAATGACTTCATACCACACTCCTTGCCAATATGCTTAAGGCACTAAAAGAATACACTGAGTAATTTTAAAAAGGGAAATAAAAGGATTGGTAAGGAAAGTAATAAATGTAGGACTAATATTTGCCATTCTGTAAGAATCTTTCCATCACAAGAAAAACATGGTGCCGGACCAACATCAGATGCAAAGATGGGACCCTTAAACTGCAGGTAGTGCAAGTGCAGATGTTCATCTGGCCAAGGCTGAATGCAACCAGGGTCACACTATTAAAATCTAAAAGAACCCCAGTAGTGTCAGTCACATGGCTATAGGCAGCCAATGTAAAGAAAACAGTTGCAGGCACAATACAATCTCAGTAGCGTAAACCAACGAGCAAATTTCCTGCTGCATACTGAACCAAGTGCAAACAGAGCAGCCATACTGAGAAATCTGTGAAGAGGGACTTGAGGCTCAAGTCCATGAGCGCACGCATACTGATGTTGATACTGATGATAAATCCTACTGAAATGGATAGGATCCCTTACACCACTGATTTAGAGCCCAACATTATAACAACTGGAGCCAAAGACACCTAAGACTCTAATAAAGTTGCTATTGTCTTGGGTATAAGAGAATAATGGCTTGAGTGAACTGTTAGAATGCTAGGGTCACTACATTTTTTATTGCATCAAGTCCCATTGGCTGATACTATGCAAAATCCTATTAAAGTAAGAATATTCCAGAGGTATATTACACATGGAAATACTGTGTAAGAAGAAAGATCAAGCTGCTTGTGGGAGCCTTATTTCAATAAAATTCTGACTCCAAACCCACTGGAAAACAATGGAAAGACTGCTATTTACTTCAGAGGGCTTAAATTAGTTGGGGAAGCAACTTTGCTGAGGAAAAAATTTGAAGGACAACCTGACTACTTCACTTTCATAGAATATCAAGGTTGGAAGGGACCTCAGGAGATCATCTAGTCCAACCCCCAAAACTCCACTGAATGTAGGGAACATATTCATGGTAACACTGTTATACTGTGTGCTGAAATCAGAGTACAAACCTCAACTAGGTATGTGATAGAGCAGAGCTGTTTAACCCTGAATGCCTAGCACAGGCATCACCATACTACCATGGATAGAGGAGCAGCTTTGAAATCAACAGAGCAAGAGTCCTATTAACTTCAATGCAATTTCATACAGTAAAGATGATGCGCAGTACAACTATATAGGAAAAACTGGGTAAGTAACAGAATTATATTTCTGAAAAATCAGAGCAATGGGAAAGTATACTTTTAATATCATCCTTATCCAAAGAACCAGGATGAGGGAGCTAAGTCATAGGAAACAAAATATTAGAACTATATTCAATGTTCAAATAAAACCTACAAAGGGCTGCTGCTTCATTTTCAAATCACCTCCTTGGATACAAGCTGTTTAAGATCATCCACATTTCCCTGAGAAATCATGCTATGATATTATATAAAGTGCAAAGAACTAGTGTTATTGCAACACAATGTTGGAAAAAACAAACCAAAACCAACAGCAAAATACAACATAAACAGGCAAAAAACCTCCCAAAGAAATATCAAAAGGTAAGGTTTTCACTGCATCAATAACTCTTATCAAGTTGCACAGACTATATATACAGTTATGCAGTACTTAACAGAACTGATAATATAGTAAGGATTTACACTGGAAAGGAGATAAAAAGTAATAGGACCACAATATGGTCCTATAACTCAGTTGTGCAAAAGAAACCTTAACTTCGGCTATTTTCTGATTTTTGTGTATCTTATTTCTCAGTACTAGCATTGTGTTAATGATGGGGGGTGGAACTGCACTGCATTTGCCTGTCTTCTTTGTGTTAAATTCAGAAAACAGAAAAGTTTCCAGATCACTAGTTAAGAGACACTAGTCGGTCTGTGACCAGCAATGCTTGTTAATGAAAACTGTACACTTATCAGATGTGCACAGATGCATGCCATGCACTTACAGCCATGGGTGCCAGGTTTGCATAATTTTTGGTGGTGCCCAGAACGGGTCCAAGCAGAGGGCGGAGCAGGGGCGGGGACAGAGCAGGGGCGGGAAGAGGCGGGGTAGGAGCTTGGGGGAAGGGGTGGAGTGGAGCGGAGCAGGGGTGGGAAGAGGCGGGGCGGAGCGGAGCAGGGGTGGGAAGAGGCGGGGCGGAGCGGAGCAGGACAGGCTGGGGCCTGGTCGCTCACTGCTGCCAGCTCCAGGCTCCCTGCTAATCTCTCAGGCTGCCCTGGACTCCACATCCCTCCAAAGCACGGGGCCCCTGTCCATCCTATGGACGGGACGGTTCTGAAAATATAAGCCCAAACATTGGTGGAGCTGGGCCCATGTTCCTGAATATTGGTGGAGCGGAGCACAGGCAACACAGGCCCATATAAACTTGCCACCTATGCTTACAGCCTGCTCAGGTGTGTAGCTACATAAGATCCAGGACGTTTATTTTCCCTACTGTGCATTTTTTAAAGGGCATTTTCAAATAGCCACTACTTCATTACATCTAAATGAAACTTTAAGCGCCTAGCAAAAATAATTATTCACTGAGGCCATTTGTCTGCATAAACTCACAACAGAAACCAATCACAACAGTAAACAGCAGTACCTAGGCACAGTGGGGATAATTAAACAGGAAGAATGGCAATTGCATAAGGCAAGGAAACTCAGTTTTCAGGCTCTTACTATTTTAAACTTCTCGTCTGCTGTGTAATAGGTATGTGATGCACATAACAGCACACACAGTATGTCATGTACCACATGCAATACCCTGGTTTTAACTGTCCTTTGAAGGGCATTTAGTATTTCAAAGGAAAATACTGCTGAAGGCCCCAGTTCAGCAAAGCACCTAAATCTGTGTGTAACTATCATGGGATTACTCAAGTGCTAGAGGTTACGTAAGTGCTTAAGTGCTTTTCTGGAGTTAGGCTAAAGTTTGCAGCAGCCACTAGCAGTAAAAGGGTTAATGCAGTTTTGTGTAATTAACAGATCCAGCTGAATATAGCCAGGAGAACTAAACCCTTATTTACCCTCTACTGGACTAAAAAGTATAGTGCAGCAGACTAATTGTTACTCCCATTCAACTCTTGAGTTCCAAGACTTATTTTGGGGCAGTCAGAAAAATCACTTAACTTTGCTCTGTATCAGTTTCTCCATATGTAAAAATGAAGATAATTATTTAGCTGCCTCATAGGGATGCTGTGATAAATGAGTTAATTTTTGGACAGCACTATATATATGGCATTGTTTTTCAATAATGTAGGCATATGTGGGAAATCACTGCTCTTTAAATATGCAACAACATTCAAAGTATGATTAATTTAAAATATGAGAAGATTTTTTTTAAAAGTGTATACACTCCCTACAGGAAATAAATCAAAATCAAGACATTTCAATTAAACAGTAAAAAAACAAGTTATGGTAGTCCATATCGGTAAAGAGAATTCTACCAGGAGAGATAGCTTCTTCACATTATTGTAACAAGAAACTGATTCCAGTTGCATGCCATATCATGTTAAAAAAAAACAAAAACAAAAAACAAACAAACCAAAAACAGTATTATATTCAACATGTCGCCACTATTGCACAGATACCTGAGATTCAAAAGCTAAATCTCTTGTGCCTTTACCAAGCAACCATTATAGAAAGCTCCATGAATCACTTATCTAACAAAAAAGACAGTTACTTATAAAAGATGTTCTTATACTAAAAATCACAAGTTGGTATAGAAAATCTCATTACCTCTTATTAAATGCAGGCACAATGTAACACAATATATAACTTTAGTAATTAATACTGTAATACATATATCTCTTGTAATACTGGGGCACAATTGTTTAAAAATCTAAGGCCTTTCAGGGAGATAATTTGTTTTGTATTTTACATTCCACTCCCCAGAATGCTACACTTTAATAAAAAGACTGCTGAAGTCATTTATGGTATGTAACACTTTATATCATGATACTAAACAAATCTGATTTCTCAAAACATTTTTTTTTTTCTTTTCTTGGAAAAATTAGTGAGGAGGTCCCAGCATCTGAATTGTTTAAACATATAACGTTATTTGAATGTTCTTAGGAGGCAGAGAGAGAAGATTTTCTCTTATGTATTAATGTTCATTTTTTCCAGCACAATGTATTTCTCTACACAATTTAAAACTGCTATGTAAAACACTATAAACTAACCAAGGATTTGATGATAGATTCCACATCTTTGTCATGTTTTGTTATGTTAAATAAGGATTCTGGTTCATAGTTATACGTCACAGCCCAGTACAACTATGGGTCATGGGCAATTGATTTCAAAAGTGAACCGTAGTTTTCTTCTGAAAACAGAGCAACACACCTGTTGGAAAGCAAATTTAGCTTGCCTGGCTTATCTCTGCAGATGCCACAATCCTTATCCTTCTCGCTGCTATAGAGGACATGATTTAGTGTTGAGCATTAACTAGGCAAACTTGACAGAAGCCAAATATTAATTGAAGATGTAATCATTATTTAAGGGAACAACTATTTGCATTCCATTGCCACTATGCCTTAATTAATGGCTTTTCTTAGTAAGGATTCCGCTTAAATTCTCTGGAGTTATCTTGCTTCCTAAAAACCATTTTTAACCTGAACAGGAAAATTCTCCTCTTGCCAAACAGCCAAAATTCTAACCAAGATCAAATATAAAAATAGTTCAACTGCGGCATTTAAAGTTCCTGTCTTCTCATGGGTACTTGAGTAATTGACAGAGAGAGACATTCACTTTTATTTGCACTGTTTAAAACTAATTCAGTTCAGTCGAACTGAAGGTTATTTTTTATTCAGTTTGATGTACATCATCAGTATTTCTTTCCAATTTTTATTGACCTCCATTTCTGCAAGAGATCAGGAACTCTGGCTTAAGTGTTCAAAAGTAGGAGTATAAAGGATAGGTGACTAAATATTGGGACCAAAAAATGGAATTTTTGAAAGTATCTAAGTGACTTCAAATGGGACTGTGCTTGTAAATCTTTTGAAAATCCCAACCTCAGGTCCTATCTTCATGTTCATACTTTGAAAAAGGTTGGCCTCAGATAAGTTTTGTTCATAGTTTAGTGACCAACCGTTGATATAAAATTCAGAAAAATATTTGTATTTGATAAAAATGAACAAAGAAATAAATATCTGCCTGCAAGTGTAATAGCCTATGTTTTAACTTACCCTATACATTTCAATTAACAATGGTCTTCTCCCTACAGCTATTGATTTTGGGGTTGAATAAATTAAAAACTAATCCTTCTAAACATTTTTCCAAGTCTGTGGTCTTAATACAGTCCAGTTAGACTAGTTTTTTTCTTTACCTCACCAAATCACCACCACCATTTCCACAATTAGTATCCTTATTGGTGGGAGTAATATAGAGATCAAAGACTGAATGGACATTTATCCCTAGAAAAACCTCAGTTCCTCCAGAACAGGGTTGAGACAAAATGGCAGAGCAGCATGAGAAAGCTTGCACTGTCAGTGTAGGTTTTGTAGTTATCTGGAGGATTTAGTCACCTTGACTGAAAGTCCATCTGTACTCTTTATAAGCATGACAATTCACTAAAAGACCAAATAAATTAGTAAATACCCCTTGGCCAAAGTTACCAAATTTTACTTTTTGAAGAGGGCAACGACTGTCTTCAGGATTCTTGTGAATATATTTATTAATTCGTTACCTTTCGGCACCAAACAGAACAGCAGCATTGCAGTAGGGAAGAAAACTCAGGTCACAGTGAAAGTTAGCCATTACACAATAATTTCATTAGGAAAACAAAGTCAACATGATTATCTCTAGCTTTAAAATTGCTTGGAAGATTTGAGTGGAGATTAAGACAGTAACTACAAAATTTAGAAGTCTACTTCATGGTTTTTTCCTCAAATAAGCAGCTGTGCAGATGGCATCTTGGAATTATTTACAATTTTACATATTAAATAATTTTGACTATTACGTTTTCAAAAAGAGACTGATTCTGAATTATGAACTTTTACATCAAGTGCTTGTCCAGCCAAATTTATGGTAATTACCACCTTTAAAAATACATAACCTTTTTATACTAACACTTCTTTAAAAGTTTCAGATTGTTAGGTCATAGCAGATTTTTAAACACAAAGCACCCTTTCCTATTACAAGGATTTTTAAAATGGGATAAAGCAATATACGTAGTGTTCCAGAAACTTGCATACATCCTGCTCTAACAGTTGCAAAAATGTACTTATTTAATAAATTAAGATATTTTTTCTAATTTCATGTGTTAATATTCAAATAGACTTTATACAAATATGTTAATCCGTACCTATTACAAGTAAGCTACATATTTAGCTTTTTTCATCTGAGCCTGTAAGAAATGATGACCTGCAGACTTATTAACGTATTCATTTTTAAAGTAATTTTTGAAGAACTTGTTGTCCAGCATTTAACAAAAATGTGAAAACAAAAAATAAAATCACCAGACCAGCGTTTGCTTTCTTGATTATATCAAGTAATTTCAAGTTGAGTTCTATAAGGCAGATTGGCTGTTTAGATGGACTGGGATTTCCTATAGTTGTAGTGATATGCACATAGTGAAGTTGTTCGTTGATAGAACTAGATGAAGACAGGCAATTATAGGAAAATAAAAGTTTAGTTTCAAAAGAAACTTTTTTCCCCAAATGTAGAATAGGCACTGAAATATGGTTCCTTATAGACTTTCCAGGAGATTGTCTCTTCGCTGAGTATGAAACCATCTTGAAACTGAAAAAAATGAAAACAGAATTATTAATGCTATGCATTAGGGATTAATTGTATTGATTTTGATCCTATAGTTCCCATTTTCTATACCTTTTCCAGTCATAGTATTAAACGTATTTGAAATTGTGCAAGCGGAATGGTGAAAAATAGATTGCAAATATTTTGTACAGCTGGGATATATTTTGTTTCGAGGCCAAACAGGAATGATTAGAATATGGGGAAAAATGACCACATTTTTCTAAATCTTGCATTTCTAGTTATATTAGCTTTGCAAAATTCTACATACTCACTTGTCAGGGAGAGCAGCTTTATTTATTTATTTCAAGGAAGAGTATCAATCATGATAAAGAGCAAGTGAGTAAATTTTGTGCCTGCACAGGTTAATTCCCATGATTGTTTGGCAGACTGGTAACATACATGAGCTCCTTCTTTAATTCATGCAAATGAGAGTTAATAAAACAGGTAAAACTACTGAAGGTAATGGAATAATTAGCAAGTCCATTGTAAGGTGCTAACAACCTCAAGAGGAAAAAAATTGACTTAAGAGTTTGAACGTATTCACTATACCTTTTGAAGTTTACTTGTTAAACATACCTATTGCCTATGAACAGCAGTTTTCTCCTTCTTGAGAAACACTATGCATAGGGATGAGGCTTTCACACTGCTCACTTTCCTCTGGCATTCTTAAAGAGATATCAAATTCATTTTGTAATTACAGAAAATCTTAAACTGGTTATATTGTGACATGGAGACATGAATAGTAAGGATGGTAATGCTATAGAAGAGTTACGTATTATCTTGAGTTGTGCTCATTAAAAAAACTAAATACTTCGGTGAATTACATATACTGTACTAGAGTGGTCATAATTAAGATCTATAGATAGCCATTTGGTGCCTCAGAAATATAGCAAATACTATGGTAACAATAATTAGGCAAAAGCAAAACTGTAAAGCATATTCACTGCAGAAAAATTTCTTTTAGTACAATGGGATTTTAAGATGGTGGCTTATCCCCAGCCCATGAAAACTTCACTGCCATACCCAAAATCTCTTTCCAGGCAGTTTTATTTTCCAAACATAGATAAAAAAACAGAACAAACAAACAGAACAAACAACAGTTCTTCCACCCCCACTGGGCTACAAGTACTAGGGGATTTTCCCCTTTGCCTCTCTCGTTCCATCCTGCTTCAAGGCCTGTTGCAGGATTCCTCCTTGTTCCTCTTCCCAGGGCTTCTCCCAGGAGGCTCTTTTTCCCCACTGCCTCCCCTCCCAATGGACTCCCTGCAGCCTCTGCCGATCTTTCCTTCCTGACAGGCCAGTTCTTTATACGGAACACATGTCCACCCTTCAGCTGCACCTGATTAATGAATAGGGTTGGCAGGACCCAGACCTCTGGCCCTTAAAGGACAGACAACCGTGTCACAGGGATTTTTATAATTTTGTCTCTGCCCTCACTGGATATTAGGGAAAAGAACGGAGATAAAGAATTACACTGGTAACTAATCAAAGAGTCAACGAGGTCCTCTTAAAGGAGGGAAAGAGGGGGAGGGGGCAAAAAACCCAGGGTGTGAGTTCTGAGGCTTCTGAAAGAGGTAGGATACATAGGGAAGGTGGAATAAAAAGTTAGGGAAGTTACAATAGGTGATCATACCTCTGAATTCGATGCTTTCTGCAGATAAAGGCAAAAATTCTTCTGATTCCTACCATCACTGGATCCCAGTTGTTATAATGGCATAAGAAAGTTGCAATGAAAAATGAGAAAAATACAGGGATTGCCCCTGCAAAAAATAACCAGGAAAACTGCACCTGGAATTAGAGCATGAATATAATTTATCCAACAAAGCACAATAGTAGTTTCTTTTAACATTTGATTTTTTTCATTTGTGACAACTGCCATAAAATTGAGAAGTGTCTACTATTGTTATTGTTAAAAGTGTCTAACTTGCATCAAGACTGTAAATTACTAATGTAGTTGACTTTATTAGCTCCTTTGTTGCTACAATAGTATCAGCATATGTGTTTAAGACATTTCCACTTGGAGAAAAAAAATAAAATCTATTTGTAAACCGTGTTGGGTCTCAGTTCCTTTGAATGCTGACCAATGTTACAATTTTTGCATTTTAACATTTTCTATAAGATCTCTTGGTTCATCATGTCCTCAGTCACCCACTGTGTTCAATTCCCTTTTTTCCTTACCTCCTTACATTGGGTTCTCCACCTACATTTCCTTCCCTTCTCCTCCTGGTAACATGGTTCTCTTTTCTAGTTTCTCAAATGATCTCACCCTTACTCATTCACTCATGGACCTTAGAAACTCTACTAGGTACAGAATATCAAGAGAACATCATCTTCTAGCTAAAAGCTGATGTGGAACCACATTCAGGTGAGAAGCCAACACTCCTCGCAGGCATGGAAAGAGATGTGCTGGGATTCATACTAGGATACTGTCCTTAAACCCTCTTTTGGGGACTCCATCTTCCGTATCAGTCTCTGGAAAATAGGTGTGCATCTCCCCTCTCCTAAATTACGTCTGGATGCTGAAAAAATGGAAGCACTCTCTTTGTTTCTCCACCAACCTGTACAAGTTTGATGGCACTAATCCATGAAAGTTTAATTGCCAAAGATGAGCAGGCAACTGAATTTTCCAAGCCCTGAAACAACTGTATGGACAACCCAAGTGAAACGTCACAAAACAACATACACCTCTACCCTGATATAACACGAATTCGGATATAACACAGTAAAGCAGTGCTCCGGGGGGGCGGGGCTGCGCACTCTGGCGGATCAAACCAAGTTCAATATAACGCGGTTTCACCTATAACGCAGTAAGATTTTTTGGCTCCCGAGGACAGTGTTATATCGAGGTAAAGGTGTACCTACTCCACCTAGATTTGAATTTCTGACCAACAGTTTAGCTGGAAAAAAAACAAATATTTCAGGGCAATTTGTGCCCCCAAATGCCCATTTAAAGAGACAGAGATGTGTGCATTAAAGAAATAAAAACAAACAACAGCAACTGAAGAGAAAAGTCCTTGGAAGTGGTCCTAGCAAAGAAGTTCTGATTTTTGTCTGCCAAATAAAGCATGAGAAGCTAATAATTTTGGAAGTAACAAGAATTTGTTCTTCCTGAGTGTGTGTGGGGGGGAAATACAGCACTTTTTATTAAGTTATTTGCTCACCTGTTTTGAAAGTGAGCCATAAATTAGATGAACAAGATTTTACCTGACTCCAGGGTAGTAATAGTTAGCCTGAGCATCTGGAATGTCTATTACATATGTAAAGCTTCAAAACAGAAATTACAAGGTCTGTTCCTTTTAAGAAAAATAAAATAAAAAGCAGAACTACTCCCTTTAAAGCTTCTTTTTAGCTGGAAAAAGCTGATTAACCATAGACAAGGCTCCCCCTTGTGGAAAAAAATGAAGTCTTATACAGTGATAAGAAATCTTGGGGTTTTAATGACAGAGTATGGATACCACCTCATTCTTAGGAATCTATATCTGCAGTTATTAGAATTGATTAGTGTCCACATTAATTTCTGAGACTAGCTTCAAACAATTGAAATAAACAAGCTTAAAAGGTACATTAAAAACACGGGGGACAGAGTGACCTGGTGAATAGGCCACTGGACTAGGACTAAAAGGACCTGGGTTCAATTTCTGGCACTGCCACTAATTTGCTGGTTGACCGTGTGCAAGTCAATTCACTCTCCGTGCCTCAGTTTCTCCATCTGTTAAATAGGGATTATGATACCAACTTCCTTTGTAAAGCATGTTGAGATCTATGGATGAAAAGTGCTTTATAATAACTAGTATTATTAATAGCTGCAACAAGTTTGACTTGTAATGTCTAAAGCATACAAGTGTTTTATATTTTAGTACTTTTCCCTTTTCCTCAGAGCTTCTGTGTTTAGGAGAGAGGCAAATCTTATGCCTCCTGGGGAACACAGCCAACCTGAAGACCCAGTTTCAGAGGGAATGCTCCCTTGAGCTAGTTCTATCCAGAACAGCTCAATTATAGAAGGCACTGAAGGGTAAGGAAGGGAAGAATTCAGCACTCATCCAGCCACAAGTTAAAACCAAAGACAGACATAGCCTGCCTAGGTCAAATCAGGATGGTGTTAATTAGGTGTGAGAAAGAGACAGGCAGACAGAAACCTGGATGGTAGATGACAGCCACGTGAGGAGAAAATGAACTAGAAAGTGCAATTTGAAGCTGAAAAGGAAGTAAGACAGAAGAGGGAAAGACCCGTACACCATTACCACCTTTCTTGGTGGCAATGTCTATGGGGAGGTGAAGGAGGCGACAGATTGCTAATAAAAGGGTAGCCAAAGGCAGACTCCAGAGGCAGCAGCAGTTTTCAGTGAGGGTGAAGGGATAATAGTCAGAAATAAAAGCAACAGGAAAATCCACAAGGAGCAGGAAAAGAAGAGCAAGAAAGAGGTCAGAGGGTGTTGTGCCTGAAGGATGGAAAGGGTTAGGGAAGGTAGGGAGGGAAAGGAGTGGATATGTGCAAAGGACTAGGATTAAGACAGATGTTGCCAGCAGATAGGCGGAGAAAGCAGAGGTAGAAAAAGATTTATTAAAATAAGGAAAAGAAGAAAGAGCAAGTGAGCTGAGAGTAAAAGAAATGAGATTTGTTATTAAATGTTTTGGGCTTATTAATATTATAAATGTCAAACAGATTCAGTACAAGTGTTCAGATTATAGTGATGAGTGCCATAAAAATAATTAGAAAGTTAAAAGAAACTATCTGTTGCTTCTGCATTAGTGTGCCTCGCATCTGTCACGCAACATTGCTTTAATGCTGTCTCTTCCATTTCAGATGCTGCAGTGGTTTTGTGTATTTTGTGCTTATACAGAATAAATTCTATTTATTTAAAGGACTGGGCTGAGAATCTATTTGGGTTTATACTTCAGAGAAGAAACTGTCCCAGTTTTCTGGGAATTACGGAAGAGGATTCCTGTTCATTCAACCATTGCCGCGACTAAATTTAAACAAATTGCCTCAGAATATGAAAAATAATAAAAAGCTTGTGAGCCTTTTACACTTCAAAGATATAAATATAGCTGCCTACATGCACTGGAGTGAAATTCTTCTTGTTTTTGTGGAGAAGAATTACTTTGATTTACTGAAGAACTTTTCATTTACTTGGTACAATATTCTTGGTACAATGTTTGTTTGTGTCCTTCATATGAATTGCTTAAGTTTCAAGACCAAGACAATTAGGCTTGTTTTGCCTAGGCTTTAGCTTATTCACATGAAATAATTTATTTTAGTTGGAGTTTCTGTCCACTTAAAGTTGAAAACATCCTAAAGCTGCACCCTAAAGTTGAAAACATTTTCACTTTCTTCCAAATAGAAAAGGATATATTTCATATCTGCTTCCACTACTATTATTCAGGTTTGAATTCAGACATTTTAATGCTTGTCATTTTCTTTCTTGTGGCGACTGGCATTTCACATGAAGAAAGGCCTTTTTAAAATAACCTACCACAAAAACATTGGCCCACCTAAAATGTCACTACAACAGACTTCACAACACATACAGATGTTGCTGAACCCAATGTCCAAAAAATAAGATTTGGGAAAAAGTCAGCCTATATAACGGAAAACAACAAAATAAAAACTGATTCCAGTCTTCAGAGTGCTCAGCAGCTTCCAGAAGATACTGTATTTTGGGAAATAGCCATTAAAAAATGTCATGTAATTGCATAAAAATAAGGCAATAAACAAAGCCAGAGGAAGACCTGCATTTTAACGAGACACATGACAGTAGAAATGTTTCCTCTAAGTTTTCTTTGTACTGAGCAAACAACAAACTTCACTGAGAACTACATTGTTGTCCTTGGGCAAGATTACTCTCATGGTTTCAGGCACAGGAGGGAGTGCTCTGCCTGTGGAGTGGAAGGAAGTCAGCATGTTGGGGGGAGTCAGGGTGAGTGCTCTGTATGAAGACCAGGGAAATGAGGGAGTCAGAGATAGGGGGAGTGAGGGTGTCAGAGGCAGTGAGGCACAGGAGAGATGTGGGGCAGTGGGACAGAGTGGGGGGTTAGAGTGCCAGGGATAGGAGGGGGAGAGAAGTGGGTGCTCTCCCTGGGGAGCGAGAGGAGCTAAGGAGACTCAGAACAGAGGTAGAGGCAGCTGGCTCCAGACAGGGAAGAGGGGGTTTGCATCTCTCTTGCCTAGGGTAACTGCTCCCAGCCCTGGTCCATTCCTGGGTACCATGGCAGCTGCTCCAGCCCCTTTGGGTCCCACTGTCACCTCCACCCCCTACAGCTGGGGAGCCCTTAGTCACCACTTCAGCTCTCTCAATGCCCACCCCAGGAACAGAGGAATTTGTGAGTGGCATCACTTGTGACACACACAGCCTCATGTGCATGCAGTTTACAAGGAACGTTGGTCAGAGGTACACGTCACTGAAATAACAGACTATATTTTCAAGTTTTATTATGCAAATCATGTTGTCCACACATTGTGAGGAACGCATTGATATCCTTGTGCATCTGAATGGTTTTCCAAGACTATAGTGACATTTCAGATGGGGATGGTCTTAGCGACAAGTGTAAATGCTCCTTTTCTAAATCAGGGCTTTTATCTAGCTGCATGATCGTGGTGAGTTTGGGTACGTCTACACTTACCTCCGGGTCCGACGGCAGGCAATCGATGTTCTGGGATCGATCCCGGAAGTGCTCGCCGTTGACGCCGGTACTCCAGCTCAGCGAGAGGAGTACGCGGCATCGACGGGGGAGCCTGCGTGCCGCGTCTGGACCCGCGGTAAGTTCGGACTAAGGTACTTCGAATTCAGCTACGTTATTAACATAGCTGAATTTGCGTACCTTAGTCCGAAGTGGGGGGGTAGTGTGGACCAGGCCTTTAACGTTGCCCTTGTAACGTCCACTCTTGTTGAGGAGATTCTTCTCTATGTCACTAAATGACTTTATATCATGTGACATGCAGCTCTTGGGAAGGGGAACATCTTTCAGACTTTTGACACTTTGGCCTCTAAGTGCCAAAGAGCTTAGAAAGAGCAGAGTTGAGAGTCATCCCCCTTCACACAGAGCAATGGCTGTGGCAGAATTAGGAGGAAAGAGTTCTAAAGTCTCAGCAGGAAAAGACACCTGCTTCTCACCACAACTCCACTTGGTTTTCCAATTGGAAAGAGTGGGAAAAGTGTTCAAATACAGTCAGATAAAGTTGGCTCATGCTCCACCAACACACTCCTACCCCTTTTTTCCAGTAGAGGGGAAAAGTGAGAAGATGGGGGGGGAAAACCTTCAAGTTCAAAAAAAAGAAATACAAAGCTTTTCAGTTTATTAAAAAATCCCAAAGAGACATTAAGTCAACATGAAACAAAAATATGGACAAAAAATACACACAGAAAAAGATCAAAATTGTTCATCAGAATTAAAATTTTCCCTGTGAAAATTTTGTGATCAGCTTTATTCTCCCCACATTTAAGTATCAGAATGGGGACAGACCCTCTGCAAGCAAATAAAAGAATATTTCAAAAGGAATGTAAAAAACTGCAATTTAATGAGCTACTGTAATAAGTTATCTAATGAGCTAATACATTACTTTTTAAAATAAGCCTGGGCTAAAAATGTGGTGTAAACTGAACAACCACAAGTAACACTTGAAACCTGTTTCAGAATAGCAGCCGTGTTAGTCTGTATCCGCAAAAAGAACAGGAGTACTTGTGGCACCTTAGGCCTTGGCTAGACTGGCGGTGTACAGCGCTGCAACTTGCTGCGCTCAGGGGTGTGAAAAAACACCCCCCTGAGCGCAGCGAGTGCAGCGCTGTAAAGCGCCAGTGTAATCAGCGCCTGCAGCGCTGCACACTCGCTTGCAGCGCTGCAAGCTAGTCCCTTCGGAGAGGTGGAGTACATACAGCGCTGTGAGAGCTCTCTTGCAGCGCTGGCGGTGCGACTATACTCGTGGCAGCGCTGTGAAGTCCCGAGTGTAGCCAAGGCCTAAGAGACTAACTAAGTTAGTCTCTAAGGTGCCACAAGTACTCCTGTTATTTTTACCTGAAACCTGTGTGTTCACTCAAGACATCTCCATGATGTATAAATTGATCCAAGTAATTTTTCTTGTGGGGTACATAAGGAATTGTTAGTGTACTTTTATCATCATCTTTGTGGCTGAGCTTTGATCTTTTGAGATTTTACAAATTACCTAAAGTTGGACTGAAGACCCCACTTCAGAAGAAAATAAATTCCACTGCGAGTGGTGGGAGTGATCAGCAATTGGCAAACTGAGTTAATACAGGACATTTGGAATATTAATAGCCACAGGTTTCCGCAACTAAATATATTGTGACATCATAGTAAGAATAAGTGAGTTCACCCTCAAAGAGCTGCCCAAATGTACAATTTGGGTGACTGCCTACCTATATTCCTTGTACAGTTTCAACTGAATAGAGCGGGGGGGAGGGAGGAAGGAGGAAATTACCGTCTGGGGGCTGCATCCGGCCCTCCAGACGTTTCAATCTGGTCCTCGAGTGGGGTCCAGGGCTTGCCCTGCTCCGGCGCTCCAGCTGGGGAGTGGGGTTAGGGTCTCCCAGAAGCAGTGGCATGTCCGCCCTCCGGCTCCTATGCATAGGGGCAGCCAAGGGGCTCCGCACGCTGTGCCCACAGCTCCCATTGTCCGGGAACCGCGGCCTGGCTGCCCCTCCACGTAGGAGCCGGAGGGGTGACATGCCACTGCCTCTGGGAACTGCTTGAGGTAAGCTCCCCCTCCTGCACCCCAACCCCCTTCCCCAGCCCTGATCCCCCTCTTGCCCTCCGAGCCCCTTGGTCCCAGCCCGGAGCACCCTTCTGCGCCCCCAACCCCTCATCCCCAGCCCCACCCCAGAACCCGCACCCCCAGCCAGAGCCCTCACCCTCCCCACACACACCCCAACCCCCTGCCCCAGCCCAGAGCCCCCTCCTGCACCCTGAACTCATTTCTGGCCCCACCCCAGAGCCCACACCTCCAGCACCCCAATCCCCAATTTCATGAGCCATTCATGGCCCGTCATACAATTTCCATACCCAGATGTGACCCTCAGGCCAAAAAGTTTGCCCACCCCGGAATAGAGTATACGTCCACTTCCTGACCTGCCTTACACTGTTTTGTTGCATTAAGCAGCTGCTGTTCAATGCAATGGGTGAAGGGAATCCTTCAATGGGTGAAATGAATCCAGTCTACAAAGTGAGTCCGGATCCTCTGAGCTGGGAATTGCTATAAGTGTAAGCTGCTTTTAAATTATTGTATTGCTTACTGATCCATTTTAGGGTTTACCATCTAAACCAAAGAACGTCAACCATTTCAATATTATTTAAGGGAAAGGAGGATTTCCTACTTATTTAGCAACATTACAACTAACCGTTAGTCATTGCTGTCATTTGTTTAAATTTGTCAGAACATAAAGGAAGCTTTCATGATTTCCCTTTGATAAGTACAAAATGCACTTAATCAATATCCATCTTTTTTTTTAAATGAGTACAAAGAAGAATTAACGATACAGATGAGAAAGATAATATATGCACTAATTTCAAAAATTGTGAGGCATATCACTTATGCACAAATGTATGCTTTCTCCTCCCCGAACAAGCAGTACTTGTGCTAGTTTTGAAAGCTATTCCAAGAAGTTAAATAGGTATTGTAGAGACAGATCAAGTGATCTCAGTTGCTATAGTTAGACTTTCCAGCCAAACGGAATAATTATTTGCTCCAACATTAGGAGCAGCAGCAAAGTTTTAAGAGCCCATGATCTTAGCAAACAGAAAAACAAACCTGTAAGATGGAGAGCTTTGAGTCAAGTAAAACAAGAATGAAAATGAAGACAAAGTAGTACTCAACACGTATGTATATATTATGTGTTACTATACATAGAACATAAGAACGGGTATACCTGAGTCAGATCAAAGGTCCATCTAGCCTAGTATCCTGTCTTCCGACAGTGGCCAATGCCAGGTGCCCCAGAGGGAATGAACAGAACAGGTAATCATCAAGTGATCCATTCCTTGTCGCCCATTCCCAGCTTCTGGCAAACAGAGGCTAGGGACACCATCCCTGCCCATCCTGCCTAATAGCCATTGATGGACCTATCCTCCATGAATTTATCTAGTTCTTTTTTGAACCCTGTTATAGCCTTGGCCTTCACAACATCCTCTGGCAAGGAGTTCCACAGGTTGACTGTGCATTGTGCGAAAGAAATACTTCCTTTTGTTTGTTTTAAATCTGCTGCCTATTAATTTCATTTGGTGACCCCTCATTCTTGTGTTATGATAACACTGAATCCAGATTATAATTCATATAAACAAATTAAGAATTTAGGACTCCTTGCCATTGATAAAATACTACAGTCAAACATTCAGAAAGACAGCTAAAGTTTATATGAAAATCATGACAAAAATGATTTAATTTTAATAAGATATTCAACAAAAATTTAGACAATTTAGTTTGAGGGGGAATATAAACGAAAAATTGTGGCTCATTTCTGTTCTAAACACACTATTTTCGGATATTTATTTTAATCACATGAAGTGTTCTCTCACAGTTATTAACTTATATGACACAATACCCATGGAAATAAGGTGTTTGTTTTTTTAATTGGGACCTCTTCATTTACAAATTTAATTTAATGTTTACCGTATTCATAAAATCTAGGATTAAGCTTTAAATTGTCCATCTTCTGCAGACATTAACCTACAGGTTTTTTACATCACTAACTGAATATTGTCAAGATATACAGGGCACAGAAAGGATTTTACACTATTAAGTTGCTATTTAAGGATGTTGTTACATGCTGATCTACAGATTTAGTTAAATGATTAGACCAGGTAAGGGAACTGAAGTGAGAGAGTTTGGTGATTTAAATTACTTTTCATTGAAGTTGTATTTCAGCAAGACAAATTAAGTATGCAGTAACAAACAAGATTAAGATACATACAGCAAGGATGACAGACAATTCAGTCTTGATAATTAACAGTAACAGGAAAATACTGTACATTGTGTACATTCAGCTTTAACACTGGCATTGTATTAAAAGACACCTACTTAGGCCTGTTAATAATGCCCAAATCTTATCAGTAATCAAGTGTACATTACCTTCTGCATGCACATGTCAGCTATTATGGACAGAGGTATTGTAAGGCTTAGCGCAAGTGTGCCTATCAATGATGAGGTAAGAAAGCAGCCCCTAAAAAAATATAAAAGTCTTATTTAAAAATTAAGACAAATACTTTAAAGTGCAGAAGAGATTTAATCAAGGTTATCTGTTAGTTAAGGTTTGTTTTAAGTGTAAAGCCATAAGGTTTGTTTTCAAAAGTCCTTTGCAGGACACCTTCAATGTGAAAGTGACTGAGCCACAGAATATATATATATTTTAAAATAAGACATTTCATGGAATTACTGTGAATTTGAAGTATTCTTTCACGAATTATTGGCCCAACAAAAGATCTAGAGTAAGGCTTGCCTAGTTTGAGCCATTTTGGTATCAAGTTAACAGCACCTAAGATATTAAGAAAGGCTGTAAGTTAGACACTATGATCCATCAAGTCAATGATCCCAAATGTAAAACCAGGCTTGACAAACAGATATCTTCATAAGAGGTATTCTGCTTTGTCATGTAAAGAATCACTGATTTAATAACTCTGTAAATGCTTATTTTCCCACTTCAGTCAATACTGTTCATTAAACTAAACTACCTATTTATTCATGAGTCTAATGGTATTAGATGCTTGTGGACTATCAAAATCAGTAATTAGGAAGTTTTAGGGGTAATCTGGGGGGAAAAAAATAACTTCTACCCTTTTTTGTTTCTTTATCTCCATCATCAAGAAACAAAGAGGGCACCAGATATATTTTTTCTATTTTAATTTAACTTCCTAATTACTAGGGCTGGTCAAAATTTTCCATCAAAACTGTTTCAACAGAAAATTGATCTTTCTACTAAAAATCAAACAAAAAACCCACAATAACTTTTGACAGACTGACCTGTTAAAAACCAAAAACCCTACCCTCCGACCCACCCCAAATAAAACCCCACTACCAAACAATCCCCACACCAATAAAGTTTCTGGTTGAAAAATGCCAGGACTTTATTTAGAAATGCCACCACATTGCCTCAACGGAGATGTACTCCAGGTGCCTCAACGCCCCACTCCCTGTGGGCCAAATTACCAGACAGACTACATCTCTTATGATGTACCGTAGTGACATTACCAAATCAAAATTTTCTGTTTTCCACTGAAGATTTTCAGTTTTTTGGCCAAAATGTTGAAGTTTTCCACAGAAAACAACCCCCTCTCCCCTGGTTATCTGACCAGTACTAATTACCAACTTTAAACAAGACCTTAACTTTAAGAATATCAATCTTTTTTATTTTATTTTTAAAAATTCAATTAAGTCTTTCCTGTGTAATTATATGGATAACTAGAGAATTAGCAGGATTCAGGGCCGGCTCCAGGGTTTTGGCCGCCCCAAGCAGCCAAACAAACAAAAAAGCCGCGATCGCGATCTGCGGCGGCAATTCGGCGGGAGGTCCTTCGCTCCGAGCAGGAGTGAGGGACCGTCCGCCGAACAGCTGGACGTGCCGCCCCTCTCTGAAGTGGCTGCCCCAAGCACCTGCTTGGTAAGCTGGTGCCTGGAGCCGGCCCTGGCAGGAGTGACATCACAGAAGCTATGCATATGAAACCTAGTTAATTGAAAGGGGATGTGATTTTTATTCACATCACAAAATTGTTTTATTTTTGTTAACACCTATTAAACTCAAACAGTTTGATCAAACAGTTGGAAAAGTCTTTTGGGTAAAGATTTAATGCACATGGCTCTTCAATTAAGGAATGAGAGAACCCCCATTCCAAGCCACTGGGTCCTTTTCAGAGAAACTTCCAGCAAAACAAAGACCAACAGACTGGACATGATATTTGTAAAGTTAAAAAAAAAAAAAAAAAAAAAAAAGGGCAGAAAAAATACTTGAGAGGGGTGATGGGGGGAGTGAGGGGAAGCAAACAAATGTTAGGTCTTGTTTATAGAGCATAAAGCAGCAAAAAGCACTCTCCACTCCCCCAGAATTAAATGCACAAATCCAAATTTCCAGCTCCCATTCACAACACTTAACTGGTAGGTACTTTCTATGACCCAACTTTAAGTTATTCCAAATACAGAAGTAATTCAACCACACAGAAATTAAGTCGTACGAAGTTTAATTCAAACCTACAAATATGAAGAAACAAATAATTAAGACTCAAAATCTGCCACTTGGCTCTTCAGCTTATGCATTTATGCCGTTGTACGTACAGAAAAGTGTAATTAAAAAAGCAAAAACAAAAAACTGGTCTTGTTGGGACTATTTGCATGAGTAAAAGGACGTTTGATGTTAACTCAAAGAATCCTAAGATTCTTTGGGTTTAGAAATATTTTAGGGAGAGTTTGGGGACAAAATGAGATTTCTCATTCACTGCATTGCCACAAAAATCACTAGCTTAAATGTAGGAGCTGGGATCTCAACATTTAAATGGTTTCAGCTCAAACTAGTGTTACAACAAAAGAATATTTTTCTAATCTACACTTTGGCAATTTCCCCCCCCCCCCCCCCATTTAGCAATCTTGCATCATTTTTCAGCAATGATTTAATACCATCACTAGAGAGATGTCTCTTATTAGCAAGATGGTGTATAATATTTCAAAATATCCTGTCAAATAATTAAAATAAAACTTATCAAAATACTAAGAGCCTATACTCTGTGGTGCATGTGTAACCTTCGCAGTGTGGCTCAGTAACCCTCCAGTGACTAGGCCACTCAATTCAAAACCCTTGCACAAAAAACAGTTATTCACCTTCTCATAACTGTTGTTATGAGATGTGTTGTTGATGACCATTCCAATCAGGTGTGTTTGCACTGCGTGCACGACAGCGGGAAGATTTTCCCCCTAGCAGCATCCGCAGGGTCGGCCTGGGCGCCCCCTGGAGTTGCGACTTCATGGTTCCCAATATAGGGCCCTGCCAACCTCAGTTCCTTCTTGCTGGCTACTCCGACAGAGGGGTAGGAGGATGGGTATTGGAATAGACATGAACAACACATCTCGAAGAACAACAGTTACAAGAAGGTGAGTAACCATTCTTTCTTCTTCAAGTGCTTGTCCATGTCAATTCCAATCAGATGACTCACAAGCCCAAGTTCAGGAGGTGGAGCGGAGTCGTCCACTCATTGGAACACTGCTCTTCCAAAGGCTGCATCATCTGTGGCCTGCTGGGTGATTGCGTAGCACGTGGTGAAAGTGTATATGGAGGACCACGTCACTGCTCTGCACATTTCCTGGGTGGGGACCTGCGCCAGGAACGCCCTTGAAGAGGCCTGAGCCCTGGTGGAGTGCACAGTGATTGAAGGAGCAGGCTCCCCTGCCAGGTTGTAGCACTCACGGATGCAGGATGTGATCCACAACAAAATCCGTTGAGAAGAGACAGGAAGACCTTTCATTCTGTACACCACTGCCACGAATGACTGGACAGACTTTTGGAATGGTTTAGTTCTCTCGATGTAGAAAGCTAGTGCTCTGCGGACATCCAATGAGTGAAGCTTTTGCTCCCTGACACTCAAGTGCAGCTTATGATAGAACACCAGGAGGAAGATGTCCCGGTTGATGTGGAACTGGGAGACAACCTTTGGGAGAAAAGCCGGGTGAGGCCTGAGCTGAACCTTGTCCTTATGGAATACCATGTAAGGAGGCTTTGAAGTTAGGGCCCTGAGCTCAGACACCCGCCTAGCTGAGGTTATTGCTACCAGAAATGCCACCTTGTATATGAGAGAGAGAGCACATGCGCAGGGAGCACATCGCCAAAGGCTCAAATGGCGGCCCCAAAAGTCTGGATAAGACCAAATTGAGGTCCCAAGCTGGAACAGGCTGTCGGACCTGCGGGTATAGCCTGTCGAGACCTTTAAGGAAACGGCTGGCCAATGGGTTGGCAAAGACTGAGCATCCTTCTGCGTGTGGGTGGAAGGCAGAGATGGCAGCCAAGTGAACCCTAATTGACAACACAGACAGTCCCTGCTGCTTGAGGTGGAGAAGATAGTCCAGTATAAGTAACATCAAGGCGACCGTCGGAGACTAATGGTGCTGTGCCGACCAGATTGAAAATTTCTTCCACTTGGCAAGGTAGGTAGCTCTCGTGGCGGGTTTCCTGCTGCCAAGGAGAACTTGTCTGACTTGATCAGAGCAAGAAAGCTCCATTGGGTTCAGCCATGGTGCTTCCATGCTGTGAGGTGGACTTACTTGAGGTTTGGATGTTGGAGACGGCCATGATCGTGAGTTAGTATGTCCGGAAAGAGCAGCAAGGTAACTGGAGCTTCCACGGACATTTCCGGGAGTGATGTGTACCAGTGCTGGTGGGACCAAGCTGGAACTATCAATATCACTGAAGCTTCTTCCCTCTGTATCGCGAGGAGCACCTTGTAAACAAGAGGGACGGGCGGGAACGTGTATAGGAGATGGCTTCTCTAGGGGAGAAGGAATGCATCTGTGATGGAGCCTGGGCTGTGATTCAGGAAGGAGCAAAACTGCTGACACTTCCTGTTGCATCGCGTGGCGAACAGGTCTATCTGGGGAAAGCCCCACTGATGGAAGATTGAGTTCACGACGTCTGGGCGAAGGAACCACTCGTGGCCGTGGAATGACCTGCTAAGATGGTCCGCCAACTCGTTCTGTACTCCAGGGAGGTACGATGCTTGCAGCTGTATCAAGTGCTCTACACAGAATCCCACAGCATGAGGGCTTCCTGGCAAAGGGGAGAGGAGCATGTACCCTCATTTGTTGATATAAAACATCGCCGTGGTGTTGTCTGTCATGACTGATACACATCTACCTGTTAGGTGGGCTCGGAAAGTCTGGCATGCCAGGCATACCACTCTCAGCTCTCTGAGGTCTACCACACCTGATTGGAATTGACATGAACAAGTACTCAAAGAAGAACCTCTGATCCTAGTTCTTCTGCTCATGCTGTAGAGGACTATGGTCTTAAACCCAGAAGTCTCAGGTTCAATTCCTACTGTTACTGACCCATCTGCATTACACATTATCCTAGATTTCCTTTATTTACTGACTTGCTGATCCACAATTAATCTCCTAGTGATTAATGCAAGCTAATAAGATACCAGTACAATCATTTTTCAAAGATCTAATTTAGTTAAACTTTTAAACTATGGAAGTACTTAATTTACTGGATATGATTCTTGCATTACCAGTATATTGCAAGAGCCTGGAATTTAAATAATAGTTATAATGTAAACTCAGATAATCCAAGATGATTAATGCCCACCTTTTTTCCCGTAAGTGTATTGTTTCAGCAGAAATCAGCACAAGAACACTACAATTTCAGTATAAACAGGATCCTCAAAATTTCTTCATTTTTCCTCATAAAAGTTTTATATTGTTTGCCAATTATAAAACTATTAAACTATTGGGTTTATTCTTCTTAGTCCTAAATAATATGTACACTAGTTTCTTTCTATAATCTCAAGCCATTTTCTCTTTACAATTATCAGGCTAACGGCTCTAAAACCGTACTTTATGATGTATCAGATGACTTCCTCTAAGTCAGACTGCCTCTACCGTTCACTGGAAAACAAAAACACAGCCTAATCATTCTGACACCGCAGCAGCTCACAGTTTTTAAGTAATGTATCAGAGGACAACTTACATGAAGTAAACAATACATACCACAGCCAGAGGAATTCTGACAGAACTGTTCCAATAAGGCCATTAATGACAATGCACATCAATACCAATTTATTGGGAAACTCAAAGGCCTCGAATCCAGTATAATGAAGTAGGAAGAAACCTGGCCATAGCAGCAGCAGATTAAAGAGGCCTACAAAACCTGAACATAAAAATCAAATTAATGTTAGTTTCCTTTCAGTTTCATCATAATTATTTATTTACCTCCTTCTCCCCTTACTTGGCTTCCCTTACAGTCCAAATGTCTGGCAAGAGCTGCAGAAAAACTATCTTGATAGGTTATTCCTATTCCTGAGAAAAGGAATACAGGAATCTTTAACTGAAAATGGTAAGCAATATTTAAATATTTACAATATGCGATACTTTTAGTAGTTCCCCAAGTTCAGAATGCGTATTTGGCTTTCCACAAGTAAAGCAATCTTCCATTTTAAAGATTCCAACAAGAAAAAATTTACACTAGCAACAGGGATGATCTAGAGCATGGGGAATCTAGGGTGTCACAACCATCATCATTTTTTAATGGCTAAATGGGAGATGGTCCCATAACTATTGAGAAGGACTCCTGAAGCTTTTTTCAATTCCAACACAGGGTCACAGTATGACAGCTGGTCTAGTAACAAGACATAAAACAGTTTAAAAAAAACAACAACAAAGCTCTACCATGGACTTTTAAAAAGTGGTGCTGGTCAGTAAGCGCTCCTGATTAAATCCAACTGTTCATTTGAAACAGGGGTGCTTTGGACAGTTACACAAGGATCATAAGAAGAAAATATGGTCTGAGAAAATAGGTTGTCAGTGCCTACATGTGAAAAGAGAACTAAAAGATCAAACTTTGGAAAAAAAGATTGGGAATTTAATTCCAGGTTAATGACTACTATTGTGGGTTTCAAAGCTTGGTGCATGAACCACTGGTGGTCAATGAACAACTTATTCGTGGGTCTGGAAAAACTAGCTGACCACATGGTGCTGGTTTTACTTGTTTCCAACTATTAAAATTACTTTAAACAGGACAACTAAAATATATATTCAATACCTTAACTTTTTGATAAAAGTAACTGCCACAGGAATGCTAATAGTATTGCCAATGAAAAAGGTGATGGTATAAAAATATGGTCTACCTCACGAGGATCAGCAAATCCTTTATCTATTGGGACAACAGTTCTGTTTCTCAAGTGAAATAACAGAATCATAGATATGTAATGCTGGAAGGTACCTCAAAAGCTCATCAAATCCAGCCCCCTGTGCTACAGCAGGACCAACTAAACCTAGACCATCCCAGACAGGTGTTTGTCCAACCTGTTCTTCAAAACCTCTAATGGAGATTTCACCTCCCTTGGAAGTCTATTTCAGAGTTTAACTACCCATATAAATAGAAAGTTTTTCCCTATTACCTATCCAGATCTCCCTTGCTGCAGATTAAGCCCATTACTTCTTGTCCTATCTTCAGTGGACATGGAGAACAATTGATCACTGTCCTCTTTATAATAGTCCTTGACATATTTGAAGACCATTATCAGGCCCCCATCTCAATCTTCTTTTCTCAAGCCTAAACATGACCAATTTTTTAAACCTTTCCTCATAGGTCAGATTTTCTAAAGCTTTCGTCAACTTTTTTGCTCTCCTCTGGACTCTCCAATTTATCCACAACTTCCAAAAGTGTGGCACCCAGAAATGGACACAATGCTCCAACTGAGGTCTTGCGAGTGTTGAACACAATAATATAATTACCTCCCATGTCTTACATATGACACTGCTATATATACACCCTAGAATGATACAAGCCTTTTTAACAAATGCAACACATTGCTTACTCATTCAATTTGTGATTCACTATAAACTTTAGATCCCTTTCAGCAGTACCACCTCTTAGCCAGCTATTCCTCTTTCATAGTTGTGCATTTGAGTTTTCCTTCCAAAGTGAAGTACTTTGCACTTGTCTTTATTTAATTTCATACAAATTCTCCAATTTGTCAAGGTAGTTTTGAATTCTAAGCCTGGCCTCGAAAGTGCTTGCAACCCCTCTCAGTTTGGTGTCATCCACAAATTTTATTAACATACTTTCCACTCCATTATCCAAGTAATTAATGCAAATATTAAACAGTAGCAGACTCAGGACTGTAGCAGAGTAGCAGACTCTGGAACCCCACTAAACGTACTCACCTTATAGTAATTTCATCTAAAATGCTTTTCCCTTGTTTGCTTATGAGAAAGTCATGTGGGATTATTTCAAAAGCTTTACTAAAAATCCAGATATATCACATCTACTGCTTCCCCCTATCCACTGTGCCAGTAACACTATCAAAAAAGGGAAATTAGGTTGGCTTGGGATGATTTGTTCTTGATATATTCATACTGGCTATTCCTTATAACCCTCTTATTCTCTAGGTCAAGAGTAGCCTATATTCTGTCAAGGTCCAAATTTCTTGACTACCCTTGCTCTAGGTGCTTACAAACTGATTGTTTAATAATTTGTTCTACTATCTTTCCAGGTATCAAAGTTAGACTGACTGGTCTGTAATTTCCCAGAGATCCTTAAGTACCCTATCATAAATTTCATCAGGGCCTGCCAACTTATCTAAATATTCTTTAATCTGTTCTTTCCCTATTTTGGCTTGCGTTCCCTTCCCCCTTGTTGTTAATATTGATTGTATTGAGTATCTGGTCACAATTAACCATTTTAATGAAGACTGAGCAAAAGAGGCATAAAACACTTCAGCCTTGTTGATGGCATTAGTTAGCTCTCCTTTCCCTCTAAGTAGTGGACCTACACTCTCCATCTTTCTCTTGAGCCTAACGTACTGAAAGAACCTCCTCTTATTGCCACATGTCCTTTGCTAGGTGTAACTCATTTTGTGCCTTACCTTTTCTAATTTTGTCCCTACATGCTGATAACATTCTTTTGTACGCCTCCTTAGCAATTCATCCATGTTTCCACTTTTTGTAGATATTTTTGCAGATTACTAATTTTGCAGATAGTTCCTTAAAGCCTCACTAATTAGCACAAAGACTGGGAGACTCACTGCAAATTACTGATTTCTGTGAATTAGCAAGCAACTGAACACAAATGTACTATGGTCATTTATTTCATCATTTAGTTTTTATTTATATTTCACGATATACTAGTACATTTGAAATTTTACTAATGTGAAAACTCACAATAGCATTTTGCTATTAAATCTGCTCAGAGGCAGGGACAGAACACTACATTTTTGCAGGTTAGTAAGGCTCTATGGCACCATATATGGCTTCTGGTTTACAATTTGGACTTCAGAAATTATGGCATTGCAAAGTGAAGTGACCATATTGAACTGCTCACTACAAAACCTGCACTACAACAAAAAGTTCAGCATACCAATCCAGTTTTTATTCAATATAAAAATACATCAAAGGAATTAGCAACAGAGGCATACTCACTTTATCACTGATGGCCTTACACGGAGATGTGTCAAGCACCTGAGATTCCCATTGACTACAGTGAGTGCTGCTGCTCAACACTCCTCAGGATCAGGCCCTAAGAATTGACTAGTACTGAGAATACTCAAAAGATTAAGGCCCTAAACCTGTAAACACATATATGCTTAACTTTACATGCATGTTTAAGTGTTTATAAGATTGGGGACTGAAGAGCAAGGGACTTAGTCATTCTATAAATGAAAGTTTTGTTTTCAATATCGTCATTGCTATATTAAAATATTGCTGTTCTTACCAAAGAACATTGGTATATCAAGCTTATCTTCTCTGTCTACTTTTCTTTTTATCATAACTATATAGACAGCATACAGCATTGCTCCTACAAGAGACCATAGGGATCCTGTAAAAGATGAAAAATATTATTTTAAGACAAATGGGTTAGGCATAGTGTTATGAATCTGACTATCATACTTAAATCCCTCTACTGGGCAATTTTCTAATTGTAATAGTTTATTATAGAATCCATTACTATATAAAATGAATTAAACTTATGAAGATATGACCCTCTACATGCATATATTGAAAGGGTATTTAATAAAAAACATTCCTCAAAACAAGCCACTTTCAGCAGTCAATCTTCCAGAGTCTAATACATGACAGATTTATACTGCATTTCCTTCTCCCACCCTGTAGTTTTGAGCAGTTTAAAAAAAACTTACATTTATCTTGGTATTACAATTTACAGTATAAAATTTAAAAAAATATTTAATATACCTATTGTACCTCTTCCTGGAGCTTTCTCAGACTCAGAGAGATTAACAAGTACTACACCGCCAATGCTAGGAAAAAACATCATCAACTATTAGGCATACCAGTTTTTTTGTTTTGTTTTTTTTGTTTTTTTTAAATCTGTCTCACACACGCACAGCAACAAATAAAGACACCAGTTTTTAGATATCTGTAATTAGACTGAACCCAGCTTTTGGTGAACCTGTGCTTTAAGGCCTACTCCAGAGCTCAATTAAATCAATATGATTCTTTGCACTGACTTCCCTGAACTATGGATCAGGCCTTTGAGAACAAAGCTGACACGTCACAAATGATGTGCATTAATTAAAAACATCTGCATTTTATTTAGGGTATTTGCTATCTATTCCAGTATTTTCTCACTTTCTCTTCTCAAACATCATTATCTCAAGGCGAGGTCACACTGACTATTCTGCTGTTTTCCACGCGCTTCTGACGTGAGCCCTGCTTCTACAGGTCTCGCGATATCAGGCTAAGCCTTGACAGAACAGTTGCTCTGTCTCTGACACTTAAATGGCTGCACTTAAACCCTCTCTTTCTTTTACTGCTTCCACACGATATTAAGTTTCATTAAACATCTAATGCTTTCCATCTGCATTAAAACAAAATCTAAAATTAACTATCAGAGAAATGTGTTAGCATTTATTATCTAATAATTTTATAACCAAATCCTACGCTTATATCTTAAAATAGGTTAAATGACCACTAAAACATAATTGCTTAAAGATGTCCTGCCCATTACAGTTGAGCGGTACATTCACTTTAACTGACTAATAAAACAAAAGAATCTGAAGCATATCACCATTTTCGTATACACACTATATACTTGACCAAAACTCCACTGACAGAGAGTGGAGAAGAAAAAAAAAAAAAAATAGTTCAGAGCAGATCTATAAAATCTGACAGCTGAGAGTTTTGAATAATAGCAGAACAAAACTGTGAAACTAACCAGATTACCTATATATCACAGCATCATTTTTCCTAACCCATCTAAATATTTAGAAGTTACTTAAGTATCATGCACACAACTTTCAGACACAAACATTAAAAAAAGTCAAAATTAGGTGAACTTCAAATTAGCTCCCTAATGCTGCACACCAAAGTCATCTGACCCAAAAATGGGTTCAAATGAAAATATATAGCAAAACAAGTCATTCCAGAGCAGACTAGTAACACCACAAGGTTCCAGCAGTGTCTTAACCCTAATCCTCAGTTACTTAGTCTTCAGCAACTAGAATATAGGGAATTCTATTAAAGAAAGGTTTATATTTAGAGGGAGGAGATTCCTGGTCAGAGCAGTTGTCAAAAAAAAGTGAAATTTTAAACAGGCACTCTTCGACATTTTATTTTCTTTAAAAAACTTGCCAAGATCTGCTACTCTTGAAATAACATTCTTCACCAAATAAATTGAACTATCTCAAACAGCTTAAAAAAGTACCAGCTTGTTTAGGGGTAGGGTCAGAGAAGGGGTGTTGGAGATTAAGAGTTCATATTCCTACCTTAAAACGACAGCTAACAGTTTGGAAAGGGTAAACCGGTCTCCACTGTTACTTGGAAACACTGCAGCTAAGATTAAGGTAAAAAGTCCTGTAAGAGAAAATAAAAAGGTGTAACATCTTTTCAAGCTTTATTACTAACCTGTTCAATAAACTGTACTACCACTATCTCAATTTATTTTAAATGTTGTCTAATCACTTCAGATTAGTTTCCATACTTTTAATCTGAATTTTTGCAACAGAATTAGTATGTCAGTCTGTCTCTAATTTTCTTGTAATGCTGAAATGTTTACAGTGTCTAAATTGAAATTCAAAATCTATGCCCCAGATAAGTAAAAATACATTTAACAAAAATGAAGATTGCAATTTAAACATGCAAAGGAAATAAACTCAGTTAAGTCTTTAAAAAAAAAATCAGCCCATGTCAAAACCAGTGTATATTGGAATTACACTTTTTAAATAGCAATAACTAAAGCAGTGCACTATTTTTGGGTTGTGATAAATGTAAGTATCATCTTTGAAAGACAGTCTAATTACACGTTAAAGCAAAACTGTGGAGCAATTAGTGTCTGTCATGCTATGATAAAATTAGACAGTCTCACTGAACATATAAAAAAAACCTATTTAGAGAACTTGTTGATGTCCATAGTAGGAACAGATTATGGTTTTTGGGTCAACGGAAATAGGAAAGATACAAAAAAAGAGCTCATATAGTTTTAAATTAAGACACTTCAATGGCGGGAGTAACCATTTCCTAAAAACACTGTAGCCTGGTACTACTTCTCACCCCTCCAAACAGTGGAATTGACTGGTTCTAATTATGACATCCCCTGCAAATTTACCACTGTAAAATAAACCTTTGTTTTTATGTTGCAAACTTGAAAGGGTGCTAGATTTTTGTTTTGTTTTCAGTTCAAAAGCAGATTTTTTTTCCCTTAAAGGAGATCTGCAAGTGTAAAATTCACAAAACTAAAATTAGAATTATGTCCTTAATGCCTCCAGTGACCAGCGTCCGGGTATATAGCAGAGCCTCCATTGAAATTACTTTCACTCCCACCCTTCTTTGGGTTATTGTAGCTCAGACCTGTCATATTATCACCAGCTCTTTGCAGCACAGCAGCTGTGCCATTTGGTTCAGATCACATACACAATACTCACTTTGGCCTTGGCTACACTTGCAAGTTACAGCGCTGTAAAGCCTACCCCAGCGCTGTAACTCACTCCCCGTCCACCCTGGCAGGGCACTTACAGCGCTGTATCTCCCTGGGTACACCGCTGCAGGTACTCCACATCTCCGAGAGGAATAACAGCTGCAGCGGAGTGGCTATCCTCTCCATTGTTGTGACAGGCTGCAGGAATGCGGAAGTGCCGGTTTCAAAGCTCGTATCACAGAGAAAAGCAAACAGTTTGCAGCTTGCTTTGAGTGAGTAAATGAATGAGCAGGGGGCCAGGAGTTCGGAACTTGCAAAATAGAGAGCTGACGCTCCAAAAAGCACTCCGTCTCCCCCCACACTCCCTGTCACAATCCACCCCACCCCTCCGTTTTGAAAAGCACGTTGCAGCCACATTAATGCTGGGATAGCTGCCCATAATGCACTGCTCCCAACACAGCTGCAAATGTTGCAAGTGTGGCCACATCACTGCGCTGGCAGCTGTCAGTGTGGACAGACTGCAGCGCTTTTCCCTACTCAGCTGTACGAAGACAGGTTTAACTCACAGCGCTGTATAGCTACAAGTGTAGCCAAGGCCTACATATAGTCTATGGGAGTATACTGCTTTCCCCCTCCCCATTTAAAAAAAAATTACATTGTAAATTTTATTATTGTTCTCATACCAATTAAAACTTAAAAGTGTATAGAAATTGCAATAGTGATCAGCTTAAAGACAAAAAAACAAGGAAATTTTGCACATCGATTTCAGGTGTGGCTCCGTGTCCAAGAAAAGTAGCTCAGTTTTAAAACAAAAATTTCTTCTGTATGTGAAAGATTTTATTTTCTTTTCTTTTTTTTTTTTTTTAAAGAATAAGTTGCAGCCACCTAAAAGGTCAGCTTTCCGTGCAACTACTACAGTCCAAATAGTATCCTAACTATAAAAATGTAATGTACTTGCAGAGCTATATAAAGACAAAAGAATGCAAGCTGCAAAGTGGTAAGACATAAAGATGGTAAAATAATTTGCAACAATATACGGAATGCTTCTAAGCTATCATGTTTGTTTTTTAAACTTTATGCTTCTCAAAGATACACATAATAGTCAATTTAATGAAATAGTGCTGGCATAACAAAAAGAGCTCTAATTTATAAACAGCTATTTCAGTAGTTCTTATAATGCACATTTGGTATCTTACCAGAGGTTGAAGATAGGATATTAACTATGGCAACTTGTGCATGTAAGAGTGCTTCTTGATAAGAGAAGTTTGCCAAAAACCACTGCAGAACAAGGAAAGTAGTTTAATGAATAAATGGATAATCACAAAAGGTATTAAAACAGTCTGTTTTGCCTGTGTATTAACTCCTGCAATTTTTAGATTTTTTTATATTTACCAGAGTTATCACTTGAACCAGTATACACAAAAATCAATCAGAACAAGGCTTTCACAGAAGTCCTTTTGTCTTATAAATAACAATATCAATTTCTAATTGTTATTAAGAAGAGGCAGAGGCACTAAGTAGCAGAGGTGAAAACAGACAACATGAACAGTTTCAGTGGCATCTACAAGAAAGTAATTATTGCAGACTTTAAAAAAAAATACACACTAGAGATAATCAGTGAAAATAGCAACTGCAAGTCAGCAACAACCAAAAAGCTAACAACTTAGTCTGAAGTCATCATTTTCAAACTGTTTGCAAAAACTGAGAGAAACTACTTATTTCCATAAATCTCAAAAAGGTTAAATTAATTATCATCCCATTTAAACGGATTCATATACTGGGGTCCTATAACATCTTAAGTACACAAACAAACAAGCATCTCCAAAATAGAGATAATACAGTGTACAGATCAATTATCTAACAGGTATTCTGTGAGGATTAAATGTTTGTAAAATACTTTGTAAAATGGTAAATATTAGATCATGTAGCGGGCAAGAGCTCATTAATAATGTTATCCCAAAGATGTTCTTAGTTCTCCCAAAAATTATTTCAAAAAGATTTTACTTTTTGAATGATGACCAAGAAGAAAAATACAGCAGTAGATACAGCCGAGGTACCTTTTAGAAGCAACTGCAAAAGCAAGAGCAGTATCATTTAATTTGTTTGTAAACAAAAAAGAATAATCTTATTCCAGACAGTTTTTAAATATATATGCATAAATAGAAAATAAATCTTAAAAAGATAGTTACTTTATAATCTCCTTCGTATACATGAAATATGAAACTAGTTTTCCTTTAAATTCTATGGACATCCTCTTAATATATGCATCCATCTCAAGAAATTCCAGTTGTCAGATCACTGTCCTCTGGTCAGTACACCAGTTAAAGCCACCTCCTGAACTACTATACCCGTGAAGTATCTCCTGCTGTCCAAAGAGCTATGTGTGGCTTGCTCTTAACCATATTTTAAATAAAATGTCTCTAGCAGTACAGTGGGGCCACTGTTAGAAGGGCCACCACTGCTTTGTTACCCTCCTCTTCAGTGTTGGCTCTCAGGAAACATGCCACTCTCACCTCTGTGTTTCCATGACATTGAGAACCGCTGCAGAAGTACACCTCTACCCAGATATAACGCGACCCAATATAACACGAATTTTGATATAACGCGGTAAAGCAGTGCTCGGGGGGGGGGGGGGGGGGGGGGATGTTGTGCACTCCAGCGGATCAAAGCAAGTTCAATATACCGCGGTTTCACCTATAATGCGGTAAGATTTTTTGGCTCCCGAGGACAGCGTTATATCGGGATAGAGGTGTATGTGAAGATGACCAGTCTGCTGATGAGGATAAAGACATCTTGCAGCCCTACTATTCTCGTTGGGGAGAGTTGAGGATATCCTCTGCCCCAAGCCAAACATCTTCACATCACTGCATGGCAGTGTATAATGCCACAGGATGAGACAGACAATGTGGTGGCAGCTTTCAAGAGGTTCCACAGAAAGAGAGCAGGGCAACAGCTGCATTTGTAGGTCCTTTCTCCTTCTCCACCCCCAAACTGAAAGGCAGTTCTACATGCTATATCCCCGAAGTTGTGGGTACAGTCAGGGCTCGGTCCCACTCCCCTATACAAGGAACAAACAACAGCTGGTGTTTAAGTAACCCTGGATTTCTGCCCGGGCAAGACTAGTGAGTGACTTATCACACCCATTCCGAAGAGTGGAGTAAGACATAATTTACAATGGCCCTGCCAGCAGTAGAACCTGTGCTACAATTAAATGCAAGCCTGAAAACCCACTGTACTGTTCAGAGTTGCATTTTAGGGAAGTGCAGATAAGAGAGGTTATGCTGCATTTAGCATATATATAAAATAAGAAAAACACTGAAAAAAATAGACCACACTCCAACGTTAAATAAAATTTCATTTTCATTACTATGTAAAACAGTTCGATATTTGTAGCTATACTTAATAATTTTCTTAAAGAACAAAGGACATACCACAAAGCAAAAGAAAAAGCTGATTTTTGCTACTTGAGTTGCAGTGAGTTTCCCTACAGTTTTTAATATTGATTCCTGCTCCTTAACAGTTGGATATGACATGCGAGACAACTTTGCTTCCAATGCATGGCTCGATGGGAGTTGTCGAATCTCCATAACATTACTGAACCTTACACGAGGCTTTTTGGGAGCTTAAGGAAAAAACAAAGTGGCACATGATCATTCAACTTTTCACTCTATTACACAGAAAAAGAAAAGAAAAAAGTGATGTTTGATCCCATTGATTACAGCAGTTCACAAATCATGAAATGAAGCTTCTCCCTCCAACAAAAGATTTGCTTTAATTCTTTTTTTAACAAAATAGTATTTATACCACTTGATAGGGTACTAATGAAAAAGGATCTCATAATTGTTTTAAATAATTATTATGGTCTGTTCAGAGTAACTCCTTTGAAACTCGACAATGAAGCCTGTTACTTACTTTATTTTTCCCTCTACTTTGTATGCACATTGTATTTTTAAAAATGCACAATAGTTTAAGTTCTAATAATTTTGTTTTAAAGAAATTAACATCAGATGTTAAAAGCTGCATGAATTTGCATGCATGGGAAAATTAAAGTTATGTTTTTGATCTTACAATGTTGCCTGTACCAAATTAAACTGATAAAAAGATTCCACAACACAAGTAGTGGTTAAGTTAACAATAAAAGAATTAGCTCAGTGACAGAGTGATAATGATTTGAACTTCCATTTTCTAGTCCTGTGATGGTGCCTTGGCCCCTCTGAAGTCAATAACTTCACCCTGGGGCCAGGATTTCACCTGATTTCTTGCTCTTTAGACAAGCAGGGCTACAGAGGCAACAAAAACAGTCCCTAGGCAAGAGACACTATCTTGTGTTGTTGAAGAGTCTGGCTAGTGTCTCTCAGGAAAAAAGTACCCCATACAGTTATGCTAAACTGTAAGAAAAGGATGGTTGCAACATAGCATTCTGAGGGTAGGAGCGTTACACAGATCCTTGAAGTTTCAGTAGGAATCTGGAGGACTTTTCAGGTTTGGAGAATGGGTCAAAGAATCTAATAGTTACATCAGACAGGTAACTTATATACAAACAAGAGTTATTGTTTTTGTTTTCATTTAATAAACAATACTAATTATAACAGTGTCTCAGGTTTTTCTATAGCACCTGTTACTGTAGTAGCTGACAATATGCACAGCTATCCATTAAAAAAATTTTTTTTTAAACCCTGACCAACGTAGCTGTTAACCTAACTTTTAAGTTTAGACCAACTCTAAAAGCGTGTGTGTGGGGGGAAGAGAATCCCAAAATTCCACCCCAGGAAAGGCAAAGGAATGAGGCCGGACACCTGAGGGGATTTGCTCACAGAGACCAGGAACAGGATAGTGGTGGAGCTAGCTCTGCAACCACGACAGGGCCAATACAGACACAAAAATAGGCCCTGTACCAAAGAGCATTTTGAAATTCTGAAGTCTTTACTCACTTTTTTCAGTATCACTATTAGCACTGCCACTCTTTTCACTTGGTAAGTCATGAAACTTTACAGGAACATACAAAGGTTCACTCTGAAATGCAGCAGGACAAGTAGCATATGCAGTTAAACAGACATTGAAACTGTTAGCCAAACTGTTATCTTAGGATACCTGGAAACAAAATACTAAAGGAAAAACAAGTTCCATAAAATAGCAAGACAGTCAGAATTTTTAAGCAGTATCACCATCTCTCTACCAAAAGTCTCTTCACTACTACTAAGATATTTCACCTTCTAGTACATATATAAAAATACATGACCAATCTACTTTAGAATATATTTTAAATCCACTAAGTAAACCTTTTCTTTTTAAAAAAAAAAGTTAATATTTTAGACCAGTCCAAATATAGCAACTAGCATGCAGGTCCCAACAAGATTTAAAAATGAAGACTGACAAAAATCACCTATATAGTAAACCTGGCTGTAGTTTATTTCAGAGGAGGAAAGATGACAGTCCATTTCTCTTTCAAGTTGTAAGATGGGATCATGAAATGTTAATGTGTTCACCTCCAGCTGAATCACTGTTGCATGGCCTTGGATTTGAAAGCTGTTTGGATTTATCACTGGCTCTCCACATTTTGCTTTGCAAAAATTGAGCTGAACCTGGGAATGTATCCCTTGTATGACACACTGATATTTCTTTCATAGTCCAATCTAAATTCAATTAATGTTTTATTTCAGCGAGATCCCACATCTCCCACTGTGAGTAGCACTATTTCTTGCATGACACATTACTGCCATTTTAACTAAATGCTTTTCAGTCATTTTGATTAAAGAAGAAATGTAACTAATCTTATTTCCTAAATGCCTGCAAATTTAAGTGTACAATTTTTAAAATAGGATGGAAATAATGGACAAACACAGTGGTGTCTTAATCATACAAAAAAATTAAGGGACTTACCAAAGAACTGTTTACAGTGTTATCTGTTGTACAAGCAGCAAAATAACCTTCAGCATCTGCAAACTAATTAGAGATTTTAGATTTAAAATTCGAAGTCATTATAAAATTTTAAGATAAAATGCTAAGTAAAAAAATGTTTACATTGTAGTCTACCATAGTTTAGTCACAAAATACTGAAAAGGAAAAATAACTATAAAGTTGATTAATATTTTACAAGCCAACAGAGAAGATCAGCAACAGCAAAACTAGGTCTTGTTCTGCAAAGAGCTCTATAAAAGCAATTCCCTACTGGCTTAACACATAATCTATATATAACTGTTTCTTATCAGAAATGCTGAAGGAATTATTGAATTTAATGTCTATAAATATATTAGGTTGGTTAAGGTTGGTGCACAAAGCATTGTTTTAAAACAGTCAAATGTCTAATAGTACAGCTTTCAGTAACAAGCAGGGTAGATAAAAAAATCAATGATTTTTAAAAAAAAATAAAAAGTTGGATTTTTATTTAAATCGGATTTTTTTGATAAAATGCTTTTTGAGAGAAAAACCTACCTAAAGATAGTTTTAACTAAGATACGTTATAGCTCAAAGATATCTCATCATGGAATAGGGGTTATAAATTCTAATTCTATAGTATGAGACAATATATTAATGTAATGTTTAAGAAAAATTTTGTAAATGAGTTCCAATAGTTCATGGATTAGGAACCCAATTTTATGCAGTTCCAGGGGCTTCTATATAGATTATTTAGGTTAATCTTTCTATCTACCCAATGGGACTCAGTGCTCAGTCTAGATTCAAGTTACCATCAGAGATGCTTAGATTTGCAGTTCTCAAACTGGATTTGTGTCTCCAGAAAGAACATTTGTTAGTCTCTAAGGTGCCACAAGTACTCCTGTTATTTTTGCGGATACAGACTAACACGGCTGCTACTCAGAAAGAACATGCTTGTTAACATCAAAAATGTTTTTTAAAAAATAAATAATATATGGAGGTGAGAAATAACAGACCTCAACCCTATTGTCCCTCTGCAAATGTGTGTACACAGACTCAATCTCTTACCTCTCTCTAAAAGTGCAAAGTTTCAAAAAGTTCAATGAATAGAAGATTGTTGGGAGCGGAATAGATCTGAACAAGGAGAAGAAGTCTGGAGATAAATGTGAGAAGGGAGGGACAGGCAGTAGAAACAAAAGTGAAACTGTTTGAGCAGCATATTCCAGAAGTCTTGAGGTCTTTCTGAGTGTAGCCTTCATTGATTTGAGATCTGCCATCTCACTAGAAGGGAAAACCTAAAATGGCAGCAGGCCATAAAAGAGACCCAGTTTGGGAATATTTTAATGAAGTTCCTCTACCTGTGGGTAAGACAGGCATGACTGCAAAATGCAAACAGTGCAACAAAGAAATGCAAGGCCTGGTTGCCCGAATGAAACGACAGCATGAGAAGCGTCCCTTCTCAGGAGGAAGCTGTGTTGATGATGATGAAAGAAACATGTCTGAACATGCAGGATCTTCAGGTTAGTAAACTTTATTTCATACTTCTTTCTTAAAGACTGCCTGTCTTCCTTCTGGACTATTCTTGAATTCTCATGTTTGAGCAAAATATATAGTGGTTACTCTATGGTACTATCATTTTAGATGCAGTTGTGATAAAAAAATAAATAGCTGAAATAGGCAGATCTTCCTTTTACAATTTCACCTTTAAAGTAGTACTGAGTGTCAGTGAATGCAATGAGTAATACTAAATGAGCAGTAGGGTAATAGTATGTCTACAAAGTTGTTTAACAACATAAAACCCTACCCATACTCATTCTACCAAGTTCCTGAACGTGATCTCAAAAAAAACAAAAACAAAAGTGTCTGATTTTAGTCTCTCTAAACATGCTATTCAGAATTAATCTGAAGAAACTGGATATAAAAAGTGACAAATCATAATGTTAGAGTACTAATTCCAGGTATAGACTCAATTGTACAACCTGCAATTACCATTTCTGTCTGTTCAGTTTGTAATGGTACTTTAATGAAATCAGTATTTGATTCACTTAACATCTGGAGTTTAGCTTATGTTATTGTAAGGCCAGGTCTACAGACAAAGTTTTGCCAACATAGCTATGTTGGCAGGGAAGACACGGAGGAGAGGAAAAAACAAACAAACCAAAACTCTAACTGACACAGATATGACAGCAAAAAAAAAAAAAAACGCATGTAGATACAGCTTATAATGTCAAAATTATTTTTGCCAGTAGAACTAATGTTCAGGGTGGTGGCTTAACTATGCTGCGTAAAGAATTTTTGCTGGCATAATGGGCATCTCCAATAGGGGGCCTTGCCAACAGATCTATCAGCAAAGTAATATACACTAACCCTCAATTCCCCCCCCTTAAAACTTTGAATTATTGCGTATCTTTAGGTTATTAAATTGAAAAATACTTACAAAAGCTGCATGCCTTCCACGAAACCCACGTGTACACTGTTGCCTCCATGGTTTCCAAACAATAAATCCCAAGAGGTATAGAACAAACATGGACGTTTTTGCAAAGGTACTGAAAAAAGGCTTCTCGTATTTCGAAAAAACATACTGCGGAATGAAAATACAATAGTTATAGTCTTCATAATTACTGAGGAGTCATGTGACTTCTCAATTAATCAGTGCTTTTCAAGTCCAAATCAGCCCAGCAGGTCTTCTTGAAGTCAAAACACATACAATAGAATCTCAGAATTACGAACACCAGAGCTACGAACTGACTAGTCAACCACACACCTCATTTGGAACTGGAAATACACAATCAGGCAGCAGCAGAGGAAACAAAAACAAACAAACATCCCCACAAATACAGCACATTACTGTGTTAAACATAAACTACTAAAACAATAAAGGAAAAGTTAAAAAAAAGATTTTACAAGGTAAGGAAACTGTTTCTGTGATTGTTTCATTTAAATTAAGATGGTTAAAAGCAGCATTTCTCTTCCTCATAGTAAAGTTTCAAAGCTGTATTAAGTCCATGCTCATTTGTAAACAAGCTGGAATTGTTTAAAAACTACAGTTAAGCAACAGTGATCTTTAAGTTTAGTCTATTAACAGCAACATTGCTTATTTTTCAGTATGGGAACCAATATAGCCATAATAATTTTCCCTAACAGGCTACTGGCAGTAGTTTCATAAAATCTGAAATGTAAAGCTAGAATGACAGGTTCATTATACAGACTAATTTTTAAGGATATAACTAGATTACCTGTTCCCTGTGGCAATAGTGGCATTTTTTAAACAGATATAATAATAAGTAAATCAGGTTTTGACTCCCTAACTAAAAAATAAAAATACTTGTTGGTTCAAGATACTGACAATTTCTAGATTAAATAATACCCTCCATAGTTAAAACAATAGCTCTTACATTGTGCTGGCTCATAGCACTGTTTAGCTACCTGGAGGATTCTGATTTTTTTTCACCCTTTAAGATTAAAAAAATGTGTCAAGTAAAACTCTGTATAAATGTGATCAGAGCTTCAAAAATGTCTATGTAATAGTATTCTCCCCCCTTATTTAAAAATAAGAAGCATGAAACAATGCTTACTGAAGTGAGTTCTGAGGAGGCAACCCATATCACATCAACAAGTAGAAGAATGACAATTCCAAGAGCCATTCGCTTACGCTGAGTGGAGGAACTGCATTGGGAGCTCATTCGGTTCATGATAAAAACCCACACCATTTGTAACCTATTGAACATCAATACAGAACAAAATACAGATTTATAGAAATATAGTATATATAAATATAAAGGAAAGTAAGAAAAAAGCCATCAGTAGCATTTAACAGACATTACGTCTGTGTAATATGCTATTGAGAGACCCAGGTTACAGTCACTGTTCCGAAGCAGGGACTTGACACAGGTTTCCCAGATCCCAGGTTAGTGTCCTAGGCTATAAAGGTATAAGAGGGACCCCACAATCTCGATGGTTTTGTGAATCTAGACCCTTTGTTTTTAAACATACTTTGCTTTTAATAAGACAAAAAGTTGAAAATGCCCCAAATCTAAACAAAATGTTTCAACTGACCCAAAATGTATTTTTTTTTTCAACTTTTCAATTCAGCAAAAATTCCAGTTTGCGTTGACCTGAAATTTTTTTGCTTCTGGGGAAAAAATTAATAAAATAAAAAAATCAGTTATTCATACCACATGAATACTGAGTACCTAGCTATCAAAACAACCACTGTAGACTAGGGGCAGGTCTACACTAGAAGTACTACATTGGTGCAGCTGCATGTTTGGTGAAGATGCTCCATACCAACATAGCACTGGTATGGGCAGCGCTTAGGTCACTGTAAATTGCATTGCTCAGAAGGGTGTCTTTTTCACACCCGAGTGACATAAGTTAGATAACTTCAGTGGTAGTGTAAACCTGTCCTAGCTTTCTGCTAGATGTGTAATATAAAAGGACATTAAGAAGACTTATGTACAGATGTATTTAAAACAAAATAAAAATCAACAGGAGAGCAAGCAGACATATCTACTACAAATTTCAAGACAAACAAGTTTAGGTTAACACACAGAGGACCTTTGGCAATTTTAAAAGTCCCTACCCAAGTTGGTACTGACAAGATCTACTTTATCAGGACTTAAGGATAAGGAAGAGATGAGCAAATTACTAGAATACCAAGAGTATAAAAGGGTTTAAATGTTTAACTATGGCAATACTTGCTCATATGTACAGGAAGGAGCATGCTGATCAAATAAGGGCATTAAAAACATTGTCTAGGCTGCAAAATCAAGTCAGAAAATGCTAGATATACAGCTGTCCACGCAAATTTATTTCTGCTGCCCTGGGCATATGCATCATCGTAACATCTTTAATTATATGATCACATACTATTTTTTCCCCCACAGTACCCCTACCTCATTCAGTGCACAGGATGGATATACACGGCAACAGAGTAAATACTGCATGGCCAGCCCCAGGCTGTCACTGCAAATTCCTATCTTTAGCTTTCACAGTCAAGCGCTTGAAACAGTCTTTTAACAGTTTTTCTGAAGTTGAAGAAGGTATATTGTAAAATATCATACAGGTCTTTTAAAGTGCAGGGAGAGTGAAATCAACCCATCTTTTCTATATCTTGCTACAGATGCCTTTGAAATCACAAGCTGAATTAGTAGTCTTACTCCAAACAAAGTCTTATCTTGACCATGCCAGCAATACACATACATTTGTACATTCACCAAGGTGAGAGAAGGGGACTCAAGTTTATTATACAACTAAATCTACAGTTTTATGAGGCACTAAGACTGCCCATCAGTAGACCTGAAATTCGGCAAGACCTTAAGTTTTATGATTTAAAAAAAGTATTAGTTTAGAATGACAAAATATTTTCTTCAGACTCTGAACAGGAAGTTAGAAGTCTCGTACCTGGGACTATTATTGCCAGAAAGAAGTTAAGTACTCGCCAGTGGACCTTGGTAAGAGATATTGATTTAGCAAGCTTTATGCTTCTAACTGCACTTCTACATACACATATTCTGAGAATAAATTTATTTAAGAGATTTAGTCATGGAAAATGTCTTTCTATTTATTAGAATAAAAAGCTATACTAGTAAGGATTCCTTAATGAGCTGAACTACTAACTCATTAACTTTTATGTAGCAAATCCTGACTCTGGAATAAACCAAGACAACCTTTGCTGAAAGAAACAGTGTAACAAGGTAGCTGGCCCCTCTCCAGTTTCAGTCCAGTTGTGTGCCCTAATTTGGTGTGATGTGGAGGGCAGGGTTGCCCCGGGAAGCTTTAAAAAAGTGACAGCCAAAGAGAAGAGTTCAGAATCCAAATTCTAGAGAGAGCACTCAGGAGAAAAGCAAAGCTAAACTGAATGAGGGAGGGAATACCCCTGAAAGAGGGATTAGAGAGAGTTCCCAAGCTATGCAGTAGACCCAGATAAGGCTGTTGATAGTAGAAAGCAGGAAGGCAGTTGGGTGTTCACCTACAAAACTTCCGCAGGCCAGAGAGCCATGACCAGAGAGGGCTGAAGGTTGACACTAGCCAAGGGCGATGTCTCCTGCTCTCTGAGCCGAAAAGGGCTGAAGACTGGGGAGTGATGGAGTTGTGACCCTGTTGATGTCTCCAGGTGAGGGCTAGCTGAGAATGAAGCAGGGCAAAAAGACCCCAGCTAGAGAGGCTGGGGGCTCAGGTGTGGTGAGAGACACTAAAGCTATACTGAGTCTCCGCTCCTCAGGTTTCTGATATTAATTGCCTTGCCCAGTAAATCTAGTCCCACCCCTTCTAACTCCTATCAGTTCCTGGTCTCCTTGTCAAGGCATTTCCAATCTTCCCCCACCCCAATTCCTTGTTACCAGTCTTCTTGCCCAGCCAGGCCAGTTTCATCCCCCACTCCCTGATCTGGCTCTCTCCCTTGCCTCTGACCTCCCATCACCTGCCCACATTCCCCCAACCCGCTGGCTCCCTCTCTCCAGGTTTCTCACCCAGCCTCAGTGTCCTCAACTCCCTTGATTACTTATGCAAGTCCCTTTGCTTAGTCAGTTCCAGTTCTCCCGTGCACCTCAGCTCCTTGCCACATCTGTCTTCCCTCACCTCCATATATTGCCTCCACCCCACTGGTTCCCAGTTCCACTCTTGTCCTACCAGTCGCAGTCTCCCCCATCCCAATCCTCATCCAATCACAGTTCTCCCTATCCCCTGTTTTCGCACCCTATTCTTCCTCCGCTGGCTCCTAGACCTAGCAACTGAAACCAGGGTCTAATAATGGGAAGTGCTGGGTAACTTAAACAACAAGAAATGCTACCTGCCCCACTTATACTGTTGCCAGCACATGTTGTATACCTTTCCCCTACCCTCTGTTTGTATGTCTGTCTTTAGATTATGAGCAAGACATGGATCATTCCTTCACCTGTTTGGAAAGCAAATTGTTAGTGCTACCAGAAATAATTAACAACATGCATTTGTATTACAGTAATGCCTAGAAGCTCCTGTCAGGATTGGGGGCCTCATCACACTAGGTGCTGAAGAGAATAAAGGGCTCGCCCAGCCTCAAAGAGCTTAAAATCTAATTAATATGCAAAAAATGGGTGTAACAAATAAGAAGAATAAGGAAGTGCAGTAAGAAGAACATGCTTTTAAATAGGCTAGATATGTGCACAGCCAGACAGTTATGTTTTTGTTGATTTAAACAGACAATTAATTAAGATAAATATCAGAAGTCCCTGATGGCAATCCATGCAGCCATTATTCATTGGCAATTTCCCCATAAATAGTGGGCCTTGAGGAAGAATCCAAAAGATATGCAGTGAATTTCCAGGGAAGCTCAGGATAGGTGTTCTCTACAAAAAGGAAGGTTGGAAAAAGCATGCAGTTGTTTGTGATGGAAGCAGACTGGAAGACAAAGACTGGAATGGTTGATGGAAGGGAGGGCTTGACATAAAAGAGAGAAAATGTGGATAAAGCAGATAGGAACCCACTTATAAAGGACCTGATGAGGGCCAGAAATTTTTATGTAACGTGGTGGTGAAGGAGAAAATAATTGAGGAATCTGAAGAGGTGAAGACAATACATGTTGAAAACATTGGGCCAGGAAGATGATCTTAAATAATATTCTAGGGCCAAGCCCTTTGCACAATGCATAGGCCAAACAGGACTTGTGTGTGGAGGAATTCAAGGAAGCCAGAGGGAAGGAATTTTCTCCCACACCCAGGCTGTTGACAGGTAAAAAAGAGTGGCTCTCAAGCTTCTATTGCAGCCTGAAGGCTACTGTAGCCTAAGGCTCCTGCATGCCTGCTTTGCTTAGGTTAGGAACAACCAGTAAATCCACTAAATGGTGGAGCCACTGACCCTCAGCCATCACACTGCCTAGTCACATCCCAGATCCCCCTGCTGCTCCAAAGCACACAGCTGGTACAGATCATCCGAGTCTCTTGACCTACTCTTCCGTATCAGACCTACCCCACTTCTGTTCTGAAATCTGCTGGAGAGAATAGTGGAGGGCAGGATTTCCCCCTAAAGTTACTCTTAATATTTCAGAGGAGATCACAAGTTCTCTCGATTGGTTTATATTTTATAGATAAATTTTAATACATATTATACTGCTTTCTACTCATGGTTAATCATTTTAAGTGACACCAACTACAAAACCACTTATGTCTGAAGGGTTTTTTCAATACTTATTAAAAGTAACAGCCAAAATCACCATAACTCTAAAAAATTAGAGAAAAAATATTTATCTTTTCAGTTTTCTTGTGCATTTGACTGCAATGTGTGTATTTAGCATCTCCACTTCCCCTATATAGCCAGTTTCTTGTTTTCTGTGTTTCACACTGCAACAAGAAAAAAAAAAGCTTAATAGGAAAATGTGATTGTGAAATCTCAGTTTGCATTCAAGACAGGTGCAGTACTGACTAGACTGAAAGTTGACGGAGTCCTGTGCATCTATTCTGATCCTCAATATCAAACCCATGATTCTTCTCTAAAGCTTCGATATAAGACATCTTATAGCACTATGTATTACAGCATTATTAAAGTTTGTAAAATTTAATATCGAATGCAAAGTGTGTGAAGAGAAGATATTTTGGATATCTTAAACTGTTGTACTATTTCAATTCTTTCACAATATGCAAATAGATTTTAAACCATGACTATTTGTAAAAAGGAAGTGAAAATATGCAGTATTTTGTTTCCCCACATTGAGAACAACATGCTGAAATAAAAAAGAACGTTGAGAAAATAATTACTGATATTTATATTTTACATACCTGCACAGTAATTTTTAAAAACAAAATAAATGCTTGGACTTTAATAGACTTCAAGCTGCCATTGTCAAGATGAAAGCTGTCTCCTAAAATAAAAAAATAAAATTTGAAATACTATTTAACATATACATGTTCATTCAATAATAAGTTTTCTAAACAGAAAACAATAAATTAAATTGCAATATCAAAACTCCCAAGCCCTAAATCTTACAGATACAAATATAAACAATCTTAACAATTCAGTCCATATTTGAAGGTTTGAAAATCATTAGTAATATAGAGCATAAAGGTGAAAGAACAGTGTCAGGTGTGGGAGAACAACCCTTCTCATTTAAATCCCTCTTAATAATCCACAAATGGAAACAATTTTTTCAAAAAGTTTAATTACACTGGCTCCTTCCTCTAGTTCTCCCAGTGGGGTTTGTTTTATGGGTCTTACATTTGGTGCAAAGACTGTATTGATATCAGTGTCTTGTGCTTGGGCTTAATAGTAATATTTAAACTACATAATAGAAGGATATGTAATTGCATGAATGAAGGGGAAGACCTTCATTCTTAAGTATAACTGAAATGTCCTTATTTAAAAATGTTTCAGATTCAAACACGATTTGGAAGAGCATGTATACATTTTTAAAGTTTATTATTTTAAGGCTAAACTGTAGCAAAAATAAAGTTTTTCCTCTTTATAGCTCCTTTTTGATGAAAGACAATCACTCTCTCTCCACATCATGGTTCAGGTTCTCCAAAAATATTCAACAAAAAAACAGTTTATTGTATTTGGGGAGTCTTTTCACATCATAGATGATAGGAATTGCTACACTAGATCAATCACCGGTCCATCTAATCCGGTATCCTATCTCAGACAGTGGCTAGTACCAGATGCTTTCAAAGGTGAAAAATCCTGTAATTGATGAGTCTGAGTAAACAGTCCATAGAGAAAGTTTCATTTTAACTTCAGACATCTTATACTTTAAAAGATAGAGAATTCTCTCTCAATTTTTTTTTCTATCCTAATGCTCTCCTTATCCACGTAAGTGCATAATCCTTTTTAGAATCCAATTAAGTTCTTGGCTTCAATGATACCTTGTGTCAATGAGTGTCACAGATTAATTGTGTGTTAAAAAGAGGGAGCAGTGAAGAGCAAACTTTTTTTTCCAACTCTACATTTCATCTTTAATACCTGCCAAGGGTGTACCCTCTAGCTAGCAAGGCCTACTAGCTTTTGTTCTTTCTTGTTCGCAGTTTAACTGATGCTCTCCAACTACTCTAAGTTACATTAAAAAAGTGAATAAAAGAAGAATCAACACAAATGCAGGGCTCAATTCTGCAAGCAACACCCTTAATTCCCACTAAACTCCATCAAAGTTGACTGCCCAGCACCGTGCAAGTTCAGACTCTTAGACCTGCAGGGTTTCTTTTCCCCCACAGAAAATACATTCTGTTGGAGAGGCACTGCCTTTTGCCCACCAGGGACTATTGTGGCACTAGAGCAGACCTGCAACTGGCTCACTATAGCAGCCGACAGAGAGGAGAGACTGCGTTCCCTACAGCGCCATGACTGCGAATCCAGGTGAGGAGGCACGGAAGATTGGGCTGGGGGGAGAGGAGACGACAAAGGGGCTGAATGGGAGTCACATGGGGGGGTCACAGACTGGGGTTCAGAAGGGCTAGTGGGAGGACTGGGGTGGGGGCTGAATGGGAGTGGAATGATGACAGAGGATGGCTGAGAGAGGGTAAGGGACCCATGGGGTCAGAGGGAAGAAGAGTGGTTGAGTGGGGGTGCAGGGACACACAGGGACTGAATGGGAGAGGCTAGGGATCAGCATGGGGGAGGGTCCCCAACTCCCTAACAATCCCTCCCCTACCCCCCCTGCTGATTATGCTCGTTAAAAAAATGTTAGTTAATTAAATTTGTGACTGAACTCCGTGGGGGAGAATGGTATGTCCCCTGCTCTGTTTTACCCACATTCTGCCATATATTTCATGTTTTAGCAGTCTCGGATGATGACCCAGCACATGTTGTTCATTTTAAGAACACTTTCACAGCAGATTTGACAAAACACAAAGTAGGTACTGATGTGACATTTCTAAAGATAGCTACAGCACTCGACCCAAGGTTTAAGAATCTGAAGTGCCTTCCAAAATCTGAGCGGGACGGGTGTGGAGCATGCTTTCAGAAGTCTGAAAAGAGCAACACTCCAATGCAGAAACTACAGAACCTGAACCACCAAAAAAAGAAAATCAACCCTCTGCTGGTGGCATCTGACTCAGATAATGAAAATGAACACACGTCAGTCCGCACTTCTTTGGATTTTTATTGAGCAGAACCTGTCATCAGCATGGACGCATGTCCCCTGGAATGGTGGTTGAAGCACGAAGGGACATATGAATCTTTAGAGCATCTGTAGCATAAATATCTTGTGATGCTGGCTACAACTTTCAAATGACATTGTAAACAAGAAGGGGGCAGCATTATCTCCTGCAAATGTGAATCATAGAACTGGAAGGGATCTCAAGAGGTCATCTAATCCAGTCCCTTGCACTCGTGGCAGGACTAAGAATTATCTAGACCATTCCCGACAGGCGTTTGTCTAACCTGCTCTTAAAAATATCCAATGATGGAGATTCCACAACCTCCCTAGGCGATTTATTCCAGTGCTTAACCACCCTGACAGTTAGGAAGTTTTTCCTAATGTCCAATCTAAACCTTCTTTGCTGCAATTTAAGCCTGTTGCTTCTTGTTCTATCCTCAGGCCTGGTCTACACTACGAGTTTAGGTCGACTTTAGCCGCGTTAAATCGAATTAAGCCTGGACACGTTTACACGACGAAGCCCTTTCTTTCGACTTAAAGGGCCCTTTAAACCGGTTTCTTTACACCACCTCCGACGAGGGGATTAGCGATAAAATCGGCCTTAGGGGGTCGGAATTGGGTTAGTGTGGACGGAATTCAACATTCTTCTCCCTCTCCTTGTAACAACCTTTTACATACTTGAAAACTGTTATGTCCCCTCTCAGTCTTCTCTTTTCCAGACTAAACAAACCCAATTTTTTCAATCTTCCCTCACAGGTCATGTTTTCTAGATCTTTCATCATTTTTGTCACTCTTCTCTGGACTCTCTCCAATTTGTCCACATCCTTCCTGAAATGTGGCGCCCAGAACTGGACACAATACTCCAGCTAAGGCCTAATCAGAGCGGAGTAGAGTGGAAGAATTACTTCTCGTTTCTTGCTTACAACACTCCTGCTAATACATCCCAGAATTATGTTCGCTTTTTTTTGCAACAGCGTTACTCTGTTGACTCATATTTAGCTTGTGGTCCACTAAGACCCCAGATCCCTTTCTGCAGTACTCCTTCCTGGGCAGTCATTTCCCATTTTGTATGTGTGCAACTGATTGTTCCTTCCTAAATGGAGTACTTTGCATTTGTCTTTATTAAATTTCATCCTATTTACTTCAAAATGATCTGGACAAATTGGAGAAATGGTCTGAATTTTAATCCTATCCTTCAAAGCACTTGCAACCCCTCCCAGCTTGGTATCGTCCGCAAACTTTATAAGTGTACTCTCTATGCCATTATCTAAATCATTGATGAAGATACTGAACAGAACCAGACCCAGAACTGATCCCTGCGGGACCCCACTCATTATGCCCTTCCAGCATGACTCTGAACCACTGATAAATACTCTCTGGGAATGGTTTTCCAACCAGTTTTGCACCCACCTTATAGTAGCTTCATCTAGATGACCTTCTCATAAATAAACTAGGGAAATGCAATGTGGGACAGTATCAAAAGCTTTACTAAAATCAAGATATACCACGTCTACTGCTTCCCCGCTATCCACAAGGCTTGTTACTCTGTCAAAGAAAGCTATCAGGTTGGTTTGACACGATTTGTTTTTTACAAATCCATGCTGTTACTTATCACCTTATCATCTTCTAGATGTTTGCAAATTGATTGCTTAATTATTTTCTCCATTATCTTTCCTGGTACAGAAGTTAAGCTGACTGGTCTGTAATTCCTTGGGTTGTCCTTATTTCCCTTTTTATAGATGGGCACTATATTTGCCCTTTTCCAGTCTTCTGGAATCTCTCCTGTCTTCCATGACTTCTCAAAGATAATCACTCAGTCAGCTCCTTCAGATAATCACTCAGTGCAGGGGGGTTTTTTGTACATAATTCTACATTTGTAAGTTCAACTTTGATGATAAAGAGATTGCACTACAGTACTTGTATTAGGTGGATTGAAAAATACTATTTCTTTTGTTTTTTACAGTGTAAATACTTGTAATAAAAATAAATATAAAGTGAGCACTGTACACTTTGTATTCTCTGTTGTAAATGAAATCAATATATTTGAAAACATTGAAAACATCCAAAAATATTTAAATAAATGGTATTCCATTACTTTTTTTAATCGCGCGATTAATCGCAATTACTTTTTTTAATGGCTTGACAGCCCTAATTATTACTATTATAATAATTATTATTATTATTAATAAAGTTCTGTATTAATATGTCCAGTAAGGAATCTATTTGTCAGAAACATTTCCTGAATCTTTGTTGTTGTGTGTATTGTTACAGACACACTTGCTGACAGGTATTTTGAAAGAAAATACCAAAATAATTGAAACTGTTGTGATTATATTGTGTAATTTTGATAAATAAAATATGCAGAATTTTAAAATATTGTGCGCAGAATTTTTAATTTTTTGGCACAGAATTCCCCCAGGAATAAGACATGGAACATATGCTGAATGACTCTAATAAGCCAGGCTCAGAGGCACTTTCAGCATACTTTGAAGATGAAAAGCTTATCATTTGTTTATCCATTCTGGAGGTCAGAGAGTCCAGATCCACTGTAGGTTGCTACCCACAGTGACCTAGCATGGACACTATACCCACTGGTCAGTTTACATTTACTATGCAACCCTGTTGCAGACAGGGGCTAGCACTTCAGAAAGCAAAATCTTTTTAAAAGGTTAAAAAAAATTATACACATACACAGGAACTACCTTAACCTATGCTAGTGGTATTAAACATCTTGCCCACCTTAAGTATTTTTTCAGACGCATAACGAAGTCAAACTCTGCAGAACATGACTTGACATACTGTCTAAGTCTATGTCTACGCTGCAGCTGGGAGGTATAATTCCCAGTTCAGGCAGATGTAAACGCCCCAGCTCTACTTGAGCTGGCATGCTAAAAATAGCAGTGAGGCCATAATGGCAGAGGTGATAGTTCTAGCTAGCCAACCAAGCAGCTATCCCGAGTCACCACCCATGCCATCGCTGCAACACTAGTGCATGTACGTCTACCCAAGATGAGAATTCACCTCTGAGCTGCACTGTAGATGGACCCCTTAAATAAATTTGAGAGGTGCGAACTGCCTCATTTATACAGCTAGGATGATAACTCTACTACTTTAAAGCTAAATAATTTAGGTGCAGTTTTATGCTTATCTGATTTACGCACACAATAGCAGTAATTGTAACTGACTACACCAGCGACCAAATAGAGGGGGAGAACAGACACTGGTCCCAAAACTGCCCTCCATCATTTCCATCCACAACCCACTGAACTTGAATGCAACAGTTTACATTTCTAAGAGTAGATTCTGTTCACAGTTATACAGCTTTAGCTCTCATTTAAGTGCATAGGAGTTGTACCCCATGTAATACAGTGCAGAATTTGGGCTAACAATTTAGTTACTGCATAAGGACCATATTCTATCCTCTATCACTGCGCAAACCTGCCTTTGGGCTGGATTCCTACAAGGTTCTGAGCACTTACAACTCCATTCAGTGCCTATTATCATCAGTGAGAAATCCACTGGGGATTGAGGACAATTTAGCATCCTACCTTTTGACATCAGGGCCAAGAACAAAGATTAAATATGTAGTGCAGCCCTCTCACAGAATGTGTCTGAAACTCCTGCCCTACTATGTGCAGGCTCCTGTGGTGTATGCATGTTGTGAGATGGAGGTGGCAGCATGCAACAGATCATATGGTTTTTGTTTGTGTTTGTTTGTTTGTTTTTTTAAACCTGAAAGCAATTAAACAAAAGATATACTTCAAAATTGTGCTGAATATCCCTCTTGTCTTAGTTATTTGGGGCAAAACGTACTGCTTGTCTAAGACATATTTATAGATTCCAAGGCCAGAAGGGACCACTGTGATCATCTACGTATAACATCTGTGTATAACAGGCCACTGAGCTTCCCCAAAATAATTCCTGGAGCATATCTTTTGGAAAAACATCCAATCTCAATTTTAAAATTTCCAGTGACAGAGAATCCACCATGACTCTTGGTAAGTAGTTCAATTATTCTCACTGTTAAAAAAGTACGCCTTATTTCCAGTCTGAATTTGTCTAGCTTCAGCTTCCAGACATTGGATCATTTATACCTTTCTCTGCAACAGCAACAACAAAAATCAGAATTCCTTTATATGTCATCTTTACATAAGAACATAAGAAACATAAGAACATAAGAAAGGCCGTACTGGGTCAGACCAAAGGTCCATCTAGCCCAGTATCTGTCTACCGACAGTGGCCAATGCCAGGTGCCCCAGAGGGAGTGAACCTAACAGGCAATGATCAAGTGATCTCTCTCCTGCCATCCATCTCCATCCTCTGACGAACAGAGGCTAGGGACACCATTCTTACCCATCCTGGCTAATAGCCATTTATGGACTTAGCCACCATGAATTTATCCAGTCCCCTTTTAAACATTGTTATAGTCCTAGCCTTCACAACCTCCTCAGGTAAGGAGTTCCACAAGTTGACTGTGCGCTGCGTGAAGAAGAACTTCCTTTTATTTGTTTTAAACCTGCTGCCTATTAATTTCATTTGGTGACCCCTAGTTCTTGTATTATGGGAATAAGTAAATAACTTTTCCTTATCCACTTTCTCAACATCACTCATGATTTTATATACCTCTATCATGTCCCCCCTTAGTCTTCTCTTTTCCAAACTGAAGAGTCCTAGCCTCTTTAATCTTTCCTCATATGGGACCCTCTCTAAACCCTTAATCATTTTAGTTGCTCTTTTCTGAACCTTTTCTAGTGCTAGAATATCTTTTTTGAGGTGAGGAGACCACATCTGTACACAGTATTCGAGATGTGGGCGTACCATGGATGTATATAAGGGCAATAATATATTCTCAGTCTTATTCTCTATCCCCTTTTTAATGATTCCTAACATCCTGTTTGCTTTTTTGACCGCCTCTGCACACTGCGTGGACATCTTTAGAGAACTATCCACGATGACGCCAAGATCTTTTTCCTGACTCGTTGTAGCTAAATTAGCCCCCATCATGTTGTATGTATAGTTAGGGTTATTTTTTCCAATGTGCATTACTTTACATTTATCCACATTAAATTTCATTTGCCATTTTGCTGCCCAATCACTTAGTTTTGTGAGATCTTTTTGAAGTTCTTCACAATCTGCTTTGGTCTTAACTATCTTGAGTAGTTTAGTATCATCTGCAAACTTTGCCACCTCACTGTTTACCCCTTTCTCCAGATCATTTATGAATAAATTGAATAGGATTGGTCCTAGGACTGACCCTTGGGGAACACCACTAGTTACCCCTCTCCATTCTGAGAATTTACCATTAATTCCTACCCTTTGTTCCCTGTCCTTTAACCAGTTCTCAATCCATGAAAGGACCTTCCCTTTTATCCCATGACAGCTTAATTTACGTAAGAGCCTTTGGTGAGGGACCTTGTCAAAGGCTTTCTGGAAATCTAAGTACACTATGTCCACCGGATCCCCCTTGTCCACATGTTTGTTGACCCCTTCAAAGAACTCTAATAGATTAGTAAGACACGATTTCCCTTTACAGAAACCATGTTGACTATTGCTCAAGAGTTTATGTTTTTCTATGTGTCTGACAATTTTGTTCTTTACTATTGTTTCAACTAATTTGCCCGGTACCGACGTTAGACTTACCGGTCTGTAATTGCCGGGATCACCCCTAGAGCCCTTTTTAAATATTGGCGTTACATTAGCTAACTTCCAGTCATTGGGTACCGAAGCCGATTTAAAGGACAGGTTACAAACCTTAGTTAATAGTTCCGCAACTTCACATTTGAGTTCTTTCAGAACTCTTGGGTGAATGCCATCTGGTCCCGGTGACTTGTTAATGTTGAGTTTATCAATTAATTCCAAAACCTCCTCTAGTGATACTTCAATCTGTGTCAGTTCCTCAGATTTGTCACCTACAAAAGCCAGCTCAGGTTTGGGAATCTCCCTAACATCCTCAGCCGTGAAGACTGAAGCAAAGAATCCATTTAGTTTCTCCGCAATGACTTTATCATCTTTAAGCGCTCCTTTTGTATTTTCATCGTCAAGGGGCCCCACTGGTTGTTTAGCAGGCTTCCTGCTTCTGATGTACTTAAAAAACATTTTGTTATTACCTTTGGAGTTTTTGGCTAGCCGTTCTTCAAACTCCTCTTTGGCTTTTCTTATTACACTCTTGCACTTAAGTTGGCAGTGTTTGTGCTCCTTTCTATTTGCCTCACTAGGATTTGACTTCCACTTTTTAAAGGAAGTCTTTTTATCTCTCACTGCTTCTTTTACATGGTTGTTAAGCCACGGTGGCTCTTTTTTAGTTCTTTTACTGTTTTTCTTAATTTGGGGTATACATTGAAGTTGAGCCTCTATTATGGTGTCTTTAAAAAGGGCCCACGCAACTTGCAGGGATTTCACTTTAGTCACTGAACCTTTTAACTTTTGTCTAACTAACCCCCTCATTTTTGTATAGTTCCCCCTTTTGAAATTAAAGGCCACAGTGTTGGGCAGTTGAGGTGTTCTTCCCACCACAGGGATGTTGAATGCTATTGTATTATGGTCACTATTTCCAAGCGGTCCCGCTATAGTTACCTCTTGGACCAGCTCCTGCGCTCCACTCAGGATTAAATCTAGAGTCGCCTCTCCCCTTGTGGGTTCCCGTACCAGCTGCTCCATGAAGCAGTCATTTAAAGTATCGAGAAATTTTATCTCTGCATTTCGTCCTGAAGTGAAATGTTCCCAGTCAATATGGGGATAATTGAAATCCCCCACTATTATTGGGTTCTTAATTTTGATAGCCTCTCTAATTTCCCTTAGCATTTCATCATCACTATTACTGTCCTGGTCAGGTGGTCGATAATAGATCCCTAATGTTATATTTTTACTAGAGCATGAAATTTCTATCCATAGAGACTCTATGGAACCTGTGGATTCGCTTAAGATTTTTACTTCATTTGAATCTACACTTTCTTTAACATATAGTGCCACTCCTCCCCCTGCACGGCCTGTTCTGTCCTTCCGATATATTTTGTACCCCGGAATGATTGTGTCCCATTGATTGCTCTCAGTCCACCAGGTTTCTGTGATGCCTATTATATCTATATCCTCCTTTATCACAAGGCACTCTAGTTCACCCATCTTATTATTTAGACTTCTGGCATTTGTGTACAAGCACTTTAAAAACTTGTCCCTGTTTATTAGCCTGTCTTTTTCTGATGTGCCAGATTCTTTTTTATGTGGCTGTTTATCATCTGATCCGGCCCTTACATTATACTTTTCAGTCCTCTGCTCCTGACTATAACCTGGAGATTCTCTATCATCAGACTCTCCCCTAAGGGAAGTCTGTGTCCGATCCACACGCTCCTCTGCAGCAGTCGGCTTTCCCCCATCTCCTAGTTTAAAAACTGCTCTACAACCTTTTTAATGTTTAGTGCCAGCAGTCTGGTTCCACTTTGGTTTAGGTGGAGCCCATCTCTCCTGTATAGGCTCCTCCCATCCCAGAAGTTTCCCCAGTTCCTAATGAACGTGAACGGTAAGAGTTAAATATGCTTCAGAACCACCTTTGTTAATAAACACTTTTCAACAGAGGCTGATAGTAGCCTAGACACAAAATAGTTTTCCTTACCATTTAGACCATATTAGGGCTGAGATTGTCATCTTGTGGAGCCATTTTTTTCAGCCAGTTACGTGCAGGCCTTCTGCAGAGAGCCAAAAAGGAATGAAAACTTAAAAACACCCCTTTCCAATACTTTGTGAAGAGTGAAAATCCCAACTCAATGGTGCCTTTTTCCCCCCCGCCACACATTAAACTATTCTATATTCTAGATCACTTAATTTTAGGTAGAGATACTCGGCATAAACAGTTGATATTCCCAGACATAAATGCCCTTATTGTATGCAGTATTGTTGTAGCCACATCAGCCCCAGGATATTAGGCCGTGGCTACACTCGAAACTTCAAAGCGCTGCCGTGGTCGCTGAGTGTGGTCGTGCGCCAGCGCTGGGAGAGCTCTCCCAGAGCTGCAGGTACTCCACCTCCACGAGGGGATTAGCTTACAGTGCTGGGGCACTGTTTACCCTGGTGCTTTACAGCGCTGTAACTTGCTGTGCTCAGGGGAGTGTTTTTTCACACCCTGAGCAAGAAAGTTGCAGTGCTGTAAAGCGCCAGTGTAGCCAAGCCCTTAGAGAGAGAAGGTGGGTGAAGTATCTTTTATTGGACCATCTTCTGTTGGTGAGAGAGACAAACTTTCAAGCAGAAGTTGGTCCAATAAAAGATACTACCCCATCCCCTGGACATTTAAAATTGTCTCAAATGTATTTTCACTTGGCTACCTACATTTGGATCATTGGGCTGGAATGGCCTTCTGCTAATTCACAAAAGATAGAACATCGTTTTTACTAAGATACATATGCCAAAAGTGTATTTAGAAGGGTAGTAAGTATGTGTAATCCTGCACGTGTCATTTCATTTGCAAGAAGTCCCATCATCTCTGACAGCAAAGCCGCATTAGCATCATGTTTCTCTACAAATGATCACCATTCTAAATTTATAATACAATTTAATAGTGAAAACAGAACAATGAGATCTGTGAGAATATCAAGTAATCAAATAGCTTGCTGATCATAAGAGAAGCCTCTTTATGAACACAAAAATTGGTAAGCCAGTGTATATACTACAGGCATTCTATGTAAAAGCTAGTCTAGCAGCTTAATCACAACAGATTGAATATTTTTCAGTCTTCACAGTTTTGCACCAACACCACAATGTGGGCCAACATGAAAACAACAAAAAAAATGTACCTACTAATTGAACACTGCCTGTTCTCATAAGGGCAAGTGCCAAAAGAGACTTGAAATATATTGGCCTCAGTGGATTCTTATTTCACTCACACCTGTGAAGTATGTGGGTCATATGGTAGGATGAAAACACAGAAATTATGTTTTAGCTACAATCGGACAATGAATAGAAGTGGACTGACTAATCATTTTACTGCCATCCTTCCAATTCTAGAAATACCTATTAGACAGCCAGGACAGATGTATAAGAAAATATGAGGGTACCAACCTCAGGGAGGTTATATAGAAATGGTCAGTCTTTGTACTGACTAACTCAATGGCACAAAGTCAAAAGCAAAACAAACCGGTGCATTTTGTGCAAATAATTTTAAAAACATACAGGCTCTCTTTGTTGTTCTTTCTCTGTTTCTATTACTCTAAAACTTCACTTCCATAACAGTCGATCACCATACTACAGAGGAATAGTGGGTGGGGAGGACTTCCTTCAAAGCAAGACAATGGCAATCTTTAAATCAGATGGGTGGGACAGTTTCTGAGAGATACTGCAATCACTAAAGACCTAATCCCACAGTCCTTACTCAAAGAAAACTCCATAAAAAGAGTAGACTCCTCTGCAAAAATCCCCATATCATGAAGCAAAGCACAGGTAACTGAATATTGCCACTAGTCTACCACACCTGCCCAAATAAAAATTAATTAAAAAAATAGAAGACCAAAATGCGCACAGGAAACACTTTGTTTTGAAGTAGTTAAAATAAACTCAATTATTTTATCTCATGAAACACCTGGAGTCCACCAACAGGTCATACTCACTTGAAAACAGTACCTCCATGACATCAAAATGTTCTGTATATAAATAATAGTAGAGCTGGTTCCCAGTATCTAAAGAATAAGAGGAATACTAAATTCTCATACAAGTGTCAGAAACATAAATTTTCAGCTATATTGTTATTTGCAAGTGTGAACAGAAATGGTATATTACATAGTTAAACACACCATTAACTGACAATTACCATGAACTCCACAAGTTTAAGCATTAGGAAGAGATCACACAGAAAACTTGTGTCTAGGTAGCATCTTCCATCTGGAAGAATCCTAAAACTTTACTGTCTTTAACTGACAAACCTCACACGCATTTAACTTCACCCACCACTGAACGGCAGACACCTTTGTGGCAAAATAGACAACTGGTAACATTACACAACAATTTTGGATATGATATGTACAATATAAAATTAATACAGAGGAATTTTAGTTAGGAAGAACATAAATTACCCAAATGGAATTTGGCCCAAACATCAGGCGCTCTCAGTACTAGGGAATCTTTAATAACTGCTCAGGACCTCACTTTTACCTCTCATCTGAGCAATGGTGTCCCCTAATAACATGCTGGATCATGTATTTAATACACACACATAAGGAAGAATATCAACTACTGAATTATCAGAAGTATGTAATCATTTCTTGGATATCACCTGTCCAATCCTGCTTAACAAGAGATCAAAAGAAATCAGCTTGAAGTGGGGTAGACAACTACAGAGCAATGGTGAGATCAAGTCCAGCACACTCTCCAGAAGTACTCCTCACCCTCATAACTGGGGAAGCCTTACAGTACATTCGGGAACAGGCACAATGCTGCATTTCTAGAGAAAGGCTTCGAGAGTAGGGGTTGGGTTCTGTTCCCTTCCCTCTCCACCCACTCACTCTAGGGATGGGGGGAAACAAGCAGGAGACCCTTCCCCCCCCCCCCCCCACACACACAAACCCCCACTCCACAGTCGGGAGGCAAAGGAAGAGACAGGCCCCTTTCCCCCCAACACACACCTCGCTGCTCTGGGGATGGGGGGAAGGGAGATGACCTCCCTTCCCTCGCGCGCACCCCCCCCAAATAGAAAGAGACGAGCCCCCATTTCCCACCCCACCCTGGTGATGAGGGAGAGGAGACAGTCCCCACCCCCTGAAAAGTGGATGTGCAGGGGAAGCTAAGCCCCCACCCAGTGGATCCCGGGGCAGAAGGAAGGGGTTCCCCCCTCCCACGCAAGTGACAGTGGGGGGAGGCGGCGGCGGCGAGTCTCCCCCCGGAAAGGGAGGCCGGTCAGGGGAAGGCGGCGAACTCTCCACACAACCACGAGGCATGCTGGGCACCGCCCCCACTCACTCATGGACGGGTGGGCGAGAGGACGGCGAGGCTGGTCCCTTCCCCACTGACACTCCAGACCAGGGTTTAGTTGGGGCGCCCCGGAGACGGGGCATCGGTTCCCCGTTGGGTTCAGGGCCGGAAGCCCTTGGTCAATCTCGCCGGTACCTGTCTGCGGCAGAGCCCGACCCCAAAGCCCCTCCGTCCCGCTGCACAGCCCGCTCCTCTCCTCTAAGATGGTGGCTGGTCCGGAGTCCAGGCTAGGCCGCGGAAAATCCATCCCAGAGCCAGCGAGCGAGAGCCAGCGCCCCCCACCGGCCAGCCGCGCCGGGCCTCCATCGATCTGCTCGGAGAGCCACTCGCCGTCCTGCTGCCGCTCCCAGAGACGCAGACGCGGCAGCGGCGAGAGCAAGGGCTGGTGACGGGTGGGGCGGAAGCGGAAGTGGGGGGAGGAGAAGGCGGAAGGGGCGCGGCTGGCGATTGAAGGGTGTGAGGCGGAGGGAGCTGGGAAGGGGAATGCGCCAGGGGCGCTCCGAGAGAGGGAGCGGCCCGCCGGAGGGGGCCGCGCAGAGGGGTGTGGTTGGGCGGGAGCAGGTGGTGTGGGGGGCGGAGGAGTGGGAGGGAAAAGAGGGGGCGGAGAAGGGTGTGGGAGGGGTGCGAGTGACTTGGTGGGGACGGAGAGCACCGCCGAGATTTGCGCTTAGTTGGCTGTAAAGTATATAAGGCATTGGGCCGGGGGTCCTCCATTTTTGTGTGCTGGTTTCAATGTTAGGCACTATTGCAAAAGTCGGCGCGAGTCTTGACAATCCCCTGCTCCCCATAAAAAGTTCTGTCATTTATGGACAGCCCCTGAGACCTGAAAGAAAAATCCCTTTGAAAAAAAGACTTTAATCATCATTTTTTAATGTTAACAATTGTTTAATTTTTTGCCAACTAAATCCAATCCTTTTTTATTCAGCTGCTTGTTTGGCACATATTATTTACAAAAACAACGAGGAGTCCTTGTGATATCTTCGAGACTAACACATTTATTTGGGCATAAGCTTTCGTGGGCTAAAATAGGGTTACCATATGTCCGGATTTTCCCAGACATGTCTGGCTTTTTGGTCCTCAAATCCCTGTCGGGGGGGGAATTGCCAAAAAGCCGAACATGTCCGGGAAAATACTCCCAGCTTTGTTTTGCCGGCATCCCTGCCCCAGTCCCCTGCTTACCTTAGAACGGCTCCGGCAGGCTGCGAGCTGCAGGCGGATTCCCCCGTGGCGGCGGCGGCGGCTGCTGCTGCTCCCCCCAGACAGCTCAGCTTTGTGTAGCTGAAGAGCTGAGCTGCCCGAGCGCTACCAGCTTCACGGTTTGCTGGGCAGCCCCCAGACCTCCAGACCCTGCGCCCCCGGCCGGGCGCTTCCCCAGCGCAGCCAGAGCCCGGGAGGGGAAACGCCTGGCCGGGGGCGCAGGGTCTGGGGGCTGCCCGGCAAACCATGAAGCCGGTAGTACTCGGGCAGCTGTTTCGCGTGGCTGGAAGAGAGGAGGAGGAATGCGGGGGGCTCAGGGGAGGGGGCGGAGTTGGGGCGGGGACTTCGGGGAAGGGGCGGGGCCAAGGCCCCGTGGAGTGTCCTCGTTTTTTAATGTTTAAATATGGTAACCCTAGCTAAAACCGACTTCAGAGCTTATGCCCAAATAAATTTGTTAGTCTCTAAGGTGCCACAAGGACTCTTCGTTGTTTTTGCTGATACAGACTAACACGGCTACACCTCTAAAACATAGTATTTACAGTTTACCTTGCTGTGTGATCATGCCATTACTTTTTTCTTGTGAAGATGACTACACTGAGAGATATTTTGGTCATCTGCAGTAGGCTTTCTCCTGATAGTTCTTCACCGTTGTTACCATCGTTGGTGGAGTTGCACTGATGCTAGCAATGGCATGTCTGATCACCTGCATTAAAGTCACCATGTCATCTGTAAGCTCAGAAATGGTCTGAGCTGTTATTGTGTGCTGCTCTGCAATAAAAGCTAGTTCTCCCACTGTTGCTAACTCCAGGAAAGTTGAACATATGGTGACAATGGTGGGAAATTTTAAGAAAATATGTCCACTGTAGACAGAAAGTTTGTTGCGAAGGGTAGTGTATGTTACAAAGACTAGCTATAACAGGGTCAAACTGATACACTACAAACAACTATACTGATATTTTGCAATTTGATGTCAGAGATTTCATTTATAGCCTGATATATGGAAGAACTGTATTTTATTGTTTAAAACTTGCCCATTTCTTTGTGTATTTTGTAGTTTCATAATCCAGTTGGCATTGTTCATTGCTTTTGTAGTGAAGTAGCTTAACAAATAATACATAAATGTAAAAATAATTAAAGTATAACCCAAAGTCTAATAAAAATAAAATTGAGATACAGTACAACTTCAGTTCGTATGCTTTTATACACTTCCTTCCCATATGTGGGAGATAGACTAGATGACCTAATAATTTTCTTTCAAGCTCTACATTCCATTATTATTATTATTATTTATTTTGTTGCTGTAGTCCCATTATTCTAGATGCTGTACAAACACAAACTCAGTCCTTACCCTGAAAAGCTTACAGTCTATGATTTATGCTAAAAGAAATGGAAGACTTTACAATCTTAGCTGAAAACAAAGGTTCAGCAATATAACTTTATTAGATTTATAAAATAGGTGCTTTATAAATTTAAATAAATAAAAGTTTTGCCTTTAAAACATTTACTGAGTCAGTATTCCTGATACCATAAAATGATGTGCTTTACAAACTTGCTGAAAATACTTATCAGGGATAGTGTTTGAGACTGAGTGGTCCTGATGATTTCAGTGTACTTAAGACCTAATTGGTATTAAGAGTTTGCAGACCTGGGCCATTAGCACATCGAAAGAGAATCCCCTAATAAAAAATGTTCCAGTTAAACTAGCAAATGGTGAACAATGCTTGGTCAGAGGACTTCTAAGTACAAGGAAGCAAATAGAGTATTAACAAGTCAGAGATGTAGGGAGAGCAGAAACAATAGCATAATGTAATAAAGAGAGATTTAAAACTGAATTCTGTTTTTCTGACACACTGATATAGCACTTTTGGTAATCAAGATATTTCAATGCTTTAAATACTAGAACTGCAACAGCTAAGTGGAGCAGTCTTCATGTACTCAGCAATAGCTCATGCAAGCAAGGAACATTAGAACCTTTCTTATTGTGAGATGGAAAGTTGGCCAGGACATTAGTCTTATCTCCTACTCAAGTTTCATATGATCCATGATTTCTACTTGGATACCAACTAAGATAGGCAAAAGGAACAATGCCTTAATATCTTCTCTGAAAGCTGTCATGTCAACAAGGAGTTCTACGCCCTGTTTCAGTACTATAATAAAATGTTAGCAATGAGAATGAGCCTAAATTCTAGACGATCCTGAAAGAATGGGAAGTAGACAGTAGCAAACAGCAGTTTTATCCATCAGAAGAATAGTTCCAAGAGTTCAGACACTAGAGGATGTAGCCTCTTCTCTCCTCTCCAAACTCCAGACAGAATTGAATGGGAGGGCCACAGAGGAACAGTTGTAGTTCCCTGATTCAGAGCTGCCTGGCATAAGTGGACTTCACAGAATCAGCCCTGACATGCTGGATTAGGTATAGTGGAGTTCTAATCCACCATGCCTCATCCCCTAGTACCAGTCTTGTCAACGCTTTCCCTCTGACACAATCTTTAAGCCAGCTAGGGGGATGGCGGGCACAAGAAGCAATAGAGTTGCTTCTGCTGGCAAAGTTCCCATTGCTCCTAGTGTGATGCTGTGGCCAAAAGAGCTAATGCAATCCTCGGACATATAAACAGGAGTAGAGAGGTTATTTTACCTCTGTATTTGGCACTAGTGCAGCTGCTGCTAGAATACTGTGTCTAGTTCTGGTGTCCACAATTCAAGAAGGATGTTGATAAATTGGAGATTAGAAAACATGCTTTACATCCATACACTCAAGGAGTTCAGTCTATTTAGCTTAATAAAGAGAAGGTTAAGGGGTGACTTGATTATAGACTGTAGGTACCTACATGGGAACAAATATTGAATAATGGTTCTTTAATCAAGCAGAGAAAGGTATAACACAATCCAATGGCAGATGGTAGAAGCTAGACAAATTCAGACAGGAAGTAAGGTGTACATTTTTAAGAGTAGGAGTAATTAACCAGTAATGAACTGGAACAATTTACCAAGGGTTGAGGTGGATTCTTCATCACTGACTATTTTAAAATCAAGATTGGATATGTTTTTTAAAAATTTGGTCTAGGAATTATTTTGGGGTAGTTCTATGGCCTATGTTATATAGGAGGTCAAACTAGATGATCACAATGATCCCTTCTGGCCTTGGAATCTATGAATCTAAAAATTCCCCTGTGCTGGGAGAATTCTCCATTGGCTATCCATTCATTGTACTACTGGTTTACAATGTTTACATGGCAAAAGGGGGCTTTAGTGGACCAGAGAATCTGCCCTCTGTATTTGTGAAATATAATTAGGATGACACCATATACCCTGAATCTATCAGGAGTCCTGCTTTGGAGGGAAAGTGTTTTAATTCCTACCAGTTCTAGTGAACCCAGGTTTTTGTCCTGGTTTCACTTGAACTCTGAGATATTTGGTTAGCTGCCTGTGCTACCGTAGCACTGTTGGCACTGTTGTGTTATGAACTCCCATGGAGCAGCTCTCACTACCTCTGGCTCCCAGTAGAAGCTCTGACTGGCTCTTTAGTCTGCTTTGACCACCTTTGAGCAAAAGAATGAACCAAGTAACTTTGATGGAAGAGAGAAAAAGAGACGGGAACCAGTACAGAGGCCCTTTTCATAATCCTTTCAGAAGTGTGTGAATATTTTCTTTGCAATTATGGTTATCTTATTTACACTCCTATAGGCTATGATGCAAAATCTCACAGGAGCTGCAAGTCACCACACATTTAAAGTAATGGCACGTAAAAACCAAAGAAACAACTCCCCCCTCAAAATATTACAAGACTCATCTGTTTAATTATCAGTACAAATGCCAGTGTGCCTGATACCTAAAGTTTAGCTTTCAAATATATAGGTTGTCCACTAGCCAATGCACCTTCTAGACAAAACACAAAGGAAACATCAAAAACTATTAAAAATACAAAGTGTCTGTCCTTTTTTAAAAAGTACACCTGCATAGAGTTAGATATAGAGCCAGATTCTTCTCTCAATAGATAACTCATTCTAGTCACTCCAGATTAATACTGGTGTACTGTAGAAAGGAACTGGGCTCATAGCATGAACACTCTGATAATAACCTCACACAGTTGAATTGAAAAGTGACTAATGAAAACTAACATCTTGTACATGATTAAAAAAACAGTAACATATAAATGTAATTTATTAAGAAATTCAACTATAGCAAATTGAGTGGGAAGGCAAAGGCAATTGTAAAATCTTCTAGGAAATCATTTCAAATTTTGCACATGGGTGGGAGGAATTGCTACTGACAATTTTTCAAAAGCCTAATTAATATTTAACGTATATTGCTTGGTGATAAAAGTGGACGTCAGGATCATCCACACTTCACAAGCTATTGAAACAGTAATCTATTCTGTCTTTCCTACAGTTTAATGATTACAATTATATACATTTTAAATTAAAAGCTGTAAAGTAACCATTTGATCAAAATAACCTCCTGGATTAATGTTATTGTGCACCTTGAATTATTTCCTATATACAAAATAAAACCGCTTTGTAGACAGAAAAAAGAAAAAGAAATGACATTTTAAGAAAGTTTCAATATCAGTCAAACTGTCATTTTATTCACCTGATCCTTTACTTCCTAGTTAGGTAAAACTTCTGTACTTATTATTATTAATTTGTACTAGAGTAGCACCAACAGGTGCCAAACAAGATAGAGCCCAATTGTAGTAGGTGCTATATAGACACATACTAAGAGACAGTCCCTGATCTGATTACAATCTGAATAATACAGATGAATGCAACAAATTATGTTCTCAGTTACATCCACAGTAATTATAATCTAAGTAGTTAAAATGTGTGGCTGAATGATTTGTGTGCTGCTCCATCCTCCACTGTGTTCTTCCTTCAAGACAAAATTACAAAAAATGACTGGGATGGTACTTTCACATGAAATTTTGACTGCTCAAAATTTTGAATGCACACTGTGAGTTAGAAGTGAATTTCCCAAGGCAATCTGGAAAAAATTTGGACTCCTGAAAAGGTGCTTTTTGTGAAACTGTGAGAACGTGAAAACAATGTAAAATGATCTGACAAAAAATGTGCATCTACTTTAATAAAGCATTTTTCCCAGTTTTGCATAGATCCTTACTACATTTTTTTACAGAAGGAAAAACTCAGGTTCAGGAAGCATGTGTGACTCACCTAAGGTCAATAAGTAGCATAGCCAGGAATAAAGCCTAGGAGTTAAGATTCATAGTCCCTGATCTAATCACTAGACATACTGTCTGTTGATAGTGATGCCTAATGTCATCTTTACTATTTCATACTATAGATCATTTGAAATTTATTACTGATAATATATATTAAAACAATAGATGAATATTCCAACTATATCACAATCAAGCTGCATACACTCTAAGGAAAAAGAGTAGGGGACCAAATAGCTGCACTGTAGTAGCTTTGTACCACTGTTTTGAAGCTCCCATAGCTGACCACTAGTGGTGGAAGGCCCCTGGTGCCCTGGACTTTGGTGGTGGAAAGGTAGGGCATAAGCTACCCACAGGTCCTATTCTGCTAGGTGCCCTGTAGCTGGTGAATACAGTGGCTAAAGTGAGTGGCATTGGCAAGTATGAGGGCATAGCCAGGCATCTGGAGATAACGTTGCTCTAGCGTATTCTCAGCATCTTCTGAGTAGCCACCTTACAGAACCTCAGCCATAAATTAAAGCTGCCCTTCTCATGACAGAAACCCCAGTGGAGGCATCAATGATGAGAACACCTGTCCTTCCACAGATGTGTGTTCCCTTGTCAGGGTTTCACGAGTGTATGCAATTTGCACCACCCTGCAGCAGCAGGAGCAGGGATAAAACAAACCTGTGAATGTTTTGTTTTAAAAAATTCTGTCTGAGGCATGCAAAGAGTAGAAAACTACAGTTTTCGAGTTGCAGTGCCAAACTTTTCCCCTTCATTGGATGAGACACTTAAGTTGTAGTTCTTCAGGGGTCTGAAAAAAATAGATCAATGTGGTAAGAAGCCTATACATTTTTAAAGGGTTATTGTATTTTTTTGCAACTTAGAGATGTCACAGGACTTTGACTGCATTTTTAGCTGGTAGTGAACTTATTTACTTCCCATCATAAAATCTCACATGCTGATCTTATGTCTAAACTGCATTAAAATTTGTTTGAATGCTTCATTTCTTCTTTATAAAATTATTTCCGTTTTAGCTGAGTATGAATTAAAGAGTGGGAAATATCATTCTTTGTAGTGGTGAAATTGCCTTCTTTTCATGTACATTCCAAGTATTTTCTGTACTGCATTTTTGTGTACTTCATATTTAATTGTGAATAACATTTGATTACATTTTAGAGATATGAACGTATAAAAACAAAAACAGTACTCCATATCCAGCCAAGGTAAAAGTATTTCTATATCACAACACTATAATCCTTGTATGAATGGAAACACCTTTATCAATAGTGAGTTTTAGAAACTGGAATGACAAAAAAATTATCTTAATAATAATAAAAAACGATGGGTTTTATTCCTATAGATTCTATTCATGAGAGTTCTGCAGTTGTCTTCAGTGGGAGTTGGATCAGGCCATTAGAGTATATCTTCACTGCACAGTTAATCTGGGTGATTGGCAGTCAGGTCTGAGCACCCAGATTAGCGTAGCCCAGATGTAAGAATCCCCACAGCAAAGCCGTTCCTGTGTCCTCCCTGTTTCTGCACTTGTCCATGTATGTTTGGGGACATATCCCATGGTTCTTTCTGCTGATGCACTCCAGGATTCTTTCCCTGTCAATTTTCTGTCCTTTGCAGGAAATTGTGGAAAAGGCATTGGATGGTCCTCACTGCAAAGTGGACAGGTTCCAGCCAGAGTTCTAGCCCCAGCCAGGTAAGCTAGCCCAGACTTACAGCACCTCCAGCCCTGGGTCAGGGTTTTCTGTGTGAATGGAAGGGGGATTTGGGCTAAAACATGGGTAAGAGCCCAGGTTAACTTGCAATGAAGCCATATCCTGTGAGTGAAATTTACCCCTGTACATAGGCCTCCTACTTGTCCTCTGAATTTCATCCATGTAGAGAAATACTCCCATTCTTTTCAATAGGCTGTGGATCTAGTCCTTAAAGAATTAGAAGGGAGAAATGACAGGGGAAGGAGAATACTGATGACAGTGCTACTGTCTAAGATTAAGTTTTGATCATCTAACTTCTTCCCTGGCTGGAAGAAGGAAGGAGGTGTGGTCAGCATGTTCAGCAATGGTATAGACCACAATGATATAGGCCACAATACAGCAAAGCACTAAGCATGTGAATAATTCCATCTGTGTTCAGTAAAGCACTTAAATATGTGCTTAACAACCACTGCTCACCATGAAATGCAACCAAGAAAAATGTTACAATACATACAAGAAGCAGACAACACAAACAGTTTTGGCTATGTAGCTTTCTCCGAGGCATAAAGCACGGGGATTAGTAAACAAAATTAGCTTTCTTGATATTCAATCTTCAAAGCTGTAGAAACTGAAACTAAGCTTGAGAGTTTGCTGTGTATGCTATGGAATACAGTTAACAAACATTAGCCAATAGTATTATTACAAAGTGACATCACACTTGTCGCCTGAGTCTCCTTACTCTCTTGATTTACAGTATGTAAGAAAAACAAGTATCCTAACTGGTAATGGATGTTCCACGACTGAAAATATAGTGAAATTGCTGCCATCCAATTATTTTCAATATATAAAGAATGATAATAAAAAGAACCTTAAAAACCAACCAAAAGCTTAACCATGCAAAACTAAAAATGAATCAGACATTCACAATACTTTGAATCCAAAATTTACCAAGCTATCTATAAAAAACACAGTTTGTGGGAATGAGCATAAAATGGGGCTACCTGCAGTCTGTGGGCCAGATTTTAAATCCCTTGCCTACATTGGTGCAAACTTACTCACTTGAGTAACTGATCACTGTTTGAGAAAATCTGGCCTTAGATCTGAGTCCAGTTCAGATCTTCTTACTCATGCTGAGTACCTTACTCTGTAGCTAGCTCCATATAAGTGAATGGGGCTATTTACAGAATAAGGTACTAAATTTCATGAGTAATGATGCAGAATCTGACTTTATATTTTCTGAGGTATATTGGAGGACCTGATTATTATACCCTTATTTATCATGAAGATCATCTTACTCCTTGAGTAGTCCCGTTGGTTTCACTGAGACTACTTGCAAGTATTGTATTACTCAAAATGAATCAGAATCTGACCCCTCAATTATTGGTAACTGACCCATGGTGTAGGTGCAGATGTTTCAGGATAGTTTAAATATCCTCATAAGAAAGGTTTATAAACATAAGAAACAGAGGAACAAACACTTCTGTGTTGATTCCCACAGCTCCAGCAATGACTTATATAGAGCAGGGATCGGCAACCTTTCAGAAGTGGTGTGCCGAGTCTTCATTTATTCACTCTAATTTAAGGTTTCACGTGCCAGTAATACATTTTAATGTTTTTAGAAGGTCTCTTTCTATAAGTCTATAATATATAACTAAACTATTGTTGTATGTAAAGTAAATAAGGTTTTAAAAATGTTTAAGAAGCTTCATTTAAAATTAAATTAAAATGCAGAGCCCCCCGGACCGGTGGCCAGGACCCGGGCAATGTGAGTGCCACTGAAAATCAGCTCGCGTGCCACCTTCGGCACGCATGCCATAGGTTGCCTACCCCTGATATAGAGAGATGTAGAGCATTAGTGAAGAACATTCTAAAATTAATTATACTGGTCATTCATTTATTGGGCCCCAATAGGACAATGGCAAATTGTGTCTGGAGACACCATTATTTTGTGTTTTTTTATGACAATCTGTAACAACACAACATGCAGTGGAGGTTTTCTTACAGTAAATGACTGCTCCTGAAGTTTAAAAACATCTAACTTTGGTTTTATCCCTTTGGATTTCCTTTCATTTTTGTATTTATTTTTGGTACAAGTGGGGATGCAAACCCTTTCTGTTGTGGGTATTTTACCATATTTAACGTTATTTTTACTATGCAGCATGTAAGAATATGATTTAGAATATCTAATTTTTAAAAGGCCTCAACGATATGGCTGAGTCTACATTAGAAAATACTGCTATGTTTCACAACTAGTATCAAATATGGCTGTTCCTACCCACTCAGACAGTGGTGAAAACAGTTTTCCAGTTGATGTAGACAGGATAAACTGAGTTCAACTCCTGTTTTGACAAAACATTTCTATCAGGGGTTAACCATGATTTCTTACAATGGATGTTGAACTTGATTGACCCTTTTCGCAGTACAATTACAGTACAGTCAACATTAATTGAAGGGGATTAGGGTGTGGATAATGGGGAGCCATGTTTGACACCCATTGCCAAATATGGTTAGATTTTGTAGTGCAGACACAGCCTTGAAATGTATCTTCCTTTCTTTTCTCATCATCATACCAAAATAAAAAAGGAACTTCTAAGATCTTGTTAAGATTGGGAGCAACACTATTCTAGCCTCAACCATATTTAAATACAATTATTGCTAGGAGGGTATTAGCACAATTTCCCTGAAAAAAAAAATTCCACCAGAAATTTTGTTCTGAGAACTGTCCTAGCCCAACTATGACATAGGCTACCTCCTTCTAAGTACTCCGTAGCATGATTTTATGAAATATTCTTACACAGTTAATCACCAAAATAGCTTTGGGAACACTGTTCAAAGAAACCACCTAGAATCCTTCAGGAACATGTGTGCTAATGCTGACATTATATTCTTAAAATTGACACTAAAAATACCATCAAAAGCAGGGCCGGATTTCCAATTAGGCACAGTAGGCACGTGCCTAGGGGCACTGGCGTTCTAGGGGCGCCTAAAAGTTAAAAGTAGGTTAAAAGTTAAAAAGTTAATACATATGCAGTTAAAAGTGACTTTCCCTAGGAAAGAGATGCTCCCTTCATCCTGCTACGTCCCTTCATCCTGCCTTACAGTGGGTGGCCAGGGTCCTGGTATGGATTGGTGGCTGCCCAGCGTGTGGGGCTGGAGCAGGGTAAGCATCCGAGTCAGCCTGCCTGGGGGCACTGTGAGTCGCAGCTGGGTGGAGTGGCTGCTGAAGGCGCTAGGAGCGTCCCAGCCCCTTCCCAATCTCGGCCGCCCCACTGCCTCTGCCCCATGCTGGGGAGGTAGAGGGAGGGGCGTAGCCAATGCCCCATTCACTTGCAGAGGCAGAACCGGAGCGCAGCTGCCGCACCAGGCTGCAGGAGGGACGGAAGACACCCATGGACCGCTTGCCGTGGGGAGAGGTACAGTCTCCCCCTTGCGCCTTGCCTGAGGCAGGTAGGTTGCACTCGGGCTGGGAGCACCGTATGTGGCAGAGGGTCTTGTGCCTTCCTGGGGAGGCTGTGCTCTGGCCACCCCGGCTGCTCCGCCCATGGAGAGGGGGGCTAGGGGCGGGCATCCCTGCTTTGAGGAGCTACTGCGGGGAGGAACAGAGCCAGTTCTGGGGCTGTGGGGGCAGAGACAGGGGAGAGTTTAATTTTTTATGGAAAACACAAAGATTGCTGTAGGCCGGTTGGGTGCTGAAGATGCTGTGCCTAGGGGCGCGTAAGGTGTAAATCTGGCCGTGATCATAAGGTTGTATATTTCTAGTCCTTTAATGAGCCTATGTCAGTTTTGCTCACTTTACAAGCCAAATCACTTTTTTTCTGACTGCCAGATCTGGAAGCTCTACCTGGAAACTTGAAAGTATCTTGAAAGTCAAGATGGAGTCTTGCTTGCTTGTGCATCATAACTACGGTAGTAATAAAGATTCTGCAATTCTGTTGATGCATGGGTGGCAATAGTATCTAGCTCAGACTTTCGTAGCTGTTTAGGCTCTGCAAGACTAACCAAGCAAGTAGTAGTGCAAGCTTATTTTTGCCAGTGAAATAGGAAGACATAATTCAGAATACTCACAAGGAGCCGTTCTGCTGCATAAGAAGATGTTGATTGTCTGATCATAGCCAAACTGTAAACATGGTTGTTACTAATATGAGTCTGCTCCCAGTATGGACAGAGTGGGGTTTATTTTTTATAAATAGGAGACAGCCAAAAGCAAAGAATTATGCACCCTTCTGCTGTGCTGGGAGCATTCCAGCAGCATCTCTGTTTATTCACTGACAGTAACTTTATACATGAGCAACAAACAGTATATTTGCTATGAGCAATCACATGGTGGTAGCATAAAAGTAAAAGCACTACATTTAATGAATTTGAATGAAAATTTGAGGTCTTAAGTGGTACATAGCGTTTGTGCTGGCTCTCTGCACAGGGGTGAATTTTATCCTTTGAAAGAACACGACAGAGAGGATTCTAGTTATCTTTGTGTTCATTTATTTGTTGCACTGTTGCTCTAAACGTGAGCACTTTGAACATGACCATACTGAATGAGGTCCTGAGGATCCCCTGCTGTTTTACCACCCACAACTCCTTTAAACCATATGCCTCCTCTGTGACTGCTGCTATAGCTATTCCCAGATCAACCAGTAGCATTTCAGCATTTCGCATGTGCATTCTTCTTGGAAAAATCAGCAAATGTCACATAAATATCAGCTATGAAAGTCAAAGCTGACCCAATGCAGCTCTGACTTACGCAATTTTCAAATTCGCACCATAACAGTAGTGATAGATACTCCTTTCTTTTTCACAATAAAACAAGTTTGTGGAGGAACCTTAAGCCGGGGTTATATCGTATTATTATTTTTTTCCGTTATCAATAAAGGCCAATCTCAGGAAAGGGGCATGCTTGGACACTAATTCAGAGTCTCTGTTCTTTGTTGCGGATGGGATAGAGCAGGGTCGCAACCTTCAGCACACGGCCCATCAGGGTGATCTGTTGGCGGGCCGTGAGACGTTTTGTTTATAATGACTGTCCGCAGGCACGGCCTCCACAGCTCCCGGTGGCCATGATTCGCTGTTCCCGGCCAATGGGAGCTGCGGGAAGAGGTGTGGGCTGCAGGACGTGCTGACCGCCGCTTCCCACAGCTCCCATTGGAGATATTCTATGATTCTATGGGGATATATTGGGGGGATATTCTATGATTCTATGGGGATATATTGGGGATATTCTATGTTTCTATGATACCCTGATGGGCCGTGTGCCGAAAGTTGCTGACCCCTGGGATAGAGTATCAGCTCATTCACAACTAGTTTCCTAGCATTGGAAAGAGAAAGATTTACTTTAAAAAGGGAATTAATTGTGGGACAATATTGAGTCCGGTGGTGTTATGCCAAGATTGGGGAAGAAACAAGGTTTTGTGGGTTTTCCAGCTTTTAAATTTAGGAGTGGAGCATAATTGAGGGAGGTTGTGCAAGGGGCTATGTGTACCATTGTGTCTCTCATTCTCCATGCTGTAATGATGTATCTTTAGTTGCTGTGATGTCTAAGGACTCAAAATGGCATATTATTTTAGCATTGCTCCACTGAAAGTGGCAGGGTCTAGCAATGAATTTCAAACCCTGAAATTGATATTCTGATTACCCAGGTCGCTGTAAATTACTGAACTCCTGAACGTGTTCAGTTATCTGTAATTATGTTTACTATTGTACTTCTATGTACATACTGGCTTATTAATTCGTACTTGTGATTGGGGAATTCTATGAATTAGACATATTTGTGAACAATCAAGTGACAGGGTAGGAATTGCAGGCCAAGGGGATAAGAGAGTAGCATTAGGTCTGTGCAGCTGAGGAGGTGATCAGGGAAGACAGAACTTCTGTCTTCTCCCTTGCAAGTCTGAGCAGCTGACACAGAAGGAACTCCATGTACAGAACAAAGAGCTCCACATAGGGTCCGTAAGGATACCACATGACAGCCTGCAAAGTTGCAGAGATAGGGAGAAGAACTAATAGCCATTTTGGGACATCCCAATTGGCCAGGCTTATCTGTTACCTGACAACATTGCTAAAGGAATAAAGATATAATGGCATGCAGATTCCTTCTGTCTCAACAAACACATACGTGAATTCTGAGCACAGTGTCATTAAAACTTTGCTATTTAAATATTCTGTGAAATTTACTGGAGAGAAGATTGCATGAGGAATAAAGTGAAAAGAAAATTCTCTTCACATGTAGTTTTTCTCAGTTTGCATGATTAAGTGTATCAACTTCTTCTTCTTCTTCGCCACTTCCCTATTTGGGGTCTGGGACTTTTATAGCCTTCTTCCAAAACTCACAATTGGATGTCTAGCTGTCCTGCATGTAGCATATGCAGCAAAATGTAACATAAACCTTGCATATTATTTTTTAGGCTCTTGCCACCTAAGGAAGCAATCACATTTGAAATTCCAGGCTGCACATAATTGATCGTCTGTTTAAAGCAGTGGTCCCCAACCTTTTTCATCCGGCGGGTGCCAGATGATGAGCCACAGGGACCGTGGCGGCGGACGAGCATCTGCCGAAATGCCGCCGACAAGCGGCAACGTCAATAGGTGTCGCTGCTGAAATGCCGCCTAGAAGCAGCAGCATCCAGAGGCGGCGCTGCCAAAATGCTGCCAAAAAATCGGCAGCATTTTGGCGATGACGCTGCTTCTCGGCGGCATTTCGGCGGATGCTCGTCCACCGGCCAGTACGTGGGTGCACTTAGATGCCCCGCGGGCACCGCGTTGGGGATCCCTGGTTTAAACTATACAATTTTTGATACAATAGCAATGATAATGACCAATGTACTAGATTCTCCTTTGCCAGCAGTTCTGACAAGGTCTTGGGCCCTTTTCTCACCTTCCTCTAGCTGCTAACATTCCTACGTTGGCTGACTTGAAACTCTAGCTGTTGTTGCTGCTTTTTTTTCTGCTTCTTCATGATATTACAGATTGCCTAATTACCAATAAGCTTTGTTAATAAAGTGTTTTTACTCACATATTAGAGAGAGCAGAATAAGAAAGAGAAAATAATTGTGACATCAGGACAAATGTAGGACTGAGACTTTATTGTAAATGTAGGTGAAATTATCTTTTGAGTGATATATGGCATGATTTACAACTCATAGGCTAGAAGCAGTTATGTTCCTATATTCGGAATGTCCAGATTATATGCAGTTATATACACATACATACACAAAACTATGTTAAAAGAACATTATTAAGGCTGCAAAGTCAAGTACTCAAAAATTAAGAAATGCCAGAGTTAAGGTTGCCTGTGCAACCTTAATTTGCCCCTCCCTTGCACACGTGTATTATGATACAGTCTTTAATTACATGATCACATATTGGTTTTTTTCCCTACAAACCTCTACCTCATTCAGTGTGAAGAGTGGACAGTGCTCACTTAATGATCAGCAATCCAATATTTTGTTTTCTCCTAATTGGGCAATGTGTGGCCCAGTGCCTTATTTACTGTTCAAACGCTGCTCTGAAGACAGAATTATTAATTTACTTTATGGGCTTTTCTGTGATGCTCAGCACTATAGTATAAGATTGCTTTACAAATACAGTATTAATGCATTCATTTTCACAATGCCCCTGCAAGATTAGGGGAACTGAGATAGAGAAAGATTAAGGTCAAAAGTATCCACCTAATATTGGGTGCTCAATCTGAGATGTATAGGACCTGATTTTTCAGAGGACTTAGCATTAGTCCTTTATATGTTCAAACCACAGCTTCTGTTTACTTCACTTACAGTTGTGAACGCTCAGCACTCCTGCCAATCGGACCCCAGTATATCTTAGTCACGCACCCAGGAAAATCAGGAATACTCAGTTAGTGACCACCTGTAAAAAGTTTGGATTAAGTGACTTTGCTTGCATCATATAGGAAATCTGCCCCAGATTCTCTATTTAGGCGTTTAACTTCCATTGATTTCAATTGAAGTCAGATGCCTGTATACTTTTGAGGATCTGGGCATTTGGAATTTTAGTTCAAAGTGGGTTATGATCAGAAAACTAATGGGGATTTCTAAAGAGTCCAATCACAGTCACTAAAGACAAACAACTATGGAAATAAATATATTAAGATGAGATTCAATTTTTTTTTAAATAGTCTGAATTTCAGTAAAATTTGATCAGACACCCTCCCTGCTCTCCAATGTATGCACACACATTAAGCATTTCTAATTTTAAATATTTTGGAAGAATTATTCTATTGGCTTCATCAAATTTTGTTTTAGAAAGACAAAATGCACATGGCACTGTGTAAATATTTAGCTGTATATACATGTTTTCTTGTAAACTAATAATAAAAAGGAAGGTGTTTTATTTTCAAATGTTCCAGCAAAAGAACATCTGCTTTGCTGGTGTTGTGAAATATTCCTGGCTTTAGAACTGCATTTGAATCCATTTCCATTGTTCCTTTGATTTCAGTGATCACAAACTACACATTCTGTCTGGAGATCTCAAGCACATACAGAGTCAAACAGATCCCCAGGAGTTTTCCCCTATTGCAAATAATTGAGATTGCAGAAGAATAATACAAACAGCAAAGCTGTAGATTAGCAAGGGAATTTATTCAGTCTTCTTTTGGGAACATATCCCTGCACCAAGGTTAATTTGTGAGTTGTAAAAATTTTGTATGTACACCTCTACCCCGATATAACGCGACCCGATATAACACAAATTCGGATATAACGCGGTAAAGCAGTGCTCCGGCGGGGTGGGGCTGCACACTCCGTCAGATCAAAGCAAGTTCGATATAATGCAGTTTCACCTATAACGCGGTAAGATTTTTTGGCTCCCGAGGACAGCGTTATATCGAGGTAGAGCTGTATTTTTGATGGAATTAAACAATAATGGATGTTTCTAAATCCAAGACAAACTACTAAGCGGTGATTAGATACCAAAATGATATATGCCTTAAATATTCCACATATGGACACACAGATAATAAAGAAAATAACTGCTCTCCTTCCTGCTAATTACTTTATTTTTATTACAAAGGGGACAAATACTGGACCTGTATGAAGTAGCCCTCAAAAGCTACGCATGGTACTTATATGGCTTCCATCACCATAGTATCTGTGCACCAGATAATCTTAAATGTGCTTATCCTCACAACACCTCCTGAGGTATTAAAGTACTATTATTCCCATTTTCCTGACAGGAAACTAAGAGACTAAGTGACTTGCCCAGGGTTACAAAGGAAGTCCATGGCAGAGCCAGTTGAACCTGGGCCTCTTAAATTCTGAGCTAGCACTCTGTTGGATCATAAGCGGTACACATACGTGCTCCAAAAAGTATCATTTGTGTGTATCTGCACAGTCCTTCCCCACCATCCAGCAGTGGCACCTTGTTACACAAAGTGCAATTCCAGGGATAAATTTCTAATTCCTTTCTTTTCTCCATTCATTGCATCTTTCTTTTCATTTTGCTCTTTGGGCCTGAATCTGTATTTGGATACACATAGCTACTCCTTTTGTATCCCAGAGAGGAGGTCAGTAGCTGGAGGGGAATGGCCCAGCATGTTTGGGACGCTGAAAAGCATCCCATCAAGTTTAGTAATGGCATCAGCACTGCCAAAGTTTGGATCTGGCATCTGGATCGTGCAAAATCCTGGGACAAACCCCCGAAATTGTACCATCAAAATAGAAATAAGGGTTACTTCTACTATTACATTAAAAAAAATCTGGTCTGGAACACATCCGGTATACAAAAATCTCTAATTTGGCTCCAATATCCTTCTGAATCTATATAATTTTTGTATATATACCATCCATTTTTACCATCTAAAGTAAGTATATATGTAACTTCTCCCTGTCCACCAAAATAGTCTAGATAGCCACTGTATCATGGCGCAACAGTACCACAAAAACATATCCAGCAACTATGTCCAGCTTGGTCCATCTGGGTTTTGGCATTGAACACCAAAATCATGCTGTTACTATACAATCATATGGGACTTAAAGTTGAAAAGGTGGGCACATGCTTATATTCTTTGCTGTATTGGGGCAAGAGTGCTCAAAACTTTGAAGAATTGATTAAAGAAAAAATGAGAACTCAACTCACAGCTGAAGGGGCTAATTCTGCAGCCTTTTCCCTAGAAAAACTCTCATTGGCTTTAATGGAGCTTTTGCCTGAGCAAGAGCTGCAGGATTCCAACCCTTAGTTTGCATTGTATTCCAAAAAGAGGAACCTACAGTATATCACAAGGTACTGAGGAAAATGCTGCAAATTACACATACTCTATTTGTAAACATCTCAGTATAAAGATAAAATCTGTGCGTTTGGCTTTTTGCATGTAAATCCCATTGTAATTTAGTAAAACAGAAAATGCAATATCATTGCTCTTCTGCAATGTCATTTTTAATATAGACTCAGACCAGAGAAACAACACATAAACTGATAGAAAAGGACTGCAATGGAATTATTTGCTACATTTGGATCACTTTCCACATAAACTACTCTACTTTTTCCTAGTCTTTGTGCTGTCAACCCACAGAGAATGCTTAGACCAACAGAAGAAAACTACTGGACATTTTCCATAGACTGTATTAAAGTCAGTGCTTGTGGGTTTGATTTTACATTTACTAGTAAATGGCACTACTGTTGAAAATAAATAATCAATATACTCTTATAGCAGCTTTTTGATTATTTCTTCTCCATTTCAGCTAAAATGGCTTTGTAGACTAATCAGAGGCATTATGTTAGGATATTGGATGCTATAGAGCTATTAGTCAGTTATCATGCTTTCACTGTTTTTCCTGGACAAAAGTCCCTACAGCAAAATGTGATCAAGTAAGTACTGCAAGGGATTCTGTTTTGCTCCCTGAGTCACGGTCTTCTTTGATATTTGAAAGGCCAGCCCTCAGGCTATAGAAGTGCCTTTTCTTTGTCCCATGAAATTCCATTCTGCTTTTGCTGAGATATTAACCATTAAAAACTTCAATTTTACCTTCCCTTTACTTGCCTTCTTCAGGAAAATGTTAGCAGCACCCAAATGTTCTAAGGCCGAACTCACAATGCTGCTAAAGAAGCAGCAGCAGACACTGTCCTGAGAACACATGGGAACTACAAAAGCAGCTGTAGCAGTGAGGTAGGAAAGACACTTGGCATAGGTTCCCTATCCCCAAGCCATTGCACATGGTCCCATTGAACCATACCTTCAGGAGGCCCTGAATGAGACAGAAACCAGGCCAGGCTCTCTCCCACCTCCAAATCCTCCCCAGAACTGTTATCTGAACCCAGTAACCATTCCTCCCCCATGGGGATGTCATGACATCAAGCTTGCTATGAAGCTGTAGATGTGCAGAACCATAGTTGCACCAACTCTAATGTACAAAAGTAAAATGTGGGCACAGAGGAGGTCTGAGGAACATCAGATGGATGATTCTTGTCATTTTCATTGGCTGCTCCATATCAAGTGGCAGGACAGGATTAGAAATTAGGATATTCAAAAACGAACCCAGCAACTGCCTTCATCAGCACTGGTTTGGTTTTAGGGGTATTCTTGGGATGGACATATTATTAGAATGACAGATCAATTAATTTCAAAGCATGTGTACCGAGAAATGTGCCTACATGGCTGGCAATCATGTGGGTGTCAAAAGCTTTGGTGGTGTGAGAAAATTGCCAGTGATGGATATAAACTGAATATACAACTAGGCCACCTTAAGCACTTTGCCAGAGATCAATCAAGGTGGTGCTCAATTTGCAAGGAGGCCACAACACTTTGAGATTTGCCGATGATGGTGATAAAACACGGGGCTTGTGGCAAAGCTGCCATAATTGACCCCCTGACCTCTTAGATTGTACAGTTTTTTGGGTGTAAGGGGTAGGGAAATTGTCTTTCTATGTCTAATGTGAAGCATATGGCACATTTCTCAGTGCTATAAATAATTAATAAAAGGACACTGCCAAACTTTTAAAAACAGGTCTTATTGTTATTATTTTCCTACTTATTTTAGGGGATTTTTTTATTGTAAGAAGAGCTACTTGCTTTTTACCAGTGGAAAAAATGCATATACTTAGCTACCACAATGAGTACATGATTCACAAAATGTACTGCTGTGAGACAGCTACTTCTGTCTGCTCTTGCATTTGGACGCTTCAAAAACAGAACCAAGCAGTATCCACTTCTGCATTTAATGCTTAATCCATAGTTATATGGAAACTGATCCTGCCATTTCAAAAGATCCTAATTACTGGGACTTGAGTCTGGTGGTGCCTGCAGCCCTCCTCCCCAATCCCACCATTTCAACAGGGCCAATTTACAGGAACTTGGTTGATTGTGGTTTAATCTTTGCAACTCTTCCTCCCTCCATCTAACAATCAATTGTCCCTGTGTCTTTTCCCCAAATAACAGAAGGCGAATAATTCTTTCTGCCTGTTTATTCAAATAACTGGCAGCTCTCTTTTTTTTTTATTGATCCTCCTTCAAAAGGACCTTGAAGAATCAGATGGTGAAACCAAGGCTCTTTAAAGAAAAATAAGTGGGCGGAGAGGCGCCCGCCCGCTTTACTTCACACCCGCTCGTAGGGACGAGGACGAGAAATTGGACGTCACTGAATGGTTCGGTTGTTGCGCCCGCCCATCTCGCCGTGCTGCGTTGGGAGGGACGAGGGAGTCGGCCATCTTGGGTTCGCCCGGGCTGTGAGCTACGAGCGAGCGGGGGAGGGACTGGCTGGGTTGCGGAAGTGGCCGCGTTCGCTCCCCCGTAGTGGAGAGAGAGAGGCGAGAAGGAGAGTCCAGGGGCCCCCACCTTTCCCCGGCCAGCACCAGCTCTAGCGAGGAGGATGGCAGGGCGGCTACCGGCTTGCGTGGTGGACTGCGGCACGGGGTGAGCGCGGGGGTGGCGAGCCGGCGATGAATGGGCAGCAGGGAGGCTGCTGACAGTTTGGTACCAGGCACCGGGGGCGCCCCCTCCCGTGTGGGTGCCTCAGGCCGGTGGTGGTGGTGGTGGGGATCTCCTCCAGCCCCGGTGGGGAGGCTGCAGGGACGTGTCTTGCCCCACAATAGCCCCCCTGGGACGGTGTTGTCAGCGGGGAGAGGAGGCTAGAAAACGGGGGAAGGGGTTAAAGTGAGCACCCCTCCCCCCCCGTTTCGCCCCACCATCCCCTTCCAGCGCAGCTCCTTCCCTCCTCCGCATACGGCTTTGTGGGGGTGGGCTCTCCCCAAGAGCACCCTCTCCCCCACATCTGGGTGGGCGCGGGCTCCCACCCTGACTTCAGCACCCACCCCCCGACTCCCTGTGGGAGTGGGCCTCTCCCCAAGTAGCACCATCTCCCACCCCCAGTTCATTTTTGGCTGACTGTGCAGGGTCTGCTCTGACCCTCCAAAATCAGTCTGACTCAGGGGCAGGGTTACACCCTAAGGTGAGCATTCTTCCCTCGTCCTCTTGGGGTTTTTTGGTAGGGTCTCCTCTCCACCCTAATTTCATTCATTCCCTTTGCTGCTCTAGAAATCTTCCTGGCTCGGTCATTCAGGAAGCAGTGTTCCCCACCCTTGCCTGAGAATCTCCAAGACCAATCTTGCTGCCTGTGTCTTGCAGGAAGCAGGCTCCTGCTCAGGGGCTGCTGAGGTTAGGGTGGACCCTACTCATAATCCAGCTAGGATAGCAAAATGATAAAAATATTATTTATATTGTTCAGTCATTTAATTGTGTGCATTAAATATTCTGAGCTCACGGGTTATTGCTAAATACCATGTTTTTTCTTTAAAATATATGGATCAAATCATTTATTCAGTATTACTTCTCTATAGGGGAAACCCTCCCCCCCTCTTCTAGTGAGCAAGCGCAGCGGAACTTCCTTAGTTTTGTCAAAGCCTCTTCCTGCTTTCAGGCTTTTATACCTTATAAGGCAGTTTTCAGTGTCAAACCTGAACCAAATCCTTTTTAGAAACTATTTTGTATTTAGTAACTAGCCGATGACGAGTAGAGAGAAAGTACCAGTGATAGCTAATGCAAATAGATGGAAGGGACAGAGGTTCAGAATTCCTTTCAGTTGTTGCCTGTGTTTGCTGCTCCTAGTCTTCCTACTGTGTGCAGAGACCCTGTAGGTAACAGTAGGAAGTAAAGACTGAGTTTGAACTTGGAAGGATTACATTTTGTATCCTTAATGGTAGTGTACTGAGGAAATGCAGGATTTTTTCCCTCCTGTGAGTTACTGATTAGTGTATGATTTTTACAGATGGAATGATTTTATTTTTAAACATTCCAGAAGGCTTTATTGTAGAATCTATCCAGATTTTTTTGTTGTGGTTCTAGCTCCTCCCTCTTTTCTACGGAAAGTGAATGTGTTAAGTGACTGCTATCTAAGGTTTCAAATAAGCTGCTCTTATTTGTTTCACTTCCCATCCATTTTTTTGATGTTTATAGAAAGTTTTGTTTTAAACTAAAATTGATTTTTTCATAATCTATTTGGCATATTGCAAACTCAGAGTAGATGCATATTTAACTTTTGGGGGGGACTTGATCTTTCAGAATTGTGAAAATTGGTTTACAGTAGTAATGTGAACCCATCATCCTCTTTAAATTTAAAAGTGCCAATTTGGACTAACAGAGCATCAATAAACGTTCATTTTTATAAACTGCACACGTGCATATGTATATAATGGTGGTGCAGTAATGATAACTTAGGTAAGGTTGCATTTAGAGTTACAGCAGGAATAAAGACCTTGAATTTATATGAAGTCTGAATGTACTCTTTCCTTTTGTATTATCACATTTTATGTATTAGATAGGGAGTGCTTTGTCATATTCGTTATTTTTGATCATGAAGTATTTCAGTAAATCATTTACTACAAGTGAGTACATGGCCCCTGCCCTGAAGAGTTTACAAGCCCAGAACCTATAAAGAGAATTACTTATACTTGCAATGAATTTCCATTGTTTACACTGTTCTTTGTACAGGAGTAAAGGATCCCTTTTTATTATTGGGGCCTACATTCAAATAGGGGAGTAAGAGAATATATAAAACAAGGATTACAGTAATGTGGTTACTCAGCAAAGACATGTACAGGTTTTGAGGGTTCTGTTTCTCTCTTTTTTTTTTTTTTTTTTTGATACTTTGGTGTTTGTAGGCCACACTAAAATGTACTTTAAAGAGTCTTGTACTGACATTCTAATTATGGGACTTTTCCCACCAGTTTTCATTTATACCCACTAAACCAGTGGATCTCAACTTTTCCAGACTACTATATCCCTTTCAGGAGTGTGATTTGTCTTGCGTGCCCCAAGTTTCACCTCACTTAAAAACAACATGCCTACAAAATCAGACCTAAAAATACCAAAGTGTCTCAGCACAGTATTACTGGAAAATTGCTTACTTTCTGATTTTTACCATATAACTATAAAATAAATCATTTGAAATATAAATAGTTTACTGACATTTCAGTGTATAGTATATAGAGCAGTATAAACAAGTCATTGTCTGTATGGGATTTTAGTTTGTACTGACTTCGCTAGTGCTTTTTATGGAGCCTGTTGTAAAACTAGACAAATATCTAAATGAGTTGATGTGCTCCCTGGAAGACCTCTGCATACCCCCACGGGTACTTGTACCCCTGGTTGAGAACTACTGCACTAAACTATCATCATCATTATTTAGAATAACTTAGTTAATTATAGTATCTTTTTAAATAGTTGATTACAATGAGACTTTCTTTATAACCCCAATTTTCATATGCTTTGATATTAAAAATTCTCCTTTTGGGGCTACATTTTCCATGTTTAGAAGTGATCTTTTGTGTGGGGAACCATGAGCAAAATCTCTTGAGCCACTCATTAATGGAAAAGGGAAAAATACCATTTCAGGATTTGAAGGGCTTTTTTGCTTGCTAGTAACTCTGATGGGGGCAGAGGGGTGCCCTCTATGCTTCACGTGTGAATAGGCTCTTTGCTAGATTTGGAGGTGGAGTTGAAAATTTTAAAATTAAGAAGTTATAAGATTGAAAATAACTTTTGAGCATGCACAGTTAGTAGCTGCATGGACTTTTAGAAGAGTCTAGTGAATCCTAGCCCACTTTGTGACATTAAAATGTACATGTGGAGGAGCTGTTGACACAACTTACAAAAATGTCTCATTGAAATACACATCACAGTTCATCAAAAATAATATAATTTATATTTCTATCTGTTGCTGCTGCCATCTCAGTTGCTTTTTCAGATCTGCTACTGTCATTTAAACCACCTGTTGAAGAAAAGTAATTGGAGAATCAAACTAATTCTAAAAAGAAGGCCAGATCACTTTTATATTGTCCATTGACCAGACGGGAAGCTTGCACAAAGATCAAGGGAGAATATGGCCCTGATAGTAGTAACTCAACATTTAGTTGAGGCTACTTGAGAAATATTAATGCAATGAGGGAAAAACTATGCAGGGTACTTTTCAGCTTCTGTTATGTTTTTTGGCCATTTGCCAATGCTAGTACCTGAGTTGCCCACATCACACAGGTAATGTGGTAAATGTGCAGATGAAATGCATATTTGGGCGCCAAAATTAGTTGAAAATTTGGCTTTTAGGAACACAGAACCAGTGGTCTGTCTAGTGCAATATTATGTGGACAGTAGCCGGATGATTTAGAAGAAGATGCAAGAAACCCAGCAATTGGCAGTTATGGACTTTTAACTCATGGGCCTATTTACAGCACCTCATCAATGCATTGAGATGGATGGGGTAGTGGCGTGCTGTCAATTCAGAAAGACAGTGCTACCTCAGTTCCAAACATGATCTGAATGCAAGTTTTCTTTTCAGAACCATAAGGGCTAGAAACTAACTTCTTAACAAAATGAAAGCTTGAGAATCTAATCTGTCATGCGGGCTGGATAAATAGGTGGGACTGTGGGTCACCTGTTTGACACCACTGACTTAGTGTATGAGCAGTTTCCTTTTTATCAAAAGTAAAGTAAAGGGGAAAAAAATAAAATGTAAAATTACCAGAATATATGAATGCCATGCTAAGGCTACTTATGTAATCAAAAAGGGTCTGGGAATGCAGAAGTTATCCTTGGACAAACACCCTTTTAAAAACATTCCTAGTCTGAAAGTAGGCCTTGTCATGTAGCTGGTTCAGGAATCTTTATGTAAGCTACCAGGTGAAGCAAGTACTACTAGAATTTTAGGTGATACACATCTTGCCTAGATTTATTGATTTTTTTTTTTTTTGAGAAATAATTCAATAAGTCAAAGAAGATGATACCTCTAAATTGAAAATGTTGTTGAACCAATTTCTATTTTTCTCTCTCATCTGAACATAGGTTCTCCATTTTGTTTGATTCTAAACTAGTGTTCAGGTGTGGGAAGTGTCTTCTGATGCCTTTCTTGTGAGGCTCCTTTTCCCCCACTTGTGGTCATTGCATGGTCTTAGAACTTTACAGCTGTGTAATGTGGACTGACTTAGACTGTGAGGAGTGAGACACAGTACGTGCTGTCACTGGACTGATTCGAGTTTTAATTCTTTGGATGATGCAATATCTCTTGATGATTTTTTTTCTGACAATGTTGCATACTTATTAGCATTGGTTTTTTTTTTTGTCATGAGTTGCCTTAGATTTATCTCCATGTTGTTCAGCATCTGCAAGAGATTTCAGAAATATCACTGCTCTTGTATACTTACTGTCAGATTTGAGCCTATGTGGTTTAAAAAAAATCTTAAATGAGACTAGCTTTTATTAAGACAAGATTTAATGGCATGTTTTTGTCTACAGTTCAGTAGGATACTTTTTCAGAAGACAACTGCTTCTAATTTAAACTTTGTCCTGAAGTAGAAACATGTTGCAACATAACTATGTAAACTGGTATTTTAATGCAAGTCCGCTCTTGACAGACAAACACCACTTGTTTACCTCCTTAAATTAATATGTTAAGCGGTTAAACTAGTACAAATGTATATGATGCTCTGGACATTTTTATTCACTGTGCAGAAAGTCTGCATCACGTCTATATGGAAGAAATGCAGTTAAACAACTGTATATTTTACATACTTCCCCAAAAGATTGGGGAAAATCTTTAGCAAGTCATGATTGATGTGGGAAAAGTTTCTTAATTTCCCTTTGTGTACTGTCATGAAAGCAGAAGTCAGTGGGGGTGGTCTTGTGTGTTGGGGGGCCAATAGCAGGGTTTTCTTCAAGTAGAAGACTTGACTTTGGAATTTGCTGATTCTATTGGCCCAGCAGACTCCTAGCTAGTTGACTTCAGAGCTTAATAGATGATAAATCTTTTTCTCTCAGGCTTCTTCTGATGGATGTCTGAAAGCTGTTGGCCTATTCTAGGGGATGGGCCTGATTTGTTGACTTTGTGTAGTGGTATGTTTGTGTTTTTTTTCTTAATGATAGGAAATTTTATACATACCTGTGTACTAAAATCTCTTCCAAAATTCTAGGGCATTTTGTTTTACCCTTTAGTTGGACACACTTTCACATGTATTAGCTATAATATAAAGTGCAGTTCAATGTTTTTCTTTAGGGTAAGTAGATTATGTGGATGAATTTGGAAGTAATGACCAATTAGCAATGCAGCATATGTCCAGCTCTGTCTTGTGTGTCGAAATACAGAGGCATACTGTTAGGACACTCAAAAATGAATGTGCAGGTCCCAGAGGATGTGGTAGGAGAAAGGGAGCATTCTGCCAATGCCAACACAAATTACATTTGTAATACAAACATAACATTCAAAGCCATGTACCATTTCCTATTTTTGAGAACTGCATTCAAATAAAATATACTTTTTTTTTTTTTTTTGGCATTTTTAAAATTACTTAAAATGAGTTTCACAAGTAGAAAGCAAATAGATTCAGAAATACAAGTTATCAGGGAGGTATGGTAATATATGTGTTTGTATTAATGCTTGTATTTGGCTTTGTTAATCTGCAATGGTATAACATTTACAGATATAATCTTCTTTATATAGCGTACCCTTCATAGATGGCTAAACCAGTGGTTCTCAAACTTCTGTACTGGTGACCCCTTTCACACAGCAAGCCTTAGGGTACGTCTACACTTACCGGAGGGTCCGGCGGCAGGCAATCGATGTTCTGGGATCGATCCCGGAAGTGCTCGCCGTCGACGCCGGTACTCCAGCTCGGCGAGAGGAGTACGCGGCATCGATGGGGGAGCCTGCCTGCAGCGTCTGGACCCGCGGTAAGTTCGGACTAAGATACTTCGACTTCAGCTACGTTATTAACATAGCTGAATTTGCGTACCTTAGTCCGAAGTGGGGGCTTAGTGGGGACCAGGCCTCTGAGTGCGACCTCTTCTCCCCCCCCCTTATAAATTAAAAATACTTTTTTATGTATTTAACACCATTATAAATGCTGAAGGCAAAGTGGGGTTTGGGGGGGAGGCTGACAGCTCGTGACTCCCCCCCACGTAATAACCTCACGACCCCCTTGAGGGGTCCCAACCCCCAGTTTGAGAACCCCTGGGCTAAACTATAAATTGAGGAGATTCTGTGTAAGTTCCCATTTTGAGCAATGGTATATTTTAAATGGCATGTTATCGTCAGATCTAACTTTTAAATATAAAGATACAATTTCTAAAGAGTCAAGTCACTAGTGCAGTTATTTTACAAACCTTGAATACCTGTGAATTTAACTTAGTAGCAAATTATATTTTGGTACCCAAGCCACTTTGAACAGTTAGAGGAGACACCTTTCTCTATGCTTTCTAGTAGCTGCCATAGTGCTGATGGCTGCTTGACGTGATCTTAAGGTAGGTGCTGAAATGACATAGCATGGAAAACTTGATTTTAATTGGGCTTTCATTTGTATATCTTTATCCCAAATCGGAATAAAAACTAACTGATACAGCAGTTGTGATCCTTTCATTGTTTGTGTGGTTTTTTCTTCTTCTGGACACATATTAAAATCTGTATTAGCAGCCATCACAACAGCAGTATAACATAACATTCTTCTCAAATGGAACAACATTAGAAACTGTAAGCACATGGCTTCCTCCAATATTTCTACTGAACTTCTTTAAGCTCCAGAGAATTAAAACACCACATCTGGTTTGCTTTATCAAAATTGGCAGTTTTGTTGCATATCTTAATATTTGAAATATAAAATTAAGGAAATAACTAATTTTACCCAAACTGGATAAAAATGATTATCTTCCCCAAAAGCATATCCTGATTGTCAGAGACACCCAAAGAATTGGATAGGTACAGTTTGTATTCACACAAATATCTGCTTCAAAAAATAGGTATCTTAATATGGAGCTCTGTCTCTTCTCTCCCCCCCCCCCCCCCCCCCCCCCGGCTACTAGAAACTACTTTTCCAACTCCAAAGCCTCCTGGTTGCTTCAGGAGGAACAGGTCTCTCTTCTAGCCTCCATTTTTGTGTTGTCATCACCCATGAATAACCCCAGTGTGTGGCTCCTGCTGCTCTGGTTTCTGTGCTGCATCATGAAATTGACATGATTCTTGAAATTTTTTTTGCTACCTAGAGCTTTCTGAATGTCAGTAGTGAAACTGACCAGAATGTTGTTAATGTCACTCTGCTGCTGCTTGACAAAGCCATAAGTAGTACCACACATAAAACCTGTCTGTGCTGACTCAAAGATAAGTCTGATTGTTTTTTCCCAGTAGGAAACTTATTTTACCAACCATAACAGCCTGACATATTTGATATGTTTTAATTTACTGAAAACTTAAGTATAGTAGACACTGATTAGCATTACTTTCCCCAAGAAAAACTTCCCTCTGGCCACTGGATTCCCAAAGTATTGTATTTATAGAATATCAGGGTTGGAAGGGACCTCAGGAGATCATCTAGTCCAACCCCCTGCTCCAAAGCAGGACCAATCCCCAGACAGATTTTTGCCCCCGATCCCTAAATGGCCCCTTCAGGGATTGAACTCACAACCCTGGGTTTAGCAGGCCAATGCTCAAATCACTGAGCTATCCCTCCCAAGTATTCCACCCACCTGTGGTATTCTGGTAACAGTTTTTAGACATGTGTAGTGCTGCTAAATATGGTATATTCAACAAGAAGAAAAGGTCAAACAATGAATCACCATGACAATGAGGATTCCAACGGCATAGACCAAGGGTGGCCAAACTTACTGACTGTCTGAGCCACATATGACAATCTTCAGAAGTTTGAGAGCTGGGGTGTGCCTACCAGGGCTCCAGTGTAATAGCTGAAGCCCTGAGACACCCCTCCACACTGGGCAGAAGCCCCTAGCCCCAACACCCTGGTGCAAGGCAGAAGCCCCAAGCTCTTCTCTTCTCTTTCTTCCCCTCCCCCCCCCCCCCCCAGTCTGGTAGGCAGAGAATGCAGGGGGGCCCTCTGTGAGCTGCATTTCAACTGTAAAAGAGCCACATGCAGTTCGTGAGCCACGGTTTGGCCACCCTTGGCATAGACTGTGTTAGAGATCACTCCTTGTTTTGTCTTTTGGGAGAGTGCTATACCACCACCACCACCAGTGTCAAATGAGAAAAAACATTGGTACCCTAATTTTGTCCAGAAACTGTTCAGATCCTGTGGGCTGGATTTGTATTTGTTTGGAATTCATAGTGCCATAATGCATCCTCCACAGACTCCAGTCTCAAAACTCCCACCCTCTTCTGATATCTTAGAGCCCCACAATTGTGGTCAAGACACTGTTCAATATCTGAATTTATTATAAAAAGGTTGGTCCTGGACAGGTTTATCATGCTGTTGTGGATGCCAAGCAGCCTTAGTAGTAACTATTCATAAGCTAGCTACCAAAGGAGGACTATCAAACATGACTTGGAAGCAATAGACTCATTAGCTATGATTACACTAGGAAAATTTGACCCAAAACTCCCACAGGTTCTGCTGAATGTTTAAACTGGGAGCTGCAGTATAGACAAGGTTCTGGTGGCCTGTGCCATTTTTTTTAAAAATTGCCATTTTAATTGAAACTGTGATAAGATGGATTTGGCCACAAGAGATTTGCTTTCACTGCTGCTTCTAATGGTTTTAACAGTGGTTCAGTTGGTTCCCCTGGTTCAACCGGTAGTGGTAGAATGAATGGGAATATTTTGGTGGACTTCCCCATATAGCGAATTCCTTAGAGTAGTTAAGAAGTTAAGAACCTATTTCATTTTTTACAGGTTTACTCAGATTCAGGAAAGAGAGACACAGATAACTGTAGAATTTGGATAAATCATAGTTCTGTTTATTAAATACAAGAAAAACAATAATACTTTGAAATGTAAATCAGCGTTTTAGAAGTTTTTTTTCTTTCTTTTCCAAGATACCTAGACAATTATTGTCAAAATAAATGGTAGCTTCCTTTCTCTTTACACAGCTGTAACTCTCTGGTTTCACTTTACATTTTATCATGATCTTATTTAATATTAATGGCTTAAGGTGGGTAAGTATGTATTGTCACAGTGAAAATATTCACTGAAGTGAATTTACAGTAGTCTCTCTTTAGGGGAAGAATGTTTTTTGTTGGTTTTTTTTTAAATTCCTACATCCGTTGACTAGCCTTGGTTCAACAGCATCCTCTCAAATATCCAGTGTTGCAGTAGTTGCCTGGTCCAGTTGTCTGGTTTGCGCATCCCCTGTGTCTAGAAACACTTTTAGACTCCCATCTTTGTTTTTCTAGTCTGCATCCTCACAGAGTATTTTGTCTGGAATAATTTGAAATTGTGTGTATCTCCTTCAATCGCAATGTTAAGTTTCCTTTTTTGACTAGTTGTAATTCAGTCCTGTTAATTTAAAGTTATTTAAAACCCAACATTTATGATTAAAGTAGTTGCGAACAAAAAAAAAAATCAAAATTCCTAAGATAAAGACCAGTCCCATACTAGCTAATAATTAGAACTTCACTAGTACAGAAGTTTGGGGCACTGGATTGAAGAAACAGTGCTCACTGAAAGTTTTCTTGTCAGCAAATTGTGAATTTTAGTTTGCTGATCTCAGTTCTTGCCTAGACTTGTCATCCCATGTCTGATTCTTAAGAGCATTTGAGAAGATATATTAGCTGCGCATAGAAGAAATTAATTAGCCTTTCTTCCCTTGTCGTTTCCCAGTAATTCAAGTATTGAAGGGATTCCAGAGGCGTCACTGCTTCCTGACCAACTTTTATCTGCTCCAGCTGTAGCACAAAATCTGTTCTACAGGAGAGGATTTTCAATTTCTTTTCCTTTTTTCTCCTCTTCAGGAGAAATGAAAAATACACTCTTCTTGGGCTCCCCAACTGTCCTGATTCTCCATATTGATTCAAATACAGCAACAACATAAAAGACTGAAATTAGTCCTCAACAGTCCCACAGCTTTGTCCACACTTCTTGTGGTCACTTCAACATACATATGTAAAGACTAAATATGTTCTCATTTTTTATCAGTGATGCGCAGAAGTAGTTTTTGTGATGCTTTAAAAACAGCTGATCCCTGTCCACATCCTGCTTGCACTGTTGTAAATGTCCTCCTTAACTGTGGAAAGAAATCTGACACTGCTTTGAGTGCAGTATGAAAACCCTAATTAGAATACCACCAGGCACAACTGATGAAAAATTAGTACAAAATTTTCTAGTGTAGATAAGACATTACTGGACTGCAGATTTTCCAAGGTCTCCTTGCTGGAAAGGACCAGTTGTGGGCCATTTTTTTGCATGACTTAATCCATCAAATCTTGCTGGTCATTGAACATCTTTGTAAACATTGAAACAAATGAAATGGTACATTAGCATATGTATTTTGTGCTGTTTAGTGTTGTAAAAGTTGCTACTGAGAATGTGCTTGAAAGGAAGTAAAAAGAAGCAGCATTAATCTGTGTGGACTAGATGTAATTTATTTGAGCATAATTGTTTCAGTTGTCAAATGAATGTTGAAGGCTCTTGTGTCATCCAGGGTGTGGTTGTTCTGTCGTTTAATGATGAAAGATTGTAGAAATGTGTAGTAGATTTTATTCACTGATAAATTTTGCACCACATAATATTTTGCATATTTGCTATGTGGAAAAAAGTAACAATGTAGAGTAATAAGGGAGTTAGTCTATAAATTTCCAGTTGGCTTGAATGTCCTTACTAATTTTATCTATCTTACGTTGTGTACCCAGTCGTTAAGGACATCTACGTAATCACTCTTGTCCTAACATTTTGTACCTACCATCATTCTATGTAACACTTAAGTTTTCATTAACTAAAAGATTACAGGGGGGAAAAAAATGCTCTCCATTTTGTTTTGTGTATTTGATAGCACTGTGTGAATAGTCAGTTTCATTATTTCCTCTGCTAAAGGTAATTATCTTGTTTGTGTGGTGTGTCAAACAGCAGCAAGGGAAACATACATAAATAAAGTACAATTTGGAAGAGGCATTCAGGTAGAGTAGTACTTAAAATTACTTTCACCTCATTTTTAAAAATTAATTATCAGTAGATAAAAATATAAAATTTTTTAATTCTAGATATTATGGAAGAAGTGAGTTTTGAAAAGGGATTTTAAATAGTGGGGGTAATGGTCTGCAGAATGTAATATTGACTCAAGACCTACAATTTATAAAATAAATAAATAAAACAAAACAAAAAACCCCAAAACCTGTAATGAGAAAGCAGCAATCCAAATGAACTATGAAATATCTGAGTACTGCAGCATCACAAAAGGTGTTACCCCACAGTTACATCCTAATCCACAGCTATATATATATATATATATATATATATATATATATATATATAAATAAAAGAGGGAAAGTTTAGAAGACAGCAGACAGGGCATATCAGTCAATGGCATATACATCAACAACATAAGATATGCCAATGACCTAGTTTACCCATCTCTTTCACAAGGGAAGAACTTGAGAACATGCTTATTACTGTGAACAGTGCCAACAAGAAAAAAGGAATGATGATCAACATTAGAAAGACAAAAAGTGTGCTAAGTAAACGATAACACACAAGGTAGGCAACACCAATACCTCAATGCTCAAGTTAAGAACATAACATAAAAATGGCCCTACTGGGTCAGACTAGCACAGTATCTTTTCTTCTGACTGTGTCTGGTGCCAGATGCTTCTGAAGGAATAAACAGAACAGAGCAATTATTAAGTGATCCATCCTGTCACCCGGTCCCAGTTTCTGGCAGTCACAGGTTTAGGGACACCCAGAGCATGAGGTTGCATCCCTGACCATCTTGGCTAAAAGCTATTGATGGACCTATCCTCCATAAAGTTATCTAATTCTTTTTTGAATGCAGTTATACTTCTGGCCATCACATCATTGCCTGGCAACAAATTCCACGGGTTGACTGTACGAAGAAGTACTTCCTCATGTCTGTTTTAAACCTGCTGCCTATTCATTTCATTGGGTGATCCCTGGTTTTTGGGAATAAATAAAACTTTCTTACTTGCTTTCTTCATGCTATTCATGATTTTATAGACCTCTCTCGTATTCTTCCCCCCCCCCCCTTAGTTGTCTCTTGTCTAAGATGAACAGTCCCATTCTTCTTAATATCTTGAATGGAAGCTGTTCCATACCCCAATCACTTTTGTTGCCTTCCTCTGTACCGTTTCCAATTCTAATATATCTTTTTTTGAGATGGAGCGACCAGAACTGTGTACGTGCACGCATGCGCGCGCACACACACACCTTGAATACTATTATGGCTTTATATAGTGGCATTATGATATTTTCTGTCTTATCTATCCCTTTACTAATGGTTTCTAACATTGTTAGTGCTTTTTTTTTTTTTCCCCTGCTGTTGCTGCACATTGAGTAAATGTTTTCAGAGGACTCCAAGATTATTCTTGAGTGGTAACAACTAACTAGATCGCATCATTTAGTATGTATAGTTGGGATTATGTTTTCAAGCCTGTGATTCTTTACATTTATTAACATGGAATTTCATCTGTAATTTTGTTTCCCAGTCACCCAGTTTTGTGAGATCTTTTGTAATCGTCACAGTCAACTTTGGACTTAACTATCTTAAGTAATTTTGTATCATGTGCAAACTTTGCCACCTCACTGTTTACCCCTTTTTCCAGATTGTTTATGACTACGTTGAACAGTACTGGTCCGAATACAGAACCTTGGGGGATCCCGCCTAATTACCTCTCTTCGCAGTGAAAACTGACTGTTTATTCCTAGCCTTCGTTTCCTGTCTTTTAATCAGTTACTGATCCATAAGAAGACCTTCCCTCTTAAGCAAAGTAAGCAGTCATAGGATAAGAGCCTTTAGTGAGGGGCCTTGTCAGAGACTTTCTGAAAGTCCAAGTACATGGTATTAACTGGAACACTCTTGTCCACACGTTTGTTGACACCCTCAAAGAATTTTAATAGATTGGTTAAGCATGATTTTCCTTTACAAAAGCCATGTTGACTCTTCCCCAATGTATTGTTTCATGTGTGTCTGATAATTGTTTCAATCAGTTTGCCTGGTACTGAAGATAGGCTTTTTGGCCTGCAATTGGATTGTCTCTAGAGCCTTTTTAAAAATTCAGGGTCACATTAGCTATCTGCCAGTCATCTGGTACTGAGACTCATTTAAGTCATAGGTATATACTACAGTTAGTACTTCTGTAACTTCAAATATGAGTTCCTTCAGAACTCTTGGGTGAATACCATCTGATCCCGGTGACTTATTACTGTTAAATGTATCAGTTTGTTCCAAAACCACCTCTGTTGACATCTCAATCCAGAACAGTTCCTCAGATTTGTTATCTAAAAAGAATGGCTCAAGTGTGGGAATCTCCCTCACATCCTGTCCAGTGAAGACCAATGCTAAGAATTCATTTAGCTTGTCTGCAATGGCCTTGTCTTCCTTGAGTGCTCCTTTAGCACCACTATCATCCAGTAGCCCCACTGATTGTTTGGCAGGCTTCGTGCTTCTGATATACTTAAAAAAAAAAAAAAAAAAAAAAAAAATCTGCAGTTAGTGTCTTGCTAGTTGCTCTTCAGATTTTTTTTTTGGCCTGCCTAATGACTTTTTTGCACCTTTCTATTTTCCTCAGTAGGATATGACTTCTAAAGGATGCCTTTAGCCTCTAACTGCCTCTTTTACTGTGCTGTTTAGCCATGGTGGCATATTTTTGGTCCTCTTACTCTTTGGGGTATACATTTAGTTTGAGCCTCTATTATATGGTAGTTTTCAAATCGTTTCCATGCAGTGTGAAGGCATTTCACTCTTGTGATAGTTAAATGGAAGTTAAAAGGAACGAACTTCATCTTTTTTTTTTTTGGTAGTTAAATTTAATTATATTATGGCTGCTGTTACTGAGTGTTTCAGCTATATTCACCTCTTGGACCAGATTCTGTGCTCCACTTAGGACTAAATCAAGAATTGCCTCTCCCCTTTTGAGTTCCAGGACAAGCTGCTCCAAGAAGCAGTCATTAATGGTGTCTAGAAATTCTCTGCATCTCATCCTGAGGTGACATGTACCCAGCCAATATTGGATCGTTGAAATCCTTCATTAGTATTTGCTCTTCTGTTTTTGTAGCCTCTTTAATCTCCCTGAGCATTTCATAATCACTGTCTTCATCATGGTCAGCTGGTTGGTAGTATATTCCTACTACCTATAGCCTTATTCGAACGTGGAATTTTTATCCATTGAGATTCTCTGATACAGTTTAAGATTTTTGCTATATTTGACTTTCTGCTTTCTTTCACATATATGCCACTTTTCCACCAGCATGAGCTACTTTGTCATTCCTATATATTTTGATCCTCTGGTATTATCGTGTCCTGTTGATTATCAACATCATCATCATCATTCCATCAAGTCTCTGTGATGCCTGTTATATCAATATCCTCATTTAATACCACACACTCAAGTTCACAAGCACTTATAAAATTTGTCAATATTTACTTGTCTGCTTTCATATGATGTAATTGAACGGCACTCTTTTTTTCATTTTACTGTTTCTCTTCAGTTCCTACTTTGTTGTGGAACAAGTGAATAGTTTCCCCTACTTGGGGAGTCTAATAACATCAGACAGAAGATGCGATTTTAAAAAAAAGTATTCAGTAACATACAAAGACTTCTGTGTAGTCAAAAGTTAAAACTGCATATCCGCACTAGATTGCTGATGTGCTACATATGGTCACCCCTGCTGTACGGATGTGGAAGCTGGGCTCTTAAAAAGGACACAGACAAAACTCGGAGGTTTTGAGTTGTGGTGTTACAGAAGAACATTAAAAATTAGCTGGATCACCAAAATGACGAATGATGAGGTGATGAGAAGGATGAATTTAAAAAGAGCACAATTATTAGAGACCCTGTGTAAAAGAATAATATCTTTTTGGATGTATTGCTTGCTTATCACAGAGTGACTCAATTTCAATACTCATACTATCAGACAAGATTGCAGGCAAACCAGGAAGAAAGAGAACCACCTACATTGGAGATGTTGCTAGATGGACTGGTATCAAAGGAGAGTGGAAGCTGTACAGCTGTGTCCTGACTGAGAAAAATGGAAGGTGGAAATTGACAACCTCTGTATCAGAGACATCACTTGAAGGGAAGAGAGAGAATGTTCTGCAGACCACAGTAATGAAGACAATTCATGTGTAGGAGGCAGCAAGTTACGCAGTATTATTCACTATTCAGTGTTTCATGCAATTATGAGGCATTGCTTCAGTTTTATTCTCTGTTCCTTTCCCTCCTGCGCTTAATCCAAAATATGCAGCTTTAATTTTAATGATTCACTTACTGTATCTCTATGAACAATTGGCCATGTCGTGGTAAAACCTTGTTGTGGTTGCTAAGAGAAGTAAGTGGTGAAGAAAATTTTCAAACTGAGGTCTGTTTTGTTTGTTACCCCTGTGCAGATGTCCTATTTGCATATGTCATGGTTACATGGCTGATTGGACATGTGTCCTGATTCTGGCCTCCGAGTCCACCCCTGAGGTGTTAGGTCTAGTGCTGTGTTGTATTAATTCAGATGGAATATATGGGCCCAAAGAGTTAAAGATTTTTAACATTACCCTGAAACTGCCCAACATTGAACAGTTTTAAACAAGGTTTGGGGTTTGTTATGCAGAGACCTCTAGCATGCTTAATACCATGGCATTAATACCATTGAAAATCTTTTTAATATTTTAATAAAGATACAGACAAGAAGGAAAAACAGTTAAAGCATTTGAAATGTTAAGTAAGGTTGTCATTTAAACAACATCATTTTGTTCACTTTTGCTCTAGCTGGGGAGAGTTTTTAGAAAGAACCCCCTTAGATGATAACTGTCCTTTTTGGAGAAAAAGTTAGGTGAGATGGGCTGGAGCAGTTATTGCTGCCGTTTTAAAGTCCGATCCCATTTCCTGGATGACACATAAATAAGGGGAGAGAGTAGGGTGACCAGATGACCCGATTTTTATAGGGACAGTCCAGATTTTTGCCTCTTTTTCTTATATAAGCTCCTATTACCCCCCCCCACCCCCGTCCTGATTTTTCACATTTGCTGTCTGGTCACCCTAGGGGAGGAAGAACTACACAGATTAAAAAATGCACTTCTGTCTCTGGAGTTGACTTTCACTTGCAACCTCACTGTTTAAGAAATGCGGACATGGCACATGGTCATATCTGCCACCCTGAGACCTGGCAAACTTTGGCTGTTAGGAGTTTTTCTTTTAGATGATTCTTTGGTCACAGGCTTACAGCAGTGTTGCAGAATATACAGTCTTGGCTGGCTAAGCCACTCGTTTTTTTTTTTTTTTTTTTTTTTTTTTAAAGAAGTGGGGGGGAGAGGGAGAAGAAATAAGATGGGAAGGAAAAGACCCTGGATGGGGAAAACTGGACAAGACAACGAAGACTCACTGCCCAGATGGAGTTCAGGATTTAGCTAGAGCCAGTGGAGGTTGCAATGTCTCTGGAACCCTCTTCTTGGACCAGTCTGATCAGAATGACAAAGGCATAGTGGTGTCACAGTTGATCGCAGCATCCCCTGAGATGGTGGAGGTGGCAGCCATTTTGTTGAAGCTCAATCCTTCTTCTTTTGCTCAGGCAGCATTGTGGTTTTCAGTTTCTTGTTCCTGATTTCCCCCAAATTCTTGTTCTTTTAAGGACTGTTTACCAGGCATGTCCTTAGCAGTCCTTGAGTTATATCAGCACGCCTTTTTGGTTTAGACTAATTCAGTCTTTTTCTGTTTTCCTATTGCACCATTTCCCACCAACATTTATCATTATATGGAATTGGAACATTTCATAAACGTATCTACTTTCTCACAGCTTGAGTTGCTAGTGAGGAGGCTTGCCAGGCCTCAGTTATCACTACCACCTGTACCTGTCTTTGGGTGGAATTTCTCAATACTCTCACTCTTCTATTTAGTCTGCAGAAGAGAAGAACGAGGGGGGATTTGATAGCTGCTTTCAACTACCTGAAAGGGGGTTCCAAAGAGGATGGATCTAGACTGTTCTCAGTGGTACCAGATGACAGAGCAAGGAATAATGGTCTCAAGTTGCAGTGGGTGAAATTTAGGTTGGATATTAGGAAAAACTTTTTCACTAGGAGGGTGGTGAAGCACTGGAATGGGTTACCTAGGGAGGTGATGGAATCTCCTTCCTTAGAGGTTTTTAAGGTTAGGCTTGACAAAGCCCTGGCTGGGATGATTTAGTTGTGGATTGGTCCTGCTTTGAGCAGGGGGTTGGACTAGATGACCTCCTGAGGTTCCTTCCAACCCTGATATTCTATGAGTCTTCTCTCTTGAGTTAAAGGGAAAGAACAGACCCAACTTGTATTATTTTCAGAAACTCAGGTGGCTCTTGGGAGGGACCCAGCCTGGTCTTGGTTTTCCTTCCAGAGTGTCTCCCCTCATCCATTCCCTCCTCTGATTGAAACTCCTTTTCTCAAAGCCTCCCTGGTTATGTCTTCACTGCAGAGTTAGGTCAGGCTTTAGCCGAACCCTGCTTCCATCCATGCAGGAAAAACCTCTAGCTGGGGCTTCAGGGAGTTTCAAGCCCAGGCTAGCAAGCACAGTTAAGGGCATTGACTTGAGCTCAGTTTTTGCTTCAATCCAGGCTGGCAGCCCACCTATTTTGCAGTGAGAATGAAGAGGTAGGCTAATTAAACCCAGGTGCTGTTAGTCCTGCAATCCTAGTCTACAGTTCCACCTGAGCTGCACTTTGTCTACCTCCCTTATTCTACACTGGAAATCATCTATGCTTCCTCAGCATTTAACCCAAGATTTGCCTGCTCCATTTCTGCTGTGCTTCCACAGCATTTGAACAGAGATGTCATAAATAAATTCTCTTCTTGTGCTGCCTGGAAGCTGACACCAGTCATCTGCTGGTGTGATATCAGTAAGGCCTATATTTGGGGGGAATACACCTAAAAGAACATTTTTATGTTTAGTGGACAGGAAAGAAACTGAAAGGTAGAGAAGTCAGTCGGGTGTGCCATAAATCACTTGGCTTGCAGACTGAAATCCTTAATGACATTCGCATTAAAAGTTCTTGTTGCCAAATGCTGTTTACTTTTATCTTTAGAATTGTCTGCATTAATAATGAGTAACTCCATTTGGAAGTTATGTACATGAAGTATTGTTCTCATGTCACTGCCACAGACGACAGCGCCATGCTAGATGTGAGAGAGCACCCTGCAAATGAATTCATAGAGCAGCCAGTTTCTTGCACCACTAAGAACTATGGGATATCTCATCAGAAATCCATCCCCGCATACAGACTAGTACAGCACCATACAATGCAGTTATGTAAGTCTGGCACAGGTAGGGGTTTTGCAGTGGGGATATTTCACCCAGACTATATTAGCTTGAGTTAACTGCAGTGGAGACAACACTCCCTATTAGCGCAATAAAACACCTGCGGCTGACCTGTGTCTGCTGGTTCAGGCTTGCAGAGCTATAAAATTGCAGCATAGACATTTGGGCTCAGGCTGGAGACCAGGCTCTGAATGTCTGCATTACAATTTTTAGCCCCACAAGCTCGAGTCAGCTGTGGGTGTTTTATTGCATCGTAGACATACCCCCAGTGTGCCTGAGCCCAGTTACCATTTGCTCAATGGCTTCTGTTACAGGGCCTAGGTGTGAAGTCTTCCTTTTGCCTCACTGTTTTTTTCCACTTGGCTAGTCAGGCCATTTGAGAGACTGTTGCTGTGCTGTTTGCTTCCTTATTTAGTAGTTAGACCCATTCAGCCTTCATGGTTTGCAATTACAAGTCTTGTGACTGAGGGGACATGTGCTGAAATTCTATGCTCTCCCTGACATTCCCATAATATCAGAAATCCTACACATAAAACATTTGGGGGCACAGATCAATATTTATTACTAAGCACTCTCACTATGGTCATGGCATATAATAATGGTTAATTGTTAATGATTGTAAGTGTTGGTTCAGTAGTTCATAGACTAAAAGGAGGATGCTGTCTTCCATTTACTTTCAATTATAGTTTGGAATTGGGTAATACATTGGAGTGAAATCTATATTAATGGCATCAGGATTTATTTTTGATAATACCTGAGAAGATCAAATATTTGATCTGTAGTTACTCATGTTAGTATCTACACCCTGTGGCTTTGCTTAATATTTGTATATAGTATGCCAAGAACATTTTTACTCCACTTGCCTGGCCAGATTTACATAATCATAGCCAGGAGTAGTGATGGCTGAATTATTATTTTGTAAATAGTAGCTCCCTACTGAATTTGGGTAATGTTAGCTGTTTTAAGTAGACGTTAAAATTCTGATTACCTTACAGGAACAATAGTTGTATGCAGTGTTGTTGTAGCCATGTTGGTCCCAGGATATTGGAGAGACAAGATGAGTGAGGTATCTTTTATTGGGCCAACTTCTCTTGGTGAAAAAGACAAGCTTGAAAGCGCCCCACAGACCAGCATACACCAACTCAAAGTGGCACAAGACTCCGCCAGAACAATACATGAAAAATCTACAGACAAATCTCCACTGCTACAATGATCAACCCCCCGCATAACACACCTTTCAAGATCCATGGGTCTACATATGCCTGTCACAACATGTAGCGTTCCTCATCCAGTGCACTAAATGCCCCAATAGTAACTGGGTGAAACCAGACAATCGCTACGCTCTCGAATGAACTCTCACAGGAAAATGATAAAAGAAAAAAACATGGTATCACCTGTGGGTGAACACTTTTCACAAAGCGATCACTCTATACCTGACCCCTCAGTCCTCATCCTCAAAGGAAACGTGCACAACACTTTCAAAAGATGACCCTGGGAGCTTAAGCTCATAATTTTGCTAGACACTAAAAATCACAGACTGAATAGAGATACTGGATTTATGGCTTGTTACAATAATCTAACCCACTAACAACCCCCTCACCCTCTTTCCTCCCTATGATTGGAGGGGTGTTAGTTGGCCACTTCACCTTGAATGGTCCCTTGAAATGTGTTAACTTATGGTAAACAAGTGTGTCAAATCTTATGTTTAGCAGTGACAGTTTGAGTTATGCTACATCTACACCAGAAGTGCTACAGGGGTGTAGCTTCACCAATGCAGATGCGCCACTGTAGCGCTTCTGGTGAACGCGTTCTAAGCTGATGGGAGAGAGCTCTCCCACTGGCTTAATAACTCCACCTCCCACAAGAGGCAGTTCTCCCGCTGACATAGTACTGTCTGCACTGGCGCTTAGGTCGGTATAACTTTTTTTCCACTTGGCTAGTCAGGCCATTTGAGAGACTGTTGCTGTGCTGTTTGCTTCCTTATTTAGTAGTTAGACCCATTCAGCCTTCATGGTAAAACAAGGGGGAGGGAAAGCTCAGTGGTTTGAGCATTGGCCTGTTAAACCCAGGGTTGTGAGTTCAATCCTTGAGGGGGCCACTTAGGGATCCTGGGGCAAAATCAGTACTTGGTCCTGCTAGTGAAGGCAGGGGGCTGGACTTGATGGCCTTTCAAGGTCCCTTCCAGTTCTAGGAGATGGGATATCTCCATTAATTTATTTATTTAAACTTATGTAACTCGGGTGTGGATTATTCACACCCTAAGTGATGAAATTTATTCCGAAGTAAATTCTAGTGTAGACAAGGTCTTCGTTTCGCAGACCTGAAGAAGACCTCTGTGTAAGCTTGGAAACTTCTCTCTCACCAACAGAAGTTGGTCCAATGAAAGATACTACCACACCCATCTTGTCTTTCACAGGAACAATCTTAGGTTTTTTCCCTCTCTTCTAATGAAGAAAAATAAGTAGCTCAACAAGAACATTTAATAGGTAGCTGAATTTGGAGAAAATTCTCTTTGGTCAGGCTGTCATTAAGATGATCATATTATTATTTTACCTTTCTAGAAACTTGAAAACCATTGATAAGTGTTCTGTAGTTCAGGTCATACAAGGTGATCTACCTCCCTATTATGTTTTACATTCATTTGTGTGGATTTGGTACTGTGGCATCCTAGAAGAATGTTATAGAGCAATGTAACTTGATTGGAGCAATGTATAATATGCTATTAGTACAGAGTTCTGTTTGGGAAAGTTAGAGGAAAAGAACTCAACTCAAACTGCCTACCTTCCTCTCTGTAAGTCAGTCCTGACTCAGAGAGGTCCCCAAATCTAATAAGGTTTTTCAAATTTATAGAAAATACTTTAGGGTGTAATCTGTAAACAGTGATGCTATATCAGTAGTCCCTTCTGCAGTCTTTCTTATATTGGGATCCTTTCAGTAATGGAGAAAGGGACTCAATTACTACTGCAAATAGGATTAAGACAGGGTGTGTCGCATACTTCATTGATTCAAACATTAGTCAGACACATCTTGGTTTACATGAGCGGCACTAGGGAACTTAGTTTAGTCTTGTAAAATTCACTTTGCTTAAGGCGTCACTTTTTCAGTGAGTAAAATCTTTCCATTTTAACATCCGCATTGGATGAGTAGATCTGGTAAATTTGAAAAATAGTTATGCAAAGCTAGAGGGTGCTATTGGTTATATAAAAAGTAATCATTAAAAAAATTATTCATTATGACTTGTTCCCCCTGTTTTTTCCCTTTTCTACCTCACTTTTATCCCCTCCCCTCCGATGTCTCAATTTTTGACCACTCCATGTTAACTTACAGAATAGTATGCGGAAGTCTAGTCTAGTTTGTTAAAGGTGAATCCTCACTTTGAGAGACTTCATTGGTAGTACAGCTGATAACATGATGTCTCAGTATTCAGGCCTGGTTTACACTTTTGAGTGCAATAGTCAGGTCAACCTAACCCCAAAGTAGATGTGAGTAGGTCAACAGAAACGTTTTTCCATAGACCTACCTACTGACTCCTGGAGAGATGGATTTACTAAATCAATGGAAAAACCCTTTCCATAGATGTAGGAAGCATCTACACTACTGTGCTGTAGCAGCACAACTGCAGCTCTGAAGATGTAGCAGCTGTAGTGTAGACATGCCCTTGGAGACCAAAGTTGAATGAATGTTTCTATTCTAACAATTAAAACAAAAAACAAAAAAAGCCCCACTTTATTTTTATTTTCAGAAGTCAGGCTGCTGTGTTCTTGCTGAATAAGCAGTATGTATTTTTAGATCTGCTGATCTCTGCTTTGAATGCAGTGTTTTTATTGAAAATACATCTTTCATCTGGCTATATTTTTCTTTCAGTTTTCAGAGTGTGTGTGTGTGTGTATACTGGACTTTTTCCTACACCACAAAACTACTAAGCAGCATGTCTGCAACAACCTAGTTTTTATTAGAATCTGCTGAGTTTGATATAAAACTACTTAACTCTTTTTGTATGCTAGGACACTTCTTGGCTTTTTTCAGTGTTGGATGTTGCACTTGACGAGGGTTTAGGTTTTCAAGACAGTATACTTTTCCAGAACTTACTGATACTGTTCCCAGAATAGAAGGCGGATTATATAATACTTAGCAGACCTTCCAAAAAACAAACCAACATTAAAATTTAAGAAATTGTAATTTCTCTCTCTTAATGTTCATAGGAGGGTGGGGTTTAATATTACACATTCCTTTCATGCACACAGCTATGCCTTTGTAAATATTTCTGTTATTTTCATCAAGATGTTTTTCTCTGAAGTATACAAATAAGGTTAGGGTTGTGCTTTAAACGTTTAGAAAAATGTTCAGTTTCAGGCTTGATTTAATTGATTCAACTGAGTTGAATTGAATCAACTCCATTGGAAGTTTGTTTGTGCCTTTATGACTACTCTTAAGAAATCTATTTAACAAATATTTCTGTGGCATTAATCATCACATAGTATCTTAGACTCAGTATGGATAGGAATATTAGTAGCATAATCTGTTTGCCTTTTGTTTTGCAGGTATACAAAACTGGGATATGCTGGAAATACAGAACCACAGTTCATCATTCCTTCATGTAAGCATTTGTTTACACATGCACTAAAGTTCATGGTCTATTTATTTTTAAAATTAGAAAGGTAGCCAGGAATACATGGCAGAATCACAGTGCACAGGGCTGGAAGTGGAATGTAAGCATTTGTCCCTGGGCATTAGGTAATTTTCCTGAAGATGTAGCCTCAATTTATGCAGAACGTAAGCTTCATTTAAAAAAAAAAAAAAAAAAAATCTAGCCTTTGAGGTTGAAAGGCTGGTAAAGGAGGCTGGCTTTAAAGTAATGGTAGCACAGGTATAGTTCACCTTTTCTAGTAGGCTTAGTTCTTAAGTAGTAAGAGACCATGTAAATATTTCAAGTTGTGACCATATATAACTGGAGAAAACGCTCTAATTTACAACTTTGGGGTATGTTTTCATATCTTCAGTTCTTTTGACCTGATGTATTTTCCCCCGACTTTTTCAGTGTTTCCATTAACAGTTTCCCAACTTAAGTTTTGCAAATGGTACTTGTAGAAACTGATTTTTTTAACTTTTTTTTTTTTTCTTCATGTAAAACTTGCATATTTATTCTATCCTCTTCTTGAAGGGGTTCCCGGTGATTGGTGCCAAACTGGAGTAGAATGTAGAATTCAATTAATTTCCTTTTGGAAATCCTTCTTTTAACTTTCTGGATGATTTGGCACCAAGTCATTGATCACCTGGGCCAAACCAATCAAGTATCAATTCTTGGTAGAAAAAACTAATCAGCACAAATGAATTTCACTGAATGAGTATCAAATGGAAATAGAATAAGAAGCAGTAGTGCTTAAAAACTGTTGTTGCAAAGTAAATATTGTGGATAGTTGAGGCTGTCTTGCTTTTTTGGCAACAATACTTTGTATGGGAAACTAAGGTTGGTGCATTTAATATTTCTTATTGTTCCCCTGTTTTTACTCCAGTACTATAGAACCATTTCTTTTCTATGTGGGTTTTTAATTTGGAACTATCCACCTTTTTTGTTGTTGTTGTTTTGGATCATTTTTGCCTTTTTTATGTGTTTACTTGATATGTCATCTCCAGTGTGCTATCCTCAGTTTTGCTTTTCCCCTTAAACCTGCACTTTCGATGTTGCCTTGTCAGCACTGCATATTTCACCAAAAACTGGTAACTACTAGCCCGTTACTTCACTTTAGAATTTTAAATATGTTGTGGAAATCGCTATTTCGCGACAGGACGTTGAGAACAGTATTTAGGAGCTAATGTTGGATTTACAGTAAATGTTGCCGAACAAATGCCTTTAACTGAATAATCCATTTGTCATTCTTTTTGCATTATAATATTAAAGCTGGACTTTTCACTTCAAATATGGACATAAATCTACTTACATGGATTAGAATATTTAAAACTTGTATTTGTACACTCCTGGATATTCAGATGTTTCTTCTATTTATTCTTCCTACATCTCTTCTTCCTTGCTAGTAATTCTAACTTGATCATAGTGATCTGCTTTAGACATTAAATATTGGAGTGGGAATTACTTAAGAGATAAGCAGGGAAATTATGTAACAGGCCATCAAGAAAAGAGGATAGTGGCACATATATATGTTAAATCTTTGAGGAAATAAATGGATTTTAAATATCCATGAGTAAATTCAGTTACTTGTATATAAAACACAAAGAAATTGCCATATTATGGAAATAGCTGCAGTCTAAATGGGACTGCTAATGAAAGGATCATAGTCTGCAACACTGTCATTTGATGAAATTAAATATTTCCCCATCTGTCCTTTAGGCCAAATTATATAATAATTACACTAATTGCATGAGTTTAAACTAATCCACCACCCAAAATGGGGTAAAATAGAATTGGTAATCCACATTAGGTAAATTGCAGCAGTACTTATACATAAAATCGTACTGAAATAAGTGAGGCTCTCTTTTAAAAGCTTCTATGTTTTTAGTTTCTTTCACTCCACCTTTGCTATTTTAATTTTTTTTCTTTTGACTTTAAATATTGGCTATTGCACTCTATTTGATTCTTTTGGGGGCGGGGGGAAATGCTTACTATGTAACCAGTTTGAGCAGCATTCCTTCCCTCTTGATCAGTTGCTTCTCTTTCCTGATCTCCCACTCTCGAATAATTTTTCTCTCCCACTGTTCCTTTATATAGATTTCCTGCTTAATTCTGAATATGCATCTGTACTGCACAAGGAAACTTGCTAGAAAAATAAAGTAAAAGTGAAATATTGCATTGGCCAGGAAGCCTGTTTTTGAACCCCATTGGAGTTCACTGGTTCTTTTTCTTTCTTTGCTGTCTCCCAGCTATTTGTTAATGTCCAGCAAACCATTCCGCTTTCTTCCCTTTGATTTTTACTGTGTGATCTATGTTCAAAATATCAACTAATTGATATCCCTCCAGTGCAAGCACTCCTATTTTCTTGTGTCCATATCAAAATATTTTTTGTGTGAACACAAATTTTAAATACTCATTCTCTTCTTTTTCCAGTTGTTACATTTAAAATACATGGCCCCATCAGTTTTTGAGCACAAAAGTCAGTCTGATACAAATACCTCCTCTTTCTTTAAAAGCTTTTTCAATCTTGTGCTGAACAAACCAAAGCCAACTGCTCTCTGATATTGCTGGAGAAGTTCTCATCTTCAAACACCATGGTAACCTGGTACTTTCACTACCCAGATTTAATTTCCAGTTTGTATCGTCACAATGTACTGCTTTTTCTAAATTGCTTCTTTTTTATTTTTAAATATAGCCCAAAATGTAGGCTAGTTTCACATTCAACAGTAAATATGGACTCATCCTATTTTAGGTTAGAGCAGGGGCAGGCAAACTTTTTGGCCTGAGGGCCACATCAGGTTTCTGAAATTGTATGAAGGGCCAGTTAGGGGAGGCTGTGCCTCCCCAAACAGCCAGGCGTGGCCCAGCCCCTGCCCCCATCTGACCCCCACCGCTGACTGCCCCTGCCCCGACTGCCCCCTGCTGCCCCATCTAACCCCTCCTCTCAATCCTGACTGCCTCCCCCCACCCCGGGACCCCTGCCCCATCCAACCTCCCCCCCCCACCTTCTTGACTGCCTCCCCCGGGACTCCTGCTCCCATTCAATCCCCCTGTTCCATGCCCTCTGACCGCCCCTATCCACACCCCTGCCCCCGGACCACCACCCCGAATTCTCCTGCCCCCTCTCCAACCTCCCCTGCTCCCTGCCCCTTTACCGTGCTGCCTGGAGCACCAGTGGCTGGCAGTGCTACTGCCACACCGCCCAGAGCACCAAGATAGGTAGCCGTGCTGCCCGGCTGGAGCCAGCCGCACCACAGAGCACCAATAATTGAACACTTTTTGACTTGCATATGGAAGTTTGAGACACCTGACTTCAGGAGAGGGTTTAATTTTAAAGGTGATCTGCAGGGTTGAAAAATTTACCAGACACTTGCTAACCCAACTAGCCAAATGAAGCTGCAAAAGATTGGAGGGGAAGGTCAGGTGCATCATACCTTTACTGGATCAGGCCAATGATCTATCTACCGAGTATCCTGTTTTTGATATTGGCCAGTACCTCAAGCTTCGGTGTGCAAAACCCCCATAATAAATAAAGAAGGTGCCTATAAGGGGAAGTGTCTTCCCAACTTTCTTTCTTCTGTCATGATAGAAGGTAAATAAGAATACTTATCTTTTCAATAGTATTCATTATTTTGTATATCTCCTTCAGGTCCCCTCTCTCTAAAAACTAAAGAATCTTAATATTCCTATCTGTCTCTTTGTGGAAATCTTTTTTCCCCTGACTTTAATTCCTTTTTTGAATCCCTTCTTGGTCTGTTAATCTCTTTATGATGAGGTGTCTAGAACTAAACTCAGAGTTCAAGCAGAGTGAAACATCCATTTGTATAATGGCATGGTATTGAAAATATCTTTATCCCATTCTTTATACATTTTAGTATCTTGTCTGCTTTTTTTGAATGTGGGTGCACATTGAGCAGCTGTTTCCTTTTTTTCCTCCTGTCTTTCCGGCTGCTGAGTGGTTGTTAGTTGATTGTGGAGGTAAAGTAGTCCATTGCCGGTTGAGGCAAGTCTTCAACAGGTGGAATGAACAGCCAGTTTATTGACTGTGCTAAAATATTAACTTCTTCTTTGAGTAGTATCCCTATGGGTGCTCCACTTCAGGTGCTCATGCATCTCTTGAGCTCTTGATCAGAGATTTTTCAGTTAGCAGTTGACCTGCGCATGCACCCTTTGCCTCCTCATGCCAGACACCGAAGCTACGTAGGGGTGTGTGGGGTGAATCACCTTCAGTTCCTTCTCAACTGCCTCAGCCTGAGACTGAGCCCTAGTATGTCCAACTTGAGAATGCCTTGGCTTTCTATATTTCTAATATTTTTTATAATAAGAGCCCATGATCAGCTTCGGCAACCATGGCCTTACCTACTGCTTCAGTCCCGATCCCCTGTTTGGTACCGCAGGAGTTCAGATATACTAAGGACCTCTTGATAACAGATTAACCAGAGTCTCCGCTCCTCATGGGTACTGAGCGTCTCTTGGTACCAAGACTCTGATCTCTGGACTACGATCCTCCAGTACCACAGGACTCTCCACTGAGGGTGCTCCTCGTTTGGATGAGATTGCAGGAGGATGAAGACAACTTCAGTCGATCTTCTTTATCTTTGTCCAGGCTTCTCCAATATATCCATTCAGGAACCCATTCTCTGAAAGTCATAGGGAAAATTGGGCTTATCAATGGTGATGGAACCAACCCTGGATGCCACCTTTACTTCCTTATGCTCCCCGCCGCCCCCGGCTGCCAGTTGACAATTTACAAGACCACTGGTACCGTCTGATAGGGGGCCAGAGTTGTACAGCCCTCTCCTCCCCAGTCAGCCCCCCGACAGGAGGAAACCTTTGAGGAGCAGGAGGCTAGGGCAGATAAGGAGGCCACCTCTCAAATTCCTACTTCATCCTCATCTCTGGACGAGGTGGTTATGGTTCCGCCACCATCCATGGGCGATGATTTTTTCAGTAATTTCATGATCACAGTGACTGGCGCTTTTCAAATTACTCTCGGAGGCATCAAGAATTCACAGCACACATTTTTGGATATCCTGCAGTCAGTAACACCCCCAGAATAGTTACCCATCAATGAGGTGCTCCTGGATCCAGCTATACTGCTGTGGCAGACACCTGACATTATTCTGCCCACATGTAAACAGGCAGATAAAAAGTATTATTTTCTTTTTGTTTTTCCACCTCCCCCACCTAATTCTCTGGTGGTGGATGTGGTAAATGAGCAGGGTAGACAGTATTTCAGTAAGTCTACCCCATATAAGGACCAGAAAAGGCTGGATATCTTTGGGCCAAGGGCCTATTCTTCAGCATCCCTGCAGTTCAGGATTGTGATTATCCGGCAGTCATGCCCACATATAGTTTTGCAAATTAGAACAGGTTCACAGCTTTTATTGAGCATCTCCCACAAGAACATAGGGAGCAATTCCAGTCCATCATCTCAGAAGGGCAGTTGGTGGCCAGAACCATGCTTCAAACATCCTTTGATGCTTCACACACTGCTACAAGTTGCATCTCTATGGCGGTGGTTATGCACAAGGCATCATGGTCGTTTCTTGGGGTTTCTAAGAGAAGTACAGAACACCATGGAGGGCCTCCTCTTCAGCAGTTGCAAGCTGTTCTTGTATACCACAGATGAGTTCTTGAACACTCTAACAAACTCGAGGGCTACTTTACAATCCTATGGCACATATACACCTACAAATAAGAAAAGGTTTAGTAGGTCACAGACTACCCAGAGACTGCATCCTGCTCAGTTTTCCAGGCCACATAGATCCACCAAACACCCCAGAAAGAGACATAAGTTTCAAAGAGAGAGGGCTGCCCAACTGCCTTCCATGACCACCTAGCCATCTTCAAAACAACAGTTTTGATGGATTGGTCAAGGGCTTGAATCTTCCCGCAGCTCTGTATTCACAGCTGCTCCTACTAGCCCACCTCCCTGCACTTTGGACACTGCCCTGCCCACTTCCAACATGCCTAGAGGAGGATCACTACAGATAAATAGGTCAGAACATTAGGTTATACCATACATTTTATATCAGACCCTCCCTTCTCCGTCCCTCAGAAGTCACCTCAAGTGAAGCATCAACAGGGACGCTACTCGATGAAAGTTACTCATTCTGCACAGTAATTATGGTTCTTTGAGATGTCCCCCTGTGCATCCTCCACTACTAATCCTCCTTCCCCTCTGCTTCGGACTGTTCCTTAGGGGTGTTTGGGTGGAGAAGGAACTGAGGGCAGCTCACCCACATACCCCTATATAGCATGAGGAGGCATAGGCCGTGCATGGGCCGAATGGATGCTAACTGAAAATCTTCAATCAAGGGCTCAAGAGGTGCATGTGTTTCTGAAGTAGAGCACCCACAGGGATATACATCTTGAAGAACAACAGTTACTGCACAAAGTAATTAACCGCTTTTTCTGCATTGTATGGCTTAGCATTGCAACATGTTCACATTTTGTTTTCATGACTGTGTTGTATTATTCAATCCTAATAGTGTTTCATTATAGGTGGCCTTTCAAATGAGATTTTTAAGTGTTGTAGCTGACTCATTGTACCTGTACTGAAGCTAGGAATGGTAAACTATTTCCAGGTGGCAATGTTTTAATATTTTAATTCAGAATATAAAGCTTTGTGTATCCTGAAACTTCTGTCATACTTCAATCTACAATGTCATTTATATATCTGTTGCTTATTAAAGGTATTGCAATCAAGGAATCGGCGAAAGTTGTTGATCAAGCACAAAGGAGGGTTACGAAAGGTGTGGATGATTTAGACTTCTTTATTGGGGATGAAGCAATAGAAAAACCAACTTATGCAACAAAGGTATTAAAGGATAGTTCTTTTCTATGAATTTAATACGTCTTAAAAAATCCACTGAAGCATCAATGAGAAACCATTTATTTTAAACTGTAAAGAACTCTTTATTTTTCCATTTTTAACATGTACTTTTTAAAATAAAATGATATTCAAATGTTATTTAATATTCAACCAGTTTCTGGTAACTTTCAAGACATTTTGTCTTCATTTGGAAAAAAAAGTACATTAATTTATTTTCTTTGAAATAACATTGAAGAGTGAAGCACAGTTGTTTGTTGTCTATTTTCCAGCATAGATGAGTGCTTATAAAGACTTCAAAATTTCAAATTAATAATCATTCTGGGGTAGGAAGAACTTATAGCACAATATTCTTACTGTGTAGTTTGCCTCCACTTTTAGTGACTTTTTTTCCTGCAGTTACAAACAATCAATCTTATTTTAAACTTTCCAAATACATACTGATGTATCTGTTTTAACAGTGGCCTATCCGCCATGGTATAGTTGAAGACTGGGACTTGATGGAGAGGTTTATGGAGCAAGTTATCTTTAAATATCTAAGAGCAGAACCGGAAGATCATTACTTTCTTTTGGTGAGTACAAATTACTCCCTGTTTATGAAAGAATATGTAAGAATTTTGTGTTTATTACACACACAACCTTTTATGTAAATACACCTTTAAGCTGCACCACCTATGTAGGAAGTTAAGTCATGTGCATTGGTTGAAGCCAGGCTGGTCTGGCTACTTCTCTATAAGTTGCTTCTTTATTTTTTATGAGCTTTAAAAGCAAAGGAGTGTCTGATCTACAAACTCCTGTTCTTCCTTTATTTCTGTTGCCCCAAACATTCTCTGTTGCAACAGCTCTCCATTGAAGTGAATAGTGATGTCATGGAAACTACATTTTAGGTAAGTATTTCTCCAATGATGCAGTAGCAGTCTGTGCGCTGTGTGTTAATAGCAGTTGTATTAAAACGGAACAATTACTGTATCATTTGGATGCAGTTGCTAAAGTGTCATTTCAGTTGCCATACTTTTTACAGAGCCTGTGGAAACACGGAGTGTAAATCTATTCAGTGGGATTTGTTTTGCAGCTTTGAGTAGTTCTAGACATTTTATGATTGGATTTGGGGCAAGGTCTGAGCCTTCTTAATTCCTCACAACTGTTGCTCTAAGCTTTTTCTTGGATTTTGATCATTGAATTTGCTACACAATTTAGCTACAATTAACTTGTCAAGTTGCCCACAATTTCAGTCTTTTTTTACAAGACTCTTTTTAAAAAAAAAAAAGAAAAGAAAAAGAAAAAAGTACACATCTAGAAGTTAAAAGCATAGGACTGGAATGAACTTTTTCGATCATTAAGATCAGTTCACTGCTGTCACAGGCCGCCTTGTTATTTAATCCTGTTCATGAATTCATCAAGCTCCATCTTAAACCTAGCTAAGCAATTGTTCCCACTCCTCCTATTGGGAGGCAGTTCCAGAATCTCATTCCTCTGATGGTTAGAAACTCTTCCAATTTCCAGCCTAAATTTATTCCTGACCAATTTATAACTTATTGAAAATTTCCCTACTTTTATATATAAAAAAGGTAAATGCAGAAAATGGCTCTAGTATCACAACCATAGTTTGTTCCATGAATGTAGAGTGTGAATCTGCATCCACTAACCAACCACATTGAATCTCATTGAAATCAGTGGAACTTCAATGGGGGTTGCAGGTTGAAGTCCATATTCTTCCTCCTACTGGAACTGTAGCATATGCCTACACGAAAGCAACTGGTAGCAACAAATATTATGTTTATTTCTTTAAATATTCCTCACTCATATAACATTCAGAATGCATACTTTCAAAGAACAAACAGTTTGCGATAAGTCCAAGTTTACGATAGTAGCACATCATATGTATTCTGTCCCAGTCTCCCTTTTAATATAATTTATTCAGATGGTAACGACTATCTTCTTCTGATATTGCCTTTGAGAAGAAAATAGAACATAATATTAATGTTCAGTTAGGTGAATGGCTGAGAAAAAATAGGCTCTTTGTAATTGGGGCTATCAAAATACTTGGAATATACAACAGTCCTTTTTTTGGATGATAGTACTATATTCTGTCAATGGATACAATGTTGCAGTGAAATAACTGCCCATGATAAGAGGACGCCAATATATCTTGGTAAATTGCGGCAAGAATTGAGTTTCACATCACTTTGTGTTCCTGCATGACGACACACACTGTGATATCCCTATGGTGCAGTTTGCATTAGTTTTCTAGCCTTCATGGGAATTGACAGGTTTACTAAATTAAACAGTTTGCTGATAGCTTTTTAAAGCACAGTGTGAATTCCTGCTATTTGTACCCTGGGTAAATTATTAAGCTCACAACTTTTCTTGGTGTTTATAAAATCTGAATAAATGCAAGTATTGGATTTGAATTGATTTTAAAAATCACTTCTGTCACACAGACTGAACCTCCACTAAATACTCCGGAAAATAGGGAATATACTGCTGAGATAATGTTTGAGTCCTTCAACGTTCCAGGACTGTACATTGCTGTTCAGGTGAGAATGCAACTGTTAAGTGGAGGGAAGGAAGGATGATTTTTCTCAACTTTAATTTAAATGATCTTTAAACCCAATGAGAAAATTGTGCATAATTCTACTGGTTTGGAGATTGGTATTTGGGTTAGAGGTTTTCATTGGGTGACTGGTTCAAATCCAGCATAGTGGTCAAAAATACTTACTCCAGCTAGCAGCCAAATGATATTATGTAAAATTAACTGGTGGTTTCAACTCAGTTCGTGAAGGACAGGTTTCCCATGAGAAAACACACCATAATAAGTGGCAATAGGCCAAGAACAGAATAGGCCATGAACAGGAAGTTGTCTTTCATGTCTAGAGGCAGCCCTTTGGATGGGAGTACCTCTGTTTTGCAGAACTTGCACTGCTGTATTTCTGTGCTGTGCCTGTTCTGTGGCTAGAAAACATTAGGGACAGGAACTATCAATATGCCTTTTTTTTTTTTTTTTTTGCAAGCTGTTTTATATAGATATTCTGCCACTCCATTTTTGTTTTCCAATCCATAAATGGTACTAATGCACACAAATTAGTGAACTACAAATCTCTTTCTGAATAACCTTTAGTATAACTTGAGCTTTAGTGAAAAATTTTATTTTTAGAAAGCATTGATCTGTTTCCTTAGGAATTTTTGTTTTAGGAGCATGATATAGTTTATATTTGTTTGAGATGGAACACAATAGCACTTAAGCAGATTCCCTTTAGAAATCAGTTTCAATTTTGTGATTATGCTTTTTACTACTTGACAAATTCTTTCTTCTATCCTGGTGTATAATCAAATATGCAAATAACAAATATATAGGTACTAATTTGCCATTGGAGAACATCATACTGGCTCACATATAGGTTCATCTAGATTCCTTCACATTTTCTATCAGTTGTTCATCCACAGGTCTAGACCCATCCCATTTCTCCAAAATATAAAGTATGTTCCACTTCTTTCATTCACACTTCCTTGGACAGATGTTTGTCTTAGTACTGTGTCAGGCAGCAATCTTGATATTCAAACATGCATTCACCATTCATTTATATAATTGTGTAGACCTCTCCAAGTGGCACCTATCATTATATCGTTATTTCTGCCAGTAGTGTCCTGCTCTCCAATTTGAACGTGTTTTTTTTTTTTTTTAAACTGTGTGAGGAATACAGAGGATGATGTATTTTGTCTCCTAACAGTTTGAAGTTCATTTCCTCCAGCACTTCAGACAGTAGAAATACAATCTGATGTTCCTTGTGTAAATCACTTCAGGGAGGTCCGAACATGAATTGATGCTTAAACTTACATGCTTCAATTAAATCAGTGGAACCATACCAGCTTACAACAGAGGATCTAGCCCAGTAGTTTTCAACCTGGGGTCCGCAGACTATGTCTGAGGTCTGTGAAAGATGGTTGTTACCATAGAACAGTGGTTTTCAATCTGAGGTCCGCGGACCCCTAGGGACCACCTCCATTTGAAATTTTTTAGGGGTCCACAAATGAAAAAAGGTTGAAAACCACTGATCTATCCCTTAGTTTATAAGTGTATTTGCCTACAAAAGGAAACTAACTAAATGCCAAACTCTAATTCTAGTGCTTTTGTTTAGAATGCAATACATCTTCAATTCCCTTTTCAGTACATGGTAATTTATGCTACAGTAGTGTCAAAATCAGATGTACTTGTTACAAAGTCATATTTTTTCTCATTTTTATACTGAAACTTACTGACAAATTTTGTAAGTTTCATTCTTTGATTCTATATAAGGGAAAAATGAAAAGTATTCAAATATTGAGGGCTTAGGTTATTTTGATTCAGTTGTGCTTAAATAGACTTTGTTCATGTTGGCTTTTTTTTGTACTTTCATTCAAAGGGTATAAAACATCAACTGTAGAGGAACCTCAGTATAGGCTTTATGCATCAATGTAAAACTAAAGGTTCAAATTCTGCTTTCTCTTTTGCAAGGCTGTCCTTGCCTTAGCTGCATCTTGGACATCGAGACAGGTAGGAGAACGGACATTGACTGGCACAGTTATAGACAGTGGAGATGGTGTTACTCATGTTATTCCTGTGGTAAGTATACTTCAAAATATCAAAGCCGCATAATGTAATGCTATATCACGCATTGTAACCTTGCTGAAGAGAACATTGATATAGGAGATGGCTTTTGTTGTAGTTAAAACATGTAAGTAGATGAAAAGGAATTGATAGATGAAAATGTAATCTCCACAATGGGACAGACATACATGTGACTACTCATTTTGATCGTTTTTAGTTAAAAATTCACATTTTGAGTGTGGGTTTGCTACTTACAAAATGTTTTAGCTCATTATTAAAATTTCAGAGATGATGCAGAACTTAGAATAATTAAGACATTTAAAATCTTTTAAATACTGTAAAGAGTACTGTATATGCTGTACAAACAGTATATCAGATAATAGAATAATTAAGTCTTCTGGTTTGAGCTTCCTTTTTAAAGGTCAGGGAATCTAATCTCCTGTTAAAACATACGCAATTTACAAATTAATCCTCATGAACACAAATATCCTATCACTTTTATGATAGAATTCAACACCTGCCTCCCCTTTCCTTCTCTATGACATGTGGGGATAGGGAGGGTGGAATGAAAAATTATAAAAATGGTGGACCAATGTGATGTGCTAAATGTCATTTTGATCACTTTGCTGGACTGTTATGTCTCCTCCCGACCTTCAAAACTCTCATCTCTTTGGCCTGTGTAAATTGTAAACTCTTGCATACTTATGCCTACAACTCTTGAGTGCTATTGAACAGTAATGGGTGAGGGAATGCCTCCCATCACTCATAGATTCATAGATTCTAGGACTGGAAGGGACCTCGAGAGGTCATAGAGTCCAGTCCCCTGCCCGCATGGCAGGACCAAATACTGTCTAGACCATCCCTGATAGACATTTATCTAACCTACTCTTAAATATCTCCAGAGATGGAGATTCCACAACCTCCCTAGGCAATTTATTCCAGTGTTTAACCACCCTGACAGTTAGGAACTTTTTCCTAATGTACAACCTAGACCTCCCTTGCTGCAGTTTAAACCCATTGCTTCTTGTTCTATCCTTAGAGGCTAAGGTGAACAAGTTTTCTCCCTCCTCCTTATGACATCCTTTTAGATACCTGAAAACTGCTATCATGTCCCCTCTCAGTCTTCTCTTTTCCAAACTAAACAAACCCAATTCTTTCAGCCTTCCTTCATAGGTCATGTTCTCAAGACCTTTAATCATTCTTGTTGCTCTTCTCTGGACCCTTTCCAATTTCTCCACATCTTTTTTGAAATGCGGTGCCCAGAACTGGACACAATACTCCAGCTGAGGCCTAACCAGAGTAGAGCGGAAGAATGACTTCTCGTGTCTTGCTCACAACACACCTGTTAATACATCCCAGAATCATGTTTGCTTTTTTTGCAACAGCATCACATTGTTGACTCATATTTAGCTTGTGGTCCACTATAACCCCTAGATCCCTTTCTGCCGTACTCCTTCCTAGACAGTCTCTTCCCATTCTGTATGTGTGAAACTGATTTTTTTCTTCCTAAGTGGAGCACTTTGCATTTGTCTTTGTTAAACTTCATCCTGTTTACCTCAGACCATTTCTCCAATTTGTCCAGATCATTTTGAATTATGACCCTGTCCTCCAAAGCAGTTGCAATCCCTCCCAGTTTGGTATCATCCGCAAACTTAGATATTGGCATAGAAAGTACACTTAAGTTGTTGATGAAGATATTGAACAGAGCCGGTCCCAAAACAGACCCCTGCGGTACCCCACTCGTTATGCCTTTCCAGCAGGATTGGGAACCATTAATAACAACTCTGAGTACGGTTATCCAGCCAGTTATGCACCCACCTTATAGTAGCCCCATCTAAATTGTATTTGCCTAGTTTATCGATAAGAATATCATGCGAGACTGTATCAAATGCCTTACTAAAGTCTAGGTATACCACATCCACAGCTTCACCCTTATCCACAAGGCTCGTTATCCTATCAAAGAAAGCTATCAGATTGGTTTGACATGATTTGTTCTTTACAAATCCATGCTGGCTGTTCCCTATCACCTTACCACCTTCCAAGTGTTTGCAGATGATTTCCTTAATTACTTGCTCCATTATCTTCCCTGGCACAGAAGTTAAACTAACTGGTCTGTAGTTTCCTGGGTTGTTTTTATTTCCCTTTTTATAGTAACCAATGGCACTCACTTTCTCTGACTTAAGGATCAAATATAGAGAGTAAGAAGTTGTTACTTTAAGTGCTGACAGAATGGATGTGTCTGGTCTCTGTTGTCTGTAAGAATGGTAACCAAATGCAGGGCCTCAGAAATGGAGAATAAAGAGCTATGAATAATGGAATTGTCCTCTGGGCTCCATCAAGGGTACAAGATTATGAGAGGGATTGTGTGTGTAAGTGTAACTCTGATAAATCTGAATTGTGGTAGTGAAGGACCCAATCCTGTAAGGATATGAATAAGCATTTTCAGAATCGCACTCTATATGCTTCAATAAATAACTCTTTTTTTCGGAAGCTGATGGAAGGCATTTCTTTCTCCTTCTCCAAATTAATGTTACTTCCAGGCTGAAGGCTATGTGATTGGCAGCTGTATCAAACATATTCCAATTGCAGGACGAGATATAACATACTTCATTCAGCAACTGCTGAGAGAGCGAGAAGTAGGAATTCCTCCTGAGCAATCCTTGGAAACTGCTAAAGCAGTGAAGGTAAAATGAAAATTCATGAATGGCAAAGTTATACCACAGTATAAATTTATTTTAAAAAATCATATTAAAAATGACTCCCTTCTTAATTATCTTTTTCTAAATGAGAATATAAATGCTGATATTTAAATACCTAAAATATAACATGATATTAATATACCAGTGTCAGTCTAGAACCATCTTTTCCCCTGAGACGTAACTATTGTAATACTTAACTGGAAACTCTCCTGGTGCTAACTGTAAATGAAAAGCCATAATGACTTATCTTTTTTTAATTCACACAATGCACAGTCAACCTGTGGAACTTGTTGCCAGGGGATGTTGTGAAGACCAACACTATAACTGGGTTCAAAAAAGAATGATTTAATTTCTTGGAGGATAGGTCCATCAATGGTTATTAGCCAAGATGGTTAGGGATGCAACCCTGTGCTCTGACTGACCCTAAGCCTCTGAAGATGGCACTGGACGACAGGGAATGGATCACTCAATAATTTCCCTCTGACGCATCTGGCATTGGCCAATGTCAGAAGACAGGATACTAATCCAGAATGGCCATTCTTATGTCCTTATGATTTCTTCTACATAGGTAGCTGTCTTTTTTTTTTTTTTTCCCCCTGCAGTACAAATCTGTTATAACTGATCCACTGAAGGATGTTCATCTATTAAGTACATTATACATTTAGTACTCATTTTTCATTACCGTCAAAATTTGAGGAAAAATGGAATCAAAACCAACTTAGCCGGTCAAAGCATGCTACTTGCTCCCAGTGATGCATAGAAATGATTAAAATTATTTAATTGTACATAGTGTCGCTTGAACCTTTTTCTTTTTTTTTTTCTTTTTTTTGGTACTCTGTGTAGCTACTTACCAGCTTCCAACTCTTTCCAAGAGCCTGAACCATTTTTAAAAAGGAGCCTTATTTGTACTATATTTAATTGTGTTCAAACAGCTCCATATTGTAAGTACATACCATTTTTTTCTACTGTGTTGGAAGATTTCTACAAATGTATATATTTAATTTTCAGGAGCGCTTTAGTTATGTCTGCCCTGATTTAGTAAAAGAATTTAACAAGTATGACACTGATGGTACAAAATGGATTAAACAGTATACCGGAATCAATGCAATCTCAAAGAAAGAATTCACCATTGATGTTGGTTATGAGAGATTCCTGGGGCCGGAGATCTTCTTTCATCCTGAGGTAAGTTGGTGTGAATTATAGTGGTCTTCAGATTTTTTCAAGCTGTAGAACAGCAGTTTAAAATTGGTACACTAAAATCTAAATGCATTTGAAAGATGTGAAAACTTGCCTATCTCAGTTTACATTTTAAAGTAGATAATTGCTGTTGTAAAAAGCGAGTGAGTTTTACTTCTTGATATTGGGTAACCTTTCAGTATACAAATTACAGCACTTGAGCAGTCAAACACAGTATAACCATAGAACATTTTAAATAATTGGATTGCTAATATGGGTTATTGTTCCTCTCCTTCTTGCTAAGCATTTAAAAGTAAATTTCTTATTACCCATCGTGCATGGTTCTGTCTAGTCATTTAAAATACCAATTTTCATTTCATTAAAAACTTTCCCTCCCATTTCCAATTCTGTGCCACTCGCCCTGTTTTCAGGGTCATTTTAGAAAAAGCAGATAGGAATAACTCTACCTATTTCTTCCTCAGTCCCTTCTCTTTCTTGCTTCAGTTATCATGGCCACTTCCTGATTCTGAGTTAAACTGTGTGCTTCAGTACTGAGCATCTGAGAAGTGTGGGAGGTCTTTGAACTGTTGCAAAAGAATTGTTAAATTTACAAAAGCAGTACAAGAGAACAATTGGCAAAATGGAAAAAAAAAATCTAATCACTTCTTTCTTTTCTTTTTAACCTTTTACTGAATGGCCATTAAAATAACTACTCAGGTTTCCGTTTCCTGTATTAGTTAACGGTTACACATGTAGTGCAATAAGATGGCTTGCTTCATTTATTTCCCCTCTTCTTCTGTTTGGTATAAACGGTGCAGCATTTGACTTGACCATTTTCCATTTGTGAATGTGCGGGAGAAGGGGAAGGGGGGGAAACAACTCAGAATATCCTTCCTGTTACTCCTGCATGTACTAACACTGCTTTTTCAATTAAGGACGTGTCTGGGATTAATCCCAGCCTTTTCCTGTTTCTCTCTTTCTATTACATGTTGCTCTCAAGTACTCTGACTCCCTACTACTAATGAGCTTTCTTCTCTTTCAAGTTTAATTGAGTTCTTTCTTTTCTCACTTTCCTGGGATCCCCTGGGTAACCTGCATACACATAGTAGGTCAAGAAAAAGTGTGTTGCTTCTAAAAGCCAGAAAATAATTACTGCTGTTTCAAATTGCACTTTGATTCTTGCTCTTTGAATTAAAACGGCAAGATTTTTAAAGTATATTGGTTTAAAGTTGTGGTGTTAGCTACCTCATTACAGCTGTTTTTATATTCAATTTGACTTCTGATTTTAGTTTGCTAATCCTGACTTCACACAACCCATTTCAGAAGTAGTAGACGAAGTTATTCAGAATTGTCCTATTGATGTTAGACGTCCTCTGTATAAGGTCAGTAAGAGTGAAGTTATTTTAAAATAGTTTTGTTTCAGTGGGGTCCAAACATGCATGTCCTTTTCTAGATATAGAGGTCATCTTTTTATACTGAAATAGTTGTTATAGACTTGGTAGTAGTTTTTGTTTAAAAGCAAACTGCACTGTCATTGGGTCTAACATACAGAAGACCACTCAAAGTGAAGACATTTTCACTAACAGCTTAATTTTAACCAGAATTGCAGTTTGAACATTTTAATCTATTTTAATGTTTCGGGACTGTAATACTGTTAAAAAAAGGAGGAAAAGGGTTAAAAATGCGGGGGAGGGGAAATGAGGGAAAGAAAAGATGATGGTAGGGATCAAAGGGATTTTTAGACTTTTTTAATACAATTTACCTTTCTTCAGAGTAATAGCCCAATTTGTGTGTGGTATTTTATCTAATGTTTTAAAATTTGAATAATTTAAAACATTCTGTGTAATAACTTAAAAAGCCATGTAAAATTGGTGACCATAGGTTGAATATCCATGTCCAGGGCTGAATAAATATTGAGGAGCTAACTTTTAGAAGTGACTAGTAATTCTGGATGCCACAATTTTGGGTGTCCACATCAACACCCTAAAGAGGTCTAATATTCAGAAATGCTAAATATCCAACTTCTGAAAATCAATGTCAATCCCCAGTAACTGCTCTCCAATAGAGTACCCAAAAATGGAGGCACCTGAAATCCCTAATCAGTCAAATATTTAGGTCCGAGTCCTTGTAAACAGGAAGCACCCTTAATATAATTATAATAATCAGCATCTGTCTTCACTCTTATGTCCAAGACTAATAACTAACTTTTGATAGTCTTAAAATTACTTAATGACCTATTTCTAATGTGTATGCATATTCATTATAGAATATCGTCCTCTCTGGAGGTTCGACCATGTTCAGGGACTTTGGTCGCCGTTTACAACGAGATTTGAAAAGAACTGTTGATGCCCGGCTGAAACTCAGTGAGGAACTGAGTGGTGGCAGACTGAAGGTTTGTTTCCTTAGCCAATACATTAAACTAATGTTCATGACTCACGTCTATCTCTTTTTATTATGCTTTTTTTTTTTTTTTAACTGGAAATTCTAGGTCTTAAGTAACAAATTACTGCAATGACACTCTTCTGTTTGTGTTGTCATTTTGAACTAAAGTTGATTCTTTTTTTATATAAAGATCTTCTAGGTTATTTTAACAAGGATTAATGTACTGTAATGGACTCCTGAGAATAGTCTCCACACAATACTTGTGTGTTGGAGAGCTATGGTGCTGCTTCCCTTGCTTCACAGCTGGGCTGCCCATCCCTTGCTGCAGTCATGAGCTGTAGAAATCTCAGGGTATGTCTACACTGCAATTAGACACCCCTTGGGCTTGGGGTGGGGAGAGCTGTTTAATTGCAGAGTAGATGTTAGGACTTGGGCTGCAGACCAGGCTCTGGGACCCTCCCACCTTGCAGGGTCCTACAGCCCAGGCTCCAGCCTGAGCCCAAAGATGTACACTGCAATTAATAGCCACTTAGCCAGAGCCCCATGAGCCTGAGTCAGCTGGCATGGGCCAGTAGCAGGTTTTTAATTAAAGTGTAGAGACACCCTCCCTCTCCCATAGGGGATAGGGCTTACTCCTGTTATGGGGAGAGGGCACTCCACCCTATGATGAGATGCTGACCTTGACATTGCTTTTTGTAAACCAAAACAAACCCCCAAAACAACAACAAAAAATGTCTGGGAAAATGTGAGGTAAAATGAATGTCTATCCTTTCTGTTTTTTTCAAAATTAGGCCCTAAATCTAACTTCAGTGCAGCGTTTGTTGGATACGTTTTATATTTCTTTGGGTTACTCTAGCTATATTACAGTCCTTACAAACACTAAGCATCTCTCACACATTCTAATAATGTTTTCAGTGTTGTAGCTGTGTTGGGTCCATGATATTAGAGAGACAAGGTATGTGAGGTAGTATCTTTTATTGGACCAACTTCAGTTGGTGAAGGAGACAAGCTTTTGAACTTGCATTGAGCTCTTGTTCAGGACCTATTACTGAAATTTCAAAATTACACACACACATATTCCCCTGATTGAAAATAACCTAATTGAGTTTTCGCTAAGACTAGCTGACAGAACTGCTTGAATCAGTCAACTGCTTGAATCAGTCAACTGCTTTCTGTTTCTGACATTGCATGCCTGAGTCATCTGTAGTGACCTTCATATATCTCTGGGGAGGCAGGGAGGTAGACTAAGGGCATGTCTACACTTACCCTCGGAGCGATCGATCCAGCAGCGGTCGATTTTATCTCTTCTAGTGAAGACACAATAAATCAAGCACTCTCCCGTCGACTCTGGTACTCCACCGGAGCGAGAAGCATAGGTGGAGTCGACTGGGGAGCGTCAGAAGTCAACCTACTGCAGTGAAGACACTGCGGTAAGTAGCTCTAAGTATGTCGACTTCAGCTACGCTATTTTCGTAGCTGAAGTTGTGTAACTTAGACCGACTTAGCTTGCCCTCCCCCCCACCAGTGTAGACCAGGCCTAAGTAGCAAAGGGCATGAAGGACATAAGCAATGAGAGCCATGGGGACATGATTGAAGGGTTTGTAAAGACGGGAGTTTAGCAAGTGTGGTAATCTGAGGAAATAAAGTGGGTCTGTGCGAGAGAGGGAAGGAGACGTGGGCGGCTAGTGACCCGGCCGTTGAGGGAGGCTAGTCCCCAGCCCCTCCCCTTGTGCCCAAGGCCCTGGCCCCCCTTATGCCTCTTTCTTCCCCGCAGGAGTCCAGAGCACCCCCAGTGTGGCCCCAGCAACAGCCTCCCTGACTTCCTGCAGGAGGCGGGCCAGCCAGGCAGAGCACTCTAGACATGGAACTGCAGGAGGGGGCCTGGCCTGGGGGCCACACTAGGCTGTTTAGGAAGGCACAGCCTACCATTGCCTATGATACCCACTGCCCATGGAGAGAGAGAGATTGGAGGGAGGTGCTGTGGTTCCGGGACTGTTTCAAGCAATGACTACATAACTGCAGAGACGCTTGGCTTTTCCAGCACTGCTGCCTTGACTCTGACACACCATCAGCACTGTTGGAGCCACACATCCTGTGCCAAAGCCCTGCTACAGCTAGGGCTTCCCCATGGCACTGTTGCTTTAATGTCCTAGTGCATCCTTTCAATCATGGATGCCTCAGCACAGAGATATTGGTCTCCATCCCAGACCACCTCCTAGGCCTTTGTTCTCCCCAACAGTAGATCAATTATTGAAAAATCAAAACACATAGACTTCCTTATTGCATCATTTTAAATAGTACTATTAGTAGTTGCAAACAACTTTTCAAAATGATTAAACTTACCTACAGTGATTGCTTGAAACACTTGCAGAACCACAGCACCTCGCTTCCCTCCAATAAATCTCTTTCCCTCACACACACACACCTTATTTCCTCAGGTTACCTACCACACTCACTAAATTTCAATCAACTTCATGCACTCACACCAACACACACTCACAACACACCCAAATATACCCATCATTATCAAACTACGTCATACACACTATTTCCTGCAACACCAATATTCCAGACAGTGAGGAAACATCCGTTTCTAACCAGTCGAAAGTTTGGTGTTAAAATTTGTATGTTTTGTGTGAATGTAAAGAGGAAGATGCTGCGTTGTGGGTGATCTAATTTAGAAAAGGAAAATCTGTGGCTGTAGATTACGAAGTGATGTCACACATCTCAGCTAGGAATTTCCTGGTCTTTATTATGATTATGTTTAGGTGGAATCGCCACATGAAATTTAAAAAATAACTTTTAAAATAGTTTTTATTTGGGGGAATAGTAGGTGTGTGATAGTTGTGTAAACGTAGCATAGTGCACATATACATGCTGTTTAAGAAACGATTTAATTATGAGCACTAAACTTAGATCTGTAAAGAAAAATGTACACTCTATTTAGTATTGCTAGTAATAGCAAGTTTCAATTGTTTTCCTTTGTAGCCCAAACCTATTGATGTACAAGTCATTACGCATCATATGCAAAGATATGCAGTTTGGTTTGGAGGATCAATGCTGGCTTCCACAGTAAGTTGGTTATAAAACTTAACATGGTTCAGTCATTCTAGGTACACTTTGGAATCCTATTTTATCCTTGATGCACATTCATTACACCTACTGATGTATTTGGGGCAGCAAATATAAACCCTTTGAGTCTAATGAAGACTTTAAAGATTTAAAGGAGCAAATGACAACCAAGTGTCATGAAATGTATTTGTTTATAATAGTTACACTAGTCTAAATGAGTATTCTTATTGAATACTGTATTTGGCTTTATGGCAAAATCTGATGTCTATTGTATGGATTTGTTTAGCAGTAATTCAAAACCAAGTATAGAGTTTCCAAATTCAATATCCACCTCTACCCCAATATAACGCGACCTGATATAACACGAATTCGGATATAACGCGGTAAAGCAGTGCTCCAGGGGGGCGGGGCTGCGCACTCCGGTGGATCAAAGCAAGTTCAATATAACGCGGTTTCACCTATAACACGATAAAAAATTTTGGCTCCCGAGGACAGCATTATATTGAGGTAAAGGTGTACCTTTGTTTTCCCAGTTATTATTGAGATTTACATATAGTTAAAATGCAAGCAGAACATCTGACTTTTTGTTTCCTCTTTTCCAGCCTGAGTTCTACCAAGTATGCCACACCAAAAAAGATTATGAAGAGATTGGTCCTAGCATCTGTCGTCACAACCCAGTGTTTGGAGTCATGTCTTAAAACTGACCTGAGAGGGGTCAGGGCTAGGGAATGGGGGAAAAGGAGGGTCTTGCTGATTACTTGTTTGTCTGGATGGCGGGTATTAAGATAACAAACATGACTTGACAATAAGAAAAAGACCAAACACAATTAAACAGGAATATTTTAATAAGTGTCTCAATATGCGGATATAGTGGAAAGCCAAAATAATTAAGTGTTTTTCTTTAGATTGAATATTTGAACCTGTGCGTAACAAAACAAAGAAGTGGGTTTTAGTTCTTTCTGTGCCCTGATATTTTGTATATTGATGAATTATCCAAGATTTGATGGGATTTGACGGTGTGTAGATAGTCAGCTCTCTAATGCTTCTATTGTACTCTTACATGTGTACAATGCAAGAACTTGTTTATATTTCATACTTTTTTATACTTTGAGGAAAAATATCAATTAAAGAAAAACTGTAATATTTGAGGAAAAAATACCAGTGACCAACTTAATGGTAAATTAAAAAATATATATATTGGGCACATGAAGCTTACTCATGTGACTCTAGTTATTGCAAACTATGACCAATCTAAATCCTCGGTTCCAACTTTGCAAGTGCTTTTGGAACAAAGAAGCTAGTATCTTGGGTTAACCGATGCCTGCTAGTGCTTTCTGATTACTCGGTGCATTTTCATTCTATTTCTTGCTTAAAAAAACAAAAGTAAAGACAAGACTGTTGGACCAGTATTGCAGTTCCGTAGTGTCATTTCTAATTAAAAAACAAATAATCCCATTATCAAAAGTGGTGTATTTTAAAGCCTAACACCATTCCAATAAAGGCACAACATTTCTTTTTATATTTGTGTGAGGCTTTGTTGAGCACATTGCATGAAATCTTCATACACACCTCAGCTGGTTTGCAAGATAGAGATCACTGTGTATTGTTCAAACTAAAATGAAATTTTTAGAACTGAAATTTGTGTGGCATCATCTAAATTAATCAATCTATACATCTCAGTATTCGGTCTTATCTCCATAGCTTATTGCTACATTTGCCCCCCTCCCCCCCCCATTTCATTTCAGTTTCTGTGGTGGGTTGCAGGAGACAGCATTGCCTTTTTTCAATTTTCATAGCTTATGTGCAAAAGTAAAATGAAGCTCAAGGTTTTTTTTATAGTTTCTAGAAAGAAGTTGAGTGTATTTAATGTTATCTGCAATTTCTATTAATGTTTGAACTCAGAAAATACAGGGAAATCTTTCTAAAGAATGTGTAGCAGGAGGATTTTCTGCTGGACTCACAAACTTAGTTAAACCAGTTTACACAGAAGACCACAAGAGGGAGATCTTTTACTTGATTTTTTTTTCTCCACTGAAATGAAAAATGGAGACATCGAAATCAAGGGTAGAGGAAAGAGATGAACGTTTATTGTGATATCTTTCAGTCACTTGAAAGAGAAGAGAAAGCATGACAGATGAGATCATTCTTTCCAGAAAATGAGGATAAATATGGAAAGGCATTTTTACACCTATACTAAGACATTTTATGTGCAGCAGCTAAAAATAAACAGAACCTTGAAGCAAAATAAGAAACTGTTAATCGTGATATAAAATTATCTTAATATCTTTTGAATAAAACTCTAGGTACGATTCCTATTCTCTCCTGACAACTGCTATAATTTCTATGTGCTTTGTTCATTGGTTAATGATATCAGTGCAAAAACATTCCACTTGGCTTCTAAGGTTGACTTAGAGGCCTGAGCATAGTACTTGGAGATGGAAGCTTGAGTTCTATTCCAAGCTGTTACATTAACTCAGTGTTTGTCCTGGGGAAAGTCACTTAACTTCTCTATTTGCCAATCTATAAAATTATGGATTATACATCTCATGTATATTGTAAGGATTAACGTTCTACAGCACTTTGATGAAGTAAACCGCCATATGAGTAGGCCCTACCAAAGTCACGGACATGAAAAATGTGTCACGGACTGTGAAATCTGGTCTGTCCCCATGAAATGTGGTCTCTTATGTGCTTTTACCCTATTCTATAAAGATTTCATGGTGGGAGACCAGCATTTCTCAAACTGGGGGTCTTGACCGAAAAGGGAGTTGCCGGGGGTGTCACTGTATTGCCACTCTTACTTCTGCACTGCCTTTGTAGCTGGGCGGCTGGAGAGCAGCGCCTGTTGGCCAGGCGCCCACAGCTCTGAAGGCAGCACCCTGCCAGCAGCAGTGCGGAAGGAAGAGTGGCAATACCATACCATGCCACCCTTACTTAAGCATTGCTGCTGGTGGCAGCTCTGCTTTCAGAGCTGGGCTCCCGGCCAGCAGCTGCTGCTCTCTGGCTGCCCAGCTCTGACTACAGCGCCGCCCCCAACAGCAGCACAGAAGTAAGGGTAGCAGTACCGCAACCTCCTCTACAATAACCTTGTGACCCCCCCCCACCTCACTGTGAAATTTATGATTTTTAAATCCTGTGACTGTGAAATTGACCACAATGGACCTTGAATTCATAAATAGATAGAAATAGATAGATTCATGGAGTATAGGTCCATCAATGGCTATTAGCCAGGATAGGCAGGGATGGTGTCCCTAGCCTCTGCCAGAAGCTGGGAATGGGCGACAGAGGATGGATCACTTAGAATCATAGAATATCAGGGTTAGAAGGGACCTCAGGAGGTCATCTAGTCCAACCCCCTGCTCAAAGCAGGGCTAATCCCCAGCTAGATTTTTGCTCCAGATCCCTCAAGGATTGATGATTACCTGTTCTGTTCATATCCTCTGGGGCACCTGGCATTGGCCACTGTCAGAAGACTGGATACTGGGCTATATGGACCTTTAGTCTGACCCAGTATGGCTGTTCTTATGTGAATTTGGTAGGGCCCTACATATGAGTGGCAGGTGTTCTAGAATTTTCATTCTCTACTGCAGCCGGGAAATAGCAAGTTGCACGCTTCAATCAGTCTAGTCTTGAAGGTAAAGCTGTATGTACAGCCATCGTTGTGCTGTTGTCTGGCAGAAAAGTGAAGTTCAGTTGTACCTGTAGCTTTTGAGGCTTTATTTTATTGTATTTTGCAAACACGAATACTTTCCCTACTTCAGCCTGAAACCCATCCAGCCAATAACAGAATACTGTTAAGAGAGAGATGCTGCCTGAATTGGGTTCAGGAAATAAAAATATCTGTTACTTAACACCTCTGCATTGAAAAATAGCAGAAATCCCTCCAGGATTTCTGAGAAAAGGAAGAGGCTAACCAATGGTGTAATGTAGGGGTGCACAGTCTGCAGGCTGTACATAGCACACCAGAGCAGCATTTCATAAGGCCCGCAGCCTGCTTCAACACAATATACTAATGGCTGATTCATTAGCGTTATCTTATGATGTTTACACAAGAGGATAAATCGAAACAACCTATGTACAGTATTGTCTATCTAAATACACATGAAGCAAGCTGAACTTAAAATATAAATCAGTACAGGTGACTTTAAACTTTATTAAAATAGGTAGAATCTGCTTTGCCCACACAAGCTTATTCTTAGGTTTATGTGGCCCTCCTGTATAAGAAGGTTGGGCACCATTGGTCTAATGTGTTCATCAACAAGTGCCTTACACACTGGCTAATACCCAGTGTAGTGGGGTGTGTGTGTGTGTCTGTGTGAAATCTAAAGTTGCTTTTAAGGTAGGACATACAGTGCAAAACACATTTAATAAGAACTCCATTTTGTGATGGTCTTCCCCACACCACTGTATCATTTACACAGTTGACCTAGGGTAGGGTCTATACTGTAATAGAAGACCCTTGGTACAACCATGGCTGTCCTGAGTCCGCTGATTCAGGTTCATGGGGCTCTACCTGTCGGGCTGAAAAATTGCAGTATAGATGCTTAGGCTGGAACCCAGGCTCCAGCACAAACCCAAATGTCTACACTGCTATTTTTAGCCTTGCAACCCAAGCCTGAGAAGTAGCTGACCCAGGCTCTGAGACACGGTGCCACAGGTGTTTTACTGCAGGTACCCATACTCCCAGGACAAGCAGGTGAATGAAAGATGGACCCAGGCGGTTTAAGTGTCTTTATCTTAGTGTCCCTCTCCATTGTTATCTACCCATACCCCCTCATGTGCATTTAATTGGGTCCTATGTGATGTTTAAAGGGCTCACACCATATAACCAATGACTTGGGGTTGGTCCTCCTGAGCCTAACCCCTAGGACTCAGCTCACTTCTGAATCTCCTTGCATGCCCCCTCAATGAGGTGACTGAGGGAACCAATGGGGACCTCAGTCCATGAAGACATTAGGACTCCCCATCTCTTCAAGGTCAAAAGGTTCTCCAGCCATATTCCAGGTGTCATTTATTGCTGAGAGCTGGCCCTTTTAACCTACTTCTATATTGGATACCAGCCACATACTGCAGGAGACTGAATACTCCTCTATTCCTCCAAGCAATAAATTCCTATTCTTACTCCTTTCAACCGGAGCTGTTCTTCTTTGGTGGTGTAAGGAAGGCAAAAACCTTCTGGCATCTGGTCACTGTGGCCCAATGTGAAACAATTCTTTCCTGGTCCTCAAAAACGGGCTATTGGGTAGACCTACAGCAGCATCCTGGACACAGATCAACATTCCCACCTATGGGGGAAGGAGAAGCTGCAAGATGGCCTTTGGTCGCTTGGCTTTAAATTGATGGAGGGGGCGGGAAGGGAAAGGGCTGCTCAATCCCTCCCTGGCTGGCCAATGGGAAGCAGAAGAAACAAATTCACTGAGAGAGAGAAGGAGAGGCATCTTCACCAGCATGTCTTAGCATGACCTGTGCCCTCCCAAGTGTGGTTCATCCCCCTGTTGGTCTGATCCAACTCTTTCTGCTGAGATGGGGAGGATCATTTGAATACTAGCAAGAGAGCTGGAGCTGATGAGAATGCAAGTGCAGGAAGAAAAGTCAAAACGTTACAGCAGTTCTTCAGGTGTGTGATGGGATATGCCCCTCCCCCATCCTATTGATAGGCTAATGAGCGTGCAGGCAGTGTCAATTGGGTGCACCCGCAGAACATACTTTATTTGGAGAAGGGGAGCTTAACAAGGTGGAGCCCTCACATACGGGAAAGGGGCAAAGTTTGCCCAGGATGAAAGGTTTCAAGGGACAGCCAGTGACCTCTAGTAGCAAGAGGAGCCCAGTTCAGGCAGGGACTAGCCTCCCTTTCTTACCCCCCTCTTCCCTTTGTTTGGGGGCAGACTGACATTGCAAACCTGATATGGGCAAGAGGCCTGTAAGGCTGTTCCTAGCCAACAACCTGTGGTCAGGCCTGGGGAGCACTGCCAAGAGCTAGAGGTAAGGACTTAGAAAGGACCCTGGGAGTAAGCTAAACTCTTGCTGGAAACAGTGAGATTGCCCAGGAGCGGGGGGCTCCTGTAGGGGAGCCAGGGATAGGAGAGTGCAAGAGAGTATGGCTGAGTGGCAGCTGACTACAAGGTGTCCAAAAAGGAATGAAATGCTGAGGGGGAAAATCTATGGAGTGGGAAGTGACTATCTCTGGATATTTAGTAAGCAGATTGTAAGAACATTTCTCGCTCTTATATCAATTTGGAAGGGAAGAGGAATCCGGGAATCCATTTCAGAATCAGAAAATCAGAAACTTAGATTAGCTTTCTGTAGGTATATGTTGAAAAAATATAGCTTTTAAATAAAGTTCTCAATTTTGGTAGAAAGGTCTGAAACAAGACTAAAGAATACACCTGGTGCTGTTTTAAAATTCATGCCTACACTTGTTCATGCTACCTTGTGATAATTGAATACTTTGAAATTTTTTCTTTTGTAAATAAAATGTGTCCAGTTGTCATCTCCATAATATTACAGTATTTTATATGCAAGTTACTACTTAAAGCATACATATGGTCTAGAAGTGAAAATGTGAAAGTGATCTTTTCTGTCCAGTATATATACCCAGTGTATCTTCAAATCCCATCTGCTATCAAAAATATTTATATGAATGCAGCACTAATTTTCACCTATGATTCACTGAGGCATTTCCAGTAAAAACAGAGAAATATTAATGCCATTGTACAAGGCACTGGTAAGCATTTGGAATACTGTGCATGATTCTGGTCACCCATGTTCAGGAAAGATGAATTTAAATTGCAATAGGTGCAGAGAAGAGCTACTAGGATGATCAGGGGAATGAAGAAACTGTCTTATGGGAGGACACTGGAAGAGTTTGCTTGTTTAGCAAAATGAAGGCTGAGATGGGATAAGATCATCTTCTATAAATACATCGGGGGAAAAATACAAGGGAGGGTGAAGAGCTAAACTAAGGATAGTGTTGGCACAAGAACAAATTATATATACTGGGCCATGAACAAATTCAGGCTGGAAATTAGGTGGTTTCCAACCATTGGAGGAGTGAGGTTGGTGAACAGTTTCCCATTAGGAGTTGTGGGAGCAAACAACTTAATAGTTTTAAGAGAGCAGAATAAATTTGAGTGTAATTGTATGATGGGGTTGGACTCAACAGCCTTGGGGCTCACTTCCACTTTGTCTTATGTTCCTAAAACTCATGCTTAAGGGTTTCAGCTGCATGCAGGTGTAAGGAAGGGATTTCCCCTCGCACCCCCATATATTCTGAGAGGGTTTTTTATCTTCTTTCTCTGAAACGTCAGGGTTGGCCATGGTTGGAGATAGGACATAGGATGGGGAGGGCCAGGATGCTGAGCTGGCTCCAAGCATTCTCTCTGTCAGGTGCTTGGCTGGCTGGTTCTTGCTAACATCCTCAGGGTCAGATTGGCAGTGACCTTGGGTTTTTTGTTTTTGGTTTTCTTCCTCTGCAGCGTGTGGGCATGGGTCACTTGCCATGATTATCTGGGTATGTCTCAATCATTTCTCTGCCAATGTGGGGGCCGTGGGCACTGGTGAACCTCAGTCCCTCCCATTCTCTGCCTGTGGCATGTAACGGTCTAGCCTCCTGTGGGCTGTAATAGTCTAATTTAGGTTGCTGGGTTTATTGTGCAAGTGCTGAGTGATGTTGGTGGCCTGTTATGTACAGGAAGTCCGATTAGATGACCTTAAACTCTCTGACTCTGGCTTTATGACTAGAGTAAGGTGAACAAACAGCTGCCTTAAATGTTTTGGAAATACTGCACAAAAGGAAAGTTTTTCTACTTTGTTAGAACTGCACAGCCAATAAAAATACTGGAGCAGCCAGCTGGATTCTATTCCACTTCATTCACCACCAATAAATTGTCAGTAATGTTGTGATTACTGAATCTCTTACTGGCGATGGGAGAAGAAAATCAGTATGTGGTGATTATTATTATTTTTATTATTATTATGTATTGTATTATTTTAGGTCCAAGATTTGCATATGCTGGATCGGTTCTTTAATCAATCATTTTAAATTAGCAAACTTGAATAACATATATAAAGATAGCACTACCCAATGTAACTTTTCTGATAGCTGCTTTTAAAACCTGTACAGTATTTAGTATGCTGGTTTGTGATTCTGATCAGTTTGACAAGTCACTGCCCAAACTCTGCTACCTATAATTCCCTTGCCTATATCAAAACTTTAAAAATATCTAATTCTTTAAAATGTAACTTTAAACCTCAGGTAAGGTTGGTGGAGAAGGCTGAACTAGCCCCCACAATATTTTGTTACTTTGTATTCTTTGTCTTGTCTATAAATACTGACTCCTTCCACCAAGTGTCTAAACAAATTACCACCAAGTGTCTAATAAAATCCATGTTGATTGAGTTCAACAGCTCTTAACACTTTTGAAATGTAGAACAAACACTTCCTCTGTTCAGCATTACAAATAACCATGGTTTTAACTCCTTTCATCTTGAAGTACTAATCTCCCTTATTGTATTAAACTTTTCTATCCCCTTAAACAGCATGTAGGTTAGTACCTGATGGAACATCCAAATAAAATTCTTGTGTTCCCATTATTACTTGAATGCTGGGAAACACACAGTACATAACTCCTGCTTAATTTTTCATGTAAGTGAAATTTGCTCATCATATGTTTCATTTACATCTAGCCTTTCAAACCATTAGGCTATCCAAGCACTACATCCTAATACCAAGATTAACATTACTATCTAAAGACAGACAGGGTTTTCTTTGCTGAATGGTTTGTAATAGATTTCAAACAGGAAATGAATACACCTGCCATACTTGAGTGAATTGGGAAAATAATGGAAGTGAAACTTCCTTTATAGCTTGTCTGAGGTAGATGCCTGCAATTTGATTTTATCTATAAAGCTTTCTTTTAAAGATACTGATGTCAAGTTCTTCTCATTTTGATTATTCTAAACTGTTTATAATGCTAACTTACAATTTTAATAAAACTCTTTCCCGATCCTGTTTCTTTTTTTCTTATTTGGTAAAATACATTTATTTTCCCAGTACTTTGTTTCTTACAAAATGCAAGCCTCTTTATGAAAACCCTTGTTTTTGCATCAGTATTCTCAGCATTGTCATTTTTCTATGCTCAGGGCTTGGAAGCTTTAATTTTAATAGTTATGAGGGCAGAAGAGGAGCAATCATGTTTGCGCTCCTTCTAGAATGTTAATATTTGGTTAAGCCCTTTGTTGGGCTGGCCCAGATGATATCTATTCCTTTTAACCATGGTCCAAGACAACTGGTCATTGGCAGTTAAATCCTCCTCCTAAAGTTAAGATTAGCTGCTTTGCTGCAGGTTTCATTGCCAATATCTTGTCAATTTATTAAATCAATAGTATTTAACATAAATGTAGTTGGGTTTGCAAGAGATACTTCAGCTAGGGAAAGTAGATCTGCCTGGGAATGGGTATGCTTTCTGAAGAAGATGGTGTAGTGATTTGTAACTATAAGTTGGTATTTGCAAAAGCAAGTGTGCTTAACTTCCCCTTGTTTTGTGACTAATTCACTTAGCTTTTTGAAATTAAGAGCCCTGTTCTGTAACTGCTCTAAAAGAAAAAGGGTGGAATGACAAAAGGATGCTAACTTTGTCTGAAAATGAACTGCAACCAAAAGTCAGAATTTCCAGGCACTTTTTTTTAATGCAGTAATGCTGGCCATCTACTCTAGATGATACAAATATTGGTCAAAAATCATAAACTTGTTTATGAGTAGTCCTCTGAATTAGAAGCAGGTTATACATGTATTTTCTGTACTTTGATTATTCATGTGACCATATAATTGCTCAAATGACCAAAGATTTTCATAGGTTCATAAATGATGAGCTTCAGATCGATAGGTGAATTTCATTTACTGAAGAGACTTGTTTGGCACTGCAGTAGTCAATAAAAAGGTTAGTTGGTCCATGTCACCTAAGTTACTTGTCACAGAGCTTGAATAGCAAACTCCAAAAGCCAATGAAGCAACTGAATTTTCACTACAAACAGTATCCAATCATCCATAATTCCAATACGTTTGTAAACATTATTTCAGATAAGCACTTTTGTTGGCAATTTGACACAAAGATAGGTCTTGAGTTTGTCAAATTACTCATAGTTCAAACAGCTCTTGTTGCCAATGGGTGATCTAAATTATGTCTTAAATGCACACAGTGTGAGCAGCAATGTCTAATTTATAGAACGTATGACAGTTAACGACTTTTAGGTGTAACACTACCATTTGCACTTTATGGCCAGTATGTAGGACTTCTGTCTTAAACTGGGTATGTTTGGTGAAAGGCATTACACAAGTTTTCCTAGCTGCCTTACTCTGTCTACAATCAAAATGTTTCACATCTGTGCTGTCCCAATTTTAAACTAGGCTTTTTGTATAGAAATACATCACTGGTGGAGATGACCACTCAGTCTGTCACTCACCTGGGTCATATTTCCACATATCTCTAAAGCTAGGGTTTGGTCTTGAACTGGAATGACCCCAGATTCATTGCTGTAGTCTAGCTGCCTCCTACATTTTCTCTAGATTTCCCAGTGTAGCTACCTCAATCTGAGAGCATGAAGTTCTGCTTCAGTAACACATTTCACTTCCTTTTAAGCCAAGGAATAGCTTTTATATTTTAAGGGGGTTGTTTTAATATATTTCCTTGGCAATGCTTTTTTAACCCCTCAATAAAGTTTTTTCCAAAATAATTGGACAATGTCTTCTCTGTTGTTCTCCCTCAGTGCAAAGGCTGAGGCACAAACACCTGTTCCTGTCCTGTGTTTGTCTTCCCCTTTCCTCTCACTAGTTAAGGAACCTTCAGTTACCAATAGTTTATCTGCCTCCTTTTAAGGACTGGTTTGCTGGAGATTATTTATAACCTATTCTGACCACAGAGAAATTTATTCAAGGAGGACGTTCATTGTTGCAGCATCTCTTACAATTACATCAACTTCTTCCCTATCACATGTTTACTGCATTTCTATACATTTGACTTACATTTTATTTGGCAATAAATTGCTGCTCGAACTGCCTAAAATTAATTTTACTACACTGCAGTAGAAGTCAAATAGCACTAGCATCACTGGGTTTAAGGCAAGTTAACAAGCCAGCTCCCATTCTTGCTTTTTTGGCAGGGAAAATATATTACTGTGAAGGTTGGAAGCTTTCAGGTGTATGGGAGAACTGAGAGAGAGTCCTGTTTAAGGTAAAAATAGGTATTTCATTTTTTTTCATTCCACTAGCAACTTCAGTGGGAGGAGCTCCATGACAGCTGTTAATCAATGAGAACATAGAGCATGCAAAGGAAAAGCCCAGAACTTTTTTTTGCCTAAAAACTGATACCTATCAGGTAGTAATGGCTGAAGCATTAAGTAAAACTTTCTCTTAAGCCTCTCCCTAAACAAAGCCACACTCTTTGCATAGAACTGGAACTGTCATGTCCAAACCAGGCTCCTAGGTAGTCCACTGGCAATCATGGAATTCAGTTAATTGGGACACAAGAACGGTTCCTGTGCTAACAACATTGCTTAGCAACCCATTCATTTCCTGGTGGCTCTCAGATTCCTGCTTCAGGTGAACAAGTTTACATTTAATCTAGTCATATTTTGTATCTAATACCATGTAGCATTTAATTCACAAAATATGACCAATGGAATAAAAGTCTGCAGTTGTACTTAAATATGTGTACATATTGGGAAAACCCTTTCCTATTTCCGAGTAACCACTTTCAATGCTAGACATTAACCATTTCTTTGGAGGAGAAGGAAGCAAGGGAAGATGTGATGCTCCCAGTGATGATGCAAGAGCATGAGTACCAACCTCAGAGCAGACTATTGAAAACCAGGGCACCAACCCCTAATTGGCTGTGAGTTCTAAATTTAGATTTCACCAACCTACTGTACCAAGTACAAATTCCGTAAGCACTTTAACAGCTTCAACACGGAGTCACAGACAGCCCCCTTGGATACTCGGGTCTGTCCTCCCACTCGGGTGACTGTATCTCTGTGACAGATGGCCCCTTACACTAAGAATCACAGCAATAGGTTACTTCTGATCCCAAAGGACCAGTCACTTATGCCAGGTCAATTGTGCTTTAGGTCTCACACCAACGACAGTGCCTGTAGACAATCCTATATCAAGATTTCTTAAATAGAAAAAGAAATTTACAGGGCTAAAGCAAACAAACATAGACACACAAATGAGTTACAGCCTTAAGTTTCAAAAGATAATATTGATTTCTATAATCAGCAAGCTCTACTTGACCTTTAGGGCTAATCCAGGCTGAGCAGCTGGGGATCTCTTGCTTATGCCTAGGAACCCTCCTCCACTCCCTGATTCCCAGCAGTATAGAGGTACTTAGTTCCTTTTGTTTGGGGTTTTCATCCCCCTCCTGCCATGTGCTCAGAGCTGCAACTTCATGTGATGGAAGGAGTCTACTCAAGTGACTCATCTCCAAGGGGTGGAGAGCAGAACAATAAGAAGAGTCTTTAGTCCTTTTACTGATGGTTTCTCAATCCAGATGTAGGGAGTTTCTAGTTGTAAGATCCAATCAGATAATAGGTCTCCTCTTTTGTAAGGGGCATAACTTTTTTTTTTTTTTTTTTTTTTTGTAGAAGAGCAGCTCTTCATGCTAATTAATGTCCCTCTCCTGTATGGTGATTCATATGGTCACAGATTCACAATATAACCACTCAAATATTACATTACAATATGGAACACAAATATCACAAGCAGGAAGCAACTCATAAGCATTCAATAGAGTCTAAACACTTCCTTATAAATCTAATCCCTATTTTATCAATATTAACCCAATATTAAGACAGAGAGATTACAGCTATGCATCTATAAGTATCCAGTTGAGACATGGGATCTTAGTATGAGCTGGCACTTGGCCTACCTGTGTCACAGAAGGCATTCCCTGAACATACTTTAATGGAACCACAATTTTCTCATCACTATAAGCAACTGAAAACAAGCCCAGGTCTAAGGTCTCAGTCATCAGAGTGTCTCCTAAATATTTAAAAATAGAAATAATAAATCTTTCACTTGGTTAGTTTATGGTATTTCTTTGGGAAAAGGGGGAAGGGAGGATTTGCTTGTTTGCTTGTAACTGTGTGAAGAACTTATTGGGGAAAAGTGGAGTCAAAAATGAGTTGTTTTATGGTCATTCTTAGCTCTTAAAAGCAAGTTCTTTAAAGGATTTCAGCAGACCCAGAATTCTAATCTTTAGTGATGTCTTGGAAACTCTTCAAAGTGGGACTTTGGAACCAAGAATACATTTTAGTGTTTGTTTGTTTTTTAGTCTAAAAGTTCAAATTTCAAACAAATTAATTTTTAAAATGTTAATCCCATCCTAAAATTAGATAGAAATTGGTTTACATTCTTTTACAGTTGGTCCCTATAATGCTAATGTCACTAATGCCAGCTCCAACCCTGATAAGTCAAATGTAATTTAAAAACTTTAAAATATGTAATTGTGCCATATATTTCAAATTTATGAGTAAGGCTCTGATTTAGTCACAGGTATTTTTAGTAAACGTCATGGACAGGTCACAGGCAATAAACAAAAAGTCACAGCCCATGACCTGTCCATGACGTTTACTAAAAATACCCCTAACTAAATCTTAAGTGCTAGGTGGAGTGCTCCTGCAGATGCTGCTGCTCCTGGGGGAAGTGCTCTGGGGTCCCGCCGCTGTTGGGGGTGGGGGGCGCTCCGGGACCCTGCTGTCATTGCTGGTGGGGGTAGGGCCCGGGGTACTGCTGCTGCTCCTGGGCTGCTGCTCCGGGGCCGCCCCAGCTGCTCGGGTGGCCCTTGGGTTAGCCACACCAGCCGCTGGAGAAGTCAAAGAGGTCCCAGAAAGCCATGACCTCTGTGAAAGACTCGTAGGCTTTGCAGCCTTAATTATGAGAAATTTTTACCTTGCAAAATGTGTGTACTTAGTCTCACAAATCATATGTAAGAAACCCCTCTTCAGCATAAGCAAAGGGTCACTTAAAAATATTTGTGTAGTCCAACAACTTAATTCAGAAGTTATAATAATGGAAGGAAATGTTAACTTATTAAACCAAAGGACTACAGATTTCTATTGCACTATATATTATCTTTGAGACACTTCTACTCATTACTTGGCTAAAATGCAAACTGCATCAATATTTAAACATACCAGGCCAAATACTCTGTTTATACTGATGTAAATTGGGAATTACTCCAATGAAGGCAATGGAGTTACAATGGTATAACACCACTGTAAATTCAGTTAGAATCTGGCCTGCCACCTCTAACAATATAACCACAGAATTCTGTAGCTTGCAAATAAGTAATCCATAGGACCATGTAAAACAAAATAATTACTGTAAAACTGCAATAAAAAAGCAATTGCAGTAGTGTAAAACCTCTGTTCTTACATAAACTCTGACATATGCCTCTATTGCTCTCTGGTTGGTTGAAAAGGTTGATTAAAGCACCTGTAAGGTTAATTGCAAAGTCAAATTAAAAAAAAATAAAGTTAGATCCAAATTATATTTGGCAGCTTCTGAGATTTCTTGCAAGCAAACATTGTATGGAGACCCCATTTATAATTAGGATCTGTGTGTAAAACTAATTTTTTTTCTTCCTCTGTCTAAAAATCCTATTTCATGCTGCTAGTCAAACTCCAAGAATGGGTGAGATTCTTGGTTCTACTCCCTCCACTTTGCCTGGCAGTGTAAAGGGGACAGGATCTGGCCCCATCTCCTCAGGGGGCATAGAATTTGTATAGCCCCCATTACCTCAATTCACAAAGGTACTTGGGTGGGCATCTAAGTCTCAGGTTTAGGCACCTAAGTCCCAGTTTTAGGTTCCACTGTGATCTGCAAAACTCCCATCGAACCCTGTAGGCACCTAAATTTCTGCTCCTGGGCATGCAGGCTCTAGGTGACCTGATGCCTGTCTCCTGCCTAAGCCCCAGACTGAACCAGGAGAAGGTAGGCATCTTCCCTGCCCACCCCAAAAAAAGTCACATGTGGAGCCCAATCCAGGAGGCATGCTCAATGGCTGCCTCCCAGAATGGGTCCCATTCAAAATCTGGATGGAGGAGGAAGCGGTGATGGTGGTGCCCACCTGGGAGCCACCAATGGGAGATGCTGAGTCAAGAGGAGTGTGTGCTAAGCCCTGCCCCTCTCATGGAGACAGGCGCCAAAGTCCAGGCCAGGGAGGCACCAAGTTCTGCTTAGCAATCCATGAACAGGAGCCTCCTGGAACCAGGTAGCTTAGTGCCTAAGGTGTTTCTTGTGGGAATAAGTTAAGTGCCTGCCTCTCTCCATACAAAATAGCTGCTGCAGCCTGCTGGTGATGCCACTGCCAACCTTCTAGAAGTTATCCCAGTGGTTAGAGCTCTCACCTGGAATGTGGGAGACCCAGATTCAATTCCATTCTCCGCTGAATTAAGGATTTTGAACAGGGGTATCCCCCCTCTCAGGGGAGGGTTCTAACCGCTGAGCTATGGGATAGTATGAGGAAGTGCTCCCTCCATGTCTCCTATTTGAAGCTGTTCCACTGTGGATAAATACTTAGAGTTGTGGAAATGACTATAGACACGTGATTAGGGCCCCCAGCTGGGAGGTGACAGAGCATCCAGTCATTCCCCCCACCCCCACTCTTTCATTATTTATCCATAGTGGAACAGCTTCAACAGGAGAGGTTGTGGGACCCTCACATCAGAATAGGTCAGTGGTTAGAGCACTGGCCTGAGAGGTGGGAGATCCCAGTTCAAAGCTTTTCTCCCCATCAGGCATAGAGGGGAATTGAACCTGGGTCTCCCCCATCACAGGAAAGCCCTCTAAGCAGTGGGAGAAAAGTTATCAGGAAGGCAGAGGTGGCACCCCCTCTTCCTCCTCCTCCAGCCATTTTCTGAGAAGCGAGACAGGCATCTAACTCATTCCCACAAGAATATACTTAGATGTCTATGCCTCTGACGCCAGGAGACAGGTTCCCCTGTGTGGCTTGCTAAGCAGAGACAGATGCCTCCCTGCAGCCTGGATCTAGGCATCTATCTCCATGAGAAGGGCAGGAGGCCAAGAGGCTTTTTCTGGTTCTAATTCCCAAGGGCTTGTGAATGCAAAATGTATCGGAGGCTCCAGGTTTAGCTGACATTGAAAGGTTAAAATAAATGTGGCACTTAAGAAAACTTGATTACAGCTGAAATTACAGTAATTGATGTGATTGCTGAAAGATCACTACTAAATCAATGTAAGCCCAGTTCAGAGTTTGTGAAATCAAGGTTTTTTAGAAAAAACAAAGATCAAGTGACAGCTGCTTTTGTTTCAGCTGAAACATCCCCTTACAGCGATTGTACCCCTACACTGCCGCATTGTCTAAGTGAGCGAGCCCAAAAATGAATTTATTTGAAAGGCTGAGAGTAAATAATATTGACAGGGAAAAGTGCTGTTGATTTTAGTGTTAGTTCAGTTTTATTAATTTCAAGTATTAAGGATACAATGAAGGAAATGGTTTTTTAAAAACCATTGTAATACAATAGCTTTCCTTTACATGGCTAGAGGTTTGAGTTAGAATGACTGAGCATAATTATTTAAGCAGTAAAGAACCACAGCCTGTGACTTGCTGGTGAATTAATATACGCCTCGGGTCATCGGATTAAAAGCACAGGTGCACAAAGGCTGATTGACTTTAACCACCCAGAAGTGTAATAATCCTTTGGTGATTCCACTGCCTCGAGTGTCTTGTTTTTAAATTCTATTTGATAAGAACAATGAAAGGAAACCAGGCAGACCTCAGGCATTTGCTGGGCTTATTGAGCTGAGTAATCAATGCCAGCTCATCAGAAAGTTCCTGTTAAGCTCACAGTTCTAAAGCCTTTTCATTACTTGGGGCTTGTCTACACGATTGCGGTAAGTCGACATAAGTTACACTACTCCAGTTACATCAATAGCGTAACTGGAGTTGACGTAGCATAGATCGATTTACCACGGTGTCTACACTGCACTGTGTCCATGGGAGATGTTCTCCTGTCGATTTACCTCACTCTTCTCACGGTGGTGGATTATCGGAGTTGACCGGAGAGTGCTCTGCGATCAATTTTTAGCAGGTCTTCATGAGACCTGCTAAATTGACACCCGCTGCATCGATTGCAGCAGCGCCGATCTACCAGTAAATGTAGACCAGGCCTTGGGCATGAAAAATATCCCTCACTCCATATTAGCACCATTAAATAAATAAATAAAACATGTTTAGATTACTGATTTTGCTTCCTGACCAACAAAAAGTAGACTGGAGGCTGCAAGCTCTAGATTTCATTTTGCATTTTACAGCAAAAATGAAAGAATAGCTGGCCACTTCTTGCCAGCAACCAGCTTCATTCTAATATAGTAAGCAATCTCCTCACTTTCCACTATAATGAAAGTAAGGAAGGTACAACTTAGAACATTAAGCTCTAGCATCCCTAGCAGATGCCTGCAATATTCATGGAAAAATAAAATAATCTCTTAAAATCTTGGCTGCCCTGTTCATAAGCAACAGAAAGGAACAAATTGCTTGCTGACTGCTATAAAGATTCCTCTTCTGCATCACAAGCAATACAATATATGCAATGTGACACTGCTTCACTATGAATTCTCAGTCTCACAGGAACCTTGGTGAGACTGAGAGAATGATTAGTAATAGGAGCGTTATACACAGCACATACTGTACATAGCAAGAAAAAGCTATTTCAAAGCCTGGAATAATCTTGCTTGCCAATGTGCAAGGCAAGGCCCCTTCCTTTTAATTTTAAATTCCAACTGGAAACCAATTTCTTTTGCGATGCCATCACCACTCCCATGTCTCTCTCCCATATCGTACACATGAACAGTCATCTTCTGGGCATACCAGTGTGTTCTTAGCTGACGTTCAGGGAACATATTGTCATTTGAATCTTTTACAGAGCTAAGCACAAGTGGGCAGAGTTTGATCTTGTGGATAATACTTCAGACTGAGACTTCCCACAGACTTCCTGTATGACCCTGGAAAGTTACTTAATTTGCCCCATGCCTTAATCACCAACCTGTAAAACAGGTACAATAATTCTTCCCTACCTCACAGCTGTTGTGAGTCTAAAATTAATTAATTAACTATGAGATGCTCAGATATTATGGTGATGAGGGCCATACAAGATAGATCATCAGTGCATGTGTGTAAATAAATAACAATAGTATTCTTCAGAAATTCAAGTTAGGTCATGTAACTTTTTTGGTTTCACCAACTAATGGAAGTATCCTAGGAAGCTATAAGTGATAAATCTCTCCTGAAATGATGGTAGAGAGACAAGGTGGGTGAGATAATATCTTTTATTAGATGAATTTCTGTGGGTGAAAAAGACAAAATTTTGAGCTTACACAGAGCTCTTCTTCAGGTGAAGTGGTGTCAGCTCAGAAGAGAATTTTCTGAGTAGCTGTCTGTTTTATAACTGTCCTGTTCTGTGTCTGTGACAAGCAGTGATGTTATTGATCAAAGAGTCAGAAGCTAACAGTTTGTGGGTTCAACACTGAGGTCATGAAAATTTTTTAGAATTAATCTTTTTCAAATATTTGGAAGCTGTAAAGGAATAAGAGTTAGGTATTATTTTTATTCAGACAACTGGGAAAAACCATTTGAAATAAATTGTCAATTTAAGAAAGTAAGTGCATGGTGTAAACTAAAATAATGTCTCGGGATGCAGACTTTTTGCCAGTGGATTATATTAATCTCAGACTCTATTGATGAGCAACAGGAAGATACCAGTGCTTCTTAAAACCAGGGCAGAGAGCGGTGAATGACTCCAAGGAAGTTCCTTTCTGTGTGTTAAAAGGAAACCTAGGAAAGAAATAATGCGGTGTCAGGATATTATTGGATCAGTCCTCTTAATTTTTGCTTCAACTGGTTAACTGTTCACAGCGATGAGAAGGTCATTGCGTAGCAATCTTCTGGAATTATCTGAGTGTGTCGGCAAGACAGTGTAAAAAAGAGCGCCAATAGATACGATTTATTCGGACTTTCAAAAAAGCCTTTGAGACAGTCCCCAGAAGAGGCTATTAAGCAGTCATGAGGCAAAAGGCAAAATGACTGTCCTGGATCAGAAACTAAGAGACTGAAAATCAAGAGATTGAATACATGTGTAAACAGAGTCTGAGTGAGATCTCCCCTGACATCTAGTGGTGAGCTTTGGAAAAGGACTTCAGGAGCTGATCTTGTCTGCATGGACACACCCACGCTGCCTAGGTGCTCAGCATGATGGGATTGCTTGCCCAAATGATCACTTGTGGCTGGTGTTGGATCCCCAGTCTCCTTGTTATTGGGGAAGGAGTAATAAAGGTTGTTATCCTTGTTGAGTGAACTGAGGGCAGCAGAACTGTACCTGGCATGCCCTGATGGAGGGACTCGCCCTCAACTGAATGGCACTCGCTAGGCAGGGGACGTGGGTTCCAAAGCCCAATGAGCCAATGCCCCTCTGCCATGTACATTGACCAAACCGGACAGTCTCTACATAAAAGAGTAAAATAGATACAAATCAGACATCAGGAATGGTAACATATAAAAGTCAGTAGGAGAACACATCAATCTCCCTGGACAGTCAATAACAGATTTAAAAGTAGCCTTCAACAAAAAAACTTTAAAAACAGGCTTCAAAGAGAAACTGCAGAGCTACAATTCAGTTGTAAACTTAACACCATTAATTTGGGCTTGAATAGGGACTGGGAGTGGCTGGCTCACTATAAAAGCAATTTCCCCTCTCTTGGTATCGACACCTCCTCAACAATCATTGGGAGTGGACCACATCCACCCTGACTGAATTGGCCTTGTCAACACTGGTTCTCCACTTGTAAGGTAACTCCCTTCTATTCATGTGTTAGTATATTTATGCCTGCATCTGTTATTTTCACTCCATGCATCTGAAGAAGTGGCATTTTTTACTCATGAAAGCTTATGACCAAATAAATCTGTTAGTCTTTAAGGTGCCACCGGACTCCTTGTTGTTTTAATGGACATAGGATACTGTCAAATCCTTCTTCATCAAAAATAAGGAATGCTGTTCGTACAGGAGTTTGCTGTACGGATGAGCATGCAAAATTATTCCAGCCTTCTGAAGTTCAGAGGACTCTGTTCCCCACAGGGTCCACCAGGGTAACTCCTAGTACTATGGTAAATGTGCATCTAGGAGATAATTGGCTGCCTTTGTTTGCACCTATCCAGATCTGAAATCATGGTTTCAGCTGGGGCATCTATTTAGGTGAGGGAAATAAATATGTAACTAAACTGTAGCTATGTGATAAGAATCCAGCAATTACTTTGGTGCACTGCTGTGCTCATTAGTTTGCTTAGTGTTTCAAACTCTCAAGAAGAATGGAGCTATTCTATAAACTTCCTCTTTTACTTTTCTACATGCCCACTTGCTCCCTAAAGTCTGTCTAAGCTTCCCTTGTTGCTTCCTTTGCACTCCTGACTACAAGCCACCTTTTATGCCAAACCTTATGCATGGGACAGGCTCCCAGATACTGTGTACTAGGCTCCCTTACTCTTCTCCTTCAATTGCTGCTGAAAACCCAACAGTTCTGCAGAGCCTGCCAGGGTTAAAGCCCATAGGCCCCTTTGTGCCTTTGGTTTGTGAGTTGTCTGAGGCCAACATTTTGCAATTGATTTAGTACCTTTTACCTGTTGTAATGTGCCAGATTCCCTTTAATAATAACCTACACTTCAAGTTTATTATTATTATCAGTTTAAGAAGTTCCCTACTGGTTGTTCTGCTGATCCAATTTCCATGGGATTTTCCCCAAAGGCTGGTTAATATTGTGTGGCAGTGTAAAGGAGTCAAAAGGATTTAATGTACTGGCTCTTCAAGAAAATGAAGCGGTTTAAGATGACTACAGTATGACCTTAAAATGTTATTGTTCTTGAAAATATGTATTACTGAATGACTCATCAGCATTTACAGGAGTACGATAACTTATTCTCTCCTGAACACCTAACATAAGCACAGTCATACAAATGGCCAATAATAACAATCATTATTTTTATTTATTTCCAGAACATCTGAAATGTACTGTCAGACTTTCCTTGATGAGGTTTCTGTTTATACCCAGTCTGTTTCAGTGTCAGTGGTAAGGAAAAACCAGGAAGAGAAAGTTTGAACTCCCTATTGAAAGAATAAATATTGATGACCTAAATTAAACACAAAGTGATTTTGGGTCTCTTTTTGGGAGCCCAACTTGACATCATTTAAAGGAGGCTGATTTTCTTAGTCTGCCTTTTGAAAATCAAGCCCTTTTGAAATGGCTCAAAGTGGGAAGCCAAAAACTGGGGCATGCAAAATCACTAACCCTTTTTGTATATTTTGGCCAATGTGTCAAAAAAAAAAAGTCTTAACAGACTTTAGCTAAATGGTAGAGATATAAGACATTGAGATGAAAACTAGAATAATAGAAATGGGATGAAATTCAACAGTGCCAAGTGCAAGGTTATGAATTTAGGGACTAACAACAATAATTTTTGCTATAAGCTGGGGATGTATCAGTTGGAAGTGAGAGAGGAGGGAAAGACCTGGGTGTACTGGTTAATCACAGGATGACTGGACAACAAAGTGATGCAGCTGTGAAAAATGCTAATATAGTCTTAGGATGCATCAGGCAAAGTATTTCCAGTAGAGACAGGGAAGTGTTAGTACCATTATACAAAGCACTGGTGAGACCTCATCTAGAATAACGTGTGCAATTCTGGTCTCCCATGTTTAAGAAAGATGAATTCAAACTGGAACAGGTGCAGAAAAGGACTACTAAGATGATCTGAGGAATGGAAAACCTAACTTAGGAGAGGGGACTGAAAGAGCTTGGCTTGTTTAGCCTACCCAAAAGAAGGCTGAGGGGAGATACGATTGCTCTCTATAAATACATCCAAGAGAGAGATACAAGGGAGGAAGAGGAGTTATTTAAGTTAAGTGCCAACGTGGACATAACAAATGGATATAAATTGGGCATCAACAAGTTTAGGCTTAAAATTAGATGAAGGTATCTAACCATCAGAGGAGTGAAGTTCTGGAACAGCCTTCCAAAGGGAAAAGTGGAGGCAAAACACTTAACTTGTTTTAAGACTGAGCTTGATAAGTTTATGGAGGGGATGGTATGATGCGACTGCCTATACTGGCATGTAGCTGAACTGCAACTGCTAGCAGCAACTATCTGGTGATGAGATATTTGATGGGGAGGGCTCAGAGTTGCTCTGGCTGATGGGTATTGCCCACATGTTCAGGGTCGAACTAATTGCCATATTTGGGGTTGGAAATTTTTTTCTCCTGGGTCAGCTTGGCAGAGACCCTGTGGGTTTTTCACCTTCCTCTGCAGCATGGGGCATGGTTCACTTGCAGGTTTAAACTAGTATAAATGGTGAATTCTCTGTAACAAAGTCTTTAAACCATGATTTGAGGACTTCAGTAACTCAGCCAGAGGTTAGGGGTCTATTACAGGAGTGCATGGATGAGGTTCTGTGGCCTGCAATGTGCAGGAGGTCAGACTAGATGATCATGATGGTCCCTTCTGGCCTTAAAGTTTGAGTCTATGAGTTATATAAACTTTGAAAACAACAATCATGTTAAACTAACAAGTGCATCATGTCTCCATTTCAGTCAAAGCCTCCCTCAGAATGTGAACTGGCAATTTCTGACATCTTCTGTACGGCACTTAACAACAGTTAATAAAATATTGTAATTGAACGTTGGCTTTTGTTTTGCTCAAGAGCAACAATTACAAACATTTAACAATTCCTTCTTAAAGAGCATGGTTCATTACTTAATAGAACACTCGGACTGATGAATCATTAGCATCCTCAACTGAGGATGGCTCTTAAATATCTCTTGAGCATTGCTCAGAATAGTCCCAATAAAACACCAACATAATCCCAGAACTGCAGACAGAACCTCCATTCACTATTTGTAATTAACCAAGACCGTACAGTAATATTGCTCAGTTAAAGTCCACTTCTCATCCAATACAGCGTGCAGCTGTCCTCTTATTAACTGGCACCTCTCACAGAGAAGAGCATTACCCCCACACTCTGTGACCTGTACTGGCTTCGCTTTTATTTCAGGGTGGATTTAAAGGTGTTGATTTTGATCAATAAAGCCCTGTATGGCTTAGGTTCTAGCAACCTTAGAGACTGTTTCTCCTTCCGTGTGACACCACAGCAGTTGTTTCTGATTCTGAGGTGTTCCAGCTTGTGATCTATTCGTTTAATCAACAGGATGTTGGGTTATTACGTTCTCAGTGATGGACATTCAGATCTGGAATTGGTATCCACTTCAGTCCAACAAGGTTCAGATCTGTTGGTCTTCAGGACTTCTGGTCTGAGGGATTGATTACAAAGTGTCCCAGCAGTGTCTTAAGCAGAAGCCTCTGTCAGTGCCCAAGGCCCATGCTTAGGCCTACCAGGGATTTCATAAACTGGGGTCAGGATCCTAAAATCTTAGCAAATCACTACTAAGCATGCTCAGAAAATGATTTTTCAGTCTCTCTAACAAATGTTTTCCCCTCATAACCAAGCAAAGGCACTAGTCTTTAGTGAAGACCATATGCCAGCCAAGTCTCATGTTTCAAACTCCTGTTGCATGTTCTGCAGCTGAATCTAAAGAGAAGTGTGATTGACAGGAATTTGAGAGGTGATTTTGTGTGGTTGTTTTTGTTTTTGTTTTTTTGTCTGGGTATTTTGGGCCCATCCATATTAACAATGGAGAATGGCAATAGCTAGAAATATTATAAGCTTCATGTAACACTATGATGAAAGCCAGAATATAACAAGTCCGAAAAAAATGGTTTATGGCAGTTAAAATGAAATACTAAATCAGGATGGTAGAAACAAACTAGAAAAAGATTGGCAACTGGCCATGTCCATGTAGACAGTACTCCTTCATATAGCATTACTGAGCATATGGGGAATTTCAAATCATCTTATCTGGGTGGCTGCATTTCACTCTGCTGTTTTCAGATCTGGAACATGAGCAATGTCCCAATTTGCCACTAGATGGTGATTTTGTACCAGAAATTCGGTTTCCGTTCAGTGATTGGCAGCAAAACGGTTTCCACCTCTGCAGCAGCATCCTTTCCCTGCGACAACTCATCTGAAAGGAAGACACCAATAGACAGAGCACCAATAGAAAACAACACTCTCTCTCTCTCTCTCTCTGAGAAAGCCTGGTGCCCTTTTAATCCTAGATAATTGAGAGAGGACAGTATAGTGTTGCTCTTTGATTTACAGCCAGCAAATAGGGATCTTCTGGTAGGTCTATGAAATCGTATACAAATAAGATGCGACATCTGAGAGAAACATTGTGACGTTACCTAAGAGAACTTATACTCAGATCAAATCTCTGTTACATGGTTTTTAATGCAGAGGATATCATAGAGCAAAATACCACGGTGATGGGCACTTTAGGAGTGTAAGAATATGTAGGAAGAGGTCATGCTTGTATAAGGGGACTATTGGTACCAGGAATTCTTGGGATGAATATTATAAGAGAGCTGAAAGAATTACTACTGGTAGGAGAAGGAACTCGGCAGATGAGCGGACATGGGCAAGCTAAGAAGGATGCTATGCTGATGTGGGTACTAGCCCAAGTGAAGAGACAGAGATGTTTTCCAGGTCCTATGGTTCAAATCGGCTATGTTAAGGTGGCAGGGAGACAGAAAGTGGTTATACCCCCCTGGAGTGGAGTGAGAAGATTACTGATGGATGCTGCTGGGTACCAGGTGACTTTGATGGGTACTGAGTGCTTGTCGAGCCAACACCTGGGGTCAGTCTCCCTATGGGCTCCTGGTTGCAAATGTACTTGCTAATACCAGCAAAGGAAAAGTGCCAGTCAGGCTGTGAAACTCAAGTGGGTCAGGGAAGCGTCCAGTGTGGAGAGAGCACCCCAGAGTGGGGACACCCCAGCTACTGTCCTAAGTGACCACAACAAGACTCGGAGTTGAGCCCCTCAGGAATCCTGGGCCCAGCCTTGTTGGGGTTATGAGGACTCTGCCACACAGGAAGCGGAGTCCTCGAGGTTAGGCAGGCCTCTGGGTAAAGGAAGTGGGAGCGAGGACTCAGAGCCTTTTGCTAGCCAATTCCACCTGGGTAGTGTATAAGCCAGGAAAGTTCCCTACAATAGTGGGACCAGTCCCCTGCTTACACTTGGTATGTGAAGTCATTTACAGGAAAATGTAAAAAGCAAGGTCTTTTAATAGAATTCCAGTTCCACTCCTGCTTCATTGCTGAGAGAGAGAGAGCAGGTGTTTCTTGTTCCTCTCCTTCTGTTCTATTCTGTGTAGGTTTTTATACTGTGCTCATCACCATAGTCTCTCTGGGTCTTCCATTAGTGCCTTAAGCAATATGACTACAGATCTGTTATGTGTTGTTTGTTCTCTCATCCTCTCACCAGAAGGAGAAGTGTGTGCAGTGGAGTATCCTGTTTTGGTAGAGTATGTATTCTTCGTCTTCATTGTTGTCTTCAAATATAAGTGTTCCTATTACTATGTATTTATATAAGAGAAGGCAAGTCAAAGAAATGTTTCTTGCTCTTGGAGAGGAAGGTGGTGTAGGTTGTAATGGGACTTAGTTCCCAGGGGAGTTCATTCCACAGTCTCAGACCAGCCTCCGGAAAAAGTTCTGTCTCCCACACAGACAAAACATTGTGCCAGAGGAGTGTAGTTATCAGATCTTCGTCCCAAAGCCTTAAACAATCTTTTAGATATTCTGGGCCCAGGACATGGAGAGTTTTGAAGATAAGGATTGAGACCTTGAACTTGATTTGAGATTCTATGGGAAGCCAGCATAGAATCATAGAATATCAGGGTTGGAAGGGACCTCAGGAGGTCATCTAGTTCAACCCCCTGCTCAAAGCAGGACCAATCCCCAACTAAATCATCTCAGCCAGGGCTTTGTCAAGCCTGACCTTAAAAACCTCTAAGAAAGGAGATTCCACTACCTCCCTAGGTAACCCATTCCAGTGTTTCACCACCCTCCTATCATAGAGCGTGGATGACAGGTTTGATATGTTCGTGGCATCCTGTGTTGTTGAGATGCACTGCAACATTCTGAACTAGTTGGAGTTTCCTAAGTGCTGAAAGTTTCATCCCCAACTATATTGCATTGCTGTCATGCAGCTGAGAGCTGATGAAGGCATGACTGAAGCTAGGATGGGACCACGTTTCCTAGCCAAGTGGAGATGGTAGGGAACATTACTTGCAAATGTGAGAGCTCAGTGTTAGTGAGGTCTGCAAGTGTACCCCTAGATCAGTGGTTTGCAAACTTTTTAGGCTGTGAACGCCTTTCCAAACAATGTAGTCTACCACTTACCCCCATCTGAGTTAGGATCATAATATACCTGTGAAAACAGAACAGTACATTGACAAGCAAACCAAGCCCTACTCTAGTCGGGTCTGGGAGTAATTGGGAGATGGACCAGGAGCCTGACAGGCAGTTCTTTCCACCTGCCAGGCGCTTTCTTTATGTGTTGCTTGATTTCCCCCCCTCCCGCCCCCCCGCAGCTGGGAATAGTTTCAAGTTGATTTCACTTCGAGGGACTCATGCGCTAGCCCAAGGCTGCAAGGTGTGGGTAGCAAATGCTGCAGGGGAAGCATTAAATCCAAACCAAAAACTATGTACATTCACATGAAAAACAACAACAATAATAATAATTAATAATGAGAACATGGTTACAGTGGGGCTTGTAATACCCTCCCTGCTTCGCAGAAAATAAAGGAATTTGAGGGCAGGCAGCTTATCTTTCATGATAGTATTTCTGTTAGTCTACGTCTGGGATTCTCAGTGTGGGGGCCATTACCACCCTGTGCTTTCCATAGGGCTGTCTCTGAGTGGGGGAGCTAGAATCTTGATAGAGAAAAGCTTGAACAGCCCACCTCTAATCTTGAGGATAGCACAGGCGAATGCCTCTTTCACATTTCGACCCCTTCCTTGTGGTTTTCTATGTGGTTTGTGGCACCACAGCGGAAGGGTTGATGTGTGTGTGGGGGGATTGCAGATGCCTTTGTCGCATACACCTGTTTCTCTCTCTCTAAAGTCAGTGCCCTCCAAGCTAGCAGAGGTCGAACTCCTTGGGAGCCCTGCACAAGCAGCAGAAGGCAGAGTCCCAACTTGGGGATTTGGCAGAAAACGTAACCAGAGATGAAATGATCGAGAAGGGGAGACTGGACAATGCGGGGGAAAGCAAAGGGAAAGCTCTCATCCCTGGCTGTCTCTTGGCATCATCTGAGCACCTGACCAGCAGGTTAGCTACAGTTAGATGCCTGCTTAGTGATGTGATCTAACATGGGCTAATCATTATTCAGAAGTGGCTCCTCTCGTTATTTATTACAATACAGGCCATCCAGTACTGGTCAACAAAAGTAGAGGTATCTATTACAGCAGTGCTGATGTAAATAGTTAATAGATAAGGTTCCAGTAGATGGCACTTAAGACTATGGAGCATAGTTCCTGGGTTTGGTAAGACCAATAAAAAACCTTGTTGTGCACTGCAAATAGCTTCCTCCGGCGGCTCTTTACTCAGCTCCTAATAGCGCCCTTATGAAGTTGCCACAGCCAGAACAATATTCATTTTCTGCATTCAGGTTCTCCGTTTCCCATCCTATTCAAAAGAATGTTCTGTAATGAAGCCCATTTAAATAAATGCCTTAAGATAAATCCTCCTAAAAGACCACATACTGTGCCCCAATCAACCATATTTAGAAATACAACACAATCCTTTTAAATGTCTAATAAAGAAACCTAATCACATTATTTTCCAATGCATTGGAAGTTTAAGTACAGTGTAAAATGGGTATGTGGGAGAAACAGATGGATTAAATTAAAATATGCCTCGTTGAGACCTTAGGTGCTCTGTGAATGGAATGTACTTGGATTGGTTGCAGCAAAACATATTCAAGGGTTAGACTCACTGAAGTCTGGAAGGTCCTTACAGAGCCCTCTACACCTCTTAACCCTGGTATTACCTATTTGTAGTGGTAACACAGAGTGAATTATTGGTCCAGCAGGGGAATCACTGCATCCATAATGGATCCAAAAACCTCACATACAGTAGGGGCTGCATTCACAACAATTTTGTTATTTTTTCCCCTTAAAAAATTCAAAATTTGAAAAATTTCAAGCGGCTCTAGGAACTACTCTTATATGTATGCATACACCTTCAATAGGACTCCTTGTGTTGCAAAAGTAGGACAGCAAACCAAGATCCAGGCACTGCCCTACGCAGGGGTCAGAAGAATAAGAGACACAAGCTGCTGAAGAAAGCCAAGATATTGGCTTTTCCCTGTGTGACGCTGGCAAATCAGATGCCAGCTTAGGTCAGAACCCCAGACCAATTCATTTGTGTTTAGTGTAGATGTCAAATGTGTAAGTGCGTAGTCAGATGTTTAAACTTCATGAAAACTACTGAAATGTTACTTGTATTGTTTTCACTTATCTGTTCCTGTTCCATTATAACAGCAAACTTTTACATTGTGTATACCCTGTAACTAAATAACCATCAAAGAAATCTTGTGAAATGCTGATGGAAGACCTAAGGACTTTAACAAAAAATGCTAATTTCAAAGCAAGTGGCCATTATGTATAATGGTTGGTGGTCAAAAGACTAGGTGCATTCTTCACACACGTCATCAAAGCAAAACTCGACATGGTTAGAGACACTGTCAGCTTGCTTTCAGTGTGAGATACTATAAATATGGATTCAAAGAAAGATCTTTTATCTCTGAATGGTTTGGACTCTTACATAGAAGTGTACCAGATGCAAAGCAGAAATCCGCAGAGACAATCTGGGTATCCTGACAAGAGTTTTGAGAAACTAGCAGTTTATTACATAACTGCCATTATTTGAAATTACAAGCTGTGATTCACATGAACATATATTTTACCTGATGTAACCTCTCAATAACTCTCATTCTTTTTTCTTAGCTAATAAACCTATAGTTAGTTTACTAAAGAATTGGCTGCCGGTATTTTCTTTGGTGTAAGATTTGGAGTACAATTGGTCTGGGGGAAGTGACTGGTCTCTTGGGACTGGGCGCAACCTGATGTGGTGTGATTTTTGGTTTAAGTGACCATTATTACAAAGTCCAGTTTGTCTGAGTGGCAAGATAGGCTGAAGAGTCTAAGGGGACAGTCTGTGACTCCAGTGTAAGACTGGTATAGTGATCCAAGAGTTCACATTTGGTACTAGCTCGGTGAAATCTAATTATAGAACACACTGCCAGCTTGGGGTGTGTACCCTGTTTTCTGACAGTCTGCCTTGAAGTAGGCACTCTCGGTTGTGGGTCACTCCAGGCAGCGTGACACCGTATCACGAGATGAACTGTGCCCACCTGGTAGATTATGAATACCGTTTCTTTTGTTTTTCTCTCTCGTTTAACTACAAGGTGGATTAAACTGTTCTTTGGTGATTTTACACAAATCATCCCAAAGGACTAAAACAATTTTTAACCTTTAAGAGGACGTAGTGAATAAAGAAGTCTGCAATCTATCCCATTTGGGATCCTTGGTCAAAAAGTCCTCCAGTGCAATCCCCAAAACAAAGATGACAGGTCTTTGTCTGGGCTGTTGGTGGGGGAATGGGTAGTGCTTTAAGGGTCCCACCACCTCAGGAGGTTGGAGCAGGTGGGTGGCTGGGAGGGAGAAAAGGTGTCACCAGAGCAGGTGGTTTGGCTGGTGGGGTTCAGGTAAGTTACGGGCCCTGCATACTTATGGGAAAGAGTATATAAACTTGTACCTCCAGTCTGAGCCCCTTCTCATGCCCAGATTTGCATCTTGTCTTTCTTCCCATGGCTCTTGGGGAAATACTGTAAGGCCGCTGAGGAGAACTGAATGTGAATGACGTAAGTACCTCTATATAGGCTATTCAGTCTTACCTGCACAAACCAAGAGTTTTTAAAAACCTGCTCGTATGGCTTTCATTGGTCTTTAAAGAGTCTCTTGATCTCCTGTCAACTCTTCAGTACCTAACCCCCATAGCATGTATTGTGTTTTTCTTCCCATTCTGAGGCAGTAAGATGATAAGTGAAAGCGTCTGTATTTTATCAGTGGAATGGTCCTTGACACCTCATTCAGTGAATAAAAAGGAGAGAGAGTATAAAGAGACAACTAGAAAGATATAAAAACTAAATTGTTTTTATATAGCACTTGGATTCATCTCAATAATAACTTTGAATTGACTGTGAAATAGCATGCTGACTTAAGTGAGCATATAAAATGTACTTTTTAAGTAGGTAAACAAAATAGACTTTTTAATGTTGTTTTTTATGAAAACTAAATTTATATAAAGGCAATAGTGAAGTGAAAGGATATTTTGTTTGTTCATGGCTGGATCACAAACCATGAAACTACATGGTGTATACTTGGCCTCCAAGTACTGATTCTTTCTGATAACCATATACCTGTCCTTTTAAATTAAAACACTGAACATGCAATGGTAATGACTATTAAAAGGCCAGTCTTTACACGATGAACATACCTCTTCAGACTTTGCTGTTTGTTTATATAGTGTCTATCCACCAGTGTGTTTTAGGTGCTACATGGCACTAAAATGACCATTAAAATCAGTAAAACCATGTAGAATCTGCCTTTTTTTTTTTTTTTTTTTTAATGAGGCATGAAACAGAGGCTTTTACCACATGTCTTTACAGATGCCTTGGTGCTTTTCATAAGAATGGAGGTGTTAACATTGATGCCAGGCAGGACTGTAATTTGAGTAATTATAATTTGCCTGCCTGGATGTCTCCTGCAGGTTCAGCTGGATACTCCATTATTTTTCATTTCCTGTCCTGAATTGTTGTGTAGTGTTTGGGTTCCATCCCAGAATGGTTGCATTTCAGTGATGGGTGAATTGATATATCTGTGGGCCTGATTTTCCACTGTCTATCATCTAATATAGTCATTTAGATCTGGGAAGGATGGTTGTAAATTGCTACCAGATCAGTCTAGTACTATATTACCACCCTTTACCCAGCTATAAATGACTAAGCAAGGTGCAAACCAGTGGAGAATCAGTGTAGCTTATAAGTGTCTAACCTATGAGACTGAAAAGCACTTTGGGATCTATTAGGACAAAAGGCTATATATGAACGTGGTACTAATAACAAAATAATAAAACTTCAGATGCTATTAGTATTACTGTTTTTGTTATAGTAACAATTTAGAGTTGCAAATATCAAATGAAATTATTGCACTTAGATTCTTTCCAAACATTTATAATTTTTTATTATTTTACTTTGCAATTTTACTATTTTTTTATCCTTTTTTTACAGTGGTTTATTGGAAAGGTTATACACGGGGACTACACCTAGTCATTGGCTTCAGCAAAGTCAGTTTTTCTGCATCAGAACATGTTTTCCCTAAGTGTCTTTTGGTGACGTTCATCTGCAGTTGAAACACAATCCATCCTCTGTGACAGCTTTTACACTATGTCACAAAGGGCTTGAAGTATTATACTAGAAACAGCCTGGTGAATATGTCCCAGTAGAACAAATAATTTGCATTAGCACTTCTGTGTCATTACATTAGTTCCTTACATTATACAGTAATGTTCTTAGCTCTACTTCTCTCTGTGTTAGTTATAAATGAGAGAGATTTTAAACACTCATTGCTTCATCCTTAGTTCTTATGTGCCTGCGTGAGAGTCACTGTATGATAACATAAGATAGACCAATGTACCAAAACATTCCAGAGTTGTCAAGGATCTGTTCAATATGAGAGATACCTTTGGACACAGAGATAAGTTATGTAGTAAAGTCACTAAGCCAGTAAATATATTAATTAATAGATAACCACGTGTTGCAATATGACTGTTGTGCAAAGAACCAAATACTTAATGGATGCAGAGGATCAAAAATGTTGGTTTCTATTTCTGTAAAATATCAGTTGACACATCTCCCAGGGAGCTATGTCCTTACCTTATAGGTGCACGGACTTTTATCTGCTATGCTAGATATGGATTCTAAACCTTGCTGGTGTCTGTTGCCTCATACTGCTTAGGTCATTTGAAGCAGCCATTCTGTAGCACAGTTTTCAGGAAGACACAGCTTTCTCCAAGATCATGATCTGGTACAATGGCCAAACTTTCTGTACCCTTCCTTGCCTCACCTGAGTTGAGTTTAATTTTCCCATGAGTGTGCAAAGGAGCAAATGCCTTAGATAAAGAGACAGATATTCATTTCAGTGTGCATGAGCGAAATTCACCCCTGGTCGAACTCCAGTGACTTTAGTGGTGTTAAACCAGGGATGAATTTGGCCAGGGAGTTACTGGCAATTTTACAGAAAGAGAAGGAAAACCATAATATAAAAGCTAGTGCAACTCTTATGACTAGGTGAATACTATAGAAAGCTTCACAGAACTGTTGTTATTAAAATTTGAAGTGACAATGTTGTAAACTACCTGGAATAACAATATAGTAAAAACTTGCCTAATGTCTTGAGCAAAGAGAGACATTATGAGCTTCTGAACCGGAGTTCCTACAGAGTGCATGTATGTCCACTTGGAAAAATAAAACCCTTCGCTATGAAGAAAATGCTTTGCGCTGTAGGACAATTAGGTCAGTTGTGATTCCACCCTAGTCCAACTGAGCTTGCCTTAAGCAAAATGGGACACAGGAGGGGGAGCACTTTAGCTACTACTTTTGTGGTTAGACCTTCATTTAGCAAAGCCCTTTAGCACATACTCTGCTTCGAATACATGTTAAGTCAGAGGTGGGCAAACTACAGCCCGTGGGCGCCTCCTGCCTGGCCCCTCCTGCCTGGCCCCTGAGCTCCTGCCCCAGGAGGCTAGCCCCCGGCCCCTCCCCTGCTGTTCCCCCTCCCCCGCAGCCTCAGCTTGCCCTGCCGCCAGCGCAATGCTCTGGGCGGCGGGACTGCGAGCTCCTGGGACAGCGCCACTGCAAAGCCTAGCCTGACCCGGTGCTCTGTGCTGCGTGGTGCGTGGCTGTAGCACCACCAGCCACCGGTGCTCCAGGCAGCGTGGTTAGGGGGCAGGGAGCGGGGGGGTTGTATAGAGGGCAGGGGAGTTTGGGGTGGTGGTCAGGGGGCGAGGGTGTGGATAGGGGTTGGGGTGGTCAGTGGATGGGGAACAGGGGGGTTGAATGGGGGCAGGGGTCTGGGGGGGCAGTCAGGAAGGAGGGGGGGCAGTCAGGGGCGGGGGTTCCGAGGGCGGTCAGGGGATAGGGAGTGGGGGTGGTGGATGGGACAGGGGTCCCGGGGGTGGGCCATCAGGGGGAGAGAAGCGGAGGGGGGCGGATAGGGGGTGGGGGCCGGCCATCGCCTCCCTCCCCTAACCGGCCCTCCATACAATTTCCAAAACCCGATGCGGTCCTCAGGCCAAAAAGTTTGCCCGCCCCTGTGTTAAGTGCTTTGCTGAATGGGGACCTTAGTGCAGCAGCTAGAGTTAATTCTTGTCTTAACCAGTGGAGAGTTTTATTTTCCCCATGCACTAAAACTTTTGCAATATACTTTTAAAAACCTTAATACAAGACTCATAAGTTAATAAATGGCATAACATAATTTTGCCCACAGATCTTATTGCTTTAATCCAAAAAGGATCAATTTATAAACACATGAGTCTATAACTACATATACTGGATTCCTGAAGGGAACTGATACAACATTAAGTGACCTGAAACAAGTCAATGGAAAATTCTATACCACATAGTTGCGCCTGGAACTGGAGACATCTGATGTAACTGCATATCTTGTTGTGGATTACTACTGGCATAACACTACCACTTGAATGGTGTCACAAGTGTCTACATGTATGATTTACTCTGCCCCCAAATAAATGTACTGAAACCTCTTGTCATATTTATGTATCTGGGGGTATGCTATACTTCAAAAGCTGTGCTGGATAAACCCTGCTTAAAAGGTTTACACCAGTGTAACTATTGTAAGCTCTTTAGAGAGGGACTGTTATTTACTATTTGTATATCCTCTAGCAAAATGGGATCCTGACCTGCATAACAACTAGGTGTGAGTGGAATTTAAATGGAAAGTTGTTATAATACGTCAATGTAGTTACACCAGGCAAAATTTCTCTCAGGGCAACCTTTGAAGATGTTCAGATGTTCATTTGTACAGAACTTGATTCTTTTCAGTAACTGCCAGGGCAGGAGAAGATGCTGTACCTTGACAAATTGGATTTAGTAGTCTTGAAGATACACAGGCCATATACAACAGCTCTTTAAAAAGATCTGATATCAATATGCCCATCCGTGTAATTATTTAGGTACTCCACTTAAAATTATAAGCATCTAGTTCAGATTCCATTCCAATAGGAAGTAATATATTCCTTGAGGTTTTAAAAAAGTATAAATTACCCTGTAATCTGACAGGAGGTCGTATACTTCAATTCCTGCAATAAAATGGGAATGGTGTGATGTGGGTGTGAAATGGGAAATGAAGAGGAAAATAATCATTAAACAAGGAGGGGCTCTGATCAAGCCCATTAATCAAGATGCTTGCAACAGCTAAGGATTTGATTAAAAGGATATATGAGAATGGCAATGGAAGGAATGCTGCCTTGTGCTGGTTATCTGCTACAGTGTGTAGAGGAATAGGATAATCCTGTGCAGTTTTAATTATGAAGTACTTACCAGTTTTAAAAGTGAAAACTCTCTTAAGTGATCACATAAGGGACCAGCAAAAATTAACAGCATAACAGATGGGTTATTTAAAGGTCAAACAAAATTATACCTGGAAAATTACACCGTAATGCAGTCATTTAACACAGGGGTTGCCTATTGAAGATGTTTTTTAGTGGAGGTTTTAATGCCAATAATACTTCTAATAGTGATTTTTATCTGACGGGATCAAAGCACTTTACACTCACCAATTAATCCTCTGCCCCCAACACCCTGATAGGGTGATAGGAAAGTTTCACTATCCCTATTTTGATAGTGGTTAAATGGAGGCACAGAGAAACTGAGGGACTCACTACACTATGGAGATTATTGCAGCGTAGCTATGTTGGCATAGCCCTGCGTGTAAGAACACAACCTCCCCAAATGAAATTAGCTGCGTTGATGGAAACCTCCTTTTGTCAACGTAGCTTTGTGTACACTGGGCGTTATGGCAACATAGATCAGTCAGGAGTATGGTTCCCCCCTGCTCCCCCCCCCCCCCCCGACTAACTATGCCAGTATAATTTTTCAGTGTAGGCCAGGACTGAGTCCCATAATGAGAGCTAGATGGCCATTTGGATTGGAAACCAGGTGTCCTAACTTTCAGACCAATGTTCTAACCATTAGACAACACTGCACCTGTATTCTTAGACTAGTGCTGCTCAATTAACTAATCCACCCCCAATGAGCGGCGGTAGATATGTCACCGGGAGAAGCTCTCCTGCTGGATAGTGCTGTCCATACTGATACTTAGGTCAGAGTAACTTACGTCACTCGGGGAGGGGTGGCTTATTCAGCCCCGTGAGCAGCATAAAGTTATACTGACATAAGTGGTAGTGTAGGCATGGTCGAAGAAGAAGAACCTTTCATCTGAAATAATCAAAACTGTTTTTGCTTATCTAGTGAAATAATGGATTCTTGATGGGTGTTAGGTTAATAGGCAGCACTTTATCCAATCCATGTTTTCTGTGAAATGTCTCTTGAGAGTAAATCACATGTAGTCCTGATGATCAGCATTGCAAGCAAATTTCAAATCTATTTTTCATTATATTTTAGTGTCATTGCTGGAAAAAAAAAAAAATCTCTACCAAGAACCAAATAACTTAAAATTTTTGTTGTTGTTGTTGTAGCTAGAGCTGGTCAAAGACAGATTTCATGAAAAATTTAAAAGAATTTTTTTTTAATTTTGTTCAGAAATTTCTTAAATGTTGTTGGTTTTCAACAAAAATGTTCAAAACTAAAATTTTAAATTTATTTTGCTGGGAATAAAATTCATTTTCTCTTATTTTTAACCCCAACATTTTTCCACTGGAGAAAGTGGAGAGGAGAGTTAAAAAGTGAGAGGAAAGTAGAAGAAATCCCACAATTTGAAAATTAAAAATAAAAAAAAAATGTAAAGTATCCAAATTTTTCATTTTGAAATTTAATAAAAAAACTAGAAGAAAAAAAAAGGATGAAAATGTCTAAAAGAAAAGCTAGGTGGATCATGTGATTTAATAGTTTACAAATGGAAAAGTCACCTAGTCCCTTCTGCCACTTCAGGGGTATTTCTCTCTCTCTCTCTCTCTCATATTGGGGTATTATAAGTATTATTGTGGAATAGTTTTGCGAAACTATTCCCCAAGCTAATTGGTCTCACTGTCAGGAAGGTTTTTTATGACATTCAGACTGAGCTGATTTCATCCACACTATGTTATTTTGATAACTGTTTCCTCTTTACTTTTACTCTGCTAAATAGTCCTTTCCTTCCTTGGTGTTTATAGTCTTCAAATATATATAGATGACACAGCCTTCTTAGCCAAGCTAAAACATATCCGCCGGGCTCTAATCATTGTTGTAGTTCTCCTTTGAACTCCTTTCAATAGATCAACATCTTTCTGGTAATGAGGTCCTCAGATAGGAATACATGTTCTACCTGCACTCATATCGGAACAGCAGAGTGTGCGTGTCTTTTTTTCCTCATCCCATTAAATATTTCCTCTGTATTTGCAAGCCCAAAATACTAATATCTTTTTAGTGCCATATCTTGCTTTTTTACTCATGTTTAATTTGCTGTCCACTCTCACTCCTGGGCTCTTTCTATATTAGTGCTTTCCAACTTTCGCCCTCCTACTGAATGTCTCAGAAACATAATCTAAAACATATATATTAGCTTCCATTTTTCCAAAGCTGAATCTCCTTTTATTACTTCTCTCCGTGTTACTTCTCTGTCCTCACTGGTGTCCTCAACTCCTGATTTAACATCTGTGAATTTCATTATGTGCTGTTTACTCTGTCAGCTAGATCATTTGTGAAGATATTATACAAGTCTGGACCTAAAAGATCCCTTCAGCACTCCACTAAAGATGTATCTAGTGGTGTTGCATTAAATAAAAGGCAGTAAAATACCTTGGGGCCATCTAATCCTATATGGGAGTTAAAGTGTGGGAGGCTAGAAACTCAGAGACTTTGCCTTTGGAAAGTTTTCTTCCCATCACTGCTTTGTGGGGGATGGGGAGGTGAGGAGTTTAACTCTCAGAATGCACAGATCTTGTAGGATCCATCAGAGGCCACAGGCATCTGCATGGAGGCCCTTTCTTTTTGTACTATCTTCCAGCTTTCTCACAGCCCTATCCAAGCACAGCTCTGTTGGATTCGTGCTTCTATGACTTCCCCCATTTGCTGCTGCCCCCAGGAACTATCTCAAAGGGTGTATTTCAGAGCACTGGAGTTGGAGATGTAGAGTCAACTTAAGTTTCTAGTGACCCACTCATCACTGTTAGGCCCGGTATCTCTATGTCTTACATACAGGCCATCACTGCAGTGAGTGGCTGTGCACCTGGCTCTGACCCCATTCAGTAGCCTGCCCCATCGCCACCCACAAATCCCAGAGCAGATTACTTTGCTTGTCTTCAGTTTGAGAAAGCTGTTGATCTAGGTCAGTGTATCTCAACCGGTGGGCTGCAACCCCCAAGGGGGAAGTCCTAAAAGACAGTCAGGGGGGTTGTGAAGTATTGAAAACATTATTATAATCTGAGCAAAGAAAATCTTGCTCCCCCCCTTCCCACACTCCCGTACCTTTCAAGGACATGTTTTCTCTGTCACCCTCTTGAGCACACATATAAATACATTCTATTGGCATAACATTGTTGTCACTGATACTTTTACTATAAAAGTTATAGTTAAAAAATGTAAAGGGGTCATGAACATTTTTTAATTTAAAGGGTTGCAAACTTAAAAAGGCTGAGATACAATGATCTAAAGAGACAATCGACCATTAGCCCTATAATTTTATATAATGTTCCTGTAAAGAAACTCTCAAGATATATCATTTCTTTATTTGCATCTTTCATCCAGGTAGCTTTCCCTGTTCTCTGTCCATTTTGAAAGGCTAATGGTTTGTTCCAGCAAGAAACAACAGAAACATCTGCAGAATCATTAATTTCCCCCAAAGGAAAATACTGAATCTGTCCTGCTGGAGAAAATGAAGGCCAACGTTGGATTATAGCATTAGGATAAGGTTATGGAATGGAATGGAGGACGGGCTGCTCATGTACTGGTGTAATAATTGACTTAATTTCACATGCAGAAGCCTGGAGTGTAAAAAAATAAAAGAATCCAGCAAACGCAAATCATGATGATGTGAGTAAAATGTAAAGACTTTTGATAAATAGGCTGCAGTGTCTCCCTGCTTCCTTGAGAATTACACAAATCTTATGAAGCATTAGCACCTCTGGAGACGGAACGTAGGCTGCAGGGTTTCCTATCCATCTTGGGATCCATAGTGAAGGTAAGTAAAAATCACCTGCAAATAAAGAGCACAGAATTGGTTATTGTAAGTCCACTCTCAAATATGAATCCCAGAATAAAAAAGCATAGGCCCGTGGTTTGCAAACTTCTTGGTGTTACACCTAGCACAACAGGGTCCTGGTCTGTGATTGGGGTTTCTAGGTACTATGGTAACAAATAGTAACAAATAACGTCTAGGGCTCCATTTTTCAAACTTTTCTTTGCAAGTATAAGCACGAGAAACTTACTTTTACTTTGAATGAAAGCTGAGATTCTCATGTAATTGCATGATTCCAGTAGATGAATCTTTAAGAAAGCCACCAAAAAAATCAGTCTGAGTCCGGGAAGGACAGAAGACAAAGCAAGCAGGCTGTGGCTGGCTTAGACGTTGGGTTGGTAGAGTGCTCAAGGGCATACCTCAGTCTTCATTTGGTACCTCTCTGCCAGCTGAAGACTTGGTTGTGTAGTCCTGATGAGGAAGAAGGCCTGACACTGCCTTGAAGCTGGCCAAAACCAGGGTTCAATTGAAAAAAAAAAAATGTGTGTGGGAAAATCTTGTTTTTGACAAATTTGGGGGAGGGGCAAAATCCAAATTTTTCAAAAGGTGTAATTTTAATACTCCTCACTTTTAAAATTTTGAAATTATGGTTTTTTCCCCACTTTTCAACACTTCGTAATGTTTTCCAAATTACAAGAGTTGGCAAACAGAAAGTGGTGGTGGGGCGGGAACTTTGCCAGTTGGAAAACAGTTACAAAGTTTTGGCATGGGGGGAAGCCCCCTCTTTTCAATCCTTTTTTCTGTGAGAAGTGCTGTTTTCCCTACTTTCTTGCACTTTATGACTCATTTCCAACTTCTGCCAGGTGCAAAACAATAAAAAGGGGAGAAAAGTCTTCTCCTCCCCCGCAACTTTATCAGACTTTAAAAAATCATCCTCCCCTCCCTTTTTCCCTGTGGGGAAAACAAGAAAAAGCAAAAATGGGACAGAGCCTGAAAATTAAAGAAACTCAATTATTTTGGTTAAAAAAACCCCAATGAAATGACATTTGAATGACATTTTAAATCTTTCTGCAGGAAATCAAAATTTCAATAGGGATTTTCCCCATAAAAAGATCAGCATGAAGAACCCCATTTTTCAAAACAGCTCCACATTGTCTGCTGCTTAGGGTTGCCAACTTTCTAATCACACAATACCAAACACCCTTGCCCTGCCCCTGCCCCGCCTCTTCTCCGAGGCCCCCTCTGCTCACTAAACCCCCCCTCCTTCCATTGCTCACTCTCCCTCACTCACTTTCACCAGGCTGAGGCAGGGGGTTGGGGTGTGGGAGAGGGTGAGGGTTCTGGCTGGGCATGCGGGCTCCAGCGTGGGGCCAGAAATGAGGGGTGGGGCTAGGGATGAGGAGTTCAGGGTGTGGGAGGGGGCTCAGGACTGGGGCAGGTGGTTGGGGTGCAGGGTGAGGGATCTGGCTGGGGGTGTGGGCTCTGGGGTGGGGCCAGGGATGAGGGGTTCAGGGTGCAGGAGGGGGCTCAGGGTTGGGGTGCAAGGGGGGTGAGGGCTGTGATGTCAACCAGACTTTTAGTGGTCCGGTCAGCAATGTTCCCTCTAATTTTTTACATCCACGCGCTGAATGAATTTTGTTATGTGAACCAATATGGAGGTGATGTGTGGTGAGGGTGGGGCTGAGGGGTTTGGAGTGTGGGAGGGGGCTCAGGGCTGGGGCAGAGGGTTAGGGTGTGGGGGGGGGTAAGGGCTCTGGCTTGGGGTGTGGGCTCTGGGGTGGGGCCAGGGACTAGGGTTTCAGGGTGCGGGAGGGGCTCAGGGCTGGGAGTGAGGGCTCTGGGGTGGGGCTGGGGATGAGGGGTTTGGGGTGCAGACTGCCCTGGGGCTGTGGCAGGGAGAGAGGACTCCCCGCCAGCCTTCTGTCACCGCAGCAACCCTGGGCTGGGGGAGAGCACCTCTCCCCAGCTGCCGCAGCTCCGGGGCTGGGCTGGGGTCGGGAGAGAGGTGCCTCTCCCGCCTGCATGGCCCTTGATAGCCGGCTGTGCGGTCGTGCATCTTAGAGGGAATTTAGCCAGTCAGCAGTGCTGACCGGAGCTGCCAGGGTCCCTTTTTGACTGGGCATTCTGGTCAAAAACTGTACGCCTGGCAACCCTACTGCTGCTGTGTCTTCTCCTCCCAGTGCTCATGATGGGAAGCTGGCATGCTGGGAATCTGGAGGAGCATCACAGAATTAGTTGACTGAAGCTGGGAGCCTTGCAATGTCTGGCAATGGTGTGCAACAGTGATCAGCAGAGGGTGCTTGTTGTCCTCTCTCTATGCTGAGACTAGCTCTGGTAGCTTGAGGTCTGCTTCTCATGCAGGTATGCACTCTCAGCTTCCAAGCATGAGTGAGAAGGCAGCAAACTAGCTATGGCCAGCAGACACTGGCTCACAAGGCAAATTCTGAAGGGCGATGCTAGAAATCCTGGACAAATCTCACAGCCCTTGAGGGGGTACCAGCCCATTTTTGAGAAATTAGTCTAGGCAACTGGCAGTGGAGATGTAGATGAGACTTTTCAGGCTTTCAGGCCTGCTTGCTGGCCTCACCACTTTTCTCTGTTAGCCAGGGATGGGAAGGGCTTGTGGCTGTAGCAAGGATGTTGGAACAATTTTTATAGTGGGAATGCTGAAAGCAGAAACTCTGTATTTGTTTGTTATTACTACTTCAAATGTGTTAAGGGCTGCTATAAAGAGGATGGGGATCAATTGTCTCCATGTCCATTGAAGGTAGGACTAGAAGTAATGGGCTTAATTTGCACCCAGGGAAAATATTTCCTATAATCTAACCTATAACTATAAGGGTAGTTAAACAGGCTTCCAAGGAAGGTTGTGGAATCTCCATCACTGAAGGATTTTAAGAACAGGTTGAACATAGAATCATAGAATATCAGAGTTGGAAGGGACCTCAGGAGGTCATCTACTCCAACCCCCTGCTCAAAGCAGGACCAATCCCCAACTAAATCAACCAATCCCCAACTAAATCATACACCTGTCAGGGATGGTCTAGGCTCATTTGATCATGTCTCCACGCACATCTGGATATTACCAGTTGAAAATTACAAATCCAATCCAGAGACTGAGAATGGTATCCACCTGATGCCTATTTGGTTGCCTATGTCAAAAAATTGGGTTTCAATTGTCCTATTTCTATGCTATTTCTGAAGTAGTGCATCCTGAAAATATGTAGGGACTGCATAATTTTCAGTATAACCTGTTTCTATCTGAATATAATAATAAAAAACCTAACAGTCTGTCTAGCTCACAGTATCAAAAAAACCTAGAGATCTCTAGTGTATTATGCAACATAAAGAAAAATCTATCACATAATTTAATATTGAGTGTTTTGTTTTCTAATGAATGAGTAAAAGCCTTCTAAGGAAGGACTAAGAGCCAAATTTTTAAGTGTTTGGGAGCCTAAAGATGCAGATAGGCAGCTACTGAAATCAAAGAGAATTAGGCACCTGTCTGCACCTTTAGACCCCTAAATACCTATAAAAATCTGTCCCTAATTAAGAGATAAGGTGGGTGAGATAATATCTTTTATTGGACCAACTCCTGGCATTCCCAAACCTGAAGAAGAGCTCTGTGTAAGCTCGAAAGCGTGTCTCTCTCACCAACAGAAGTTAGTCCAATAACAGATATTAGAGAGACAAGGTGAGTGAGGTAATATCCTGGGACCAACATGGCTACAACAACTCTACATATAAACATGGACCTAACTGACTAAGTAACAGAAATCGGAAGTATCTTGAAATAAGAAAGAAGCAAAAGGGAAACCGCTCAGACTTATTACAGTAGCAACAATGTTCACAGTCAACATGTGCTGTTGTATTGTAGATTGATAGCTCATATTCATGAACATTCAATGGCTCAGAATGTTGTTAGAGACACACCACGTTTGCATGCATTTCACGTTCTAGAACATAAAAAACTGAAGTGTCAGAGAAGCATTTTAAAGCACTATGTTATTAAGCAGTTACCGGCAGATTTTCTGCTTTTTGGTCATTAGTCTCTACGAGCTCTTCCTTTTTGTTGTGACAGCTGTAGACATTGCAGCTTTGGTGCTAGACTTAAAAAAAAAAAAAAATTTAAAAAAGGGGAAAAAGTTATCTTTAGAGCTCCTTTGTGTCTTAAGATAATTTCCAATGAACGTTTAAAAGTTAACTGGAATTTAATGAAAGTAAAAAAAAAACACAACCAGTCAGTTTTAGACTCTTTCAATTTAAAAAATAAATAAATCAAACATGTTGCTTTGAGGACCTCCTAATAGTAACATGGGCAACATGGCTTGGATCTTAAAAAGTATTTTTGTCCCTTGGAAGCAACAGGCAAGGGACAAATTAATCTGATGGAAGATTGCAGACAGAAAGAATCATATGGTACTTTGACACTAAAACCTTACCTGCAAAATAAATAGGTAAAATGTTGAAATGTCTGAAGAAAGTACAAAGTGAAATGTAATGGGTGAGATGATCAGACATTTGAGGCAGGAAGATAATGTGACCCAAAGGGACTAGCAGAGATAGCACCTGGCTGGGTGGTAAAAAACAAACTGTGCAGGAAAATGATGTTTCTCAGAGAAAATAGTGGAATAATACTATGATTGTAGAGATGTAGGAGAGTAAAATATGATGATAGCCGGACTGACAAACTTAAGAGAAAGATGTAGGCTAATGTAAAAAGTGGGAAAGGGGCAGGGAGAAGTTTTAAAGAGAGATTAGTGTTGGATTCAAGCAGTAAATACCCAGGGCTATTTTGTGGTGACAGAGAGATCACAGAGGGCATTTTGGGTAATTGCTTCTGCCTCAAGATTTCTCTCACCCGGTTCCACCCCTCCTGTTCAGTGTGTATATACAGCTGTTGGGAGGGTTAACTAGGAAGTATGGGCTGAATTGTTCTCAATATGCTGATGGCTTCCTCTATCTTACCATGCAAGGGGTGAAGTTGAGTGGTTTTTCTCAGGGTATGGAAACAAATCAGGCATGGATGAGAGCAAGCTGGTTGAGGTTCAGTCCAGAGAAGACCGAAGCCATGATGGTAGTTTGGAGGAAGCAACCAGAGGAAATGGCAGAGGTTATATGGGCCCTTCTGATTCAGAGTGCATATCCATAGTTTGTCATCTGTGTTCACAAATAGGGGTCTTGTTAGATATCCAGGTATCGTTACATGATCAGAACTGCTGTTTTTTGCTGTGTAAAATGCATATTTTGACTTTTTTGGTCTTTCCACCTCTTCTTTACAAGTTAGGCTGTTTTGGATCACAAGTTATGGCTATTTCCAGCTGTTCAAACCTGCTACATAATTCGTCACAAAGAGCGGTCTACGCTCAAGAGAGGCCCATGATGTGTCTATCTATCTGAGGTCCTCGTTCCTTAATATCTCAGTGGAGAACCTTTCCCAGTGCCATTTTGCACTGTGCTTGTCTCATGGCAGTGCTATTAGTTCCTCTTTGCTTTCATTAACATTAAGCACATCCTCAAACATTTTTACTTAAGTAAGAAGTTTGTTGGAACACATTATGAAGAGGTTGCTTATAGCGGGCATGAGCAGATCTAGTGTACATCAGCCTTTTATCCAAAGCAAACAAACAACTTCACTGAAGTTACCAATAAAGCGTATTTGGAGAGCAGTGTAAACACCTGAAAATAATCCAACAAGCATTTTTCCTTAAATAATTGAAGTGATGCCAGTGAATAGAAACTGTTCAACAAGTAAAATACGTGCAGGAATCTATTTAAAAAAGCATGTCTGCAAAATTATTGAAAAGTCCAACACAGCAATAAAAATAAATTACATTTCAGTTCTTGCTGTTTTCCCCTTTAGAAAAGAGCACCCTGCCATCAACATTACAGAAAAATGGAATAGTTAAGCTTCTGCATAGATTTCTTCGCAGGCATTTACAGTGAGGCTTGTATCATGAGATAATGGTTCAGCTTAGAAAAAGCCCTTAAGGAAAGACCACTCAGCTGTTTGTCCCATTGCTGAAATCTTAAAGCATGTGGTTCCTGGTAGTGACAGAACTATTAAGACCTTAATTGGCCCAGCTAAAAAGTTCTGTGGCATTTTCAGTCCCCCACCCAGCAATGTCATATTCTATAGAAACTTCAGAAGCACAGAAATCTGATGCCTCTGCAGTTTGTACCAAGATGTCTCTGCATTGGCATTCACATATAAAATGTTGGAAACAGTACTTTAGGCAAAGCTCATACACACACACCTCTAAATTAGAACCCAATGTGGTGGAACGGTGCAATTTGGACCCTTGTCATCTTTGCTTGAATGCTGCAGCTTCTTAAATTGACATGTCAGCTCCTCTGTGCCAATGTTTCCTGTGCCAAGTACGCCTGCTCATCTGTTCACATTATAAGGCTGAAATGTAGAACCAATGGTTGAACAAGAATGTGGGTTAATCTCTGCTTTCTATCTCCTCCCCACAAAATGCCTTCTGCTTTGTGTAGCTTCCGGCTCGGTGTGGGATTTCCTTTCCATGATACAGAGCACTGGACTTTCTTATTGTCTGTGCTCCTACTGCCATCCCTGGCCATCAGTGTTGTCCTACCATCATCCACTGGGGCATTGTGCCTGCTTTCCCCCCAAGCCCTGCAGTGCTCGGCATGTAAAAACAGTCTTAGATTGAAAATACACAGTGCAGTAGGGTTCTTCCGGGCTGAAGTATACATTTGCAGCTTCCACTAAAGTCAATGGGAACCTTTTGTGCCTATTTAAGGGCAGCAGACTTTTCCAGTTGGGACTTTCTCACCAGCAAAGGATACTAATAAATGTTATGTCCATAGGCATCTCAATTAAAAAAAATAACTAAAAACATACACGTTGTGTATCATTATTATTTGCACTGTGGTAGTGCCCCAAAATCTGATGTACTAGGCACTGAAAAAATACATTGCAAGAGGAAGAGGTTTTCAAAGGCACAATGGTAGTGAGGTGCCTAACTCCCATTGACTTACAAAGGTTGTTTGGGGGCTAGCTGTTATTTGTGCCTTTGAAAATCCTCCCCTATTTCCTGTAACTCTATTGAATTTTGCCCAATTAATTACAAATAACTTGCCCTAGTCTTAAGAACAGACTCCATAACTGATAGTATATTCCACAGGCTTTCTGCCACTCCTTGATTCAGTGCAACATTTGGGTTTTCTACTGTTCAGATTGTATCTATCCTTTACACGTGGTCCTGTCAGGAACAATAGAGAGCTAATTTCTATTGGTGCAAATTGAAAAATGTGTTACAAACTTCAGAAGGCAGGAACGTAATGACTGCACCTCTCAAGCTGACAGGATGTCCTAGAGGTGGAGTAATTTGAATTGAAAATCAATTCCACTAAGCACCAGAGAGCGGTAGAGAGAGTCCTCATGCAGGAAAAGAATAATAAAAAAAGAAAGAGCTTTAGAAGTTTCCAAACTGTCAAAAGTAAGTCTCACTGGTATTAGAAAGAATAAAAATGTTCAGTACTTTAATGTAAGGTGATAAGGAAAAGGAATACATATTGCCTGTCAGCACTAATGTTACTAGGGCGTATGTCAAGTTCACTAAACGGCCTTACAGGGAAAATGACCTGAGCTTCAGATGCTCTACTATGCTGTTTCACATAGTCAGCAGTTTGGAGGAGTTATGCTTTATAGAGCATTAAAGCGACTGCTCTGGATCTCTCTGACTCCATTAGCAAATAAAAGAGTAAAAATATTACAGAAAGGGGGGGGAACAAGAAGGAAGTGATTTAAAATACATAAATGCTGTACAGTATTTCAGACCTTGCATTCTAAAACTACACACAGCACCCAAGGCAGATTTACAGAGCTGTTTATGTATATCTCTGGTTATGTGTAAGTACTTTATTATCTCTGTGGGGGAAATCCTACCCACTCTTCTACTCCATATGGCCCCTGGCAACCACAGTCAGCTGCTGTGACTTGGTGCAGCCGCTAAATATCAGGCTGGTTTCATTTGGGGGGGGACCAGAGCAACCTGAAAATCAGGGAGCTGTGAACAGTTTCCTGATGACTCCTCTCCTCATGTGGATCTTGGTTCTGGAAAGAATCTAGCCCATTATTTCTCTGGTGGTTTCCAAAGCCTCTCTATCATTCCCTTCTACAGCAGGCAGCCTCTTCTCAAAACTGAATCTGTGTTTTTCTAGCACTTCCTTGGGGACTCTTATTTTTATATTGTTGTTTTGATTTCTAATTTAAGCACCTATCTGCAGATATAACTAGTGTCAAAAATGTTAAAGCTAGACGGTACAAGCCAGATGACTCATTTCTGCCTCAAAGAAAGAGTCCATAAAGGAGAATCTCTTGTAACAGGGAAATAAGAGGCATTTACAGGCAATTTAGGCAATCCAACACTTTCTATACTGAATATTAATCATCTATATTATGATAGTGTCCAAAGGCCCCACTCAGGGTCAAGGCTCCATTGCCCTGTGTGGTTTCCACTTATCCCTCTCTTTAAATGTATCACACCACTGTATGTTCACTGAACGTAGGATTAGTAACCACTCTAGTCATTGGAGTCATAGAAACTGCTGTTACAGATGCTTGCATGAAAGGTTTTTGAGAGCAATGAGGGATATGCCAGGCAATATTGTAATACAGCAGAAAACAGTACTTTGACTGCCATGAACTGTGCTATACCTGCACTTCATTTTCCAGTGCTATCAATTTTCCTTTAGAAGCACTACTCTGAGGGTTTTTTAGCTAGATTGTAAATATCCACTACAGCATTTGTGGTTGTGTTCTGTTCTGTTTTTTAATTAAAGGAATGGACATTTTGAAATTAAAGGCATTGGAAGAATGATAACCCACCTGTAGAAGTAGTATGATTAAAAGCAATGGCAGATGTAGCAGCATTTGAGAAATCAATATTTGAAACACTAGACAGCTGAAATGGGGATAAGCATATATGAAAGCCCTTCTTAGATCAGATCAAATAGGATCAAAGTGATATTAATATTTAACAATATGAACTCTGATTATATCAATGGAAAAACTGCATTGCATGCGTTGTTTGTTCGAGTTGTACAATATGCTTGTTTTGCATATAGAAAATGCATTCAAAAACGCAGGTATGTAAGATTTAATGAACTATGATGTAATATATTTATCTATAGACATATTGCAACAAAAGGAATTGTTATAGTACAGTTGCAGCATGTGGAATCAGAAAATCAGGCTCTAGTGAAGGGAGATTTCTGTGTGGAGGAGAGATTGGTGAAAAACTGATTTTTAGGTTCACAGGCAGTTTCAAGAAAATTGTTTCAAGTTGAACAGGATCCAAAACATGTTTCATTCAACCCCAAAATGCATGTTTTTGGTTCCTTTTAAAGGGCTACTATACAACTAGAGGAAGAGAGATAGTTGGTTCCCTTAATGTTTAGTGATTAGGGCATTCACTTGGGAAGTAGGAGACCCAGGTTCAGTTCCCCACTCTGCCTGGGCTGGAAAAGGGATATGAACCTATCTCCTACTTTGTGGGAGTATGCTTAAACCTCTGGGCTGTGGGATATTCTGATGTGAGGCTCTCAGTATCTCCTGTTGAAGCTGTTCCACTTTGTATAAGTGATCAAATAGTTAGTGAAGCCAGGAGTTGAACATGTGTCTGCTACATCCTAGGTGATTATCTTAATCACCAGGCTATAGCAGTATCCTTGCTTTGTCTTTGGCCCAGTGACTATTCATAGTCATTCATAATAACTATTCATTATTTTCCCTCTCTATGAAGTGTCCCTATGGTGCCACCAGACTCCTTGTTGTTTTAATGAATAATAGAGAAAATACCAGATACTAAAAAGTGCTTTAATCTTAAGGAGAGAGGCATAATAAGAACCAATGGCTAGAAGCTAAAGCTAGATGAAAATTTGTGCCAAATTTCTTATTTGAAGTTACCAGTGGGCATGATTAACCATCTGAATAAATTACAAAAGGAAGTGGTAGATTCTCCATCTCTTCTGGATGTCTTTCTGGGAGCTATGCTTTAGCCAAACACAAGTTCTGTTTTAATCAAACACACGTTATTGGGGCTCAATTCAGGGGTAACTGCGTGAAATTTAATGGCCTATGATCATCATTAGATGATCTAATGGCTACTTTTGACCTTAAACTCTACGAATCTATGAATAGAAGAGCAGAAAGAAATCCAGAGTCCATTGGCATTTATAACCCCCACATTTTAAATTAGAATTCCATGACAGGTAAATTAATATATTGTCATTTAGCATTCACATTACAGTAGCACCTAGGGACCAAGAGGGACCTTAGGGGGCTGGAGCACATGACTTATGAGGAGAGGCTGAGGGAACTAGGATTGTTTAGTCTGCAGAAGAGAAGAATGAGGGGGGATTTGATAGCTGCTTTCAACTACCTGAAAGGGGGTTCCAAAGAAGATGGATCTAGACTGTTCTCAGTGGTACCAGATGACAGTACAAGGAGTAATGGTCTCAAGTTGCAGTGGGGGAGGTTCAGGTTCAGGTTGGATATTAGGAAAAACTTTTTCACTAGGAGGGTGGTGAAACACTGGGGAGGTGGTGGAAGTTGCTTCCTTAGAGGTTTTTAAGGTCAGGCTTGACAAAGCCCTTGCTGGGATGATTTAGTTGGGAATTGGTCCTGATTTGAGCAGGGGGTTGGACTAGATGACCTCCTGAAGTCCCTTCCAACCCTGATATTCTATGATTCTAAGAATATTCCCCAGGGCTCCATTGTGTGAGGTTCTGTACAAATATATAATAAATGAAAATCCCTGCTTCAAAGAGCTTTTTTCTGAGAAAAGTCACAACTCAGAACAGGTTGTTGAGGCAAATAAGCAGACCTGGACAAAGTTAGGAAGGGAAAGGGAATAAAATTCAACCTACAAAGTTCCAGTAACAATGTAGCCATCATTTCTTCAAGCCCACTTTTAAGTGTAAAAGCACTTCTACTAGAAATCCATCCTAAACTGAGGACTGACTAATGACAACTGACTCCTATAGTTCCTGTTGAGTAGCTTTCCTTTGCTTCATCTCCCTTTTGCTTCAGCTAGTCAGCCCTTTCCACAATCTATCCATCTCCCCTTTAAATATAGGTTTTTAAAATGTTGTAACAATTTTCCACTTTAGTTTTCTCTGACCACAAGTAAATAAGTGGAGCACCACCAACCACCATTTATGCAAATCAGAACACACTGAAATTAAAATAAATACCCACCTAACAAATATATGGCAATATCCCCACTTCTCAGTGTTAAGCTGCAGTACTGCATGTGTAGCACCAGGTGGTGCTGCGTGAGGGTATAAATAGCAGCGCTCCCCTTCTCCCAACCTAAAGTGGAGTCTATTAGCAAATGCAATGGTGCTTGGTTCACCTGGTTCTAGAGACAACTCAGCACAGCCACAGAGATACTTCATTAAGGTAAGAGTGCAGCTAGGGAAGAAACCAGCTTTGTAGCTGAGTTCTTTCCTGCTATTGGGGCTCTGTGTCCTTTCAGTGATGTATTTTAATGAAATGAAGTAGCTTTTTGTATTAACCTTGTAACTCCTCTCCCCCCATTGGTAGCCTGCCCTGTTTGGACCCTGTGTCAGAGAGCTAAGTGTTTCTTTTCGGGTTACTGGTCCAGAAAGTATTTAGGCCCAGACCCAGTAGCCCTGAAAATCAAGTCCAAACCATTAAAAGTGTCAGCACAGATATCTTCTGAATATAGGGGGAAACTGATAATCTCTGATACCTCTCAGTTGTGACTACTGGAAAATGCTTACTTTTTATGGCAACCACTGTATTTATACTGGTCCAACAAAGATTTTACAGGCACCTCTGGTAGGCCCATTAAATTTAGGACCTTAAAGCATAGTTATTCCCTCACTTTATCTCTAGTCCAGTAAAGCACTTTGGGTGAGATTTTTTAAAGGCATTTAGGCATTGCTGCGCTTAGTCTTGCAATACTTAGCTGATTTAGGAGCCTAAATATCATTTTCAAAAGGGATTAAACTAACTGATGTGGCAAATAAACTAAGCAGCATACCATGTACAGAAAGATTTCAGAGATGAGGGCGATTCTGCCTCTTTTCTGACCCCTGGCAAATCTCTACGTATTATACGCTGGAAAACCCTTTTTGTTCTGGAGCATTGACTCAATGAATAAACAGCTAAATTAAGCCAGAGAGAAGAATGCAGAAGGGAGCAGAAACCAATAATGAACTCTCTGGAAAAGACTGAATTTTTTGGCTCTGTCATCTTGTTGGATTAATATTCAAGAAGAATTTTCAGATCCTCTACCATATGTTCCTGGCCAGCTTTCATGGGCACCATGATATCTGGTATTATCTGATTTGTAGCTATATGGCTCTGTTGCTTGAGAATTCTTCCTTTTACATCAAATATTTTGTGGAGACAGGTTCAGCCCATTAAAAAGAGCAGTGTTAGACATATTTAAATGTCTTTTTTTTATTAGTAGATGTGTTCGTTGGTACTGTAACATAACACGTATAAGCCATTGGGAAATGCCAATTTGTTAAACCAGCAATTGGGTTTTAGGTAAACAACAATATGTTTGCTTTAATAAGAAACTGTGTTAAACTCTAAATAATTTGCACTTACACAGTGTATTGTTTTCCAATGTATCAATAGCTTTTGGCTTATATACAAAAGCTTCCCACACAGTTATGCTAACCATGTGATTGCAGTACTGACAGCGAATGTCTGATGTGGTTTTAACTAAGCAAACACCCCAGGAAGACGGTCATGAAATGAATAAGAAAACGGATCCATTGCTTGAGAGCCCTACAATGGAAAAAAGCCATGCATTAATTTCAGTGGGATTTGTCATTACATTTTGGTTTGTAAATCATTACTTGTTAATGTGCTTTAGGGAAAACCCATGTTTAATAACATCTTGTATTTATCTTACCTTTCCTCTGGAGACACCTTGAAAACTATTGGTAAGGATAGCTTTACCTACCAGGGAAGTACAACAGCCTCTGTGGTGAAATACAGCAGCCTTTGAGCCAGGGCCGGCTCTAGGATTTTTGCCGCCCAAAGCAAAAACAATTTTGGCCTCCCCCCCCCCCCCCCGTTTTTTAATTACCCCACCCCCAGCCCCGCCTCAACTCCGCCCCTTCCCCAAATCCCCAGCCCTGCCTCCTCCCCCCAGGCTCTCAAGCCTAGGAGGGAGGGGGAGAAGCGGCGCCCGCGCCGTGGCCACTCAGAGTCTCCCCCTCCCTCCCAGGTTTGAGAGCCTGGGAGGGAGGGGGAGACTCCGGGTGGCCGCGGCGCGGGCGCCGCTGCTCCCTCTCCCTCCCAGGCTCTCAAGCCTGGGAGGGAGGGGGAGCAGCGGCGCGCGAAACGGCCGCTCGGGATCTCCCCCTCCCTCCCAGGCAGCAGCAGCGGAGGTGAGCTAGGGCGGCCGGGGCACATTTTTAGGGGCGGCATTCTGGCGCCGGCCATGCCGCCCCTAAAAATGTGCCGCCCCAAGCACCAGCTTGTTTTGCTGGTGCCTAGAGCCGGCCCTGCTTTGAGCAGTGTACAGCAAACAGTGCAACACCAGGCAATGGTTTAGAGCAGGAAGTGAAAAAGAATATCCTATCCAACTGAAATTAAGGGAGAACTTGGGAAGAATGTAAATTAGTTGAGCTGGAATTTGTGCTAGAAGAAACAGTTAATGCTTCTGCTTGTAGGAATGAAATAATAATTTTTAAAAAACATAGAATCTGTAATGATTACAAGTGGTTAGGACCTGGGCCTGACTGCTCATGATCTCAAAGACTGCTTATCTAATAGCACAGTACTACCTACCAATGAATTGGGCATTGAATCAGAGGAAAGACTGCCACGTGCTGAAACACCAGTACGTATGTATTCCTCAGGGGTCTGCCAATCAAGAACTGATCTGGCCTGACCCTGCTCAGTTTGATTATATGCATAATGTGGCATGACTGTAGATCAAGCGGAGTGCCCCAAGGGTCGGTCCTGGGGCCGGTTTTGGTTAATATCTTTATTAATGATCTGGAGGATGGTGTGGACTGCACTCTCAGCAAGTTTTGCAGATGACACTAAACTGGGAGGCGTGGTAGATACGCTGGAGGGTAGGGATCAGATACAGAGGGACCTAGACAAATTAGAGGATTGGGCCAGAAAAAACCTGATGAGGTTCAACAAGTACAAGTGCAGAGTCCTGCACTTAGGACGGAAGAATCCTATGCACTGCTACAGACTAGGGACCGAATGGCTAGGTAGCAGTTCTGCAGAAAAGGACCTAGGGGTCACAGTGGACAAGAAGCTAGATATGAGTCAACAGTGTGCTCTTGTTGCCAAGAAGGCTAACGGCCTTTTGGGCTGTATAAGTAGGGGCATTGCCAGCAGATCGAGGAACGTGATCATTCCCCTTTATTTGACATTGGTGAGGCCTCATCTGGAGTACTTTGTCCAGTTTTGGGCCCCACACTACACGAAGGATGTGGAAATATTGGAAAGAGTCCAGCGGAGGGCAACAAAAATGATTAGGGGTCTGGAGCACATGACTTATGAGGAGAGGCTGAGGGAACTGGGATTGTTTAGTCTCCAGAAGAGAAGAATGAGGGGGGATTTGATAGCTGCTTTCAACTACCTGAAGGGGGGTTCCAAAAAGGATGGAGCTCAGCTGTTCTCAGTGGTGGCAGATGACAGAACAAGGAGCAATGGTCTCAAGTTGCAGTGGGGGAGGTCTAGGTTGGATATTAGGAAACACTATTTCACTAGGAGGGTGGTGAAGCACTGGAATGCGTTACCTAGGGAGGTGGTGGAATCTCCTTCCTTGGAGGTTTTTAAGGCCCGGCTTGACAAAGCCCTGGCTGGGATGATTTAGTTGGGAATTGGTCCTGCTTTGAGCAGGGGGTTGGACTAGATGACCTCCTGAGGTCCCTTCCAACCCTGATATTCTATGATTCTATGATTCTATCTATTGGTTTACTTGGTATACTGTATTTTAAAGGCCTCAGCAATGTGTTTCTGGTGGAGGCAAAGATGTACACACAGGAGAAGTGGAGTTTGGAAATAATCCAGCTAATGGATGTCTGTAATCAGACCTGCACCATTTTGGCCTGATAAAAGTCTGTTTTCTAGACACACAGAAACAAATCTCTTACAAATTTTTTGTTTTTACTCCTCCATAAAACTTTTTATTTGATTGGTTTTGAATTGTTGTCATATTTTCTTATTTTACAAGTTTTTTGCTTTTTCTTTGTAGCACCATATCTGCTATATGTAGCTCAGATGTTTTACAAATCGTGCTGTGCAAGATAGTGTGTGAATGGGTAGGGGAAATAATATGATTAAGGAATAAAGAGGAAAAATGGGTTCACTACTAGCTCTAACAGAAGCTGAACTGAAATAAAGTAGGGATCATAGAATTGTAGGACTGGAAGGGACCTCGAGAGGTCATCTAGTTCAGTCTCCCGCACTCATGGCAGGACTAAGTATTATCTAGACCATCCTTGACAGGTGTTTGTCTAACCTGCTCTTAAAAATCTCTAGTGATGGCGATTCCACAACCTCCCTATGCAATTTATTCCAGTGCTTAACCACCCTGACAGGAAGTCCAACATAAACTGTCCTTGCTGCAATTTAAGCCCATTGCTTCTTGAGCTATCCTCAGAGGTTCATGCGAACAGTTTTCTCCCTCCTCCTTGAAACAACTTTTTATGAAAACTCTTATGTCCCCTCTCAGTCTTCTCTTCTCCAGAGTAAACAAACCCATTTTTTTTCAATTTTCCCTCATAGGCCATGTTTTCTAGACCTTTAATCATTTTTGTTGCTCTTCTCTGGACTTTCTTCAATTTGTCCACATCCTTCCGGAAATGTGGTGCCCAGAACTGGACACAATACTCCAGTTGAGGCGTAATCCGTGTCAAGTAGCGTGGAAGAATTACTTCTCGTGTCTTGCTTCCAACACTCCTGCTAATACATCCCAGAATAATGATTGCTTTTTTGCAGCAGTGATTTAGCTTGTAATCTACTATGACCCCCGGATCCCTTTCTGCAGTATTCCTTCCTAGGCAGTAATTTCCCATTTTGTATGTGTGCAGTGGATTCTTCCTTCCTAATTGGAGTACTTTGCATTTGTCCTTTTTTAATTTGATCCTCTTTTCTTCAGACCATTTCTCCAGTTTATCCAGATCATTTTGACTTTTAATCTTAACCTCCAGAGCACTTGCAACCCCTCCCAGCTTGGTATCATCCACAAACTTTATAAGCGACAAAGAGACCTGTATCAGAGGGGTAGCCGTGTTAGTCTGAATCTGTAAAAAGCAACAGAGGGTCCTGTGGCACCTTTAAGACTAACAGAAGTATTGGGAGCATAAGCTTTCGTGGGTAAGAACCTCACTTCTTCAGATGCAAGTAATGGAAATCTCCAGAGGCAGGTATAAATCAGTATGGAGATAACGAGGTTAGTTCAGTCAGGGAGGGTGAGGTGCTCTGCTAGCAGTTGAGGTGTGAACACCAAGGGAGGAGAAACTGCTTCTGTAGTTGGATAGCCATTCACAGTCTTTGTTTAATCCTGATCTGATGGTGTCAAATTTACAAATGAACTGGAGCTCAGCAGTTTCTCTTTGGAGTCTGGTCCTGAAGTTTTTTTGCTGTAAGATGGCTACCTTTACATCTGCTATTGTGTGTCCAGGGAGGTTGAAGTGTTCTCCTACAGGTTTTTGTATATTGCCATTCCTGATATCTGACTTGTGTCCATTTATCCTCTTGCGTAGTGACTGTCCAGTTTGGCCAATGTACATAGCAGAGGGGCATTGCTGGCACATGATGGCATATATAACATTGGTGGACGTGCAGGTGAATGAGCCGGTGATGTTGTAGCTGAGCCGGCTCATAACCTGTAGGAGAACACTTCAACCTCCCTGGACACACAATAGCAGATGTAAAGGTAGCCATCTTACAGCAAAAAAACTTCAGGACCAGACTCCAAAGAGAAACTGCTGAGCTCCAGTTCATTTGCAAATTTGACACCATCAGATGAGGATTAAACAAAGACTGTGAATGGCTATCAAACTACAGAAGCAGTTTCTCCTCCCTTGGTGTTCACACCTCAACTGCTAGCAGAGCACCTCACCCTCCCTGACTGAACTAACCTCGTTATCTCCATACTGATTTATACCTGCCTCTGGAGATTTCCATTACTTGCATCTGAAGAAGTGAGGTTCTTACCCACGAAAGCTTATGCTCCCAATACTTCTGTTAGTCTTAAAGGTGCCACAGGACCCTCTGTTGCTTTTTAAAGAGACCTGTGGCACCTTTAAGACTAACAGATGTATTGGAGCATAAGTTTTCGTGGGTGAATACCCACTTTGTCAGATTCATGTAGTGGAAGTAGTGGTATACCTGCCTCTGGAAATTTCTACTACATGCATCTGACGAAGTGGGTATTCACCCACGAAAGCTTATGCTCCAATACGTCTGTTAGTCTATAAGGTGCCACAGGACTCTTTGTCACTTTTTACAGATCCAGACTAACACGGCTACCCCTCTGATACTAAACTTTATAAGTATACTGTCTCTGCCATTGTCTAAATCATTGATGAAGAAATTGAACAGAACCAAACCCAAAACTGATCTCTGGGGGACCCCACTCGATATGCCCTTCCAACTTGACTGTGAACCACTAACAACTATTCTCTGGGAATGGTTTTCCAACCAGTTATGCACACAATTTATAATAGCTGCACCTAGGTTATATTTCCTGAGTTTGTTTATGAGAAGGTCATGTGAGACAGTATCAAAAACCTTACTAAAGTCAGGATGTTAGGTCTTGTGTTACCTATTCACAGTCTCTCACAGGAAAAAAACCCATGAGGCTGTGGTGGTGGGTCTTGTCCCTTAGTACAAAAGTGTGATGATTGTAGATTAATCTTGTTTATGAATCATTTGGATTGGTGGTGATGGTGGACCAAACGCAGCAGCAGTCAGCTGCTGTTAAAAGGAGCCAAATGCTTCCCTTGTGAATCCCAATGTGCTTTCAAAAGGCACAGTGCCACATTTTTCTTTCTTTCTTCAAATGTATGTACCCATATGGAGAACAAATAACCAGTCTACTTCATCAATCTGAATGCATCTGGAAAACATTATTTAAATCTATTTTTGGGTGGAGGTTTTGCAATTATGTTGCAATCTAAAAACAATCTTCTCTCCCTCTCTCCACTTAAAATGGCTTTGTATTGCAACAAAGAAATACACTCTCCCAACATTAAGTCACAGGAGTGGCAGCTATTTGCATTTTTTTCAACTTGTCTCAAAATAAACCTAATTTATAACTGTTCTGTATGCTACAATAATTCTCCATAATGCAAATAAAACATTGCATGCAAACAATATATAAAAACAAAATATTTGCTGTAAAAATATACTTGTAAAGTTTCATTAAGTATAAAAGTTGTAGAGTTGAAATCATTGCAGTGAAAATACAGTTGAAATCAGTAGTGTAGTAGAGGCTAAACACAGGTGAGTTTGGAGTTTACTCACTTTTTTTTTACCACTTCACCATTGGCTGAAATGTCCTCTAGCAAATTTTTGTCCTCGATTTATTTTCCTAGGTATACTGATAATACAACTTCCAAGATACCACTCTTCTCTGTTATATTATTATCTATTCAGGTTAAACAAAAATTACCAAGGACCATGACAGTAGTTAAGCGTAATGTTGCAACTGGCTACAATTAAACAGGGCATATCTGCTACCAAATAAAATGGGCTGTAACACAATTGTGATGGTTTGAACAACTTACCACATAATACACTTCTAGGAAAGTAGCAACTGTAATAAATGATAAATATTTCCCTTGGCATTGGTATTGATAACATTGAAAGACAACAGTAGTATTCAGCAATTCATTTCTTTGCATTGATATGTAGGAAATAGTAACATTTGTAAAAAAAAAAATCATTTTTGAAAAAAATAGGTCACTTGAGTCACTTCAATTTTGGAGAATTCTGCATTATGTCTGCCATTTTCAAATATGTAATAAAACAGTAACCTAACCAAACCAAACAGAAATTCTCTCAATAATCCTTGAATGATTTTGTCAAGTGTATTCATGTCTTTACTGATGAGCTCCAAACTTAGACAAATGATTTAATTACTAAATGTAGGGAATGAGTGATATAAAAGCTGACATGACTTGTGGGATTATTGTAATACTTACATGTAGCAAAGGCATGAATGAGTTCTGCAGCTCATCCCAAACATGCTGATAAAACCATTATAACACACTGCTCCAGTGTGTGCATTGTTATATGCTGCTTGTGCTACAGGGGGAAAAAAAATAGGGACGTTTTAGTAAATTCTAAAGTGTGTTATTGGATCTATCTAATATGCCTTTGTTGGTAAAGCGAGGTGCTTTGGGCCCCAATCCTACAAATGTTTATACATGTATTAACTTTAGGGACAAGAGTAGTCCCATTGAATTTAATGGGGCTGCTTGAATTCATAGATTCATAGACTCTAGGACTGGAAGGGACCTTGAGAGGTCATCGAGTCCAGTCCCCTGCCCTCATGGCAGGACCAAATACTGTCTAGACCATCCCTGATATAGACATTTATCTAACCTACTCTTAAATATCTCCAGAGATGGAGATTCCACAACCTCCCTAGGCAGTTTAGCTTTAAGCAAAGCATTTTGCAGAATAAAAATAAGTGTTTTGCAGAATTGGTGCTTTAAGGTAAGTCTACCCTGCAAAAAAAAAAGAAAAAAAAGAAAAAAAAATCCTCCCCATGGCAGCAAATCTCTGACTCCAGGTCAGCTGACTCAGGCTCATGGGTCTTGCTCTATGGGGCTAAAAATAGCAGAGTAGATGTTCTCCCTCAGGTTGGACCTCAGGCTCTGAAACCTGGCGGGGGGGAGGGAGGGCGTGTCTCATCTGACTCAGGAAGTGAGACTTGCTGCCATAGGTCTCTTTTGCAGTGTAGACATACCCTTTGTGACCATGAGTTTCATTGTGTAGGACTTGGGTGAGAAATTAAAATTAAGTAAAACACTACGAAATGGCGTAAAACAGGCTTTGTAGGAATAAATCGGGTTATTGGGTAGGTGGAGAGGTCACAGGCATTTGATAAATTCATATGTTACAGTTAATCACCTTTACATATATAGCACATAGAGCATGCAGTGGTGTTGTGGCTTTGTCGGTCCCAGGATATTAGAGAGAGAAGGTGGGTGAGGTCATATCTTTTATTGGACCTACTTCTGTTGGTGAGAGACACAAGCTTTTCAGTTTACATAAGTAGGTCTCACCAACAGAAGCTGGTCCAATAAAAGATATACCTCACCCACCTTGTCTCCCTAATATACATAGGGTGAAATCCTGGCCCCATAGAAGTCAAGGGGAGTTTTGTCATTGACTTTAACGATGCCAGAATTTTTCCTTTGTCAGTACAAATTAATCAGAATTTGAGTAACTAAGAAACCAAGCTGGTCCAGCAATTTGCTTTACATGGCAGAAAATAGAAAACACAAAATGTCATTTTTAAGTTAAAACTTTTCTTCATAATTGGTGACAATTTTCTAACCTGTAATTTTGTTTTCCTTTTAGCACGTCAGGTTTATTCTTAAAAGGATTAATTCTGCTTAAATGTTTCTGTCACTGTCTAAAAGAGTGCTCTGACTTTCCAAGTTTTAATTTTGGTTAACATCTTGCTACTGTACAGTGAATATATGAGACAAACAAAAACTCTTAATTTGATTAAGAAAAAAATAACATCTCTTCAGAAAAAAAAATTAAATAAAATGAACAGTTTTCAAACACGTGATCCTGGTGTACCCTATTTGTAATATAGACTTGATTGTTTGGAAGGACACTGTCAACTTAAATTTAGTGCAAAACTAAATAAAAAATTTGAATGAACCCTAAAGTCAACATACATGCACTCAGTTTTTAATTCTGTAGTGTTTGAAAGACACTGCAGCTCTACGGCCTCAAACTAGCAAAGCACTTAAAACATGGACTGACATCCCAGGGACTGCAATCGGATTTAAGTGTGTGCTTATAGTTAAGTATTGCTTCAGTGCTGTGTTGGGGGCTTAAGGGTCTGGGATTGATTTCCTGTTAATAACCTATGATTGAGCTGACCATGTCAAAATTTCCTTCTCCTTTGTTTCCTCGCAACTAAGTGCAGACAGTACACTATGCAGTTGGGACAGTAAAAGCAATGCTTGCTTTTTGCTGTAAGGTTTTTCTTTGCTAAAATGAAAATGGCGTGTTGGTCACATAAAATAACCCTGGGGAGAAAAAGGCTTGAGACCAGAGTCTCATTGATGTACTGTCAGAGACTGGTAACAAATGTAGCTGTACATGCTTTTATTTCTTTATTTTGAATGAAAATTATGGCCTGAGTAACTATTGTTTGACACCCTCTCTGACTGTTCCTGGCTGATGAAGTATCAACATTTCATTTGCAGGGTAAGCAGCCATACTTACAATCATCCATTTTGTCTTGTAACAGAAAAATGATATATATTATACCTGTTCGCTGTGCCTTTGCGAAGAATTTAAAAAGGGGAATATTTTAATATGGCAGAGTGCCACGGTGAAGATTTGCAGTTGTTTATCCAATCCATCAGGGGCCTTAAGAAACAAGCGTGCATATGAGAGAAAGAGAGAGTTGCGTGTGTATATACATATATAATCGTTGTTGTCGACTATCCCTCGGTATGAGGATGATGTCTGCTGGGGAAAAAGTCACTGAGGAGACTTAAGATGGCTGAGGAATCCAATCCGCGCTCTACAGGTTTTTCCACATATATCACAGGTGGTGGCATGGTGAGAGCACATCTGCTGGCAGGGATGCTGTACCCTTTCCTTCCTCCTCTGCCATTTCTCAGCTCTTGAGCAAGGCGATTCTCCTCAAGCTGAGGCTTGATGTATGATGTGACGCCCTTGCAGTCCGCTGCCAACCAGCTCTTCCCAATTCATGGGGTCAGTGTCTCCCTTCTCTAAATATACAACACAGTTATATAACACACACACACACACACACACACACACACACACACACACACACACACACACACACACACACACACACACAATTCTGGTTTTCCTAAACTTAGTGGTGGATGGTGCTGAGTCATCTGAAGAGAGATTTTTTCCCCCCTGTTCTTAACAAAACTCAAAGAAAAATATTGTTCCTGAGTGGTAGCTTGGAACTACTTCTGGTAAAGGCCAGATTGTAATTACAGATGTGCAGGTTGCAGTGTCAGCTATCTTGACAAATGCAGTATTTATACTGCTCTCCAAAGCATACAGCTAGAAAGCTGAGCTATACAGAGAGGTGTGCTGCCTCCTTGGGGTTAGAAACTAGACCTTAACGGTGTAGCAACTGAGTAATCCAAAATGAATTGCAGTTTTCCTGGCATATGCTGCTGGTTCTGATGTTGGGACCAGGCTGCTTATAAAATAGGATCTGCAATAGGTCTTTAGACAAAGTATGATGTTACTAGAACTCTTACAATTTTATTATTACATGCCTGTGGCATCAGTCACACTAAAGATGAGGCCACTGTGAAAGCAGTTTTCAGGAATTCACACAATTCCTGTGTGAAAACAAGAGGAAATTTTTCAGCGTTCACATTGTTGAATTCACCAGGTGGTGGTTTCTCCTGGCGGTAGTATATGAAAGCTGCTGATCCACACTGCAAAAGGGTGATTGGTGTTCAGCTATTAGCTGAATTCAGTGCATGAATTTAGCTGACTCGGCGTGCCCAAAGATGAAGGAAGTGGTAGGAAACAAGTGATTGAGCGGCCTGAAGTAATTAAAATAATTCTCCTAAAGAAAAGTGTAGACATTATCAAAAATTGTTGGATTCCTCAAGATCAGATATACCACTGAATAAAACTTTCACTAGTGAAGTAGAAGAGGAAAACACTGAATTTGATCCTGCAAGTGAGACCTTTTTAATCCCACCATCATGAACAGAATATAGTAGTGATTGTAATTTAAGTTCCTTTTCCAGACCTTCCAATACTTTCTCAACATCAGCTTCATTTAACAGCAGTCTCTGCTCAAAGGGCAACAAAGGGCAACAATTAGTCAGTAATCCATGCTATAAAAGCGAGGTGAAAACTTGGCATTGATAAGGAATTTGCAACCTTCTTTTATGCTATCAATATTGCCTACTACCAAGCACAAAATGAGCAATTTAAAGAAGTTATTGAGAAGTAACCACAATCTCACAAGTAGCCTTGGCTTTCAAAGGAGTGAGAAATATATAGGTAAAAAGTACAGCTATGACACTATTTGCTCTGATACTTCACTGATGGATTTATGATAGAATGTGGATTCATTCTCCTGAAGAACAGTGCAATCATGTACCTTCAGCTCTGGGGTCATATTACTGAATGGATTATGCTTGCTTTCATTTTAAAGATTTTAATGTAAGGATGAAATGAAGTTCTGTTGAAATACAATAGCTGTCCATGGTGTACATGGTAACAACAGTGCCAAATTACTGACAAATGGAGACTTTACAGTCAAGATAATGGGGAAAAAAATTAAGTGTATGTATAGTCTGCAGATTCAATTTTAGTGCCACTATTAAAGCAATGTAATTGTGATTGTATTCTAGAAATTGCTGTGTGCATGCACAGTGTTTGATTTGGCACCTTGTAAATAATAGACTGTATTATTAACATGACACTAAAATGAGGTAGTATAGCTAGAGATTGAGATTTGGTCACACAATGAATATGCATCATGTTTTCAAACTGAATTTAGTTGTATATCACTTATGATTGTGTCCTGCTTTCAGAGCTGCTGAAGTTAAGCAATGCGTCACATAAAACATATGTATACTTATTTGACCACTTTCTTCCAAACAAACATACAAAGGCATAGAGTGCATCCTCACCGTGGCCTTAAAATGTACAGGGAAAAGTGTGGGCCCCTTACTGAATGGGGGAGGCAACTTAGTGACACATGATGTGGAAAAAGCTGAAGTACTCAATGCTTTTTTTGCCTCGGTCTTCACAGACAAGGTCAGCTCTCAGACTGCTGCACTGGGAAACACAATATGGGCGGGGAGGAGGTGAGCAGCCCGCAGTGGTGAAAGAACAGGTTAAGGACTATTTAGAAAAGCTGGACATGCACAAGTCCATGGGTCCACATCTAATGCATCCAATGGTGCTGAGGGAATTGGCTGATGTGACTGCAGAGCCCTTAGCCATTATCTTTGAAAATTCGTGGCGATCGGAGGAGGTCCCGGACGATTGGTAAAAGGCAAATATAGTGCCCATCTTTAAAAAAGGGAAGAAAGAGAACCACAGAACTGTCAGCCTCACTTCAGTCCCCGGCAAAATCATGGAGCAGGTCCTCGAGGAATCCATTTTGTAGCACTTGGAGAAGAGGAAGGTGATCAGGAACAGTCAACATGGATTCACCGAGGGCAAGTCATGCCTGACCAACCTGATTGCCTTCTATGATGAGATAACTGGCTCTATGGATATGGGAAAAGCAGTGGACGTGATATATCTTGACTTTAGCAAAGCGTTTGATACGGTCTCCCACAGTATTCTTGCCAGCAAGTTAAAGTAGTATGGATTGGATGAATGGACTATAAGGTGGATAGAAAGCTGGCTAGATTGTTGGGCTCAACGGGTAGTGATCAATGGCTCGATGTCTAGTTGGCAGCCAGTATCAAGTGGAGTGCCCCAGGAGTCGATCCTGGGGCCAGTTTTGTTCAACATCTTTATTAATGATCTGGATGATGGGATGAATTGCACCCTCAGCAAGTTCTCAGATGTCACTAAACTGGGGGGAGACGGAAATATGCTGGAGGGTAGGGTTAAGGTCCAGAGTGACCTACACAAATTGGAGGATTTGGCCAAAACAAATCTGTTGAGGGTCAACAAGGACAAGTGCAGAGTCCTGCACTTAGGAAGGAAGAATCCCATGCACCGCTACAGGCTGGGGACCGACTGGCTAAGCAGCAGTTCTGCAGAAAAGGACCTGGGGATTACAGTGGTCGAGAAGCTGGATATGAGTCAGCAGTGTGCCCTTGTTACCAAGAAGGCCAATGGCATATTGGGCTGTATTTGTAGGAGCATTGCCAGCAGATCGAGGGAAGTGATTATTCCCCTCTATTCGGCGCTGGTGAGGCCACACCTGGAGTATTGTGTCCAGTTTTGGTCCCCCCACTACAGAAGGGATGTGGACAAATTGGAGAGAGTCCAGTGGAAGGCAACGAAAATGATTAGGGGACTGGGGCACATGACTTACGAGGAGAGGCTGAGGGAACTGGCGTTATTTAGTCTGCAGAAGAGAAGAGTGAGGGGGGATTTGATAGCAGCCTTCAACTACCTGAAGGGGGGTTCCAAAGAGGATGGAGCTAGGCTGTTCTCAGTGGTGGCAGATGACAGAACAAGAAGCAATGGTCTCAAGTTGCAGTGGGGGAGGTCTAGGTTGGATATTAGGAAACACTATTTCACTAGGAGGGTGGTGAAGCACTGGAATGGGTTACCTAGGAAGGTGGTGGAATCTCCATTCTTGGAGGTTTTTAAGGACTGGCTTGACAAAGCTCTGGCTGGGATGATTTAGTTGGTGTTGGTCTTCTGAAGACATCATGTTAATTATATCAGATACATATTTCTAGCACATTCTCAATTTCCAGATATTAAATTCAGTCCTCTGTGAAAATGTTAAGTAATATTGCATCTCTACAAAAAAGGGCAAGAGCCTACAAAAGAGATGAATTTCAAATTATAGTGGACATAAGTTGATTTAGATGTCACTCTGAAATTATTTCTGACTCATAATAATAAAAAATCTACAGGGGATCAGGGAATGAAATTAAATTTTTAAACACCGCCAAGCTACAAAACATGGAAAAAGGGGTTTTGTTATATTTTTGGGGTTTTATGAAATCGCATTTTTCTACTTCTTTTTTCAGAAATATTTTTAACCTGCATCTAAAACAGGCCTCCTTGCAAAAAAGTCGGGCTCACCCCATTTCAGCGTTCAAAGTATAATATGCTAGCTTAACAAAAACTGAACATGATGAAAATGATAAAATATAATCAGTCCGTTACCTCTAGAGATGGATGAAGGGGCTAGATTGTGGCTGGCCCTTGTGGTGTGAATGCACAAATTTGGAGAATGCATGGAGCATCCATAACTTCGGGCCCTGCACTTGTGCGTCTGCTTTCCTCTAGCACCCTGTAAGGGTGCCAACTGGGGAGTACGAGCTGAACCTTATTAAGACTGGCAATAATGGACAAGCTCCCTGTTCTTGGTGCTCCACTGGAACTCTCCCTCAAGTGCAACATCACTGCACTGCCCCAGTGTAGGATTGTGCTTTAATGGCACAGTTTGATCTAAACAATCTGATTTTATTAATTTTGTTTGCAGTGGTTACAAATCTCGTTGATGTTCACCAACCTTTTTTCAGTTTTTTTAACTCGTGGTTCTCCAAGAGTGAATCAGTTTCAAAACGTTTCTGCCTGTGCTATGTATTGTGCATTAAGGAACACCTCCTTCCTCTGAAATCAGCTTAAAAGGGTGGCTTTACACTAACATGTATATAAAACCTATTGTTTCATTAGAATTTTTCCTCTCTCTGTCTGTTCCTTTTTTCATGTGCTCTCTTTCCCTCCCCTCCCTTGCAAAAACCCTTTCCCAGTTTGAGTAGAACTTCACAGAATGTGACTTAGGCCTGGTCTACACTAGGAGTTTATGTCGAATTTAGCACCATTACATCGAATTAACTCTGCACCCGTCCACACCACGAAGCTATTTAGTTCGACATAGAGGTCTCTTAAATTCGACTTCTGTACTCCTCCCCAACGAGGGGAGTAGCGCTAAATTCGACATGGCCATGTCGAATTAGGCTAGGTGTGGATGGAAATCGACGGTAATAGCTCCGGGAGCTATCCCACAGTTCACCACTCTGTTGACGCTCTGGACAGCAGTCCGAGCTCAGATGCTCTGACCAGCCACACAGGAAAAGCCCCGGGAAAATTTGAATTCCTTTTCCTGTCTGGGCAGTTTGAATCTCATTTCCTGTTTGGACATCGTGGTGAGCTCAGCAGCACTGGCAACGATGCAGAGCTCTCCAGCAGAGATGGCCATGCAATCTCAGAATAGAAAGAGGGCCCCAGCATGGACTGATCAGGAAGTCTTGGATCTGATCGCTATGTGGGGTGATGAGTCTGTGCTTTCCGAGCTGCGATCGAAAAGACGGAATGCAAAGATCTACGAGAAGATCTCTAAAGCCATGGCAGAGAGAGGATACAGCTGGGATGCAACGCAGTGCCGCGTGAAAATCAAGGAGCTGAGACAAGGCTACCAGAAGACCAAAGAGGCAAACGGACGCTCCGGATCCCAGCCCCAGACATCCCGTTTCTACGAGGCACTGCATTCCATCCTAGGTGCGGCCGCCACCACTACCCCACCACTGACCGTGGACTCTGAGGATGGGATATTGTCGACGGCCGCTTCCTCGGACATGTTAGCGGATGGGGAAGATGAGGAAGGAGATGAGGAGGACGAGGCAGTCAACAGCGCTTACAACGCTGATTTCCCCGACAGCCAGGATCTCTTCATCACTCTTACAGAGATCCCCTACCAACCGTCCCCAGGCGTTAACCCGGACACAGAATCAGGGGAAGGATCAGTCAGTAAGTGTTTTAAACATGTAAACATTTATTTTTAACAGAACAGGAATATTAACAATATTAACAATGGGTTTTTCATGATTAGTTTGCCCTAGACGCTTCACGTTTCAGTCCTTGGCAGTGCAACTACTGAAAAAAAATCTAACAATGTCCGGTTTAGCATGATTGGTTTGCCCTAGGCGCTCTACTGTTTAGTCCCTGCCAGTGCAGCTACAGTAAAATCCGGTCTATGTGTCCAGGGATAGAGCAGAAATCCTCCTGGGACATCTCCACGAAGCTCTCCTGGAGGTAATTGGAAAGCCTTTGCATCAGGTTCCTGGGGAGAGCGGCCTTATTGGGTCCTCCGTGGTACGAAACGTTTCCGCGCCAGGAGACAAGCAAGTACTCCGGGATCATTGCCTTGCAGAGCATGGCGGCATATGGCCCTGGTCTTTGCATGCTTTCCCGAAGCATCCTTTCTTTCTCCGTCTCTGAAATCCTCATCAGAGTGATGTCGCTCATGGTGACCTGCTTTGAATTAGGTAGGGGAATGTTAGTATTGGGACTGCTTGCCTGTTCCTTTACAGAACTGTAACCGGCAGTTTACAGCCACGCGGTGGAGGCGGGAGAGGGGCAGCATACAGGGATCTTTCCCTGGGACAGCCGCGAGGGGGTGGGACAGGGGCAGAGTTCATGCTTGCCGGATTGCTGGCAGCAGGGACTGGCATTGCTTTGAACGTGAAAGGAGGCCAGTGCTATTATTAAAGTTTTAAGCAGCCACAAGTCTACGGCTTACCATGTCGGCCTGCTACACAAATTCCGGTGTCCTGCCCCGCTTCTCTGATCTGCACTGCAAGACCCCAGGCACTGAATGCGAAGGCCGAAAATTCGACCTTGTCCTGAGTGCGCATGTGATAGGTGCTGTGCATGGTCTTGTTCACAGAGAAAGACTATGTTCTTTGTTCACAACTAAATTTATCTTTCTGAGGAATTCACTCCCTTTTTCCCATCCCACAGCTGCGACTGTCTCCCGACCTAGCCTGGCATCACACTCCCAGAGGCTAGCGCAGATTAGGCGTAGGAAGAAGAGGACACGGGAGGACATGTTCTCGGAACTTATGGGCTGCTCCCGAGCCCAGGCAGCCCAGCAGACCCAGTGGAGGGAGAACTTGTCCCAAATGCACCGATCACACATGGAACGGGAGGAGAGGTGGCGGCAGGAAGACCAGCAGGCGACTCAAACGCTGCTTGGACTAATGAGGGAGCAAACGGACACTCTCCGGCGCCTTGTGGATGTTCTGCAGGACCGGAGGCAGGAGGACAGAGCCCCGCTGCAGTCTATCTCTAACCGCCCTCCCCTGCCACAAAGTCCCATACCCCCCCCTCACCCAAAGTCCCAAGAAGGAGGGGCGGCAGAGTCCGTGAAAACTCTCACTCCACCCCTGCAGACTGCTCAAGTACCAGAAGGCTCTCATTCCCCAAAATTTGATAAGTCCTTTCCTTCCCGCCTCACCCAAGCCCCCGTCCCAGTTTCATCCCCCAGTTTCATGTGTAGTTGCTAATAAAAAATACGTTTCTGTTAATTACTGTTTCCATCATGTTCTTTTAGAGGAGAGTCTGTCTGAAGGGGGGGAAGGGGGTTGGTAATTGGACAGGACAGTCACTTTTACCAGGGTACAGAGGCGGGGGCAGGTTCAGCAGCAGGGCACACACACATTGCAGTCACTAGTTATCCTGGTCAGTCTGGGAGGTGGTTTTCATGTTCTGTGTGTGTGTGGGGGGGGCTATGTGACTTTGTTGCAGGGGAGGGCGGTTAGAGATCTTATGCAGCGGTCCTTATCCTGGATCACAGAGCCACGCAGCAGGGGATCTGTAACCATCCTCCCCCTGCCACAAAGTCACATAGCCCCCAAACACAGAGTCCCGAACAGGAGGGGTGGCAGGCTCCGTTGAAACAACCAGTCCACCACTGCGGAGCCTGTCATTCCTGGAGTTTAGAAGCGTCCTTTGCATCACTACACTACACCCGCTCCCCACCACAGTCTGCGTCCCAGGTTCAACACTTTACCGAGAAAACAGTAATAAAGAAAACGGTGTTCATTAACAAAATTCAAGTGATTTTATTTTTAAACGTGTGTTGGAAGGGGGGGAACGGGGTGAACGGGGTATGTAACTGGAGAGGATAGTGAACATTTACTGGGTAAAGAAACGGGGGCAGGTTCAGCTTCTCTGTAAACAAACTTAATAGTCACAGGTTACCCTGCTCACTCAGGAACCTAGCTTTCAAAGCCTCCCGGATGCACAGCGCGTCCCGCTGGACTCTTCTAATCGCCCGGCTGTCTGGCTGGGCGTAATCAGCAGCCAGGCTATTTGCCTCAACCTCTCACCCCGCCATAAAGGTCTCCCCCTTGCTCTCACACAGATTGTGGAGCACACAGCAAGCTGCAATAACAATGGGGATATTGGTTTCGCTGAGATCACAGCGAGTCAGTAAGGTTCTCCATCTCCCCTTGAGATGTCCAAAAGCACACTCCACCACCATTCTGCACTTGCTCAGCCGGTAGTTGAAGAGTTCTTTTTCAGTGTCCAGGGCGCCAGTATAGGGCTTCATGAACCAGGGCATTAGCGGGTAGGCTGGGTCCCCGAGGATGACTATAGGCATCTCCACATCCCCAAGAGTTATTTTGTGGTCCGGGAAGTAAATACCTTCCTGCAGCCGTCTAAACAGACCTGAGTTTCTGAAAACGCGAGCGTCATGAACCTTGCCCGGCCATCCGACGTTGATGTTTGTAAAACGTCCCCTATGGTCCACCAGTGCTTGCAGCACCATTGAAAAGTAGCCCTTTCGGTTAATGTACTGGCTGGCCTGGTGGTCCGGTCCCAGGATAGGGATGTGAGTTCCATCTATAGCCCCACCGCAGTTTGGGAATCCCATCGCGGCGAAGCCATCTATAATGACCTGCACGTTTCCCAGGGTCACTACCTTTGAGAGCAGTAGCTCAACGATTGCGTTGGCTACTTGCATGACAACAACCCCCACGGTAGATTTGCCCACGCCAAAGTGGTTCACGACTGACCGGTAGCTGTCCGGCGTTGCAAGCTTCCAGAGGGCTATGGCCACTCGCTTCTGGACACTCAGGGCTGCTCGCATCCGGGTGTCATTGCGCTTCAGGGCAGGGGACAGCAACTCACAAAGTTCCATGAAAGTCCCCTTCCGCATGCGAAAGTTTCGCAGCCACTGGGATTCATCCCAGACGTGCAGCACTATGCGGTCCCACCAGTCCGTGCTTGTTTCCCGGGCCCAGAATCGCCGTTCCACAACATCAACATGACCCATTGCCACCATGATGTCCTCGGCGTGGGGTCCCGTGCTTTGTGACAGGTCTGTGCCACTCTCAGACTTCAGGTCCTCACTGTGCTGCCGTAGCCTCCTCGCCCGATTTCTCAGCATCTGCCTCTGGGAAAGGTGGATGATAAGCTGCGAGGTGTTGACAACGGCCATAACTGCAGCAATGGTCGCAGCGGGCTCCATGCTCGCAGTGCTGTGGCGTCCGCGCTGTCACTGACCAGAAAAGTGCGCGAACTGATTTCCCGCCGGTGCTTTCAGGGAGGGAGGGAGGGAGGGAGGGAGGGCGGTAGTGACGGTTGGATGACGACAGTTACCCAAAAGCACCCTCGACACATTTTTTTCCCCAGAAGGCATTGGGGGCTCGACCCAGAATTCCAATGGGCAGCGGGAACTGTGGGATAGCTGCCCACAGTGCACCGCTTCCAATGTCGACGCTTGCCCCGTTAGTGTGGACTCACAAAGTCGAATTACTGTCCTTAGTGTGGACACACACGTTCGACTTTGTAATATCGATTCCACATATTCGATTTAAGTAAAATCGAACTACTCTCGTAGTGTAGACATACCCTTAGAAACTGGGCAATAAGAGATCTGCTGTCCCAAACTGCAGCCCTTCTGGATTGAAGGCCCATCTGTTAGACTAATCATATATGGAACTCAAATTTGAAAAATTCTGTAATAGCAGCATAAAGAAATCTGTGAGTCACTCAAAACAGCCGAAGTCTGTCAGTTCTAAAGCTTTGCAGCTAAACACATTGGTTGACATTTTCAAAGGAGCCTAAGCAGTGCTTAATTTGTGCCCTGGCACCTCTCAGCTTGGCAGCTCATAGCCCCAGCACTTCTGGGCTTGCTGCATCAGTTATGAATGTAAAAAAATTGCTTGAGCCCTGGCACCTCTTTATTACAAATTAAGCACTGAGTCTAAGGGAGTTAGAGACCCAGCTCCCCTTGAATTTGAGTAGGAATTGGGTTTTTATTCCCTGAGCTGTTACTGAAATTTCTAGCCATGATGATCATAGAATATCAGGGTTGGAAGGGACCCCAGGAGGTCATCTAGTCCAACCCCCTGCTCAAAGCAGGACCAATCCCCAGACAGATTTTTGCCCCAGATCCCTAAATGGCCCCTGTGACGGGTTGGATCACAGAAACCCCCTTGGGAGCTGCCACCCAATGTGCAAAGACTACCCCTGCTTCTGTTTTCCCTGCCAGCTCAGGACTCCAGCACCCTGTCTTGCTGAGCCAGACACTCCAGTCTGCTCTAACAAAGACCCAGGGTCTGAATCACTTGTCCCAAAGCTGCAAGTTTACCTGAAAACAGCGTACAGTAGTGTGCTTGTCTTTAGCACTCAGATGCCCAACTCCCAATGGGGTCTAAACCCAGATAAATCCGTTTTACCCTGCATAAAGCTTATGCAGAGTAAACTCATAAATTGTTCGCCCTCTATAACACTGATAGAGAGATATGCACAGTTGTTTGCTCCCCCAGGTATTAATACATACTTTGAGTAAGTTACTAAATAAAAAGTGATTTTATTAAATACAGACAGTAGGATTTAAGTAGTTCCAAGTAGTAACAGACAGAACAAAGTAAGTCACAAGCAAAATAAAATAAAATGCGCAAATCTATGCCTAATCAAACTAAATACAGATAATCTCATCCTCAGAGATGCTTCAGTAAGTTTTTCTCAGACTGGACACCTTCCAGGCCTGGGCACAATTCTTTCCCCTGGTACAGCTCTTGTTGCAGCTCACGTGATAGCTAGGGGATTCTTCATGATGGCTCCTCCTCTTCTCTGTTCTCTTCCACCCCTTTATATATCTTTTGCATAAGGCGGGAACCCTTTGTCCCTCTGGGTTTCCCCCCCCCTCACTGGAAAAGCACCAGGTTAAAGATGGATTCCAGTTCAGGTGACATGATCACATGTCACTGCAAGACTTTATTACTCACTTGCCAGCACACACACATACAGGGAGACTCACAGGTAAACAGCCATTTGCAGACAATGGGAGTCATCAAGATTCCAAACCATCATTAATGGCCCACACTTTACATAATTACAATAGGCCCTCAGAGTTGCATTTTATATTTCTAGTTTTAGATACAAGAGTGGTACATTTCTACAAATAGGATGATCACACTCAGTAGATTATGAGCTTTGTAATGATACCTTACAAGAGACCTTTTGCACAAAGCATATCCCATTTGCATTATAGTCACTTATTATCAATTTTTTTATAAAACTATCCCAGTTACATTATATTTACTTATTATCATGTTTTTATACAACCATGTAGACTGCACAACGTCACAGCCCCCTCAGGGATTGAGCTCTCAACCCTGGGTTTAGCAGGCCAATGCGCAAACCACTGAGCTATCCCCCCATGATGATGATGGTGTGTGTGTGAATTGCAAGTAAATAAATAAAATCAGTGAAACCACTATTTTTTCCCTCTCTAAAAAAAAGAAAAGAAAAAGCTGTGTGTATTGTCACTGTAGTATTGTAAGCACAGCATTGAGGGCTAGGCTCATGGCATGGGCAATGCATGCTCTTTAGCTTGATGTGATACTGGTTCTGAGGGTACGTTTACACAGCAATTGGGAGGTGTAATTCACATACACACACTTGCTCTGCTCAGTCTAGAATCTATAATTAGCAGCGTGGCCACAGCGGCGCAAGCAGCAGGTCGAGCTAGCCGCCCAAGTACCTACCAAAGGGGTAGGTTTGGATTGTACTTGGGTGGCTAGCCACAGTACTACTTTTAGGCACTAGTTCCACCAGAGCTAGTGTGTGTATGTCTACCATGCTGGGAATTGCATCTCCCAGGTGCTGTATAGATGGACGATGCGTGTTGATACCATAATGCTTGGATTCGGAGTGCCTGCTCCCTGAGGTGCCAGGAGGTCTGTGATGCTGGTGATAGCTTCCTCACACCAGTTCCTACACCTTGATCATCTCATGAGTGGGACGGGGGAGATACCATTCACCTCCCCAACTAGCTCTCATACTCTTCAGGAGACAGCTCCCTACTCTGCTACCAGGTCCCAGATTTCTCCATGTGCAAAGCAGGCAGAATATTTTGGGCAATACATACAGGCTCAGTTGAGTCTAGGAACCGTAGGCTGGTGTACCGTCCGCAAATGCAACTGTGGGTCCTTATGGGCCCCAGGACTCCAACTATATGTGTTGCTGAAATGTTCATAATAAAACACTTGTGTAACTTTCAGTGTTTTTAGCAATGGAAAAGAATATTGGGCCTGATTTTCTTATTTGTACCAATCTAAGTGAGAAGAGAATCAGGGCCACTGCATTTTAAACATTGATTATGGGAAATAAATATGAAAAAAGGTAGGTAAGGAAATAAAATTTGCTCTTAGCAACAGCTGTATGAAATACTGGTCTTGAGACAGAAATTACTGCAGTGTTAAAATAGTAGCTTAACAACTTTATCTCAAAATGTCAATGATTTTATTCCCCTTATGCTCTATTAAATGCTATAGAACTTTTCCATATGTTTTTCTTTAGGGTTTTTTACCTATCTTTTATAATTTTATAGAAAATTATAATCCTATTCTAGAACTCCATTAGACGGCAAATTATGAGTCACCTAATCTGAACAGTGGTTTCCTTGTTTGCACATTCATTTTAGCATAGTATGACAGGTACAACATTAAACTAATTTGCATTAGTAAAATGTTCTGTATTTACAATTTTATTATTTTAGTGTGATAATTTGCATCTTCAAGATCATATGTCAGGAAACTTGACTCAAATTACTTCTCTTTGGAACATGATTAAGATCCTTTACTGGAGAGACGTACATTATCTTAAACCCCTGCCTCCTTTCTGAGATGAATAATCTAATCTATAACTCCCATGAGTTTTGAGAAATACCATCTCCTCATTCCTGTGTTGCCTCATTCCTGTGTTGGACTTGGGAACAGGCTATAGACTTTAAGAGGTTTTTCAAATGAGCAGATTGCACTGTGACTGCATGTAATTACATTGCACTTACTTAAAACTTGAACTTCAGGTGAAATTTTGTCTAGTATGTTCCATTTCCGATCATAAACTTACAAAATATCACTGTGTGCTGTTGAACAATTGGTTTGTTTCATCTTCAAAGGTGGCTGTGTTGCTGTGGTGGGTACAGTGATTCTTACATAAGATATGTAGAATGTAAAGCGCTGCAGGATGCTTTGGAGAAAAAAAAATGGTTCTATAGAAATGCAATATATTTGTCTCAAATCCTTCTCACTCGAGCAAGCAAAGCAGGATTTGGCCCTATATCCTACCTGAATTTTCAGTTGGGAGAGCTAAAAGTTCTGGGCCTTAGACATACCTAAAATATATAAAAGGAGCTTCAGAAATAATATTGACAAAGATCTTAGCTAGAACATATAGCAACAGCATGTAAATACCAGACAGAATTTATTCTTATTTTATTGTGAAATACTTATGTATTGATCTTTGTCTGAATGTTAAATATGTTGTTTTGTGTACATATGTAATCTAGAGGGTTTCGTTTTCTCAAATACTTGCATACAAAAGAGGAAGGTTTTAGCATTTAAAAATGTATCTATATAATCTCCTCTGCAAGGATGTTAAATGTTTAAGTAGTAACATATCATACTAGTTACCTTTATTTTAAACTTATTGTATGACAAATGAATGCAGTAATATCAGTTCAGTGAACTTTATATAGTGCATGAACATTTGAGATTAAAGTAAGTGGCTAATCACTCAGGACCTGGAATTGTCCATGGGTAAGTGTAATTTTTTTGCATGGGCAGAAGCCAGCATTAGAGATAATCTTTAGTGTGGTGAAAGACATTAATTGAGATGTTATTGCTGAATGATGTAATTCTCTTACTGTCTTGCACTATGAATTAATTTAGCAACAAGCTTGGTGGGGAAAAATGACTTGTACTAGCCTGGCCCTGAAGGAAATCTGATGGGAAAATTCTTAAGATTGTATGAGGACAACCTAGTGGATATGCATCACCGCTGTTGTTTTTTTCTGGTACAATGAATATCCATTCTGAGAGAGAAGTCAGTGGATGGCTTAATCAAACTTGTCGTGGTCTCACTTTTGTAGTAGTTGAATATAGACAATTTGCTTTCAGATGCTCTCTGTTACAGCACTTTCTCTGACATATGGCCACTCTACTGTGGCTCCTAGTTATTAAACATTCTTACTTTAAAGACCTATCCTTATCTGCTCAAATAATCATTTAGCGGAGAGGATATTTTATAGAGGATACGTCATCAGGTCATGATTTTAAAACAATGACCCCAGTCCAAACAAAAAAGCATGCATGTTAATTATGTAAGGTTTGAAGGGCATCATATAGTGAAAAGTTTTCTTTTTCTAAATCAGAGATTTTTCCACAGAATTATGCATGATACCTCAGTACATTTTTGGTTTCTTCTTGTGTGGTTATAGGCGTATACAGTTATAATTATTTTGTTGCTTATGATAACTTTGGGGGTGGCGAACGCTGTCACCTAACATGCTTCTAGTTCCACGTTACCACGCTTAGAACTATTTTTCACAGGTAACATAAGAACAAATTGTTAGCAAAGCAGTCATGTTTAGCTGCTTATTAATTCAATCAGTGCTATGAAGTATGGATTTACCAGCATGAATAAAACTAAAGTAGTTATTATTTCATCTGCAGAAAATTGCAGAAACTTATTTGGGGTTTCATTTAAATGGTTAACATTTTAGCACTGCTGACCTAAACTCACTCCAGAAACAATTAACATTTGAGCACTTGTCATACATATTAATTAATAATAGTACTGAAGCAAATGAAAAGATGCTCTGCAGTTTTAAGCCAAACAATAATAGAATGGAAGTTTGAGGCATGAAAAGAATGAAATGTATTTCTAGTAGGGCTCTTCTTAGAGTTTAAAAGAGTGTGTATTGAGTCATTCTCTTCCCTCCCACCCGAGCTACTTCCCATCTTTTCATTCTAAGGCAGGCTGTGTACCCCTTAAATTCCTCTCCCTTATCTCTATAGGAATCTATTTTCCTTTTGTATTTGTTGCCTCTCTGCCAAGTGATGGCAGATGTTGGGGGCGGAGCTTTCAGGTTGGGCTTCCATTGGAAGATAAATCAGAGATGTGGAATCTGAGTATATTCTTAATACAACTTTTTTGTTTACACATATACTAGTCCCTGAACAGAAGTGGTTACAAACTATCCACAGGCAAAACCCTCTTCAGTTCCTTAGCCCAAATATCAGTGTCTAGTTCCCATGCAGCAACTCTGTGTTGCTAGAAATGGAAAACTAGGAAGATTCTGCAGGCTGGGAAGCAGCAGAAAATTATCTGTAATAACTTAACTAAATTACACACTAGATTTCGTGATTGTTTTCCAGATGAGTAACTCAAAGATGAAGAGTGGATCTGTGATCCATTTGGAATAATGCTGGAAAATGTGAGTCTGCCTATGGAGGAAGAATCTTAGCTGCTCGAATTGTCTTGCAATCATAGTCTACAGAAAAAATATACTGAAACAAGTCTTCCCAGTTTTGTGTGCAGCATTGCAGGTGAATAAACTGTCTTGCTAGCCATGCTATTAGTTATTTTGCCATTCAGTATGACATACTTGTGTGAAACAGGATTTTCAACTAAGAGTCAACTGAAAAATAAAAGCAGAAACAGGGATGTTGAGCATGACCTTGGGACTGCACTGGTTTACACCAAACTTTGATAAACTCATCAAAGAGAAGCAACCTCAGGTTTCTCATTAAGTGGAACCTAGGATTTATACAAGAAATACTTAAATGCTATATTGAGATATTTGCTACATTTAATGCTTAAGTTAATGTGTATATTATATATTGTGGGTAACAAATATTTAATGTCAGACTTTCTTTTTATTTTTTATTTTTTTGCACTATTGGGTTGTAACAGACCAAATGGGTCCTGAGCCTAAAAAGGTTGAGAACCACTGGATAGACAATGCCTGTAACAGAACATGTTGGCCCTTTAAGGACAGGTTCCATGCCTGCCACCCCGTTACTTTCTCAGTCCAGGACTTTGTGGGGTTTTGCTCTTGAAGGGAACATGGGTACTGTTGGCTGAATGCAAGGCCTTTTTGAGAAGGGGATGGGGGAAATGAAGATATAAGGAGTAGCCATTTCTACTGTGGGAAGAAACTGAGAGAGAGCAATAGCCTGCTGATAGGCGTCTGTAGTGTCTGAGATTTGGGCAAAGATTATGGTGGGTCTCCCAGCAGAGACAGAGACCCGGAGAGGCTGTGTTGAAGAAGTGTGTAGAAGGATCTGGAAGAAGGCTTAGGACAGAGGGAGGAAAGCAGGCAGGGAGGCAGCCCAGATGGAACAGTGAAGTGAAAATGTGGTAAAGTGGAGCGGATGACTGCTTCGCTACTTAAGTTCTCTGGGCTAGTGTCAGCTGCAGACGAGGGACTTGGATCCTCTGTGCCTCACTAGTGCCACCTTCAGGTGATGTGCTGATACCCTATATAAAGATGGACCCCTGCAACCAAGGGACAAAGGACTTTGTAAACCCCATGCAGCCAAGGGGTGAAAGGCTAATTGATTACCCAAGTTCCCATGGACCACTGAAGGGAGAGTTGTGGCTCTGAAGTAGAATTATGTGAAGGCTTTTTGTTGAACTTCTGTTTTATTTGGACTTGTGTCAGCCTTGGACTGGGCAGAATCTGATTTGACGGAAGAGCTAAATTACCTACCTTACTGGGTGAGGGAAGTTAAGGCATTGCTGGAAGGGGAAACTGAGGCAGTGACTGCACCTAATGAGGAGGAGGAAAGACAAACTATGTTGTCATTGTGCTAACTCCTCTGTCATTGTCACATGAGGTGATTTCAGAGTAGGTGACTCCTTCTGAGCTAGCAGCTCATCACTTATGGGAGCCTCCTGGGCTTGCTTGGGAGTGGAATCCCCACCAGTTACTAATCTCAGGTCTGCTGCATGGGAATGGGATGCATTACTGATGACTCATGCCAGACCAGCCTAGTCATTAAGTTTCTGATTAAGAGTAATTCTTACAAAAGTAATTCTTATTCCAAACATAAATCTATTGCAGTGGCACTAAATTGGGTTGAAACTAGAGAAACAACTCAAATTAAGATTATATCTTGCTAACAGGCTAGTTAGATAGGCAGGACATAATTTTTGAACCACCTGAAACAAATCTCTAACATTTATACTTACCAAAATGCCTGTATTATCTATTGCTTAATCAGTAGTTGTGTAAGAAATCACTATGTGGTTATCAGAGTATAGGAAACCGCTTTACTGCTTCCATTACAAAGTAATATTATGCTAAAGCAGCAAACTATCTTCATAAATCATTTGTATTGGGAATATATTTGTCAGGTTTCACATAGATTATGTAATTATCACATAATTTTATTTCAAGGGTTCATAACAGGAAATTAGATATGATATTTGGTAATATAAACAGTGCATTTGACTTCACGTTGCAGTTAGCAGTAAATGTTTACAGAACTTGGCTCTGAAGGATTTTTATACCAACCTTTGACAGTTACTACTCTTTCAAGGTCTCAGAATTCATGTTGTATCTATGGCATATATAACAGCAGTGTGTCAGTTGTTGGGTCAGTTTCATGACGTGTCATACATTACAAGGCAGACATAAACACTTTGCGCTATGTCAGGTCTGGAAATGTATTGTCCATCAAATTTCTGAGCTGAAAAAAGCTAGAGAAAATAATAAAAGCCAAAAGACTGTTAATCTTTAAAATTTTAAGATATATTACAAAGAAAATGGGTCTCTTAAATTCAATATTCAGAAACTGGTGGGGTCACTGAAGATTACTTAGAGTGTATCGAAGACCAGTTAATAGCATAATATGGCTTTGTACTTCTTTGAGTTTCTCATGTACAGTGCATTATAGAATTACATAGTGTGTATGGTATATCTAAAGATCCCGTGGGAGTTGACACAGCTTAGGAAAGGTCTTCCTAAGATGCTGAAGCTATACTAAATGGAGAACCTTCTAACTCCTTACAACAAATCAGATTCAATACTCTGTTCAATTTCTGCAACATGGAAACTCCAGGGAATCAGTCTTTTACAGCACCCACGCTTACGTGGCAGGGAACAATAGAACTTCATTGATAGGAAATGCTCCTGTTTTTTAACACCTGTCAGCGGGTGTCAAGATCCATAGGGTCTGCTATACCTCTGATCTTCATGCAGTTCTGGGAGTGTACCCTTCTTAGTGACAGGCCCTAGGCCTCCATTTTACTAAAGTGACCCAGCCCTTCTGAGACTGGGTCCCTGGCTTCAGCACTTCTGTTTCTTGCCGTGGCTGGTCCAAATGAGCTTGGATCCTTGTTGGGAGGACTTCACCCATTGAGAGCGATGCAACCAGCACATGCTTGCATGTGACACAGGGCAGCCTTTTCTAAATAAGACATTAATTTATTAGTCAGCTGGAATACACTATTTAGGGAGACAGGGTTAAAATGGTAAAACAAAGATTAGATGCATCTCTCCTCTAATTAGCCACCTTCTACTTGCTCAGTTACTTTGCCCTGGCCTGGTAGGCAGACTGTATGGTTGCAGCAACATCCCAGCCCTTGCTCAACTATTCCATGTGGAATTACACAGCACATGGAGAGCCAGATACATCTCTCTGTCTCAGTTCTTTGTCTCAAGTCCCAGTAACACTATTCTCATGTATATTGTCGTCCCCCCCCCCCCCCCCCGTGGGGGGTTGTGAGGAGACAGGTAATTTACACACATAATCCAAAACAATTCCTTTGGCTAGCAATCATTAAAAGTTAATGGTCTTGTCTTTGGTCTTCCAGTGTAGTACCACTCACGTGTTATTAGTTCTTGATAGTCCATTCATACAAGCCCAGGATGTCTCCACCTAATCAATTTATTGTGTATTCCTCTGTCTCTGAAAATTAGTCCTTTCATACCAAGTGAGTAGGAATACAAAAGTGAATGGGAAAAGAGAGAGACTTTTCATAAAAATAAAAAAGAAATTTCCCACATTCCCCGTAGCAGGAAAAGTACTTGTCTGTACCTGTGGGCTGGGGAAAGGAGCTTGTAAGCAATCTGGCCACAAGACTTCTGGCCTGGCCACTACCCATCTAGACTGACTAGCCACAAATACAGGTCATCAGCTGGGAACTGCAGTCTCAGTTACAGAAAATCTATGACTGAAAGTGCAGCCCACTGACCAATTAGACAGGACTAGAGAAGAGAGAGCCACAGAGAAAAACACATGAACCACATGACTTTCACAGGGTGGCAGTTAATGTTACTCTGCATAGCCATATAACCTGTGTTCTTGGCAAGTTATGGAGGCAGTGTTGGTTCTTGATGGAGACTGGTGACTCCTGGGTTCTGTTCCTCATAATTTCACTAATATGCTGAGTGACATTGGTCAAGTTACTGAGCCTCCCTGTGACTCCATTTCCCCTTCTGCAAAATGACATAATATTGTCTACCTCACGGGTGCTGGGAGTCTACATTAATATTTAAAGCATTGAAGTCTTCACATGGAAGCTGCCACCAGAGCCATCCTTAGGCATACGCAGCATACACGGCTGCGTAGGGCACCCGGAAATTTGAGGCACTCCTAGGTCTTAGTGTCCACCCTCCCGCCTCTTCCTATCCCTGTTCTGACTCTTCCTGCAGGCTCCCACCACAGCTAGCTGCTGCAGCCTGGTGAGTCTTCTTCCGGAGGGGATCTAGTAACTTAAAAGTGAAGTAACTTAGGGCTGGTCTACACTGGGGCGGGGGGGGGGTTGATGTAAGATACGCAACTTCAGCTACGGGAATAGCGTAGCTGAAGTCGACGTATCTTATTTCGACTCTACCTCGGGTCCTCACGGTGCGGGATCGATGGCCGCGGCTCCCCCGTCGACTCCGCTACCGCCGCTCGCCCTGGTGGAGTTCCGGAATCGACGGGAGCGCATTCGGGGATCGATATAATGTGTCTAGACGAGACATGATATATCGATCCCCGATAGATCGATTACTACCTGCCAATTCGGCGGGTAGTCTGGACGTACCCTTAAAAGTGAAAAAGCCTCCCTCCCGCCTGCCAGACCTATTAGCACAACATTGAAACTGTTAAAGAGCCATTCAAGTGGTAATGAAGCCATTTAACAGGCATTTGCCAACCCCCAGGTATATACTGTCAGTTTCTGAATTTACTGACAAAAACAGTTGTGCATTACTGTAATATTTACTCGGACAATGTGAGTCTACAGGACCTTAGTTTAAAATTTGCTTTAAAAATATTTCATTAGTGTGTTGGTGAAGATTATAAAATCACATCTCTAAAAAATCCTTGCATAGATTTTTAGATGCACAATCTGAGTTTTCATCTTTAGCCTTAAATGTTTGGATCTTCAGACATATAGTTTTTTTTTTTTTATAAATAAATCCTTCAAAAGACCACCCTTATCTAAAATACACATTTTAATTTTGACTACTGTAGTTCAAAAAACTTGCTTCCAAAGTCTTCCTGTCCTTTCTGTCCATCCCTTTTTCCCTTCAACCCCGCCCCCCGTTGAAGAGAGCCCTTAAAGGGACAACACCCCTTTCCTTCCAGAGAGCTGGACAAATTACTTTCCCTTTCTTTACTTCTGACTATTTGATGAACTAGTTTTAAGAGAACCCTCCAGCAAAATCAGTACCTTAGTAAGATGATAAATCTTTTGTTATGGCTAAAATCTTTGGAAACATTTTTTAAAGTTGGTGAAATTTCATAAACAAGTCTATTGTTATGGAGATCACACAAAGTAAATTAGTGTTCCCTTTTTCTAAAAGCAATGAACATTGTTATGAACACACTAAACCTCTGTGACTGATTAATTTAAAATAATGTCTTTGTTTCAGTGAGTTAAATATGTAGTAATCAGGAATGATTACTTTATGAAGGCTTAAGAGTATACATTTAAAATATAAAATCAGCTTAGAAATACTGATTAAGAAAATGTAAAACAGAGAAGAGCTGCATCATGTATTCCATAATATTTAATGTTGTATTCAGCAGGACAGCTGACTTGCCCTTGCGACAAAGTTTTTGCAAATAAATCTCTGACAAACTTCAGGGTATATAAAAAAAAAACCCGTGACTGACATTTTTTATTCCTAAATTTAGTGCTTTTAATTAGGTACCTTCTGCATGTCTTCACCTTCTGGCATGCAGTGGAAAACATGCTCCATTTTCTTTAGAAAGAAATTGCAGAAGAGGATTTTTTTCAAATGTCATTTGCTTCATTTGGGTTCAGGGATTTGGCTGGAAGGGGGTGAGTGGGGAGGACAGTGGGGAGGGGCGTGGCCTGGGCAGAGTGGGGGCGGGGCCTGGGGTGGCGTATGGGCGGGGCCACAGGCAGTATAGGTGGGCTGGGGAGCTAGCCTCCCCACGCGGCAGCTTCACCCACTGCCCATTACAGCAGATAAGAGCGGGTCAGCTCCCGCACACCCAGCGTGTGCTGCAGTCTCCTTAGGCAGGGGCTGTATTCACAGAGCTGATTGCATTGGCGCCGCGCATTCTGCATAAGGGAGAGGGTACGGGGTCTCTGCGGGGAACTGTGATTCTCTGCCACAGTGGGGTGGGCTGGGCAACTCTGTATCCTTTGCTGTCTCATCCCTCCCCCCCGAGCTGCGAACCCAGGCTGCTGTCAGGCATAGGGGCACCAGTTTAATAATACTGCGTAGGGACCCATAAGTCCTAAGGACAGCCCTGGCTGCCACATAAGTGCAATGTCTCATTACTAAAAAAGTGTTGGTATTGTGACTGACTGTTTAAGACCCTTGAAAGCATTGTATATAATATGCAAGTCATACATAGGTGTGTACATATACACAGATACCTTTTGAATATTGTTTAGAAACGGCTAGGCTTGTATAAAATATTTCTGAATTTTCTAAATGACACTGTGGTGATAAACTTCAAAGCGAGCAAACAATGTTCAAAAGGGAGTTGGAAATGTATTATATCAACACAGTATCCTAGCAAACCAAAAGAAAGACATAACACATTAGTTCTGGAAATCACTGCTTTTTTTTCTCCTCCCAGATCCCTACACCATGGTAAGGTGGGAATCCATCACATTTTGTCTAAGAGCTTTCTGATTGTCTGCTTGGTATTCTGCTCCTCAGTCTGACTTTATTATCTTTTCAAAGTAGCCTTTCCTATCTCACACTCCTGACAGTGGGCCCTCTAAATCTGTAAATGACAACCAGAGGGCTGGTAGCTCTAAAATTCGTATGTGTTCCTGAAATGTTGCTAGAGGTTTTAATTATTCTTTAATGCATCTGTGTTAGCAAATACAGTATCAATGAGGCATCTGTGATTGCAGGACTGTTAATTTTTTTTGGTGACAGTAAAAATGACTATTAATAGGGGTTTTATACATACAAGGATGGCTTAGAAAAAAAGTAAAGGCTAGGACTGTATAACTGTTCTAGAAGTGGCTTATTTATCTGTGTGGAGTTTGGTTGGCCGATATTTTATTTTTGTTGTTGTTTTCAGCACACACGAACTCTAGAAGCATTGATTTCACTATTGCTATCACTATGTATAGTGTAATTGTAATAATACATGCAACTGATAATGGCTTTCATTCACTTGCATTATTTTGGTATAGTGATATTTTGTTATGATGAAATAACTGCATTTTGTAGCTGAATCTTCAAAATACAACAATTGTGAAGAAGTGGATGGCCTTGTGGTTAAATGCACTGTACTGGAGATATGGGTTTGGCTCGTCCTGAGCTATTTTTGGCAAGTCACTTTATCTTTGTGCCTCAGCTCCCATCAGTAGAATGAGGATAGTAATACTTCCTTTCTCCCAGCCTTTGCCTGTCTTGTCTATTTAGAGTATATGCTTGTCAACACGGTCTCTTGCTATGTGTACATACAGCACCTGGCACAATTGGGCCCTGATGTTGATTGAAACCTAGTGGTGCTACTGTAATAAACACATAATAAAAACTCTTATTTTGAATAAGGGAAGGTGTACAGATTTCCAGACAACATTAGACATAGACTATAACGCTCTTGCATTATAGGCTCTCTCTCTCTATAGAAGCTGGCTGCGTAACATTGCGCGCTTGGGAAACTCTGCTCACTTCCACCGCTTAAGTTTGTAATGGTTAGTTATTTGTGCAGTTTTCATTATTTCACTGAAATGTACATCATAGCTGACTCTGCTGCTGAGACTTTTGTTTGCTGATTGTTTCCCCAAGGTGATTATTTTTACTCCTGTCACTACCAATTAGAGGAAAATCCATTATCCTCACAACGAACCAGTGGGCTTCATTTCTATCTCTGGAAGAGAAGGAACTTCTGGAGGTTTTGCAAATTTGATTGATTACAGCAATGACACATGGATGAAATCATTGGTTCCAAATGCAGATGGTGGTACTGCCAAACTCTGTTTAATTTGAGCAAAGGTCTTTTGAGAAGCGTACAATATACCCAGAAGGCACTACAACCTGCATCTTTAATATATCATTCCAATCAGTTCTTTGAAAAGTATTGTGTTTGTTTTTTTTAAAAGGCAAATACAATTTTCCCAACAAAAATTTTGCATTAAATTGTTACAGGCATATAAAACTCAAGTAACAAAAGCAGCTGTGTATTGTATTGTTTTAAATTTACATAGTACTGAATTTTAAATAAAACCTATATGATATTCTCACAAATATTGTCCTCCTAAGTGGTTCCTACGATTCTGTGAGTAAATGAAAATAACCGGTCTCTGATATTAGCTTTGATTTTTTTTTTAAGCTATTAAGAGAAAATGCATGTGGTCTGGACATACTATGAATGTAATTATAATATTTTACACTTCCGTGGAACCTCATATCTCAGAGGATCCCAAGGTGTTTATCAAACAGTGAGTGAGATTCTGTGCTCTGAGGCACAGCACAGAGTTTGCAGTTCAGGGAAAAGAGGATTAAGACGGCTTTAAACTACCCTTTCACTCTCCTGACTCAGACGGCTCTTGAAGAGTGCAGTTTGGACAGTCCCTCAGGACTAAGTTATGGCAGTCCGGCCCACACCTATCTATGGGCAGCAGTGCTACCCAGAATCCCCTCAGCACTGCGTTTTACTCCTGACATGGCCATCCCACCCGCACCCCCTCCTGCACCAGTACTTACAAGGGGTCCTCAGAGGACAGCCTGTGACTGTCTCTACAATGCCTGTGCCTGGGGAATTTAGAGCCCCTTTATGCCACTTGGCTCTTTTACCTGGCATACAGGGGCTAGAGCAAGGTGAGAATCTTATCTCGTATACATGAATCACGTACCTCTCAGTGCAGCAACAGCCAGCAGGTATGCAGAAAACATGCACAATAGCAGAGGTTGGGGGAAACTTTGACAAAAGACATGGGGCAAATCCATAGTCCTATAGAATGCATTATGTTTTTTTCTGCTGTATCTGTAGGGTAGATGGGACCTTGTGTCTTTTGGGTCTCACCAAAAAGACCCACATTTATTTATTTATTTGAATTTTTACAAATGAAAATAGAAGTGCGCCCATCCAGTCCTCTGGGTGCCCCTAACAATCTCTTAAAAATACACTAAAGAGTCCTGTCAATTCCCTGAAGACCCATCAAATAACTCTGACAACATGAATAAAAAAATGTACACACACACCACTTGCATCTCCTCCAAGCCCTAGAGTTCCACTCCACCATTGCCCAGCCTTATCTGATACCCACTTCCTTACAGGCAAGGGAGTAAAATTAGGCTATGCAAGTGTGTCCTCAAGGTTAACAAATCCGGCTGTTATGGACAGAGGGAGAAACTGAGTTCTGAAGGCCAAGGACTCTAAAGGATGGCACCCTGTCAGACATCCCCTCTCTTATACCAATGGGGCTTCAGCTCGGGAACCTCAGCAGCCTTCAACTGTGGCAGTGTGTCACTGGTCTGGAGGCCATCTCTTAGATAGGTAGATGCCAGACCACATGGGGCTTTACAGATCAAAACTGACATCTTAAAATCAGTCTGGAAACGACAGGTAACCAGCGCAGGTCTTAGAGTACAGGTTTAAAATGTTCATGAAAAGATATGGGCTTAAGAAACAGGCTGCTGAACTTGACATCAGCTGTAGTTTCTGGATAGATTTAAGTCTCTGTCCCTAAGTCTTAGTGGGAGGTGTCTATGGGATGGATGCCTGCTGCCAGGTGCTTGTGCTATAGAGTAAGTCCTTGAGGAAGCATAGAGATACCACATTTCCTGTACACTCTAGATGCAGTCTTTGGTTTCCTGTGAGACACTTCCTTCCAGGGAGCAGAAACTAAGAAGCCTAGGACAGGGCAGTCTAAGGCTGCAGCTAACCAGGGTAGTAGAAAGTTTAGTTACCTAATTTTTGTACACAAACCCTTTACTATGAACAGGAACTACCTTGACACCGATCTGCTAATCTGTAAGATACTACAATCCTCCTTTTAAAGAAACATGTGTAAGGTCCTAGCCAACTATAGGTAGAAATAGCAGCTGCAGTGAAGAGACTACCTGATTTTCTAACATCAGCTGGGAATCTAACCAAAACCCCAGATTGTGATCCCTGTCGACCAAAAGTGGATGCACATACGATCAAAGGGGCAGACCAACCAGCATCACTATAGATGTGTGATCTTCATCCATTGCCAGGAGGGGATCATCCACCAGAGGTGTAACCAGATTGACAAAGGTCAAGGGAGATCCAAGGCCACTGGATATCATAAGAATAGTCTCACCACAACCTTTTCAATTTTCTTAAATATGAAAGATTCAATAGAGGGTGATAGTTGGCCAGATTGTCAGGGCCAAGAGATGGTTTCTTGAGTGCAGGGCGTAAATCAATGGGACTGTTTGCATGAATAAATGCTCTCCGGTGTGATCAAGAGCTCCACAATCAGGCTCATAAATTACTTTAAAGACTGAGGATTTAGAGCCTGTTTGTGCTGCTTTTGTATTTGATACAGTACAGAGTGGGAGTTTCTCAAAAATCTTTAGATATGCCGTTGTGTTTGACATATTATAGGCAATGTCCACATTATGAGCTAGGGATGAGAGTCCCTGGCTCGTGTACACATACTGGTGCTAGCTTGCATTGAGCTAGTGAGAGTACATGGATATGAATAGCAGTATAGCCACAGTAGCCGGCGTATTAGCAGCAAAGACACAGCTGAGCCATGCTGAGTACATACCCACCTGTTTCAGATGGACTTGTACGTGGCATGGCTCAGCCATGCCTCCACTGCTGCTCCTGCTGCTAGTGTAGCTATACGGCTAAGGGTTGTCAACTTTCTAATTTCTGAAAACCCGGACACTACAGCAGGAGAGCTGGAACCTCCCCTGCTCCCCACCTCTTCCCCTGAGGCCCCGCCCCTGCTCCTCCTCTCCTCACGAGGCCCTGCCCCCATCAGTCGCTGCTCTCCCCCTCCCTTCTTGCTCGATCCCTTCCCCAACCAGCTGGGCTCTCTCTGCTCCTGGGCTAGGAAGTGACCCCAGCTGAGCAGGGGCTGGCGTGGGTTGATGACCCAGCGCCTCCTCCCTTGACCCTCTGCACTCATGGTAACTGGACTTTTGGTGTCCAGTCAGTACATGTGACCGGACACTGTACAGATCCCCTTTCAACTAGACTTTCTGGTCGAAAACTGGCCACCTGGCAACCCTATGCGACTTATACTTGTGCTAGCTTGATCACAGCTTGCGCATGTATGTGTACACGAGCAGGGGAACCCCACCTCTAGCTCGTAGTGTATACATAGAAACACCTTACTCAGTATAAAAGGTTTTGTCTAATTTTTGTCTGTCCAATCACGTTTTTCCCTGTTTCCCGATCTTTAGATTATGTACTAATTATACTGATTACTTAAGAATCCCCAGTTATCACTTTGAGGGTTGACAGGTTCTTGTCCCAAGATCAGGCCCAGTATTTAAATTATTGTATAGTTGGGAATCCTGATGTGCACAGTTGCAACACTCACACTACAGGAACTCTTTTATATTTACAAATATAATTTATTTATATATTTAGCACAGTCACAAACACCCCAGCTCAATAAGGTAGATAGAAATACTACAGAATTGACATCTGCACATCCATATCCTCACGCCAGCTCCTGTAGAACAATCTGAAATGTTAGCCATCATCTTCCTCAGCACCATTACCTTCCCCATCATCACCAGTGGCCATCATTTTGGTACCTCCCAAGTATTACATCTCTCTCTCCTACCACCCCTGGGATGCCACTTTTCTAATCTGTTACGCTGACACCACTATGTTTGATGGATATTCAGTAGGGGATTTTTCCCCTTTTTCCTTATTTGTATTTCCTCACCTTACTAATGTTGGAGTGTCTTTTTCCTATAGGTTAGTATAGGAAACCTATCTCAACTTATTATCAATTATCTCAACTTATTATCATGTATGTTCATTCGTTACCATGGCCCTTTTGTGGTTAGGCATCACATTTGTTATTTCTGTCCTAAGTGGTTCTTTCGGTTCTTTCCAAGTTCCAAGTTGTGGTGTACCTGTTAAGTTTAAAAGGATACGGACTGGACCGGCTTCTCCGGCGGTGATTTAAAGGGCCTGGGGCTCCACGCAGCGGCTGGAGCCCCGGGCCCTTTAAATCTCCGCCATCCCTGATGCCACTACCCCAGCGGCGTCAGGGCTCCGGAGGCGATTTAAAGGGCTGGGGCTCCCTGCAGTGGCAGGAGCACTGTGCCCTTTAAATCCCTTCCCAAGCCGGCTGCCGGAGCCCTAGGAGCCGGTCTCCAGTGGGGATTTAAAGGGCCCAGGGCTCCCTGCAGCGGCTGGAGTCCTGGCCCTTTAAATCGTCTCTGGAGCCCTGGTGCCGCTACCCCAGCCCTAGCCCGAGCTCTTCTGCCCCGGAGTAGCGGCGGAAGGGCTCCTGCAGTGATTTAAAGGGCCCGGAGCTCAGCGGCGGCTGGAGCCCTGGGCCCTTTAATTCGCCCCTGAGCCCCGGGGCTTCCAGCCACCTCTGCAGCTGGTAGCTCTGGGGTGATTTAAAGGCCCTGGGGCTCCCGCTCAGGACTCCGGCGTACCAAGTCCTTTAAGTTACTTTCACCCCTGCTGTGTAGTCAACATGAGGCCTATGCACCTCTTCAGCATTGCGTTGAAGTAATGTGAAGTAAAGTGCTGGAGGGGAGTCCCAGTTAAAATTCTCTCACCAAATTTAAGGAAGGATAAGGATATTTTCCCTCCCTCAGAGGAAGCTGACTGGTAGTGTGGATACAGCTATAGCATCCCTGCTAGAGATGATTTTGTCCTGGTAGCTCATAAAATTACTTTTAAAGAGCAAACTTTTTTGCCTGTGGAATGGAACAGATTGAACCAGGTGACAGAGATTTTCAAACTATTGCTCCAAGAGAAAGTATCGTAGACTTCTCTTATAAGGTCATCATTCCCCCCTCTCCCCTCGTCCTTTTCACATATACACTCGTTTTACCATCCATATCCTTAGTATATTTTTCAGGAATGAAGCATAACCATTTCCAGCAAATGCACTCATAGTTTAATTCTGTTTGCCCCGTGGTGTAGTCTCCCTCCTTGATTATAGTTACGAGGAAGTATTTTTGTGTAAGAAAATGAACAAATAGATTCCCCAGCTCCTCACCTCTCCTCAGACTGAGCACATTAAACCCTAGTTGGTGTGGATTATCAGAGAGCAAATTGAGGAGGGAGTGATTTTTTTTGTGGGAGCCCCTTCTAATATTAGTAGCAAATTACTGAGGTGCTAAATGCAGTGTTGTTGTAGCCGTGTTGGTTCCAGGATATTAGAAACATAAGGTGGGTGAGATATGTTTTATTGGACCAATTTCTGTTGGTGAGAGAGACAAGCTTTTGAGCTTATGCATAGCTCTTCTTCAAGTGCTAAGTAAAAATTAATGTTAAATAGAAAGTTTTGAGTCTGCTTTTCCACAGTTATAATTACTTTTCTCTGCTGAAAAGTTGTAATGGCAATAATTGTGGTAGAAAGTATGTGTTATTTGGGAAGAAAATAATATTTTTATACTACTATTAAGAAACCTCCTTGGGTAAACGGAGAGGCTAAGTGCTGACAGAACTGTTAAGTACTTTGGAGGAAAAAAATGTTTCTCCGACTTCCAAATTCCTTTGCTGAATCAAAGAGTCCAATTTGTGTGTATATTTGTGTGTGTAAGTGAAGAGAATAAATCCTGTATACTTATGGATATGTGTGTGTTTGCTTTTTGTTTTTGTTTTTGTTTTTAAGTGCCCAGGAAGCTCCCAACCTAACTGGAGCTTGTTTAACATCTTAAAACCAGTTTGCTATGTTTGAAATTACTGTAGCTGCATAGTCTTGATAGATTTCTGTAGTGCATGTGTATAATTTCATTTATACAACAAAGAGGAACAAACCAAAGAACAATATTTCATTATGTACTACTGATTGATATTGCATGTTCTGTGCAGTACTTGTATTATGCATTAAGGAGAAACATTTCAAAAGTGAGTAGTGTTTTTTTTTAATGCCTTCAATATGGAATACCCAACTTGAAAGGGCCTCATTAGAGAACAAGCTACCTAGCACTTTCTGAAAATCCAGCCCTTTAAGGTGTCTCAAGTTGGGCGCCTGAAGTCACTGGTCACTTTTGAAAATATTGGCTTGTTTCTATTACAGTTGTGCTCAAAGGCCCCTTTGAGAATAAAGATCATAATGTGGTAGGTTCTGTACAAATTGTAAAGTCTGGTCTACACTTAAAATTTAGGGCAACATAGCTCTGGCAGTCAGAGGTGTGAAAAATCCACACACTTGACTGACATAGCTATGCAGACCTAACACCCAGTGTAGACCCAACTATGTTGATAGATGAGTGCTTCTGTTGACCCAGCTACCATCACGCGGCAGGATGTGGTATTCCCACAGTAATGGAGAAACCCCTTCTGTCCGTGTAGCCTATGTCTACGCTACAGGGTTATGCTGGCATAGATACAGGGACATAGCTATGCGGGTGTAGTCCCGGTAGCGCTGGCATATCCTTGGTTTGAGACAGTTCCTCCCCTGAATTTATTAACAGTCTACTTTAAGACAAGATACAACAAGTAGGGAATGCAGTGGAGGATTCCAGTCCATTTGGTGCTCCTGGAAAGTGAGGGAAGAGCTGCTGGAGTCAGAAACCCCTATATTTTGGCTCCATGGAGATGAGGACAGGAGATTAGGGATTGATGGAAGGGAGCTACCCTGGTGCAGTTATCATTTCTCCATTCTGGAGGCTATTGGGGCTTTTTAAAGGGTCATTGCCCCAGGAAAATCCCGTACAATATGAAATATAACTTGTTACTCTGCACTATGAATTCTTGTCTGGCTTTTGTAATAGTAGATAGAACCAATATAATCTCTCCTCTATAAGGGCAACAAACAGAATGTTTTTAAAATCTGCAATTTATGGAAATAAGATATACTGATATAAACACCCACTGGTATAACTGCATCCACACTAAGGGACTGCAATGATTTTTAAATGGATCTGTTTCTGAAGTGATATAGTTGTATAGCCAGTCCCTGCATTAATGTAAAAAAGACTTCTGACTGAGCAGCAAAAGTCTGGGGAGATGAAAGGAAAAATATTTTGGGAGAAATTGGAGTTTAAAATAAGTTTAAAAGAAACTGACGATACATTTCTATTCTCCTCATGGAGTCCAGGAGAGTGCATTAAACACTGCCCAGTTCTGTTTGTATTGCAAAATCACATTGAATTTCCCAGAGCAAACAAATCCAAGATGATGGGGCTTGGATTAACATGTCTTCAAGCTTGACTTGATTCCCCCCTTCCAAACGGAAGTAGCTCACCAGTAGCACTCTCTCTTAAGACATTCCTCTCATTTGAAATAAGTAGACTGTCTGTCTGGTGAATTTACATGGTCCCCACTATGTTAGTATCTGAGAAGCTCGCAATATTTCATCTATTTATCCGTACAACTCTCCCACTAAGGTAAGGAAGTGAAATTATCCACCTTTTACCAAGAGGGAAGTGAGATGCAGAGAGATTAAGGTCTTTAGGCACCTAACTGATTATAATTGGAGTTGGATACCTAAATATGTTTGTGAATCCCACCTTAAATGACTTGTGCAAGGTCAGACAGGAAGCTGGAGCAGAGCAGAGAACTGAACCCAAGTCTCTCAAGTCCCAAGCTGGTACACTAGACTGGGCCATCCTTCTACTTGGAAAGGAGGCAAAATACCTTGCTTCTTAGGTAGGTGGTAGGGGTTAAAATTCAAATATTCTTAAGGGAAAATATGTGTAATCCCCAAGGAGATTACCTAGATTCCTGGGGCTCTGTCTGCTGGCAGCTCAGGGAGAGGCACACTGTCCCTGGTAGGGAGGGGGAGCCAAGGCAGACTCAGAGTCTGCCCAGCAACCAATAGGGAATGAGAGACCTTCCCAGGAAGTTCAGGAAAGGGGAGAAGCCATTGTTTGAGTCAGTCTGGAGCCAGCAAGGGCGGGACTGGCTGTTTGGGGAGCTGGTGAGTCCCAGGCCTGCATGCAGGGTTCCCCCTGAGAACTGGCCTCTAGAGACTTGAAAGCAAGATCCCTCAGCTGGGCTTTTTCTTCTCCACTGATGACTCCCAGTTTGTAGAGTTTTGCTGGGAAACTTCCCCAGCCAGGCTGAGTTCGCCCTCCAGCTCCCTAGGGGAGACCAGTCACCACATGGTTAGCTCTGCTCTATCTGCTAGTCCAGGGCTGCTGCCTGCTGTGTGTGTGTCTGGGCGCTGGGCTAGGAGACTGCAGTTTGGATTTTAGTACAGTTGTGTAATCTGCACCCTGAGCCCTGCACCCCTTTGTGGTGAAGGGAAATCCTGGGACCGAAGCAGCCTGATTCCTGCCTGAAGAGGATCCCTGCCAGCAGAGATCAGCCCCTTTGCAATGACTGAGGAGTCCAGAGTCATCTCTGAACCTGAGGATCATTCATGGAGTTTGTGAGTGCACCCTCTTTTAGTTAGTCAGGGAATTTGTTTTGGGGACCCCCTATTCCCTGAACTGTGTCCTCAAGTCAGGGAGTAAGGGTTTGGGGATTTTATAACTTGCTGCATATTAAACCTGTGGAGGGATTTACCACCTTCTCCCACTTGTGAGTCCATTGGGCTGTACTGAACCCCGTCAGCCACACTGCTAAACCACTGCAGAGAAGAATTTTGTGGTCATAGGTCATCAAGGGCCCCAACAAAGTACGCATACCAACGGGACACTAATCTTACATTTGCAACATCAAGCCACGTGGCTGGAGAAAGTCACAGGTATTATCAGAGTGGGTACCGGTGACCCTAAAAATAGTGTTTTACCCTGTTATGTTATATTTGTCTCCTGTTTAATATAATTATTGTGTTGAATATATTGTATGTGTTTGTGTTATTTCTTGGAAGTCTCCAACTATCTGGCAAGTAAGTGGGGATTACCCTGTGGTTAGAGTTGGGTGAATAATGCCAAACAAATTCTGTAAACATTCATTTGCATTTTAAATTAATCCATTTTGTCCATGTTTGCGTGACTTTTGAATTTGTTTTCCATGACAATTGAGAAAATTGAGTTTTAATGCCAAAATGATCTTGGAAAGCACATTTCAAAGTTGCAGGTGAGAATAATTGTCATGATTGGGGTGTGGGCAGTCTGACCTAGTGGTCAGAGCAGGAGTCAGGCCAGATCAGATCCAGGAGATTAGAGTTCAGGAGAAGCCAGAGTCAGTTTACCAGGAAATCAGGAGCAGGCATTGCAGAGGAAGCAGTCCTAAGCAGGAAAATCCCAGTTGCATAGATAACTTCCTGTTCCTGTGCTGGGTTTATATGGAAGCTGTGAACCAAGCAGGACCCCCAGTGTTCTGCCAGTCAGGCCTGGTCTACACTACGACTTTAATTCGGATTTAGCTGCTTTAATTCGAATTAACGCTTGACCTGTCCACACAACGAAGCCATTTAATTTGAATTAAAGAGCCCTTTAATTCGATTTCTGTACTCCTCCTCGACGAGAGGAGTAGCGTCAAAATCGGTATTGTTAATCCGAATTAAGGTTAGTGTGGCCGCAATTCGATGTTATTGGCAATTCAATGTTATTGGCTACCCACAATGCAACGCTCTGGAAATCAATGCTACTACGGTAGCTTGGACGCACACCACCGAATTAATGGTGCCTAGTGTGGCCGAATACATTCGAATTTATAAAATCGGTTTCCTAAATTCGAATTATATAAATTCGGATTAATCCCGTAGTGTAGACATACCCTCAGACTCCAGGACTGGAGTCCTCTGTCACTGTTCAGCTTCTATTTTGGCAATTGACAGTAGGTCAGTGGGTGGCAGGTTAGAACCTACTATCGCCTAAGAGCCCTGTGGATGAGGGTTCACAATCCATGACAATATTGACAGAAACTGATTTCAAATTGATACATACCAGTGTACATGCTAAAGTTCTGGTGTATTCATCCTAACAGCAGCAATAACATGGAACTTATCTGACAGGTGGCCCGCTAAGCAACACAGTTCAAATTATGAATATTTGTCACTACTCCATAGAGTACAAAACTTATGTTGTGAGAATAAATTTGAATAACAAATACATTAAAAAGAAACGATGAAATTTAATTTAGTTTTTTGGTATAAATTATTTGTCGCTCTCTAATGGTTTACACTGCTATTCTTTCTCCATAATAGCAGCTACTAAAATGCCACTGTAAAAGCCTTGTTGCTGTCAACTTATTGAATTAAGCTGTATTTCTGCAAATAGGCACCATAATATTACTCGATTCTACTTGGTGGCTGCTCACAAACATGCTTGGGAAGCTTGACACTTAACAGTATATGACTGTCATCTTTTTTAGGCTCTATACACATCAGTGGCACTGAGTATCTGATGTCATGTCACATCACATCACTCAGCTCAATAATACAAGAATATCAAGCTGTATAAAAAGCCACTTTGTGTGAGTGACGATTTGTTTGCCCCATAACAAAGCTGTTAACTTAGCTTATCTGTTCAAACACAGTTTGTTTTAACGTTCTGTGCTGCAGAATATGTCTAGTTTATGAAATTCTGTCTTGCTTTTCAAAAATCTGGTTAAGCACCTAACTCGCAGGGCAGGTCTTCACTACAGGGGGGGGTCGATTTAAGATACGCAAATTCAGCTACGCGAATAGCGTAGCTGAATTCGATGTATCGCAGCCGACTTACCCCGCTGTAAGGACGGCGGCAAAATCGACCTCCGCGGCTTCCCGTCGACGGCGCTTACTCCCACCTCCGCTGGTGGACTAAGAGCGTCGATTCGGGGATCGATTGTTGCGTCCCGACGAGACGCGATAATTCGATCCCCGAGAGGTCGATTTCTACCCGCCGATTCAGGCGGGTAGTGTAGACCTAGCCTCAGAAATCAATGAGAGTTAACACACTTAGGCGCTTTTGAAAATCTCTCAGGTGCCTTACGAACATCTTTTGATTTCTGAGTGTAGTGGTAACTACTTCCTGGAGGAACATCCATATGGCTGAATTCCCTAATTTGTGGAGAAGGTGGGATTTTTGTTGCCATCTTGTAAAGAGACTTAAATCACTTGACAGCCAAAAGAACGCAGGATAATAAATGATGAGGGCACCATGTACCCTTTACTCCTGCTGTGAAACCTGCTGGTTATAGATTTAGGAAAATGCATCTTTGTATTCTGTGTCTTAATCCTTGTTGTTACTATGTAAATGACTCTAATGTGTTGACTTTATTATGTGATGGCGTATTTAGTACACTAGAAAATAGGTGTGCTCAAAGTATGATAATGTTTCATTCAAATTAAAGATGCACGCAAAATTGCTTTCTCATTGTATATGGTATGGGTGGGATCTCCAAAAGTGCTCAGCACCATTGGCCTAACTCTGCTGTTATTGGAGACGATAGATATTTTACCATTGATTTCAACAGGAGCAGAGTTTTTGCAAGACATTTAATCTCTCCATGCCTCAGTCCCTCATCTGTAAAATGAGTATAATAATACTTTTTCTCCAACCCTGTGATTGTCTTGTCTCTTTACATAGTTATACTCTGAAGTGTTTACAGTCGCTTACTATGTATTTGTACAGGGCCTCGCCCAATGGAGGTCTGGTCTTGTTGAGGCCTCTAGGTGCTGCCATAATTTTGAATGAAGATTTTAGTAAGTGTGGCTTTTTTTTTAAAAAAAAGGTTTGATTCATTTTATTTCTTTAAATTTCTGTAATACAACTACAAATGTCCATGCAGTGATCTGTGTCTACCCTATAAATTAAAAGTGCCAACATAAAAAAGGGCTATCCATAAATATATCCACTTCACCCCATCCCCACCTCACTAGATGTGAAATACGCAATGCTTGTGATTTTCCATTTAGTCATTGGTAAAAAGTTCCAGATATTAGGACAGTTTGTTCTGCTGCAAATTTTTCCTAAAGTGGACACCAGTGGAGTCACAGCAGGGATGAAGTTTGCTACTTGTACCGTACTCAGTAGGATAAGGAAATGGAATGGGACTGCTACAGAAGTCAATTTGAAGTTATGTTTGAAGTTGTTTTTTAAAATGTGCTTTAATTTGAATCTGTGAAATTTGCTTTAAAATCCTGGACTATCTTGGTAAAACTGGGATACTCTGTCATCTCAGTTCTCTGCAATACCTAGTATGATTATACTTCATAATCTTTTGCACATTTTTAGAATTATTTGCAATCCTGCTAATGGTGCTGTACATATTTTCCACATTTATTGGATTGGTATTTGGTATTGGAAGATATCTTCAAAAGAATAATTTCAAAGCTAGTTATTTGATTTTTCTCCTTCCCTTGCTAATCAATACATGAGGTTCTGCTCAGATAAGGAAGGAAAAAAACTGCAGAAGTTCAAAAGGAATAATTTGGATGCATTAAAGGAAGTAGGCTTCATGTTTACAAATTCCATTGATGTTATTTGTTGGTGGAATGATTGTGTACTGGTCTTAGAATCCCTGTCCTATGTAATGCAGGCAAACCCTCCTCAAGCTGAGGTAAATGTAACCTATAACAAGTAGTACTATGGAATACCTTTTTGAATTTTGCAAACATTAACTGATAATAGCTTGTCTATAGTAATTCTAGGATCTTTTTTTCAAGTGTAAATTCTGCATGTCAAGGTGTACTGGCTGATGTGTTGTATGCGTATCATTGCCCTCTGCTATGTAGAAGGCATACTTGATTAAATGGTTGTCACCATTTTAACCTCTGTTGGCTAGCCTGAAAACTATATACAGACAAGCTCAACACAAGCACCAGTAGCTGATGGAGATTCTCATTTAGCTCACGCAACAAACGTGTGCACTGAAGGGCTTGGGTTCCCCATGTGTGTGGCTGAACATGGAACCCTGGAAAGCTGAAATAGATGGAAAAGGTGATAATTATGGGAGTAGAGGAGCTATATATTTATACCCCTTTGTTAGATCATTTCCTGCAAAGTTACCTAGGCTGGGCTTTTCAGAAGGGCCTGAGGGAGGTAGACAGCCAACTCCCATTGATTTTTATATTTATCTTAGCCTGATGAGGGGTACTCTACATTAGGTAGAAACACACATATTCTAAGATCAACCTGAAGACAGGTACTCTAACTGAAATTCACTAGGAGTTGGGTACCTTTTAATATCTAATTTTATTCTAGATTAGTGCTATTCATTTATTATAAAAAAGTAGACACTTTCTTACTAAATGAGGTGGCGTTTGTTAAACTACAAGAAAGATTAAAAACAATCATAACTATAGTTGAAAAACCAGGATTGAAGCCAACCAACTGGTTCCCAGGTGTTTCAGTAAAGAAACCTTATATTTTATCTTTGTAATGTTAAGTGAAGGTGGTAAGACATTACTTATGCATGGTTTTTTGTCTTTAAGATATGTTCAATAACATATTAATATTTCTCATTTCATATTTATCTAATCACTGCACTGCATTATAAATCACTGTGTTCTTTCCTGTAGGGTTCCATAGCAGGCAAGGATGAACACTGACTACTAACCGTGCTGAGAGATGCAGAAAATTATGGAGTAGTTCTTCAAATTTTGCATGGATTCAAATGAAATATGCCATGCTCCTTCCAGGTCATTAGTTTAAAAGGTCCTTAAGTTAGGATAACTGTGTTAGTCAAGAGAAGGCTGTATTAAGCAACTTGAAAATTGACTTTATTATCAATTTTATGAAGACTGCTTCAAGAATGTAGAATTCATAGTAACATTTCCTTTATGTCAAACTGTTTGTTTCAGCTTTCATGGGGAAATCATAGGACTTGAAGATGACATGAATGCTAGCTTGACTGTTTCCCTGCTTTACCTTCACCTCCATTACTGGCAAGGAATACAAAATCCTTGTTTTGTTGTACACAAATGTCGTGGAAAGAGCCACTGAAATGGTACAAGGGGTTAGCGTTATCCTTCACTTTACTGATGAAAAAAGTTAAAACGCTAAGCTAATTGAAAGACTAACTCAGTGTTTCCAGAAAGTCAAGCTTGTTATCATTTTTATAATAATAATAATACTTTTTATTATTATTATTATTAATAGAGAAGATTCTAGAGTTTGAATCAGCCCTGCTTTATGCAGGCTTCTGCAGGGGATAACCTTGGCATGGGGCACTGATGTTGAAATGTCCACCAGAACCATCACACTACTCTGCAGATGGGGATTGCGGAGGGGAGGGAGGGAACACGCCCAGCATAGTCTGAAAAGGTGCTGTGTTGGCAACTGCATGTGGGTAGGGCACTGAGGGAATGTTGCTGATCCAGTGCATTCCTCAGCAACCTCTGCCTGTAAAGCTTCTATGGATCCCCCTTTAATTAAAACCGTCCTGCTGTAGCAGAAATGCGGTGTTTTGTTTGTCCAGTGTTGGGAGGAACTTGACTTGGATGAATTTCCTCTCCAGTGCAAAGGGTCTTGGTGACTTCAGGGAAGGGTTTATGTGTGTGAACAAGAGCAGGGTGACAAGATGTCCCAATTTTATAGGGACAGTCCTGATATTTGGGACTTTTTCTTATATAGGCACCTTTTGCCTCCATCCCCGCCACCGTCCCGATTTTTCACACTTTCTATCTGGTCACCCTAAGCATGAGACACACCAGAATCTGCCTCTAAAACTGCAATATAACAACAAGAGAGACGAAACATGTAGAAGTCAAGACACAATATTGATAAATCCTCATAACAGAAACATTTCATGCATCATTAGTGTTACAGTATAGCTCCTTAAAAGCAATACATTACAGAAACGTTCATGTTCTTATAGTCCAAAACCACATTGGGTTTGTTTGTTGATTCAACGCTTTTCCTCTGTGTGACTCTCCTTTTCAGTCTTTGTGGAGTTAGCAGAGCTTGTCTATACACACAGTGCTGCAGCGGCACAGCTGAGCTACTGCGGCGCATGCAGTAAAGACGCTCTATGCCGATGGGAGAGAGCTCTCCTGTTGGCATAATAAAACCACCTCCATGAGCGGCGGGAGCTATGTCAGCGGGAGAAGCTTGAGGAGATAGGATAGAATGTACTCTTTCTTAATAACGCTAATATGAGAATTAGTTGTACAGTATTTGCAAGTCTAATACAGTGCAGTATTTAACAGTGACATTCCTATCACTCATGTATTCTGAAAGATTATTGTCCCAAGCCTTTTGTATTAAGACCTTTGAATAAAGAGTTGTGGAAGTATTCATGTAATTTGGAAAGTGGTGAACATGGGATGTATTCTTGGCCTCAGAACAAAGCAAAACTCTTTTCTTTTCATGGTGTGCTGCACCAGATTCTTCACATCAGACACGGGATGTCTGATTCACCATGAGAATGCTTAATGAAATTCAAACAAACACAATATGAGGCAGAAGCTATTTTTAATATATCTAGATGAAATGTTCTGAAACACTTCTGTCTTATATACAGTTTCAGAACATGTGGAGAGTTTGAAGTCTCTCCTCAGAGTTTGCTTAGTTCAGAGTGGTGGGAAGGGAGGGGCAAGGGGAAAGAAGAAAAATACAAATGAAGGTGGCTTTAAAAAACGAGAAACTATGCACAGTTCAAAATATAGCCATTGTGGTATTTGTTTCACAGACTTTATAGTTGATGCCTGTAATTTTGGGATGGGGGTTAGATTATAGCTCTTGTGCTTGTGGCAAAGTGAGAGTTGCTTCCAAAAATATTCTTCTTTGTTATGGTAGGCACCCCCAAGTTAAGGATGTTTCTTAGTTTTTATATTTTATTTTGCAAAACCATTGTATTTTTCAGGGCGTGAACCAGTTCCACTACAGGTACTAATGGGCTCAGGTTAAATCTCCCTTTGCAGAAACACTACTGTTTTGGAGTGGACACTTAGAAAAGGAACTCTTCACAGCTATGTTTGATACTCCCCTGGTTTTTTTCCCCCAGGTCAATGTGGTCGTATGTGCCCATTGCCTACCGATTCAGCCATTTTGTCCTTTGAAATTTGTTGAAGTAGAGTTTATCGGTCTGCTATTAAATTACCTCAGACAGTTTCCTCTGCAGGGCTAGCCTGCACCTGTAACAGAGAGGAAAAGGTGCTGGAAAATGCCAGGAAATTTGCATGAGAAGCTAAAATTCAGGCAATGGCAGGTTCTAATGGCATGTGCAATTTGAACTTTAAAGGCCTGATCTAGTACAGTGGTTCCCAAACTTTAACAACCTGTGAACCCCTTTCACTAAAATGTCAAGTCTCGCGAACCCCCTCCTAAAAATGAATATTTCCAGGGATTTTCTCCTTTACCTGAGTATAAATGATAAAAGCAGTGATCTTGGAAATATAAAATTTGTTTTTATGACATGCTTATTACACACTATTTATTATTAATTATTATTTATCATTACAGTATTTTTATTACATTATGAAAACGGCAACATTCTTCCAAGATCTCACTTTCATAGCTTGTATCTCTTTGAATAAGCCTGTGATAAGACGAGGCTCCTATGTTTCATCAAGGAGTATCAGATATGAAACTGCAAGAAGGTATTTAAGAAGCCAACTCAAAGAGTTCCTCCTATACAAGCATTCAGGTATTGAGCAGTCCAGGCAAACAACGCACATTACAACAAAGCTTAAACTTGTTCTTCATAATAATTTTAAAAACAATACTAGCTGCCTATTTAATTTTAAAAACAGCAAAAATATCCATCTCCCTTTCCATTTCTTATAAGGAGTCTTGAAGGTTAAATCTCCTCAGTGTGGTAGATATGCTTGCTTTGATCTGCTTAGCTCTTGGAAGTCCAGGGGCTCCGGGCTGCTGGCTCCATGCTGCCCAGGGTCTCTAGGGACAGCTCTGTCCGCCATTAGGGAATTTTTTCCCGAGTACCCCCTGTAACATTTCACGAACCCTCCGGGGTTCATGAACCCCAGTTTGGGAACCACTGATTTAGTAGAACATTCAAATAAAGGACCAACTAACCAACCCTCAGGTAAGCGCCACATTGAAGGATTAAAAAAGCTGCCAGAGGCGAGGTGAAAATCTTAATAGTTCTTTTGTATAGTCCATCCATGCTTGATGGGCTGCGAATGACCTTTCACTTGAGCCCACACCAACTGCCATTTTCTTATTATTACCACTTGTGGATGTAACCTTTCATTTCAAAGACTTCCACAGCTAGCTCTGCAGGCTATGGGATGATTTTTCCTGACCGAGGGCAGCAGGGTCACGAATGTCATGACTCCAATTCAGATGGAACATAATCATCTAGCAAATAGAGATGTAACAACTGGGTTTCTGTTTAATGATGTTTCTATAATAAATTCCTGCAGATTTGGTGGAAGTACATTATTTTGTAAGTGTATCAAGAATATATACTGTATGTGCACATATACATTAGCAGGCGACAGTTCTCTCTTTCAGTGGACATGGCTGTCAACAATTTTCTTGGCTTCAGATGAACATAATTTCTCCAAATGAGAGGCCTTATATCCAGCGTGACCAACGAATGGAAGAAATTAATATAACTTTTTGTAAATTGTTAGACTGACCTTTATGATAGAAATGTCAAATGCCCATTTTTCTGTAATCATCAATGCATAATTAATAAATCCACCTCAATTCCAGATTGTAGCTGAAAAGGATACTTGAAGTGTTGAAAATCTGATCTCTAATGGAAAAGTAAAAGGTCAATGTTTGATTATGGGGGATCTACTTTCCTGTGTTCACTGGCTCATAGAATAAATATTCCAGATTTCAAGATTGTAGAAGAACAATAGAACACATTGCCATTTATTTTCTGTGTTAAGTAGGGGTGGGATGAGCTACACCTTTGTCCATCACAAGAACTGAACTCGAATCTTTTATCAAAGGGTGGAAATGTTGAAATAAGCATCTTATTCCCTTTTATCACTCCCAGCCCCAGTTTTGCCAAGCCTTTGCACTCCCGAGTTGCACGGTGGCCAGCAGCATCAAAATACCATGCGACAGGCTGCCTTCATGATATTCTCAGCTGCGAAAAGGAAATGGAAGTGCTAGAAAGCTTCTGAAAAGCCTGATAATGGAAGGCTTTCCTATAACTTCTGAGTGTCAAGAAACTTGGATAGTTTGGATAAAAATGAGAGAAATGTGAGACGTTCTTGGTGATCACCAAATTTTTCAGAGCTCTGAATCTTTTAGAGTCATGCCCATTCCTAGTGTTAAGTGGAGAGTCCACAGCTGTGCCACTGTAGCACTACCGTGAAGATGCTACTATGCTAACGGGAGAGCTTCTCCCGTCAGCATAGTTAATTCAGCTCTGGGAGAGGCGGCAGCTATGTTGATGGGAGAAGCCCTCCTGTCTGACGTAGCACTGTCTACACCAGGGGTTAGGTCGGTATAAATGTGTCGCTCACGGGTGTGGATTTTTCACACCCCTGAACGACATAGTTATACTGATGTGAGTTTATAGTATAGACCCGGCCTGAGTTTTAGATGTGATTTTGGGTTAATAGAAGAGAACTGCAACAAAACATGGAAAAATACTATAGGGCCTCTTTGCACTTTGTTACTTATTCTTGGATCTTTTATACTTTTATAGTTTAATATTGCACATACAGGGAATTACGGTTCCTTGCTATTCCATACTAATTTACACTTCAAGTAATTTGGCATCAAATAAAAGATTTCTGGAAGTATATGAAAATAAGCCAGAAGGCTTTTCTCCTCACTTTGTTGCTTACTGCACCTTTGTAATTTTTAGATTTTGATATATTTTTAGTAATGTTGCTAGATTTGTCTTTATTTCTTCATGGGCTGCTCAGTCTGTTAGTAAAATAGTACGCATCGAGAATTGAAACAGTCTTGAAAGGTTTTCTCTTCCATCAAGAAACGCATGTTCTTTCAAAGCTTAATTGAGCTGCACAAAGCTAATTAGCTGTCCGAAGACATGCCATTTAATTCACAATGCAGCATTAATTTGTTCTACAGAATGAGCTTATCTCCTGTATAAATGTCTTTGCCCTATGGCTTTCCAAGCAGCTGCAATATACAAGAAAGACCGATAACTCTGTCATTTAAATGTTGCTTGTTTCCTTCACTTGTGCATAAAATACCGAATTGCATGTCAATTTAAACTGGAAAGTAAAGCTTTAGTTGTCAAAAAGAAAAAAAATCTGTTTTGATAGTTCTGTTGTATTTTTATTCTTCTGTATCTAGGAATATTGCTATCACTTTGGTGTACAAAAGAACCATCATTAGAAGTTTTGGGCTTGATTATCATTTGCAGCCTGCTAATCTATTGTGTAATTTTGATGGTATGTTCAGTAAATTGTTTCAAAGCTTTTCATGGATAGGAACTAATTGTCTTATGCTTTTTTTTTGTACAAATTCCAAGTACATTTGTAAAGCCATTATAACACAGGAGACTCTACAGCTAATGTGAAAGAAGCTTTATACTGATAATCTTTGAAGCATACAGTATCATTTTCAGAAACCACTTAATAAATTATCTTCCTCCCCTGTCTTTAGGAAGAAAGTAATGATTTTCTTAGGATATGTAATGAGAGAGAGAGAGTTCATGAAGTATGAAGTTTCATGCCTAAATACTAAAACCTATAATACTACATTGTCTCTGTTGCTGAACTCATTGTTCTAGCTAATCTTTGCAATTCATTTTTCATCTTAAAATATGAATAGTTGTTATATTATACTATTGACATAAGTCTAACAGGTTCATTTGAAAGGAAGCTTGGAGTCGTCCTGTTTTTTACTTACCCTAAATTACATGTATTTAGAGTTTTTATCGTAAATTATCATCCAAACAAACAAACAAAAAATCTTAAAAACAAACTGAACAACTATATTTTCCTTGAGTGTGTCAGCATGAACCTGAGGCCAGAAAGACTGTGGAGAAGTGCTATACCAGCATTTCTGCTCAGCTTGGCTAATGCTTTTTAAATTTTTAAATTTTTATTTTTTTTATTAAAGCTAATGTTAAAATTATATAATACACAGGTTAAGGAAATAGTGTCTGTTATTACACCTGAAACACTCCCCGCTTTCAGAGTCCTGTTTTTTTCTACAACAGACTGTCAATTCTTGTGCCAAATTATAGGTGGGATAGCCTTTGCTGTGGGAACACATTTTTGACTGGTTGGTTGGTTGTTTATCGAAGCAGGCGCGTTGTATTTTTGTCCCCCCATAACTTTTATCCAGAAAAGATGGGGTTATTGTCAGTATAAGCCAGGCAGGGCCTTGAAAAAGCTGCATTTAGAATCATAGAGTCATAGACTTCAAGGTCAGAAGGGACCAATATGATCGTCTAGTCTGACCTCCTGCACAATGCAGGCCGCAGAATCTCACCCACCCACTCCCGCAACAAACCCCTAACCTATTTAAGCAGACATGCAAGCATGAGAACTGGAACTTTCTACTTTTGATAAGTATAGACAATTTTTCAAGTGCACTGTGTTAATGGCATTCACAATGTTGAGCAAAGAAGTCAGGCAGCCAGCTGGAATGTGCGGGGAATGGTTTGTTTCAGAGTACAGGATTTAAGGTCTAAGGTGGCTTGAAGAAGCACACACACCTGCTACTTTACTGTCCCTATCACTGGGTACAGGAAATTGTGGGAACAGGCAGTGAGAATGGTAAGGAGGGCAGACGATTGGGAGAAGAGACCTGGCAGCAAGTAGGAGGGAAATTTTGTGGAAGAGTAGGGTGGAGAGGGGAATAGAGATGCAATCAGTGGGTACTGACTGAGGAATGACTATGATCCATGTCTGCTGACTGGGGATAGGAAATAAAGATGAATTTCTTACCACCACTTCTGTGTGTCGCACCTTTATCACAGATGGCTCTTCCACTCTAGGAGGCAGGAAGGTGGAGTGAAATCCCCCTTTTTGTAGCCGGGGGGAGACCTGCGTTTTTTGTATTTGCATTTGAGGTTTAATTTTAAGCCTAACATGATCACAATTCCCAAAATCAAAAGGCAGCCCAAATGGACTTCCTTTAAATCTCATGAATATTGAGGCACTCTCACATGTTTTTGGCTCCAATTCGTGACTTTTATGCTCTTGGGTGGAAATACTGCCAGCTAGTTCACTGCACTCACTGCTTTTCCAACCCTGCCCTCCACACCTTATCTACTCCCGCCTTGCACCAACACACACACTAAATGCTCCTGGGTCACATACTTTTCTCCATGTAGGGTCAGGTTGGGGGAAGGGGAAAGGTCGCAATATCATTCCAAGTTCTCCCCATGCCCAGCCACCAAAATGAGACACTGCTCACTGTAGATTGTACTTTCACCACTTGGCTCTTTGAGCTTGGCTCTGCTGCTTTACGGGTCTCTGCTATACTCCTTGCCTGGGCTGGGGAACTAAGTGTGAGTTAAAGCTGGTCAAGAATTTTCCAGTTACATATTTTTTTTGTTGGAAGATGTCGATTTGTTGAAACGAAAACTGTTTGTAGGAAAGGGTCGGTTTTGATAAATCCTGGTTGAAAACATTTTTTGAAAAAACAAAGTTTCTGAATTGTCAGTGTCCTGTTTTAACTTTTTCAAAATGAAAAGTTTAATTTTTCCTGACCAAAGCAACTTTTTGGAAATTTTAGTTAATTTATAGTTAGTTTAAAAAAAAAAAAAGTCAAAATTCAAACAAAATGTTTTAGAATTATCAAAATGGAATGTTTCAATTCAATTTTTGTTCAGATTAGCAGTTTGCAAAAACTTTTGAGATTTCAACTCTTCATCCCAATTCAAGAGGGTGACATTTTTGAACACTATTATGGGATGGGAAAACCACTTCCCACCCAGCGCTAGTGGTGGTATCTCCCAACCACCACCACCTTGTGCTACAAAAGGAGATGTCACTCTCAGTAAATTCTGCAGAACTGTGATTCTCTCTTTCTTACATGAGGAACAAAATAGGAAATGAAATATTTAACGAGCTGAATGGGGCAGTCCATACCTCTGAGCTATTGCTCCAGGTTCTCTGCAGTTTCCCCCTACCTCTCTTACACACGGCTCACATTTTTGAGGTTTTCTTTGTAACAATAATAGCTAAATATTTTTTTAAAATGAAAGCTGAGATTCTGGAGAACAAGGTAATAGATCCAGAGGGGTACCAGCACAACGTATGGGTGTGTACCAGCTGTTCCTGAGCCCTATCCTATGCATCTTCCACGCTAACAGACTTTCATGCCCTGCGGGAAGTGGTTTTAATTCCCTTTTGGTGGGCAGGGTTCCTTCTGGTCATCAAAGGAGGAGGCATTGAGCTAGTCTCTAGACTGAGTGCAGTGATCAGGTCTCAGCTTAGCCTGGTATCAGACTATACCACTCTGCTCAGGTCACTCAGTTCTTCAGATCTCTGCACTGCCCTCCTTGTGCCTCCTGCATCAAGGTCAGAGTTCGGACTTGCAAGGCCATATCCTGCTCCACTCTGACCTACATCTCATCCTGCTTCCCCTTCCCTGCCCCCCCGCAGACCAACTGTCCCTCCTTACCATCCTTTTGTATTGTTCTCCCTGTCACCTTTACGCTGTCCTCCATTGTGCCCCCTTCTGTGTGGAACAATCTTGTCCTCTCACTTACATCAGTGGGAAATCAGGCTGTTCTAGTTTCAATAGGTTCTGCCCTATTGAACATTCCCTGACATTTTGGAATTGAATAGATGTGGTATTCAAGTTATTGCTTTACAGACAGGCAAACAGAAAAATGTCATTGTGTTGAGTGTAGGCCCTTGCTTTGCTCTGCCAAACAAGTAAATGGTCAAGTCTTACTGTTCTTGTGCATTTTTAGTTTTATAGGAAACAAAGACCATAATCTGTTTAAAACAACAACAAAACCAGTGTGGCTGTATTAGCCAATTGTGTGTGTGTGTGTGTGTGTGTGTATCTGAGGTAGTGTTACACATAGAAGAACCGTGTTAGCAAAATCAGCTAACACTCTTAATTCTCCCAAAATTCCTTCTCCTCCCAAATTCATTAAGCCAAATTGCTCTTTATTTCTCCTCTTCCACACTTAATACAATATATTTCTGCAAAAGGGAACAACACTCTGTCTCATTAAATCCCTGTAAGGTCTTAACTCTAGCCGGAGGGCCAAACAGGTTCTCATTCTGGGTACTCATCAAGGAGTAAGTGGCACCTGTATCTAACAACAAATTCTGTCAGAACGCCCCTCCTTCAAACTCCACAGAAACCATGAACCATCCCCACCCATCGGTGTCCAAATGTGCCACTGCTGGGGGAGCTGGGGACACCGGCCTCCCTACAGGGAGGCAAATGGCTGCGGTAGCATTGCACTCAGGATTTTTCCTGCATGCTCAGCCAGCCTCAACAAAAATTCCAGGGTGGACAAGCCTTTAAAGCTGTCTCCAAATTTCCACCTTCCAGTTGAAGGGCTTGTCTTCATTCACTTTCCCTTTTTCCTTTTTGCCCTTCTTTAAAATCTTATTTAGGAGGGGCCATGGCTTTAAACAAGATTGCTTCATGCAGACACAAACTTTTCAATCTTTGGGCCAGATCCTCCTTTTGCTAATTTACCGCCTTTCTCAAAACTGCTTCCCAGGCCCTAATCAGTATTGCCTGGCAACCATATCTAAAAACTTTCAACGGAGAAAGGTGGGAGAAAGTTGGGGTGGGGGTGGGGAAGGGGAGAAGCATTGAAAGAGAAAAAGTGGAAGGGGAGAGAGAAAGGGAGAAGAGGTGGAGACAAGAAAAGCGGAGAAAGGGGGAGAAGAAGTGGAGCTAGGGAGTGAAAAAAGAATGACTTAGGGATAAAGGAAAACCTAAGCCGAGGAAAGTACAGACAGCAACAACAAATCTAGAAGTAGAGCTCTGCAGACCAAAGCATCTGGGAACCTGGACCCCTAGCCCCTATCTTAGTTCCGAGAAGAGAGTGGGAGTTGATGCCACATCCGCCGGAGTGAGACCGGGGATGCCAGCTGTCTTTGCCAGACGTTCCAAGGCTGTGCTCTGGGTTAATGGACCAACCAGTTTTCTTGCAGCTCTAGCCTGGTTAGGGGTGAAGAGCCTGACCTTTACCCATTATTCCCCTTCTGTGTTACCCCTTTGGGGACCAATCTTGCTTACAGTGGGGGCTATGGGCTCCTGCAGCTCTTCCAGTGTTCCAAGCAAGGGACCATACGGGGACTGCCCAGAAGAGTCCAAGGGAAAAGGAAGCTTATGGGGATTACCCCTCTCATCATCATCATCATGAGGATACGAGTTGACATCCTCATCTGACTCGCCCCACCCTTCTAAGGCTACGACTCTCATGAATCATAACTACTATTCCCTTCTGATCTCCCCACATGGGTCTGGGCGCACAACTTTGACTCTGACATTCCCAGAGATCGGCCTTGCTCTTATCCTGGGATTCCTTTAGCAAAGCTGTAACAACAGATTCACTCTGTTTTCTGTTGTTTCAATCCAGACACTTCCTGCTCCAGTCTATTCTCTCTCTCCTGTCACAGCTGCCCTAAGTCTGGATATTTCTTTCTTTCTCAACTTTTATCTGCTTATCTGCTAGCATTGTTACTATATGCTTACAGAGTTACAGGAACGCTCTGGGATCAGTGAAACTCCCAGACTTCCAAAAATCATTATCATGCTCCTGCATGAAATCTGCCAAGTTCTTATCCAAATCTACGTCTAGCGTTTCTTTCTTTCCAGGTGTTCCCTGTCCTTCTGACATATCTTTTTATTCAACCAGGCTTTTCAGCCCGAGTCCGTAAATCAACAACAGAATATAACCAAAAATCAACTCTCAGACTACAGCATGGAGAATTACAGGTTGCTATCCTGTTCCACTGCCCCCTTCACTTATTGCAACATACAAACAAACACTTGCATTAATCGTTCCCGTCCCCTACACTGCTCCTGGCTGGCTCACCAAAATCTATTACTATTTCACTCTAGGCAGTAAGGAATAAACCAACAGGAACTCAGCGATTCTGTCTGATCAAGGAGTAATGCAAGTAAGCATGCTTTATCTAAAACTGCAGTTTATTAGATTTAAGCACTCACAAACATAAGCAATAGGTTTAGAACGTCTCAGATATTTACCTAACATCTGGAACGGCATTGAATAATTAACGGCAGGTTTGCAGTGGTCAGTTGCTCACCAACCGGGGAGAAAGGGTGTCAGGAAAACGTCTCTCAAGATGGCTTCAGAGGACTGCTCCAAAGTGCACTCTATTAGCTAATCTTGTATAACTAACTTCTACAAAACACATAGGTCATAATGACTCCTACTCTATCATCACTTTTCTAACTTTCAATAAACTTTTAATATCAGAGGCATCTAGACTCAAGGTTTTCCAACCACCAAGGTATTTAGTCTCAATTGTTTACTTATTTGTCCCCTCCTCCCATTCTGATTAGCAGAAACTGTAGCTAGTTTTGACCTTGTTTCTGAAAGCCTGTCTCCAAATTAACCCTTAACCATGGTGTTCTATTTCATTAATTCATGGTGGCTGAATGCATATACTATGGTTGCAATGAGCTTGATCAGATTCTGGGGTATACACACCCCTCAAATCGAGAGCAACAGTAGCACATAGTTGTCTAAAAGGGAGTGAATGGTTGTTACTGATGCAAAACTACATGGTGCTCAACTAAAAAGCAAAGTAGTTAGCGTACTAATCTTGCTACTTGACCCATTGTGTGAAAAATGAGTCACCCAAAGACACTCAACAATAAAAGAGGCAGGAATAGAACCAAAGAAGCCTGACTCTTTGTCCCTTTTATTATCTGCTTGTAACTGCTTAACTCCTTATTTTTAATATAGCCTCTCTTTCAAATTATAGTTTCAGAAAGGCTGGAAGATAGCTTGGGGGAAGCATTTCTATGAGAAGCTAATTCATAAGAGGTTAAAAACGTCATAATTTGGAATATCTGTTGTGGTTGAATTAAGCCCATGATTCTTTATTGCTTTAAACAATTACCGGTACTTAAATCTCTGTTTTGAATGTCCTAGAATTTTGAAACTGCTTTAAACTTGCAGTTGTCCATAGAGGTAAAATTCATATGGAAGAGTTTTATGGAGCAATTCCTTCCATCATTGTGCAATGCACTGAACAATGGAACATACCTCCTAAGATGGCAGAGGGCAGGTGGTACAACATGTAACCCCCGCACCTTTCCTCCCTGGGTTACTTGTGAGCAGGCAACACTCACCTGTATACCTGGGCACCTGATGTTGTTGACATTTAAGAAGATTCTGAGTATCCCAGTGGTGATGTTGGATAGGTGGGAATCCTCTATTCACCCCTTTGCTGCAGTCCCATTACTCCGAAAGGAATTTAAAATTGGCGGTGCCTCTACCTGGCTGGCCCCTGTACACACTCAAGGGCATGCCTTGGGAACCTCCAGGAATAAACCCATTCTAATAATAATCTGTGCCATGGGTCCAACTCAAAAATACCAATTAGAAATAATATACATCAGATAGACTTATATTAGAGTTAACACACCTGTACTTAACAATTTAGAGAAACAGGGTATAACAGAATAAGATTAAATGCCACTACTAATTTAAATCCACAGGGGTCAGTTGAATGAAAATCAAATAACAAATATAGTGTACAGTCATAAATGAAACGTATCTAACTGGCATTTACACTGCCACCATTTACCCCACCCTGGAGTGTACACTCCTCTGGATTTCAGAGTCCTAGATGCTTGCGTGGCCGTGCAGGAAGAGCTGACACTGGAGACAGCATTCTCTTGGTTCTGTGTATCAGTCCAGCCAAGACAGCAAGCTGCACATCCCCTCTGAAGGTTGGAGTTGGCCCCACCAAATGTCAGCAGCTCTGGGTCTTGGTTCGATGGGAAGATCGCTGTGCCTTTCCTCAGACTCAGTCTCTCTGTGGTGCCCCTTCCCTTGCAAGTACTTTCCCAAACCAGAGTGGGGGTTACTCACAGTTCCTTCACTGCAGTCCCACCTCAGTCAGCTCCAGGCACAGCATCAGTGTCTGCCCTGGCTCCAGTACAGCCACCAACCACCTCAGAAGCTCCCGGCTCAATCAAAGCCCCAGAAGGCTCGCAGCAGCAGCTCCTGGTATGGACAGAGCTCCACACTAGCAATCTTGCTCCTCTCCCCAAAATGGAGTCCACCACTTGTTATCCCTGCACTCCCTGGAAGAGAGAGTCTCTCACCCCTTCCCCAAGGCATCATGGGAGTTGTGGTCTCTAAGGTTAGATTGCAGCACACAGGATCTTCCCAATTAAGTTCAGAGGCCCCTCTAGTAAAGGGTGCCTATAAACATAACACACTTTTAACTAGTAGGCATTACCACCTGAATCACTCAGGATTCATAGAATATCACATCTGTCTGTTTTCCTGAATTCCTAGAGCTTTACAGACTCCTGTCTGAGGTTTGCCAACCAAGTCTGCTTGATATGGTGAAAAAAGCTTTGAATTACTTTGATTATTCTTATTGTCTCATTGTGTAAATTAGTTTTCCAGACTAGACTAATGGACTGTCAATGATTTATAAGGATTATGCATTCATGACTGAGATAATGATAATGGTAAGATACTGCTCATTTTTAAACTTTAAACAAAAAGGCATTCCTGTTAATTTTATTGCTAAATCATAATGAAGCTAGCAATAATTAATGTATATCTATATTTAGAAAAGACAGTATTGGATTTCAGTATTTATAGAATATAGCACTGTAATATTATGGGCACTATCATCATCAATCTCAAACCAAGATCTAGTGACACAGTGCAGCCGAGAGGATATGTGCACCATCATTGCCAGGAGGCATTGGAGATGGATCAGTTATATGCTTCGGGTGGAAACTGATTCCATCACCAGAGTAGCAATAAGATGGACACCTGAAGGCAAGCGAAAACAAGGCTGCCCAAAACCAACATGGTGAAGAGCTGTGGAAGCCAAGCTGAAAAACCTGGGGCACAGCTGGGGAGCTATTGAAAGACTTGCCAGAAACAGACAGGAGTGGAGGAGCTTCATCACTGCCCTAAACACCAGAGGAGTAATAGGAACATGATGATGAGGATCAGCAGCAGCAGCATAGCACATAGTGGCAGACCTTCACAGTGTCTCTGGAATACCAGGCTTTTGCTGGTTGAACTGCTACTAGGACTAGCCAGGTTCAGAATAGGAACCCTCATGGATCTACACTTTGTTTCTTCAGTCTTTATTAAGACTTAGTGGTAGAGCACCACACAAGCTGCTGTTCCAATCCCTTGTTGTTGTCCATACACTGGAGGGATGGGGAGAAGATACCCCAATGGCTTCCCCAGTCCTACGGAGTGGACGGAAAAAGTCCAGGGGGCTCCCAGTCCTGTAGACTTGGAGCCAATGCATCATTTTGGCAGCTCCCATGGCTTCCCCGCTGTGAGGATAGAGGATAAAGGACCTCGCAACCAGGACTGCAGGTGGAATATTTCATCTGCTGGTTCAAGCACTCAGAGGAAAAGGGGCCCCTGCCGATGTGCCTTGATCTTGCCAATTTGCTGAGCCCTACTCCATCCACCACCACTTGAATTACAGTGGATATGAATGCTGATGTGTGGGGGAGAATACCTGGGGAGATTGCATTTCACATGGCCCTTTATGAGAGGAGTTTTTGGATCAGCTTTACAGCCCATGTACTACTACTACTACTATTTTTTTTTAACGTCAAAAGGGATGATATGAGAAAACATCAGAATTAAATATTTATGGAGCACTGATCTACTACAAATATAGAAATATGGTAATTATTACTTAGAAATTTTAAGAACAGTCTGATAACTTGAAAGTGGTTTAATAATGCATTAAGTTTCCTACCCTGTCCTCAAGCCATGGTGGAGCTCAGGGGCCATATACCCTGTGTGAGAGAACTTGGAATATACAGCACGACTGTAGTGAAATGCAATATATTACTGCTGATTAATGCCTTTTATCTTTCAGTACAATTAGTCCTGGAAACTGGACACATGCGTTTATCCAGATTCATCCTTGGCCATACAATTTACAAAGCAAAATAAAAGTTATTATCCTGGAGGCCAGGTTTACATCCAACAGCTCTTGCTGAGCACTTTGAAATCTTGATCCTAAAGTCTTTGTTCAGATTTTTAAGCTCTTCATAGCAGTAACTTATCTTTTTTATTGAGTGTATGTATACAGTGATTAGCACAATTGGGTCCCACACCTAACTGAGGCCTGTAGGGGCTACCAGAAAACAAACAAATTGTCTTGAAAAGTAAGTGTCTTCACTGCTGATTTAAAAATCAACATATAGCTTAGCAACACATTAGAAAAATGGAGATCTGACCGCAATCTGATGGTCTGGTCTAAATTAAATGGAAATAAAGTGGGTAATGAGTCACTGGAGACCATTGGATGATCAGTACGTATAGCTGTTCTCTAGATATTGCACTAAAAGAACTGAAAATGAGTTTTGTTTTTATAACTTTTATAGATTTCTTTTTTCTTAGCACTTACAATTTGGAGGATTTGAAAGACTCAGAAGAAGGCCAGCTGAGACATGGTGGTTTTTTTTTTTTCAGAAAAATGATGTGAAATATCTATTTTGTTACATCTAAATTGGGTCCATTTTTTGCTGCTGTATTGTGTTATCTACACAAATATCGTTACTGCATACACTCACTTGTAGCAATCCTTCATTTTGTCACCAACTTTAATAAATATTTTGTTTATGTTATCTATTATGTCCCCTGTTGGATTAAAGAAAGCTTATTTTTGTATTAAATGGCAATAGTTATTGCTGATGGATGATAATTTACAACTGTGCTACCAGTAAAAAAGAAATAAACCTTTTGTTTTATTATGTTCTTGGAACTGATTACTGGTATAAAAGAAATAAAACAACTCATACATCCAAGAAAGCTTATTGCATTATCAGGCAATACACCTGCCCAACTGATGAATAGGACTCAGTAGCACAGTTAATAAAAGGCTGAAGTTACTTGAAGCTGAAATGTAGTAGAATAAAACAGCGCAAATGTGTTGTTCATGATGATTTCACCATCATAAGAGAGAATCTGAAGCTTTAGCAGTGATTTGAGGAAAATATGTCCTTTGTGTTAAGACCACTAGAGTGTGGACATTCTGCTTTTCAGTTCTAACTCACTTTTTTGTTTCTAACTGAAGGGAATAAGTGTTAAAAGGTGGTTTGATGGGGTGATGAAAGAGTTTATGTGGGCTTGGGGCCAGTTAGCTCACCTGCCTGCACCTGGATGGTGGGCTAGCCCTAATTCAAGATGAAGCCCAGATGGAAGAGGAAGTGGGTGATTGCTAAAGGCAGGAAGTCTGGAGCAGAAGGAAGCTGCCGGGAGAGAGGTAGAAGCTTTGCAGAGGTGAATGATACTCAAATGCACTAAGGAGAGGGAGGTACAAAAAACAACAACAAAGGACCCAAGAATATGGTCTAAGGAAGACCTAGCATTAAATGTAGAGAGGAATCCGTGTTGCTCAGCAAGACCAGGGTAAGGTTAAAAGGGTAAGCAGACAGAAGGGAAACTGGCCTCTGGCCCCTGGCAGAGGCCTAAGGGTGGGCACATCATTCCTCTTTGTCCTGTCTGCGCCCACTAAGTGCACTTTGTTGCTCACAGCCTGGGTTCCATGGGTGTGATTTATTTATTTGAAACTATAAAAATGTACCTGTTTAGAACTTCAGGCTTGGGCACAAACAATTCACAAAGATAAATTCAAAATCAAATTGTCCCAATGTCCATATGAAAGTCAAGGAAAGCTAGGAAAAATAGAGGAGCTTTGCAACAAGGACAACAAATGTGGGTATCGTAGGTGGAATGGTGGGAGACGACAGGCAGTATTAGAAGCTCAAGGTTGTAATAAACTAAACTGAGAAAGTGAGCTTTATTTGAAGTGCCTCATTTATAAAAGGTTTGCATCAAGGATAAGAAGCATTCTTTAGTCAAGCAAATGTATTCCTATTTTTGCTCTCTCTAAGACTGACACAAACTCCGATTGACTTCACTGAGCTTTGCTCAGGCCCCTTTATCTTGATCAGCATCTTCCATTTTGTAGCACCTTTTGAGGATGAGTTCAGTATTCACTTCTCTCCTTGAGCCCCATTGAGTTGAGTGGGGTTGCATGTCTGTAAATGAGAGCAGAATTTAGCTCACAGAATGCAATCTCAGATGAATTAAGTGCCTTGTCTCATTCTAAATGATGATGAAAGACCAGACATGTGACATTATATGCTATCCTACTGATGGAGGACAGGTCTTTGTTATGCAAGTTTGCAGGTACTTAATAACTGAAAATTCTTAGGTAGTGGTTCACATAATTGTTTGAATTAGGTTTGAGGGAAGGGCTAACATTACTGTTCTTAGCTAGGAGAACTCTGTGGAAAGCATTTTTTCCCCTGAAGGAACACCTTCCTTGCTTGATCTCATAAAAGACATTCAGACTTTTGAGTTTATAAATCCATTAAAAGTCGCGTGCTCGCTCACACACACACACACACACACACGGACTGAAAGAAACTTTATAAACATACCTTCCTTTGAGAGTCAATTGTGTGTCATGAGTCTGAGCAAGTAAAAGTACCTGCTTGAAGAGTACTTAGCATGGCCAGGTATGATGTAGTCTCTCCTCATACAGGTTTGGCCAGTGGTATCTTGTTTCTGTTTGCAGTACCAAACCAGTGCTGCTTCCCTCGTAAGGCCAGGATGTCAGCCATGCTGGACCATAGCCAAATAATGGCTGTGGTCTTGTCTTGTGAACATAGTTTTTGTTGAGTAAATTTTTTGGCAAGACAGGAAAATAAATAGGGGATTCATTCATTGAAATATTAACAGTAGTACATTTTGCTATTTTTTGCCAGTTTCGCATAAGTCAGGACCAAATCCAGTTTCCACGCAAGTCAGTGCAAGCCTGCTGAATTGGTGGATGATGAGTTGGCTCAGGTCCTCACTTCTTAAAATGTTTGCAGCATTTAATGAAGAGCTTTTGGGTGATTTTCATTTTCTTTTGCTTTTTATGAGTGTAACATAGAGGGGGAGCAGGTTGCTGGCTCCAAAGGATCTTTTGGCTCCTCAGTAGCATATTCTGCTGTGTACCCAGAAGCTAAAACAACTCTTATTCGGCTGATCCATAGCAGCAGAATGGGTCTGTATGCTCTTTATCTTTATTTTACAGTGGTATTTATGTCAAAGTGAAAGACTTCACAGATGACGGGGGGGAGCAAAGAGGCTCACGGAAACAGAAATACTTTGTCCTGCTGAAAGGGTCAGAGAGTAAGAGGGATAAATCTTTAATGCAAGAGTAAGAGGGATAACCAAATGCAAAGACTATTGGCTAGTGCTGTCTATCTGCATTACCCTCCTTCTGTCGTTCTCCTGTCTCTCTCCCACAGTAAGCAGTGTGACTAGAACTGGCATGTTCACACGTGCGTTGGAGCTATGGGGTAATTTAGTGGATAGGAGTTTCCTGTTGGAGAAGGGAGGAACCTGCAATGTGCCACAGTGCACAGGAAGATAGCTTGACTTCCTAAAGGTACCACCACAATAGTCTCTGTCTGCAAAGCAATGCGTACCTCATCCCAGATGACGCTAGAGCACATGCTGTAAACACCACACTGGCATTTCAACTTGGCCCTGGTGGAGAAGGCATTGGATGACCTGGAGACTCCCTGTGGATGAAGGTTTGGCAAAACTGTGTGAGTTTGGCCTGGTCACAGATTACTGTTTGAAAGGCCTGCCAAGTTTTAATGTATTAAACAGTGGCTGAAGGCGAGAGCTATTGATTCTCTAGCAAGGGCTCATAAAATCTTTCCACTGAAAAAGCCACTAATCCATTTCCCTACCTTTTTAATCTCTAGGGGATCTAGTTCTTTCCACCTGCATGCAAAATTCCCATTGACATAAAGTGAGCCCTTTGTATGGAAAGACAAGTGCACAGAGCTAACTAAAGTGCCAGTCTCGCAATAGAATTTTTATTGTGGAGTTCAGAAACAAGGTAATACGTCTCTTCAACAATTTCCTCTCAACTTACATTGTGTATGGTTCAGTACACTGGAGAGATGTCTGTCTCCTTTCATCCTTACAATGAACAGTCAACTTTCTAATGGAAGCATGACCCTGTTGGTGCTTTCCATAGGATTTCTAGCCCAGCAGAAAGTACTTCAGTAAGCACATGCCTCTCTCCAAAAGAACACACTTCTGTTAATCAGAGAGGGATCATGTAAGTTCAGTGTGCATCAGTCAGACATATCCTGTTGGAAGTCTCCAGTCAAGCTCTAAAGTGGTGATGAGTTCATATATTCTTGTAAATAGCTGACATAAGAGTTGGTACAATGAAGACCATGAAGAAACATCCTCCAAGGGGAGAGGCTTTTAGATTCTGTGAGACTGTTTCAAAGAAAACACACCAACTTCTGATAGAGCTCAAGCAATCAAATAAAACATAGTGGAACACAGTTAGAATTGGCTTTACTTTACAGTGTCACCCTGTTGAAGAGACTACAGCAGATGAGATTTTACCGCTAAACACATGAAGAGGTGTATATAGCTGCAGATTTTCTTTTGATCAAAATAAAGCATCATATGAAAGGGAAACTTTTTCTATATCCTGTCACTTTCCAAATAAGCCTCTATTTTGTACAATGTAGTTAATATGTAATGACCTCTTCTCTTCAACTAGCATGACAGTGTGTGAAAACCCTAGTAGTGGCTGTGATGTTGCTTCTTTTTACCTTTCTTTAGTGCTTTATGGAACATACACATAAAAGAGCAAGTTAGAACTAAATTAATGTGCATGAGAAATGTGATTTATATAAATGGGGAAATTAATTTTATAACTGGTACCACACTGTGACAATTCTGGAGCCAGATTTAACTAATTTCATACAGTTAAGGAGATAAATTTAGTTTTTGGAGGTCCCCAATTGGACTTTCCTTCTTAAATCTGTTTGTAGTTCTTGAATAAAACACTTAAGAGCAACCCTGCAATAAGGAACTGCATAAACAATGGAATCTTTGTAGGATAAGGAAACAAACTTCAGTTTCAAGATTCCAAGGTTATTTGGAAATAACAGGGGGAGAAAAAACATTGTTTTGTAAATTAGGAAATATATAGTATAAATGACAGTATCATTTAAAACTGTGCTAGAAAAACAGCAGATTAAATATATGCTGCCAGTGAGTATTCCCAAAACAATTTTTTTAATTTACTATTTTTCTTAGTTCAGTACGCATTATCAAGAAAACTTTATTGCTATAGTTTTTATGTCCATAAGTCTGTTCAAGTAATACTACTCAGTTGTGAAGACATTTCTTCTTTCTTTTACTATATTTAGGAATTAAAGTTCTCTTCTTCTTCTTCTGTCTCCCATCCATCAGCTTCAGTCATGATGATGTGGCTGTGTGAAGTCTTTTCCACCACTTTCTCTCTCAGTCTAGGTTCATGGCTTTGCTCATCTTTAAATGTTTTTCTTCTATGTCATTCTTCACAATGTCCAGAGCTGTCCCTAGGATACGGCAAATCGGGGCGACTGCTCTGGGCCCCACGCTTTGGGGACCCCTGCAGGAGGCAGGCGGGGAGGGGAGGAGGGCGAGCGAGCGGGGGTCAGGAGGCGAATGGGGAGGTGAGCAGCAGGCGGGCAGCGGGGGTGAGGAGGAGCCCCCTACCAGAACTCCCCTTCCCCCCCCAGCGCATCCTGCCTGCCGGCGGGCCCCTCCAATCAGCACCTCCCCTTCCCTCTCAGCACCTACTGCGGATCAGATGTTTTGCCTGCGCCGTCAGGAGGTGCTGGTGGGGGAGGGGAGAGGAGCGAGGTCGCAGCGCACTCGGGGGATGGGGCAGAACTGGGTGGGGAAGAGGAGGAGCAGGAGTAGAAGAGGTGGGAAGAGGCAAGGCAGGAAAAAGCAGGGCAGGGGTGGGGTTTTGGGGGGAAGGGTGGAGTGGGGTGGGGCCTGGGCAGAGCCGGGGGTGGGGGAGCACCTTCTGGCAGATTAGAAACTCGGTGCCTATGTCCCGGGCCCTGCACCCCCTTAGGGATGGTCCTGATCATGTCTCTCTAATGCATTCTCAGTCTTCCTCTGTTTCTAGTTCCTTGTACTCTGGTATGTATCACCATGTATGATATCTTTTTTGGTTCATTCTTGACACGTGTCCAAACCATCTGTTATCTTTCTTGAATCTTCTGTAACAGCATTATTTCTTGCCCTACTTGTTTTCTTATCTCTTCATTTTTTTTTATTTTGTGCAGTCTTGAAACTCACAGTATTCCTCAGAGACAGTTCATTTCTGCAATCAAAATCTTTTGCTCGTTGGCTTTCCTCATACCCCAGCATTCCCATCCGTACAACAATATCATCATGACAAGTGTCTTGTGCTGGTTTTTGTTTTTATCAAAACATATTTAGCCTTCCAGATCTTGCAGAGTTTTCCAAATACAGTAGCAGCCGGTCCTTCTTTTTATGTTCTCTTCACAGTTCCCATTCTTCAATACTAGTCCTCCATGGTATACTTGTTCTCATTCTTTGTCTCTGAGTTTGAGCTTAGAACTTTGTTTTGTCTCCAACTGCCATAATTTTTATCTTCTCCATTCTGATCTTCAATCCAAATGTTCTGCTTTCCCAGTCTACTGGAGGCGGGGGATGTACTGGGTGAGCTCTAGGGACACAAAAGGAGTGATTTTCTTGCAGTTGGTCCTGTCAACTCACTCAACTCTGGCTCCAAGTAACTGTGTGCACTGCTCTGCCTCACCCTTGGACCTTGCCTCAGCTGGCATGTTAAACCTACTGAGGGTAGTTAGTGGCAATAAACACTAGTGAAAAGACACATCTGGCTCTCCAAGTGCACAAAGTCTCCTATGGCAAAGCTGGCAAAACAACTTTCAAAGTATAACATCAGTGGAAATAGTGCTCGAGCAAGCTAGTTGAACACTTGGAGAATATTGGAAAATAGAAACAGAATGAAGAATGGAAAGAGAAATATGCTGGCTCAGTACTTACTTGGACAAACAAGGGCCTCATTCACCACTCAGAAACCAAGTAGGGTGAAAAGGGATAAAATCAGAACAAATACAACACCCACAACAGGGGATTATGTGATGAACTAGAAGGATAAGACATTTATTGGAACATGGAATGTAAGAACATTATACCAGGCTGGAGCAGTTGCAGTAATGTTGCATGAGTTGAAAAGATATAAGACAGACATTATCGATCTATGTGAAATGAGATGGGAAGGCCCAGGAGAATTCTACCATGATGAACATAGGATACTGATATTGGGAAGAGAAGACGGTGGATACCAGGATGGAATTGCCTTGGTGCTAAAGCTTGAAGGCAAGCCAGGTATGAAGGTGAGATTCAGAACCAAATCTGGTAAATCAGATGAAAATCAAGCATGGTGCTGTGCAAATCATTTGTGGCCAATATCGGATCTGATCATAAGTTGGTGCTGGCATCACTGAGCTTCAGGTTGAAAGCAATGGAAAAAGTGCCAAGAACTAAAATCTGTGACATGGACAAACTGAAAAGGCCAGTTATCAGAAAAGCTGTGCAGAAAAACATCATGTGTCTGATGAAAGAAGAAATGAACATTGAAGAGACATGGATCAGTGTTCTTTTTTAAAAAAGGGTGGAAGAGGTGGGATTATTAGAGTAGCTGAACAAGTGTTGGGATACAAGCCCAAAATGAACAAACAAAGGTGGATGAAATGATGCAGTTAAAGACAAGCGTAGGAAGCTGAAGGAGAATAAAAAGAAGACAAAAGTCTAAGAGCTGAGTACTGTAGGCTAACCAGAGAGATAAAGCAGAAAGCAGAGAGAGACAAAAACAACTGGATAAGTGAATAGTGTAAAAAAGCAGGATACACAAACAGAAATGTCACATGGGGGTTGTATCACAAAATAAGAGACCTGAATAGGACTTATAAATTGAGGATATTGGCAGTGAAAGACAAGCACAGGCAAATAATTGAGGATGAACAAGCAAAGAATAAGCAATGGAAAGAATATCTTCAAAAGCTGTACAACCTGCAGACACAGTAGATGAAATGGTTCTTGAGAAGCTTCCCAGCACAAAGGCAGGAGAGCAAATGTCAGAATACTTAGAAGAAGAAGAAGGAGAAGTAGTAAAGACTGGAAATAAGGTGTAAATGTTTAACAGTGGGGTCAACTGAACATTGGAAGGGTTGTGGTGGATTCTCCATCACTGACAATTCTTAAATCACAATTTGATGGTTTTTCTAAAAGTTATGGTCTATTTTGTGGAAGTTCTATGGCCTGCATTATACATGAGGTCAGACTAGATGATCACAATGGTCCCTTGTGTTCTTGGAATCTATGAATCAACAGACAATTTGAAAAAGGTGCTAGAAAATGACAACATAATCGCAGAGCTGCTGCAAGCACGTGAGGAATACATGGTAAAGGTAAAATATACATGATGCACAAAGCATTCAATAAAACGTACTAAAGTTCTAAGAATCAGAAATTAAGATTGTTTAATGAGACTGATTCTAAATACTTGAGTAACTGACAGGGTAAGTGAATCATCTTTGGTATATAAAATGCACATGGCACAGAAAATGCCTAGGGTTAGCCCCTTGTACTATCTAGTTATCAATGAAGTTCTGTCATAAAATTTTATCCATGGCTTTGTGTACCCTTGATTCTGCAGTGAGCTCTTCCTAAAATGCTAACAACCCTAGCTTAACTTTCATAACATCCTTCAATTATCAGTTCTAAATAAAATTCTGTGTTTGGAGACAGACTTCTTTCACGTTACTATTTGCATAACATTGTATGTGTGCATAAAACTATACAGGTATTAAATGGGGAGGGGGGGAGTAAGGTCCTTACTCCAAGGAATTCACAATAAAATTGTACATATAACACAACAAATGAGTACATTGGGGGAAGGAGAGTGAGAACACAAGGGAAGCCAGGAACAGAAGAACTCAGGTCTAGAGCTGGGCAAATAATAGATTTTTTTTGGTTCACTCACAATTCTGGGGGAAAAAATCATTTTGGGTGAAATCAAAATGATTCCCCCCCCCAATTTTTTTTTTAATCTGGTTGAAACGAAACATTTCAATTTCTGGCAAAGGAGAAGTAGACTCTCAAAATGCCAGGAGGGAGGAAGAGGTGGCTGCCTCCCTTATAACCTTCAGCCTAGATCCTAGTGGTTTGGGTACTCTCCTAGGATGTGGGAGATCCTGGTTCAGTCCCCCCCCTGCAAGGGATCAGCAAGGGATTTGAACAGGGGTTTCCCACATTGTAGGGGAGTGCCCTAGCTACTGGGTTATTCTGGTGTGGGCCTTTCCCAGTCTCTCTGTTTAAGCTGTTCCACAGGGTATAAATAATTAGTCATTGGAGCAGTCACTGGAGCTTTGGTCTCTTACATCCTGGGTGAGTGTCCTAACCAGTTCCTGCTCCGATGATTATTTAATTTTTTATACACAATGGAACAACTGAACCTTCACTTAGTCTGAGACAACCTCACAACAATAATATATGCTTCCCTGAACTGTAGGGCTCATGAAATAGGACTCAGAATGGAATCACCCTTGGTTTTGCCCATCTTTATTTGTAAATGCCTGTGAGAGAGGCTTCCAGCAATGCTCCTCCATTACTTGGAGCTTGTACAAAATGCGGCAGTACACACCTGCTCATTGGATTGAATGTTGTTAATAAGACTCTTCGGCATGACTTACACTTGATGGCCATAACATATCTACAATATTAGCTATTCAGCACATTAGTAGATATAATGGGACTTCACATGTGCTTAAAAGAAAGCATGTGCTTAAATGCTTTGCTGACCTGGGGCCCTTTAGTGCTGAACAATGGGGTTTTTTTTTCAATAGACTTTGCCAGCTCCTACAACTCTTACGGGAAAAGGACTTGACTATGTTCAAGACCTCCTCTGTGAGCCTTATCATGGCATGCTGACACAACCCAGTTTCTAGGGGGCTACACCCTTGCAATCCTATTTCGTAGACTATTAACATTTTGTTGTGATGGCTCCTAGAGTGTCGAACTAGTTCCTCTCTCAGCAGAAACCTCAGCTCATCGTTCCAAACTTCCTTTTTTTTTTAAGCCCTATATTTTTTCCCTAGGAAGGTATTGGCCCCATTGTTTGGATGACTCCTACCTCTCTTACAATGATGTGACTTTGCTTGGCTCTTTTATATCTTATTATATTTTTTTATTTTGTATGTTTCATGCTATTTTAAAGTATGTGTAAATTTTTCAAAAGGCTTTAGCAGCCTAAGTCTTTAAGGGTACGACTACACAGCTAAACAAACAAAAACCCGGTGGCAGTGAGTCTCAGAACCTGGGTCAACTGACCCTAGGCTCATGTGGCTCACACTGCGTGACTAAAATTAGCAGTGTAGACATCCAGGCTTGGTCTGGAGCCTGGGCTCTGAGACGTCCAACCCCCGTTAGTGAGTTTCAGAACCCGGGCTCCAGCCTGAGCCTGAAAGTCTACACTGCTATTTTTAGTCCCCCAGTGTGAGTACTGTGAGCCTGAATCAGTTGCCCCAGGCTCTGAGACACACTGCTGCTGGTCTTTCTTTTGCTGGGTAGACGTACCCTAAGCCATTTTGAAAAATGGGACTTAAGCTCCTAAGTCACTTAAGTGCTTTTGAAAATTGGATCCTATATTCTGTTTAACTGTTGATGAGTGTTCCACATGCTCTGGGAAAGTTCTGGCGTGTAGAGATGCTTTATAAATGCAATGTATTATTTTATTATTTACTTCAGCAACATAAGAGATGTCTTTTGTGCTGTATTTAGAACATGGTGAACCTTTTAGTTGAAATTATCATAGACCTGAATTTTTAACAAGGAATAGTGTTGCTAGTTGCTATGATACAAAATAATTGAAATATTCAGAGCATTGGAATTCCTGTTGGTCATGTTAAAAAAACAAAAAAGCAATTTTATGAATATTAAAAGTTTGAACCGTATTTGAAAAAACTCTCTCTCATATATATCTTTATATAATAAACCTTATTCTTATTTCCATATCAAATGCTTGAAAAACTTATTACACTGTGTTGGAGCTTGGCAGCTTATTTATAGTATACAGTGGTAGTGGAAAATTCATGTGTAAATAAAGCAAGCGAAACGCTCTACATAATATAAACAAATCACGAAAATTTTGCAAGAAAATGCATGCTTCTCGATACCTAGTTATACATACATTTGGATTTGCAAATGAAGAGCTGACTAATGGTGAAGTAAATGCAAAATAATATGGAGATAATATATGGAGATATACCTATCTCATAGAACTGGAAGGGACCCTGAAAGGTCATTGAGTCCAGCCCCCTGCCTTCACTAGCAGGACCAAGTACTGATTTTGCCCCAGATCCCTAAGTGGCCCCCTTAAGGATTGAACTCACAACCCTGGGTTTAGCAGGCCAATGCTCAAACCAAAATAATGAATTCTTGTAGTTGGCTTCTTCACATACATTTGAGCAAGTATATGTTACATACACATTCTCCATGCTAAGACAATTCTTTTGTACAACCTTGAAGTGAAAGATTGAAGTAAAAAAATGAAAGCAAAGCAAAGTATTGTTTCTTGGACTGAAAAGGTAAATTATTACATGACTGGGAAAAGTCCCCAAAGTATGCCAGAGAGAAACTTGATATGTGAGGCTGTTCTTATTTATAACTGCTATTACAATAGCATCCAAGGCCCCATTGTGCTAGGCACTGTATGTTAGTATCGTTAGAGGCAGTCCCTTCCCTAAAGAAGATCAGATGTTTTTCTTTAAGATTTACTCCTGAGGGAATTCTGCATCAAAAAATTAAAAATTCTGTGCCAAAAAATAAGAATTCTGTGCACAATATTTTAAAATTCTGTCAGTAAATAAATATGGAGTCTCCAGCATGGCAGGGGGAAGCACAGATCACCCTGCAGCTCCCAACCCCACCAGGACAGGGACTTGGCGGTGAGGCTTCACCCACCCTTGGCACAGCACAATGGCCCAGCCTGCCCCAGAAACACCCTGGGGCCCTGCCTCTCCACTCCAGGTGCACCAGGTGTGGGCAGGCAGGTTCAGCCCAGCAGGATCCAAGTTTAGAGGGGATTAGTGTGGGGGGATCCAGGTGTGGGGTGAGAGGGTTCTATGTGGGGCAGTCTGGGTGCAGGGAGGATCTGGATGCACAGGGGCTCATTGGGGGTTCTGGGTGCAGGGCCAATGGGACTCTGCAGGGGGGTCCAGATGAAGGTGTTTGGGGCTCAGCGGAGAGGCTGGGTGTGGGGGGATGGGGCTCGGTGGGGGGGGGTCTGAGTGTGGGGGCATGGCGTGGGGTGGGTTTGGTGCTGGGAGAGTGAGGCTTGGTAGGGTGGGGATCCAGGTGCAGCTGGTTGGGGATCTGTGTGCAGGGGAAGTGGGGCTCATCGAGGTGGGGTTTGATGGACCTACTGAACAGGGGAGCCCCAGCTGCTGCCAAGGGGATGATGGATGCTGGGGTCCTGATCACCCCCCATTCCCTTATTACCTTCCCCATACCCTCCCCCTTCCTTTTCTCACTGTTCCCTGCCCCTATCCCCCTCCCCTCATGCCCAATACCCCTCTCCCTGCCCTATCACATCCTCCTTCCTTTCCCCCTGCCTCTTCCCTCTACCTTATCCCTCTTTCCCCATTTCCCCTGCCCCCCTTGCCCTGTCCCACTGCGGACACTCACTGTTGTACAAGGCACCCAGCACACACAAATGGAAAAGATGACCAGCACTCGAACCCAGGAGATGGCATCCAGCTGCAGAGTCAGCAAGCCAGAGCTGCCAGGCAGCTCTGCACTCATAGAAATGGTGTGGGGCAGTGGCACATGACTCCACATGCCCCCCAAACCTTGCCTCTATTTGGGGGGGCAATGTCCCCCCAACTATGCTCATAAGTTTTCCCAACCCTGCCCTGCAGTGATATACCTCTCCGCTGGCTGCTCCAGGCACCAAAAACGAGGCACCTGCACTTCTGGGGAGGGGTGCATGACCGCTCTTATGGCTTCCCCTTTCTTCCCTGTCATTTTCTGCGGGGAAGGAAAAAAAATCTATGGAGGGACATGAATTCTGTGCATGTGCAGTGGTGCAGAATTTCACCAGGAGTAAAGACACTGCATGTCTTTTAAAATGAGATACTCTAGCTCAACCAGAAGTTATGTGTTGATGCAGAAATCACCTGGTGAAATTCTACAGTGTGTGTTATGCAGGAGGTCAGACTACATACTCATAATGGTCCCCTCTGCTTTTAAAATCTTTGATCCTATGAGTGTTTGTCTAAATAGACAAGAAAGATACGGGATAAAGGTAGTATTCTTATTAACAATCCCATTTTACAGAGGGGAAAACTGAGGCACCAATAAATTAAGGGACAAGAGGTCTGTGGCACAGTTGGGAATTGAACACAGAGCTCCTGAGCCCCAGTCCCATTGCCTGACCATCTTTCCTCTGGCTAGTGACCCCCTTCTACCTCCAGGGAATAGGGGTGAAAGTCAGTGAAAGGTGTTACATCCTGTCCTCCATGGCTGATAGGATGGTAACCACAGAGTGAAATGTGTTGAAGGGGGAAGAAAAAAATAGGTGGGGAAGATAGTGAAGAAATCATATTGCATTATATCATATATACTTCATGAGGAATGCAAAGGTCTTCCCTTTGCCTCAGGGGAAAAAAAGTTGAAATGGTTTCTCAAGGTCCATTTGCACTGGTAAAGTTGCCTAGAGGTAATAGCACTCCTTAGGAATTCCTGTTGAGTGAGACAGGAATATTGCTCACTCGATCCAAGATATGATAGCATTCAGCTGTGTTACAAATAAATATGTTTATAGTTGTTCTGAAGCAGTCAGGTCCCACTGGCTGTCTTGAATTAATCCATGCTCTTCAGCTCTCAAAAACACAAACCCTGGAGGCCCATACAATATAAAAGAGAGTAAACTAGCTTTGCGGAAAAGTCTCTGTGTGTGTGTCTACACTGCACACTTCTTATAGAATCATAGAATATAAGGGTTGGAAGACACCTCAGGAGGTCATCTAGTCCAACCCCCTGCTCTCAGCAGGACCAACACCAACTAAATCATCCCAGCCAGGGCTTTGTCAACCATTATGGTGGAATGTAGACCAGCATGGGTATAAATAGCAGTGTAGACGGTGAGGCACTGCTTAGGCAAGTTGAATAAAGACATACCAGAACCTTAGGGTATCTACCCTATATGGCTGTCTACATGCGCTACTCGTGGGATAATTTTATGCTACTGTGTGTGTGCATAATTAGTGAGCCACACATATTTTTAATTTTTTGCACAAAAAAAGTTGCTGCACTTCCTCCTTTGCCCACCAGAGGTCACTATGGTGCAAGAACAGCAGTAGCTTCCGCAGAAAATAACTTCTGTAGTTCTGCCTTTTGCCCACTAGAGGGCACTGTGGCCATAGAACACAGCAGCAGCTCCCAGGCGGCGTGGGAAGAGAGAGAGCCTGCCTTCTTTACAGCGCCTGTCCGGCCAGGTCCAGAGACAGACAGTGTTGGGCTGCTGGGGGGTCAGACAGAGGCTCATAAGGGCTAGTGGGGGAGGACGGACTGGGGCAGGGGCTGAATGGGGGGGGAGGGAGGTGCAGGGCCACATGGTGATGGGGGAGGGGTGCAGAGCTACATAGGGACAGGGGAGTAGCTGGGTGGGGGCATAGAGACACATGGGGATGGGGAGGGGTGCAGGGACACAGGGATAGATAGGGGAGTGGCTGGATGGGGGCATAGAGACACATGGGGATGGGGAAGGGTGCAGGGCTACCTGGGGATGGGGAGAGTGGAGGTGGAGGGACATATGTGGACAGGGGATGCAAGGACACATGGGGACAGGGGCAGATGTGCCTGACTGAATGGCTAGGGGTCAGCCAGGGTCTGCATGGGGGAAGCTCCCTAACAATCTCTCCCCACCCCCCAAAAAAACCTGTTCTGTATTTTTCCCACCCACACTCAACAAGCCTCCAAGTTCACAACCAGGCTCCTTCCCAGCAATTTACTTCCCTCTCCCTCAGCATCCCCCTGACTCCCCCAAGCCTTTGCACTGCTTCTGAGGGGTGTGGGAAATACGGTTCTGTATTGTAGTTTAAATGAATTATTACTCAGAGTTCTGTATTAATATGCCTAGTAAGGAATCTATTTGTCAAAAAACATTTCCTGAATCTTTATTGTTGTTTGTATTGTTACAGATGTACTTGCTGACAGGTATTTTGAAATAAATGACCAAACACAATTGAAACCGGTGTGATTATATTGTGTTATTTTGACAAATAAAATATGCAGAATTTTAAAATATTGTGTGCAGAATTTTTAATTTTTTGGTGCAGAATTCCCCCAGGAGTAAAAGTGCCTTCCCTATCTAGACAGCTATTTTTAGCAGTGTAGTTGTCCCAGTGCTGGACCCTTTTCCTGCTGCAGTGAAAAGCTGTGGCAGGTGTGGAGGCAGTGGAGGAAAGACTCGGGTAGCTCCCCACAGCTGGAGCTTTTCCCCGCTGTCTGCCCCCTTGCCAGAACTTTTCACTTCTGTGTGTAGCTACCACAATGTGGATGCAGCCTGGTTTTCCCTGCAGTCTTAAGCTACACATACCCTCCACAACCTCATCAGTGGTGTGCAGTGTAGACATATCCTGAGAGAACACCGCAAATTCTCAATCTTAAAGACCTGGAAAGATTTATATCTAGCTTTAATATGTATAAAATTGTATCTGAGAGCCACCCCTCTAATGCTGATAATAAACATATTTGAATACACAGTGCTTGTATACCCTGTTGGTTTTGACTGAGGTGAAAACACATTCAGAAGCCAGGGGATGGGATTTGTTAGTACAAAAGAAAACAACACTTACGTATTTTACCAGGAAAACATGTAGTTGTTAGTATGTGAAGGATCTTAGTGGAATTCTTACCTTTTAATTGGGCTCAGGAAACCAAAGCCCTGTAAACTGTATGTAACTGCCAAGAGAGGAGGCTTTGAGGGAATTGTAGGAAAAAAGCTGAGAGTTTTTAGAGCTACTATACTATGAATCATTCTCTCCCAGAAACGTCATTGTACTGAATTCTTGTAGCTTGTCCCTGAAGATTTGGGATGTAAGTATTTAGATATTCTGGAAGAATGTAAACTGTCTAATGCACCTGTATTTACAGAAGACGGGTCTCAGATTGTGATGTGTGAGTGTAGCTTAGCTCCAGAGTATCTCCACTGCCATGAGTAGAGATACTCTGGATTTATACTGCAGTGCCAGAGATTGTTAACTGGCCCAACACCTTAAAAAGTATTACAGTAAAAACTGAAACTTCTCAAACCTGACAGCAAGTTAGCTCTGTTACTGTGAAGTCCTGAATCTAAATAGGGACTTGAGAAAATGACATTTAAGGGAAGTTTCCCTTGAAAGTTTGGAATTCTTAAAGATAGCTGGGAAAAGCAATTGTGGGGTCTAGGGTCTTATTCATTTTCTTGTGCTGGGTCTTGGTTACACATGCCTAGTCCTTGCATTTTTAAATTTAAAAACTGTAATAATATAGAGCACCTTGAGTATGTGTGGCTTGTGCTTACTCCTATCCAGTGTTCACATGAAATCTCTTCCCTGATCATTCTCTTTCAGCTGTTTCTCAAATATTTTCACATCTTGTCAAGATACTTAATCCTTAGTAATGGTGGTTGAATTTTTTTTTTAAATTCCCTGATGAATTTTACTTTTTGATTTTTACATATTTATTAATGATGTGTAACTTTTATAAGCACAAATCCCAGCCTGTATGGTCATTCACAGTGTTCACTTTTGACCATTTAAACAAGAGACTAATTAATGCTTTGTTCAAGAACACTTGCCTGCGGTCGGTAAAACTGTTGCTAACTCAAGTCCCTTGCTGAGGGCTCGTCTACGTGGACTATCAGGATGTGATTTCTAAAGCACACTAATGTGTTGCACATTAATTGATCTGTGTAGACCTTGCTGATGCAAACTAAAAGTTCCCTAATATGCTTTAATGTACTGCTATATGCAACAGCAACATGTTAGTGCACTTTAGAAATCACATCTTCACCGTCTGCATTATTGCTCCATGTAGACAATCCCTGAGTATCATCAATTGTTTCCACTGGGGGGAGAGATGGAAATTTCCCTCTGGTTGAGTTCAGTCTCTATTTACACAGTTCTTTAAGGGATCTACTACAGTAATGGGGCCATTTGCACCAGCTTTGGAAGTGACCGACAGGCCCCACCAGAGGTGCCCCCAACAAAGGTGTCTTCCTCACTTCCTTCACACAAAAGTTAGCACAGGCTGCATTAACCTTTCAGCACATTGACCGCTGGTGGCAGGCGTGATAATGTGTCTTCCTCCTACCGCTGCCTAGACCCATGGGGGATCCAGTGTGTGGGACAGGGTCTGGGAACAGTGCAGCAAAGGTGCAAACTCCTCCTGTGTAGGTGGCAGAGGCACACCGCCCTAGGTGGCTTTTCCTTGTGAGAGAGAAATTGTCCACTCTTGGTAGGTGGTTTAAAAATCTCTCTTCAAAGCATGTCAAGCCATGTGCTAGTATAACACTTTTCAGTGACTATGACAAATTACTGCAGGGAACAACATTTTTTTTCTTTAACTACAAATATGACAATTTACAATACCCTTTACCAGGAACTTTTTTGCTTTACCACAACCAGTTCTAATTTTTTGATAGTACCTCAGCATGCAGATGAAACAAACTGAAAGTATTCATCTCTCTTGGTTTTTACAGGCTCAATGCATTTTTTTGTCCTCATATTATTTTGTGCTAGCCCTAGGACTAGAAGAATTTTCAAGTAGTAAATTGTCTCCCTGTCACTGAATTTTCTTTAACCTGTTCAGGGTATTTCATAAAATGTGATTGCAGTTCTTAACTTCTAACTTTAATAGTGCTTCCAAAACAATAAACAGGGGAAAGCTCTTGTTATCCCCCCAAAATCCAACCCTCTGTTGCATCCTTCCAAAATAACCCACACAGATTTTCACTAGTTTCTGTTAGCCTGAGAACATTATGGCTCTGATGCAAGGCTATGCTCTGGAACTTTGTACTGCTCCACCAGTGAAAAGTGGTTGTATAACAAACTGAGCTACTTCCCAGAGGACATCTCTAGTGTAGGAGGACCTTGGATTGGTAAAGAACCCTCATAACAGCTTCTACACTACTCACCACTGCTAGTTTAGGGAGTATATTTGAGGTTCCTTTAAAATCCTGCAATCTCTAGCTTTTGTAAGAGGTCTTTTGGAGTACAGCTTGCTCTGATCTGTATCAGAAAGACCAGCCTGATGCAGAGTAGCTCTGGAACAGTGCAGCACAAGGGCATATTTTTGCCCACTAATTCCAATTGCAGCCAAGGATCTGCTCAACATGAGACAGGAGTTTTTAGAGGGAATGTTAGCAGTAAGGACTAGTAGTTCATTTACTATTCTGTGTTCCAGTCTCTTGCACAGACCAGAGTTTAGGATCATCTACATGACTGTGTAAATACAGGATTTCAAGTGCTCTTTCCATATCTCTTTTTAAAAAGAAACTCAGATATAAATGTGAAGCCCTGTACTCTTCCTCCCTGCAGGTAGATGCCCTCCTACTTCATGGTTCTGCAGCAAGCCCACGGAGGGAGATTTGAAGGAGTCCCTTGTTTAACTATTTGGGAGCACATCACTGATACATCATGGAAAATATTAAACAGTTTGGGAATATTAATTCTTTAAAATGACTAGCAATTACTTATCAGAGGGGTAGCCGTGTTAGTCTGGATCTGTAAAAAGCAACAAAGAGTCCTGTGGCACCTTATAGACTAACAGATGTATTGAAGCATAAGCTTTCGTGGGTGAATACCCACTTTGTCAGATGCATCTGATGAAGTGGGTATTCACCCACGAAAGCTTATGCTCCAATACATCTGTTAGTCTATAAGGTGCCACAGGACTCTTTGTTGCTTTTAGCAATTACTTGACAGTCTCCTCAGTGTTGTCAGTGCTCATAGGCTAAGGGTGACCAAAAGCTAAGCTAGCAGCAATGCTACTTGTAAAATGAGCTGATTAAGTCCCATACTGACTTGACCAATGCAAGATTGGCTGTCTGAGGTTCAGAAGCCTTCCTCTGATCCAAGACCTGAGACTCCAAATGGACTCCAAACAGTCCATCAATTTAGAGATTTCTAGCAAAGGGATGAAAGAGGGGGAAACAGAATACTGAATACTGTATTTGAATAAAAGAGAGGGGGAGAGTCTACAGCCTAATTATAATATAAATCGGAAGACTTTTACTCATAACCTTGAAAAGGAGATTATTGGACTCAAGCGAATATCATACTGCATATCCTGCGGCTAAAACCATGGCTTATCATTGGTAATACTTACATTCCAAGGCTAACCCAAGACACTCTTTGAAATAGCTGTTGCCAGCTAAACACGTAAAAAGGGATTGCTCATCTGTTTTAGCCATAAAGACGAGAGTAGTTGCTTACATAACAGTAACTTTTTTCTACTAGCTCCCAAAGTTAATTGTAAGTACGTCCCTTTATAATAAATACAATAATTAACACTTACGTTTTAAGAACTGCTTTATGGAGACTGTAACTGCAGCATTCCAAACTTGAAAGGAATAGAACAACTGCAAATTATCCTTGGTATTGCATTCTAGTTTTGGAATGTTTATAGTATTCATTGAGAATAAGTGTTTGGAGCCCTTTACAAGCCCGAAAAGAACACTATCAATGTATTTTTTAGGATTTTAGAAGATTTTTTCTCACTTATATATTTAAAAAAAAATAAAATAAAACCTTGGACATCGATATCCTTCCCAAATTTTTTCTCTATCACATATTGATTTGTTATTGTAGGGTTGCTTATGAATGAATGGCTGCTGTCACTTTTTTTTTCTTAAAGAACATTGAAGCAGTTTGTTGCTTAAAAAAAATATACAAAGAATTATGTGGGCACTAAACTGCTCTTACAAAAATAAATTGGTAAATGTTTGCATCATGAGCCTTGAGAGCTTTCTTTTAAAATTTTACTTGTATTTATAACACCCACATAGGATCTATTAATTTCACACCATTAGCCTTCTGCAATCTGTTCTTTAAGTCTAGCTAGCTACAATGTATTCCACTTATACAAAGGTTCTTGGAACCTTCTTCTCCCAGTAACTACACTGTGACTTGTGGGTGCTCAGCAATTCTGAAAATCAGGCCAAGAAGTTTTTCACCTTCTGATTTCTCCATCAGGGCTTGTCTTCACTACCAGGAAGACTAAAGCTGCTGCAATCGATGCAGCAGGTGTCGATTTAGCAGGTCTAGTGAAGACCTGCTAAATCGACGGCGGAGTGCTCTCTGGTTGAACCCAGTACTCCAGCTTCCCAAGAACAGGAAGGTAAGTCGACCGGAGAGCGTTTCCCATCGACGCAGAACAGTGAAGACAGCGGGGTAAGTTGACCTAAGCTACATCGACTCCAGCTACTTTATTCATGTAACTGAAGTAGTGTAACTTAGGTCGACTTACCCCGGTAGTGAAGACAAGCCCATAGAATTCTTACTTTCTTGCAAATAAGTATTTTCAACAATGAATATTTTCAGCATATTCCCCAGGCATCTTGGCTCAGATCCCTTTTCCATCCCAGGGGTGTCTTTGAAGAAGGCAGCTTCTACCCAACTTCTCTACCTCATCTCCATGTCCTATTTCATGGGAACAGAGTAAATGAACATCATCCCAGAATATAGGGAGTCTAGCAGCAGAATTTGGAATCTTTGTTCCACGGTTATCACTCTGGCTCTGTCTGTTTCCATTTCTCCATCTCTTTATCTCTAGCTGTGGTCCCTTCTTAATCACCCTCCTTTAAATCTCTTCCCCAACAGCTCAGGAACGTGGATTGAGGATCCTGGGGTAAATTTTTAATGCAACATTTAGTACCGTGAGTAATGTAGAACATTGTTTTTATTACAATGGTGCAGTGAAACAATTTCCTTGACTCTTGTAGATGAACAAACTACTGGAAATTATTTACACTAAGACTGTAGGAAGCATCTCAATTTAAAGAATACAAAATTCAATTGTGTAGTGCATGTTTCTTCCCAGGAAAATATGGTAAGAAGGGACTGAGAGGAAGAAGATATTTTAGTGTCTGTGCATATTAAACTCTAGGCCTCATTTAGCAAAAGTTGCATAATGTGATAAAACTTTGTTAGATGTAAGGTAGTTCAGTGATGTATAAAGTATTTTAGGGAGATGGGGCAGTGTTCTCAAGCCTTTTTCTCTTCTGAGAATAAGTGTGTCAGTCCTCAAAGATTGGGTTGCTCCTCTTGCTCTACAGAGATGATTCATAGAAATTATTTGTGAATAACTGTTAGTAAATCTGAGACAACCATAAGTGGTTTTCAGAAATTTATGACTTATGGACAGATTTTAAAATATATTTAGGTTTCTAAAGATGCAGATAGGTGCCTAGTGGGATTTTCAAAAGCTTGCCTTTCTGCAGCTTTAGGCACCTACATACATTTAAAAATCTGGCCCTTGGAGTCTATATTTGTCAAACAAATTATTGACATACAATGGAGGAATGCTGAGGTTCTCGCCCTTGGAATAATGTGGATGTGCAGGAAGAGGATAAGGGATTCTGTGTCCTGCTTTTGTCTCTGCATAGCAAAAGGAGCAGCCCAGTTGTTTGCCAGATTCATTATCTTGTAGAGAAGAAGTGAACACTCAAACCAAACTTCTCCTTTCTTCTGCTTTATCATTTACAGTGGTTTTGTCCTTTCCAGTAACTATAATCACAGATAAGTTAAAGGGTAAAAATCACCTTTTCATCTGCTCCTTGAAATTTCTCAGCTGCAAAAGTAGGCCTTGGGTTTTGAAGTAATCTTTAAATTATTAACTAGATCTTGCATTAAATCTTACCAGTGTTTGCACACACCTTCAGAAAGGAGCCTCTGCATCATATTGTTCCTTATCACAGTGGTCCTCAATTTTTTTAAAAAAATCTTTGGTGTGTTGTTAGGACTTTCTACCGCCTTAGGATGTCAAAATTTTGGGGAATTATTTTTACAGACTTTCACTCACCTTGGGCGTCAGTTTGATCTCACAATCAGGCGTCACTTCACTGAAGTCAGTGGAGTTAGAGCAGTATTTAATTGGTATAAGTGAGAGAAGATTCAGGCCCCTTACATTTCTTGATCTTTCATAGTGATGTATATTTATACATCATAGTCTATTAGAAATATCTGTAACTAAAGTGTCAACCTAAGCTTTTAGCTTATTCTACCTAAAATATAAAATCTGGATGATTCTTTTTCTTGGTATGTGTCCAGCTGTTTCAAGGACCCTTGTATCTCTCTACTTCTCCCTTGACTTAGGATAATCCCCTGCCTCACATAGACTGTCCAAAGTTCAGGTTTACCTTGCAATTTCTGTCATGCTGTATCTCTGCAGCTCTTTGATGTTCCCATGGTCTTCAAATTTCATCTGAAAACAAATCACTTCTCTTTTGCCTGTGCTTCTTCATTCTCTCTCCTTTTTATATTATGAGTTATTTAACCTTGTAATTGTACTATTGAACTTTGTAAAATGCTTTGGGATAAATCTTTAATGAAAAATGTTAAAGGAGGGGGGAGCTTTCTTGTATTGTAAATGTAACAAATTCCATGCAATGAATTTAGTATCCCCCGCTAGTCTCTTTTGCTACTTTCGGCCTAGGATATTGAAACTCAGATGTGCTTCTGCTCTGTTGGATACTTTGGTTCATCACAGGCAGGGGAAATTGGGTGAGGTTTTTGTAAGTACTTGATCTGAAAAGAAACTCCACAGTGGCAATAGATCTGAGGCATCTCACAAAGGACACAGGCCCAGATCTCAGTCATTCATGCACAGCCCAGGTTGCCATGGCAACAACAGGAAGCTGTCAGGGAACCCACAAATTCAGTGGGATATTGGAAACCCTCTGATAGCCACTTCAGGTTTGAGCAACCTCATCCATTAGTAAAAATAAAGTACATTCTGCAAAGTTTCACATATGTTTTTCATGCCACTAACATGGGTTTGTGTATCTGTGTGTGTAATGGATGTTGAAAATCTTCAGAATTTGGGGCTGAAGTTAAAGATATGGGAATAGAGAGATGGAGTTGAGAGAGACAAGCAGAAATGTAGGAGAAGGAAAGAGAAGAGAGAAGTAGGAGGAAGGAAAGGACAACCAAGTATTTATGAAATGTAAAAGAGGAGGGAACAGAAAGGTTAAAGATGATGAGAGAGCGAGAGAGATCAAGTGAAAAATGCTAGAGGGAAAGGGGAGAGAAGAAATTGGGACTAAAAGGAGAGTAAAGAGAAAAAGAATATATTTTTATAGTGGTGCTGTCAAAGGAGCCATAGACTTATACATTATAAAAGTAAAATAAAACACAAATCTACTTTGCCACTGCTGGGAGAAAGGGTTACTATGGCTGAGATTAGAAAACACTCTTCCGAATGGCTCCTCTGGGTGCCATGCACAACCGTACATAAAAGGATTATTTGGCCTATGGAAGCAAATAAAAGAGGTGGCTATGTGGGGGGTGATAACAGAGTAGGAGGTTCTAATTCTTTTTTCCTACTGTGATCGTTCTGAAATATAGTGTCAGTATTTAAAGTTGCTTCAGAACTCAAATGAAAAGAACCCTCATTCATTGGTGTCTGTAGGGTGGAATTTGCAAAAGTGCCATTGTTTTTTTTAGCGGGACTTGTTTGTTGGGCACTTTTGAAAACCCCACCCATAGTATGTAGAAGTGCAGGTTGTTCATTGTGAGAGTTATGGGATAATGCTATCCAAATTCAGAACCAAGAAAAGTGAAAACAATACGGCTGCTGAAGTCCATATATACAGAAAAAGAACTGGAACAAAATAAATTAAGTTACTAAACTTGATTTTTTTTAATCCTTCAAGTCTTCATCTTGGGAAGGTTTCTCTCATTTGCTACTTTGTACCTCCAAGGGCCACCCTGTTCATCTCCTTCTTTGCCGATAGTGATTCATCACAAAGATTCATAGCTTAACCCTGGTAGTTATTAATCCACCACTCTGAGGCTACCAGAGTGATAAGCAATGTTGAATTGAAAAAACGGTCTTCAAATCCTTGGGCCAAATTGAATCCAGTCATTAATCCATGGTTACCAATGTATTTTGTAAAGTAACTTAATTTGCATCAGAGGCGCATTTGGCCCCTTGAGTGATAATGCCCTGCCAGTATCCTGGACAATATCCAATAGGGACATTAAGATAGCTCTGTGTGAAACCTGGCTGTTCTGATTGGCAGAGGTTCATGCAAACTGCTTTGTTTTTCAGCTGCATGAGATCCTACCTTCTGCATTTCCCTTTGAGTTTCAGGTACCACTATGTTCCAAAACACAAAGCAAAACTCAGTTAAGGCTGCCAAATATCAGCTGATTTTTGTCAAAATTCTAATTTGTCCCTGGTTCCTTTTGAAAATGAAACCGGGTTTGCCATGGAAGATTCATATATCTGACTTGTATTTTGACTCTGTAACAAACCCAATCCTGGTATGGATGGTTTTATTTTGCTCTATGCTATTTGTTATATTCAGCATGTATAAGAGTCTGCTTGGAAGAAATCACTAAGCTTGTCAGAATAATTAATGCTTCCAATAAACATGCTAATTAGTTGACATGGAGAAAAGTCTTCCTGGGTATATGTTGGACTTTTACATATTATCCTGAATGCAAACACCACCTTATCATATCCTTACCTTTGAACGCTACCTCTACATCATTTCCTGAGTTTAGACGCTTGTTATTGACTACTCAAAGAGCAGTAAAAAGACTTAATAAAATCTGACAGCAAGCAGCTTTCCCTGCTTGCATAGATTCAGTGCTCAGCATTGTGCATTTCAATTACCTAAAACTAATGGAATAAATATTTTACATTGTAGCTCCTTATTTCACTAGTTGCTCAGAAGAAGAAGAAAAAGTTGAACTAGAAGGTCTGTTTTTCCTTTAAAAATGCTTGAAAATGAATTTAAGCTTTTGGCTGCAATTTATAATAATACATTTTTAATTAAGCAGAAATATACATCTTATTAAATACTCTTGTGAATTTTCTAAAGTGGCTACTGCTAGAATTTTAGGTCTGTCGTGGATTTTACAAATATATTTTAAAAGTGCTAATGTAAAAATGTTTCCAATAAATCTACACTATTCCAGTTTCATAAATTGTCTGGATAAGTTTTTTTTTCAAGATTTTTGTGTTTTAATGGTCATTATGCAGTATAAATAACTGATTTGAATTACAGCTCTTGTCTGGTCATTTGTTCTGTATTGTTTCAACTCGTGGTTGTCCTCATGTAGGAGGCTGATTATGGAAAACTGCATATACAAGTGACTTGAGACAAACCGCTGACTGAATAATATGTCTCAGTAAATTAAATCAAAATGATACATTTTTTGTATCGCACGTCTGTTACAAAAAGTGTAATGAATCTACTGCTTTATTTATTATATTGAGGACCTTGCTTGGTTATTTCCATTAGGAGGAGAAATTAATTATTAGATATGTTCTTTGGTGCATATTGTATGTATTTACAAATAATGTACATAAAGTCCTGTTTCCCTGAACACAGTAGGAGCAAACAGCAGCAGGCAGTTTCCAACCCTGCCTTTCCAGCAATTTCTCTGCCCACAGGAACTCTGTTCCTCTGCTTCCTCTCAGGGCACGTTCATGACTGCTGCTTTCTCCTTCTGCCTCATGTGCACACAGACAAGCACACAACTGCAGTCAATCCCCTAGCCTATGCATTTGAAGTCAGTCCCAGGGAACCTCTCCCTCCTCACCCACCTATCCCACTTAGTTTTTCATTGGCCTTGCTATGTGGCCTATTGCATTGGATGGTGACTTCCTGTTGTTTCCAGCTGTAACTACATAAATTGGCATTTAATTGCTCCTTCCAGTCATCCTGAAAGAAGGGTACTTAACATATCCATCATTTTTAACCAGATCCGTAATTGTCAATAGATCAAAGACCCACTTGATAACAGCCATTAATAGTTTCCATTCTAACCATTAGGACTGAAGGATTTAACACTAATTACAAAAACTGTCCTGAATATGTCCTTTGAGGTAGAGTTCTGCATAGTTCAGTCTGCTTAATTATTGCATGTGAAACGCAGAACCTGCTTGCATCATGTATTCACCCAGCAAAGCACTGATCCCACCTAAGTAAAAAGCATTGTCCTTGAACAGGACCGAGTGATAACACAGTTTCCTGCTAAGCCTACTGTATGTTGTGGTTATGCATCTTTCAACACTTGTTCCTGTAAAAAATATTATATAAAGTCCCTTGAAGGACACCAGTTCTATCTGTGATCAGTGGGAAGCTAGGCCTGAGGTTGTAACTTGACCAATGTTTGTGTTGACTACTTGGGTTGACTACAAGATGTTGGTTAACATACTAAAGTTCAAGCAAAAAAGTCATTTTATTAGATGTGCACAACTGCATGTTTTTCATTTAGTTCTTTATAAGATGCTTGTGACAAACAAAAGTAAAATGTGATTAGTTCAATGCCTAATCCTGTAAAGTACTCCCACTGAAATTGGTAGAGCTGGCAGGAACTGGATTTTCAGTTTTGCGGAAATTCTCTGATTTCAATTTTCTTTTCTTTTCTTTTCTTTTCCAAAAAGAAGTCCAAACAAAAATTCCCACAAAATGAAAATTCAGAACAAAAAATTAGTTTTGGGTTGATCAACACGTTTTGTTCAGATTTTGACATACAAAAAAGTTAAATGTATAATATCAAATAGAACATTATTGAACTTACTGAAATGCTTTTTTGCCCTGAAATGAAATTTTGTCAAAGTTAGTGTGTTTGTGAAATATTTAGCTTTCGATGAAGTTGCATTTTTCTACACAAAAACTTTGTTAGAGGATTTCCGATCAGCTCTAGAAATCAACCCTGGCAGAGGCATTTAGCACCTCACAGGATTGGTCCTTTAATATAATTTCATAATTTCATACCGTTGAGACTTCTGAATTAGGGTTGCCAGGCTTCTGGTTTTTGACCGGAACACCCAGTTGAAAAAAGACCCTGGTGGCTCCAGTCAGCACTGCTGACTGGGCTGTTAAAAGTCTGGATGGTTGCCCACAGTGGGGCAGGCAGGGCACCTGCCCGGTTCTGTGTGGTTCCTAGAAAACTGCCGGCATCTCCCTCTGGCTCCTAGGCTTAGAGGTAGCCACGGGGGCTCCGCGTGCTGCTCCCCCCCCCAGTGCTGGCTCTGCAGCTCCCATTGGCCAGGAACCGCAGCCAATGGGAGCTGCGGGAGTGGCACTGCAGGCAGGGGCAGCATGCGGAGCCGCCTGGCCTCTCCGCCTAGGAGACAGAGGGAGATGCTGGCAACTTCCTGGGAGCCACCTGAGGTAAGTTCCACCCGGAGCCTGCACCCCAACCCTCTTCCCCATCCCAGAGCTTCCTCCTGCACCCCAAGCCCCTCATCCACGGCCCCACCCCAGAGCCCACACCCTCAGCCCAGAACCTATACCCCCTCCAACACCCCAATCCCTTGCCCCAGCCCTGCATCCCAAACCCCTCATCTCCACCCCATTGTGGTGAATGAACTGCACATAGGTAGGGTGACCATATTTCCCCAAGAGAAAATGGGACACTGCATGGGGCTCGCCCCAGGCAATCCCCCCCAGACTGTCACTGGTCATTCGAACCCTACTGGCCCCCTGCTTGAGGATGTCACTGGTCACTCGAACCCTGCTGGCCCCCGGCTTGAGGCTGCGCTGATCTCTGGAACCCTGCCTGCCCACACCCTGACACTGGAACCCTTCCTCATAGACTCATAGACTTTAAGATCAGAAGGGACCATTATGATCATCTAGTCTGACCTCCTGCACAACACAGGCCACAGAATCTCACCCACCCACTCCTGTAACAAACCCCTAACCTATGTCTGAGTTATTGAAATCCTCAAATCGTGGTTTAAAGACCTCAAGGTGCAGAGAATCCTCCAGCAAGTGACTCGTGCCCCACGCTGCAGAGGAAGGCGAAAAACCTCTAGGGCCTCTGCCAATCTGCCCTGGAGGAAAATTCCTTCCCCACCCCAAATATGGTGATCAGTTAAACCCTGAGCATGTGGGCAAGACTCACCAGCCAGCACCTCCCCCCCCACTCCCTCCAGCCCAACCTCCCTCCTGCACGGAGCTGGCATCTCCGCTCACCCCCTGCATGTTCCTCCACATCCCACTTATTTTTATAAAAGTGGGCAAGAGCAAATGGGAAAAATTCCCACTGTTATCAAAAAAGTTTGGATGGCTGGGACAGGGCTTAAAAAGGGGACTGTCCCAGCCAAAACGGGACATATGGTCACGCCATACAAAGGAATCTCAAAATTGCCCTAGTGGATTAGACCAGTGGCCTGTCAGACCACAAACTTATTGCACATAGGCCACCAAATAGCCCTCAATGACTGAGATACAGGTGATAGAGAGGGCAGGGAATTAGGAATGTTTTATCAAGCCCTCCAGCAATATATGTTTTTGAGTAATTTGCACAGGGGGGGGGGCATCGAATTCTGATGCTCATGACTGTTCTGCAAATAAATAACAGTTGCTAGACAGAGTTGGTCCATCCCTTAGACACTATTTCTTATTTCTCAGTGTTAAATAGCTGAAGTCATCTTTCCAACAGTTCATCATTACTGTGAGTTTAGCCTGAGCAAGGACTGCAGGGTATGGCTTATACTATGTGCTCTCTTATAGCAGTGGCCAGAGAAGATACTGAGAAAATTATGAAAAGCAATTTTGTTGGAGGGAAGCTTTCAATTTTGAGGTTTTCCGCTTGGACCTGGAATTACAAATGGGGCTATAACTCACTCGAAGGCCATTCCAGCTCCTTTAAAATGGCATATGTGAAAAAAACAGAGTTAAACATTTGATACCAAGGTTGCCAGCAGACTGTTTCCGTCCACCCCCACTCCCTGTAGAGTCTCATTTGAAATTAAATCTGCTCAAAGTCTGTACCCATTTTTATCCTAAGGATTTTGATGAGAAAGGTAAAGAAATTTAATTAACCCCTCTATGGGTATGTCATTCTTCAATGGAAACTTTGTCACATGCAAATTTGTTAGGTGATGTTTGATATGGATTTCCCACTTGCTCCAATGTAATTACTTCAGAACCTGCATAATAATCTATAGCTAGTAGTCTGAATCACGGAAAGGATGACAGAGTGATTTCGAATTGCCATATTTGACAGGGTTGCATTCTCTTATCATATCTTTTTAATATCTCTGCTGAGATAGCAATGGTAATAGAGAAAGAGGAGCTATCTGGGCAGAATAACAATTGGCAGAAGGTTGACTAATACTCTCTAGTACCTAATAAAATGTTCTCATTGCCAATAAAGAGAATGGGCAATAGAATATTGTGGAAGTGAGTTATAGCAGCTAGCATCTAACTCAGAAAATTACTTGTCATGGCAACAGGGAAGTATCACAGCTGAGACCACAGCCCTGGAGCAAATGGATTGTTTCAATTATCTAATTTGCACAATGAATGAGACCTGTTTATAGGAAATCCATAGGTGGTTGGCAATGGCAAATGGTAACTGCGAGTGTAACTAGTTCAGAGCTGGTGAAAACACAACTTGTTCCAAATTGCAAAGCAGGAACGTTATTTCTTGAAAATGAACAGGGGGCTTGGGGAGCTGGAGAAGCATGGACAAACCACCTCTGTTTCTTGCTTTTAAATTATTAGACTTTATATTTATTTATATTGTGGTAGCACCTAGAGACCCCAATCTGGGATCAGGGCTCTATTGTGCCAGGCACTGCCAGGGGCGCCATTTCAGATTTTGGTTAAGGGAGGATGCTCAGCTCAAGAAGTTTGAAAACTGCTGACTTATACAATATTCAGCTATATTGTCACCTTATCCAACGTCCCACTCTTTTTGGCCTGTTTATCCACCTGTTGCATCTTGTCATAATCCTTCACTATGAGCTCTCTGAGGAAGGAACTATCATCTTCATCTATGCAGTGCCCAATAAACGATGTTGGCATTTTGTACGGAAAGCCTCCAGCTTTGCCCAGTCTGAGCATTATAGTGTCCATGTTTCACAACCATACAGCAGTACGGAGAGGATACAGCTCAAATAGATCCTGAACTTGGTTGTCATGCCAAGATGATGTTGATTCCATCTTCGTCGTAAATGACCCATGGCAGATGCTGCAATGCCAATCCGGTGAAGAACTTCCCGGTGAGAGTTGGAACAACCAGTGAGTCTAGAACCCAAATAGCAAAAGCTGGAGATTGCTTTGACAGTTTCATTATTCAAAGACATTGGAGTCACGGGTGGACCTGATCCTAGGTTTTTCAGCTTTGTCTTTGAGCACAAAACATGGAGGCCAACCTTGGCCAACTCCTCCTCCATTTGCTAGAGTGTCTCATGAAACCTGTCAAAGCTCTGAACTAGAAGAGCAACGTCATCAGGATAGTCAAGGTCTGAGAGTGAGAGATCACCGATCTTAATGCCTATGGATCTGACGGAATGCTGCATTATGAAATCCACTGCCTGACAAAAGAGTGCAGGGGCCAAGACACAGCCCTATGACACCAGATACTGATTTAAAAGGTCCCAACATCCGATTCCTGAGATGTATACAGTGGTTCCATTATGCAGCTTGCTAATCAAGTCCAGCAGAATGGTTGGAACACTTTTAAGGCCTTCCATCACACGACTTGGTCAACTGAATCAAATGCAGCCTTAAGATTGACATATGCTACGTACAGGGGCTTCTTAAATTTGCGGTGTATCTCCGGCAACAAATGGAGGGCCAAAATGGTGTCTAATGTGGACCTGTTCCTTGTAAAGCCTGACTGTTGAGGGCGACACTTCCCATGTAGCAGGGGCTCCAAACACGCCAGCAGAACATGTGCACCTTGGCATCTTCGCTGGCATGGACAACAAGGTGATTGGCCTGTAGCTCTTACATTTGCTGTGTGGTCCCTTGCCCTAATAAAGGGAGATCACAATACCATCCTTACTGTGGCTGGCAAGGTTCCAGTTCTCCGCACCAGGCGAAAGCTAAATAAAAAAAATAAATAAATTAATGGAGATATCCTATCTCCTAGAACTGGAAGGGACCTTGAAAGGTCATCGAGTCCAGCCCCCTGCCTTCACTAGCAGGACCAAGTACTGATTTTTGCCCCAGATCCCTAAGTGGCCCCCTCAAGGATTGAACTCACAACCCTGGGTTTAGCAGGCCAGTGCTCAAACCACTGAGCTATCCCTCCCCCCCAGCTAGCCAGAGGTGATTCCATTAGAGGGTCAATAGTGCATTTTAGCAGCTCCAGAGAGATGCCATCAGAACCAGGTGCACGTCTGTTTTTCAGTTCACAGATGGAGTGCTGCACTTCATCCAACACTGGTACGTCAGTACAAGTATCTGGGTGCAAAACCACAGTGGCTGCCACACCATCCAGCTTTGAGCAAGTGGCGGGTGGTTCAGGGCACTGTCATAATGTTCCACCCAGCGCGAGAGGATGTCATCATCAGATTTACATGGATGGCCTTGGCTGTCATTCAGGATGCTGTGGGGGGCATGAATCAGTGTTCACGTTGTGCTCCCCATTAGTACCTGCCCCGGGCAGGGGAAGCTAATGATCCAACTAGTGGACCAAATTCGGTGTTGAATCTTGGTCACATGCCACCTGAGGCACGTTGTGCATATGCTAAGAAGGATGCCATTCATAGCAACTACCTCTTGACCACTGAGGTTGTGGATCACATGGAATTCTGGCTGTACGTCTCCCCTTGCTAAGCCGAGTTCAACTTCATCGGCCACTTGGTTATAATATTCCCAGCAGAGATCCCAGCTATGACTGAATAGATTGTCAGAGGATGCACATCCTCAGGGGGGCTTTGGCATGAGCCTGTCATGGCAGAGCAGCTACAGCTGAGAGTAGGGCAGGGGCTTTAACCCTGGTGCTGAGCGCTAAGTTATTCATGTTGCTCAAAAGCAAAAGTGAATGATTGTCCCAAAGCATACTTCATCCCACTGAGATGAGATGGAGTCGCAGTCATGTAAACTTTTCCCTGGTCTGTCAGTACTGGCTTCATGCTGTGCAACTGGAGCCATTGAGTCTTTCTTGGTGACTTCCTTCACCTTGGGTAGCTAGGTGCAGTTGCTACCCTGCGTCTTCGCCGCCTGTGTTAGCCATCATTTTCAGGGTTCTCATTGGACCTGTCTACCTTGCATAATGCCCAAGGCGATATTTCAGACCGGCCTTCATCGCTGATGGCATAGCTCCAACGAGCAGTCTCTTTCTTCAAATGTTACACCCCTCCACCATGATGAGGTACAGGTCAGACTCTGGGGGAAAGAACTAGGAAAAAGAAATTAGAGTTATTGACAAGATTAAAGCAGGTAAGCACGCACACACACATGAGCTACAGTCAGGTATCAAAAGGTAATAGAAACATCTATAGTAAGCAGACTCTGTATATCCTTTAGGGCTAACCAAGGCAAAACAGCTGGGGACTCACTGCTTATGCTTAGAAATCCATTCCCCTCAGCGTTCAAGCAACACAGGAATAATAAGTTCTCCTTAACAGGCCTTTTTATTCCCTTCCCCCAGCATTCAAGCTACGATGGAATGAGGGCTTGGGCATGTGCCCATTTCAGGAGTCTGGGGGAAGCAATCAGCAAAGTCTTTTGTCCACAATGGCTTGTCTGATGTCTGAAGATTTTTTTTATGAGGGGAAATAACACCTCTTGTGGTGAACTAATATTTCACATTTGGTAATGCTTCTCCCTTGACTGTGGGGGATTCACAGTTTTAGCAAACATTTTTATAGTTACAAAGCAAACATTTAAACATTACCTTATAACATGGGGTGCAGATATTATAAGTAGGATTAATACACGCAGCATCCTACAAGCATTCTATAAAGTCTAAACACATTCTTATAACTCTAATACCCATTTTAACTATTCTAATACACAGGTAAGCCAGACTGATTTCCAGCTACACATTTGGCAGTGTTTAGTGATGACTTGAACCTAAGCATGAGCTGGTACCTGGTCTGCCAACATCACAGTAGCAAACCACTATGGGTTATCTAGCTGAGAGAACCCATTGTAAAGATCCCAATGCCAGGCATGCTTTGTTGAAGGTGGTATGTTACACTGTGCACACACACCCTTGTGCCTACAACTGTAATCAGGGACTAGGACTCTCACACTGTAAAAGACCAGTGGACATTTTTGAGCCCTTTTTCAGGGTGAGATGAATGCCACATTTTCTACTTCTGCTCTTTTTGTGTGGTATCTGTGTTCTTGGAAATTAGACATGTTTATAGAAAGCACAGCTGAGAATTTTTGCCTTTTTTGTCATCGCTACTTTTACCACGTTTCATGCACACAGCTCTCATTGATATTTAAAGGGAGCTTGTAGTCCGTTTGGGGGGGGGGGGAGTGTCCCCTCCCACTCCGGGTCTGTGGGCAGCCAATCTGCCTCACTATGTCTCTGGGAGGTCGCCTGGCATGGGGAATCAGCGGGGCGATGGGAGACATGAGCGCGGGTCTGTGATCAGGGCCGAATGACAAACACGGTTACAGAGCCCAGCCCCATGTCAGGGCGGGGCGGCAAAGAGTCTGAGGGCTCAGGCCTGCACCCAGGGTATGCCCTGAGGGGGAGCTGGGAAGTGGCCGAGGGGTAGCCGACCCCTGTCTGGCTGCAACACTGCCAGCGAGTGAGTCAGCATGTTGTGGCTGGATCCCCGCTGGCCCAGTGGCGGACCGCTGTGCCACTGCTAGGGCCCTGGGCTGTGTCCCCCCTGCCACCCCAATCCATGGGTGGCAGTCTCCCGCTCTCTTAGGCAACAAGCCTGCACTTGTCGGCCCTCCGCCAGAGCTAGGAGGCCCGACTGTTTGCTGCTGTGTTTCTTTTGATGGATTTCTTATGGATGGAAATCAATTTAATGTATTTGATGTGAGTGTGTCAGTGACTGGAAGAGGGCAGGAGGGGAAGAGGTTGTGCATTTTATGCAACTGTATAATGAAAGTGAATTTTTATGGCTTGAAATTATAATAATCAAATCTAGTCGGTAACCAAGAATGAGAACAAATAATTTTTTGAGAAGGATCTGGCAATATTGTCTATATGAGATCTAAAACCAACTGCTGAGTCAAATATGAGACCCAGGTGTCATGTAGTAGAATTAATCTAGGGAGACGGCAAGGAAATAAATTATAGTTGCAGAGGAATTTGACAGTTGACGAAACATCAGTTTAGGCTCTTGAGGATGCTCTTCCAGGACTAAGGGATGACAATAAGAGAAAAACCAACCTGACTGACATGCATCCAAAAGATCTTTATAAAAAAGATGCTGCTGTCACTGCAATGCTATTGCCTTGTTGATTATGTTTGTAAAGAATGGATGATTGAACACCGGATGGTGACTCGTTGCGGTGTACTTTATACCACAAGAGATTATTTCAGGGAAAAGTGATCCAGCAGCAAAGAAACACAATGTGATGCAAAATAAAAGCGGGGAATGGCCTGATCAAAAAAGAGACCCTGCAGAGCACTGAAAGAAATAAAGGAAGGAAAATCAGATGCTTGTAATGCAGCAACCTCCCCATTCTCAATCAACAAAATCTAAGACCAAATTCTGGCTGGGTTAGGCTGAATAAGGATGACCCAATGATGTGCTTTGCGACCTGAAGCATTTAGCGTGTGAATCTACAATTACTTAATTTGCTCTAAAAGTACTTGGAAAATCACCTTTAACATAGTTTGTGTTTTTACTCCATTGCGTAGTGGTAAATTGCACATGTAAATCCACATTCATAATGATTCAATGAACATATGGGTAGTGGAACAGTTTTTTCTGCTAAAAAAACCCCCAATCCTATTAACTTAACTGATGCTTTTTGTGAACAGCTAATCAACCTTCGGCACCCACACTGATATTTTTTTCCAATTGTAATTATCCAGGACACATACAGCAATTTGTTATTTAAAGTGCGGTGCTTCTCTGGTAAAGTAATTCCTGTTCAAATGACATTGCAGAGCTTCAAGCTTATTGTCTTTCAATTATTTCATAGCAAATGTGCTCAGTTTATATGTAAAAAAGTTTTTCTTACTGCTACCTCTTCTAAAGCACCCTGGAATCTAGAAGACAGGCAACATTCTTTCCAGATGGCATCCCCATTAATGAAGATCCTATGAGCCATATTCTGCCATCAATTGCATACATTTGACCCTATTGTTTTCGTGCTGGGGTTTCACGGAAGTAGCCAGGGGTGGGGAGGGCTGTACATTTGTAATTGGAAATGGGGTTCTGTAGCTGACACCAGACAAGACTGGAATATAATCCAACAGGAATTGGGGTAGGTGAATTCCTAGGGTTAAAGTAAGGGGGAAGCACAGATCCTCCTTCCCCTCCTCTCCTTATCCAAGACTTGATGGAGTGCTGCTGCTCTAACACCTCCCTCCCCCCACTTCCCAGCTGATGATGTGAGGACTTGCTGGGGCAGGCTACTGAATTACAAGCATCAGAAGCTGGTGCCTGGCTGAGGATTTTGAAGCCCCCAATGGGGGTCTGCAGCATCTGATGGGGGAGGAAGAGATGCCCCAGCTGCGAGACCTACCTATCTTTCCCCTCCTCTCTAAAGAATAATACCCATCCTGTCTCTCCTTACTCTTCAGAGGTGATAGTCTCCCATTTTTATAGACTTGAACCACTGCTCAGTACTTCCAGGATCAGGATCTAAATGCTCAGCCCATTGCGGTTCCCGCAGAGACAGAGCTATTAGTACTGAGAAGCTCTGGCCATCCTTATTATGTTGCCTGTGCCCAGGCTTGTTATGATGACACACTTTCCTTGCATGTTTGAGTCTAAATGTCACTGTGGCATGGACCAGACAGACCTAATAGACTCAGGCTCTAAGTTCAAAGGAAAAATGAACAACTGTGAAACTTTATGTTCCTTGGGGGTGGGGCTTAGCTACCCTATCTAGAACTAGTTGAGAAAAATGCTGATTTGGCAAAATCAAAACTGTTCACAGAACTGGTTGGTTTAGATGAATCTTTTGACTCAAAAAGTTACTGGGAAAAAAGTTTCAGAATTGTCCAAATATCATGAAAAGTTTAGGGTATTTTTAGTCAAAATAACATTTCTGAAATTTTAGTAAATTTAGACTAAAAACATTTTAATAATAAGTCAAAATTATCAATATGAAACATTTTGAGTGACCGTAACTGATATTTTTTGGATTATCAGTTCACTAATAATTTCTAGATTTTGACTTTTTGTCCTGATTAAGGACCAGGAACACTTTTTTGATCTCTTCCCCCACCCAGTTCTAACCCTAACCTTTACCTTTTTCTTCTGTGGCCACCAGTTGTATCAGATAACTTGGAATGTCATGAATGTTGTCTGCAACTTTCCCTTTGGGGAGGGGCTTCATTTTATTTCACTCCACCAGTGTATGGGGCTTCCTCCATCATTAATAACTTCACTTAAACTTCCTATCTGCATGAGCTGTATGCCTGGGAAGCAGCAAGCTCATCCTTTTCCAGAGAATACGATAGTAAACATATGGATTATTGCCAAGGTCTACCCATGTATTGGGAATAGCTTTATGAGAAAGAGGATATTAAAATAGTCAGAATGAACTCTGTGTAGAAGAAAGGTGACTTTCCGTCTGTGTTTCTTTAACTGAAATTGATGGCATCCACAGAGAAACACCTTTATTGTATAGAGGCCTGTAAAATTCCATGGAGCAGAGGAGGAATTATGAACATCCCCAGTATACCACATAGCCTGTGGATGTTGCAGGAAGAGCTTCACTATATTCCCTAGTAGACCATAGGGATTTCTGCAACATTAAAAGGTTTTATTTAAATAGTAACTACACAAGAGGAGAAATTGGCCTGAAGGGTTTCCACTGAAAAAGCTTTTCAGTTACCTGGGGCTAATATTCTATGTGAAATATGCAAAATAATGTCAAACAATAAAAAAAAAAAAAAAAGGAACATCCATTAAACCAGATTGTGCTGCATGGAAGAATTTGATATTTGTGAATGTCAGGGGTGTTTGTTTCTCTGTTTGACCATATGAATTAATTCATATACAAAATGTATAATTTTTTTTCTTAACTGATTATTAGTGACCTAGTTCAGAGCATTGATTTTACATCCTATATGGTTAATTAATGTATTCAGAAAGGCCTTCAAAATATTTAAATTAATGATGTCAATTATCAAAAGTGATTGATGTTATGATTGTTATGGATATCAAGTGACACTTAAGATATGAGCAACAATAACATGATGTGTGAAGTTATGTGAAACAATTAAGGTAATGAAAACACAGCCTAGTCATCTTATTTCATTTTTTTTTTAAAAAAGCTACTCAATTATAATAATGGTCACTTGTAAACAGTTAAAAAATCCTTCATCTGACTTCCTCCTGGGTATTTTGTAATGGAACTCCCACCTGCTGTTTAATATTTTATCATGTCATTACCAGTGAAAAGAATTTTCACTGGCAGCACTAATTGTTTAAAAGCTTTCTAACATTTTTATTAAAAAGTTCTGAGTTCTGCATATTAACATTACTCTTTTTAATGTCCAATTTATCATTAAAATATGGCTTTAAAATTGAATTTTTAAAAAATGGGGGAAAAAGCAGATTAGGGACTGTATGGACCTGGAACTAGGGGGTTCCATTACCGTTGGTCTATGTGAATATGTCTGTCCTTACTATTTTGCTGCCTAGATGGCCTGCCTGTTTTTTCTGTATAGAAGAGCCAGTCTGTTGGTCTGTGTGATGGAGTCACACTATACAGGAACTGTCACATTTCATTCGAAGTGGGCATTCACCCATGAAAGCTTATGCTCCAATACATCTGTTAGTCTTAAAGGTGCCACAGGACTCCCTGTTGCTTTTTACATTTCATTTTGTGGTTTGAGTGTAATTTGAATCAGAACTTATTATTAATTATACAACAACAAACATTTGTAGTGCTGGGGAGGTACCAATGACATAGAGAAGGATAGGAAAGAGGTCCTGGAGGCCAAATTTAGGCTGCTAGATAAGAGATTGAAGTCCAGGACCTCCATGATAGCATTCGCTGAAATGCTTCCAGTTCCACAAGCAGGGCCAGTTAGACAGGCAGAACTGTAGGCTCTCAATGCATGGAGGAGATGAAGGTATAGAGAGGAGGGGTTTAGGTTTATTATGAACTGGGGAAACTTTTGGGAAAGGGGGAATCTATACAGGAAGGATGGGTTCCAAAATGGAACCAGATTGCTGGCACTTAAAATTTTAAACTAAGGGCTGGGGGAAGGCAACAGGCGCGGAGGAGCACGTGGTTAGGACAGCAACATCCCTTAGGGGAGGATCTCTAAATGGAGATTCTCTATGTCCTAGTAAGGAGGAGAGGATGGAAGGTGATAAAATACAGGTAGGATCTGATAAGAAACAGTCAAATGAAAAAAAATCCCATTCAATCACATGATGTAATGGCAGACAGCTAAAAAGTGTCAAGCTTTTAAAGTGCTTATATACAAATGCTAGAAGTCGAAATAATAAGATGGGTGAACTAGAGTGCCTCGTATTAAATGAGGCTATTGATATAATAGGCATCAAAGAAACATGGGATAATCAACGGGACACAGTAATACCAGGGTACAAAATATATCGCAAGGACAAAACAGATCGTGCTGGTGGGGCAGTGGCACTATATGTGAAAGAAAGCATAGAATCAAATGAAGTAAAAATCTTAAATGAACCAAACTGTACCATAGAATCTCTATGGATAGTAATTCCATGCTCTAATAATAAGAATATAGCAGTAAAGATATATTACCCCCTGACCAGGATGGTGACAGTGACTGTGAAATGCTCAGGGAGATTAGAGAGGCTATTAAAATAAAAAACTCAATAATAATGGGGGATTTCAACTACCCCCATATGACTGGGTACATGTCACCTCAGGACGGGATGCAGAGATAAAGTTTCTTGACACCTTAAATGACTGCTTCTTGGAGCAGCTAGTCCTGAACCCACAAGAGGAGAGGCAATTCTTGATTTAGTCCTAAGTGAAGCACAGGATCTGGTCCAAGAGGTGAATATAGCTGGACCGCTTGGTAATAGTGACCATAATATAATTACATTTAACATCCCTGTGGTGGGGAAAACACAACAACAGCCCAACACTACAGCACTAATTTCAGAAACGGGGACTACACAAAAATGAGGAAGTTAGTTAAACAGAAATTGAAAGGTACAACACAAAAAGTGAAATCCCTGCAAGCTGCATGGAAACTTTTTAAAGATACCACAATAGAGGCTCAACTTAAATGTATACCCCAAATTAAAAAACATAGTAAGAGAACCAAAAAAGTGCCACTGTGGCTAAACAACAAACTAAAAGAAGCAGTGAGAGGCAAAAAGGCATCCTTTAAAAAGTGGAAGTTAAATCCTAGTGAGGAAAATAGAAAGAAGCATAAACTCTTGCAAATGAAGTGTAAAAATATAATTAGGAAGGCCAAAAAAGAATTTGAAGAACAGCTAGCCAAAGACTCAAAAAGTAATAGCAATTTTTTTTAAAGTACATCAGAAGCAGGAAACCTGCTAAACAACCAGGGGGGGGGGGCACTGGACGATCGAGATGCTAAAGGAGCACTCAAGGAAGATAAGGCCATTGTGGAGAAACTAAATGAATTCTTTGCATCAGTCTTCACGGCTGAAGATGTGAGGGAGATTCCCAAACCTGAGCCATTTTTTTTAGGTGACAAATCTGAGGAACTGTCCCAGATTGAGGCATCATTAGAGGAGGTTTTGGAACAAATTGATAAACTAAACAGTAATAAGTCATCAGGACCAGATGGTATTCACCCAAGAGTTCTGAAGGAACTCAAATGTGAAATTGCAGAACTACTAACTGTAGTCTGTAACCTACCATTTAAATCAACTTCTGTACCAAATGACTGGAGGATAGCTAATGTGGTGCCAATTTTTAAAAAGGGCTCCAGAGGTGATCCTGGCAATTACAGGCTGGTAAGCCTGACTTCAATACCGGGCAAACTGGTTGAAACTATAGTAAAGAACAAAACTATCAGACACATAGATGAACATAATTTGTTGGGGAAAAGTCAACATGGTTTTTGTAAAGGGAAATCATGCCTCACCAATCTACTAAAATTCTTTGAGGGGGTCAAAAAGCATGTGGACAAGTGTGATCCAGTGGATATAGTTACTTAGATTTTCAGAAAGTCTTTGACAAGGTCCCTCACCAAAAGCTCTTAAACAAAGTAAGCTGTCATGGGATACAAGGGAAGGTCCTTTCATCTTTTAACTGGTTAAAAGATAGGAAGCAAAGGGTAGGAATAAATAGTCAGTATTCAGAATGGACAGAAGTAAATAGTGATATCCCCCAGGGGTTTGTACTGGGACCAGTCCTATTCAACACATTCATAAATGATCTGGAAAAAGGGGTAAACAGTGAGGTGGCAAAATTTGCAGATGATACAAAACTACTCAAGATAGTTAAGTCCCAGGCAGACTGCGAAGAGCTACAAAAGGATCTCACAAAACTAGGTGACTGGCAACAAAATGGCAGATGAAATTCAATGTTGATAAATGCAAAATAATGCACATTGGAAAACGTAATCCCAACTATACATATAAAATGATGGGGTCTAAATTAGCTGTGACCACGCAAGAAAGAGATCTTGGAGTCATTCTGGATAGTTCTTTGAAAACATCCACTCCGTGTGCAGCGGCAGTCAAAAAAGCAAAGAAAATGTTGGAAATCATTAAGAAAGGGATAGATAATAAGACAGAAAATATCAGGTTGCCTTTATGTAAATCCATGGTACGCCCACATCTTGAATACTGCATGCGGATGTGGTCGTCCCATCTCAAAAAAGATATATTGGAATTGGAAAAGGTTCAGAAAAGGACAACAAAAATGATTAGGGGTATGGAACGGCTTCCGTATGAGGAGAGATTAATAAAATTGAGACTTTTCAGCTTCAAAGAGAGATGACTAAGGGGGGATATGATAGAGGTCTATAAAATCATAACTGGTGTGGAGAAAATAAATAAGGGAGTTAGTCTTCATAGCACAAGAACTAGGGGTCACCAAATGAAATTAATAGACAGCAGGTTTAAAACAAACAAGAGGAAGAGATCACTTGATCATTACCTGTTAGGTTCACTCCCTCTGGGGCACCTGGCATTGGCCACTGTCGGTAGACGGGATACTGGGCTAGATGGACCTTTGGTCTGACCCAGTACGGCCCATTCTTATGTTCTTACGTTCTTATGTTCTTAAGTATTTTTTCACACAGCACACAGTCAGTCCGTGGAACTCTTTGCCAGAGGATGTTGTGAAGGTCAAGACTATAACGGGGTTCAAAAAAGAACTAGATAAGTTAGTGGATGATAGATCCATGAATGGCTATTAGCCAGGATGGGCAGGGATGGTGTCCCTAGCCTCTGTTTGCCAGAAGCTGGGAATGGGCGACAGGGGATGGATCACTTGATGATTACCTGTTCTGTTCATTGCCTCTGGGGCACCTGGCATTGGCCACTGTCAGAAGACGGGATACTGGGCAAGATGGTCCTTTGGTCTGTCCCAGTATGGCCGTTCTTATGTTCTTATGTTCTTATTGCAAAAAGCTATAGATTAAAATGGCAGGGGAAGTTTTATAGATACCCATGCCTCAATAAAATCCTCAATTGCCCTAAATTGGTAAAATAAGTTATTACATCCAAGAGTAGAAACAAAGTCAGAAAACTCAATTTGAAACTGTACAATGTTTGCAAAGTCTGAGAACCCAAGCAATACAAAAGGATGAAATATGGTCAAACATCTTTAAAAAGGAAACTAAAAAGCCTTGAGCCTATCCCTCAATGATGGCTGACATTTTTCTGGGTATGTCATGGGTGGAAGAGTTGCACAGCTGGCGACTCTTGATGGAGAAGGCCCCGGTTCCCATTCTCTCACTGTATTGTTGGACATTCAGTAGTTCCAATGCTGTTGATCTCATTTGCTGGCCCTCTTGTGGATAAGTTCTATATTATTTATATTTTAAATACATCTAATAAAATCTTGGTCAGAAAGAAACAATGATCTTTAAGGAAAAAAATGGTGGAATGGGGATTGTATGCACGGGGGCGGGGGGAAGTGCAAGATTTATAAGAGACTGATGTTGAACATGAGGAAGATTAATAATTTAATTCGTTATATGCACTGAGCCAAATTTAGATTAGGTATAAGTGGGCATAACTACATTAAATTCACTGGAATCAAAAGAATTGAAATTTGCCTAGCATATCTATCTTGTATCTGGTGGTTCTATTAGAAATACTCTTGCTATCAATGTTGTGGAGATGCTTATTTGAATTTGGATATGGTTAATTTTATTTGTAAACATTTGTCTTGATCTAAATAGCTATAGAACTGTACCATTAAAAGTTATAGGACTAACAGCAGCGATGAGTTCTCTTCCCCAGAGCTTTGGACAACTAATTATTTAAAAAATGTTTTAAAATAGATGTGCATACATAATAAACATGAAATTATTCTTTTAATGTATTTTTAGTATATCATTAAGTTTGTAATGTCAAGTACTCCAAACATTAGGAAATTCCAGAATTAAGATCTCCTGTGCAACTGTATTATGAAAGTTTTTGGTTTGGTGATGTTAAAATGTTGCAAATAATTTTGGTTTTAATTTTTTTTTTACTTTTTGATTCACCAATTTTTTTTTTAAATGTCATTTTCAGTTTCAGCAATTTCCCCCCCCAAAACTGCCAGCAAATTGAAAAACCCATTACATGCCCAGCTCTATATAGTGCATGGGATGGACTGTGCTCAATTGATGAGCAGCTATTCAATATGTTCTTTTATCTTTATTTTTCAGTGTGTGGACCCAAGCCTTATTTATTGCACACTATTCAAACCCTGAACTGAATACAGAATTATTAATTTCCTGAAGAGCTCTTCTATAGCACCCAGCAGTATGGTATCAGAGTGTTTCTCAATTATCAGTTTATCTTCACAAAATTCTCTGATGGAAGGGGGTGGTACTTTCCCCATTTTACAGAGGGCAAGATAAGGTACAAAGAAAATAAGGTCAATAGTTCCCATTAAATTTGCGTACACAATTTTAGATGCCTAGGACTTGATTTTCAAAGTAATTAGCGTCATATAGAACGTCATGTATTCAAGCACGACTCCCATTAACTTCACTTGAAGTTTGGAGTGCAAACCAGGCCCCAGGGGCTTCAGTCGGGCACCCAGAAGATGAGGAACACACAGTTAGTGACTTGCTTAGCATCATACAGGAACTCTGTGGAAGACACAGTTCTAGGGTTGCCAGGTGTCCAGTTCTCGACCGGAACAGCTGTTTGAAAAGGGACTCTGGCGGCTTCGGTCAGCACCGCTAACCAGGCCATTCAAAGTCCGGTTGGCGAGGGACTGGCAAGCTTCCTACCCGGCTCTGTGAGGCTTCCTGGGAGCGGCGACATGTCCCTTGGCTCCTAGGTGGATGTGCGGCCAGGAGGGCTCCATGCACTGCCCCGCCCCAAAAGCTGGCTCTGCAGCTTCCATTGGCTGGGAGCTGTGGCCAATGGGCGCTTCAGGGGCAGCACCTGTGGGCAGAGGCAGCACGCAGAGCTGTCTTGCTGCGCCTGCGCCGAGGGACATGTCACCGTTTCTGGAGAGCCACCTGAGGTAAGCTCTGTCCGGAGCCCGCACCCCAACCCCCTGCCCCAGCTCGGAAACCCCTCCTGCACTCTGAACCCCTTGGCCCCAGCCCAGAGCCCCCTCCTGTACCCCAACCCCTCATCCCTGGCCCTATCCCAACCTCCTGTCCCAGTCAAGAGCCCCCTCCAGCACCCTGAACCTCTCATTTCTGGCTCTACCCTGCAGCCTGCACCCCCAGCCTGGAGCCCATACCCCCTCTCACACCTCAATCCCCTGCCTCAGCCCGGAGCCCCCTCCCACACGCCGAACTCCTCAGCCCCAGCCCCCAGCTCAGAGCCCCCTCCTGCAACCCAAATCCCTTATCCCTGGCCCCACCCCAGAGCCTGCACCCCCAACTGGAGCCCTCCCCCCTCCTGCACCCCAACCTCCTGCCTCAGTCTGGAGCACCTTCTGCACCCTGAACCCCTTATTTCTGGCTCAACCCCAGAGCCCGCAGCCCCAGAGGGAACCTCCACCCCTTCCTGCACCCTGCCCCCCTGCCCCAGCCCGGTGAAAATGAGTGAGTGAATGATGGTGGGGGAGAGCGAGCGACAGAGGAAGGGGGGATGGAGAGAGAGGGGGTGCGGCCTTGGAGAAGGGGTGGGGCAGGAGCTGGAGCAAGGGTGTTTGGTTTTGTGTGATTAGAAAGTTGGCAACCCTCACAGTTCTCCAAGGGCAGCATTCAGTTGTCTTTCTTAACCATGCTACTTCAGCTGTGAACATTTTTTTGTCTGAAATATTTCCCCCCCCCAAAAAAATAAAAATGCTGACTTGTGTCAACTAAAATATTTTGCAAATTTGTGTTGATTTTGTTAAATAGTTTTGTTTGGAAAAATAATTCAGAAGAAAATGTTTAATTTCAGCATTTTCTAAACAAAACTTTTTGTTTTGAAATGACTTTGTTTTGACATTTACTTCAATTTTATTTGAAAAAACAGGTTTAAAAAATGGGAAATGTTTAATTTTGGGTCTAACAAAATATTTTCTTCACCCTGTGATGGGGCATCTGCCTGAACTGGCCCTGAGAGGGTTAAAACCCAGCCTGAAGGGCTGCAAGAAAACAGCCAATTAGGGCAGTGGCTGCAGCCAATTAGGGTGGTGGCTGGACCAGCCAATCAGGGCCCAGCTGGCCCACATAAAATGAAGCTGCAGGCTAAAGCAAAGGAGTCTGCAGCAGGAAGCTTAAGGGAGGGGATTGACTTCTTAGAGGGCTGCAGAGACTAGCCCTGTGAACAGGGCTGCTAGGGCTTGCAGGCCTGAGGCCCTGGGAAGAAGGTGAAGGAGCCAGAGACAGGTGCTGGGGCTGCTGGGAAGTGGTCCAGGGAATTGAGACAGACTGGTGGAGAAAGAAAGGAGGGGAGCAGTAAGCTATTGTTTACAGTGCCCCTGGGCTGGGACCCAGAGTAGTGGGCGGGCCTGGGTCTGCCCCCCCCCCACCACCACTTGCTGCTGAAGAAGTGGCCAGGCTATGCACTGCCAAGCTGCTGCAAGGAGCGGCTAGACTGTTGTGGAAGGAGTCCCGTGGAGGGGGGGAACCCGGATTGTGACATGGCCGGAGGGCTGTGCCACGAAGCAGAGACAGTGAGACTGGGACTGCAGGTGGAGACAAGGATGGGAGAGCCACCACCACTGGAGGGCACACCCACTGACCAGAGCTAATTCCCGAAACGGCCAGCAGGTGGCACCAGTGTGGTGAGAGACCCCATGATGCACCCCAAAACCACTTATTTATTTATTTTTTAAAATAATTTTGGTTTGCCAAAAAATTTAAAAAGCTTGTTTTGGGGTTGAACCAAAATTTATATATATATTTTTTGAACAGTCAGCAAACTGAAAAATCAGTTATTTGCACAGCTCTCCATGAGATCCTCCTTTCTCTTCTTGCAGTCCTCTGCCTCATTTACCACCCTTTCCAATTTCTGCAATCAATGAAGCAGGAGGTCCTATAGACAACAGCTTCTGTCAATACACAATCCTGATTAATTTCCCAGAACAGGTCCATCCTGGGCAGTGAATGAGGAAGGGGTCTTATGGAAGAACTAGTATGTAATGATGTAACTAAAGACTATATTGTAATGGCATATGCACAAGGGGCTGAATGAAGATTGCCCAGGATACCTTAATTCTGGCATTTCCTAATTTTTTGAGTACTTGACTTTACAACTTTCATGTAATAATGGTTGTAATAATGTTGTTTTAATGTAGTGTCCTAATATTGACACAGATGTTGTTCATCATCAGGATTGGAACATTTAGACTCACCACACAGACATCTACCACTTGAGCTAATGCAGTAATTGATAGCAATAGTAGGTCGTTGTCCTCTCTGATAGCAGAGGAATGGTGAGGCTCGGGATCTTGGGTTGCATTCCATGCTCTGGAGGGGATGTGCTCTTGTGCAGTGTTTTCCAACCTTTTTTCATTTGTGGATCCCTATAAAATTCAAATGGAGGTGTGGCCCCCTTTGGAAATCTTAGACGTAGTTTGCAGACCCCCACGGGTCTGTGGACCACAGGTTAAAAGCCACTGCTGTATTGGGCAAAGGCTCTTCAGCCCATTCCCCTCACCCCGTCTGTCATTGCCTTAGTTCTGTCTCTTTTACACCCTTGGCTCCTTGTCCAGTTTTAATCTCTTTAGGGGTTCTTGTCCCAATCCGTCTTTTTGCCCAGCCAGTCCCAATCTCTCCCACCTCAGCTCCTTGTCCTCGCTCTCCTTGAACAGCCACTCCTAGTGCCGTCCTCCCAGCACCTCATCCAGTTTGTCTTCTGTTCCTTTACCCAGTTTCTTTGCCCAGCAGATCCAGTTCTCCCCTCAAACCCCAGCTCCTAGTCAGATCTGTCTCGCCTCCCACTTTCCCCATTTTCCCCCGCCCTTCCACTGGTTCCTAGTCCCAATTTCCTTGTCTAGCAAGTCTGTCCCCCCGTCCTTCCCCCAAGAGCATCATTTTGATCTTTGGCTCCTAGCTTCCTTGTCAAGCAGTCCCAACCTCTTCTCCTCCTGTGGCTCTCAGTCCTAGCCCGATCTCCCTGCCAGCTTACATTCCGTTTGCTCAGCCAGTCTGTCTCTCGCCCCCCCAGTCCCTGTCCCAGTCTCCACTCCACCCCCCACATCAACTCTTAGATACTGTTTCTCTACATCTAATCTCAGTCTCACCAGACACCTTATTCCAATTTATTCCTTTCCCTTCCCTTGCACTGGCTCTTATCCCCTCTGTATTTAAATCCGATGGCTTCTTCATCCACGCTGCCTGCGTACAATGAGGTGGGGTCATTGAGAGTATAATAGAGCCAGGCTCCCTTCTCTGTTCCAGTGCTCAGCTTCACCCTAGCTCGGAACAGCCACTACTGGGAAAAATCCTTTTGAGCCACCATACCCTGGGATTTCCCCCCCACTAGCCTCATTTTCAGAAACTGCTGAACCATTTAGGCTGAAGTTTTCTTAAAAAGAAGAAAAAACATCAGCCTGAGGCAGATATGCAACATGGAAAATTTCAGTCCAAACTGTTTGGCAAAATTTTATAAGCAACTGGAAGTGGAGTCTTATAATGGGAATTGCCAGGCAACCTTAATACTAGTAGTCCTGCCTATAATTGAGCTCCTGTGTCACCTCTAATACCCCATCCCTTTGGGCAGGCCTGCCGACAGCAATACTGTGTGCCAGGGCCGTCCCGGGGGGGGGGGGGGGGCAGGGCAGAAGTGACAAATGCGTCACTTCTGGGACTGACCGCGCCCACCCATGGGGGTCCCCCAAAGCGCAGGGCCCAGAGTGGTTGTGCACACCTAGGAGCCCTGCGGCTAGGGGTGAAAGTAACTGAGGACACTTACCGGTACGGGGCGTGGCTTACCGGAAGGGGCGGGGCCTTGGATGGAAGGGGCGGGGCTGGGGGGGGGTCAGTATCCCCCAGCCATCCCTTGGCCCATGCCGCCCGGGGCTCCCGTGTTGATTTAAAGGGTCTGGAGCTCTGGACGCCGCTGCTGCAGTAGTGGCAGCGGAGTCCAGAGCCCTGGGCCCTTTTAAATTGCCGGCCCCAGGGCAGCTGCTCCCTTTGCCCCCTCTGCCCGTCAGCGGCTGGGGGGGAGGGGGAAGGGAAGGGCAGGGACGTTAAAGTGCTGCAGGGTCTTTTGCCACAGCAGCGCTTTAACATTGCTGCCCCTTTCTGTAGTTCCCTAGCCTTGTCATTTTTAGCTCACTCTGTATTCTTTCTGAATTTAGCCTGTGACTGATAATTATAACATCATCCACACTAGTGGAAAATAATTTGGTTCAAGCATAGATCTGAGTTCCTTCATGGATCAAAAGCATAATAGATGAAAACACAGTAAGTTTGATATTTTATTTTTTTGTGTGATTCAAGATGTCAGACTCAAATTACCTGTTTCTTCCTTAGAGTTAAAACACAAAAGATTGGTCAGGCACAGTCTAATTGGAAAAGAAAGCTCCTTCAACCATGCCAGTGAAACTCAACATCTTTTGCCTGCTTCCTAAAGAGGTGAAGCTGACAGTTTGGAAACGCTTGCTTTTAGAGTAGGTCCAGCAAACATAAATAGGTCTATAAGAGTGATCTGAAGTTGTTAAGGTAGATCTGAAGTTTTTAAGGTATATCCTTTAATGCACTATGATGATGTTCATGCAGAAAGACATGAGGCACTTTAACATTTATTGCTGGCTGGCTGATTAGAATTACAAGAAATTGTCAAACCTTAAAATTCCAAATAACCATTCCTCACAACGGAAAATTTATTATGCCATTAAATTTATTCCTAGCAGGTTTTCCAAAGTGAAATCACTAACTGCTATAAAACTTTTATAGCATGTTTAATGTATTTCTCCCTCCAGTCAGGAAATGTGAAAGACTTATTTTGGCATTACTACTATCATTAGTTCTTAAATATACCAAAACACATTTTTATTTATTCATTGACGCTCTTTGCCTTGGGGACTTCCCCATCTTCTGCCTTTGTACTAGAGGGGCCCTAGTACAAAGCCTGTTTACCTGGGCTTTATGGGGATTTCAGGATTTGGCCCAAAAGGTTAGAATAACCACTCATTCTGTATTAGTAGTTGATGCTCAGCTATGCTTTCATCACTACCACAGTACTGTTTAGTTGAGGGCTTGGGTATCTTACCATTATAAACACATGCCTTTAGGGACTCAGGCTAAAAATGCCCATTGGGCTAAAAATTGTTTTACAAGGTCATTGCCTGGGCCGAACTTTTGGGGTGAAAATAAAGCATGGGGCCTGATTTTCTATTGCATCATCCTTCGTGTCATTTACACTTATGCAAAGTTGGTGTAAAATGCTTCCAGTTCAGACTGATCGTGTTTTATGTGCACCTTACAGAGGTTTCAATGAATAGACAAGGGGCAAGGTACTGGAGAATCAGGCCCAATATGGATGGTTTTTATTATTTAACATTATTGTTATTGAAGTACAAGCTTTCAGTGAAAACTCAAAGTTCCATTATCAAAATATAGAGGATTCTTACGTCTAAGAAATATAGAAGTAACTTAACCACTGTCAACAGAGAATCATATAAATAACAAGATCTGTTGGTTTGTATAATTTATGGATATCTTCCATATGCTTAATGAAGGGTTACCATGTTTCAGTATATCTGGCATGTTTACCCTTTTAGCTACACCAAAGCTTCTCTATAGATAAAATATCCCAGGATTTAACAAACCATTTATTGTCTAGGATAGTATTGGGAGATTTCTATTCTGGAGAAAATACCCCTCTAGCTACAAGGAGTAACTGATCCAAAAGAAGACAAAAAGGATCAAGATTGAAACCATTCTCACAGCCCAGAAAAGTTAGTTCAGTAGTCAGATTAAGTAGGGCATCAGAAGTGTTAGAGCAACGGATTGATGCTTGCATTCCAATGTGTTTGGTGAAAGGACATTGGTCGCTGGTGGTTGGGCACTGTGCAAGCTTGGAGTACAGAGTCCTCTGCTGTGTTGTCTGGTGTCTTCTCTGTGGTCACTGTGCTGCTGGTCAGGACTTCTCTTCTGAGTTAGGCTGCTCCAGAAGCCTGGCTGCAGTTGTGTCCTTGGTCTGCTCCCTAGGTGGGCTCAGGCTACGCTTGGCCTTGATCTTGCACAAGTGAGACTGCAACATATACTCAGGTAGGGGTGTGTGTGTGTGTGTGTCTTTTTAGCCCTGCCCATAGCCAGCCACCTGTCTTGCAGCTAATTCCCTGTACCAGCTCTGGAATGACATTTCTTCACTACAACAGGAGAGGCTGGCAGACAAAGTCAGGGTGGGATTTCTTCCCAGTCCTCCAGAGCCACCTCCTCTTTCTGCCCACTTCCTGATCAATCCGGGTTTCTGGGGATAGACCTGACCCTTCCACTCAGTGGCCACTCCACAGTAGGGACAAAAATTGCACATCATTTTACATTCCCGACTGTGCGAAAGGTTCTGACAGCCACTCTGGGCTTGTTCATAAATCAGAAACACAGGGACATGCAGGAATTTGAGCACAAAGTGGCACATTTGTCAAAATTAGTATAATTTCTGTGTTCTTACATTAATCTGTGAACTGATGTTTTATGGGTCTAAACAATAATTGCTCTTTGATGTAGGGATAACTCTGTGAAGGGGTGCATTGCTTGGGAGAAACCATCTCAAACAGCTACTGTTAGATTCCAGCCTCTGCAAAAGGATGCCTTGGGAATAGCTTTGAAACTTACTAACTCACAATCTCTGGCACTTGAATTCAGTGTGCTTTCTCCTTTATTCACATCAACCACTGACTGCTCTGGTTCTTCTGCAACGGATTGTCAACATAAGGTACCAAGGAGACAGAAGTACACTTCCATTATTTATACCTGAGACCGAGAAAGCATAGCAAGAGGAAATGATAGGAAATAGGTCCTCAGAGGAAGATACTTACGAAAGCTAAGGAACTGCTAAAAGCATGTGGAACTGCACTAACTCTGTCAACAACCAGTGTATTTACACAGGTTTCAGAGTAGCAGCCGTGTTAGTCTGTATCCGCAAAAAGAACAGGAGTACTTGTGGCACCTTAGAGACTAACAAATTTATTAGAGCATAAGCTTTCGTGGGCTACAGCCCACTTCTTCGGATGCATAAGCTTATGCTCTAATAAATTTGTTAGTCTCTAAGGTGCCACAAGTACTCCTGTTCTTTTTGTATTTACACAGTAGTCATAAGGTATTTATAAGTACTCATAATGAACACGCTAGTGAAGTATTAAAAGGTGACATGTCCTTTAAACTGTCACAGCCTTCAACCTGTAATGGACTAGATATAGAACATTCTCTACAAAACCCAGGATTATATTGTATTACCAATATATCCAATCCTGATCCCTAATGCTGTGCTTCTCCTTCATAGTTCAGGATTATACCTACTGATTGTGTTTCTTGCCCTGGACCTGGATTTGTTTTCATAGATAACATTTTTAAAGTGCTGCATAATTTGCCCTTTGTGTATGTCAGTATAAAAAGTGAAATTTAAGTGGTTCTTTTAGCACCCGTCTCACATCCGTTTTGAAGAAAAATTGATCAAAGTTGCCTTTAGCAAAAGATATCTGTAACTGATATACTTCTCTCTGTTGCATTTTAATACATTTTGAGCCAGCAAAGTATCAATGCACAGCCTGACTCATGCTTTGTAAAAAGTAGTCTGCATAGTAGTGCACAGCTGCGTACATTTTCAATACTCGTGCAACTTTTCTAGCACATCAGAGTTCGGTCTGCAGAAAAATACGATTCTCATTCTCCTGACCAGTGGGAGACAGGTTATAGATATGGGTCCAGATCCTGGGTCTGGCTGAACTGCGCTCAGGACTCTTTGGGGGTGGAGGCTAAAGGCAATGCACAGTGCACCTTTGTACTCCCCCGGTCCTTGTGTAACTGCAGAGCCAGCTTCCTGGCAACAGTTCTGATGCTATTGAATTGTACTTGTTTTAATTGATTGTATTCGTGTTCATAGGTGCTGGACTAGGGCTGCTGGAGGTACTGCTGCACCCCCTGGCTTGAAGTGGCCTCCATCCTATAAAGGGTTTGCAGTTTGGTTCAGTGGCTCTCAGCATCCCCCCCTATACAAATTGTTCCAGCACCACTGTTAGTATTTTAATGTTTGTTTGTTATTCACTGTCTGGTCTATAGTTTGTAAGTGGGATGGGATCGCATTAACTCAGGATGTTTGCATTCCGCAATGTTTGTCACATACACTATACGTCTACATGTCTGATGCATTTTAATATGCCTTTTCTATACAACCACATTCTGAATAATTTTCACTTGGCAAAAATCAAGAACAGCATGAAGTTGAAGTTCATGCCACTCATCCTTAACAGTAAAGTAAATAACAGTAAAGTTATTTGAAAAATAACGGAAGATTATTTCCAATTCATCCCACACAGACATACTAATCTGTGCACTGTCTGCTAGTAACAAGTTTGTAGTATGTTATATGGGGGTATTTGCAGCATGCTTTTTTCTTTTGTAATTCTTGTCTGGTTTTTCATCTTCCGTGTTAATTTACAATTAGTAGTTTCACCAATGAGTCTGAAATTCATGAGCACAAGTAATTATTGTGTGTGTGTGTATGTATGTATAGGTATATGTTTGTATAGAATGCAAATGTTATGAATCTATGGGAATTGGAATATGCATTTGCATATAACTGCAGTGCAATGATAGCTGACATAACACAATAGCAGCAATACATATATTATTTAGCTAGAGTGAACACACTTAATTTCACCCATCACAAGAACCTGTTTTGCAAGAGGTTATATTTTTAGGATTGAAATGTTAACAGTGGGGCTATGTTACCTGCATTACAGAGAAATGCAGTTTGATTAAAAGCCAGAGGCTAAGCAATCAGGGGGATCTAGCGAACAGAGGATCGCAAATAGGGGAGTTTGAGAGGGAGAGAAGGAGATTCCCCCCCCCGCTGAACAAACAAGGTGCGAGTACTAATCTTGGGGTGAGTTTGTTTAGTTGTGTGTGTATTTCTTTCTCTTCCAAGTTATTTAAAGTAACATAGTCAGTTGGGATTGTGTGTTTGGGGACTGATTGAGCATTTGTTCCCCAGATCCTCCTTGATTATCTTTGATCCGCCTCAATCAGCCTTGTGGTCACCTGCCCCCTGTGAGATTAACAAGTGGGTAGGGCTGACCTAGCAGAGAGAGCCTTAAAAGCCAGAGGCTAAGCGACCAAGGGGAGCTAGCAAACAGGAGACCACAAAGAAAGGAGTTTGAGGGAGTTGTAGTAACTAATTGCTATGGTTAGGAAGGGCCACATTGCCAGTGCCAGTGCTCCTCCATTTGTGCCTATATTCAGACAGAGAACCTGACCGTGGATGCTTCTACCCACATCCTGGAATTTGGGTTTGCAGAGACTGTGGCCTGCATTTCCTGCTCTCAGAAAGCCAGGCTGGGGGGACCATCCAGTGTGAAAGGTGCTTGCTGGTGGAATCTCTCAGGAAGCAGGTGGGAGAGCTACATGAGGAGGTGGCTAGGCTGAAGAGCATCCATGCCCATGAAGAATTCATTGAGAGTATTCATATGGAGATGTCCAAGGCTGAGGAAGCTATCCAGCTAGAGAGGCCTGCTGTCATGCCACAATGGGAGAAAGATATGGCTTGGTCACAGGGAGGACACTGGCTGCTGGTTACTTCCGGAGACAGACTTGTTGAAAGTCTCTGGGTAAGGATAAAAGGGGTAAAAAACAAGGGTGATGTCATGGTAGAGGTCTACTACAGACCACCTAATCAGGAAGAAGAGGTGGATGAGGCTTTTTTAAACCACTAACAAAATCATCCAGAGCACGGGACTTGGTGGTGATGGGGGGGACTTCAACTACCCCAACATCTGTTGGGAAAATAATACAGCACAGATTATCCAACAAGTTCTTGAAATGTATTGGAGACAATTTTTTATTTCACAAGGTGGAGAAAGCTACTGGGGAGATGCTTTTCTAGATTTGATTTTGACAAATAGGGAGGAACTGGTTGAGAATTTAAAAGTGGAAGGCAGCTTAGGTGGAAGCGATCAGGAAATGATCGAGTTCATGATTCTAAGATAATGGATTTCAAGAAGGCAGACTTTAGAAAACTCAGGGAGTTGGTAGGTAAGAAACTTGCTTCCCATGGGGTAAGGGGAAAACAGTTCAAGAGAGTATTTTTTCAAAGAGACCTTATTCAGGGCACAAGAGCAAACTATCCCATTGCATAAGAAAGAAAGAGGACGTATGGCAAGAGACCACCCTGGCTTAACCAGGAGATCTTCAATTATCTAAAATGCAAAAAATAATACTACAAAAAGTAGAAACTAGGTCAAATTACAAAGGATGAATATAAACAAATAACACAAGTATGTAGGGACAAAATTAGAAAGGCCAAGGCACAAAACGAGATTAAACTAGCTAGAGACATAAAGGGTAACAAGAAAACATTCTATAAATACATTAGAAGCAACAGGAAGACCAAGGACAGGGTAGGCCCATTACTCAATGAGGGGGGGAAACAATGACAGAAAACATGAAAATGGCAGAAGAGTTAAATGAATCTTTTGTTTCAGTTTTCACCAAAAAGCTTATTAGCGATTGGACATCTAACCTAGTGAATGCCAGGGAAAATGAGGTAGGATCAGAGGCTAAAATAGGGAAAGAACAAGTTAAAAATTACTTAGACAAGTTAGAGGTCTTCAAGTCACCAAGGCCTGATGAAATGCATCCTAGAATACTCAAGGAGATAACTGAGGAGATATCTGAGCCATTAGCGATTATCTTTGAAAAGTCATGGAAGATGAGAGAGATTCCAGAAGATGTATAAGTGTTTGTGCTAGAAGTTTTTTTATTATAACTCCATCCATGTTAGACTGGCTCTGCGCATGTTTATATGTAAACTGAATAACATTCTTGATCAATATAATTTCTTATTTTCTTAGATATGAACACAGGTGAATAAGAAATGGACCTTGTCTCGTTCTATATGATATTTGACAGTGAACATAGAATGAGGTAAGATTCCATAGGGCTAATACAATTTAATAATATCAGAAGTATTATGACTGCTAGGGATTTTCTCCAATATCTCATTGTTTGACATACAGTAGCAAAGGTTTATACGGGCATGTTGTACAGTGTGTAAATCTCATTTCCAGTTGTAACTTTGACAGGAATTACAGTGTTAACCAGAATAATAGAATTTTTGGGATAATTTTTTACGTTCTTTGTATAGTTGTGGATAGTGTGATGCTTGTTAAATCTGCTGTTATTTCCATGGCAATGACTTTCTGCTTAGATATTGGGTCTTGTTTTTATAGATCCCACTTAAGAAAAAGTACGTAAGCACCTGCTAAGTCCATCCATATTCAGGAAAGCATTTAAGTATGTGTTTATGTTCCATAGACTTCAATGGGACTGAAGGAGCAGGATGAGCAAACACTTTAAGTGCTTTCCTGAGCAGGGATGCTTTCTTGAAATGGAGTTATATAGTGGAATTGTTTCCCAGCACCAAATTTGGTGCTATCTGCTTTTGCTAGCTTATATGCTCTTCCTTTGCAATTTTCCATGTTTGCATATATGACTGTCTTCAGTCTATTCCTCTTCCCAAATGCACTCAATGCCTTTCACATACCCCTTCTGAATAACTATTGTCGCTGTTGAGAAGCAGCATGGTTTAGTGGAGAGGGCTTTAGAACTGGGAATTAGGAGATCCAGGTGTTCTTACTAGCTGTGCCTGTGCCCCGTTGCACAACCTTGGGCAAGTCACTTCACCTCTCTGTGCCTGTGTAATAAATAGCTCTGCCTCCTCAGCATCAATATTGTTATCTTGGTATTGGTAAATTCACATGAGGCTGAACGGGGTTGCATGCAAACATCATTAGACTAGAGGAGAACAAAATAAACTTGATTGCTTAATAGGCTCAAAGAGGTGTTTTTTCTTGTGAGCTTTCCTGAATTGCTATGAGCAGAAAAATCTTTCAGAATTGGTTTGATTGCTAATCTGATGACTGTAGCTCAGAAGCTAAATTGAAACACAAAATAAATGAAGGTTTTTGGAGTTGAGAAGTAATTGGAGAATTATCACAGAAGGGACAAAGCAAATACAAGTTGGTGGACTTTTTGTAATCTTGGCATAAGAGAATTTAAATTGATGCAATTAAACAGAGCCTACAATAGAAGAGGAAATCATATTTAAGAAAAGATAAGCACTAATAGGGGGATCCTTTACACCATGGTACAGCTTTTCAAAAATTATTTCTGAAGAGGGAATAGTGCCTTAGGGGAGTGCGTGTCTTCCTATGGGATGTTAGCCAGATGGCAGGGAGGGAAATTTCAAGCAGAGGAACAGGTTGTCCCTATGTTTAAACCTTCAGACAGAAGCTAGACTCACTAACTTTCTTGGCCATTGGGTTATTGCTGTCTGCATGTCTCAAGCATGTGTCTGACTCTCAATGATGGCTTTGAGAAGGAGTTGATGGTTTTATAAATCACCAGTCTTGAAATGCTGCCTCAGGAATATGCTCTTGGAGGCATATTGCACAAGAATATATAGTAATTTACTGAAATTCATATCTGCATAGCATCATTTATACAGAAATGTCATAACCATTTCATGGCCAGTTATTGTCAATATACGAAAGGCACTACAATCCAAAGTGCAGTGAAGGGATTGAGTGTTATTGCATTGATTGAAGGGATCAGGAATGAGCTCTGTCAGAAACTGGACTGCAGAGAAAATGGTTGGTTTTGAGCACTAGAAAATGGGTAAACCTGAGCAAACTGAAGATCATGCACTATGTGCTGATATACATATACTGGTCTTACCGTAGTCACATCTGTGTAGACTGAATGTACCATTGTGGTGTTTGTATTACACTGCTGCCTAGTGACTCATCCTACAAGGTATAGAGTTATGCAAATGACTTTTTTTTTTTTTGGTTCACTTGCAATTCAGGAAACTTGTAAAAAAAATTTCTCGGGTTGACCCCAAAATAATTTTTTTGAAAATTTTCAGCAAATCAGAGTTAAAAAAAATCCATTTTGAGGTGGTGGTTTTTTTTGTTAATTAAAAAAATTCTTTCAATATAATTGAAGGAAATTTCAAAACAAAAAGTAGTGTCAGATAAAAAATCAGAACTTTTGATTTTGACTTTTTTCGAACTTTTTTTTACACAAACAATTTCATAGAAGTGTAGGACTGGAAGAGACTTCAGTAGGTCATCTAGTCCAGTCCCCTGCACTGAAGACAAGACTAAGTCATAACTAGACCATTCCTGAGAGGTGTTTGTCTAACCTGTTCTTAAAAAGCTCCAATGACAGATTCCACCACCTCAGAATCAATACAGATTTGCAAGTTTTTTTTTTTAAATTTTCTCAAAATCTGCATTTTTTTCATTGAAAAAGTCTTTGGCTAAACATTTTTGCCCTGCTCTAACTAGGCATGGTACATACAGTGGCCACAGTAAAAAAGTTAGTTCCAGTTTTAGAGGTATTACAGATTCTAACAATATTCCCCATTTTAGATATTGATAATATCACTTTATTATATCTGAAATTGGAATAAATCTGACCACTGTGCACATAAGACAGTTACTGCTCTGAAGAGTTAACAATCTAAAAGTTCACATTAGTGATAGCCTTGTACTTCCTTATTCCGATCATTTTATTGCTTACATGAGGATGAGAGGGAATGACCTGTGTGACAGGTGTTAGTGATGTTTCTTAATGCACTACTGGAAAATGCTCAGACACGACAGTGATGAGTGAGGTATAAGAACCTATAGAGAATAGAATATGAATGTTGCCCTGAACTCCGTTGCAGTATTGAGAGATCATTTAGCTTGGGAGACAGAGTCCAGATGGCAGCTAACTGGCAATTCTTTATTGAATTATCTGGCTACTAGCTGGCAATTCCTTACTGAGGTATCTGTTAACAAACAATAAAACGAGTACGAAATGTACAGTTTCCAAAAGTTGTCGCTCTCTCTCCTTAGAGCTGAGTGAACAGCTTACAGCAAAAAGTCTATTCAATGAGTTTCTGTTTGTGAATTTTCCATGAATAGACTATGATTTTTAACAAGTTTTTCATTATTTGAAATTATTGGAGTGTGCTGTGCAAACCAATGTCAGCCTGTGGCTTGCTTGTTCTCATACTGTGTGATCCTTCAAGCATTCAATAATGATTCAGTCTCTCTCCATGCTGTGTGATTGGTCAAAAACACAAGATATTATTTTTGTTCCTTGGCTGGGTGATTATATCCATTCCTACCCAAAACAAATATTTCAAATGAATTTCTGTTGCAGGTCCATGAACATTAACACAAACAAAATTTCACCAATGTGAACACTGCTGCAAAACAAATATAAAAGGGAGCAAAAAAGGTCTAAGTGAAATTCTGTGGAGAATGTTCTTGAATTTCTGTTCATTACATTGCCTCACTATTTGCCTTCTGACACTCTTCCCTAGCGTGTGCTGAGTAACTGCTGGTTCCATTCACAGTTTCCTCCTGACATCTTGTTTGCCTTTAACTTTCCACTCCTTATTGTAATTGTTACATGGCTGAGCAAGCTACAGTAGATTCTGTGTCAGGACAAGAGCTATTAACAAACCTGATAAAACTGTGGCAAATGTAGTTGTGAAAGCAGTTTGCCTCTGATCAGAGATTCTCTCACACTCCGCCTCTCTTATTCCAAATGTCCTCTGCTTTTGTGGTGTCCAAGGAGATTATCCTCTGAGATTTTGTACCTTTTCAGACCCGTCGTCAGTGCCGGATGTAGCCTTCCATTTCAGTGGGTGCACTCCTCCTCCAGCATCACACCCTTCTCCTCGCTCCCTACCATGCATAGCAGCACCCTCTGCACCAGCACCGCAACCCTAATCCCAGCCCGGTGCAGAGGGGAGGCTGGGTCTCCTTCACTCACCCCGCAGTGGCGGCTTTTGTCCCACAGGGCTGGACCCAGCTCCCTGCTCTGCACATTGTGACCTAGCACATTGGATTTCAGTGCTACTCAGGTTTGGCCCAGCTGTCCTTTGGGCGTGATGGAGGGGTGGCGGGGCCAAATTTGAGTGGTGATGCAACCCATGCGCCAGTTTGCAACTCCCGGAGCGGGGAGCTGGGCCCAGCCCCAGGGGTCAGGAATTGCTGTTCCAGGGTTTCTGTGGTTGCAGTTGTACCTGTGACCCTGTAGTGCATCAAATGCAGTACAGCTTCAGAGTCTGGTTTGCAGGCCATCAGTAAAATAAATCAAGAAAACAGGGCAGATACTTTTCCTGGATCACCGCTCAAGTGAGACAGGAATCAGAAGAGGAAGTAAAAAAGAACACCTAGCAGTAGAGTTGATATAAATTACAAAGATTAAAGTTGTTATGCTGGTCAGTTTCCTGGTTAGTCTTGAGAGGAAGCTTTAAAACAGATGTGATTGTGGCTTTGGCTTGTTTGAAGAAATCTGATTCACAAATGCAAAAGTTCTAAGTAATCAAAAATGATGGTGTGTTCAAGCACAGTAGTTCATTTTTTGTCCTTTTAAATCACTTATGACATTTTCATTAGTAAATCCAAATTTCTTCAGTCATACCACGTGCGCTTTTCCCTATCGAACCTTAACTCCATGGCAATTCTGAAGTATAAAAATGATCCTATTTTCAGAGTATAACAAAGTACCTTGATTTTTAGAAAATTTTGTTGACACGCTTATAGGAGTAGGAAGGATGATCTTAGGCTTGGTCTACACTTACCCCCCCAAGTCGAAGTAAGGTACGCAAATTCAGCTACGTGAATAACGTAGCTGAATTCGACATACCTTAGTTCGAACTTACCGCGGTTCAGACGCGGTCCACACGCGGCAGGCAGGCTCCCCCGTCGACTCCGCGGTACTCCTCTCGCCTAGCTGGAGTACCGCAGTCGACGGCGAGCACTTCCTGGTTCGATTTATCGCGTCCACACCAGACGCGATAAATCGAACCCGGAACTTCGATCCCCAGCCGCCGAACTAGCGCGGCAGTGTAGACATACCCTTAGTGGATAAAAGTGAACAGCAACTTAAGAGACGGATTCCGTTCCTGGCCTCAGTTCTCCAGCTGTAACATGTGGATGACGTTTCCTTACCTCACAGAGGTGTTGCGAGGTATGCAGACACTACAGGAATGAGGGCCATATAAGTACCTAGATAAATAGACTACTCCAACTTTTTATTTTGTTGAACTTTTCCTTTGTGCAGCAGCTTATGCAATTAGTTCAGTCAAGAAATGCATCTACTATAATTAGAGCTCATTGAACATTTTTTGTCAGAATGATTTTTTTTCCAACAAAAAATGCCCCTTTTGAAAACTGAAAATGTTCAGAGTGAAAACAGAAATGATGTTTTCCTAGCTGCCAGTGAAATTGACAAGAGTTTTCTCCGAGGGCTAGCTTCAGGGGATGGGGAAGCAGACCTTTCAGCCTCCCTGCTAGCTCCCTGGGATGGGGAGGCAGAGTATGCCAGGTTCTCTGTTTCTCCAGCAGCTGGGCTGGGAGGCTCTTGTCAATTTCCCGACTTTCCAGGCAGCCGAAAAAATCCATTTTAAGTCTCTTGAAATGGAATTTTTCTTTAAACTCTCCAAAATTTTTCATGACTTTGGCATTTTGTCCTAATTTTTTTTTAAAAAAAAGGCAACATTTTTCATGGAAAAGGATTTCCTTTTTTTCAGCCAGCTCTAATTGTAATATCACATACTGAAGTGCCTGTCCCCGGTATTGTAAGTGCTGTAAATGGATTAAAGACAATAATAAGAACTGTGTGTGGTGGGGACTGCTAATTTTCTTTGAGTTAATTGTTTGAGCACATTGTTGGGTTTTCTTGTTGGGGCTCTTTGGTGAATCATTATGGTGAATAGGTGACTCCTGGGATATGACCTGAAGAGGACATGAGTCTTTCTGATCTTCAGGGCTTTGTGCATGCTACTGAGGAGATTGTTCTTACATTTATTCTTGTTAGTTAGAGCATAGTTGATTATCATATCTGCTGTGGCAGGTCCTGGAAGGAAAGATCATCCTGGAAGTGTTAGTAGGGACCCGTTAAGGGCTTTGCAGATTGATACCAGAAGCAGTCCTTTCCTTGAACAGGATGTGGTAGTGAATGGTGAGTGAATGTCCTTTGTGGAGCACTGGTGTAATACTCCCTCCTCAGTTTGTTTTGCTTAGGAGACAGACTATCCTGTTGCGCACTGGTTGTATCTTCCTTGTTAACTTATGATTTTTCAACCTTCTCTGAGTGCACCCACTGTTGCTGTGACTGCAGCTTCTGCAATTGGAACTCACTTTCTGTAGCTCCCATCAGTGCCTCTAAATGTGTAAACACCCACCACAGCTCCTTCAGTAGATAAGGAAAAAGGCCTAAACTACTGCTGCACTGAGCAGGAGTCCTGTAATCATTATAGGCCACCTGTTTCTCTAGAGTATCTGCAATTGGTGTCTGAAGATCTGATACTGGTAGCCTTCCGCTAGGGGAAAACCCTTACACCAGTTTGGGGAGACCAGCTCATCTGTTCTCCCATACCAGCTCTATAAACCATCAGTGAGGAAGACCTGCCTACTTCCCAAATAACCACCAGAAGGTGGACCTGCTCCCCACGTCACCAGACACTACAACCTGAGACTGTAGGATGACTTGCTTGCCACCCCTGATGCCAGCAGAGGCTGTAGGAGGACCACATGCCACCATGACTGATACTGATGTTAGGAACAACTGCTTGGTACAAACACCAACTAGAGTGTCTCTCTGAGATACTGAGGAGGGGAAAGCATGGTGGGTCAACAGATACCAGACAGGAATGTGTAGTGTGAAGGGACTGATGGATTTGGGAGAGGGGACTTCGGAATTAATAGACTTTTCTTGGAAGGCAGGGAGAAGAGAGTGGATTTTTGTTTCTAAAGGGAGGGGAAAGGAGAGTGCTTCACCTAGGGAAAATCACAAGTTTCACTGATGAAGAAGGCGTTTAGAGGAAGCCCCTTCTTGTTAAGGATTTTCACAGTATATTACTGTACCACTGTGTAATGGACCCTGGGCAGAGCCGTGCACTCTGGTATTCAAGGAGTTAAGAGGAAGATGACAAATTTCCAGGGGAAAAAAAAGTGGAAAATAAATTAGTTACTATGATAAAATATACTTTAGAAAGCCAAGCAAACTTGAAGCCCATTTGAAGCCCAAATTTTAATTGACAAGATGTGTCAGAAAATAAAGAATGCAGATCAATAATTGATTTCTCTCATTTTAATATTTGATTTTAGTCAGATATAGTGCAAACTGTTTATAGTGAAGGGCTGTTTTAACTCTCTACTTCTTTGAAGTTTATGATGGGTTGATAAAAAGTGCTTTTTCACCCAAACATGCATTTCTTTCTCCATCAACATAATCCCCACAAAACAATCCAGCTAAAAGTATATTATTTTAGCAGTGAGAGACGCACAACTATGAAGACCTCATAAAATTAACAAAGCAGCATGTTGTGTCAAATTGAAGGAAAATGCTGTGTATATCTCCTACACATATCTTATCAAGAATAAAATAGGTTCATGAACTGTTTAAATCAGTGGGAACAGAAGAATGTAATGACTATTTATGACAACATTAGAGCAGTGTATATGTGTGTTGTTTTGGTCAGGCTAAGCTCACCCATTGCCCCCAGGAAGAATCCAACAGTTTCTCATGTTGATCAGATCAAATAAAATGAAAAAAGAGTATTTGATTTCTAAATTCATACTTCCAGCTCTTGCAAACAAGTCTTCTCTGATCACAATCTACACAGTAAGTTCACTACTCCTAGAAATTCAAACTCAAAAGCATAAATACATGGCACTGGATTACTTAGGTTTAAAAAAATCCCCACAGCTCCAAAAACGTTCTTAAACATTAGTCTCCAAAGGGAATTTTAAAAGCAGCTTTATTTAGTTTTGGTTTTTAAAATTAAACCACATTGACATAGCAAATAGGCAAGTATTTTTCTTAAATTCAGGGCCACAGCCTCCAAAATGAATTTCAGTTTGCATTAATCACGGACTAGGCCTTATTATGTGTCCATTTAGAAGATTATCATCTCTTCTGAGGGACCAAGGCATGTGATTACAGAAGCTGTATATGGTCTTTTTAATAAGCTTTGTTGAAAAGATATTGTGGGAAGCCTGGTTTGCAGAATTTATGGCTAGTTTTTCTAGCTTGATAAGGGGCAATTTATGAAATGTTCTATGCCCCAAGCCTCAGAATTTGCCTTCTGCCAGATGCTGCAATATCCATTTCAAATATGCTCAGAATGCTATTAAAGGGAGTGTTAGAATCCAGTGGGGGAGTTGGGATAAAAATGCTACAATTATAATTGTAGATTGGAAATATCCTCAAGCTCTACTCTGCATAACAGAATGAGTCACTTTCTGTATTCTGAGGCTAGGTCTACACTACAGTGGGGGGTCGACCTAAGATACGCAACTTCAGCTACGTGAATAGCGTAGCTGAAGTTGCGTATTTTAGGTCGACTTATCTGGCTGTGAGGACAGCGGTGAGTCGACCGCTGCCGCGCCCCCGTCAACTCCGCTTCCGCCTCTTGCCGCGGTGGATTTCCGGAGTCGATGGCAGAGCGATCAGGGATCGATTTTATTGCATCTTCACTAGATGCGATAAGTCGATCCCCAATAGATCGATTGCTATCCGGCGGGTAGTGAAGACGTTCCCTGAGTGTGTCTGTGAGTCTGGATGCAAGAAGATCATTGCTGTACTGCAGTGGTTCTCAAACTTCTGAACTGGTGACCCCTTTCACACAGCAAGCCTCTGAGTGCAACCCCCCCCTTATAAATTAAAAATACTTTTAAATATATTTAACACCATTATAAATGCTGAAGGCAAAGTGGGGTTTGGGGTGGAGGCTGACAGCTCGCGACCCCCCCCATGTAATAACCTCACGACCCCCTGAGGGGTCCCGACCCCCAGTTTGAGAACCTCTGCTGTACTGGAAACTGGGACCTTGAACAACATAGTATTGCAAATACATTGCTTAGGATAGCGGAACCCTAATACAGGATGCTTATTCTGCTTTCTTTTTCTCATTCAATATACATCTCTCTCTCTATATATAGAGAGAGATATAGATATAGATATAGATATAGGGAGAGATAGAGATAGAGAGAGAATGAATATGAATAGTATAGTGTACGTATATTAGCCTTCGGCCTCGGCATGTTGCAAAAATAATCATCCACCAGTTATGTCTCTGAATAAACCATCTTACCTATACTGGAAATTTGTTAAATCGTTGTTAATGTTAAAAAGTTCAAAGTGAATTTAACCTATAAGTGATTTTCATTCATTAATCTGCATCCAACCCCATTCTTCAGAGGACAGCAACCAGGGCCGGCTCTAACTTTTTTGCCGCCCCAGGCAAAAAATAAGAGTGCCGCCCTGCCGTACCCCCCTCCCCCGAGCGCCGCTGAAATCCCCGCCCCCCCAGCGCCATGCCGCCCGAAGTCCCACCCCCCTCCAAGCGCTGCGCCGCTGAATCAAAAAAAAAAAAAAATTAAAAAAATTAAAAATCGAGCGCCACCCTGCCCTAAGGTGCCGCCCCAAGCACGTGCTTGGTCGGCTGGTGCCTGGAGCCGGCCCTGACAGCAACAACAGTCTTCCACTTTAGCAGCCTATTATTGGAAGACTAACAGATTTTAGGAGCTTGCAGTAAATCAGCATAGCGGAAATCAAATCTCAGATGTTGGATTCATTCGAATGAATTGGAAGTATTTGTTTCTCTGTTTCCTGCAGCAGCTTCTTAACTGATGAATCAGGCCTGGCTGTAGTGGATATATGTAGAAGTCTAGTTCTGATTAATATGCAAGTCTAAAATAAACAGAATTTGTAGCAGATATGAGTGGTTTAATAATTGCTTCTGTTCTTAACTGGATAATTTTCAACTCATACCATTTCAAGAAATTCAATATCGATTAGTAGCTGCAGCTTGATCTATGTGATGGTCAGCAAATTGGTGAATGGATTCATTTATATTTCAGAATATAATAATGGAACTTGTACTGGTCAATAAAACTGAGGAACGATTTACAGTTATTCAAGTTTTTAAAATGAAAATTTCAGACAAATATACACTGTCTTATTCAAAGTATGAAATAACACTCATGAATAAAATTTGACCCAATCCTGGAAGCTATTGTCCACATGAGAAATGCTATTGATTAAAAAAAAAAAAACCATCAGCTTATATACGTAACAGATTTCATAAATCCTAAATTACTCATGAAAAGGGTTTTATACATACGAGTCATTATCATTGCTGTCTCCATTCTAATAGATTTTTTTGTGTGCAACAGAAAGGCATGGTAACTAATGACAATGGGCCAGTTTCTGTGCTCATTTATGACATTCTTTCATTCATTGTAGACAATGAACTTGTGTAGATGTGAAAGCAAGATTTCCTTTTTTTTACAATACGTATAGAGATAAAAAAGCTATAATTATTTATATAGGATCATGGTATAAAGCGCTATGCATCAGTATGTAAGGTGGAATGGTCCCTGCTCCTAGACGTTTACATGGCTTCAATGGGAGTTGAGTGCTTGTATGAGTAAAGGCTTATAGGTTCAGGCCCAGTGCTCTCTACGTGGCTGAAATGCACAATAGATCTTTCTCCACACCAGTGAGAATGCAGTAAATCAGTGATCTGTCACTCTGAAGATCCTGTAGACACACTGATTAAATCTGAATTACTCATTTAGTGTAAAAGAACTACAATCATTTAGAAATAATTGTGCCACAGGATCAAGGACACCTGCTTTGAAAATAAAGGTCTCTCTTTCACCCCAGTACTTATGAAACAGAAAGTGAGCTTATTATCCTAAATCAACTTTAGAATTTCACTGACATTATCTCTTAATTTATACCTTTATCTGTTCAATGAACAAATATACTGGAGACAAAATATTCCAATGGAGATGAAAAAATTGCCAGCTTCTAACAGGTTACACAAACCCCAAATTTCCTATATACACACTGAGTTTTGGATGTTTGAAACACATATTAATTACCTGAAAATGATTATTTGGGATTGGGGCAGGTATTGTCTCATTAGCATTCAAGCATCTCTGCCAGAAAATGAAAGAAATCCTCAAGTTTTTCTCTTTCTTTCTTTTTTTAAAAAAAACACCGAAAATCTTGTTTTAACATTTTTTTAAAAATTGCTATTATTTTAGAGAGACATATAAGATGAAGGTTCACCTCTCTCATCTCATACCAACAAGGCCCTGACTATCTCAAAAGCACAGAGAAAGTAATCTTCCTTTGAAGCATTTGATGCTGTCCATTGTTGCAGACAGGATAGTGGACTAGATGGACCTTGGGTATAATTGGGTATGGCTGTTCCTATGTGCATTGTAGCCAGTGAATGGATATCATACTTGTCATTAGCTAAAATGGACCCGACATAAGGAGCAGGGGATTTGGTGCAGGAGGTGGGAAAGGAATAAAAATACACCTCTACCCCAATATAACGTGACCCAATATAACACGAATTTGGATATAACACGGTAAAGCAGTGCTCCAGGGGGGCGGGGCTGTGCTCTCCGGTGGATCAAAGCAAGTTCGATATAACACGGTTTCACCTATAACGCGGTAAGATTTTTTGGCTCCTGAGGACAGCGTTATATCAAGGTAGAGGTGTATATAAATTAATATTAAAGATTAAAGATTAGATTTTTTGTGTTAATAGGTAATGAATTAATGGCATTTTTGCTTGTTAAAATGTGAAAATAAACAAACAACATTCCAGTGCTAATTAATTAATATATAAGCCCTTGAGTGATTTTTGTTTTTTAAGGAAAACAATTATTTTTGTCATCAGCAACCCAAACAATTGACCATATTTTGCAGTCTTTACTCAGGGAAATCTGTCGATTAATTTAAGGAAGGTAAACTGGGAGTCTCAATGTGGTGATGGGTTTCCCAGTTAAATAATGGGGCGGGGGAAGTCTCATCTGTTTCTATAATATATCTTTCTCAAAAGAAAATATTAAATTATAGATTTGTAACAAAAAACAAACAGAAGATAAGATCTGAAACTCTGTCTCAGTGGTTCCCAAACAATGGCCTACAAAGAACTGGCTAGTCACATGATGCTGGTTCTCCTTGTTTCCAGCTGAGAAGGAGAAAAGAGGAGAGTAGAATTGAAGGAGCAAAAAGAGACAATAATTATTCTTTTTTAAAAGAATTCCATTAAAAACAGCTAAAATACCTAAATATTTTCTTAACATTATTTTACCATGTAAGCAAATGATCTAGTTACCATAGGGATGTTGTGTGTATGTAATGGGATAGGAGTGGTTAGCATGGTTGCAAATTGAAGAAAAGGTGGTCCATGAGACAGATATCTACTAAGATATTTCTACCTGAAAAAGTTTGACAGTCTTTGCATTTTCAAATCTGTCAGGCAGCAGCAACAGTGTTCACAATAATTCCCATTACTGAAACATGTTTGTATTACCATGTAGCTCATGACAGCTCAAAAGGGTGATAAGAATTGCATGGTTTTAAACCATCTTCTAGTAAAATGTCTTAATCAGAGTAAACCAAAAGATTTGACAAATCAAGAATAATGGTCTCAAACAAACCTATAAATAATATGTATTGCTCTGGAGGGAGCTAGTGTGTGCCTTAAATGATCTTGTGAACATTATTTAAGCTCTTGTGCACTGATGGAACACAGCGGTTTTACTCTCTGCTTATTGTTGTCATGTCTAGTATCTGAAGCACATAACTCAAGAAAATAACTGCTGGGTATGAGGTATAGATTCAAACATTTTGCTGGCTCTTTGTTTTGTGTGAGAAAAATAAGGCTATAAACACAATGAGACAGAGTGAAACCCCTGAGGAAAAAGAAATCCAGGATTTTTTCTGGCTTGTTGTTGTTGTTGTTTGTTGTTGTATTTGACGGGATGTAAAAAGCTTACTTATCCCCTTTTCTTAACAACAAAAAACAACCAAACAAAACCCGTCAGTGACTAGGTCTATGTCTACATGTATAGCGCTGCAGCATGTTTGGTGAAGATGCACTGTGCCGGCGGGAGAGAGCTCTCCCGTCAGCATAATAACACCACCTCCGCAAATGACAAGCTATGTTGGTGGGAGAAGCTCTCCTTCCAACATAGTGCTGTGCACACAAGCCCTTATGTCAGTGTAACTTATGTCACTTGGAGGAAAGGGGGGGCTGAGTGACATAAGTTATGCTGACACAAGCTGTAGTGTAGTCATAGCCTAAGTTAACATCCTTAGTGGATGTACAGTAGCTATGCAGATAGACTGTTATGAAGCCACTTCTGCTTCATGCATGATCATAGGGAGCACATCTCCCTATATCTGCAAAAAGAACAGGAGTACTTGTGGCACCTTAGAGACTAACAAATTTATTAGAGCATAAGCTTTCGTGGGCTACAACCCACTTCTTCGGATGCATCTCCCTATATCTGCTGTTCACAGGCGATCCTTTCCATTCACAATCACATAACAACCCAGTAGCTTCAACTATAGAAATTGGTTGCATAGAAAAGTAATATTAATATTAAGAAAATAGTTAGGTATTTTTGTTCTCAGTGGGATAGGTTTTTTTCCTCCATTTTAAAAACAGTTAAATGGGCAGCCTTTGAAAGAAATTTGGGTTTTTGACTAAAAGACTGTTTTCCAAAAAAGTGTTTGCTTTTTGTGGAAAACTTATACTCTTTATTAAAAAAAAACACCCCTGAACATGTAAAAACTTAAAAATTAAATTAAGACATTCTACCACGATAACTCATGAGTAGGCTTTGAAGGATTAGGTTTTTATTGGTAAATGTTGATAAACATCAATTTCATCATACACATACAAACCAACAGAAAAATATTTCCAACAATAATAATTGAAATGTACAGATAGGCAAAGTAATAAAAATGCTGCTTGAGAAATGTATTAGCATTTGATTTAAGGATATGTACTTAGTTTATTTTCATATATGATGCTGACAGTTTGTGATTTAACTATTATAAAGCTTTAACTTTTTGAATCTCAACATCTACTGTTATTAAATAATTATTGTCCGACTCCCCCATTGACTCCTCCCCATGATTTCCTGCAACTGTGAACGTTTAAATCGATAAAAATTAAAAATGCTTAAAAATAAACATCAATATAATTAATCAAAATTATCAAAAAAATAAAAAGCAAATTCTGCCAAGCCTACTCATGAGAATTTTAGATTGCCTTATATCTCCATTCTCCTCTCTGAGGTAGGCCCCCAGCTATATTTTGTCTCCCAGGATTCTTCACAGCAGCTCAAGACCGTGCTGCATCAAAGGAGATCTAGTCCAGCCAGGGAGCCAGGGACATGTTGGGTGAATGAGGCACCCAAACTGTAACTTCCATGAGGCACTGTGGCTGTATTTCCAAATCAACGTTTTTTGTTTTTGGCCGAAAAGTCAAAATTTTCCACGGGGTGAAAAATCTCCATTTTTTTCTGACCCAGTTCTATTAATCATTATTTACTTCAGTCTTTGTTTAATTTCACTCTCCCGTCTGCATGTACTCCCTCCACCCTGGTCCCCTTCTCCTCATCTTCTTCCCTATACTTGCTTCCTTGTTGCTTCATCTCTTCTCCTTTAGATGTTTGTCTCTCGTTGATGGCTGACACTTCCAGTTGCACCAGCCTTTATTCCCCGTTTTGAGGTGCTGTACTTGGGGAGTGCATGCAGAACATGACCAGATTGTGCTCTGCACACCACCAATGTACACAGTTACTTGGGAATCACTGTAAATGGATTCAAATTGTGGGATTCAGGATGTTTAGTGCATTCCTCAACTGAAGGTACTTCCTGTGTCTCTGCAGTGACTTGGAGAGAAACTTGGGCTTGCCTTTAAATACTGTGTTTCCTCCAAGGCACTCCAAGTAATTCACAAACTGACTAACTAAACCTTTCATTGCCTCCGTGAAGTAGGCAATTATTTTTATATTTTATATCATTTTACAGATAGGAAAACTGAAACAGAACAGTTAAGGAATTAGTACAACTTCATGTTGTGAGTGAATGGCAGAGGGAGGCATGGAATTAAGATGATTATCTAAGATTAATTATCTGTGCTAATTAATTAGCAATGCTTTTATCTATCAGTATATGGAAACATTTCAGACTATGTACCTTGGAAAATAATGTGTAAGAAAGACTATTGCTTTTTTGGGTGGGTATGAAGTAGAAATGGGTGTGACGCCAGATTTGAATACTGCTTAACTTTGAGTGTATGTGTAGTGGGATATTTTGGTATCTGAATTGGAATTCCATACATGGCACTGATACCAAACCCTTGATTTTCCAATGGTGAAAATATCTTTACATGTTGGTCCAGAAATAAAACTATAACATTAACCAGTAAGTTACGGAGCTAATCACGGTTGTTTCCATTGAGTGTGTGTGTGGTATTTTCAGATAATGTTATGAGTGTTGCTATTTTCTTGCTTAACAAGATCTAAAGTTAGAATAGGCACATTCCCACTGGTACTGTGATGAGGTAACTCATCACCGAATATTTCAAAGGCTTTGCACAGACCAAGTGCTTGTGATAATTTTCTTAGGCTGTAGCTCTCCCAGGGGAAAACAATGATAAAAGGCCCATCTCTACTGGTAACTTTATAAACACTGTATTTTTGGCTTTTTGAAATGTGGGATTCTGACAGAACTTAATTGCAAAGCTGTTAGTTGTGTGTAGAGTCATAAATACTGACTTAATGCACTGCATATTATTCTATGAGTGTTTAAATGCCAATTACAAAGAATTTAGCCATCTTTGTAGGCATAAAAATTGTAAACATTTCTTAGGAAAGAAATCAAATGTAAGATTAATAGACTATTCACGGTGTAAGGTTCTACTATGAAATTTGTCTGAACGTAAGAGTTTTGTTTGACTGCAAACAGGTAACGTGGCATGAAAAAGTTGAACAGATTAGTTACTGAGCTCTCATCTGTAGATGAAGTTCTAGAAGACTCCTAGCTAAACTAACTAGAAATCTTTCTGACTGGGTATAGGAATAGTTAAGAATACAGACAGAAATCATTTTACAGAAAAGGCTTGTTGCAGTACCAGAAATAAGATTTAAATATACTTGTATTTTTTTTACTACTTTAGTACTTATAGTATTTGAACCTGATATTTACCATACTTACATGTTGATTATATTTTGTAATATATAACTGACCCAACCCAATGAAATTGCTGGAGCACTCTAGTACACAAACTTTTTCAGATACTTGGAAGCACATCAACTCGTGCCAAGATTCGGAGGCAAATGTTGATGATGTTTCACCTTCTAGGCCCTATAGAGTTTCCAATAAGCACTCACAGAAAAAGAATTATTAGGGCTGGTCAAAGTTTTTCCTTTGGAACTGTTTTTGATGGAAAATTGGGGGTTTGACTAAATGAAACTTTTCTTGAAAAGTGCCTGCTTTCTGCAGAAACTGTCAAGTTGTCATCAAAAAAACTCACTGTCTCATGCTCCCATTCTTCTCTATGGGCCTGGCTACATGAGTAGATCACATCTCCCGATGCGTGGAACTCCCAAGATGCATTGGGGTGGCTCAATCATGGTGCATTGTGAGAAATGTAGTCTGACCAGGGAGCCCATCCCATAGAGGAGAATGGCAGTATGTGGCACTTGAACGACAACTCCTACGAGGCATTGCAGCAAGATTTCCAAATCAAAACATTTTGGTTTTTATCCAAATTATTTTGGTTTTTGATGTTTGCAAAAACTTCAGCGTTTTCTGTGGGATGTGAGAGGGGGTTGAACATTCTCACACATGTTCTAATGATTATTGGCAGATTATCTGGAGTTGACAGAAAATGTGTAAATATCTTAGGCATAGCAGCTTAGTCAGCTACTTTATTAGTAATTACCTTTTGTTGTACCTCCTAACCTGGTCTCTAGGGGGCAGTGCATTAGAGGGGATCACGCGGTCCCCCTTCTAGTCCACTCCTTTCTTAGCTTTCATCCTGAAGGTCCCACTGCCCAGGATTCAGATCCACAGTCAGTTGTATCATTGAGGGCCTCCAGATGAGTGGCTGTCCAATATCTTTTGCTAGCAGATGGCTCCATCTATGCGTGAGAAGTTAAGTTAGAAGCTCCACCCCACGCCCCTTTATGAGCACAGAGGCCCAGTCATCCTTGGGGCTAACACACAATCATATTGTTTTGAACCCATCCTTATGTTGATTCACAGTGTCTGGGGCTCCTTGGCTGCCACAACTTAAATTACTGCCCTTTTTAACAGCCTTAGCAGGCCGCTGCCTCTTTGCTCCTCTCTAGTCAGCTGTCTGAATTGAGGAGTCTCTGTTACTTCCTCCCTGGCTCTGTGCAGGCATGTATTCAATAGGTGATACAGCTGCTGCCAGCATCAACCTTCTTCCATGCAGGGCTCTCTGCTGATCACCGGCACTAAAGCTGCCTTCTTCTGTTGGATCCCCAGAGAGCTTTCTGTTTCCTGCTTATTAGACAGGAGAAAGGACAGGGTCTGCACCCCTTCTTCTGCTGACCATCACACTCTAGTAGTGGTGGGAGGAAAGTAGCAATTTTGTTGCTCAGGAGATTCATCATAATTGATATTTTATACGAGTTAAAGATCCTAGTGTAATTAAGTGTATAGAGATCACAAATATTCATTGTTGTGCTTTTTCATAAAGACAAAATGTTCTCACACTTGGATCAGGATTTAATGGATTCATTCTGAAGTGTCTGCCAAACAGCTGTCATATTTCACCCCAGGGATAGCTGCTTTTCAGCAGTAGGTGACACTACATAATACTTGTAAAGATCTTTGGGATCTTTCTGAATGAAAGATATTGCTGGAAGAATAATGAGAAAAAAAACCTGTCTACAAATATTTATGCAGAGTACTTTTAACCATGACGGTCCCAGGATATTAGAGAAACAAGGTGGGTGAGGGAATATCTTTTATTGGACCAACTTCTATTGGTGAGAGAGACAAACTTTCGAGTCACATAGAGCTCTTCTTTAGGCCTGGGAAAGCTCTGTGTGGCTCTAAAGTTTGTCTCTCTCACTTATAGAAGTCAGTCCAATAAAAGATATTACTTCACCCACCTTGTCTCTCACAAATATTTGTTCATATTTCACTTCGGTCATTTACATGTCCCACATCTTTATTTTGGTTTACTTGTTACAAGCATTCAGAGCACTTAGGTTTTACTGGCATGAATGCTGGTAGGAAGTGAATTTCAAAGATGTGTGGGGAAAAAACTGAATTTGACATTTGTGAGAATAGGTATGCTTGCTGAAAGTGCTTGTTCTCGTCCAACAAAGGAACAAACATTGATGTGACTTTTCCATTGCTGGAGGTGTGCGTGTGGAGCACATCTGGAGGGATCTATCTCAGAGAAGCTGATACATCTCCTGCAGTGAATCTGGCCCAGTATATAAAGGCAAGTTTGACATGTATGAGAGAGTCAATATTCTCTAGTCCACCACTCATTGGACTCAGATATCTGTTTTGTTAACCAGTCCCCATTTGTCACTCAGAAAATCAATGCTAATGACGCATCCTTAGGTAACTACTTACCAGGGATTTCCATCTTTTATTTGATCAAATGTGCCCTGAACCTGAAAGAAAAAGGAAACCCATCGTGCAGTAAGCCTGAGCTCTTAAGGTTTTCATAGTCTCTAGGATAACCTAAAATATGTTTAAAAAACTACTTGACCCATGTTTTAAGAGCTGCATTTGTAATATGGGGCACAGATATTCATCGATAAAAAAGCTCTTTACAAAAGAAACATGAAGTGGGAAAGGAATGGCCAGGGTAAAAGGGAATAAGGCAGCTGGGGGACATGCACCTGAAAGGAGGATGAGCAGACAACTGGAAAAGATAAAAATATGTAATTACAGAACATATCAAGCTCTAGTTTCTAGATACAAGGCTACCAGGTCTTGGGAATAAAGAGCTTCCACGTTATTAAGAATCAGATTCTGTCCGCCCCGGTGAGTGCGTAGTGTGGGGGTTGGGAGAAGTACGGGAGTGTTTTTCAGACCCTTGAAGACGTGGACCAAGAGCAAGGCAGGGAATTATTAGACCAGCTCTCTCTCTCCTCCCCTGGGGGAGCTGCCACCCAAAGGTGATAGAGATCTGGCTGGGTCATGGCTTTGTCCTTCCCATGCACTAGCTAGCTGAGCTGTCCAGGACGTAGTAAGCTGCATCCCATAAAGGGATATTGCAGTAGACTCTCTGCCTTTGTTTCTGTATGTTCCCTTTGCAGGCAATGAGGCTCCGCCTCATCATCTCTTATTATAAGCAGCTCCTAAAAGACATGATCTGGTCCTATATATGCAGTCTGCTGAATCACGGTGTGTTGTTTACAAAATGTCCTGGAGCAAAGAGGAACTGCCACAGTAATGGCACAGGAGCAAACACAAAACAATGGTGGAGTTCTATTTGTGGAAATAATTTAACATATAGATTATTATGAGATTTTTTTTGTCAACATAGTAGAGCACTCATGATAGGGTTAACTGTGCTCCCCAGAGTATTATGGGATCAAGACATGCTTCCTATTTTAGCGAGTAGGAGTTTTTCCTCTACTCTGTTGCGATGCAGTTAAATAAAGCAGCAAGTTCCCTGTCTGCAGTCCTGTGATGGACTTATTTTTGTTGCACTGAGCAGAGTCCTTTTACAAAAGTCAGAACGGAACTATATTCTCAAGAAACTGTCAAATCTCTCTGTGATAAAGAATATTATACTTAGGTTTTGAAGTTATTTTGGAGAATGGAAAATAATTGTGAACACAGTGTTTGGTCAATATTTCTGTTGTTTACCTGGGACAGTTTAGTTGCATACAATTGCATGGATGAGAAAAGGGAATAACTGTCATACCTTTTATTTTTGGCATGGTTGCAGAATCCCTTCCCGGTCTGTAAAAACAATCAAGCTTCCTTAGAAACAAGTGATATCTACTGAATATTTTACACATACAAGGTTGTGCCATTGCTTGCTTTCTTCTTTGTGAGGACTTGGACACAACGGTCCAGATTTGTGTTTGAATTTGTGTTTAAATGGATTTACACTAGGGTTGAATTAGACCCTTCTGTTTGGAATTCAAAGCTGATTGGAAGTTTTACACATATGGAAAATGAGATTTTAAATGGAAGGAGTGTGACTTTCATTAATTTAAAACCTGAGCTAAAGAAGTAATTGCATATGCCGCAACATTTTGTAATTATGAGTAATTAGTCACATTAGATTATGTAAATTTTAAAGTCTGAATGACTTTTAATATGATAGGGGCTAAATCTTGCCCTGGCTGGTACAGCATGTGTCAGGAGACGCATTGCTCACTGTGTCCTTTGCTCAAGGACTCTGTCTGGCACGGGCAAGATTCCTCATGGCAGGCCAGGAGAACATGCTGTGGAGCCTCTTTTGTTCCTTTAACAGCAGTATGCTCACTAGCTGGTTTGAGAGGCTGAATACAACCTTAAATAGCAAATATGCCCCTCTTTTGTCCAACTTTTAGCTGGTCCTTCCTCCTACTCTCTTGAGGTCCGTGGAAGGCTCTGCCCTCTGTTATTTGGGGAGGACATGGTAAAAGACTTCCCATGTTCTTTTCTCTTTCCTTCCCTCTTTAAACAAGATTTAGCCCTTGGTCTTTATAACAAGCAAATTGATTTTTGTAAACATTAACTATATTCTGTATATATTTGAGGATCTATTTTTCTAGGTCAATGTTAAAAGCATTCAAAGTAACCTAGGTTGGAGGTGCATCCCAGCGGGTGTTACCATCCTCCAGTCCAGATTTGTTGGGTACTTCTGATTGGACATATTAGATTGATTTTTTGAGTTTCCCTCTATTAATTTAAATACCTGAGTGAGCTCACAAATGCCCAACAACAAAAGTGTGGTTCGTACCAGTGGGATTCTACTATCTTTACTTTGGGTAGCTAGTTTGGCCAAGTGAGGTATATTCATGTAATGGAAAAATTAACTAATATGAAATAGTGAGGAATGTTTTGCTATTTAGCTTCCTTTATAAACACACACGGGTTATAATGTATAGCTAAATTGCCAAGTTTGTTGTCCTTTGGGGCATATTGGAATGCATTATATATGGGTTAGGCAAAATTTTGCCAAAACAATATGCCATCATATATTTATTTATGATGCTGAATATCATCAGAGTGATCACAATGGATTCTTTGGGGGGAAGATTATGAACTTGCTAACTGTACTGAATAGGGCCCTTATAACTTCATGTTCTTTTTGAATGTTAATTTCCAGTTCTTTCACCAAGTTAAAACATGCTTGTTTTTCTTACTGTTCCTTATTGTGGCTAACTAGGTACTGGCTGTCGAACCTAGGGTTTAGATTGCAAGCTCTTCAGGAGTCTGCTGATCACCTATTACATCAGGACAAGGTCAAAGGCCCAAGCTGCATAAAGGAAAGAATGAACCATGAATGGTGGTTCTTGTTCTGAGCAAAAGCTGTTATAAGTTTGTAACCTGGAAAAACCCCTGTTTGGGGTTAGAAGACTGACTTCTGCCAGAGGCACTGCTGGAGTTGGCAGGGAGGTCATCGCTGGTATGCTTATTAGCATGTGTGTAGGTTCTTTTATTGCTTTAATATGGTTTTTCTGTAATTCTTTTATCTTAAGAATAAATGTGCTTGCTTAGAAAGAGCTATGTGGTAACTTATAATTGTGGGCAATTACAACTGTTTATAGCCTCTGAGGAGAAAGCAAGATGCAGGCGCAGGCCTGTTTAGGCAGTCTGGCTTGCTGGGGAACTCAGTGTAGGCAGGGAACTGTGCAGCCTGGAAAAACCCCAGTCATGAATGAGACAGATGTGGGTCTCCGCCCAAGGGAGGTGATGGCTAAGGAGCTGGGAGTCTAAAAATTGGGTGCCCTTGCTGGACCCTGGAGGGAGAATACAGATTCAGTTGCTCTGAACTGTGACAGTCAGCACAGAACATGGTATAATAGAGGCTCTGATATTGTCTGGGGCCACAAGGATATGGGGATATGGGATCCTGGGAGGAAGCACGAGCAGGAGAGCGCAAGAGGGGAGGACTCCTGTCTCATACTGAGAAAGAGGGACGATCGATGAGTTATCTTAAGTGCCTATACACAAATGCAAGAAGCCTGGGAAACAAGCAGGGAGAACTGGAAGTCCTGGCACAGTCAGGGAACTATGATGCGATTGGAATAACAGAGACTTGGTGGGATAACTCACATGACGGGAGTACTGTCATGGATGGATATAAACTGTTCAGGAAGGACAGGCAGGGCAGAAAAGGTGGGGGAGTTGCGTTGTATGTAAGAGAGGAGTATGACTGCTCAGAGCTCCGGTATGAAACTGCAGAAAAACCTGAGAGTCTCTGGATAAAGTTGAGAAGTGTGAGCAACAAGGGTGATGTCGTGGTCGGAGTCTGCTATAGACCACCAGACCAGGGGGATGAGGTGGACGAGGCTTTCTTCTGGCAACTAGCAGAAGTTGCTAGATCGCAGGCCCTGGTTCTCATGGGAGACTTTAATCACCCTGATATCTGCTGGGAGAGCAATACAGCGGTGCACAGACAATCCAGGAAGTTTTTGGAAAGTGTAGGGGACAATTTCCCGGTGCAAGTGCTGGAGGAACCAACTAGGGGCAGAGCTTTTCTTGACCTGCTGCTCACAAACAGGGAAGAATTAGTAGGGGAAGCAAAAGTGGATGGGAACCTGGGAGGCAGTGACCATGAGATGGTCGAGTTCAGGATCCTGACACAAAGAAGAAAGGAGAGCAGCAGAATACGGACGCTGGACTCAGAAAAGCAGACTTTGACTCCCTCAGGGAACAGATGGGCAGGATCCCCTGGGAGAATAACATGAAGGGCAAAGGGGTCCAGGAGACCTGGCTGTATTTTAAAGAATCCTTATTGCAGTTGCAGGAACAAACCATCCCGAAGTGTAGAAAGAATATGGCAGGCGACCAGCTTGGCTTAACAGTGAAATCCTTGCTGACCTTAAACGCAAAAAAGAAGCTTACAAGAAGTGGAAGATTGGACAAATGACCAGGGAGGAGTATAAAAATATTGCTCAGGCATGCAAGAGTGAAATCAGGAAGGCCAAATCACACTTGGAGTTGCAGCTAGCAAGAGATGTTAAGAGTAACAAGAAGGGTTTCTTCAGGTATGTTAGCAACGAGAAGAAAGTCAAGGAAAGTGTGGGCCCCTTACTGAATGAGGGAGGCAACCTAGTGACAGAGGATGTGGAAAAAGCTAATCTACTCAATGCTTTTTTTGCTTCTGTCTTCACAAACAAGGTCAGCTCCCAGACTGCTGGACTGGGTAGCACAGTATGGGGAGGAGGTGACCAGCTCTCCGTGGAGAAAGAAGTGGTTCGGGACTATTTAGAAAAACTGGATGAGCACAAATCCATGGGGCCGGATGCGCTGCATCCGAGGGTGCTAAAGGAGTTGGCGGATGTGATTGCGGAGCCATTGGCCATCATCTTTGAAAACTCATGGTGATCGGGGAAAGTCCCGGATGACTGGAAAAAGGCTAATGTAGTGCCCATCTTTAAAAAAGGGAAGAAGGAGGATCCGGGGAACTACAGGCCAGTCAGCCTCACCTCAGTCCCTGGAAAAATCATGGAGCAGGTCCTCAAGGAATCAATTATGAAACACTTAGAGGAGAGGAAAGTGATCAGGAACAGTCAGCATGGATTCACCAAGGGGAAGTCGTGCCTGACTAACCTAATTGCCTTCTATGATGAGATAACTGGCTCTGTGGATGAGGGGAAAGCAGTGGATGTGTTATTCCTTGACTTTAGCAAAGGTTTTGATACGGTCTCTCACAGTATTCTTGCTGCCAAGTTAAAGAAGTATGGGCTGGATGAATGGACTGTAAGGTGGATAGAAAGCTGGCTAGATCGTCGGGCTCAACGGGTAGTGATCAATGGCTCCATGTCTAGTTGGCAGCCAGTTTCAAGCGGAGTGCCCCAAGGGTCGGTCCTGGGGCCGGTTTTGTTTAATATCTTTATTAATGATCTGGAGGATGGTGTGGACTGCACTCTCAGCAAGTTTGCAGATGACACTAAACTGGAAGGCGTGGTAGATACACTGGAGGGTAGGGATTGGATACAGAGGGACCTAGACAAATTAGAGGATTGGGCCAAAAAAAACCTGATGAGGTTCAACAAGGACAAGTGCAGAGTCCTGCACTTAGGACGGAAGAATCCTATGCACTGCTACAGACTAGGGACCGAATGGCTAGGTAGCAGTTCTGCAGAAAAGGACCTGGGGTCACAGTGGACGAGAAGCTGGATATGAGTCAACAGTGTGCTCTTGTTGCCAAGAAGGCTAATGGCATTTTGGGCTGGCTGCATTTTGCCAGCAGATCGAGGAACGTGATCATTCCCCTTTATTCGACGTTGGTGAGGCCTCATCTGGAGTACTGTGTCCAGTTTTGGGCCCCACACTACAAGAAGGATGTGAAAAAATTGGAAAGAGTCCAGCGGAGGGCAACAAAAATTATTAGGGGTCTGGAGCACATGACTTATGAGGAGAGGCTGAGCGAACTGGGATTGTTTAGTCTGCAGAAGAGAAGAATGAGGGGGGATTTGATAGCTGCTTTCAACTACCTGAAGGGGGGTTCCAAAGAGGATGGAGCTCGGCTGTTCTCAGTGGTGGCAGATGACAGAACAAGGAGCAATGGTCTCAAGTTGCAGTGGGGGAGGTCTAGGTTGGATATTAGGAAACACTATTTCACTAGGAGGGTGGTGAAGCACTGGAATGCGTTACCTAGGGAGGTGGTGGAATCTCCTTCCTTGGAGGTTTTTAAGGCCTGGCTTGACAAAGCCCTGGCTGGGATGATTTAGTTGGGAATTGTCCTGCTTTGAGTAGGGGGTTGGACTAGATGACCTCCTGAGGTCCCTTTCAACCCTGATATTCTATGATTCTATGATAAACTAGTATATTTTAAAAATATTTAAAAGGACATATAGTCTCACCTCATTCTACATCAAAGGAAATTTTGCTTATGGAGCGATAACAGGATGACAGCCCCTACAATATAAAATTGTGAGTGGCTGCTGCTGCATGCTATTAATTTTTTGCAACAATAGAAAGATTTAATTTAAATAAATCAGTCTTAAATGCTTATCTGATTTCTCTATTATTTGATTTTGTGCTAGGGTGAGGAGGTAATGCCAAATTTTCCTAGTCAGAAATCTTAACATGTCCTGCATAAATGATATGAGCCCTATGTAATTTGGGAGTTGGCCACTTTAAACATTGCCTCTTTCTTTGTGTGAAAACATGATAGTTGTGTTCAGCACTCAAAGTAACAGCTCACTGGTTTAAACTAGTGGGAGTTGGTGGCAGAGTATACTCCACAAGGGGTCCTGAACTCCTTTGGAATTCATTTCCTTTCTTGGTCTGCTAGAGCCTGGATGTAGAACAAATTACAAGGCTCATCTGTTCTGTTTTCTCAGGGTTTTTTCTGAGAGGCAGTGTGGGAATGGAGTGTTTACTAGTGTTTCAGGATGGGATGGAAGAGCAGCCTTTTGTTTCAGTAAGTGGGGATGTCTCTTTGATCTGAGTTGTATATTTTATAATAATTATGACAGCACCCTGAGCTCTGGCTTTGGATGCTTTATACATTTAAATAATAAATAGATACATATACTATTTCCCAGACATTTCTTTTTTCTGTTGCAGGTTGTTACATACTAAATCAATTTTCTTTGCTCCCTTTTCTTGCAAATTCTCTCATTAAATTAAATAGTCTGAGAGGAATAGCCATTAAACATTCATTCTTATTAACTAAGTGGTTTAAAATGTAAGTCTTAAAACACTTCCCTAATTAATTGTGTAAAGCTGGAAACAAAGTTAACAGGGAATGAAAGAGTATTACTTTGGGGAAGCAGTTTACAATAAACTGGAAAGCTATTTACCAAGTGGTGCAATTCTGAAGGGCCCATTTTAAAAACAAACAAACAAAGAAACAACAACCCTGCAGAGGTGTAAAAATTTGTTGTATTCAACAGTTCTCATATTTGGGACTAATATATTAATTTAGGCTAACTTTCTTGTATAAGCAATTGTTTAGTTTGTTAGTTTAGCAACTTTGTTTAGTATGACAGTTAATTATTTCACAGCCTTGTAGATTGTTTCAAAGCCAGCTGCCGTAGGATTATGGTCAATGAAACCCATGCCCAGATTCTGGTCTTGCATGAATTTAATACTAATGTGATTTAGGGCATGGCTACACTCGAAACTCCAAAGCGCTCCCGCGGGAGCGCTCCCGCAGCAGCGCTTTGAAGTGCTAGTGTGGTCGCAGCGCCAGGGAGAGCTCTCCCAGCGCTGCAGGTACTCCACCTCCCCGAGGGGATTAGCTTACAGCGCTGGGAGCGCGGCTCCCCATGCTGGGGCACTGTTTACACTGGCGCTTTACAGCGCTGTAACTTGCTGCGCTCAGGGGGGTGTTTTTTCATAGTCCTGAGCGAGAAAGTTGCAGCGCTGTAAAGCGCCAGTGTAGCCATAGCCTTAGTTGCCATCAATGGACCTACTCTTGACTCACAACAGTGTAACTGAGCTTAGAGTCCGGTCCTCTGATGTTATGGTTGGGTAGGATTGAATCAAGCCCATATACATCTCTACCTCGATATAACGCTGTCCTCGGGAGCCCAAAAATCTTACCACTTTATAGGTGAAACCACGTTATATCGAACTTGCTTTGATCCACCGGAGTGCGCAGCCCCGCCCCCCCGGAGCGCTGCTTTACCGCGTTATATCCGAATTCGTGTTATATCGGGTCGCGTTATATTGGGGTAGAGGTGTATTTCCTCTTGGTATTTGTATACCTAACTCCTCCAAACTGGCATTTTTATAGGACCGGAGAGAAGGAAAGTTCACACCTACAGTTCTTGAAAATTTGCAGTAGGAATGGAAATAGTATGAATAAAAGCGCGCATAATTTGGTGGAACTGTGTGATATTTTTGCATGAATGGAAAAAAATGTGCAATTGCTTGCCCGCTCCCAGCCCACATGCAGCAAAATTAACAAATTAGCCCAGGGAATATTTTTAGTAAATCTAGCAGAAAGGTAGAGTTGGCCTTAAGCACAAGCAACTTAGGCTGCTTTTGATTACACTAGCTGGCAACAGCCCCAAAGGGCCAATAGTGTAACTTTGGATTGCCAAAGTGCAGGGAAGCATCCGTGGCACCCATTTTCCTCTAGCTGTGCCCCTACACTGGACACCACTACACCCATTCTGTCTCCCCCCGGATACCTCCTACACTGAGGAGGTCTTCCCATGACTGGCTATATCTGCTTCAGGGCTGCTTTGCATCTGCTGGATCCTAATCCAAATGTTCAGTTGCGCAGTCTGTAGACAATCTTTCTGCTGTATCTCTCTCTGGCATTTCATAGATTTTTAAGGCTAGAGGGGACCATTATGATCATCTAGTCTGACCTAATTCTAGTCCGGATCTGTCTAGCTCCAGCTTTCAACTGTTGGATCTTTGTTATACCTCTGTAAAAACGCAGGGACTTGAAGAGGGGTCAGCAGAGCCTGAGCTGGCTGAAGTTCCCACAGTGCCACCAGGAGGCCATGCAGCGCTCCAGGCAGGGAGCAGTGCGGCGAATAAGCACTGCAGGAAATACTTCCCAAGGGAGCCAGAGTGACAGTACCTTGTGGCCCTCTGATTGGCCACCACCCTATTTAACCCTTGAGGGTTCCTCAGAAAGTGTTTGGGCAACAATCCAAACTTTGGGCCTGCTGTGACTCCAGACCTCACCTCATCTCCTGATCTCTGGCCTTGGATCCCAGCTTGACCCTGATTGCTGTCTTCTGATTCCAGCTTGGAATCTTTCCAGCTTGGATTCTCTCTGACCCTTGCTTACCGACTACTGTCCCTGACATGTGGACCCCAGCCCAGCTGTGACCGCTAGGCCAGACTACCTATGCCCCAGTGCCTTACAGCCTCTTTCTGCTACATTAAAGAGCTTTCTACTATCAAAGATATTCACCTCATGTACGTACTTGTAGACCATGATCAAGTCACCTCTTAACTTTCTTTTGGATAAACTAAATAGGTTGAATTTCTTTAGTCTCTCACTATATGGCATATTTTTGAGACCTTGAGTCATTCTTGTAGCTCTTTTCTGATCCTATATTGATGACATAGTCATCTATAGCTGCAGCTCGGAAGACCACCTACAGCATGTCACCATGGTCATTTGGGCCCTCGAGAAGGCAGGGCGTACAGTGAACCTGGCCAAATGCCGCCCATGACAGAGAGAGGTGACGTATCTCGGGAATACTGTGGGATGGAGCTGGCTGCACCCCCTAGTGGACAAAGTCCAGGCTTTGACAGATTGCCTGATACCATCAACCAAAAAGGAAGTGTGACGCTTCCTAAGCTTGGCCAACTATCACAGTGGATTCGTGTCCGACTTTGCCACGATAACTGCCCCCCTTACAGATCTGGTGAAAGGCACCAACCCCAAGAAGATGCAGTGGATGGAGGCCTTCAACAGGGCCTTCAGAGCCTTGAAGCACCTGCTAATCCAGGGGCCAGTTCTCTTCCACCCTGACTTTTTATGAAGTCATTCATTCTGCAAATGAACACCTCAGAAGTGGGCCTCAGAGCTGTGCTATCCCAAAAGATCAAAGGAGAAGAACGTCTGATCCTATAAATAAGTAGAAAGCTGTTCCCTTGGGAGGTGAAATATTCTACGATCGAGAAAGAGGCCCTGGCATTGACAAGTGCCATAGAGGCACTTCGATATTATCTCCTAGGGAACTCCTTCATATTCGTCACAGACCATGTTCCCCTCCAGTGGCTAAACTCCATGAAAGTCACCAATGCCCAGATCATGAGATGGCATCTTTCCCTATAACCTTGCGAGTTCCGGGTACTCCACCACCTGGTAAAGGCACACAAGAATGCCGATTTCTTCTGTCAGGATGGAGGAGAGTGGCAGGAAAAAGACCCACTCCCAGGTCTTAGCCAGAGGAGGATGTGTGTGTGTGTGATGGGTTCATAGGCCCCACACCAGGGAACCAAGGATTAATGAGCGGCTCGGGGCCCAGAAGGCCCCACCAAGCCGCACTTGATGGGCATGCTTACAATGGAAGCAGAGCTCAAAAGTGGGTGGCCCAGCTCAGTCAGGGTGGGCAGAGCTGGTAGCTCCTGCAGAGAGGTTGCAGGCGCGCCACATCACCTAGACTAGACCCTACCGCAGAGCAACCGAAGGCCACCATAGAGACCTGGAACAGAGGGCCGCAACTGATGGAGAAGAGCCTCTGTACCGCTGTCAGTCAGAACCAGAGAGATTATTACTTTGAAGATGCTCCAATACTATGATTATGGGGACATATTAGAACTTAGATAATGATATATTATATGCCAGAAATGGGCATGAATGACATGCAAAAGCATCTGGTAATGAATATTAGACCAGGTTCTCAGTTGGTGTAAATTGGCATAGCTCCATTGGCTAGTGCAGAGGTAGGCAACCTATGGCACGCATGCCAAAGGCGGCACGCGAGCTGATTTTCAGTGGCACTCACACTGCCCGGATCCTGGCCACCGGTCTGGGGGCCTCTGCATTTTAATTTAATTTTAAATGAAGCTTCTTAAACATTTTTAAAAACTTATTTACTTTACATACAACAATAGTTTAGTTATATATTATAGACTTATAGAAAGAGACCTTCTAAAAACGTTAAAATGTGTGACTGGCATGTGAAACCTTAAATTAGAGTGAATAAATGAAGACTTGGCACACCACTTCTGAAAGGTTGCCGACCCCTGGGCTAGTGTTTCAATTAAGCTATTCTGATTTGCCACAGCTGATTCACGTGCTGTGCCCAAAACTGAGGCCATACAAAGATTAGCAAAAATGAAATCATTTTCCCTTTTTAACTTCAGAATTTAGTTCAAAACATCTCAACATCAGGTCAGTCATTCCTGTATCTTTAGAATTTTTTGCTTTACTTCTTTGGTGACAGTTAAGCAAGCCGTGAACTTGAGTAAATAATTATTTCTGATTTTGAGGGCCTTGCATTCATTTCTACATAAAAGAGATGTCCACTCCTCCTAACAACAAAAAAAAAAGCAATAAACAAAAATAATTCAGAATGATGCAATGCAAGAAACACCCTGTCTCATCTCAGCACTAAAGTGGGTTGAATAATTCAGCAGAGACCTAAGTATCTTTGGGGCTACCCATCAACACATCAGGACCTGTGAGGAGAGAAGAAAAAAGCACCCAGACACTTCTCTTTTGACACTTTCATACATAACAGCAACTCCAGCTCCCTGTTAGCTGATGCTGCAGTTGCCATACAGCGGTGTAATTGAAACGTCTCGTAAAGGCAACTCAAATGGAAACAAATTCCCAAAGTGACTCTATTATACGTAAGAAGCAATGTAGTTAATTTTTCTTCCCTTCTGAGCCCAGAGAATGCTTGTTGACCAGTGATCATAAGAGCCAAATTCTGTGATCTGCACTGCAGATGCCTTAGGCGTGTTGCAGATGTGTTGAAAATTCTACTCCAATTCCATGCACCAAACTCCCATATTTCACTGGCAGCTCTGCTTGTGAGTTCTTCTAGAGAGAAATATGTTACAAGGGTCTGAGCACAGGATTATGACAGGAGTTAGCTCGCTAATCTGAACAATTAAAGTGTCCTGTGGCACTACACATTTTTGATTCAGTTTCCCCATGTTTAAAATGAGGAGGATAACATTGAACTATATCACACCGGTGCTTGGTGTTGTAGAGATTAATTTTTGTTATTAAAGTTTGTGAAGCACCATTGTATTTGAAGAGCTTTTTGTAAATACTAATTTACTCTTAGAGACCTATAGTGTAGATTTCAGGGGAGAATTTTGGAACTTCACAAAACCCACCTGAACTCCCCTTGTTCTGAGGACCTATATGCAAGTAGCTCTTTAAAATATAAAAGAAGTTTCTAGACCTTTTCTATCTGAAAATAGCTGGCAAATGTAAACCAATTATTAGTGCTGAGAATTTGTCATAGTGATTTTTTGCAGACACATTTTATTCACATACACAAAACCTGCCCTCAACTAGAGGACCAGGGCCCTGTGAAACCAAGAGGCCTCTTACTTTCATTTTGGAGGACCCCCTAGATCAAGCTGATGCTGCTGATGGTGTAGGTCTGCAGCAAGCCCCTTCAGGCAGTCTTTTGTTGCTGAGCAGATAGTAGGTAAATGATAACATTGTCAAGGTCCATGTCAAGACAATCACTCAGCTCAGAAAGGAAGAAGGACTATGTATGCATCCCAATAGTCACCTAGTTGATTGGAGGGGGGGGGGGTTCAACATTTTTAAAAAACAAAATAAAAACGAGTACAGCAAATTAATCCCATTGTCCTCTACAGTGACTCACTCGTGGCACCTAATGAACACCTGATACAAGCTATTGCCAGGAAGCAAAGATATCTGAGATTTTCCATCAGCATCTCTCTTCCAACTTCTTTCCCTTGGTAATATTTTAAAACTGATTTAGTTTAGAGATGAGCTCAAGCCAGAATATCACAATATGGATTTTTGAATACTTTAGAATTTGGAATAGCCAGTTAAGAGTTATGTTTCAAAACTTTTATGATCTGTCATTTGTAAAATTTTGGATTACAACCACCTATAAGGTTTGGAGTGTTCTGAGATGCATTATTCTAAAACAGGCTCAGCTCTGTTCCAGTGAACACATAAACGTCAGTAGGTCTAATAGTCCTATTTACCTCAAGTCCTCACCACAGCTGCCCTCATACCAGCCAGGCTATATATATAGTTTGTAAATTGCTTTGGAGTCCTTTGGGATGAAAGGCGCTAGATAAATGTAAGTTACTTTTTGTAATTACTTTTGAAGTGCTGATTGCTTGGCTAGGTTCTTATTTGTATAGTTAGAATTGTGGATTTTAAAAGCAGAGCTATGGCATTTTTTTGAGTTGGGGAAAAAAGTATGTGCTAAGACTTTGATTTATGTTTTTCTATTCTGCTTTCTGAACATAAGTAGGAGGGCAAGGAGTAGAGTAAGTACATTTAGTGAATGTGCTTGTGTGGTGTAATTTATCTTTGATACTGAAACAACCAGTTTATAAATTCTGTTAAGCAGCCTCCACTGATTCAGTGCTTTTTCATATACCTAGCTGCTGATTTACTGTTGCCGAATCACATGCATTAATTGAGGTTGAAGCATAAAGCAGTTATCTGGATACAGGCTTGGGGCTAGATTCTGGTGGTCCCTGAAGCAGCCACCATTGGTATTGGACCAGAGCAGTATAGACTAAGGCACTATTTCTCACTCATTGGTCATGACCCCCCTGGGGAAGTCATGAAAGGCAATCAGGGGGTCACGAGACACTGAAAGTTTTATTACAACTCTAAAGCCAAGAAAATAAAATCTCCACAATAACTTCAGGGCAGCCAAATCCTTCCAAGTTTATAAGGTCAAATGTACAATTTACAGTAGTAGTTGTATTATATAGGTTTATCATTGATGCATTTCGTACTGTTGCGTTTATAGTAAATGTAAGGGGGTTGTGAACATTTGTGACGTCGAACAAGGGTTTGCCAACCTGAAAAGGGGAGAAACACTAGTCTAGGAAAAGAACACAGGCCTTTCTGGGGGCAGAGCCAACCCTTGGCAGCCTCAGGATCTTCCCCGGTAATGATTGAAAGCAGCAGCAGCAACAGGGAAAGAGGTCCAATCAGAGCCCTCTCCCCTGAATCTTCACAGGCCTGGACAACCAGTGATATGAACAGACTGCTTTTCACAACTGGAAGTTTGAACACTATTTTCTGCCCCAACATTGGCTTTCTGCCCCAAACTTTTCTGACTTTCTCATAGTCCCTTTAGTGCTGGTTTATTCTCCCTGCCCTCCATGCTGTGCTCTCCACTACTTCTACTATCACTACTACTCACTATCTTTAATTTTCTGAAGTAAGGGATGAGATGTGCAAAGTAGTCAATGTAGTCTTGTGCCTGGAGGATCCCCAGTTGCTGGAGTGGTCATTAGCAGTAACATAAGGTAGACCAGCCTTCAGGCTTCTCTACCTCACCCCAGAATTGGGGAGCCACAAAAGTGTATTAATGCCAGCTTTGTCCTCCTCCTGACGTTTGCCAGCCTGGAGGATCTGTGCCAGAACCCCTCCAAGTATATAGCTCACTGGATATTCCTGCCATCTCTAGTCCCTGTTAATTAAAGTTGATGCTTTTTGCCAAAATAAAAATAAACCCAATAAACAACTTTATGTGGGGGCGGGCAGGACAAAAGATTAGTAATTTATCTTCTGCTTTTATAAGTGTGGCAATAAATTAAAGCTGTTTCCGGTATTCTGATTGCATTTTATGAGCCTTTTACAAATGAGGGAATCAGCATTTTTTAGATGAAAAAGAAAGGGGGATAGATTGGGAAGGACATTTTTTCATTGATGATGTTGGCAACTCCTTATGATTCCCTTCCTAGACAATGTTGTAAGGTATATACTTATCTTGATGTGTGTATATAGGGACTGCATTTTCTTTTATGTCTGTGCAAAACATACCACATGATAAGTGCTGCTGCAATATAGATAATAATTAGACCAGTGGTCCCCAAATTTGTTCTGCCGCCTGTGCAGGGAAAGCCCCTGGCGGGCCGGGCCAGTTTGTTTACCTGCCGCATCCACAGGTTCGGCCGATCGCGGCTCCAAGTAGCTGCAGTTCGCTGCTCCAGGCCAATGGGAGCTGCTGGAAGCGGCGGCCAGTACGTCCCTCGGTCCCCCGTGTCGCTTCCAGCAGCTCCCATTGGCCTGGAGCAGCGAACCGCGGCCACTGGGAGCCGCGATCGGTCGAACCTGCGGACGTGGCAGGTTAACAAACCAGTCTGGCCCACCAGGGGCTTTCCCTGCACAAGCGGTGAAACAAGTTTGGGAACCACTGAATTAGACTAATACAAATGGGAAGTATGAAGTCTAAAGCTGAGGAAAGGCTCCTAAGAAAAGCAGCCTAAGTGCTTTTCAGATGGACCAAGAGAAAAAGCTGCCCATGCAAGCCAATTATAAATTTCATCTGGAAAAAAAGTCTGGATGAATATGATACTAAAAACTGACCAACTTGCAGATTTGTATCCTTTTGGAGGAAAAGTAGAGCAGTCCTTGTTCGTAGTATCACTAAGGTTTTGACTTGGCATTCATTGAAGATTGAGTATTGTTCTTCCAGAGATGTTCTTTTGTTAGACCTTTTATAGAAACAGCCTCAGAACAAGTGGTACCATGTCTTGTTAACCCAGAACTCATACGGCTCATTAGAGCAGGATCTATAATGGATGGAGCCAAATTTCTTCTGTTACTTTTTTGAGTCACTAGGCCATGTTTTTATTCAAGCTGGAAAGTTGCTTTGTGCCTTTCCTGCCTGATCTCTGTTGCACCTCCTCTACCATTCTTCCACCGAAATCCCCAAGCCCCTTAGAATACATGGACCTTTCCTTGTTTGCTTCTGTAGCAGGGTGGCAGATTCTGGGATCCTATACAGGGATACAGAGCACTTCTGTGGAATCATCCTGATGTAAAATACCTCAACCCTACAAAGAGATTGAGTTATTTTTGCTCCGTCATGGTATCTGGTGGCTCTTTTAAACTCAAACCAGGATATAAAAGGGCTTGGAATGTGTGTCTGGGGTTGAGGGAACTAGGGGTTTGGACCTAGAGAGGTTTTGTAGGTTAGCCCTAGGAACACCTAAGCTTGGGGAGAAAATTCAGGTTGAGGTTTATGCTCTTAAACCCTTGGAAGCTGGATGACATAGGCATGTGTAGGGTTTCCTTTTGAGAATTCCATTTGCTTGCAACTTTACAATTTTTATGTGGCTCCTCCTGATTAGACAGGGTCTGTTCATAATAAAAAGTAATCATCAAAAGGAAAAACGCTTTCTCTCTTTTTTCCATGCTGAAAAGTAATGAGATACAGGATCAGATTCAGACAAAATATTCTCTGTCTCCTCTGATCTTTCACTCAAAACTTGAATCCCAACCTGAATCCAAGATAAAGAACTTTTGGACTTTAGGAGACTTTAGATCTGGATCCAATGCAAAATTTCAGTGCTAATGTCCATCTCCAGCAGGAGAGAATGACGCCGGAAGGTTAGACAAGGCTATAAAATTCTTTCAGTATAAGCATTCTATTTGGTTCTTATTGTCCCTATGGTAATCAATGTTTTCTTGCTTAAAGGAGTGTAAATTGGTACTAGAAGATACTTTTGCTGCTTTTGGTGCTTCTCCAATATTTTGTAATAGTTTTTGAGCACTGTGTAATGAGAACTTAAATATTTACTCTATTAAAGGGGAAGAGACAGCTTCTTTGCTGGTATATCCTTATTATTTGTTTCTTGAGCTCAACTGTATGAGACTTGATTTGATTCTATGGCTTTTCTGGTGGTAGACAACGTTTGTCTTGTTGGTAGCAGGAATAGTTGTTATGCACAGAATTAATAATTACACCAGTGGTTCCCAAACTTGTTCCGTCGCTTGTGCAGGGAAAGCCCCTGGCGGGCCAGGCTGGTTTGTTTACCTGCTGCGTCCGCAGGTTCGGCCAATCGCGGCTCCCAGTTTCAATGGTTCACCTGTTTTTTGCTCCATTTTTATAATGAAAGAACTCCTACCAATAAAGGTTAAAATATAAGAAATTCCTTGTGTTTGAAAAAGAGAGGAAGGGTTGTGGTCTTGTTAAGTTCCTGTGCTTGGGTTCAGACATTCTGGTTTCAGTCCTGACCTTGCCACAGTCTTCCTTTGTGACTTTGGGCAAGTAACTTGTTCCCTATCTGTAAAATGGGAGTAATGATACTTCACTTCTCCCACCCTTTGTCTGACTTGTCTGATTAGATGGTAAACTCTCTGGGGTCGATACTGCCTCTTACTATATTTCTGTACAGCACCCAGAAGTGAGGGGCCCTGATCTGTTTGGACCTCTCAGAACCACCGAAATACAAATATGTTTTGATGTTTTCTGGTGCCAAAGCCTCTCATATACTAGGATGGAAAGTAAGATGAATGGAGTTTCTGTGGCAATACATATTTCTTTTTTTGCCTATTCCCTGACATAGTATTTGCTATTACTCTGAAGTGCTGTTCGAAGCAATAAAAAAGGGCAAAAAATGGATGTTCCTTCCACTTCCCCTCTGAAGGCTAGTGAACAATGGAATTGCACAAATGTGTACACAGGAGGATGGTATAGATGGTGCAGTCACTCTTCAAGTCTGCCATGATCAAAATGCATTCAGCAGTTCTTAAGGGGCCTGGTGAGTGTGTTGTTGCCCAAGTAGCTCATAAAGTCATCTCCTATCTGCCTGTGTAGGTTTTTGCAGGTGATGTTTATCTTTTACTCACTCCGATCTAACATCCCCCTTTTCCTCTTACATCCTTCTCTGCTCTTCTCTTCTTCTTCAAAAGCATCTGGCTTCTCCCTTATGACACCAGTGCCGTCTTCACCCATCTGTTTTTCATTTTTATCATTTGTGCCAACAAACTCTGCTATCCAGTCCATGACAAGGGGATGCTGTTGGTCTTATTTTCATGATAGACTACAAGTTCATAGTTGTCAGATAAACCCATCAGAGCAGACTCTTCTTATTCAAACATCAGGGATTTCCCCACTTTCTGGCCATAAATTAAGAATTGATTTAGCTTTCTTTTTGCAGAAATTTAAAAAAGTTTCTGCCAAGTATCAGAGTACTACAGCATGCCCCTCCTTTCTGAAAAGATATACCAAAAAGTCCGTCTGACTGTTTTCTATGAAAATTAAAATAGAGCTTGATAACAGTAGAGAAATCATCAGATATTTAGCAGTGGGGCAGCAGTTTGTATGTGTGGATGTTGGCTTATCTGTAAAATAGGAAGACACCTTGAAATGTTTGGGTATGTTTCTCTATCAGTTCAAAACAGCGGATAGCTCTTTTCAGTGTTTGCCTGAGCCTCATAACGAAAATCATTTTAAGCAGGAAACTGGATTCTCTTCTTCTTTGTACAAGAATATCAACTGTTGCTGATTCGCATTCGTATATTTGTAAAATGCAATTGAAGCGTTTTTTTGTTTATTATTTTTTTCGGATAGTGTGTATGTGCGGAAAGTTGAACTAAGTTAAATATATTGGGATGATGTATTCCAAAATAATACACTGCTCTTCAAGGTATAAAAGAGTTCACCACATTAAAGACTTGTTTATTTAAAATACAAAAGCAGTGACAGTTGCAGGTTAACAAAAGTAGACTGTAGTCCTATATCGTTCCACACTTGCAATAGAGAAAATTAAAATAAACATTAAAGGGTTGTTCTTTCAAGGTGTTCCTTATCTGAGTGATTTCTTTTCTCAATTCCTGATTTCTACTTCAAGTGGTTTAACCTAGCTAGCCCCATGATTGCAGAGTACAATCTCTGTGTGTGTTGTGTGCATTAGAAACCAGGGCCGGCTCCAGCATTTCTGCCGCCCCAAGCAAAAAAAAAAAAAAGCCGCGATTGGTGGCGGCAGTTCAGCGGCAGGTCCTTCGCTCCGAATTGCCGCAGGTGCCGCCTCCTCCCTTGGCTGCCCCAAGCACCTGCAGTGCAGGGAGAAGGCTTCCTATGTTCTGTGTGCACACGTGCATAGTATCCTGGTGTTTCTGTTGTGTTTAAGCCTTAGGTTTGCACACAAACTTGCTCAGAATTCAGCTCCTTTTGAATAAAACAGTAATCAAGATGGCAATCCAAGAGTAGTCTGAGTAGTCTGGTGCCATGTATAGTCATCCACAAAACTATTATGCACTTAAACAGAGAGGCCCTGAATCTGATTTCAATCCAGTGTGAGTCAGAAGTAACAACAACAATGTCAATGCCAGGATAAGTGATTTCAAAATCAGGCCTTGACCCTGTGGGAAGGCAATAAAAGAAAACTTCAGTGTATGCCTATATTAACAAAAGAAAGCAAATTGCTACAGGAAAGCAGGTTGGTTCCATGGGGGTACCTAACTAGTGATATTGGTTGGCTTTTGTTGTTCTCGTAGCACATCAGTTACACAAATTAAATTAGAAAATTGGAGTTCTAAAATACAGTAAGTTTTCAGAAAGAACATAAGGTTTAGAAAGAAAGCAAGAAGGAGAAAAATGTGTGGCAAGGGAACTATATCAGGAGGTACTAATGGTGGGGTACTGAAGGCCTTGAATAGTTATCAGGAGCCTCAGGGAACAGTGTCTCTAATAGCACAAGTGGATGACTGCAATCACTTATTGTGTTCCAGGGATGGGGTGGTCATGAGTGTTTTTATTACAGGACTTACAATAATAGGAAGTTTAGTTTATATTATGAACTGTCAGGACAATTTCTTAATACTTTTAAATATTTAAGGAAAGAGGTTCATTCAGTGTACTGGGAGGTACAGTTACCACCTGTTCTATTGCAAAGTTCAATAGAGGCATCTGTTCTTAGATTTAATATTCTCAAATATATTTTGGTAATCTCTGTTGTTTAATTGAACCCTGTGGGCAGAGGGATGCTTGAAAACCTCCTCATGGGGTGGCATGGATACTTGCATTAGCAGTCAACAACCCAGAAGCAGTGTTAAGAACTGCATTTTGTTAAGCAGCCAGTTATCAAAGAGGATTACACACTACAAAGGATTAAAGACTGCATAAAAAAGCCCAAAGGATGGGAATGAATGACATTACCAGAGAATTAAGCAATAGACCAACACTCTAGAGGATTTCAGTCAGCACTTTGTGGAACCCCATTCTATTGATCTAAATTGTTTCTGAGATATTTTATAATGATAAATGGTGCACTTACAGAGTCATTACTATGTCTGGTCATAGTAACCTTGTTAGGGTTATACTTATAATTAGGTTATATCTAATAAGACTGGGAGGTTAATCAGCAATATTTGTATGTTCTAGGGATATATAAATTAAAATTTGTAGAAGTCCATCTACATATAATGCTGGGAAATTATTGATCTCTTAAATCTTTGGCAGCTTTTTAAACTTTTTTTCTTTTGTTGTTTAAGAAAGCATTTTATGAGTTAGTTTAGAGTCATATTTTGGTGGCTAACACAAGATCAGCTATTGCAAATCATAAAACAAGGCATAAAAACTTGTGTAGTGCCTACTGGAGCTTATAAAATCAATATATATTTTAGTCCCACTAAAAATCTCATTAGTTCATTCTATTGACTTAAAGTAACCAACACCTTATTAAATACTAAATATGTTTTTGATTCAAGAAAAAAGTGTATCATTGACTCCCCAGGGGTTCTTCCATTTACCCCAAGTCCCAATATCTGATAACCTCTGCAACCATCTAGTGGGGATTTTCTTTGCATTATGAACATAAATAGTATGAGTCATGGCATAGGGAAGTTTAGAGAGATCGTGTTAGCCTGAAAATTTTTTCATATAATATTATCTTGTGTTTCCCCCGATATCAATTTAGAAACCTACAAAGTCAAATGTGTATTTAAAAGTCATAGTTTTCTGTGATTGTTTTGGAACTGAATCAATTATGTTTCAATCCTGCCTGGATGAGTGTGGTGAAAGAGCAGTACTGAGCTATTAAATACTCTTGCTGAACATGGTGCTTTTATTACTCATGATCCAATAAAATGAAGCAAGGTGAAGGGAGTGGGCTGTTCAGGCTAATTGTTAACTGGGACATGGCACCTAGCATGCTCCTAGCTGGCTTGGGAAGATACTATTTTTTCAGAAACCTTGGGCATATTTCTGTCAGTGGCTGCCCCGCGCAGTGATGTTCTAAACCTCACTTGAGCAGACACTACTCTTGGCAGAAGGGGTCAGCAGCAGAAGAAATTTAATCTAGTCCATATCTAAAGCCCTTGCTTTCCTCAAAGAGACCTGCGCAAGCTGTCCATGGAGTAGTCAGGCAGTCTGTTTATAGAGGATACAAAAATTCATGTACAGTTTGTATTCAGGTTGTTCCCTTTCTCAGGGAATCCCCAGCAGTTTCTTCCACAGAAAAGCCTCTTGTCTCATCAGCTCACTGTAGTTCCCAGGCCTGTGAGCCTGGGCCAAAATTGGAAATGTGAATTTTGACTTTGGGTGCCCAATGTGAGATGACTTAAAGGGGTATGAACTTCAGGAATTGCTAAACACCAGCTCTCTGACAAGCTCTGCAGCTGGCAATGATGTTACCCTCAACTGCCCATTTTCTCCCATGCTGCCCCTCACACATGGAGGAGCTCTCCATAAGCATCCGTAGAGCCACTGTATTGTTCTCCTTCAAATCCCTCCTTAAAACTCTCCTTTGCTGTGATTCCTCTGGGGGGAAAGGGGACTTGACAAGGATTAGACTGTTGGAGTGCAGAGACCATTGGCTCACCAATATTGCCACATTGTTTCCTTGTACTCCGTATCTGTTTGTATCCATCTTGTCTTATGCTTAGATTGAGAGATCTTTGGGGCAGGGACCATATTTCTGTTCAGCCTCTACCACAATGGTGCCTAATCCATAAGTAGGGCTCCTATGAGCTACGATAATACAAATAAAGTTCTGTCTCAGCATGCACTGGGTTTGTCATAAAACCTAGGGTGGGTCCTCTGGGAGCAGTCTCTTATTTAGTTGTTGGTCCTTTTCAGAAATGTGGAGGGGATATTTTCAGGACATGACACAGTCCAATAACCCAAGAAAAATTCTTTGCGGAGAAGGGGGCTAGCAAAGTCCAGCCTGAGTTCCTTTTCTCCTGATTTAGAGGGACAATATCTTCTTGTTTTCCCCCATTCAGGCTATACGGGCATGGGCACGTCCCAGGAAACTGGGAAGAGGAACATCCTATATTGGCACACTGTGTGCATGTGACACTGATGTTCACAATCTGGCATCTATGATATCTGATGATGTTTGTGTCACTATTACAGCAATGGGAAAGCAGTAGAATCTAAGGAAATTGAAACTCAAACACAAAAAGGGGGAAGCATGCAAAAATAATCCCTGTAATAAACACCCAGAAGAACATAAACTTTTAAAAACTATCTTATTGCACTGTTACAGACTAGGGACCAAATGGCTAGGAAGCAGTTCTGCAGAAAAGGACCTAGGGGTTACAGTGGACGAGAAGCTGGATATGAGTCAACACTGTGCCCTTGTTGCCAAGAAGGCTAACGGCATTCTGGGCTGTATAAGTAGGGGCATTGCCAGCAGATCGAGGTACGTGATCCTTCCCCTCTATTCGACATTGGTGAGGCCTCATCTGGAGTACTGTGTCCAGTTTTGGGCCCCACACTACAAGAAGGATGTGGAAAAATTGGAAAGAGTCCAGCGGAGGGCAACAAAAATGATTAGGGGTCTGGAGCACATGACTTATGAGGAGAGGCTGAGGGAACTGGGATTGTTTAGTCTGCAGAAGAGAAGAATGAGGGGGGATTTGATAGCTGCTTTCAACTACCTGAAAGGGGGTTCCAAAGAGGATGGATCTAGACTGTTCTCAGTGGTACCTGATGACAGAACAAGGAATAATGGTCTCAAGTTGCAGTGGGGGAAGTTTAGGTTGGATATTAGGAAAAACTTTTTCACTAGGAGGGTGGTGAAGCACTGGAATGGGTTACCTAGGGAGGTGGTGGAATCTCCTTCCTTAGAGGTGTTTAAGGTTAGGCTTGACAGAGCCCTGGCTGGGATGATTTAGTTGGGAATTGGTCCTGCTTTGAGCAGGGGGTTGGACTAGATGATCTCCTGAGGTCCCTTCCAACCCTATGATTCTATTATATGATTCTATGATTTAATTGGGTGGGAGGGGGATTTTTCAGTGCCCCATTAAGCAACGGACCTGCAATTAATCTGGTGTGCTTTCTCTGGTATTCAGCCCTTTCAGAGAGAATGGGAGCCAAGATCATTGGCTGAGCTGTGTAGCTGTCACATTCTCAGTGCTGGAAAGGTGCAGTGGAAGTGAATCGAAGCAGTATTTTAGCTTGCTATTGCACATTGCCAGGAGCGCCGAGAATGATGAACGGAATGAATACTCTGAAGCTAAGTAAGATGCCAACTCTCTCAGTCTAAAGTAAGAAACACTCCTGCAGCAGCAGCAGCACCACCAGCAGCAGCAAAGTCTGCTACAAAAAAGAAGTGATTTCTAGCCATCCCTTCCAACTCGTTGTGGGATTGTGCACTATCCAGGGTGCTGAAACATGAACCAAACAGCAAGTGTGTCCCATCATGTCAAGTGTCAGTCATCTAAGCCAATCAAGGTAGGGGCAACATTTGTTTGTTTTATTCCCCTGTAGTGTAGCATGTACATTGTAATTCCATATATTTAACACACATTAATTTGTATGCAGGGTTTGCTACCAATAGAGCGTGTTTGGATTGTGTTTGGAAGGAAGGTTGAATCAGAGTAAAGGATTTGTGTATAGTAAGCTGCATAAGGATTTTAATGGGAGAACATAGTAGTGAGTGTAGTACTACAGGGTCATTTATCATTCGTAGTTTTAATTTTAGTGTCTGAGAATCTTGGTATAATGCAGAAAGTTTCCCAAACTTGGGGTGAGTTTGCAGTATCATTTGGTCAGTGGTGAAAGAAATTACAGAAGACTATACAAGCTATTGAAAAGAGCAAACCAGCATCCTGAAATTACTATGCAGTTGGCAACTGTGTCTGATGATTTGCCATCTCTTTGCATGCTTTAACTAAAACACAAAACCCCCAGAGGCATTAAAGTTGCAGCAGAGATAATGAACATTTGTTGATTAATTTATGTTAAGGTCCAAATCAATTTTTTACAAATGGTTTGTTAAATCAAACCCATACGCATATTCATGTGAAAGTTTGTCATGTAGTATCTGGCTAATTGAAAATATGTTGTTCTGGAAGATCTTACTTTATTTTTTGATTCTTTACTGCATGGGAGAGTCAACGGCTGTGGTGCGATGATCTAGAACTGCAGTATAATATTGAGGTTTTATTACTTGTTGTATCATTCTTCAACCAACTCTGATTGGCATGGGGCTAATAGTTCATTTCACATTGTTAACTTATCTGGTTACTACTTTGGTTCTTTTCATTGTGCATTGTTACGGTACATGTGTATGTAATGTAGTTCTGGCAAACGATGGGCATTTCTGATGGGAATAATCCGCTAAATTGTTTGCCATCTTCTTCCCCCTCCTCTGACAAAGCCTTGTTTTTTACACAGGGGTAAAGTTTTCTATTAATGCAAAATGACTTGACAGGTGATATTCTAGTCTCTTTAATAAGGAAAAAGTAAATATACTTGTATGCAGTAAAAATGATCTCTATAAATATAAGTGATTTTTCCTGGAATAATATAGTAAATGCCCCTGTGTTTGACTATTTTTCTCAGTTCTGTTCTAGAGAGAAAGTACCACAAGAGGAAATTTTGCATCAGTTATTTTGTTTCACAGATTAATGTGGAAATCTGCAAAAAGTACAGTGCAATACTTATATTTTCACATAATGCAAAACTGTGCAGTGCTAACTGGGGTGCAAACTGATTTTAAGTGACATGACAAAATCTAGTTCTTTACCCTGTTTAATGGAAAAAGTTGGGAATTATTTATTTATAAAAAGGAATGTCTGAAAGACATATATTAGAAAATTTTTATCAGCTAGGTTTTCTACAGTTAATTGCTGCAAGTAAAAATCTTAAACTTCTTAGTAACTGAGAGAGGAGGGAATAACAGGTATATATCTTCTATATCATTTCATCTATAGGCTACAATTAATAGAGTACAGAGAATAATGCAAACTATGTGTAGTCAGGGAGTGGTTGGGGATTGACCTGTGTTCTTAATGACTAGTCATGCAATTCATAATGGTATTTGTCAACCATAAATGACCAGTTTTTTTCATGCTCAAATGTTCAAGGTCACAAAAATGATGAATTGCAGTTGGCTTGGCCCACTTTAAAGAGTGCAAGTGTATATAATATTAAATCACTTCAAATCATTTCATACTCTGCAGGTCTAGCACTGAGAATAATAAGGGAACAGAGTGTACTGTGCAGTAATGATGCTTGCACTGTAAAGTATTCCTACATTATATTTGATATAACTTGTACTTATTTTTCACTGACAGCGACACTTCCTAAATTCATTTGCCTGGACTTGTTAAACCAAAGCAAAAAATGTTGATAAACAACTAAAAAAACCAACCCAAACAAGTCAATATTCTTCAAAAAGAGAGAGAACATGATTCAGAGTCATGCCTTTCATTATACGACAAACATAGCAATACTGATACCATAAGTTAAACTACATTTCATTTTTTTGCTCATTATTTAGTGTCAGGTGTAAGATGCACATTAGACAAGCTAAGCCCAGGGTTACTACATGGTAAGGGAAATATTATGTTGAAAAATTAGTAACAGACCTATTGTAGAATGCCCTATCACTGCAAGTTATATGTGAAATAAGTAATTAGTCAGCAGTAGAATTCACAGTGAATATTACTAAGTATATTTTGACAAGTAGCATGGGAAATATTGGTAGAAAAATGGTAAAATCTAAGGAGAACATGTAAAAGGATAACTTAACGCCTCTTGTTATTTTGTCTATATAAAATAGTTCTTTGTTTTCTCTCTTTGTGGTGTTCGTTATGCTTCTCTCTGACACATAGGCCCTTTACATCTCTGCTCACACCTTGATACACTTGGTATGATGATACCACCATATGTTTGTTTGGAGTAGTTATTTCTTGTGCTGCTAATGGAACCCGAAATTCTGAATTCACATACACAAATACACAGAATGACGCACTTATCCAGTAAACTGAGTCTTGGACATTTTCTGTTATCACTGATGTAATTCCTGTCCTGATTAGAAGTTCTGAAACTCCCATTTCATTATCCAGTGCAGCAGACTGCATGGCAAACAGTGACATGTTGAGTTATTTTGGGTCTTCACATTTTAACAATTGATAAATTGTGTACAGTAGAAATGAGCTATAAAAAGAACTGAATAAATAGTTTGAAAAGGGCCACAGAATACACAGGAGTATGATGGATAGTTTTTCTCAGTAAAGTTTGACTGAAAATATCTGGAGTTTAGTGAGCTAAATACTGAGGCTCCTGCTGCTGCAGGTGAACGTGATGAATACTTGACCTGTATGTGTATGATTTATTTATGCATCAATAAGCTTTTGTTTAATACAGACTCACAGGGGCTGAGTCTCATTTTCAGCAAGGCCCTTTTACATCTTTCTTGGGATGTTAATGTGCTACTGGGTGCAAATTACAGCGACACCCATTTTCAGGTCCCTTACACTGCCAGAGTGTATGTGAGAATTAGATCCATGACGTCCAAATGGTGACATATGGCCATGTTAACATATGAAATCCGATTGTAGCGGAAAGTAGAAAAGAACAAAGATACCAAAACCCTTCAGTTTACCTAGGATCAAATGCAAAATGTATTAAAAAATATTTTTAACCTCTAATCCTTTTTATAGCTTTTCTGGAGTGATTGCAAATCTTACCACCATGCTAGCAGTATTATGAATAACGATCTTTCACTCTGAGATCTGTAACAAATACTTTTAGGGTCTAGCAGTGAATGCTAAACACCTGTCTTATTTCTGTATCATTACAATATTGTCTTCTGAAGTCCTCCCTTCCTTTCCCCTCCCCCCAGGGCAATTATCCTGTTTTTATTCTTTATGCTCTTGGTCCATCTTGTCAACACTGCAAGTAAATTAGATCCCATAGCAGAATCACACTGCTATAGTGTACTAATAGCAAAATAAAATTTTTTGTCACCAAGAAAAGAAAAAGCAAATAATAATTTAATAGGTTTGAAAAAATATTGAATGATCATGACTGACCAAACTCTCTACCACCATAAATCCCTTGAAACCACAAATCTATATGAAAATTATAGGTACTGCAGAGTAGGAGTGCTTGCTTCTCACTTCTCTCCACAGACAGGTCTATATTGTGCACTTCAGAAGAAAGGAATTAAGCTAACAGTTCTGCAGTTCTCAACTTTCTTTAATGACAAAGACTTTCTACTAGATCATTTCCCTTGACCTCTATCAGCCCGTTTCTGGATCTGATTATGGGTGGGTCATATAGAAAGAGCAACTGACTGGCATTTCAGGAACACATGGTATCTGTCTAATGCATGGTGTACTGCAACATATTGTCCATATGTTTTACTCCTTTACCTTGCCCTTCATCCATTATTTTTACATTGTAAGGTCTATGCAGTAGGGATGGATAAACATGTGGTTAGCCAGTGGCTAGCACTTTGTAGGAGCTACCTCATCTTAAACAAATAAGAAAAAGTAATATCAACCATTCTTTAATTAATAATTTGACTGCTCCCTAGGGAAATAATAAAGCATTTTTTTGCTTTCAAGGTCCATTGTTGTAGTTGCAAAACACACAATAGGTGTCTTACCTGAAAGTAGTTTGAGGGACACATTTTTAAAGGGGCTTCTCTCAGTTCTCCAGAACTGGGTATACAGTTTTCCATACACAACAAATCACATTTGTACAGGAAAATTGCATCTTCTGTCAAATCAAGGACCTAATCCTGCAGACTCTTACACACACACACATCTTCATTGCTCAAGTGAGTAGTGACTTCATTGAGAATGCTCATATGAGTAAAGATTATTTGCTTTGGTAATAGTTTGCAGGTTTGAGGTCCAGGTAGTTAGATGCTTAAATACATATTTTGTGTACACAAATTAGATTTTTTCCACACATGCAAAAATAATTGCACCTGCGACTATATAGGTTGCTTAGAAAACTAATCTCTTATATTCTGTGTAAACTGAGAATAGCACTATTGAAGACGTTATGCTTGATTTGAAAAACCAGGTTCCCAACAGATAAGCTGAATGCTTGTTCCATTATGAATTGTCCTGGATAGTATGTAACACAAATTTTTATTTATTTTTAAATGTCACACATCACTAATATGAGCAAATGGCATTTAATAATGCAAGAAGAAAAATATGCATTTAGTACTCTAATAGGCTTGTATAGACTTACTATATATATTTTATTTTGTCCCAACAGCAATCTAATGCAATATCAGTGTTTTCAACATCAGATAATTAGAGTATTTCCACACATTGAATTATAATGCTCAGGTCCTGTTGTCCATTGAAGCATTGTGCACAGGTGATAGTGGAATGTGTGAGGTATGTTAATAATGTGAGACATGTCGAACATATACTTTTGGAACTGGCCACCTAGGAACAGAAGCTTAAAGAAAGAAAAAACATGATTTTTTTTACAGCCACTTGTCATTTATCCATGAGCTGAAGGCTTGTAATATACACATAAATAAATTATACACTTTGTGCATGTTTATCTTATCCACCGGTATTTGACTCTTCTATAAAAAGACAGTACATACAAAAATGGTAATTTAGCCATTTCAGATTGAAGAAGTGTAATGAGCAATTAGGAGGATTAGGTGCATATAGGATGAAAGAGGTAAATTGGGATGGGACATAATATGAATGTTTTGGGTTTTACTCTCAAAATGCGTATTGGATTCCACTGCCACCACACAATCTACAGTCTCTTTTCTCCCCATCTGCACGTTTGGTTTACGCCAGTGTGGTTCTTTGTATTTTATAAAACAAAAATACCAAGCAATGCACACATGTGCTTACAGTGAACATGATATAACAGTCAACTTCTGTGAGCTGGAATTTGCTAGCTGAAAATGCTAAGATTTTGACAACTGCTTGTAATTCTTCCGTTTCCACAGCTTGCTCATATTACATTTCTATACGATCTTGTCCTTCCTGTCGACAGTCTGCAGCTCTTCCTTTGAAAGAGCAGCCCCATCTTAGTCAGAAGGTGCACACTTACCTGCGTGCTTACAAACTGTTTAAAAGTAGCTACTCTGTTATGTAGCTAACATCAAGATCAGTTTTATTGCGGTGATTCTGACAGATACAAGGTGGAAGAGAAACAGGTAGTTAAAAAGGAATGAGAGTTAAAAAAAGGATAAGAGAAACTAGAAAAGAGCTGGGCAAAAAAGAGAAAAAGATGCTAAACATATCTTTATTGTATACTGTAAGAAATGGCTTAGTATCAGCACTTTTCAGTTCTGCAGTATACCTGCACAGTGATTGTATAACACTCTTCGGTAAAAAAAAATGGAATTGCTCACAAGTAATTCCTAATGGTGAAATGAAACCTTGAAAAATCATTTTCGTGACCTGTCATTCATAGCCAAGTGGCTATATGTGTTTGCAGTGGATCACACTTCATTAGAAATATTAATATTGATCCATCAACTTAGGACTTTCCATTTTTAATTTCCCCTTCGTTTTATAAAAAGATATAAATCTCTTGTGTGTGTGAGATATGTTTGATATTGGCCAATGCTTAAGCATGTATATTTATGCATTTACCTGTATACACTATAATACATTTGCCATTCATAACTTTTAAATTAATGACCTTTTGGAAAAAGAAATCATTGTAAAGTATATATGAACAAATATATAGGAAAGTTATAATAAACTATACTTACTGTTAGGTTAGTAGTTTCCTGGGTTGTAATCATGTAAGAATTTGCCTGCTAAGAGAGAGATGGTCTTTGAGGCAGTGTAAAATATGGTCTATGGATGTTAGATAAAGTTTCCCCTAAAGAATGCTAAAGAGTGAGCAGTTTAATCTATTCTGGTCTTTAATCTTAAAACCATTGTGTTAAACAAATTTTATGAGAAAGTAACACACATTTTCTTCAGCATCACAGCCTGAAATTTAACGTGTCGAGCTTAATTTCTTGGTATCTTATGGGTAAACTATACGTTGTTTTGGAAATTAATAAGAACAACTTCCTTTTATAGATACTTTCATGTGAGCATATCAAATGGTCTTATAAATGTTAAACTTCACAACATCTCCCGGGGGGAGGTAGAGTTATTCCCATTTGACAAATAGCTCTACCACAGAGACTGTGGCTTGGTCTACACTACAGACTTATTTCAGTATAACTGTGTCACTCAGGGGTGTGGAAAATCCACACCCTCAGGGTAGAGTTACCAGACATCTGTTTTTTGACCGGAATGCCCAGTCGAAAAGGGATCCTGGCGGCTCCAGTCAGCACAGTTGACCAGGCCACTAAAAATCTAGTTGGCCGCAGCAGCTCCTGGAAATGGCCGTCATGTCCCTCCGGCTCCTAGGTGCATGGGCAGCCAGGGGAGCTCCGTGCGCTGCCCCTGCCCGCAGCGCAGATGCCACCCCGAGTGCCGGCTCTGCAGCTCCCATTGGCCAGGAACTACAGCCAATGGGAGCTGCAGGGGAGGCACCTGCGGACGGAAGCAGTCCACAGAGCCCCTTGGTCACCCCTGCGCCTAGGAACCAGAAGGATATTGCCACTTCCTGGGAGCCGCCTGAGGTAAGTACCGCCCGGAGCCCGCAACCCGAAACCCTCCCATACCTGAACCCCCTGTCCCAGCCTTGAGCCCCCTCCCACACTCCGAACCCCTTGGTCCCACCCCCGAGCCTGGAGCCCCTTCCTGCACTCCAAACCCTGCACTCCCAAACTCCATCCCCGGCCCCAACCCAGAGCCCGCACCCTCAGCCAGAGCCCTCACCCCCTCCCGCATCCCCAACCCCCTGCCCTATCCTGGTGAAAATGGGCAAGTGAGCGAGGGTGGGGAAGAGCAAGCGACGGAGGGAGGGAGAATGGAGGGGGGGCCCCTCAGAATGTGCAGGGCCTTGGGAAGGGGCAGGGCAGGGGGCGGGGCAAGGGTGTTAGGTTTTATACAATCAGAAAGTTGGCAACCCTACCTCAGGGATGCAGTTATACTGACATAATCCCTGGTGTAAACAGTGCTATGTCGACAGGAGGGCTTCTCCCATGAACCATAGCTATTGCCCCTCAGGGAGATGAAGTACCTAGGATGGCAGAAGCTCTCCTGTTGGCATAGGTAGCATCTTCACTGAGCACTATAGCACAATTCAGCTGTGCTTCTGCAGCACTGTATGTGTAGACAAGCATTAAGTCTTCCTGTGTGGGTGGACAGTGCCTAGCACTCTGTGGGCACTAGAAGAATTCAAAGTCATTATAACAAATAATTATAATATAGTTATTATTGGGAACCAGTGTAGTCTGGTGGATGGAGCTCTGGATAGACTGTCTGTGTTTTATTATTTATTATTATTTGTATTACTGTGGCGTCTAGGAGCCCCAGTCAAGGAGCTTGATCCCCAAGACAGAATAAAAAGATGGTCCCAGCTCCAAAGAATTTACGATCTAAGGGCATGTCTACACTTACAGCACTGCAGTGGTGCAGCTGTACTGGCTTGTGCATGTGATGAAGACGCTCTATGCCGATGGGAGAGAGATCTCCCATTGGCATAAACACCACCCTTGTGAGCGGCATAAGCTATGTTGGAGGGAGAAGCTCTCCTGCTGACATAGTGCTGTGCACATGAGCACATATGTGGGTGTAACTTGTGTCGCTCAGGGGGGTGGAATATTCATACATTTTGCCGACATAGGCGGTAGTGTAGACATAGCCTTAGTATAAGCCGGGGTGGGCAAACTTTTTGGCCCAAGGGCCACATCTGGGTAGGGAAATTGCATGCAGGGCCATGAATGTAGAGCTGGGCTAGGGGGTTGGGGTGCCGGGTGTGGGAGGGGGCTCAGGGAAGGGGCTTGGGGTACAGGAGGGGTGAGGGGTGTGGCAGAGGGCTCAGGACAGGGGGTTGGGGTGTGGCAGGGGGCTCAGGGCAGGGAGTTGGGGTGCAGGGTGTAGAAGGGGTTTGGGCCCCGGCCTGGCACCGCTTACCTGGAGTGGCTCCAGGGTGACAGCGGCGCCCACTAGGGCCAGGGCAGGCCTGCCCTGGTCCCACTCCCGGCCCTGCTCCTGGAAGCTGTCGGCACCACGTCCCTGCGGCCACTGGGAGGGGGGCAGAGGGCTCCGTGCAATGCCCTTGCCTGTGGATACCTCCCCCGAAGCTCCCATTGGCCGCGGTTCTCCATTCCTGGCCAATGGGAGCTTCGGGGGAGGTACCCACAGGCAAGGGCAGCGCGCGAAGCCCTCTGCCCCCCCCTTCCCCCAGGGGCCGCAGAGAAGTGGTGCTGGCCGCTTCTGGGAGTGGTGCGGGGCCCGTGGTGCCACCTGGGGGCTGGATCCAAAGCCCTGAGGGGCCGGATCCGGCCCGTGGGCCGTAGTTTGCCCACCTCTGGTATAAGCTGAGAGACAATGGATGTTTACAGGCAGACAGATGGGGGAGTACAAGGAAACTAAGAGACAGTGTTGGTCAGCATGACAGACAGTTTTGAAGATGTTTACAAGGAGCAACTCTCAAGCCTGAGGGGCAGCCTGGTAAAAAGCACAAAGGTGGTTGTCTAAACATTTAACAAATAAGTGATACCGCCTGGCATCGTGGGCCAATCAGAGGCAGGAGTCGACATTTCAACAATGAATGAGAGATGATAGGTAGAATGGGGACAGGAAGAAGGTGATCCGTGAGGACAACAACAATGAAACAAAAGAAAACCTGTCAAATATTGAAGCCTTTCATTTCTCTCATGCCCAATGTGAAAAAGTTGTTTGCCAGAGACATGGAAATAGGGCAGGCAAAAGAACCATCAAGCTGGAAATCATTAACAAAGAATTTAAAAGGAAACTTTGTTTCTAAAGGAAAAAGCTAAAGAATCTAGGACACAGAAGTAGTGTTGTTAGCATTGTGGTTGGGCCCAGGTGAACAGAGAACATGGAGGTAAAATGTTTTTCAGAAAAGCTGCTAAAGGATGACAGGATCATTTCAGAGACTTATTTCCATACTGGAAAGAGCTAACTGCCTGTCTGCACTGAAACCTCCTCCAGAAGGATTGCAAGAACCCTCCTTTTTTGCTGCCTGAATTTTCATGATAAGTAAGATACTTAAACTGGCTTTTAAAAAATCTACAGCACAGTCACCTTTAACTAAAGCATGTGTCTCTTTCTCTGTCATCATTGGCTTTGGCATTCAAAGATGCAAACAAGCATTTTCTGAAGCTAAAACAATACTATTCAATACTCCCTTCTGTATTCTGCAAAACTCATAGGGAATTCAAAGGACACGGGAATTTGCCTTAAATTTTGGGCTGAGATTTTCAAAGCTGCTTATGGGATTTGAATTTAATAGAAATTGGCCCTCCAAATCTCTAGCATAGCTCTGAAACTCAAAAGCTACTCCACAGAAATAACATATCCCCCACAACCTTCATGAGGAGTTATAAACAAATACAATTGACAACTAGAATTCCCTTCTTAATTTAAAATGCTGAAGAGTTACTCTCTTATGCTAGGTTGGAGTTACTCTTCTGTATGACTGACAATGGAGAGATGAGCAAGCTATCTTTAAATACTAGTGATTTGCAGGCCTTATTTAGCTTTTAAAGCCATGGCTACGGTAGTATAAAGACAAATATCTATTCCTTTGCTTAGTTTTTCCCTGATTGTTCTAAATGAATGTCTGTTTCATGTTTTGAAATAAACTTTTCTTTTGTAAAAATCAGTTGTTTATGTAGGAGGATTTCTGACTGCCCAATTAAGCAATTTATCTAAAAGAAGTCATGTTTTTTTCTGAAAGCATAAAACACTCATTCGTGGGAATGCTGTGTCTTAATCCCACACTGGCAGAAACATCAAAAGTGTTGTTCTTCATACTGTTGCAGCAATGACCTTTGAACATAAACATCATTTTAAAATAGCTTTTATAATTAGTTGTACTGTGATAAGTGATAGTAGTGTCCTGCCTTTGTCTTTCTATGTTTCTTAGGCCAGGTCTACACCCAGCCGCTAGTTCGGTGGCTGGGAATCGAAGTTCTGGGTTCGATTTATCGCGTCTGGTCTGGACGCGATAAATCGATCCCGGAAGCGCTCGCCGTCGACTGCGGTACTCCAGCTCGGCGAGAGGAGTACTGCGGAGTCGACGGGGAGCCTGCCTGCCGCGTGTGGACTGCGTCTGAACCGCGGTAAGTTCGAACTAAGGTATGTCGACTTCAGCTACGTTATTCACGTAGCTGAAGTTGCGTACCTTAGTTCGAATTTGGGGGTTAGTGTAGACCAGGCCTTACATCCAGGAAGCAGTGCCATTTAATGGTTACAGCAAGGGGCTGGGAATCAGACTCGGGGTCTATTTTCCACAGTGGCCTCGTATAAATTAAATAATTTGTCTGTGCCTCAATTTCCCCATCAAAAATGATGGCATTAATATTTACCTGCCTTGGTAAGGTATTTTGAGATCCTCAGATGAAAGATGCTATGTGTATGGTGATTATTATTTTTTATTATTGCAATACTCTGGTTCCCTCACTAAGAAAACCATTCTGTGCTACCATGATAGTCTTGATCAACCAGTTCTCTTTCTGTGTATCCTGTTAGCTGGAAAGGTAGCCCTAGCAGTGAATAGGCAGCGGGTGTAATTCCAAAAGGTATTGCCAAACCCAGAAATCCTGCCTGGCAGTGTTTCATGGTGCTGTCAAGAGAGCAAGCCATGTGACGGCTCCTTGTCTAAGCAGACACTGATTACTTATGTAGCTGGACGTCAAGTATCTCACGTGTCTCATAAAATGATGCTGCCAGCTGAGCCATGCTGAATTGATGGGTGTGCCTCAACTCTGAAGCAGCCTAAGTCCATCACATTCTAAGCCTGACCCTTCCAGCTCATAAGGACCTTCTATAAGGAGCTGAGTCCCCACAACTTGCGGTCACATTGAAATCAAAAGGAATCGAGAGTGCTCAGTACCTCATAGGTGCTGGTTAGTAGCTTGTAGGATCGGGCACTCAATTTGTTGAAGATGCCAGATTAATTTCAGTTCAGCCAGAGAAATATAATGACAACTTGAAAGAGCGCATAATTTTGGCATCACTGAGATCTGTAATAGAGAGGTCTGTGATCTCTCTCCTTACCCTTGCTTCAAAAATAGAACAAATGTCACTTTCCAGGTCAAGGCTGAGTTGTAATCTGAGAAACCCATAGTATAACATGTATTCTGCTTATTTGTACAATGTATGATGATCGTATGTATACTATGTATTATCCCTAAATGAAACACATTCAGTAATATAATATTTTAAACCTTTTGCATCATTAGTGCCTAGCATTGCAGTGTGGCCTCTTGTGCCAAATTAGGAAATAAATAAATAGTGGGGAGTGATTCTGGTCTCTCACTGGTGAAACTGCAGTGACTTCAACCACAGCTGGTGTTCCCCGTAAACAGCACCTGATGGCAAAAGAAGACAGAAGCCACTCTTCCACTCCCCTAAGAAGCATCCTGCTGGGAGGGGGGAAATGAACCTTATGTAGAAACCTGTAAGATATAGGGCTAATGTGCACCAAAAGGCAGTACAAGTTTAGTGAGGGCATAGAAACACTTACTAAATTTTATCCAAAGTCTGTCTGTCTGTCTGTCGATCTGGGGATGAACCAAGGGTGAGGCTAGTTGATTTTTGTACTGACAGGTTTTCCCATTCCTGGTATGAATATGTTTGGACAAGTTCTGCGATTGCCATCTCTGCTTCCAAATGCTGAAAGGAACCAAAGCTTTTGAGCTTTGCCTATCACTCACATTGTACCCCATAAGGAAATCATGGTGTGTGTGTGTGTGTGTGTGTGACTCTCCAAATCATTTTAATGAGATGCAGAATAGTCTATCAAATCTATAACGTAACCTTGTTCCCCTGTGAGGTCAAAAGGAAATTGCTGTGCCTGTGCGAATTTGTCCCATGTGGGATCTATTGCTTTCTGATCCTTATAAAGTTCCTATTTTTTCCTCCTAATCCAAACCCATTAAAATATTTTAGAAGCTCTGAAATGACTGAGTAAAGGCTTTCTTGCTTTAATTTATACACACATCAATAATTATTTAGTTGACCCTTGGACCAGTGGGAGCAAGGCCAGAAAAGGGAATCGGAACCTTTGAGTAAACTGGTGTGTGTTACCATGGAGAAAGTCACCACTTTTCATCTTTTCACATAACCACAATGGTAAGAATGATCCTTTAACTATAAAGAAGGAGAGGCCATTTTTTATTCATCTTGAACGTGTTCTGTGGAGGTAGAGAAGCCTTTTCAATGGAATTTATTCCTCTCAGTTCAGTAATTAATTATCAACACTCTGTATGTTAGCCATCCTAAAGGGGTTAGATTTTTCTGATAGCTCTGGGGAAAATTCTGGCCCCACGGACAGTGAAGTGCCAGCCTCAAATTCCAGTAGAAATGCCATGTCTCCATTGAAAGGAGGGAAGAGGTAAAAGGCAGCAAAGGGCTTGCACAGGAGGGATTCAGCACCCCTTTTTGTGCTGCAGTGTAGAACTAAGTATTGGGTCTGTGTATCTCCTTATGGGGATGAGCGTAGGCCAAGGAATGCATCCACTGACATAAAGGCAGGTGGCGAGAACGAAGCGGCATTCATGGTACTCCTTCCCATACACTGTCGTATCAGACACACCCCAGCTGCATTGGTTCTTTAGCCCTGCATATGAATTGTGAGGGAGGATTCCACCTTGGCCTAGCTCTTGTGTAGTTCTTGTTGGCCAAGGCTCTTTACTCACGGGGCCAGATTTGTCCCTCTGGGAACTACCTCCCAAAATTTTTGTTTGCTGCTTCATGCACTTCCACTGCTGCAGTCAGATAAACACCTGGGCAAGAAAATATTACAACTGTTATTGCAGCTCTGTGGGAGTCTTTTGGCAATCTTAGCAAGCTGGGCCCAGATCTGTCATTCAATTTATATGATAGTTTATATTATATTTCTTAGGGATTAAAAAGTAAAAATCCCAATCTCTTGTTAAGATGGGTAAATTTTCTCTTAATCATGTAACAGTTCAATGGTCACCATTTATGACTTTGCATGCTACACAAGTGCCAAGAAACCATGGAGCATGGCTGTCTGGAAGTCTGACCTGTTTGGCAGTGAGGTGGGGCTGTGTTGTGGGGGGCAGTGTAATATGAGGTGATGCTGTGCTTTAATTTTTGCAATTCAGGGATTTACTGCAGTCTACAACTAGAAAAGAACAATGAGCCCAGTTGACTAGGGATAAAGTAAGGCACTTTTATTAAGAAAGATGCGGAAAGACAGGGGAAGAGTGGGAAAAGATTGAACTAGTTACAGCAGGAGGAGGAAAAAATAAGTAAGTGCAGCAACCATGCATAATTCCTCAAAGTTTCCTCTGCAACATTATAGGAGACGTGTTTGTTTGAAAAGAAAATCATATTCCCCTCAAAATGATATAGGACTTGATCCTGCTCACATTGGAGACAGCTGAATTTGTTGCCCTTGACTTAAGAAAGAACAGGATTGTGTCCACAGGAGAAACATTTGCAACTTTAATTTTTTCTGACACTGGGGAACAAAAAGCAACTGGTTTAAGTGGAAGTCAGTAGGCCCAAGATTCATCTGTTTAAAGAAATGTGTGTTTTAAGTATCATTTCTATATTCCCTGTTATAATGTCTTGAGCTGAGTGAATAAATCAAAATGAATATTTTATCCAATTAATTTCCATGAACACTCTTGCCTTAAGAATCAGGCTCGGGTTGGAAAAATCCCATCTTTAAAATTCAATGGCTGCAAATACTATGCTTTCTGTGAACATTAGTGCCAGTGAAATTTGACTGTATGAACATTTGCAGAGGACAAACTCAAAAGCATATCAAAAGCAGCTTTGAGTGAATATTTGATATTCACGCTGTACATTTCCCTAACTCTGAATGTTCATTTCTCTTCAGTCGTGGGGTGGGTCTGTAGAGGAATCAGTTAACTTATTGCATCCCTAATTTAGTCACATTTCTTGAAGAAAAACATCACATTACTAATGATCTTTTAAAATCTAAGCTCTTCAGTAGTGTTCTAATTCTGAGTAGCACATACATTATTAAGTATTAGGGGTTGTCTTAAGTTAAAAGTGGCCATTGATTTTGGATCCTTTTGTTACTAGTGCCCAACTTGAGCACCTGATTTGGCGTGATTTTAAAAAATGCTAACACCAAAACTTCCCTTTTTAAAAAAGTTTTTTTTTAAGGGCTAGGCAGCTGGTGGCTTATTTCACTAATCAGAATCATCTCATTATTACCTTGTACTCATCTTGTCTGTATGTTGCATGTTCCATTTGTCTCTTGACATATATTTTGATTATAGGCTTTTTGGGGCAGAGACCACGCTTTTATTGTAGATCTAATCCTGCACCACTGAAGTCAATGGTAATTTTGCCATTGACTTCAATGAGCTCAGGCTCAAGCCCTGTATATGGATGTACAGTGCCTAGCACAATGGAGGCCCGGATTAGGTCCTTAAGTGCTATTGCAGTACAAATACGAAACAACAATTATGGATTCTCAGCACTTCTGAAAATCAGGCCTCAAGCTAGGCAATCAAAATTGGAGGCCGCCTTTGAAAATTTGGTTGCAAGATGTGATAGCTCCGAAAGATAGATGCTTGTTGTTTTTCTACACCCGGACTTCTCTCTCTGTCACTTCTCTTAAAGTGTGCCAATATTTTTTTCTTGTTTGTTTGTTTGTTGTTTTTTCTATTGGTTGATCCATTATTGTAAACTTGATGTGTATGGATCTGAACTGCACAAAATAAGACTGCTGCTGTATTTACATTTCACATAAAAGTATTAAGGATCAATATTCTGGGTCGAATTTTCAGGTGAACTAATCCACTGATCTGCATAGAGTTATGGCAGCAGAAAATCTGGTTCACTGTGACTAATAAATTTCCTGTACTTGAACTTTTTTTTGAACAAATAACGCTAACATGGATGAAATGTCAGGGAAATGAAAGGGAATGGATTTGAATGAGAAAACAAAGATTGTAATGCATTTGAGATTCAAGAATTTTATGTTTCATTGTTAAGCTGTAAGATCTAAGAAGTACTCATACTCTTGTCTGATGAATGCTGCACTCACTGCAGAAAATCTGCCTTATAAATCTTTGGAAACAGTTTCTGAAAATGCTGCAGTGTTTTTTAACACATTTTTTTTATTGTACAGTATCTTTAAAAAAATAAATCTCAAGTTTCCTACCTACCTAGCCCAACTATTCTCTGGATACTAATGCTACATGCTCATTACTTCCTGTTCCTTTTTTCTGTATTAATGCTTTGAAGAAACAGTGTGCTTTTAAAACTCTTCAATTAGTCCTTAATGCCAACCATCTCAGATGCAAACGAATAAAAAACTAGTGTCACAGTTTAGGTGAGAAATAAAATTAGCACAAATTTGGCTTTCATTTATAATGGAGTCTGATGCTGGCCTGCCTGGAGCTTCAGTGTTGTGTAAACTGGGATGTGTAAGTTTTAAAAATAAAAAGCTGAGAATATACAGATACAGAATATTTAAAATAGCATGTGATGTAGAATTGCTCCCTAGAATATTATTACTTAGATTGCATGTTTAACAAAATCTCATAATGTCAAAGCTAAAGTCATTAAACAAATTCTAGACTAAACAGCTGATGAAACAAAGAGTAGTACAAGCAAGTTAATTGGATGATTTAGGTAGATACAGCGTTCTAAAATAAATGATCATTCAGTGGCTGATACTTGTTTGTATTAAGATACCTTTAAGTCTTTAGAAGAAGCATATCAGAAAGATTGTGTGCAATTAAATATTAAAGAATAAAAAAAACCTTAAATGTAAAGGGCAAGGAAAAAATAATGGATGACAATTCTTTGTGTATAAGTATTCTCTTATCCATCCCTCTCATAAGATGACATTCTTAAACCATTACAGGCACTCCCAGTGTTATGTACTAATTCATAACAGATGATAGTCTAGAGATAGATAATGACTAATTAAGACTCTTTATAGCCAGCAATAAAGAGATTTGTGTACACAGTAAACATGAAAAATGAATAGTAGAAATCAAAAGGTCAAGCCTGTATACATCATTAATTAATTATGAGCTACCTGAAGCCATATCCAAATGCATAGGGTAAAGGCACATTTGAATACCTAGAGAAATTTCCAATACCAGTGCGCCTAATCTTGCAAAGTATTGCTACACCAACAAGGTTCTGAGTGCTATCCAATGACAGCTGTTATAAATACCATCACTAATACTGTAAGGACTAGCCTCACAGCTCCAACAAATCACCCATTTTGGGACTAATCACTGTCTTGCAGAAGTGATACTGTATCTCCAGAGTTAAAGATGGAAAAATATATAGCTTCACCTCAATGGGTACTTGTTTGGGCATCAAAAATCTGTCATGCCTGCCAGCAGGTGAATAAATGCTGTCAGCAGCAGAGTATCTGGAATGTTTCAAGGCTGGCTAATATACCTGCCTATTTTAAAACACATGTCTGTTTGCTTCACGGAAGGGAAAAGAAGTAAAGGAATTAAAAGCACTAGCAGCAGCAGCAGTGTTATTCATAGCAATACCATCTCCTCTTTACTAACCAGAAGCAGTTTGGGGAGAGATTAAAGAACCGATATGTCCCATGGGACCCTATGCTACTTTGTTCTAACTTTTTCCTTTCTATTGTATTTTTCATCTCATCTCCAGAGGAGAACTAGCATGTAGCTCCAAAGCCAATGGCAATGAGCTGAGGTAATGAAATTTTCAAAAGAAAAAGGGGTAACAAACAAACAAAATAACCCCAACGTGTGTTAACTATTTCAAATCAGAGGTCTGTTGGCAAATGTGAAATTCTGTTAGTATTTCCTCTTTAAAACAGCAGATGAATGTTACTTTGGAAATAATACGTATGACAACAAATACCAAAATCACAGCAATAACTAAATGTTTAAAATGCAACTACTGTTTTATATAACTAATTGATCCATCAAGACTTATGCAGGGCACTGATGACTATGAGAGCTAGGTAATAGACTGACTTTATCTTTAAAAATGGGCCAATCCCACAATCTGTATTCAGTTAAAACTCCTACTTTTCATTGGCTATTTTGCATGAGTTTCAGAATGGAGAGAGGTAAATAATGGTGTCTTGCAGGGATCTGTACTGGGACCAGTAATGTTCAATTTATTCATAAATGATCTGGAACAAGGGGTAAACAGTGAGGTGGCAAAATTTGCATAACATACAAAATTCCTCAAGATAGTTAAGTCCAAAGCTGACTGCAAAGAGTTACAAAGGGATTGCACAAAACAGGGTGACTGGGCAACACTTTAGCAGATGAAATTCCATGTTGATAAGTGCAAAGTGTAATGCACACTGGAAAACCTAATCCCAACTATACATACAAAATGATTGGGTCAAAATTAGCTGTGACCACCCAAGAAAAAGGTTTTGGAGTCATTGTGGCTAGTTCTCCGAAAATAGCTGTTCAATGTGCAGTGGCAGCCAAAAAAGCTAACAGAATGTTAGGAACCGTGAGGAACTGCATAGATAATAAAACAGAAAATATCATAATGCCACTATATAAATCCATGGTAGCCCACACCTTGAATACTGCATGCAGCTCTGGTCACCCCATCTCAAAAAAGTTATATTAGAATTGGAAAAGGTATAGAGAAGGGCAACAAAATGATTAAGGATATGGAACAGCTTCCATCTGAAGAGAGATTAAAAAGACTGGGACTTTTCAGTTCGGAAAACAGACTAAGAGGGACTATATAGAGATTTATAAAAGCATGAATGGTGTGGAGAAAGTAAATAAGGAAGTGTTATTTACAAGAACCAGGGGTCACCCAATGAAATTAATAGGCCGCAGGTTTAAAACAAACAGAAGGAAGTACTTCTTCACATAACGCACAGTCAACCTGTGGAACTTGTTGCCAGAGGATGTTGTGAAGGCCAAAACTGTAATGGGATGCAAAAAAGAACTAGATAAGTTCATGGAGGATAGGTCCATCAATGGCTATTAGCAAAGATGGTCAGGGGTGAATCCCCATGCTCTTGGTGTCCCTAGCCTCTGATTGCCAGAAACTGGTAGTGGACGACAGGGGATGGATCACTTGATGATTGTGTAACTTTAGCACCCTTGTGGCCAAGATGGAGTCTGCTCTGCAGGCAGCTCTGACCAAGAAGAGGTATGTGCAGGAATGAATGGAGAAAAACAATAGGGAGAAAGATAGGGGGAGCAATAAAACAGGGTTACTTTCAACACCAGCCCCCAAAGCCCAGTGGTACCAGAGTCTGAAAGGGCAGACGCCGAGCAATGTGTCTGCACATAGAGTTCAGGAGTCCATCGGGGGATGCTCCGAGGGAGGCATGCAGGGGCAGCAGATGGAGCCGCAGGAGAGACCCGGCCCCCAACATAGGTGGAGCCTGGCCTCCGGGGCTCTGAATTTGCAGTATCAAGGGCACCACGGGCCTATACAACTCGCCACTCCTGGTCCTGGGCAAAGTTCCAGTCCAATGGCGATTCTTGGGTACATCTGGTCATCTTCAGCGCCAGTAAACTTTCCCCAACAACCCCCTCCGGTGCTCTCTTCTGCCGCTCTCTGCAAAGCCACACAGAACGACCACCTCCCCACTTAACTAGCTAGCAGCCTCCCTCCTTATTCCCAAAGCAAAGTCACAAGCCCCAGTACTCATGGCCCCATGCAGCTCTGGGCAGCAGTGCTTCTGGGTCCAGCTCCGGTTTGTCTTTCTTGGGCGATTCCTCCCTGGCACAGTGCTCCTCCTGGCTCCTGTCCTGGGGTGTTCCTGGTCAGCCACTCTTTCCCTCCTTGGCTTTGGGCAGGTTCTTGGCTGCTTCACTTTGTGAGGACCTGCTTACTGCAGCCCTTCTGTCTGGAGCTCCAGACACACACCCTGTTCTCTCACCTGTCTTTTAAAAGTCAAATTATTTCACAATTATTAAGCTCTTTATTTCCCTAGTTACTTTCTATGATTCAAGCTTTCCAGGAATTATATTCCATCAGGTAAGGTTTAACATTTGTGCTTATTTTATTGAGAGATGAATAAAAAAAGACCAGAAGTTCTATATTCAAAGCACTGTAATTTAATATGCTTAAGTCATAACTCGTTAATCTTTTCTGAACATAAATACAAAAGTATTCTGTTCACCTAGAGCAGCAGTCCAGATACGTTGGAGGAAATGTTTCCTGTGTCAAAAATGTTATCAATGTGAATATTTTAGTTATCTGTTCATTGTTAAAAGAACATGCTGTGATCTTCATTACTATGTGAAGAAAAAAGCAGGAGTTAAAAAAAAAAAACCAAGACATCTAATGAAAATCTTTCCTGTCTAACCATATTTGATTCATTTGTTGTCTTTCAATTAGAGATATTACAGAAATCTATCTGGCTAGGTTGTTGTTGAAAGAGGCGGTGCTATGTTTCTTCATAACAAACACAGCTTTATATATAGTGGCGACTTACAAAGGTTTTGCCCTCCTTCCCCTAGTTATGATCCAAGTTGGTAGATTAAAGGAAGGCTGGTGGAGTTGGAATCAAATGATCTTATTAGGAAATTTGGTAATACACAGAACTTTCTTGAGGCTGGCTAGGCTTACTGTGTATATCATGTCTCTGTAGAATACTGAGTGAGATGAAGGAATCTATAGCATGTATATTGTGTTAGTAGCCTACTGATGAAATATGGATGGAATCAAATAGCAAAACTACTGTAATTATTGAAATCTGCTGCAGAAGCTGTGCATAATTGATAAATAACTTCTGATAATTACAGCAATATAGGTTTTGCTATACATATGTTCAAATTAAGCTTATGCTTTAAAGAGAAGTTCAAATATGTCTGTCTGAATTTTACTCATTTCGAACTCTGAAAGCCCATATCCTGAGCTGTCCTGTGGCTGCTTTGCACTCAATTACTAAAACAGATCTATCTATCTATCTATCTATATCATGTATAGCCAGGGCCTGAGAACGTTATTATTGTAGAGGCATCCTCTGGTGGTGTAGACCAACATCATGGTTTCTATGCCATCCCTTACTCTATGGTTAGTATAAGGGATATGATTTTCCGGAACCATCCTGACTTCCAACTTTTGTGTCAGCCTTTTGGGGATGTTAGTAGTTGGTGCAAGTTAACACAGACTTTTGTCTCAACTGGCTCAACAGGAGGAAAAGTGGTCCAGTGTTTGGGAGTTATCCTGGGTTCAGAAGACCTGGGCTCAATTCCCTGCTGTGCTGCAGACTCTTGTGTGACCTTAAGCAAGTTAATTATGTTTCTCTGTGCCTCAGTTCCCCATGTAAAATGGGGATAACCACACTTCTCTGCCTTCGAGGATAAATATATTAAATATATTTGAGATTGTAACTCGGGTAAGGGGGGCTATTCGAGTACCTAAGAGAGATCAATAGAAAGATGAGTTCAGAATGTACAAAGATGGCTTTGAGTCATGACAGCAAAAGAACAGAAGAATGACCATAAAGGGTCAAACCAATGGTCCATCTAGCCCAGTATCCTATGCTTCAGAGGGAAAGAACAGAACAGAGCAATTACTCAGTGATCCATCCCCAGTCACCCAGTCCCACCTTCTGGGAGTCAAAGTTTAGGGACACCCAGAGCATGGGTTGCATCCCTAACCATCTTGGCTAACAGCCACTGATGGACTTATCCTCCAGGAATATATCTAATTCTTTTTTAACCCAGTTATACTTTTGGCCTTCACAATATGCCCTGGCAACAAGTTCCACGAGATTACTGTATGTTGTGAGAAGAAGTACTTCCTTATGTTTCTTTTAAACTTGCTACCTATTAATTTCATTGGGTGACTCCTGGTTCTTGTGTTATGTAAAGAAGTAAATAACACTTCCTTATTCACTTTCTCCACACCATTCATGATTTTATAGACCTCAATTATATCCCCCCCCTTAGTTTTCTCTTTTCTAAGCTTTTTTGACTGCTGGGCATGGCTTTCTGAAAGGCCAAGTACACTCTATTAACTGGATCACCCTTGATGACATACTTGTTGATACCTTGAAATAATTTTGATATAGCAGTGAAGCATGATTTCCCTTTAGAAAAGTTTACTTTTCCCCAACATATCATGTTCATCTATGTGTCTGATAATTCTGTTCTTTACTATAGTTTCAACCAATTTGCCTGATACTGAAGTTAGGCTTACCAGCCTGTAATTGCCAGGAACACTTCTGGAGCCTTTTATTAGGTGTTTCATTAGCTGTCCTCCTGTCAACATTGCACCCCAAATACCTCTATAAGCCCTGTAGCCAAGGATCAAGACCTAATTTTCTAGTTAAACTGAAAAACAACATGTGATTTTTGCCCTTTCTTTAAAGGCTTATTACTTGAGGATGTCAACTTGTTACAATATGTTATAGTGACAGAAGAACTCTTGTTCTTCTGATTTTTAGGCACATCTGAGTGTGTGAATTTAGCTGTGGGGAAATTTTCAATGCCAATAACCATGATTTAGTGTTCTGATATTTATGACACATGTTTTTGTCAACTTACCTATTTTGCCACTTACACGGGTTTTGTCTACTTACATATTTTGTTTAGTTACTGTGTTGTTTGTTCTAGCTTTCCAAACCAATATGCTTATCTACCAGACATACAATATTGGAATGCTTGCTGTAATCATATGATGAATGGTCTTTCTTTAGTTAAAGCAACAGGGTCAAAACAATTTAGCCATAATTGTGTGACACTGAACCTAACGCCAATTATTGACAGAACTGAAAATTGCAAGTGACCTTGCTAAACAGATGTTGTTATTAATGCCCTCTATTGGCAAGACTTATAAAGCAAATGGTTCTTGCTAGCTTACGATAATGTCAAAGGAGTCCCTTAGGAAACAAATGTAGGTAGTACTGTATTAATAATTTTAAGCAGAGATAATTATAAATAGTAGTTCCTGTGTTGAAATTTGAAGTCTGATTGTAGCTTGGATTTGTGTTAGTGTTCAAATTTGTCACCATAACTTGAAAAATCCCTTATTAGGGATGCCAGCTTATAAGCAAAATTAAGTTCTTATGTTCAATGTTCCCTTGTACTGGCTTGATGGTTAATGTTTTTGGGTATTTTAAAAAATCCTATAGCATACATTGTAGAGCAGATCAATATTTTCATTAGGCTAAATTATCTCAGAAGACACAGAGGAGTTATTAGAGTTGATGTGGAGTTGTGGTTCCAAAATATTGCTGGCATGTTGGGCTATTTGTTATACCGACCTTTAAAATAAATATTTTCAAAAGTAAAAGCTCCTCCCTGAGATCACTTGTTCATAGGTCTCAGCATTCTCTGGCTGTTTTGTGGCAATGTAAGAGTTTGGGATAATTATCATCAAAAATATTTCATAGTGTATTCATGCTGAGCAATGCATCATATTTTGAACTTTCTGTCTTCTGGGTTGATGTAAACTGAGAGCAGTTCTTTAAATAGAGAAACTTATATTGGTTGCATAGAAATATACTACTACATTTATATCTTTAAAAACCATTTACTAGTATATTGACCCAAAGCCATTCAAAACCTTTCACAGATCCTCATATTGGTAACGAGTGCAAGATTTTTGCATTTTTATATGTTGGAATTAGTTGAGAAGGTGAGTAACAACTCATGCAGCTCCCCGTTGCTTAACCAGTAAGAGTATGGAATAAACAGCATGAATGATGTTTGTTCATGATATGCTCTTTCAGTTGTGAAATAACTGATTCACAGGACTAAAAACCTCCCACTTGAGGTCAAATCTCAAAACACACTCTTCCAGCACAGGCCTAGGAGTGACTAATTTAACGTTCTTTGGAAATGGCGAAGTGTATTTGATTCAGAGTACCCATGTTCCCTGGAAGGACTGGTATGGGCAGGAGATCAGAGGAAGATGGAACGTGTGGAATGAGGCTGGAAGTGACTCAGATATATGGACAGAGCAGTCCACAGGGTTTAATGAAATTCCTCTTGTTCAACTTACCCTGCATTCAGTATTACTTTTTGCTAAGGATATATGGCTGTGAGTTCTCTGAAGTGCAGCAGCTGTCCATGTGAGCCATAGAGCTCAGCCTGAAGCCCCCTGGAGCCCTGAAATTTGCAGACACAAAACCTAGCCCAGTGATGGATTTACTGGAAGGAGGAGGGTAGTGGTCCCTCGCTCTTAAGTTGGGAGGGAGGCCACTCCGCCTCACTATGTCCAGTCGCAGCACTCGGACTCAATCAATAAGCAGTCTAGCTCTATAGCCCCCTAGCAGAAGTAAACAACCATTAACAGCCTGGTGCTCTAGTCCCCTCGGGCGGAGCAGAGCAGTAAGCAGTCTCTATCCCAGAGTCTCCCGCCTCGGGCTGCTGCCAATCAAGAGGTTAGGGCTCTGACCCTCTAGGTGTTGCAGAGCAGAAGCAGTCTTTAACCCACAGCGTCCTTCCTGGGGCAGACAGCAATTAACAGTCTGAGGCTCTGGCTTTAGTCTGAGCCTTCTGACTAAGGGCTGGTCTACACTGGGCGGGGGGGATCGATCCAAGATACGCAACTTCAGCTACGCGAATAGCGTAGCTGAAGTCAAAGTATCTTGGATCGAATTACCTGGGGTCCACACGGCGCGGGATCGACGGCCGCAGCTCCCCCGTCGATTGCGCTACCGCTGCTCGCTCTGGTGGAGTTCCGGAGTCGACGGTGAGCGCGTTCAGGGATCGATATATCGCGTCTTAACGAGATGCGATATATTGATCCCGGATAAATCGATTGCTACCCACCGATACGGCGGGTAGTGAAGACGTACCCTAAGGCAGCCAGCAAACACATAGTCTAGGCTCTGGCCCTTTGGGTGAGACAGAGCAGGAAGCAGGCTTTAGCGTAAGCATTTGGGCTAAGGCAGCTAGCAAAACACACGGTCTAAGGGTCACTGTCTTCTGACGGAGGCAAGCCACCAGCCAAGCCTTCTGGCCTAGGGGTGAGTAGGCCACCTTCTGGGCCTTTCTCAAGTATAAGGGCATGGAATTCGTTGTTTAAAGATTGTGGCCATGTACCAATGTCATCTATATCCCATGCTAGTACAGTTTCAACTGTTGTAATTTCTTGTTTTGTGTCTGCATCTGTTTCAAATGATTGTTCTCTGTGTTGTTGCATTTCTTGAGCTTCGTCTGCATAAAAATTTTCTTCGGCAGTTACTTGATGATCTTGATCAACTTCCTTGTTTTCATGACGTACAAACTTAAGTATAGAACCCTTCTGTGCTTGTATAGCTAATCCTATTTCATCTTTATCTTTTCTTTTTTGTGACCTGGAAAGTTGTTTTTGATGCGACATAACATATAAGGGTGTTTTTTAAAGAAATAACTGTTTAAATTATTGTCAGATTATCAGAAATATTATTTAAAATAACTAATATAGGATAGCCGTGAGTCTGTGACCTTGAGCTAGTGTGAAGACACCTCACAAGGCGCTCCACCCTGACTGAGACACAGTAGAGTTGGAAACCCATGTCATTTTTACAAAGCCACTTTTTTGTTTTAAATGTATAGTGGGCATCAGTCTTAATGTTAGTTACAACTCTATATCAACCTTATACTATAAATAGATCAATGGCATTATCCAGTTTAATAAGCTGGCTTTCCAAGCAGTGGGAAAACAGAACCCTAGTTTTATTCCTAGGTAAAGCACAAAGTGACCAAAATGAAGTCAGCACAGACGCATCTCATCTAGATTAAGGTAGCACAGAAATCCTATTGTGCCTTATTTTTGTTTGGAAAGACGTTAGCAATAACAGCACATTTTGGGCACTGCCAGAAATACATGATAAATCACTGCCTCTACAGTTCCATCAAAAACTGACATTTTCAAAGCTCTAGCATGATCTGCTGCACAGATTCTTGACAAAGAAGTGTCCCTGGCCTTTTTAACTCATATTAACCATGTATTTACTTTATGAAAGTTGGACAAAACATTGTGAAAACGTAAGATATTGGCTGCCCAACCTCTGGGTGAGGGGGAGAATGCACGTTATGGGGGTCAACAAAGGATACTGCCAGAGCCACCCAGCCTGCCTCACCTCACACCGGGGAGAGAGTCACACTCACAGGTGAGTTCCTTCCCCCACCCCTTCCCAGAGACCCCAGCAGCCAATCCCCTCCCTCAGTCTGTGCTGCAGGCAGCGCATTCAGCTCTCTCTAGGACCCAGCCCTGCTGTTACATGCTCCACTGCTTCCCGTCCTTCCCGGCAGAGTGGTGCCCTAGACAAACTGGTGCCCTAGGCAACTGCCTATTCTGCCTCTGGCTAAGGATGGCCATGAAGTTTGTGGTGGTGAGTGGCAAGCACCACACACCCCTCTTGGGGAACACAGTCCTGGATCTGGTCAGGGTACAGCATCAGAATATTATTGTTGCAGTACAAGAAGCAAAAGGAGAGTTCCATGGACAAAAGATATAATTTTAAAATCATATGGGGATGTTTTCAAAGGCGACAGGTGTCTGAAGAAAAGTTGCAATTGGAAGTAGACCCCCACAATAGAACCTGTATGCTTACCACAAAGGAAAATTCCAGTGGGACTACATAATCCAATATGTAAGGAGCTTGAAAGTCTGCAGTGCTGGGGTATAATAGCACCTGTAGAGGCAAATATAGCCTTGGTAAGCAGCATAGTGGTGGTTAAGAAGCCAACAGACAAATTATGCATCGGCATAGACTCAATGCCACTGAACTGGGGATAGAAAAGATGCCATTATCCACAGCCCACAACGGATGATCTCTTGCCAGAACTTGCCAGAACCTCAGTCTTTCCTGTCTGTGATATAAGGAACAGGTTTCGATACAGAAGTCTTTTCCTTGCAGTTCAGACCCTTGTTAGCATTTTTGGCGCACAGGAATACACCATCACATGGGTGCTAAAACAGTCCAGCACAGGAGCTGATGGGATGAAGGACCAAAACCCTGCTACCAATGAGGGGAGACCTGTTGCAGCTGGAAGGATGGAGATACTGCTGAGAAGAGATGGCAGGCATTAGAGTAGAACAGGTTAGCCAAGGACCTACCAGCTCTGGAGACAGGCACTCCTGTGAGGATCCAGCCATTAGAGACACTGGAAGGAGTGGACTGAAGGAGTGGCACCCAGGGTCACACAAGATGACTATGTAAGAGGGAAAAGAGATCCGAAGGAACACAAGGCACTTATGAGTCAGCTGACCCAACACCAAGAGAACCTTCACAGATTGTCACAGAACAGAGAGAGAGAACCATCCGGAGGTCAAACCCACAGTGAGGGAGGAGACTCCACAGAGAGAGTTTGCTAGACTCAAAGACAGGTTAAGAGAGACAGAGAGAGGTCACTCCCAGTGTAGTTGCCTGTTGAGGAGATCAGATTATCTCAGACTATGTAACCAGCTGAGTCTGTGGTAAAGATAAGCTTCCAATTTGGCTATGTGCTAGCAACCTCTAGCTGAAGGAACATGGGGTAGGGGTTTGGACATCAATTATTTGTTGTTAATGTTTGTACTAAAATATTTGTAAAATAGGGAAGATGTGCTGTGATCACCCATGCTCCCTGGAATGACTGTTATGGACAAGACACTGGGGGAACAGGGAACATGTGGAGTTAGGTTGGAAGCAACTCAGCCACATGGACAGAGCATTCCACAAGGCTTAATAAAGTTCCACTTGTTCAACTTAACCTGCATTCAGCATTACTTTTTGCTAATGAAAAGTAACAGTTTGACAAGCAGTTTATTATTAAAATAAATTCTTCCAATGCTGATGTTTTGCCTATGCAAAAAATGGGGTAGAATTGCCCCTTTAATTTGAAATTAGAAGTATTTGATATGGCCACAAGTTTAGGTGGCGATTTATCTTAGTATTTGAGCTGGCATAGGTGGGATCTGAGAAGACTACAACAATGTAGAGGGATGCTCTTTGGTATCGATACCATATATATGTCTCTTTTTGTTACACTTTACTGTTAAAATCAAAAGTAATCTGACTTCAAAATTTCTGCTTAACTGAAGTCAGATTACTTTCAATCTTAACAGTAACGTGTAACCAAAAGAGAAAAGCATCCCTCTACGCTGTTGTATTCTTCTCAGGTCCCACCTAGGCCAACTCAAATACATATTTAAAGCACAATATGTATTTGTAAAGAAAATCACAAAGGGGATTCCACAGATTTGTAGTACTGGGGCTCGTGCTAGCACTCTAAAAATAGTTGTGTAGATGCTATAGCTGGCTCTCGGGCTCTGAAACCAGGGCTGTGGGCTTGAGAGCCTGAGCTCCAGCATGAGCCACAATATGAACGCACCATCTACACAGCTATTTTTAGAGTGCTCCTGTGAGTCTGTGACCTGGGCTGCGAGTCTTGCTCCCAGATGCAGTGTAGACATGCCGTGTGTGTTAAGTTTCTCAATTAATGTTGTTGTTCTCCCTCATAAAAGTGCCTTCATTCATACCGAATCATGCTCCTAAAAAATTTAGATCTGTGTTTCAGGACAACTCAAGAAACTCGGTTCGGTAAAAAGCACCTGTATGGGCTGCATTTGCAACCAACGCACAAGTACTCTGAGTGGTTGTGAAATATCTGTTTTATGCATGACTACTGCACTGTACAAATACACACTGTAACATGAGCCGGAGGCTATCAAAAACCTCACAAACACAAATTCCTCCCTAACATTAGCCTACTTGCAAATAATACATTAACTTTCTGGGAAGAATTCCTTGGTGGAAACAGAATACAGGTTACCCAGCCAAGTGTTCTGCCACGGAACCAAATAAACAATTCTATTACATAACCCCCATGCTGCTTTATGGGAGGCTGTCATTAGTGACTACAACTTTCATATCTTTAATTACTCAGATACTGTACTTCTTTTAAATATAAAATTAGGTTAAGTCTCAGTGGGTTTTTATTTATTTAATTTATTTATTTATTTTGGAAACTACATCTGATAGAAAGTTTCATAACAGGACCTGAAATTTCATCCAGATTCACTGAAGGGTTTGCAGAAGTTTGTGAGCTGTCAGTCACTCTTGGTCAAGTCTTTAAAAGAACAATTTCCGATCCAAAATTTGGAGATTTTAGAGGGTTTCCTGTTACTATTTTATCTCCTGTGGAAGGGAATGTTAAATGCCTTAGATTACCATTATTATTTTGTATTAAAATAGTACAAAGAGGCCCCAGTCAATAGCAGGGCTCAATTTTGTTAGGTACTGTACATACACACACAGAGTAAGTGACATTCCCTGACCTGAGCAGCTTATAATCCAAGTAGATAAAACAGGCAAAAGATTGAGGGGAAAATAGAGATAGAGAGGTGAAGTGACTTGCCTGAGGTCATAGAACACTCAGTGGCAGGACCAGAAATAGAACCCTGATTTTCTAACTCAGTCTAATGCCTTGTCCATTGGGCCATACTATCTCTTGGCTCAGGTACGTTAAGGAGGTACTGGGTTCATATTTTGCACCTATTAATACCAGGAATCCATTTTGCTATGTGTTGTACAAAAAACAGCTCAAAACATGGCCCCTGCCCAAAGAGCTTACAATATAGATATAAGATGAGAGGCAACAGATAGGAGAGTACAAGGAAACAATGAGACGACATAGGTCAGTGTGACAGGTAGTGGTCTTAGCACATCTGTGGCCTAACGATTGTCAGATTTTTTGTAGGCATCCTGGCAGAAGAGAATGTTAAGGAGGGATTTGATGGAGAACAATGAGATAGCTTTGTGGATGTTTATAAGGAGCTACATAGGTATGGAAACCACTCTAACGTGCACAGTCTTAATATGCATCAACTAAAAAGGATTTTTACTAAACACCGTTGAATGGCATTATCACATAGGCCAGCTAATGGTAAATAACAATCTGATTATCTTCCTTTTGTCTCTAGGAGTCCAGTAGAGTCCATAATGGTAGGAGCCAGTGAGTTAAGTAGTATAACTCTTCCTTTTATGTAAGAATTCTAAGGAGAAAAAGGTGCTTCAAAATTCCAATATAAGGTTGCAATTAAAACAACACACAAGCATTAGAGAGTCCAATATGGAATAGTACAGTTAGTTACTCAAGGAATCTTAATTCAGCCCCCTTCATCAAAGACAATTTCACCCTGCCCCTCCCATCATACCTAGTACCTAAGACTGAGGCATTTTGATGGAGGTTTGCTGGAGGATTTCAAGAATCTGGCTACAGTCTACTTTAAATACTAAGACCAAATCCTCAGCTGGCTGAAGACACAGTTCCACTGATTTCACTGACACTTGAGTTCTCTGTGCCTGCTCCCCTCTGAATGCAAAGTAAGTGTATTTGGATGTTATTGTCTAGATCTCTTCTTAGCCCCACACCTCTCCTTAGATTGATCCATCTATCTCAATGCGGCTCTCTACTTACCTTTCCCTCACCAAACAGGTTCCCCCATCACATGTGAATCCCTACCTATTGCTCCCCCATCATAACTGTATTCGTATGGGGAATTAGCCATGACTAACAATATAAAACGTAGTCACTCACTGTATATGTACTGTGTATAGATGTAATGATTATTCCATAGGCTGGCAGTGTGCAATAACTGTAACAGAAATAGAAAATTCAAATTGCTTTTATGGTACAATTGTGGACTTTGAAAAGTTTTGTTTGATTTTGTTTGGTTGGTTTTAACTTGTGTTGACATCTTGCTAGAACCCCCTGGAAAGAGAAATATAAATCTCTCAGTGTTCTGATATAAAACTAAGTAAGATCTGTGCTCCGTGTGAAATATAAATGTAGGTGGGACTGCAAGAAAATTAGCTTGGTTAGAAATGGTTTTCAAGTCGCATTTAATAGACTCTGGTCCCAAATCATATCCCTAGGTTGCACTTGCTATGTGTCTCAATGAAGAATAAGAGGCACAAATAGCAGAATGTGTCTAGAGTTGGCAAGTCTGCACAGTGCAGGAAAAAAAGACATAATTTACAAAAATAAAAGGCTGCAGCTTTGAACAGACTGAGAAGAAGTGAGACAGGAGATAATACTTGGCACATACAACTAAATTATGTGAAAGCCTTTGGAGAGAGACATCAAGATCCCACAGCAGGTGATTGATCTGCATGGGACATGAGGCTCTTTCTGAATGACTAGTCCTTGCTGGGGCAGCTTGGCACCAATGGTAGTGAGAAACCAATTTGTTTCTTTTCAATTTGATTGGATAACCCATTGTTCTTGTGTTATGAGGAAAGGGTAAATAGGAGCCTTCTCTATAGCCTTCATTATTTTATACCTCTATCTTCTCCCCTCTGATTCGTCTCCTCTAAGATAAACAGTCACATTATTTTCAATCTGTCTTCATGCAAATGCCCCCTGTACCTCTAATCATTTTTGCCCATCTCAGAACCCTTTCTGTTTCTACTCTAGCTCTTTTGAGATATTAAACATCATGTTTCAGGGTTTAAGCCAGCCTGTATTAAAGATCAGATTTAGATCTAATGTGTAGTGGCAGATTATCCCAAATTTGGCTGTGCGGTTCTTACACCTTCCTCTAAGGCATCTGGGGTTGGCTGCTGTCAGAGACAGGATACTGGATTTCAGTGGACTTCAAGTCAGGTCCAACATGGCAATTCCTGTGTTATGGAATGACATAGTATTCTAGATGTGAACATACCATCTGTTCATATAATGGTATTTTCATATTTTCTATATTATCGTCTATTATTTTTGACAGAAAATTGTGTTTGGGATTAAACAATGTTTGTGTGTGAAAAGTGTCTATTTTGTGTGGAAAATTGAAAAACTAAATACCCGAAACTGAATAATTTTGGAGCAAAAACCTAAAACTTTCAGCCAAAACCCCAAAAAATTCAATTTAGAAATGATGAAATATTTACTTCAACATTTTTAATCAAAATGAAACATTTCAGCATTCCTGAATTGAAATATTTCCTTCTAGCTTAGTTGGACATTAAACTGTGTCCCTCTGAGCTCCTGGAGTTGTAGTTTATATGCCCCCATTCTCTTCTATGGGTTGGGCTCCTTGGCCAGAATATACACCTCCCATGATGCATCACAACCATGTGACTGTCATGATGCACCATCATAGGACGTCAAGGAGGCAGATTGTGGTACATCACTTTAAGGATTTGGGGACTAGAGCCTGGTGTGGCTGATATTCCCACAGTGACACCAGAAGGCCCTGCAGAGGCACAGCCAGGGAGCAGTGTGGAAAGTAGGCACTGCAGGAAGTATACCGCCCATGAGACCCAGAATGATGGTACCCTGCAGCCCTTTGATTGGCCCCTACTTATCCCCAGGGGTTGAGCCCAGAAAGTTGTCTGGGCAACCACATAGCCCTTGGCCTGCTACTATGCTGGATTTTGCCCTGTCTCCTGATCTCTGGTCTCTGACTCCACCCTGACTTCGATCCTGACTCTGGCCTCTCAACTCTAATCTGGTATTGCCTCTGATCTCCGATCCCGGCCTGACTCTGACCCTGACTCCTGTTTATGGAACCTGGCTTTGCGATTCCTCTGACTCCAGCCTGATGACTCCCGTCCCTGGTGGGCAGACCTCTGCCCAATGCGACCACTTGGCAAGACTGCCTACACCTTGGTCCCTTACAATCATGGAAGATGTAACCTGGCCAGGGAGCCTGGCTCATAGAGGAGAATGGGAGCATGAGGCATCTGAACTACAACTCTCATCACAGCAATGTCAACAGACGTGGTTTAACTTGGAATGGACACAAAACAAAATGTTTCAAGTCACATTGACATACTGAAGTATTTCAATTTGGGTCATCACAATCTGAAAAAAAAAGTTTCATTTTCATTCTCATGATGGAAACTTTCCGTTTTCAGCCTAAATTTTTCAGGTTTTGGGTTTTCAATGAAAAGTAATTTTTTTGTGTGGAAACTTTTGATTGAAAATAATTTTTGTTGGTTTTTTTTTGTCAAAATTTTCAGTGGAAAAACACATTTTTGACCATCTCTACTTTCTAGCCCATTCTGTATATGTCCTAGCATATTGTTGACATTTTTTGACTACTGCTGCACATTGAGCAGAGGTCTTCATTGTTATAGTACGATATGATGGCCAGACATTTTTTTTTCTGAATTAATTTAGAATCCTACAATTTGTATGAACTCAAATGATTCTTTACAATGTGCATTATCCTGCATTTGTCATGGTAGTATTTCAGCTGGACAGCATGCTGCTCAGTTGTCTGTCTGTTAGATTTCTCTGAAGCGCCTCACAGTCTTCTCTAATATTGACCCAACTTAAATTACTTTTTGTTTTCTGCAATCTTTACCATCTCATTACTCAATCCCTTTGCCAGATTATTGAAAAATATGTTGAATAACATTGGTGTAACACCCCAGTTCTGGAAAGTATCCTTATGCCAGAGAGCACTTAATCATGTGCTCAAATCCCTTTGAAGTCATCATTAGTTTGTTGTAATTATATGTTGTTGGAATAGGCTAAGATTCCTTGTGAAGGTTTGTAATTTTTGACTGATCAGTGTGTTGTATTAATAAATACTAATACTTTTCATTCCAATATTCAAGATGTTCTGTTTTTATACATATTAATATTATGAGCTTTTTTTTTTGGCAAAGGATGTATGATCTTATAATAAAAACAATGTCACTAAATGTATGCAATATTTTGAGTGAATATCCCATGTATAAAAGGAGTGTGATACTTTAGTATCACAAAAACAGGATACTATAGTCAAGAGAGACATGTAGCAGAAAATGCAACTCATTATACAGGTGAGCACTCCCTTAAAACACTCTGTACATAAGATGAGACACTGAAGAAACACTCAAAAAAAAAGTCTGAATTATTTATTTCCATGTTTAAAAGCATTTTAAGATCACTCAAAAAACCCACTCCTGTCAGCATACAATAATCTCAGAAGTAGGATGAAATAAAAGACCTCTGGTGTAGGAGACGCAGTGGTGAATACAAGATAACTTAGCTAAGGTTTTAGATGGGTCAAAACCATCTTTCTCTGTTTCCTTAGACACTGTGATAGAATTGAGAGTGTTATTTTATTTTATTTTAAAAACAGACATTTTATTTTTGCCTTCAAATTGTTTCCTTCTACTTTCTATCTTTGATCCATGCACAAATCTCACCTCTCCATCAAAGAGGGGCATCAGATTCCAAATGCCAGAAGTGATCATCTAGTCTGACCTCCTTTATAACACAGGCCACAGAACTTCCCCAAAATAATTCCTAGAGCAGAGCTTTTTTTTGGGGGGGGGGGGGGGGGGGGAATTGATCTTGATTTTAAAATTGTCAGTGATGGCGAATCTACCATGATCCTTGGTAAATTATTCCAAAGGTTAATTATGCTCACTGTTATAAATATACACTTTATTACCAGTCTGCATTTGTCTAGCTTCAATCCATTGGATTGTTATATCTTTCTCTGCTAGATTGAAGAGCCCACTTTAAATATTCGTACCTCACGTAGGTATTTATAGTCATCCCGTAACCTTCTCTTTAGTAAATTAAATAGATTGAGCTCCTTGAGTCTATCACTGAAAGGCATGCTTTCTAATTCTTCAATCATTCTTGTGGCTCTTTGTTGAACCCTTTCCATTTATCAACATCCATCCTAAATTGTGGACAACAGATCTGGCACAGTATTCTGGCAATGGTTGCACCAGTGGCAAATAGAGAAGTAAAATAACCTCTCTACTCCTATTCAAGATTCCCCTGTTTATGCACCCCAGGATCATATCAGCTCTTTTGGTCACAGGGTCAGAGTGGGAGCTTATGTTCAGCTGCTTATCTATCATGACCCTCAAATCTTTTTCAGAGTCACTGCTTCCCAGGATAGAGTCCCCCATCCCATATGTATGGCCTACATTATTTGTTCCTAGATGTGTATATTTTCATTTAGCCATATATACTTAGCCGTGAACCCCCCTCTTCTTGTCTGAGGTTTGATGTAGGTGGTGAGCACTGGGTGGGCTGTTGCAGGGTCAAAATAGTTAGAAATACACATGTAACATCCATCAATGTCTCCAAAAAGATAGACAGGAAAGGTAACACACCAGAGATGATGGCGACTGAGTGTGCAGCAAGCCAGGGTGTGAACGTATAGTTCGCTAACCTGCCATACACGAATTACATATACTGCAATTATACACCCGCAGCTGGCCCATGCCAGCTGACTTGATTTTGTGGGGCTTGGACTAAGGGGCTGTTTAATTGCAGTGTAGACATTTGGGCTCAGGCTGCAGCCCAAGCTCTGGGAGCCTTCCACCTCGCAGAGTCCTAGAGCCCAGGCTCCAGCCTGAGCCCGAACATCTACACCTCAATTAAACAGCCCCTTAACCTGAGCCCCGCAAACCTGAGTCAGCTGGCATAGGTGTCTAACTGTAGTGTAGACATATCCTAAGTTGCAGAGTAGGCAGCAGTATGCCAAAGCATATTACTTAACTTTTAGTGTGTGGTAGCAGAGTCCATGTGCCTTGTTAGTGCGTAGCAAGCTAGATGCTGTAGATTTACACCCAGCTTGCCACCACTGATTGACTGTGTAGACAACCCCTCAGTGTTTGTTTGGGGCTAAGGCTGACTGAAAAAAAGATCGTTTTCACAGAATAATTTTTTTTCTTCAAATTCTCACAAAAGGTATAGTTAATGGAAAAAACACCCGCCCTCCAAACACAGTTTGGTTTTTGAAAGTCATTGAAAACAAAAAAGATTGTTTTTTCATTAAAAAAAACAACCCTGAAAATGTTTGTTCAGAAAGGATTTTTAGCTGCTTTTACCGAGGACACAATGCAGCCAAGAGGCATCAGAACAGACAGCCTGGGCTCCTCTGGGACTCATTCTGCTGCACTGTGCCTAGATAGAATTATTCAGATAGCCCCCTGTGAAGAGAAACTGGCAGAGATTTTCTCCTCTTGGTCCTTTCCCGCAACTTTCCCCACAGTGATTAAGTACCATTTCAAAGGACAGTGCAAAGGGTCATTTTAACAGAGTGGTCCATAGAGTAGCTTGTTGTGTAATATCATTTTCAGGCATAACTGTCCATTATAGGCAGGCTTAACATGTACTTAGGTGTTACTTTTCTGAGTTTGTATTTAAAGTCTCTGTCACTGAGCTGTCTTTATAGACTCTCTGTTCCTTTAATCCACTCTATTGAAATTTTTATTCTTCTCTCTTTTATCTTTTAGCAGTGATAAAGGGTATATCAGAAGATTTAGTGCTGCCACATTTTTAGAGTTCTCCTCTTTGTCATTTAAAATGAAAAAAGAAAATGTAGATGAGGCAGAAATTCTGGAAGAAAAAGTTAGGTGCAGACATTTATTGCAAAACAAGTATACAATTCTACAATACTGAGTTAAAATACTAATTTATTTTAAATAACGTTAAAGACAGATTAAAGTCTTAGTGTAGGTTTCTGAGCTTAGCTCTTCTGTATTGGAGAGAGAGCAAGCTCTCAAAACTGAACTTTGGGCAGGATTTTCAAAAGCATGTACAAGATTAAATCCCAGTAATTTACGAGTTTGTCTTACTTAAAGTTAGCGGGATTTGTGCTCTTAAGTCATTTAGACACTTTTGAAAATCCCATCCTTTTCATTTAGTTAGGCACCTGGGGATGAGCAATGTACTTTTCAAGCGTTCGTTATATTTAGGCTTATAATATCTCTTTGATGTGGGCAAGTATTATGTTTACTTTATAGATGAGAAGACTGAAGTATGTTGGTTGAGATTTTCAAAACTGACTAGAGGATTTAGCAACACAACTCTCATTAATGGGAGATGTGTGACTAAATTCTCTAATAAGCTTTGAAAATCTCAACCATTGATATTCAGGTACAAATTCTGCTCTCTTTTATACCTGTGTAAATTTGGAGTAACTCAAATGAAGTTAATGAGTTATTCTTCATTTCCACCAGTGTGACTAAAAGCAGAATTTGATCGTAAGTGATTTGGCCAAGGTCACACAAGAAATTTGGGGTGGAACAAGATAAAAGAATCTGGGTCTCCTGCCCCCACAGGCAGCACCTTTAATGCAAGACCATCCTTCTTCCTCTTGCATACCAACTGCCTACTTTAGCATAGAGCACTTAAAAATATATCATAAGAAAATGCCCCAACCTCACATGACTGTGGCAATGGACAATAAGCAATACACACAACTGTGGTAGTAGATAGTAAACAACATACTTCATCTTGGAAGAATCTTTTCAGTAACATAGCTTGACAGAATTGGTAATATAATTTGTCACAACTATGCTCTGATTTTCAGAGGCACTGAGAGTCTGAAGTTTGCACTTAAGTAAATAACATTGCTCAGAACTAGAGCTGTTTGGGAATATTTGATTAAATGTTTTTGTCAGAAAAATCTGATTCATCAAAACTTATACTGTTAGTAGGAAAGAGTTAGTTTTGATGAATTTCTCAACCTGGGGGGAAAAGTTTAGCAAATGTTGAAACATTTCATTTTGACATTTTCTAAATGAAACCTTCAATTTTTCCTGTTAGAAACAACCTTTCATTTTGAAATTTAAGTTAATTGTAAAAAAACCAACAAAAAAAAACCAAATACAATTTAAAGATGGTCAACATCATAATTATCAAATGAAACATTTTGATTTACTTGAACCATTTTTTTCCAGAGATTCCTTTCTTTTTCTCTGGTGCGTTTTATCTATAGTTTAAATATTGTTGGTTTTCTTTAATGGAGGCATTCAGCAGATGGGGCTTTAATGCTTACTTTGCTTCACTGAAAAATGCTATATCCAACCTTCTTCTGAAAGGAAGCAATTGAAAGTATTAGATGCAAAGTTATTCAAATCATATGTGAAGTTAAGACAGAATTGGTTAGATGATAATATTTTGTTCCATTTTTATCAGTGTTGCAAACCAATTTTATTCTAAAAGGAAAATTATACAAATGATTAAAATAAAAGATAGCTTATTCCCATCAGAACTTAGAAGACAAAGTACTTCACCCATCATGCAGTAGTGAACAGTAAAACCTGTTATTAGGTTGGGAACTAGCACATATTACTCTTGAAAGGTACATAACATTTTTTAGGATGATTAGTAACCCAGCAACAGTACACTTGCTTCACACATTAATGAATCACCATCATCCTGATCTGTTCAGTATAAATCAAGATGGTTTATTGAAAAAAATGAACTTAGTTCCGTGATAAAATATGCACCAGTTACGGCATCTTTTGTATGTCAGAATTTAGTCAAAAGTGGTTTAGTACCAAAAAACTCTGAGTAAATCCCAAAGGTCTTCATATGTCATTGCCGCCTTCTTTATGTGCAGTTAGTTCATTTGTCACTCTGCCTGAAACAGAAATGGGATAGAGCAAGCAGAGAAAAATGTGAAATAAACAAAGGAACTAACTCTGCTCTCATTTATTTCTGGTGTAAATCAGAGCTAACTCTTTTGAGATCGGAGGAGAGTTACATTAGTGTGAAGCTGTAGTACACTGTGTGAAGCTGTCGTAAATGAGAGCAGAATTAAGCTCATAAGGTGAAATCCCATATTGAAGGCATTGGGTATTTTGCAATTGCCATTAATGGGGCCAGGATTTCACCCATAATATTTAACATAACATTTTGAACTCTCTTTTAAATGGAAATAAACTTTTTCATATTCGAAAACAATTAGTTCCCCTCTCTCAGTGGAGTGCTTTTGAAAATATGGACCCTTCATTTAGGTGCCTAAATGAGAGCTGAGCTCTTTTGAAAATCTGCCCCAGAATTTACTATTTTAAAGTTGCTGTGTTTGACTGATCAGCTCAGCTCATGTTTATTTGTAATTGCTGAGTCCACATGCCATGGCAATGGGTGCTGTGTAAAATTACATAAAGTAACCATGCTGTGGTTACCATTATTCTTGTATTAGCATTATCTTGTATCCAACTGGATAAACATCTCTTCAATAAAACATTTTTGTTTAAAAAGCCCTATGCTTTTTTCTCTCTAGAATGTTAATATAAAACATGGTTCAGTCCTTTGTGCAGACTGAGTGTATTTCCCTTATCACTGAGCAAAAGAGGTAAATTAGTACTTGTAGAAGCCACTGAGTCAAAGAGAAAGTTCAGGTCTCACTTGTCTGTGGTCAGGTTCCAAATTTCTTTTCTCTCCCCTCATTCTCTGCTCCTTCATAGTGTATTTGGAAGACAAATAAGGGAAACTAGAAAACTAAAAAGAAATGACAGTGGACCAAAACTTGTCCTCAGATGTATGGCTTCAATTGAGTTAAATGGGAGCTAGCCATGTACATCAAAGGACAGAATTTGGCCCATAATTTTGTCTGTATATTTAATTCATGTTAGAAATCTGCTGGATTTTGTTTAAAATGCTTTTATTAAAAAAAACAAAAGCAAACCACCAAACCCAGATTATTTATAAAACCACCAGCCTATTGTACAATATTTTTAGCATTTAGTTATTACTATTAAGTGTTATATAAAATTACTTTCTTTTACTCATGATATTGAAAGTTGCAATGCATTGTGGAATCTTCCATTTTTGTCAAACTGACATTATTTTAAAAAGTGATTCAGCTCTCAATACACAGCAAGACTGTCAAGAGGTACACCGTGGAAAAGATAAACTCAGGATATAATATTGGGATCTGTATTTGGATTGGGTTTGTGCTGTGGTTCAGATCTTGAATCAAGAGCAAGGATTAGGTTTGGGCTCAGGTACAGTTTTGAATGTGGAATTCTCATGAAATCAGTAGCTCTAACAAAATTTCAGATCCTTTGTGGTTTTGGATTTAACTTAGCACCAACATCATACATGGGGGCAGATCCAATGAATTTATGTTCTCCCCCCTCAGTGGGGATTTGAAATTCTAGTTTTGGTCCATCTCTGTATAGCAGCTGCTGCTGCAGTTGCTTTCAAGGTGGCAGCAATGGTGGTGCCTCCTAGTAAATATTCAATATAGGAAATCCAGCCCTCAAGTGCATTTTCTTAGTGTTTTCAAGGTCATGGCAGATTCTCTGATCAGGCCCAGATTAATTTCAAATAAATAAAAGGATATTTTAGGATAAATGGTCTGACCTATAATTATGGCTAAAGTATCCATCGGTTTAACCTGCTGAAAGGCCATTGCTAACTTGCAAAATTCCCAGGCCCCCATAGTGTGAGTGTGTTATTCTCCTTGCATTAGGACACATTAACTCCTCATGTTCAGCTGTGACATGAGCCAAAAACTTTGTCATGGGATAAATAACTAGAGTTGCCCAGAGAACAATTCTGTTTCACAAAAAATTCTAGGTTTTGAAATTTGTTTGTGTTCTGATGCAAAACTTAACTGAAACTGATTTTTTTCTCTCTCACACACAGATAAAATGTGATCAGAATAGGCAATAGCCTGGTGTTTGGACCATTTGCTGGGGACGTGGAAGACCCAGGTTCAAGTCTCTCCTCTTAATCAGAGAGTGCCCTTACCATGGGGCTGTAGAGTCAGTCTTTCTCTTAGAGCTGTTTGAACTTTGTATAAATTAAATATTCAGTGGGCCTCAAAGTGAGACACTCTCTCTCTCTCTCACACACACACACACTTCACTACTGGACTTGAAGAACCTTCCTAAATAAATTTCTGTCAAAACAAATATGTTTCCATGCAACATTTCAGTTTTGACAAAATGCCATTTTTTGTCAGAAAAAAGTTCAACACTTTTTGACCAGCTCTATAAATAAGCACTTACCCCAACATCCAATCAAAAATCTATTCTGTTTCCAGCACCACCTTCCTATCCTGCCTATCCTTCTAATCTAAAAAAACTATCACAGACTCTTAACTGGTTTGATAATCTCTGCTGGACTGAGTCTTGCCTACAGCTCCCATACACTCTTGTGTTTGGCTGGGGTCAGGGATGAAACACTACATTGAAGGCTGTCTCTGGCCATGAAGTGCCAGCAATTGGAAGATGACTGCAAGCCCAACTGAGTCTTCCAAAATTGCTGAGAACTGGAGAGGATTTGACCAAGGTATCAGAAAAGTTGAGGCCATTCTAGAATGAAAAATAATAGTAGGAAATGTAAGTGGAGAGAATGGAATTCACTGGGGGGTCCAGTCTGGGGTGATTTGTTGATTAAATTAATTGTCCTCGGGGAGGAGAAGAGAAAGGGACTGAGCTTATAGTGTGAGAAGTATAACGTGAAGAAAACTGAGGAGAGAACCTCATAAGGCCAGATAAGTTTCCAATAAACAGTTGTATTTTTGGGGGTTCGCTGAACCAAACAAAGCTTGTGAACCTGAGTGAATTTCCTATCACAAGGTAGAATTCTCCATGGTGAGAAGTGCTGTATTCTAAGAATGCTTACACCTTGCAGTGTACTATAGAAGCTGTTATAGAGATCCAGTGATATTGAATTAGTGAGGGGATAGTAAAAGATATGTGTTTTTAATTAGTAGATAGGGACTTAAGTGAAGTTAAGATCCAGAGTGAAATATTGTAGCTTTAAATCAGATAGATCTTTGTAAAAATGAAACATACTGTGGTTCAGTCTTTATACTTTTTTCTAATATCCTGACTTTTTCACCATTGTATATCATAAAGAGTTATGATTTTATGGTAGGCATCTCATTTTAAAAAAGCGAGATAATAATATAATAATAATTAAGTTTCTCCACATATATACTTATGCTGACAAAGAACAGTGGAACAAAGAACACACAACTAATGGTGCGTGAGATTATAATCTTTCCAAATGTCATTTCAGAACCTAATACATGTAACAATAATTTCAGAGAAGCAAGATATACACCCACATACATGAAAAATAATTGGGCAGTAAAAACAAAGGAGCACCACAGCTATTAATGGCACTACTGACTTCCTGACAGACGAAAGTAACATGTATGTTTGATAGAATATTGAGTGACTTCTGAGTACAGCAGAGCTCCCTAATGCAAGCCATGTATACACCATGGAGCTGCAGAGACGAGGAGCCATAAATCTCCTGCATAAGATGGCTGTATGTACTGCACCCTTGTTTGAGCTGAGGAGTGACAGTCACATCGGCAATACCAGGAGGGATGAGCTGGAGTGCCGATGAGCAGCGCAGTAAGGAAAGTAACTGAAATACTTCCCTGATAGATTGTATTTTCTAAATGGACAACCTACCCTAATTCTCAATTACTGAGGGACAATCTCCACTCATTGGTATAGTTTGCTTTCCACAACTAAATCTCTGTACAACTTCTCATGAGTGATGTACCTGAATACTTGGATGCTAACATCTAAACTGTATTCTTAAATATATTCACCTAAATTTGGGTTATTGCTGATTATGTACTATATGTATCATATGACTTTTTAAAACAAACTTTGTATTTGTGGATAATCTAAGCACTATACCCAGAAGTACAGACACTCTTTTCTCCGCCTGTGTATTATATAATTTTAACATTAGCTTTAATAACATTTTTAAATCTGTATTGTCCATGAGTCTTAAGTTGAGTCTCTTTGTAGTTTGGCAGTCATGGTTGGTTGTGGGGATACATAAGCGGTGCAGTTGCATATGGCATCTCGTGCCGTGTAATGTCCCCTCTCTGGCCAAGAATTCGGGCTGGAAGTAGTAGCAATACAGATACTAAATATTATTTTTTTTAACATGGGAGTGGTGAGACCAGCAAGTTCATTTTGGGAAGCAGCAGGATGGGATTTGAGTAGACTAGCTTTCCCCTAAATGATTCTTGCCCTTTCAATGAAAGTCTGTAAGACCATTAATAGTTGTGGTGCTTCTTTGTTTTTGTTGCCCAATTATTTTTCATGTATGTGGGTGTGTATCTTGCCTCAGTGAAACAATTGTTACATGTATTAGGTTTGAAAATGCCACTTGGAAAGATTATAATCTCATGCTCCATTAGTTGTGTGTCAAGATTTTCTTACTTCCAACACCAGTCTGCATAGTTTGCTCAGTTATGAATGCTTTTGCAGTTCAATCCCTTGGAAGAAAAACTGTGCAGGAAAGACCATTTAACAGTCTTACCACTTATTCATCAGCCTTTGAACACACATCAAAGCAGCTGTTCAAGGGGGGGCGGGGGAAGGGGAATAATGCGTAACACAAAAATAAAGTAGTTTGTAAGACCAGGTCACTCGTTTGGTTTGCATGGCAACAAGGAAATATATTTGCCATTTGATTTTATTTAGATCGAAAGCAGAAAGTCATTTTTTTTTCCTGATGAAAATAAGTTTTGCTATTTAATTACTAAATTATGGAAATTGTACTAACAGACTGAGTGACTAAAAATATTGTAATGCGTTGTACCACATTTAGCTAGTAATGGCATGCACTTTTTTTCCTATGGAATATATGACTAAAGTGGTCTGCTACAGGAATTTGCATAGAACATTTTAGTGTAAATAAAAAATAAATTAAAAGCATCTTGATTTACATATACTATGTGATGGAAAGAGAAATGGGAACTCTCTACTAAAAGCAGCAGAAACCTCCTAGAGTAATTTATACCTGGAAATTTAGAGGACACCATAATGATTTTCATGAGGATGCTGCAAAGGGTATGCTATACTATGAATGAATATGACAGCTAAATATGAATGCAAGTAGCTTGAGACTGCTAAAAACTGGCATGCCAATTATGTCAATTTGCTTATACCAACTTTTGAATTCACATCACATGCTGAGATATTAAAAAACATTTAAAAAAATCAAATTTAAATTTTTGATTAAACCTTTTAGTACCATAGATCCATCATGACAATAAAAAAAATTCAGTAGTGGTTGAAATTTGAAGGAAGATTGCTTGCATTATGACCCTGGGATTTGTCTCATTGTTAATATTTTTGTTATCTTTCATCCATGGGTACTGAAAGGATTAAATGAAAAGGCCTGAGTCCTGTGTAGAAGATTTTGTGCAGTAATTTATTGTACACAATTCTGCCCTTGCTGCTGAGGTGCTCAGGATGACACACAAGCAATTAAAATGCAATCAACAAAATAATTAAAAGGTCACAAAATACAAATTTATGTTTGTATATATGCATGCACATAATACATTCATGTTCCCCTCAAATAAAGTATCAATAAGAATAGTGGTGATTTCCTGAATGTGTGGTGTGCAGTATTTGAGAGGTTAGTAACATATAGTGCTAGTCCATATCTTCCCAATGCTTTCTGTGCTAAAGCAGGGAATGTGTATCCTAAAAATGATACGCATACCGTTATATATCTGACAAACTCCCACAGTATCCATGGTAACAAGCAACATTTTCAGGGACTTGTGCTGATCTGCTCGTAGGTCCCAATTCTGCATGAAGACCCCCACAGGGCAGAATTTGTCCTAGAAGTCTGTTACACTCATATAATCCATTCTGATGTCAGCTGCATTATACAGTTGTAAGGGTAGAATTTAGCTCAAAGTGCAATTTAAATCACTACTCTGTTTGGAAAAAAGCCTTCCATCGGAGAAGTACCCACTTGCTGCTGGCTGAATTTGGCCCATTTGGGGTTGAACATGGCCCTTAGCCATGAACTTCTAAGGTACAGAACAAAAAAATATATGGGGCCTAATTTTGATCTCTCACCTGGCATAAATGAATTGATTTCAGTCAAGTTGTACCTGATTTATACTGGTGCAAGTGAGATCAGAATCAGACCCACCCACAGACCTTTGTTCAACTTGTAGACTCAGTCTTGAGAAGTAGAGCTCCTATGTATTATTCAGTCAGGTTGGAAGCATTCCACTAGCTCACGGCCCTGGGAAAAAGTGTTTCTTTTATGACTTTCTTTTCCGGAAAGTCATAAAATTCTGTGCACGTGAAGGCTGTGTCTGATCCTCAGGTGAACTCCTCAGTGAGGGTAATTCAGAGTTCCCAAAACTAAGTGCTACTGTAATTACATAGGCAAGGAAGAGATCGTGATTGCAATTCTCAAGGCTCATATGGACGTTATTCTGTGTCTTTTTTACACTCTGTACCAGGGAGATGCAAAAATCAAATAGCTGAATAGCAACTTTGCAAATAACGTTTAAGATATATTTGATTATGCTTCTGTCAGCATATGTTCTGGGGGAAGGCTATGATTTAAGAAACATCAGGCCGGGGAGGAGTCAGGGGAACTCTTATAACCAAACATCTTCCTGTATTAATGAGGTAATTAGGAGAAAATGTGTAACTCTAGACTTTTCCTGTGACATCTTATGGTCACTTTTACAACACAGCAATATTGATGATGATAACAAAGATGAGCTCATTGCCTTTTAGTTCAGCAAAGCTGCTACGAAATCCAGGCAAGGTAATCTGGTTAGTTGAGTGATTGGGGCACCTAGGTTCTATTACGGTCATCTATTAAAAAAACAAAGTGGAATTTAAAGCTTGTAGCAGACCTTAAAGCCATGAAAAGAGAAAATGAACTCTTCTAGTTTCCCCAAAATGCCACTTTATGTAGTCATAGAATCATAGGACTGGAAGGGACCTTGAGAGGTCATCTAGTCCAGTCCCCTGCACTACTGGCAGGATTAAGTATTATCTAGACCGTCCCTGACAGATGTTTGTTTAACTTGCTCTTAAAAATCTCCAATGATGGAGATTCCACAACCTCCCAAGGCAATTTATTCCAGTACTTAACAACCCTGGGAAGTTTTTCCTAATGTCCAATCTAAACCTCCCTTTCTGCAACTTAAGCCCATTGCTTCTTGTCCTATCCTCAGAGGGTAAGAAGAACAATTTTTCTCCCTCCTCTTGGTAACAACCTTTTATGTACTTAAAAACTTATCATGTCCCCTCTCAGTCTTCTCTTCTCCAGACTAAACAAACCCCATTTTTTTTCAATCTTCCCTCATAGGTCCAGTTTTCTAGACCTTAAATCATTTTTGTTCTTCTTCTCTGGACTTTCTCAAGTTTGTCCACATCCTTCCTGAAATGTGGCACCCAGAACTAGACACAATACTCCAGTTGAGGCCTAATCAGCATGGAGTAGAGTGGAAGAATTATTTCTCATGTCTTGCTTACAATACTCCTGCTAATACATCCCAGAATGATGTTCGCTTTTTTTGCAACGGTGTTACATTGTTGACTCATATTTAGCTTGTGGGTCCACTGTGACCCCCAGACCCCTTTCCGCAGTACTCCTTCCTAGGCAGTCATTTCCCATTTTGTATGTGTGTAACTGATTGTTCCTTCCTGAGTGGAGTACTTTGCATTTGTCCTTATTGAATTTCATCCTATTTACTTCAGACCATTTCTCCAGTTTGTCCAGATCATTTGAATGCTCCTTCTAGGTGGGCATAAACCTAATAATGAAATGCATTACCAAAGTATGTTTAAGGAATGCTGTTGAGTAATCTAGGTTGCAAGTTTGACCCATCTTAGAATTATAAAATCTTGGATAAAACTTAGGCACCTAGGAGCTTAGATCAGTTTTGAAATGTGATGTCACTTAGGCACTTTTGAAATTTTACCTTGGGCCTGGAAAGTTCTTTAGATTCTAAATATGTTCTTTGTTTCTTAGCCTGCTACTGACTTTCATTTAAAAAAAACAGAAAAGAAATAATACACTGCCTTCATGTGACATCATTGGTGATACTACCAGTTTGAGGGCCCTTGTTGTAGTGATTAGGTGTTCCCCACTGTAGTGGGACAGCTGCCCCACTCCTTCAGAACAGGGGTTAAAAGCAGCCAAGCTAGGCTGATTGGGGAAGCTCAATTAGGGCCCAGCTGGCCCTGATAAGAGGGCTGGGGGCCAATAGCTAAGGAGGCTGTCTCTAGTGGTGGAGAGAGAAGGACCTGGCTGCCTGGGAGCAGGGTACCAGAGGTAGAGAAGTGCTGGGGAAAGGCAAGAGGAGCTGGGGAGCTCCAGCCTGGCAACTCTCCAGGCTGAAGGCCTTGTTCAAGGCCTATCAAAGGTACTGGGGCTGCAGAGATACAGCCTGGGAATAGGCAAAGGCAGCAGGTCCTAACCCCTTGCTAGTGATGAGTGGTTTACAGACTGCAGGCTGCCCCAGTGAGCGGGGGCTAGATGATGACTGGCAGTAGCCACTGAGGCAAGGTGGGGATAGAGGGTTGGGGGTTCCACTGGGAGGGGAGACCCAGACTGTGGTTACTGATGGGGGCAGCACGCCAAGGTAAAGGGGCACTGGGGTCCAGGAGGGACACGAGGGCCTGAGGCAGGTGAGCCACGGGCCAACAGAGGGCTCTCCGAGCTGGACAAAAGCTAATTCCTGAGACAACCAGCAGGAGGCAGCGTGGCGGTGAGTCTCACTTTGCTACACCCACCCATATGTCTCATGTGTAGGTACACAATCTACCCACGGCATATAGTCTTTGCCTCTTTCCTAGAAAAACAAAAGGTACAGAAATACCAGAGTACAGGAAGACAGGATTGCAAGGGGACAGCTTTTGTTTTATAAAGGAAAGTGTTTGGCTGTTGGGAATTTTGAGGTAGGTATAGTGTAGGGCCATTAGCTGTGCAGATCCTGGCACTTCTGGAGGGAACCTGCTGTATTTTCTGCTTGGCATGGAGAGGCCACGTTCTGTTGGAGGGATGTTATGGATGAGATCTTCAGCTGATGCAAACTGGTAGAGCTCCACTGAAGTTGATGGGGCTGTGGTGATTTACACCAATGGGGAGCTATATCTTATTCGCAGTTGTAGCAATTGTGATGTCATTTGTTTGTGATGGCCATTCCTGTCCTTCATTTGATACTGCTTTTAGGGAAGGAGAGGAGAAATCAGTGTAGATGTTTGATCATTGTCCATCACTGCAAAGAAATCATAAGCCAATGAGATTATTGTTGTGTTCATGGTAAACCAAAAATGTGTCCAGGAAATCTGAGGACTGCAATGAACTAGGATTGCATCACTAAGCTTCTTGAGTAATGGCTTATTGGTCACTTGTCTGTGGGAAGCTGGCACCCTAGTTTCTCATAAGGAGGCATTAAGAATCACAGCCCATCAAAACGCTGCTGGTTTCACTGCTTGCTTTTGCAAAATGTAGGTGAGTTATCTTCAAGGTTCTAACACAATCTTTAAAGACACAGGAGAGTAAAAATCAACATTTAAACCTAAAATAAGTATAGTACTGTATATCATTTTAGTATCTGTGGAGCAAAGTCATCAAGTGGGAGCTCTGTGTTTATCCAAGGGGAAAATTGGACTTTATGGATTCAGTTCAATACCAGCAGTAAATTACTACCTGAGCTGGCAGAGAGATTCTGGCCAGCAAGTAAAGGGGGATTAGAGTAAAGGCTGTACCCATTCTCTACCCTTCTCCACTCTTCTCTTTTCTGTTTGCTCTGGAAGGAGCAAGCATGCAAGTAGCCCATCTAACTCTTACTCAGTTAGACTCAATCTTGTAGCTTGTATAGGGAGTAAAAGGTGTTTCTTCATGCCACTTGCTCACTTGCACAGGTGTATAGTTAGAATCAAAGTAATGCTCGACAACATCCAGTTATGGCAGCAAAGCCTCTTTGTTTTGCTATAAGTCACCGCCAATAAACATGGGAAACACATCTGATGGTTTCCAAGGTCATTTTTATTTACTGTACATCTATTGCAACTCTAGCAGTTATTAAATAATGACTGTCTGCTTTGAGATACACAGAATTGATTTTTTGTAAATTACTGATTGGATTGATTTTACACTTAAGCCAGTATGGGACAATTAAGTGTATAAATTGCTTCGGTCTCTCAGATATTTTTCGTGATCTACTGTGATGAGTTAAGGCTTTAGGCACATTAATAGTGATAATTATAGAACCTAGAAATGGAAAAGACCTATTATTTCATCTAGTCCATCTCCTGCCAGGGCAGGACTGTTCCCTAATGTACATGTATTAGTGGTTTTTTTCCCGGTCTAATTTTAAATTTGCCAAATGATGGGCCTTCTTCCACTTCACCCAAGAGAATATTCCATGGCTTGATATATCTAACTGGGCCAAATTCAGCCATGGTGTCAAGACTTCAGTGGAGTCACATGTGCTTCCCTTGGGTTCAAGGTTTTTCCTGACATTCAGCCTAAACTTTATTTTTCTTAATTTCATCTCTCTGTTCCTAATTCTTGTGAGAGAGTCCAACAAAAGAAGTATCAAAGCTGGTATGGTTAGTGGAGCAGAGAGGATGGGAGGTGAGTGTGGCAGAATTATGAAAGGTCTTGACGTTGAGGGCAAGAAGTTTGAACTAGATACTGTGGAAAAGGGGGAGCCAGAGGAGGGATTCAGAGGCATAGAATCATAGAATATCAGGGTTGGAAGGGACCTCAGGAGGTCATCTAGTCCAACCCCCTGCTCAAAGCAGGACCAATTCCCAACTAAATCAGCCCAGCCAGGGCTTTGTCAAGCCGGGCCTTAAAAACCTCCAAGGAAGGAGACTCCACCACCTCCCTAGGTAACGCATTCCAGTGCTTCACCACCCTCCTAGTGAAATAGTGTTTCCTAATATCCAACCTAGACCTCCCCCACTGCAACTTGAGACCATTGCTCCTTGTTCTGTCATCTGCCACCATTGAGAACAGCCGAGTTCCATCCTCTTTGGAACCCCCCTTTAGGTAGTTGAAGGCTGCTATCAAATCCCCCCTCATTCTTCTCTTCTGGAGACTAAACAATCCCAGTTCCCTCAGCCTCTCCTCATAAGTCATGCGCTCCAGACCCCTAATCATTTTTGTTGCCCTCCGCTGGACTCTTTCCAATTTTTCCACATCCTTCTTGTAGTGTGGGGCCCAAAACTGGACACAGTACTCCAGATGAGGCCTCACCAATGTCGAATAAAGGGGAACGATCACGTCCCTCGATCTGCTGGCAATGCCCCTACTTATACAGCCCAAAATGCCGTTAGCCTTCTTGGCAACAAGAACACACTGTTGACTCATATCCAGCTTCTCGTCCACTGTGACCCCTAGGTCCTTTTCTGCAGAACTGCTACCTAGCCATTCGGTCCCTAGTCTGTAGCTGTGCATGGGATTCTTCCGTCCTAAGTGCAGGACTCTGCACTTGTCCTTGTTGAACCTCATCAGGTTTCTTTTGGCCCAATCCTCTAATTTGTCTAGGTCCCTCTGTATCCGATCCCTACCCTCTAGTGTATCTACCACACCTCCTAGTTTAGTGTCACCGGCAAACTTGCTGAGAGTGCAGTCCACACCATCCTCCAGATCATTAATAAAGATATTAAACAAAACCGGCCCCAGGACCGACCCTTGGGGCATCCGCTTGAAACTGGCTGCCAACTAGACATGGAGCCATTGATCACTACCCGTTGAGCCTGACGATCTAGCCAGCTTTCTATCCACCTTACAGTCCATTCATCCAGCCCATACTTCTTTAACTTGGCAGCAAGAATACTGTGGGAGACCGTATCAAAAGCTTTGCTAAAGTCAAGGAATAACACATCCACTGCTATCCCCTCATCCACAGAGCCAGTTATCTCATCATAGAAGGCAATTAGGTTAGTCAGGCACGACTTCCCCTTGGTGAATCCATGCTGACTGTTCCTGATCACTTTCCTCTCCTCTAAGTGTTTCATAATTGATTCCTTGAGGACCTGCTCCATGATTTTTCCAGGTACTGAGGTGAGGCTGACTGGCCTGTAGTTCCCCGGATCCTCCTCCTTCCCTTTTTTAAAGATGGGCACTACATTAGCCTTTTTCCAGTCATCCGGGACCTCCCCCGATCGCCATGAGTTTTCAAAAATAATGGCTAATGGCTCTGCAATCTCATCCGCCAACTCCTTTAGCAACCTCGGATGCAGCACATCCGGCCCCATGGACTTGTGCACGTCCAGTTTTTCTAAATAGTCCCGAACCACTTCTTTCTCCACAGAGGGCTGGTCACCTTCTCCCCATATTGTGCTGCCCAGTGCAGCAGTCTGGGAGCTGACCTTGTTTGTGAAGACAGAGGCAAAAAAATCATTGAGTACATTAGCTTTTTCCACATCCTCGGTCACTAGGTTGCCTCCCTCATTCAGTAAGGGGCCCACACTTTCCTTGACTTTCTTCTTGTTGCTAACATACCTGAAGAAACCCTTCTTGTTACTCTTAACATCTCTTGCTAGCTGCAACTCCAAGTGTGATTTGGCCTTCCTGATTTCACTCCTGCATGCCTGAGCAATATTTTTATACTCCTCCCTGGTCATTTGTCCAATCTTCCACTTCTTGTAAGCTTCTTTTTTGCGTTTAAGATCAGCAAGGATTTCACTGTTTAGCCAAGCTGGTCGCCTGCCATATTTACTATTCTTTCTACACATCGGGATGGTTTGTTCCTGCAACCGCAATAAGGATTCTTTAAAATACAGCCAGCTCTCCTGGACCCCTTTGCCCTTCATGTTATTCTCCCAGGGGATCCTGCCCATCTGTTCCCTGAGGGAGTCAAAGTCTGCTTTTCTGAAGTCCAGGGTCCGTATTCTGCTGCTCTCCTTTCTTCCTTGTGTCAGGATCCTGAACTCGACCATCTCATGGTCACTGCCTCCCAGGTTCCCATCCACTTTTGCTTCCCCTACTAATTCTTCCCTGTTTGTGAGCAGCAGGTCAAGAAAAGCTCTGCCCCTAGTTGATTCCTCCAGCACTTGCACCAGGAAATTGTCCCCTACACTTTCCAAAAACTTCCTGGATTGTCTGTGCACCGCTGTATTGCTCTCCCAGCAGATATCAGGGTGATTAAAGTCTCCCATGAGAACCAGGGCCTGCGATCTAGCAACTTCTGCTAGTTGCCAGAAGAAAGCCTCGTCCACCTCATCCCCCTGGTCTGGTGGTCTATAGCAGACTCCGACCACGACATCACCCTTGTTGCTCACACTTCTCAACTTTATCCAGAGACTCTCAGGTTTTTCTGCAGTTTCATACCGGAGCTCTGAGCAGTCATACTCCTCTCTTACATACAATGCAACTCCCCCACCTTTTCTGCCCTGCCTGTCCTTCCTGAACAGTTTATATCCATTCATGACAGTACTCCCGTCATGTGAGTTATCCCACCAAGTCTCTGTTATTCCAATCGCATCATAGTTCCCTGACTGTGCCAGGACTTCCAGTTCTCCCTGCTTGTTTCCCAGGCTTCTTGCATTTGTGTATAGGCACTTAAGATAACTCATTGATCGTCCCTCTTTCTCAGTATGAGACCGGAGTCCTCCCCTCTTGCGCTCTCCTGCTTGTGCTTCCTCCCAGGATCCCATTTCCCCACTTACCTCAGGGCTTTGGTCTCCTTCCCCCGGTGAACCTAGTTTAAAGCCCTCCTCACTAGGTTAGCCAGCCTACTGGCGAAGATGCTCTTCCCTCTCTTCATTAGGTGGAGCCCGTCCCTGCCCAGCACTCCTCCTTCTTGGAACACCATCCCATGGTCGAAGAATCCAAAGCCTTCTCTCCGACACCACCTGCGTAGCCATTCGTTGACTTCCACGATTCGACGGTCTCTACCCAGGCCTTTTCCTTGCACAGGGAGGATGGACAAGAACACCACTTGCGCCTCAAACTCCTTTATCCTTCTTCCCAGAGCCACGTAGTCTGCAGTGATCCGCTCAAGGTCATTCTTGGCAGTATCATTGGTGCCCACGTGGAGAAGCAGGAAGGGGTAGCGATCCGAGGGCTTGATGAGTCTCGGCAGTCTCTCCGTCACATTGTGTATCCTAGCTCCTGGCAAGCAGCAGACCTCTCGGTTTTCCCGGTCGGGGCGGCAGATAGATGACTCAGTCCCCCTGAGGAGGGAGTCCCCGACCACCACCACCCTCCTCCTCCTCTTGGGAGTGGTGGTCGTGGAACCCCCATCCCTAGGACAGTGCATCTTTTGCCTTCCAATCGGTGGAGTCTCCTTCTGCTCCCTTCCCTCAGATGGGTCATCTACTCCACTCTCCGCATTAGGACCTGTAGAGAGAACATGGAAACGATTGCTCACCTGTATCTCCATTGCTGGTACATGGACGCTCCTCTTTCTCCTTCTGGAGGTCACATGCTGCCAAACTTCTTCACCATCCTTCTGTCCCTGCTGCGCCTGCTCCGAATCTTTAGAACGTTGTGGCCGTAGAAGCATCTCCTGACGTCTGTCCAGGAAATCTTCATTTTCCCTTATGCAACGCAGAGTCGATACTCGTTTATCCAGACCTCGAACCTTCTCTTCCAATATGGAGACCAGCTTGCACTTTGTACAGACAAAGTCGCTTCTGTCCTGTGGAAGAAAGACAAACATGGCACAACCTGTGCAGGTTACAACAGCTGATCGCTTACCTTCCATATCACCTTCCTCTTAAGAGCTTCCTCAGCTGTTGCAGTAACTAGTCAGAGAAACCTGCAGATGAAAGCCTCAGTGAGCTCTCCCCAGGCAAACTCCCTCTGTTAGCCTCTGCTGTTCGCCGCTCAGCTGGTTCGCTGCTGACTGCCCTTATATACCAGTCAGGCCCACTCAAGGCCCACCTGGAACAAAGCACTCCCAATTCACACTTTTCAAACAAACAAGCAACCAATCAAGCACACGGTCAAACTGACAAACTGTCCCAGCAACAGACACTCAGATACTCACCAACACAGCCCCCCTAATGCAGCACTTAGCGTACCTCCTCTCGGACAGCTCCCAGGCAAACTCCCTCTGTTAGCCTCTGCTGTTCGCCACTCCAATGTTATCTATATTATTACAAATATTATGAGATATCTATTTTTATTAATATTAGGTGGTGCTCTGCCTATTGGATTATTGTCATGCAGTCTGCTACGGGGTGCAAAGAGATAACAGAGTCCCCTGTGGTTATTGCATGTCTGCAGGAAACAAAAGTCATTGGCTTTAGACAGCCTCAAGCACCAGTGCTTAACAAACAGTTCAGGTGTCAAGTCCTTTGAAGTTTTTCCTCTGTCCAAGTTGGGCACAATATTGCCTTAGTTTGGGGGTAAAGGGGCCCCAATGTTAGGATTACCATACGTCCGGATTTTCCGGGACATGTCCGGTTTTTTGGTCCTCAAATCTCCGTCCGGGGGGAATTTCCAAAAAGCGGGACATGTCCGGGAAAATAGGGAGGCATGGTAAGGGGACTGCCTCCTCCCCGGGCTCCAACTTTCCTGGCTCCTGCCGTTCTCCCCAGCGCAGCAGCCGCTGGAGCCTGGGAGGAGGCGGCTGCAAGCTTGGATGCCGCCGCCACTCGGCCGGAACCGGGACCCGAGCCGAGCCGGGCCGGAGCCGCTGGGGCTGGGGATACTTGGCCGCCGTCCGGGGCCGGGCCGGAGCCGTTCGGCCGGAACCGGGGCCTGAGCCGAGCCGGGCCGGAGCCGCTGGGGCTGGGGGTGCTTGGCCGGTGGCCGGGGCCTGAGCCGAGCTGGGCCGGAGCCGCTGGGACCGGGGCTGGGGGTGCTCGGCCGCCAACTGGTGCCGCTTGGCCGGGGCCGATGGGGCCAGGGGTGCTCGGCCACCGGCTGGCGGCCGGGCCGGAGCCGCTCAGCCGGAACCGGGGCCCGAGCCAAGCCGGGCCAGAGCGACCGGGGCTGGGGGTGCTCGGCCGCCGGCCGGCGCTGCTCAGCCAGGGCCGGGGCAGGGTCGGAGCCACTCTGCCGGGGCCGGTGCCCCGGGGCCCAAGCTGAGCCGGGCTGGAGCTGCTGGGGCCAGAGCTTCTTGGCTGGCCGCCAGAGGGAGTTGCTCAGCCGGGGGGGCCGGACTGGGCCGCGCCTCCTCACGCCTCCCCCCCCCCCCCGCCGCCCCAGCTTATCTGCTGCCTGCCTGCCTGCCTGTTTCATGCTTCCCACGAACATTTGATTCACGGGAAGCAGGGGAGGGGAAGGAGCAGGGGGCGGAGCATTCGGGGGAGGGGGCGGAGTTGGGGCGGGGACTTTGGGGAAGGGGCAGAGTTGGGGTGGAGCCGGGCCGTGGAAGGGGCAGAGTTGGGGCAGGAGCGGGGGCGGGGAAGGGGTGGAGTTGGGGCAGGGCCGGGGCCCCTTGGAGTGTCCTCTTTTTCCAGGACTGCAATATGGTAACCCTACCCAATGTGTGAACACAGAAAATAAAAGGGTCTGTCTGGTTTGAAAAAGACACACGTCCTGAAACTCAGGGGAGAAAGAAAGACTGGGTCTGTAGAGAAACAGACTATAACCCAGTCCTCAGAATAGCGGGAGTAGCAGGAAAAAGTCTGGCCTACCTAAATCTTGAGGGTAATGCTAAACTTAGGTAAGACAATATGTATGAAATTCCTTTTGTTATTTTAATCCTTTTCTCTCTGATGACTATGTTGCTATGGATGGATAAATGATACTTTGTTTTGAAGAAGCTATTTTGTGTCACTGCATTTATCTACTGGGAGTTTCCCTCTTTCTCTCTCTGTCTCTCTCTGTCTCTCTCTCTCATACTTAAAATTGTCCGTTACCTTAGTATCCAAATGCCTCATGTCTTTAATGTATTTATCCTGAAGGGAAGTCTGTAGTAGGGGCCAAACACAGTTGGACACACGGTTGGTAATTGGGGGTGCTGTAACCTGGAAAGCCAGTCTAAAAATGGGGTGACTTGCAGGATTCCAGTCAGAGATGGGCGGGTGCTTGGCATGTCACTTGAAAGAGGTGCCCATGAAGAGACTGAGTGTGGGGTCAAAAGCACAGCTAAACTGGAATCATAACACAAGGAAAGTGATCTTAACTATATTTTATAAGACTGGAGAGGGGCAATGTGGGCGTCTTGGAGAAGGAAGTGCCAGGAGATAATACTAGCAATCTCCTCAGATCCACATTGTCTGTCTGCCCCTCTTTGTACCTCTCTGATAGTTACGTGGGCCCCATTTCTGTGATATCCAAGTGCTTCACAATCTTTAATGTATTTATCCTCACAACATTTCTGTGCAGTAGGGAAGTACTATTATCCCATTTTACACATGGGCGACTGAGGCACACCGAGATGAAGGGCCAGATTATCAAAGGTATTTATGCACCTAAAGATGAAGATATGTGCCTAGTGGGATTTTGAAAAGCACCTAAGCAGGTTAGACATCTAACTCTCATTGATTTCAATGGGAGTTAGGCTCCTAACTCATTTCAAAAGTGCCTATTTGCATCTTTAGGTGCCTAAATACATTTGAAAATCTGGTCCTAAGTGATGTGGCCAAGGTCTCACAAAAAGGTCCAGAATACTAATCCAGACCATCCCTCTGCTAATTCCCGAACCAGGTAAATGTCATGTGCTTTCACAAAATTTTTGGATTACTTTACATCTGAGATTATTTTTAACTATTTTTGCCTTTTGGCACTGAAAAACAGTGTCCCATTAGTATCAAGTTTCTTAGCAATTCAGTATTGATGCAACTTTTAGGTGGAATCATGTTGAGATTATATCATCCTCGACCAGCTATTTCCTTACTGCAGCACTTTCCATTTAGAACTGCTATGTTTAATATGCCATGTGTATTCACTGTGTGGCTGGCTGAGTGAGTAGGAATGAGATTATGCAACAGTAATACATAGCGGCTTATTACTTTTCTCATCTGCATCATCCTAGTAATGATGCTACTCTAGAGAAATTCTATAATTCAGGACTTCTGCACACAGTAAATCAAAGAATAAAAGTTCTGTTTTTGTTTTTCCATCATTTTAAAATCCTGATTAATTAAAATAATAATTGTGATGTGGGGTGGGGTGGGATGGGATAATGAGCCTTTCATCAAAACCAGCCGAGGCCGGGAGTGACTGAAAACTGTTTTTTATTGTCCAGTGCTAATCAGAGGTCTAAGTGAAGTACGTTGATGCTCTTGTGACTTACTCCTAAAATACCACTAAGCAGAGGGGCCAAAGATTACATAGTCATGGAGGCTAGACCACTTCTTTCTACCACATTCCAAAACAATGTTAGAGGCTTAGGACATATTGGCAGAGACTGTGCAGTGCCAAGGTTTACATGTTACTTGTTCTGTGGACAGAGAACTTTGGTCTTTAGGACTGTCAATCTGGCACTTCCATTGGGGAGCTTCCTCTAAGAGCACTCAAGGCTTCATGCCTTTAGTCTATTACCTTTCATATTTTGTCCTCTTTGGCTCTTTTGTCTCTTTAAATAGGTTCCTAGCTGAATGCTTTAGAGTAAGATCTGGGGATGCAGGAAATTAATCTCCATGTAACAAATTTCATTTATACATGTTGTGATACTAGCCTCTACTGCATTGAATGCTGGACATGTTCAGGTCTAATGGTCTCTCAGCTGCTTGGGGGCCTGGAAAGTAGTTACAAGTGGGTATATCTGTGGCCATTAAAGGTGATTTGCCTGTAGCTCAAGTGCTAGTACCTTGTGATTTGGAAGGAGAAAACCAGCTCCCCTCACTGCATGCATGAGACTAATGCATGGCACAAGGTGTTTTAATAGGTGGCAGTGACTCATGGATCTACCACAAAGAAAATACAATGTGTCTAACTCCTATACATACAAGTAGGAATTCCTAGCATGGAAATAGGGCAGTTACATAGTTCTTGGTATTTAACAAACTCTTCTGTATGCAGACGTGGTATTCTTCTAGTTATAAATATCCCCTTGTTCTGTGTGTTCACATGGAAGAGAAGCAAAGAACTAACCAAGTGGAAGTGTTAACCCTGAATGGACTGAAAGCTGCTAAAACAAGCACTGGATGAAAGAAGAAGCAATCTATTTTATCAGGCAATAATTTGATTTCCAACGGATAAAATAAGACTGAAAGCAAAGTAGTTTATTGCAACAAGGAGTCGGATTACTGGCATTGAACTCTGAGCACATTTTCTGTCACTTGAGGCATGGGGCATGTCACTTTTGTATTTGTAACACATCTAGCTTGATGGGCCCTTACACTGATTGGAGCCTACAGTGATACAAATTATTAAGACAAGAAAAAAAATCCCCCCTTCTTACTGAAGAAGCTACTCGCATTCCATTCTCCTTTAATAGCTGATCATTTAGATTCTCCCTATTAATAATAATAATAATAAATAATAATGTTTTCCTCCATTACCTTACAAATGATTAGCACTATCCATGTTCATATGGGCAGCTTAGCAAAATGTTAAAAATTAAAACCATACTGTTTTGTTTCACCTGCTGCTCCTTCAGGCTGAGCTCACCTCACTTCAGCCCCAAGTAGCTCAAAAATCCACCCTCAGCGACAGATTGGTTTATAGTCCAGAGTTAATAGGAATGAGAAATTTAGTAAACAGTTCAGTATATTAATTTTTTTCACACAGTCTCCTGTTAGAACAAGTTTAAATGTGTGTTCTGATGGCACAATCTTATTAAGACAGGCTCCTTCTGAAAATAATGTGAAGCAATGAAGCAAGCAAATTTAATCTGTAAAACTCACTGTGCCTCCTGGTGGTTATACCATGTAATTTACTTTTACTATCCACTGAAGACCAATATCATAAGCTTAGTCTACAGGTGAAGTGCCCTCATGGACTACTGTATATATTACAGAGAGAGACTGCAGTTTATCATATGAAATCCAGATTCTTCTCAACACTGAAAACAATCTGTACAACTTTCAATAAATACTTTGTGGCAAAGCAACATAAAGACTTTGCCATGGAGGTTTCATGTCTAATGTTTTATTCATTAGTATAAATAACATACTTTACCATATACGTACTTCAGTTTTGTGAGTTTTAAAATTATGGTTTGTGCTACTCTGTGAAATAATTTAGTGATATAATATTTTAAAGTGGTATACAGAGCTAAAGTGCCTTGACCCCCTACATTGCTGGAAGTGGGTATCAAGAGGAAGACAAAAACCATCTGCATAGATCATATTTGCTAAAGTAGTTATATCAGAAATCTGAAAGAGAGAGATCTTTATGTGCTGAAGACATTGTGTGCAGAAATCTTACTTCAGGACACAACAAATGGCTCCTCTGTTCATCTGAGTGTTAAGTTTTCTGAGTGAATTTCATAACATTATTACTCTGTTTTTTACCTTAGTATAATACTACTACATATAAGCCTCAACAAAAATATCTCTCTCTGTAGGCCCCATCCCTCTAGGACCCACCTCCATGGCAGATATGCCTGACTAAGAAGAAACTTCCTCTCTCCTGTATCTTTTGATTAATGAATTAAGTACAGACTCTCCAGTAGGGTGCCAGGTTTTCAAATGGAATGCCCAGTTGAAAAGGGACCCTGGCGGCTCCAGTCAGCAGTGTTGACCGGGCTGTTAAAAGTGCGGTCGGCTTCCTGCGGGGCTAAGGCAAGCTAGTCCCTACCTGTCCTGGTTTCACCCCAGAAGCACCAGCACGTCTGGCTCCTAGGCGGGGGGACAAAGGGCTCCTCACGCTGCCCCCACCCTGATCACTGGCTCCGCGCTCCCATTGGCTGGGAACCATGCTGGGGTGGTGTCTGCAGGCGAGAGTAGTGCACTGATCTAGTCTAACCCCCTGCCAAGATGCAGGATTTGTTATGTCTATACCATCCAAGACAGCTGCCCCCACCAAAGAGCCGGATCTGCTGGCTGCTTCTGGGGTGCAGCGTGGAGCCAGTCCAGAACCCACTCCCACACCCTGAACCCCTCATTTTTGGCCCCACCCCAGAGCCTGCACCCCCAGTTAGAGCCCTCACTCCCTCCTGCACCCCAACCCTCTGCCCCAGCCCATTGAAAGTGAGTGAGGGTGAGTGAGAGAGAGCCACTGAGGGAGGGAGAATGTAGTGAAGGGGGGCGGGGTCTTGGGGAAGGGGTTGGGGCTTCGGGGAAGGGATGGGGCTAGGGTGTTTGGTTTTGTGTGTTAGAAAGTTGGCAACCCTACTCTCCAGACAAGAGGCAATGGGTTCAGCATAGCAGATTTAGATTAAATCTCAGGAATAAATTCCTAAATGTAAGAACAGAAGAACAATGGAACAAACTGCCTAGGGAAATTGTGGAAGCTCCTTCACTGGAGGTTTTCAAAAGGAGGCTGGATAGCCATCTGTCTTGGATGGTTTAGACATAACAAAGCCTGCATCTTGGCAGGGGGTTAGACTAGATCAGAGGTTCTCAAAGTGTGGGGTGTACTCCCATGGGGGGCACCAAATGTATTCTGGAGGTGGGGCATGAGACGCTTTAGGAGAAAAAAAAATTACTGCACACATTCAGAGCTGGGTGTCTGGAGAGTGGTGGTTGCTGGCTGGGTGACCAGCTCTGAAGGCAGCACCGCTGCCAGCAGCAGTGGAGAAGTAAGGGTGACAATGCCATACCATGCCATGTACCTGGGGGTGGGGGCATAAGCTAATACAGAAACAAAGAAGGGTGTGTGTGATCAAATAAGTTTGAGAACTATTGAACTAGATGACCCTTATGGTCCCTTCTAACACTATGGTTCTAGGATTCTGTGATTCTCAAAGCTCAGGGAATGATGGGCATCTTATCTGAGTAAGGAGGGCTTACACAGTGCTAGTTCATATGATGCTTGTGTCTATCTAGTGCTATAAGTATATAACTCTGAAACAACTTCCATTACATTCACCTAAAACATTTCTAATGCAAGTAAAATCAGGCTAGAACACAGTGGCCACCATTTAAAAATACAACATTTGCCAACAATCACTACCACATTTTAATATTGAGATGCTACAGTTATTTCTTATTTGATATGTAGGGGAGTTCTGTATTGTAAGGACTTTAGCTGTGTCTCAAATTACGTTATAAAGGACTCAGTACATGAAGCTGTTTTGTTATACCAATCCTACTTATTCCTGCACTCTGTTTCTCTGTTGTTATTGAACAGCCTTGTAGCTTCCCCAGAGATGAGCTTTAGATTTAATTGTGGAATGAAAGGGCTTACATGCTGAAGCTGGACAACAACTGGGAGGCTCACGCTAAGCATTGAGAGGTGTGCACAATATCCTGCCTTGGAAAGTACTTCAAGCTTGAAATTTCACTTTCTTACTGCAGTCTCTAAACATGTTTACAGTCTTTTCTTTCATTCTGAAAAAGCAATCCTGTTCCATGAAAGATAATACTTTTCATTGTATTCCCAAAAGACTAAATCTCATTGTTAGAGAGGCCAGAAATTCTTTCAGTCAACTGCTACATATCATGCCAAAAAACTGAAATTCTTTTCCACTCTGGTAACTTTAATTTTTCCTCAAACCAATGCACATTTCTAGTCTACATCCCACTATAGGAAACGTCAAGCCACACAATGCAGATTAAAACCACAAAAACCTTCCTCGCGCTTTCACTTATTAGGGAGAAAAAAAAGTTTCCTAATTTCACTAGGTTTTTGATCTTAATTAACATTGACAGGAGACTTAAAAGTGAAGAGAGGAAATGGAGGGTAGAATGAAAAAGAAATAATTCTTATTTATATGATGGTCTCTCTTTCTATTGATCCTCTTCCACACTGGGATGTAATGTTTTATGCAGTTGGATCAACAATCACACATACACAAAGCGTTGGAATTTGAGCTTCACACCTATCCAGAAATTTTTACATACATTGGGATAGGAAGGAATCACTTGCTGTAGAGTAACAGAGAGGTGGGGGAGAGAGACAAACTTGTCTGTTTCCACTGTCATTAACTGAAATCCCTAGATGAGAGGCCTTCATGTATGAAGTTACTATTGTTTATTAGGTATTTTTCTTTCAGCATCTTCCATTTCCACATCAAACCTTGATTGGCACATGTGCAAGTATGTGTTTTGTGCCCCCTATTCTGTTCCCAATCCATAGTGTATGTGAGTGGGTGATAGCCCCTAGCTGGAAAGCCTGGCTCTTTAGTTTATAAACTGTGCTTTTAACTACAGCTTCAGTTCCTGATGTCGGCCAAGATGGTGACCAAATAAAACAAAATAAATCTCCAAGGAGAAGGGGGGGGGGAAACCTCTCACTATCTGATCTCAGTCTGATCATAAACGCGTTAAACTACCGAGAAGGAAAAAAAACACAAGAAAGTTATTTTGTTATCACAGCCTCAAAAACAAAATAAAATAAAAAAGTCTTTCTGAGTTTCTTTGCTTTCTCCAACTGGTTCCTATTAGATCATGTAACAAAACAAACACCCCAAGAAGAAAAAGTAGTTAATTGTGTTCTGTTCAGGGCTCCCTGTCTTTTATCAAAATCAGTAAAATAATATTTTCCATTTTTGTTTGCAATGTGCGGATATTAGAGAGACAAGGGAAGGAAATATCTTTTATAGCACCAGGTTCTGTTGGTGGAAGAGGCAAGCCTTCAAGCTACACAGAGCTCTTTCCACACCTATCGTTTTTCTCAATAATAATAATAAATAATAAAACAGTTCCAAGCATCTTGAGGTATCACAACATGCTTTATAAACTGTGCCAGCACACAGTGTGTAGGAATTGCTGTTCTTATCTGGGGTGAAAAAAACCACTTGTTCCATGTCACTAACACCATACAATATTTTTTTAGTCTAGGGAGTGAAGAGTATCTTCTCCTCTTTACTCTAGAGAGCAGTTTTAGGAAGGTGTAATCTAAAAACCCAAGTTAGGACAGGACAATGTACTCACTAAAGGTTCTGTGAGATATTTAGGTGAATCTTTCCAACAGTCTGCATCCCTTTTGCAGACATAATTGAATTATGAACAAATATCTGACTACTTGCACCTCTAACTGCCAAATTGTGTTAGCATATCAGCCAATTAGATGTGCAAAAACTCCAATTTGTGCCTGTGATTAGTTTTGAGGTGTATAATGCAGGTGTAGATTCTACCTTATGGATTTGATGGAACAGCCACCACAGTTAGTTTGAGTCTTTCCATTGACTTCAATGGATTTGGATCAAACCCTCAGTCAGGAAGGCTGGGCCTTAGCCACTTTGAAAATGTACTTGTTAATAATTTATCATCATCATCATCACTCCCATAATCGCACTGGTCGTTGGGGCACCATCACTGATAAGCAATCAACCAATTGTCTCCACCTCTGACGATTGTGTGTCAGTGCTTGAGTCTCCGCGAAGTCCATTCCTGTCCACTCTTTTATGTTGTCAATCCATCTCTTCTTCTGTCTACCTCTTCTTCCCTTCCCCTGTACTGTCCCTTGGAGGATGATCTTGGATAGGCCAGATGATCTTGTTACATGGCTGTACCACTTCAGCTTGCGCTTCGTCACAGTCGGCAGGAGGTCTTCATATGACCTAGCGCGTTGGGTGATGATGTTGCGGACCTCTTCATTAGTGACGTGATTGAAGTAGGAGATGCCCAGGATTTTACAGAAGTATCTCATCTCTACTACCTGTATTTTTCGTTCAAGTTCTGCCGTAAGGGTCCATGTCTTGCACACATACAGAAAAATGGAGATGACCTGTGCATGCAGCAGTTTCAGTTTGGATTCCAGGGAGATGTTCTTATTCCTCCAAATTGGCTTTAGCTTTGCCACTGTTTCTGTTGTTTGCGCAGTTCTTGCCAGAATTTCTGCCTTTGATCCTTCATCAGTGATGATTGCCCACAAATACTTGAACTGTTTTGCTGTCTCCAGCTCTTGTCCACTGACAGTGAGCTGATCCTGTCATGTTTGTTTGTCATCAGCTTGGTTTTCTCTGCACTGATTTCCATACCGTATTTTGCGGAGGTTTCATCCAATCATTTCACAAGGTTGGCAAGTTCATCTTCGCTGCCTGCCAGGCCATCAATGTCATCAGCGAACCAAAGATTTGAGATTGTTTGCCCCCCCAATGCTGACTGTGCATATGTGATTTTCCAGGGCATCAGTCATTGTGCGCTCCAAATAGATGTTGAACAGTGTGGGCGAAAGAAAGCAGCCTTGCCAGACTCCAACAGTGGTACGAAACCACTCTCCTATTGTGCCATTTACAAGAACTGCACTGCTGGCCTTGGCATACAGTTGTTTAATGGTAAGAAGAAGCTTACAACCAACATTGTACTTCTTCATGGTTGCCCAGAGAGCTTCGTGCCATACTCTGTCAAACTCCTTCTTGAAGTCAACAAAGACATGGTAGATGTCCTGCTGATGTTGTAAGTACTTCTCACATAGAACATGAAGATTAAAAATCTGTTCTGTGGTATTTTTCCCAGCACGAAAGCCAGCCTATTCTTCAGCGGTGATATTCTCCGCTTGTGGCTTCAATCTGTTCAACATGACTTTCAACATCACTTTTCTGGGATGGCTAATTAAGCTTATAGTCCGGTAATTTTAACACAATTGCAGGTTGCCTTTCTTTGGCAGAGAGATGATTAGTGATTGTATCCATGTGGAGGGCCACTCACCGGTCAGCTAGATCTTGCTGCAGATCTTGGTGAGTACATCGATTACTATTTCTCCTCCGAATTTCATCAGTTCAGCTGGGATATTGTCAATACCTGTAGCCTTTCCGTTCTGGAGTGATTTCACAGCTGTCTCCACTTCTGCATGCAGTATTGGAAAATCATCCTCCTCTCTGGAATATGGGCTGTCTATGACACTAGGATATCCATTTGTCTGGTGATTGTATAGATCTAAGCAATAATTTGTCCACCTATTGATGATGTCCTTTTCTTCTGTAAGACTGTTCCCTTCTGTCATAACTATAAAGGGAAGGGTGGCAGCTCTCCTGTGTACAGTGCTATGAAATCCCTCCTGGCCAGAGACTCCAAATCCTTTTACCTGTAAAGGGTTAAGAAGCTCGGGTAACCTGGCTGACACCTGACCCAAAGGACCAATAAGGGGACAAGATACTTTCAAATCTTGGGGGGGGGGAAGGCTTTTGTGTGTGCTCTTTGTTTTAAGGGGTTGTTCGCTCTTGGGACTGAGAGGGACCAGACATCAATCCAGGTTCTCCCCATCTTTCTAAACAAGTCTCTCATATTTCAAACTTGTAAGTAAAAAGTCAGGCAAGGCGTCTTAGTTTTACTTTGTTTTCTCAACTTGTAAATGTACCTTTTACTAGAGTGTTTATCTTTGTTTGCTGTACTTTGAACCTAAGACAGAGGGGGGTCCTCTGAGCTCTTTAAGTTTGATTACCCTGTAAAGTTATTTTCCATACTGATTTTACAGAGATGATTTTTACCTTTTTCTTTAATTAAAAGCCTTCTTTTTAAGAACCTGATTGATTTCTCCTTGTTTTAAGATCCAAGGGGGTTTGGATCTGTATTCACCAGGAGTTGGTGAAAGGAAGGAGGGGGGAAGGGTCAATTTCTCCTTGTTTTAAGATCCAAGGGGGTTTGGATCTGTATCCACCAGGAGTTGGTGAAAGGAAGGAGGGGGGAAGGGTCAATTTCTCCTTGTTTTTAGATCCAAGGAGTTTGGATCTGTATTCACCAGGGAATTGGTGAGAGGTTTCTAAAAGCTTCCCAGGGAAGGGAATGGTGGCAGCGGACCAGAACTAAGCTGGTAATTAAGCTTAGAAGTCCTCATGCAGGCCCCCACTCTTGTACCCTAAAGTTCAGAGTGGGGATACAGCCTTGACACCTTCTTTGTCTTGAATTGCATTAGCTTTCGCCTGGAAGGCTCATTTGCTATTTTTATTATTGATAGACTCTTCAATTTCAGAGCATTGTTTTTCGATCCATATCTCCTTGGCCACCTTCATTCCTTTCTTGATCTTTCTGCAAGTTGTTCTGTATTTATCAGCTCCCTCAGTGCTCTTCTTGTCTCTCTTGAATTCTCTTCTAATGTCACACATTTGTAGTATTTCATTTGTGACCCAAGGTTTTATCTTCTTACGGTGTTTCCCAAGAATGTCCATTGCTGCCTCATTTATTATAGTGTTGAAATTGTTGGTCATTGTTTCTATGTCTTCTGCTATAGCAAGCAACGGAGCAAATTTTCCACCGACCATTGCTTGGAATGGCTCTGCAGTGCTTCGATCTCTAAGTCTTTCTAACTCAAACTTGATTCTGGTGAACTTTGGCTTAATGATTTTCCCTAGCCGCAGAAAAAAGTCAAGCATCACAAGGTCATGATTACTTCCAACATCAGTACCAGGGAAGCCCTTGTTTTAGCTCTGTTGATCCCAGAACGAAAGTAGTTTTTCACCATGATGTAGTCGATCGGACTGTGATGTAAACCATCAGGTGCATGCTACATTGATCATCTGGATGCTTTAGGTACTCCTAATGTGTTTGCATGAACCAGTTTGTTATAACTGGTAAACTCCAAAAGTCTCAGTCCTCTCTCATTGGTTACCGCATTACAGAAAGGGCCACAATAATCTCGCCAATCTGCCTGTGCGTCAGTACCCACTTTAGCATTCCAATCTCCCTGTACAATCAGGATATCTTTCTTGTGTACCTTATCGATGTCTTGGAGCTGATTATAAAAAACTTCAATTTGCTCATCGTTATAGTTTGTTGTAGGGACGTAGACTTGTACCACTGTGATATTAAATGGTACTGCTTTTAGACGGATGGAAATAAGCCTGCTGGATATTGGGTGGCATCCTAATACTGAATTCTTGATATCCTTATCCACAAGAAATCCTACGCCGTTGACATGTTTGTCCTCTCCACTGTAATGGAGTACATGGCCTTCTTCCATTAGTGCCTCTCCAAAGTTCTTCCACCTGACCTCAGAGATTCCTAGGAGGTGCCAGGTGTCTTGTTCCATTTTGTACGTGAGTTCTTTCAACCTCCCTATTTGTCTCAGTGTCCTTACATTCCATGTGGCTATGGTGATGTTATCTTTTCCACGGATCCTATTTATTGGGGTTACACCAGTAGTATAATTGTCGTGTCCACTCTGATGGGAGATGGTTGGCGCAGTCATTATTAACCCGGGTTGTGACCAATCTGGTATGGAGATGGTTGACTTGCTCATCATATGGTGTGTCTTGGGCAAATTTATAACCTGGCGGAGCCCATCCCTCTCCAGGCAGCCCCCTTTTAGTCACCTCTTACGACATGCAGGAGGAGCAGTGGGCCTATTCTGTCCCCAAACCCACAGGGGATAACCTTGGCTCAAAACCTTGGTTTTACATTTAATGTGAAAGGTGACACCTGCAGGAGTATTTTTAAAGTAATATATTGGATCTCCTCCCATTGACATCCATGGCAAAACTTTTGTTCTTGACTTCAATGACAACAAACTCAGGCCCAGTATGTCATCTAAGCCTTTGGAATGAGCCTAAAAGTTTAGTTTCTTAGCTGAATTGAAAAGACTTTTTTGCTTTGTCTTGTCTTGCTCACTGTGCTTTTCTAATTTCAGACAATGTCTATTAATCATCTACCCCTGCTGGTTATATCTCGCCAGCTCATGCACACCCTTCACTGTGTCTCATCATCACATCCTTTTAATTTAACTTGCCTTTGTAAATTTAACTTGCCTTCTCTCCATCACATGGAGTATCTTATCTGTTATATTAATCTGCTGCTTAAATTGTTCTCAGGTTTGAATTATTTTACAGTCCTCATTTCATTTTCAAGATGACAACTTTCATCTTAGTCCACATTTCAGACAATTCTTTTTTTTCCCTCCTCACCATTGTCATACTATACTGGGTTTTTTTTCTGCCTAAATCTGTTATTTATTTCCTCCCTATAGTTGACACTGATGAATTCCAAATTAAATCTTATATATGAAAATTGTATCCTCAACTGGAGTTGAAATCTAGCCCCTTGACATTATTATCGCACTATGTTCATGGGCAGGTAGTTGAAAATGATAGATTTCCACTGACTGGAAGTCATAAAGTTGTACAATTGATTGCAAATATATTTATGCACATATACTTCTTTTGACTGTGGAGTTTTACAGAGTCTTTCTGTCTTCAGTTTGTCAGTTTATATGAGAAGAGTTAACTTGTTTTTCTGTACAAGTCCATCATTCTGAGGTAGACAAGGTAAATGACATCACACCTTTAATTAGACCAAGAAAAAGCCAAAGGTTTATATTTGTTTTAATGTGTCTGCTTGGCCAGATAAAAGGATATTTTGATGGGTTCTTTCTTGTGTTCTTCAGTGGTATCCCTGGCTCCACAATGGCATCTCCTGAATGTTGCACTGGATGTTTCACTTCTACATAGCAGTATGGATGTGGCCAGACTAGAACTGGGCGAAACCTACGTGATGTATATCAAAGTCCAAACAGATTGGCAGACTTGATTTGCATCAGACTCTAAAAAAGTACTGTTGTTCAGGTGTAAGATACACCTTGAAACCATGGTCAGTCCCTGCTGATACTAAGTCCTTCCACAGAGCTAGCACGGCTTCCTTCTCCCTGTCAGCGTGACTCTGTTAGGAGCTGGGCTGTCATTGGTTCTCTTCCCCTTTATCTTGTGGCCTCTGAAAGGGGTGAAGTTGCAGAGGTCAGTTACCCATGATTTCACCAGTGGAAATCTGTGTGGTACAGAGGGCAATGTGCTGTGGAGATTATCTTTCCCTCCAGCACTGCCTCTTTCCCCTCCCCTGGCCAGCCTATGTACCCCAATTCTGTGGAGCTGCCAACTCTTGTGATTTTTATTGCAAGTCGTGTAACATATGGTGTTTCTCAAAGCCCCAGCTCCTAGAGGCAACAATTTCAGCTTTTCTTTACAAAAAATCTAGATTGCCTAGACAAGCTTGAAAACATGACCTGAGTGTACCCTAGAGGCTCACTAACCATAATGCAAAGGAAAAAAATCCAAAATATATTTATGTATTAAAAAAAAAAATCTCACCACTACGCTAATATATATATATTTTTAGGCCAGACTCATGACTTTTGAATGCTTGGAGTTAACGATATTGCAGCAAGACCTTGATCCCTGGGGCTGAGGGTAGCATAGGTTATTGGCACTGCTCCCCAATCTTGCATATTTTAGGGGGCTTTCTGCCACACCATAGGGGTGTGTGAGTGTCCTTGTGATTTAATTACAGGTTTCAGAGTAGAAGCCGTGTTAGTCTGTATCAGCAAAAATAAGAGGAGTACTTGTTGCACCTTAGAGACTAACAAATTTATTTGAGCATAAGCTTTTGTGGGCTAAAACCCACTTCATCGGATGCGTGTATTTTCCACTGCATGCATCCGATGAAGTGGGTTTTAGTCCACGAAAGCTTATGCTCAAATAAATTTGTTAGTCTCTAAGGTGGCACAAGTACTCTTGTTCTTCTTGTGATTTAAGTCTTTCTTGCTGTTTTCCTCAGTGTTGCAAGTTGGATTTCTTCAGTGAGTCTAGTGAGCAACATTCAGGTTTGCTGGGGGGATGGGTAGTGAGCTTGAGAACCACAAGGAGCTTGTTCATTTCATTTGGCTGGCAGGGTGAGGCTGTTCCTGGCACACTAAAATATCACAGTGTAAGCATGTTGTATTCCTCGGGTGAAATCCTTGCTTATTGACAGCCACCAGATGGCCTCCTACAGTTTTTTCCCCCCTTTGTTGCTCCCCTATGGCCCTATCAGGAAGAAGCAGGTGGCAGACAGGAAACCTGAATCAAACATCCTAATAATCTTTCCTAAAAGCTGCATGTAAACAAGAAAGCACAAGAAAATGAGGCCATGGTTGTAATCCAGGGGGGATTGCTAAAAACATGAAATGATGAACAAGCCGCAGTGCTGAGCGTCTATCCTTAACGTACACTCCCCAAATTAGCTCTGAAGCCCATTTATCACAGAAAGGATCCTTGATCCACCTTTCTAGAAGCAAAATGACTGTAGGCAGAGAACTTAACTCCATATGTAATTTTTAATTATGTGTTTTTAGTGTTGGTGAAAATGAATTATGACTCTAGCCAGGAACTATGTATGCTTTTTCTCACGTTTCTTCCTGAGCTCATCTAAACCTCTTTGGTCTAAATATCATGCTGGAAAAATCTGACAATAACATGCTGTCTCGAGAGAATTCTAATATTAGCCTGCTGCAACCAGCTGGGAAATACTGTCCCAAAATGAATCTTATCTCATAGTATATCTCGCCTCTCTCTATTTATCTCAGCAATCCCTCTCCTTTCCGAATTTGGTAATTCCACTTCCAGTCATGCTTCAAATCACAGAATACAGTGGCATGCAAAAATACTTAAATGAGTTTTTTGTGCCTCAAAAGAGGTTTAATTTTGAGTTTTAGGTAAGGATTACTTTTTTTTGAGAGAGAGAGGGAGACGGAGTTCACAGTGCCCTTGGTGCTATGCAAAACAAAGAGCAGAAAAAGGCCCCTGCAAAGACATATATATGCAAATAATCTTATTGACTTCATGGGGACTACTCCCATGCATAAAAATTTGCAGGTCCCAATCCTGAGATATGCTGAGTGCCTCCTGAAAATTGAGGCCTGATTCTAATCTCATTGAAGTAACTGGTGTTTTGCCACTAAGAAAACAAGATTGAGCAACCTCATGTCCCACTGAAGCTAATGTATGTACAATAAGGGGACAGATCAGTTTTCATTTTGTTGCTTTTGGGAAAAGTCCTGCATCATTGAATAGATGATGATAATCCCTCTGTGGAATTTTAATTTAACTGTACACAGATATACAGGGATACAACTCTCTATTGATCTATTAAGAAATATTCTTTTTATAGAAATATTCTTCTCTAGGTTTTTAGGATAATTTATATAGAACTCTATTGGCTCCATCTCTATTAAGGGTAAACCTAACCATTAACTGTGACATAACCAGGACTCACAAGTTTGAGATAACCAAATTAATCTAATTTGTGAATCAAAAGTACATTTAAAGCTATGAAGAGATGAAAAGGATTAATCCAATTACACTACCCAACACTTCTTTTGTCTAAATAGTATTTAACAGTAAAGGATAATTCTTTATTAGGTGTTTGTGAACCATCCTGTAGAAATTAATATTCTTTTCCATGCTATAATATTCTATAAAATGATTTGAAAACCTATAGAAATGATATCATTCTCAATTAAAATTGCAAAAGTATTTAGAGTGCTGTGGTAGCCGTGTTGGTTCCAGAATATCAGAGAGACAAGGTCTATGAGGTATTATCTTTTATTGAACCAATTTCTGTTGGTGAAAGAGACAAGTTTATGAGCTATACAGAATTCTGTGTAACTTGAAAGCTTGCTTTTTTCACCAATAGAAGTTGGTCCAGTAAAAGATATTACCTCACTAGCTTGTCTCTAAAAGTATTTAGAGTAATTTATTTAGAATATTATATTCCTTTAGAATCCTATTACCATTGTCCCTATTACATTCTATAGGATTTTGCCTTATGTTCTCATTTTGAATGAGATTTGCCTGCGTGTGAAAAATGGTTGTCAGTCAACAGGCAGTGTCCTTTCAGTTTATGCTTTGCTGGAGGATTATACTGTTTTGACTATCCTATGTAATTTTACTTATAGGCAACAATGATATGTATCGAATTTATTTTGATCAAGTATTTGTTTAAAGTTCAGTATGTAAAATCATGAGAGAATCTTAGAGCAACTAATGAAGCCTCAGTAGATATAAATATTCGAAGGATGTTGTTATTTATTCACTTCATAAATCAACCCTGGTTTGTACAGCTGAATATAATCCAAACAGTGGAAATGAGAAATAACCATGGCATATATCTTTGCTGCATAATTTTATGTCACTTTATAGCTTGGAAAATGTAGTGAATTTCATAAAAATGACAAATGACACAACTGTGTAATAAATAGCTATAGTTTATGAAATGTGAATTGGAGTTTAGATTCAGATGGAAATACTTTTTCAGGAAATTGAGTGAAGACTTAAATCTCCCAAACTCTCTATACAGAAAATAATCTGATTTCCATATGTTTGTTCTGTATTATGATCAATTACATGGCATGCACAATATACTAAATATAAAACATATGAAACATACACAAAATTGGTTTGAGTTCATATAAAAAAAGTATAGGGTATGAAATTAATTACTGTATATTTAATACATGAAATTTATATGATTTTTATCACATAGCAGGCCAAATTTTGGCCTGAGTCACACCTCAAGCAAGTCTTCTGAATGGTGTCCACTGTAGGCTTCAAATGTAATATATCTTCTACTAGGTATAGGAAATTTCTATATTGTATGTCCCATATTCTGCATCTACTGGAGGTGCATGTTAATGATTCAAGTATATCCCTGTGTTTTAACAGGATAACCTGAGGCCATCATTCTCCTACTGAAACAAATCCCTTCTTTTTTTTAATTAGTGTATAATAATATAATTTTAATATAAATTATAATTAGTATATAAAAACCAAAAGGGATATATACAGGAAATGGAAGGAGGGGCATGTCACCAAGAAAGTATCCATGGGAATAGCGCAAGCATGTAAGGACAAAATCAGGAAAGCCAAGGCAAAGAATGAGTTACAGCTGGTAAGAAATGTGAGAGACAACAAGAAGGGGTTCTTCAAATATGTTAGACAAAAAAGAAAGATTAAGCAGTGTGTGGGTCTGCTGTTCAATGGAGAAGGTGAGCCAGGAAACTAGAGACCAATCAGCCTGACTTTGATACCTGGGAAGCTACTAGAGCAATGTATAAAACATTCAATTTGCAAATATCTGGAGGATGAAGGGGTGATCACTAGCAGCAAGCATGGATTTACCAAGAACAAATCATGCCAAACCAGCTTGATTTCCTTCTTTGACAGGGTGACTGATTTGGTTGATGGGGGAATATGGTGGACATAACATACCTGGACTTCAGCAAGGCTTTTGACACAGTCCCACATGACATTCTGATAAGTAAGCTGGAGAAATGTGGGCTCAAGGGAACTACAATTAAGTGGATCCATAATTGGTTAAACAACCGCAAACAAAGAGTAACTATTAGTGGAATTAGATTGGAGGGAGGTCTCAAGTGGGGTTCCATCTGAAGTTTGACCCAAAGCTAGGGGTGGGGTTGCCAGGGTTACTTTGGAGGGTAGAGCTAAAATTCAGAGTGATTTTGATAAATTGGAGAACTGGGCCATAGACAACAAAATGAAATTCGACAAAGACAAATGTAAGGTGCTACATTGATGGAAGAAAGACCAAATGCACAAATACAGAATGGTGGGAAACCTGCTTGGTAGCAGCACTGCTGAGAAAGATCTGGGAGTTGTAGATGTCCAGATTCCCTGATTTAGCAGATAAGGAGCTTATCTGTATCACTGTGCCTCCTGAATTCTGGCAAGGACTCTACCAGCCTAGAAGCTGCAACACAGATCTCAAAAGCAAAGGAAATTAAATGCGCCCATCGAGGTGGGAAGCCATTGTCTTCAAATAAAACAGAAAGAAAATTAATCTAAATGGTCTAAGGGGAAAGAGTTTCCAATGATCACATTAGATATGATCACATCATAACAATGTGGAAGAACTTGCAATGCAAAATATCAGAAAATGAGTACATAATTTAGAAAAAGCTTTAGAGATCAGACCTGTGACCAGTCTAGTCCACCACCCTGTCTCTGACAGCAGTGGCCAGTATCAGATAGGTCAAAAGGAGGATACAAGAAATCTCTGGTAGCTATGGAACAACCTGCTTATACAGAATGGTTCTTCCTACTACCCATCATTTAGAGGTTAGTTTATACCTGAGGCATTAGGGTTTATATCCTTTCCAAACTTTTTTTAAAAAAATCTACACTATTGTAATTTTGGATGTTCCCATAAACCTGTTGCAGGAAAACCCACATAAATTGCTGATATTTAGATTTTGAGGCCACACAGAAATCAAAGCAAAGCGCAAGCACACCTAAACCTGCCTCAGTCCAGGGGATGGACTAGATGACCTCTTGAGGTCCCTCCCAACCCTTTCATTCTGTCACCAATATATTAATTAATTGGACCAATAAAAGTAACCCTTTGGGTGAGATAGTAGAATAGTCTGACAGATTGCCCCCCACAGCTTGAAGCCTGCTCTTTAAGAATCTGTCAATTAAATACTTATATATAACATACCAGTACATTGAAGTAATGGATTTCTATGGAAATTTGTGCTCATAGTCTATATAAATAGGGGGACATGGCAAAATGAAGGAAAGGGTTGTGAAGAACAAAGGAATTATGAAATCAAAACAAAAAAAAACCAATTTTGCTGAAGACTGACAGAATCAAGAACCTTGTAATTAGTGTTGCATACTACATATGCCTCAGAAAAAAAATTATAGCGTACATACGTTTGTATGAAATTCTGGAATGTGGGTGCTTTGTATCTCAGTGAGATTGTGATATACACTAAAGCTCTCTGCTGATGTCGGTTTTTACTAAACAAAAAAGGCATTGTAAATGGCATAAAAGAGGTAATTCCTCCTGTGATTTGAGTGCCAGAGGCCTTCCTTAAATCCCTGATTCAGCAAAACATTCAAGTGTGCGGTTCACTCTAAGCAAGTACTTAAGTGCTTTGCTGAGTCAAAGCCTAAGTGAGTAAATTTCCTATTGAAATCAATGGGAGTTTTGCTTGATTTAAGATCAGAATCTTTTTATTTAAAGAATGTGGCCCTTTGCACTTAAAAAATGTGGTCTGTCTTTGGGCTCAGATGTATTTTCAGTGGGATTGAATTCCAGAGGCAAGAAGCCACCACCACAATACCCTGCCCTCTATTCTCTTTGCTTTACTTTAGGGATAACTAGCCATTGTGTTAATCAGTCCGGGTTTGGATTTTGTTGACGGTGCTAAGAAATTCGTTCCTTCAGAACCTTCCACAGGATTTGGCTCACATCTTTAAGTGCTGCCTCCCATGCTTTTCATCCTTGGTTTTTCTGCTGAGACTGCCAACAGTGGCACTATTTGGGGTGGGAGTTCAGTGATGCAGACACTTACGTAAGTATTCTCTATGAACTGGACTGAGATCAGCATCACACGATGTGGAGCAATGACATGCAAAATCTGGTCTGCCAGTTTGGAGCAACTCTTCGAGGCCACTCTTGAAAATTTCAAAATATTGTTGATTGGAAATAGAAATCAGAGTCACAACTTTGGCCTTTCTGTGAATATTGCCAAGAGGAGCACACGACTGATTCATTCTAGAGGCTCAATTTTACTCTCTGCTGTGAGGAGCTCTAACACTGATTCTTTTCTGTATTTTCTACTTTCCTATGTTTAAGCCTTTCCCTTTGTGTACAGTTTATTCTCTCGGTTGCTAATAGCCTGTGAAACAGGGGCTGATACACACGGAGTTCTCTCAAGGAGACTTTCCCGTTGTTCTTTCTTGTCGGTTTCCTTAATCTAAAATAAATCATTTTAGACTGAAAATGGATGATTGCACATTACAGGTGTGTGTGAAGGAGAACATTCTCAAACAACTTCACTCCTGCTCTATATTAAAATAAAGGGAAATTGCTGCTACCCTATTTATACATTGGCTGTAAACTTTTAGGTCTTGGATAAGTGATAAGGAGCAATGAAACATACATGTGAGACCTACTAATTTGCAATCATAATAGAAGTGCCATCAGCTAATACAGTTTATTTTTATTTTTTGTTATTGCTTAATTCCAGAATTGGCAAAAGAGAGAGTGTCTTTTTGGTACACATCATGCAGCTGAATCTCCCTTGATGACAAAATCTTATTTCATTTTTTCAAAGCAATCTTGATAAGTGAAAAATTATGTAAGTGCTTTACTTTTCATTGTAGGCTATTACTTAAAATGTTACCATTAGAGGAAAGCTTTTCACTTGCTAAACAAGTCTCTTAGCTCTGCACCACAGAGGGGGCTGAAGGGAACATTAAAAGTCAACTAGCTGTGCTGCATCATCACAAAAAGCACTTGCTAACCTGCTAAGCAGGGATTGGAGAGAGAGCACACTGTGGAGGGGGCAGAGAGGGGAAAAAAATCTCCTGTATGATGTTTGCAATTGCACATTTTATTAAAAGTTTCTCAGGACTGTTTCTCTGATGCCATGGAACTTCTAGAGCAACAGAAACACACACACGCGCACACACACACACTGTCTGTCTGTCTGTCTCTCTAGACTAGTCCCTTACCACACTAGCAATTTTATTAGAGTAGTGAATAGGCAAATGAGATTTTAACTTGGACTTAAAGTTTGTTAAAGTGGGAGTATTATACTAAAACAGAAATTGCTTTACCTCTCTGACTTCATGCATGCTGGAGCTGTTAAAATATTATTGCCACAAGTGAAGTAGCACTTTGTATTGTAATGTACACTACTGAGCCCAATAAAACACCAAAAATACCTTTAATATATTTGCAGTGTGCTTCGGGGAGAGTATGTGGGTGGAGGATAGTGGGAGTGAAAAATATTTCAAGTGTAGCTAATGAGAAGGAAAAAGCAGCAGAGAATGAAAGAAGGATAAAGGAGTAGTAATGCTAAAAAGAAATAACGGGGGATGGGAAAGCAATGTACAAAGGGAGGTATTAGAACCTATCAAAACTTATCCTCCTGCCTTCTTTGGGAAAGGATATGTGAATGCAGCTGAGGCAGTCATAGCAGTAATGATATTGCTCCCTCCCTAGCTAACCAGCTCATTCTTTGAAGGATAGGTACACATGAGATGGATCTTATGTAATGTTTTCTAGGTGGCTGTTGTATGGCTGTTGACAGTGAGTTTAATTACAGCATTACGGCTGGGTAGAGCTGCAAAGTCTGGATAAAAACATCTTCGAATGTAAGGGTGTCCAAGCACAGCGCTTTGGTGCAGGCCCCCTCCAGGCAACTGTATTACATTGCCTTCACATTGCATCTTGAAGCTTATTTTTGACCCCTCCGTTTCCTTCTCTCACATCCATGATCTCACAACTCTTGCTATTTCTCGCACTATAACATTTTAAAAATCTGCCTTTTTTCTCCAAACCCTGGTTCATGCCATTGTTCCTTCTCCCCTGGATTACTGTCACCACCTCCTCTTTGGTTTCCCTGACTCTCTTTTAGCTGCTCTTCAATCTGTCCAACATTCAGCAGATAATAAAAGGCTAAATTGTGCTCTGCGTGTGGTTGCGTTATCCTGGAGCAGGGGCAGAGAACCAGATTGTTCACTCCGAGTGCTGCAATCTGCTTTCCAATCTGCAACTCCCCTTCACTTTGGGCAGAAGAGAGGGGATTAACCTGTGCCAACTTACTTCATCTGCCTCCCTCTCCTCAACCTGCGCACTCCCCGCCGCCCCACATGGAAGGAAGAGTATTGCCCCATTGGAAGCTGCTCTCTGCCCCACGTGGCTACCTGCGATAGATAGGCCCATAATCATCCTTCCTGCAGCTCTAACCATGTCATGTCTCTGCTCAAGTTCCTTTGCTCTTGTCTTGTCCTCACTTCTAAAGGTATGTCTACACTTACCAGAGATTGACGCTGCAGCGATTGATCCATCGGGGGTCGATTTAGTGGGTCTAGTGAAAACCCACTAAATCAACCGCAGATCGCTCTCTTGATTCCGGTACACCACCGGAACGAGAAGTGTAAGGTAAGTTAATGGGAGTGTTTCTTGTCAACCCAGCATGGTGTAGACACCGCAGTAAGTCTACCTAAGCTACGTCGACTCCAGCTATGTTATTCACATAACTTAGGTCAACTTAACTGCGTAGTGTAGACCTGCCCTAAAAGGCTCTGCACAACTCAGTCCCTGGTCCCTCCTTCTCTTAGTTCTCACCTTGTTGTTTTCTTGTTATCCAGCACCTTGTGGGTCAGAGACCTTTGTCTTCTCCCTGTTATGCCTTTGTGCACATGGCTCCCTCCTCCTGGACCTCCCTTTGTTCTGTGCACCAAGCATCCTCACCCCCCACCCACCTGCCCCCAAAAATCTCTTCTAATAAGCCACGTGTTCCACCAGTCTTTCCTCCAATGACTTCCACTCCTACTCAGGAATCATCTAGAATATTTGGTCACAGTCTCCATTACAGATCCCAGAGGGTTGTGTGCTGCATTCTGCACAGGCAGGGGTTGAGTTTAGCTGTTCTGTCTGGTTCCTTTTTCCTGGATCACTTTTAATTAGGGATGTTGCCTCTTTCCTTTTTGGTATTCAGACAGACACTGAATAGATCCTGTAAGTGCCAAATAATTGCATGTGAACAGCAGCCTTATCATTTTAGGCACAAAGGGCTTTAATCAGTTTTCATGATTTGAATATTAAGGGCTGGATTATCACTCAGAATAAGGCCTTCTTTGCTTCCCTGCTCAGACTGGGGACCCAGGGTTTGGTGGGGAGAACAAGGGTACTAGAGCTAGGCAGGTGCTGGATTTTTCATTTCATGGGGAATATCACAAGGTTTCCATTCTGAAACGAGAAAAAACGAGAAAAAAAACATTGAAATTTCCCACCAAAAAAGATTCAAAAAATGTTTCATTCCAATTCTGACTTTTATATTAGATGGTAATAGAAAATTTAAAAAAGTAACAAAGTCATTTTTGAAATGGAAAGGTGAAACCAGCAGGTCCTAAAAGGTCCTTTTTTTTCAGTTTTTCCTTTGAAACAAACTTGTGTCAAAATAAGCACATTTACGTGAAACATTTTGCTTTTGACAAATCGGCATTTTCCAATAGAAAAGTATCCCCCTGGAAAATTTCTGACCAGCTCTGCAAGGGATACCTGCTATGAACAAGTGTGTAGTGAGGGTGCACAGTAGGATGAGCCCTGGTTTTACATCCCACTTTATTTGCTGGCCAGTAGCTTTTCAGGAAGGGATGAAGTAATTGACTCTCTCCCCAGCGCAAGGAGGAAGCAAGGGAGCTATTGCAACTCTCTCAATCAGTTTGTTTTCTAGTTTGCTCCTGAGGCAGTGCAGCTACATGCTGCTTCTTATAGCGCGTTGTAGGGTTACAACAATCTAACCTAAAATAATAGTCTGAGTCTATGTCCCGTACTCATGGTGAGTAGCATCTTACTCCACTAATAGACCCATTCAATGTAATGGGACTATTCATGGAGTAAGGATGATAAAATCTAGCCCTCCATATATATCCTAAAATATATTAAGGGCCAGTTTGTGCATTCCTTTCTCACGTCTGCAAGCTGTTCATGGGACTGCTCAGGTGAGTAACTGCTGAACAACGTGAGTAACGATTGACAGTTTGACTCTAAATGGATAGCTAACAATATTCACTGCATATGTTATAAATCATTTCTGATGGCAATCAACTATAGATGCAACTGTGCTAAAACTGAAGACAGAATACAATCACTAATAAAATGAAAAGATTTGGAAAATTCATTTAAAATTTTACTGTAGAGATAGTGCTATAATACCTATTTTTAATTTTCAAAAGAGTTCATTTCATGTGTTGTAATTCGTTACCCATGGAATAATTGTTTTTACATTATGCATTAACTTTAAAATATATTTTTTAATAATTTATTGAATACTTAGTGTGCAAATTGACTAAAAGTGCCTTAAGTCAAAAAACGATAAGTGCTGAGCAGCTAAGCACATGCAGTTAATTTTAAATTTAAAAAATCACTAGTTTAATGTGTTTGCATTAGTTATACTTAAGGATTAAGGGCCCAGTCCAAACCTATCAGAGTGAATGGAGAGATTCCTACTGAGTTCAGTATGTTTTGGATCAGGTTCTAATACAGTTCCGATGATTCACTTAGTTTTGTAACTGTCTCACATACACGAGAAATAAAAGTTTGTTTGGAGAGAATTTCCATAGCTGGCAACTCATACTTCATACCCCCTATCTTACCTGTTGAATTTCAGCAAACAAAAGCCCAGCGTGCCCCCTTCTGCAGATAGTCACGGAAGGGAACTATTTTTACTGCATTTTAATTAAGGACTCTGCATTGCCCTGATAAGAGAGTGAAGTTTGTACATACCTCCTCCTAGCGCTGCTGGAAAGCTGCCTCCCAATAGCATCCTCTGGGAGCTGCAGTTCTCTGGTCCCTGGCAGCTCCCTACAGATACATTCCTTTGGAGCTACATAGCCAGCGACATCCTGACCAGGGCTTCCCAAGGTTCCCCACTGGAGGAGATCCCTGAAAAAGTCAATAAAGCTTGGGGATATTTAATTGTTTTGAAGATGTTCCACAGGATCTAAAAGGGAATGAGGGGCAATTCCTCCAGTCCTGCCCCACAGTCTGCCCTGGCTCCATCCCTGTCCCATGCAGAGAGAGCTTCACAGGGTTTAGGGAGAGAGAGATGGTGCTGCAGAGGCACCCAACTTCTGTTCCGTTCTCTGAGGGACGCTGCATGAGTGGATCTTTGGGGGATATGAATGTGGGCCACTACTTTTAGTGTGACTCCTTTATTTTGCTCAGAGTCAAAAACCGGGTGATATGCTGACAATCAGAGGGACATTAGTAATAATAATCCCAGCAATCACACCTTAAAACCTTCGCCAATCAATGACTGCCCAAGTAGCCCAAGAAAACCTCCAGATGAAATAGTGTCAGTAAAACTGACCATTGTAAAGAGCACATACAAACAAAGCAAACCAGGAGTTTAACTGATTCAGGTCCAAGTGTGTAAAGCCAAAATAAAAGAGCTGAAAAAGTGAAAAATCACAGTAGGGCAGAGGAAAGGACCCTCAGCCTCCACTTGAGCTTTAATACCACCCCGCAGCAACTTCTATGTGGAAATGTCTACTTATGTGGGTTTGGGCATGGAATAGCCCCACTGGCCGTACCTCCCTTTGTGGCTGACATACCCACGTCTCCTCTGCATATTCTCCTATGGAGCCCTGCACTGGAAGCCACTTCTATGAAACATTGGGGATCCAGGCTCTTCTAGTCTAAGGGGGGAGGGATAGCTCAGTGGTTTGTGCATTGGCCTGCTAAACCTAGGGTTGTTAGTTCAATCCTTTACAGGGCCACTTAGGGATCTGAGGCAAAATCAGTACTTGGTCCTGCTAGTGAAGGCAGGGGACTGGACTCAATGACCATTCTAGGAGATAGGCTATTTCCATTAATTTATTTATTTATTTTTATTTAATTTAAGTTTTATATTAGCCAAAGTGCTTAATTTCTGCTATGTTAATTCTTCATGTATTTGTATTATTGGTCTTGGGATAGGTCCCTTTTCATGTGACAGTGGTAAAGGATCACAGAAAGAATTGCTTTCTTCTAGCTCTGAAGGACAGCACTATCAATTCTCTCTTAAAACTACTTTGTGTGTCTGCTTCACTGTAGAGATTCTGCCTAGCCCCCTCTGACCTGGCTTTGTGCTAGAGATTTAAAGAAATTGTACACGTCTCCTGAGGCCTATATTAGTAAATGGATATCTAAAAACAGTTTGAAAATAAGCTGGCAAGTCCAGTGCTCAGCAGGTTTAAATGCATTCAACTAAATAATTAAACAAACTCTGTGTGGGTGTGTGTGTGTAAGAGAGAGATACATCTAGTAGATTTGTCAACAAGTCTTCCTGCTGTTGTTTAATTTTGCTATGGATCCCCATCCGAACACTATTTTGCACAATATATTCCTATATGTATGTTGCCCCTTTTTTATTCAAATTGCTAGTCAAAGTTTGGGGCTGTGGGAATGTTCCAGTTGGGAGCAGAAGTTGGTGATAGGTATTTCTCTGGTGCAGTCTTGTTTATTTACAAAGGATGTACAAAGTCCTGTGTCTCTGAACACAGAAGGAATCAAATAGCAGGAAACAGTTTCTTTAGCTCACAGTACCATGAACACACTTTTTAGCCTGTATCCCTGACCCAAAAACCTTTCCCCAGATTTCTTCCAGGGTCAGACACACTGCTTTCAGCTGCTCCTTCAGACTGTCTGTCTGTCCCTCCTTGATCTTCTGTGTTCTTCCTTCTCTCTTTCACAAACACCCTTGCCCAAAACAATACTCAGCAAAGACTCCAGGGCAGGTTCACACTCCTTTGTCCTGGATGGGGGCTTATCCTTACAGTTATGTTAACTGAAGAATGAGTGTGCACCTATCAATCTCAATGAGGTTTTAACTTAACCCTTAACAAGGTTTCACACAGCTCATAGCATGTCCTATTCAGTCATACAGTCCCATACCATCTCATAAGAGAAAATTCTCACTTTTAGTGGTAGATTGTGATTAGCCTTGTGCCATGGGACAAAAGGGGGGTTCAGGGAAGGGGGAAGATAGAGGGTATAGGAAGCTTTCCCAATACATAAGTGGCTAGTCACAATTCCAGTCCCTCTGCACCCTGAGCACAAAGACTGGGCAAAGCTAGTGCTGACAGCAGCCCAGCCTGGGGACAGGCAGAGGCAAGGGAAGGGCTGTGACCATGTGCCCCTCCACAGCAAAAAGCCGAGCAGGGCTGGTGCACGGGGAGGGCATGCTGCACCCTTTCAAATGACAGAGTGGAGTTGCTCTGATCTGTGTTCCATAAACCACCTGGTTTGAGTGAGGCTCAGTGCTGCTGAGGTCGCACGCCTACAAACTCTCTTATTGCAAACTGTCATCTTGCCCTAGTTTATGCTGCCTAATTTGCTTGTAAGGAAGAGAAGGAAATGGTCAGGAAATCTGCATCCTATTTAGAAATGACATCTTTGGCCTGGTCCACACTAACCCCCCACTTCGAACTAAGGTACGCAACTTCAGCTACGTTAATAACGTAGCTGAAGTCGAAGTACCTTAGTTCGAACTTACTGCGGGTCCAGATGCGGCAGGCAGGCTCCCCCGTCGATGCCGCGTACTCCTCTCGCCGAGCTGGAGTACCGGCGTCGACGACGAGCACTTCCGGGATCGATCCGGGATCGATTTATCACGTCTAGACAAGACGCTATAAATCGATCCCAGAAGATCGATTGCTTACCGCCGGACCCGGAGGTAAGTATAGACATACTCTAAGTTATGCAAGCTCTGTGCATACACCCATTGCTTGTGATGGTAAACACTGCATAGAATAACTCCACACTTCCGGGGGGGAACAATATAAAAATCAAGACAATAGAAATGTGTTTTAATTTTCGTGGCTGGTTAAGATACAGTTGTATGAATCAAATTATGTCAGACCAACCAGAAGTGACAACTCCAAGTAATTCATTTTTATGATCATGTTATGTTGAGAAGATGCTGAAGGTTACAGATATTACTAGAGCAAGGCTGCATATGGAAATGTTCTGTAAACAGGGTCCATTTGAACAGCTTTGCCTTTGGAATGCAAGCTTTCGGATTTTAAAATGTACTCTAGCACAACTGTTTACGATAGTGGAAAAATGAAAAATCTTACCTGTTACCTCCACTTAAGGGTCAGATAACATTTAATATTTTTAAATTGCCAGTAAATTTACAGTTGCTTCAGTTGACAGGATATGAGATTAAAATAATCTCCTGTAATGACAGAAGGTAGTTTAACATTTATAGGGCCTCAGTCATCCTGCCATATGAGCAAAATGCATTTTATCCATTTTTTTTAAAACTTTCTGATGTGATGGAGTTTGGTTTGACTGATTAATTTTAGTTCTTCTGCTTCACAGAAGAGAGAGTGAGAGAGAGAATGACCATGATAAATTGATATATTAAAGTTTTGATTAATGGTTACTTTCTATTCAGTATAATTATCAGGTGATAGTTTCAATGAAAGATGCTGGGAAATGAAACTTTTCACTCTAGATAACCATCCACCCTGTCTGGCAAGAAAAATGGGTCTCTATTTTCAACATATTACAGTGAAGCAAGGCCAATGGAGGGAGAACATACTGTTGGTGAATTATGAAGGATAAGATTGATTTGAAAAAGTGCCTGTCCAATGAAGTTGTGTGAGAAATTCTGATGACCCATAAATAAATAAATAAAATAAAATGGTACGCAAAAGATAAAGAAACAACAATTCTTGAAAGCAAAGCTTTTTGGTTATCCATGCTTGGCAAAGGATTATCCATTAACAAAAACACATGCACATTTATTTTTAACTGCAAAAATAAATAGGAATAAAATGTGCTTAATCCATTAACATGTGGACAGGCTCTTACTGATTGCATTCCATTTCTCACCCCGTGAAATAGTCTTGCAAGCAACTGCCCATGAAGTTGTTGGTGAGCTTCTTTACCACTGCAGACTCATTAAAAAGAGGCACAATTGGGAAAAGATAGAAAACAGCAGCAAACACTAGAACTTCTTCAGAGACTCAGACTTTAAGGTCAGAAGGGACCATCATGATAATCTTGTCTGACCTCCTGCACATCTCAGGCCATAGAACCTCACCCACCTATTCCTGTAATAGACCCCTAACCTCTGTCTGAGTTACTGAAGTCCTCAAATCATGGTTTAAAGACTTCAAGTTACAGAGAATTCACCATTTACACTAATTTAAACCTGCAAGTGAACCATGCCACGTGCTGCAGAAGAAGGCGAAACCCCCCCAGGGTTTCTGCCAGTCTAACCTGGGGAAAAATCCTTCCTGACCCCAAATATGATGATCAGTTAGACCCTGAGCATGTGGGCAAGACCCACCAGTCAGACACCTGGGAAAGAATTCTCTGTGGTAACTCAGAGCCCTCCCCATCTACTGTCCCATCACCAGCCATTGGAGATATTTGCTGCTACATATATCGGCTACATTCCATTGTAGGCAGTCTCATCATATCATACCATCCCCTCCATAAACTTATGAAGCTCAGTCTTGAAGCCAGTTAGGTTTTCTGCCTCCACTTCTCCCCTTGGAAGGCTGATCCCGGATTTCACTTCTGTGATGGTTAGAAACCTTCCCTAATTTCAAGCTTAAACTTGTTGATGGACAGTTTATATCCATTTGTTCTTGTGTTGACATTGGTTCTTAAATAACTCCTCTCCATTTATCCCTATGATGTATTTATAGAGAGCAATCGTATCTCTCCGGAGCCTTCTTTTGGTTAGGCTAAACAAGCCATTTGAATGTCCTCTCATAAGGTAGGTTTTCCATTCCTCGGATCATCCTAGTAGCCCTTATTTGCATCTGTTCCAGTTTGAATTGATCGTTCTTAAACATGGGTCACTGGAATTGCACACACTATTCCAGATGAGGTCTTACCGGTGCATTGTATAACAGTACTAATACTTCTGTCTGTACTGGAAATATCGCATCACGTTGGCAACATATAGTCATCTTGTGATCAACCAATACACCTAGGTCGTTCTCCTCTTCTGTTACTTCCAACTGATATGTCCCTATCTTATAGCAAAACTTCTTGTTGTTAGTTCCTGAATGCATGACTTTGCACTATTAAATTTCATCCCATTTCTATTACTCCAGTTTACAAGGTCATCCAGATCTTCTTGTATGATATTCTGGTCCTCCACCCTATTGGCAGTACCGCCCATCTTTATGTCATCCATAAATGTTATTAGCACACTCCCACTTTTTGTGCCAAGGTTAATAATAAAAATCTTAAATAAGATTGGTTCCAATACTGATCCCTGAGGAACTAAACTAGTAATCTCCCTCCAGCCTGACAGTTCACCTTTCAGTATGACCTGTTGTGGTTTCCCTTTAACTAGTTCCTTATCCACCTTTCAATTCTGATATTAACCCCCATCTTCTCCAGGTTAACTAATAATTTCCCATGTGGAACTGTATCAAATGCTTTTCTGAAATCCCGGAAGATTAGATCTACTGCATTTCCTTTGTCTAAAAAAATCAGTTATCTTCTCAAAGAAAGAGATCAGGTTGGTCTGGCACGATTTACCTTTTGGAAAATCATGTTGTATTTTATCCCAATTACCATTAACCTTTATGTCCTTAAATACTTTCTCTTAAAAAATTTGTTCCAAGACCTTGCATACAACTGAGATCAAACTAACCGGCCTGTAGTTTCCTGGATCACCCCCCCCCCCCCTTAAAAATAGGAACTGTATTAGCAATTCTCCAGTCATAGGTTTTACAGATTCATTAGAAATCCTTGCTATTGGGCTTGATATTTCCTGTGGCAGTTCCTTTCATATTTTTGGATGGAGATTATCTGGACCCCCAATTTAGTCCTATTATGCTGTTTGAGTTTGACTTGCACCTTGGATGTGGTAATTTTTACTTCCATATCCTGACTTCCATTATCCACCCTGCTCTTCATTAGTCTCATTAAAAACCGAGGCAAAGAACTAGTAATGAAAACAGAAGAGTGGCTTTCAACACAAAGGACACCGCACTGCAGAAAACAACTTAAAAGATGAAGTGATGGAGAGATATGGCCCAGTAAACAGACTTGAACTTGTTAATCTGTGGGTATGAGCCTCGATACTAAGGCCATGTCTACACTACAAAGATCAGCTGATGCAAGTTACATCAGCGTACAGTCTCCAACTTTTGTATATTGCTTGGGGGAAATGCACACTTGGGTGCTTGCATCCATAGGCGCTGACAGAAAAAAATTAGTGGGTGCTTAGCATCTACCTGCAGCAAAGCTCTCCCACTCCCACCCAGTGCCTCCCATCCGCCACGGATCAGTTGTTCCACGATGTGCAGGAGGCGCTGGGAGGGAGGGGGAGGAGCAGGGACAGGGCATGCTTGGGGAAGGGGGTGGAAAGAGCTGGGGAAGAGGCAGGGTGATGGCGGAGCAGGGGAAGGAAGAGGCAGGGCCTTGGGGGAAGGGGTGGAGTGGAGTGGGGTGGGACCTGGAGCTGAGCGGGAGTTGAGCACCCCTGGGGAAAATTGGAAGCTGGTGCCTGTGCTTGCCTCAGCACTGCATGGTTGTATTGATGTAGAATGTAGTGCACCACAGGTAAGTATCTTGTCTGCCCCATGCTGCTGTATAGCACAATGCCATTTGTGACATTTTGCATTGCTTTGTGGGATACCACTGATTTTCCTACGGATTTCTGGGAGCTAGCAGTCAAGTTCCCACCATTCCACTTTTTTCATCCCATAATGCTTGCCCCATCCCATAATTTTCACAACATTAAAAACTCCCACAGTCATGTGTGCCACTTTTCTGTCTCCACCATCTCTCTGGCAGAAGCATAGACCCTGAACAGTTCAGAGCAATTCTCATGCATGTTACTGATATAGATTGCACCATTTTCCTATATTTACAGAACTTGAATGACTACTACTAAAATCACTGAAAGGTGGATATTGTCAAAGCACAATAACAAGACATAGGACTGGAATGGATCTCGAGAGGTCTTCTAGTCCAGTCCCCTGTACCTCAGGCAGGACTAAGTATTATCTAGACCATCCCTGACAGGTGTTTGTCTAACCTGCTCTTAGAAATCTCCAGAGATGGAGATTCCACAACCTCCCTAGGCAATTTATTCCAGAGCTTAACCACCCTGACAGTTAGGAAGTTTTTCTAATGTCCAACCTAAACTTCCCTTCCTGCAATTTATGCCCACTGCTTCTTGTCCTATCCTCAGAGGTTAAAGAGAACAAGTACATAAAAGGAGAGAGAATAATTATCAAGTCCCCTTTCAGTCCTCTCTCTCTCTTCTCCACACTAAACAAATCCAATTTTTTCAATCTTCCCTCATAGGTCATGTTTTCTAGACCTTTAATCATTTTTGTTGCTCTTCTCTGGACTTTCTCCAACTGGTCCACATCCTTCCTGAAATGTGGCCCCCAGAACTGGACACAATACTCCAGTTGAGGCCTAATCACCGCAGAGTAGAGCAGAAGAATTACTTCTTGTGTCTTGCTTACAACACTTCTGCGAATGCAGCCCAGAATGATGTTTGCTTTTTATGCAACAGTGTTACATGATTGACTCATATTTAGCTTATAATTCATTATGACCCCCAGATCCTTTTTTGCAGTAGTCCTTCCTAGGCAGTCTTTTCCCATTTAGTATGTGTGCAGTGGATTGTTCCTTCATAAGTGGACTACTTTGCATTTGTCCTTATTGAATTTCATCCTAGTTTCTTCAGACCATTTCTCCAATTAATCCAGATCATTTCGAATTTTAATCCTATCCTCCAAAGCACTTGCAACCCCTCCCAACTTGGTATCATCCACAAACTTGTAAATGTACTCTCTATGCCATTATCTAAAATCGATGAAGATGTTGAACAGAAATGGGCCCAGAACTGCAGGACCACACATGATATACCCCTCCAGCGTGAGTGTGAACCACTGGTAACTACTCTCTGGGAATGGTTTTCCAACCAGTTATCCATCTAGGTTGTATTTCCCTACTTTGTTGATGAGATGGTCATGCGAAACAGTATCAAAAGCCTTACTAAAGTAAAAATATACCAAACCTACTGCTTCCCCCCATACACAAGGCTTGTCACTCTGTCAAAGAAAGCTATTAGGTTGCTTTGACACAATTTGTTCTTGATAAATCCATGTTGACTGTTACTTATATTATTCTAGGTGTCTGGAAACTGATTGCTTAATTATTTGCTCCATTATCTTTCCGGGTACTGAAGTTAAACTGACTGGTCTGTAATTCCCCAGGTTGTCCTTATTTCCCTTTTTATAGATTGGCACTGTATTTGCCCTTTTCCAGTCTTCTGGAATCTCTCCCATCTTCCATGACTTTTCGAAGATAATTGCTAATGGCTCAGATATCTCCTCAGTCAGCTCCTTGAGTATTCTAGGATGTATTTCATTAGGCCCTGGTGACTTGAAGGCATGTAACTTGCCTAAGTAATTTTTAACTTGTTCTTTCCTTGTTTTAGACTCTGATCTGACCTCATTATCACTGGCATTCATTAAGTTAGATGTTCAATTGCTTCTAAACTATTTGGTGATAACTGAAACAAAAAAGTCATTTAACACTTCTGCCATTTTCACATTTTCTGTTGTTATCCCCCTTCCCCCCATCATTGACTAACTGGCCTACCCGGTCTTTGGTCTTCCTCTTGCTTCTAATATATTTATAGAATGTTTTCTTATGACATCTCATTTTGTGCCTTGGCCTTTCTAATTTTGTCCCTACCTACTTGTGTGTTTGTTTATATTACTGGCCTACCTGGTCTTTGGTCTTCCTCTTGCTTCTAATGTATTTATAGAATGTTTTCTTGTGACATCTCGTTTTGTGCCTTGGCCTTTCTAATTTTGTCCCTACCTACTTGTGGTGTTTGTTTATATTAATCCTTTGTAATTTGACCTAGTTTCCACTTTTTATAGGACTCTTTTTTGAGTTTTAGATAATTGAAGATCTCCTGGTTAAGCCAGCGTGGTCTCTTGCCATACTTCTTATCTTTTCTACACAGTGGGATAGTTTGCTCTTATGCCCTTAGTAATGTCTCTTTGAAAACTGCCAACTCTTTTGAACTGTTTTTCCACTTAGACTTGCTTCCCAGGGGTTTTTACCTACCAACTCCCTGAGTTTGCTAAAGTCTGCCTTCTTGAAATCCATTTTCTTTATTGTGCTGTTTTGCCTCCTTAGAATCATGAGCATGATCATTTCATGATCACTTTCATCCAAGCTGCCTTCCACTTTCAAATTCTCAACCAGTTCTTCTATATTTGTCAAAATCAAATCTAAAACAGCCTCTCCCCTCGTGGCTTTCTCCACCTTCTGAAATAAAAAAAATGTCTCCAATACATTACAAGAATTTGTTGGAAAATCGGTGCCTTGCTGTATTATTTTCCCAATAGATGTCTGAGTAGTTGAAGTCCCCCATCACGACCAAATCCTGTGCTTTGCATGATTTTGTTAGTTGTTTATGCTAATGGACACAATGAAAAAAAATGCCAGGTTTCTGCTGGTATTCACAGAGCAGCTCCACATGGTGGATTGCTGCTTCTGGGCCCAAGAAATGAGCACTGCCTGGTGGGATTGCATAGTAATGTAGGTTTGGGATGATAAGGAGAGGCTATGTTACTTTTGGATATAAAAGTCCATATTCCTGAATCTGTGTGCCAAGCTCACTCCAGATCTTCAGCACAGCGAAACCAAATTGAGAGCAGCATTGACGGTAGAGAAGTATGTAGTGATCATGCTCTGGAAGCTTGTAATACCAGATTGCTATCGGTCACTGGGCAATCAGTTTGGAGTGGGAAGAACCACAGTGGGAACCATTGTCATCCAAGTGTGTAAGGCCATTCAGTGTATCCTCCTGTGCAGGACAGTGTCTCTTCGTAATGTGTAGGAAATAGTGCTGGATTTGTAGTAATGGGATTCCCAAACTGAGATGGAATGATAGACCTCAAACATCTCCCTATTCTGGCACCATCCCCTCTTGCCGAGAAGTACATCAGCAAAAAAAAAAGAGATTTTTTCCCCCATGGTTACACAAGCACTAGTGGACTACCAGGGACTCTGCAATGATATCAGTGTAGGCTAATCAGGGAAGATGCATGACACTCACAACTTTAAGAACACAGAACTTTTCAAAAAGCTGCAAGCAGGGACATTCTCTCTTGACTGATGCATTACCACTGGCAATATTGAAATGCCAATAGCAATTCTGAGCCAACACCATTTCCCCTTGGCTCATGAAGCCATGCACTGGTCATCTCAACGGCACCAAAGAAACTTTCAACTACCAGCTCAGCAGGTACAGAACGATTTGTGATTGTGCTTTTGGTAGACTGAAGGGTCACTGGCTCTATTTACTCACTAGATTGGATTTCAGAGAGGCAAACATCCCCATTGTCATAGCGGCATGTTGTTTCCTGAGTAATATCTGCGAGCCAAAGAGGGAAAGTCTACCATCTGGCTGGAGGGGCAGAGGTGGACCAGCTGTCTGAGGAATTTGACCAGGTAGACACAAAAGCTATTAGAAAAGCCACCCTGGAGCTACATGACTGAAGGGGGTCTTAAAAGACCATTTTAACAGTTAATCTTAGTAATGTTGTCAGATGCTTGTCTGAAACAGCGTGTCTCATGTGAATGGAACTTAAATATACTTATCTCATAGAACTGGAAGGGACCTTGAAAGGTCATCGAGTCCAGTCCCCTGCCTTCACAGCAGGACCAAGTACTGTCCCTTACAGATTTTTGCCCCAGATCCCTAAATTGCCACCTCAAGGATTGAATTTATAACCCTTGGTTTAGCAGGCCAATGCTCAAACCACTGAGCTATAAATGTAGGTGGGTAAGTGCTTCCCATTATGAATTCTATATTGCATCTATAATGCTTGGTGTAGACTAATAAAAACAGGAGTCAGGTCCAGTGGTCAGAGTCTGAATGCCAGAGCCCAAGGTCAAAGCAGAGTCAGAGCCAGGGATCAGAGACGAAGGTCAGAACTGAAGTCAGAGTCCAAATGCCAGAGCCAAGTGTCAAGATCGAATCAGAACTAGAATCCAGGGCTGAGGGTCAGAACTGTAATCAGAGTCTGAATGCCAGAGCTAAGGGTAGAGACAGAGTGGGAGCAAGAAATCAGAGCTGAAGGTCAAAATCAGGTTATCTGGAGTCAGGGAAGGCAGGAGCAGGGCTGGTTCCAAGACAGGAACAAGACTGGGGCAGAACTGGAGAAGGTGGGATGCAGGGCAGGGTCTAGGCTGGAGCAATACAGGAGCAAGCAGGAGCAGAGCCTGGAGTGTGGTTAGCACAAGGAGGTTGAGAATCCAGAGATATGTGCATTGAGCAACCACTGATCATTCACAACTGCTGGGCAAGTCAGCAAGCTTAAGAGCAAGCCACCTGATTGACTTAGCCAATCAGGGGGTTCTCCTGTGGCCCAGCTGTGCTTATTGGCTGGGTGACGACTAGGTGGGTGTAGCTATAAGTGCTCATTCCTGACAGATATTCCAAGTTTCCAAAAATAAACTTTATTGTGTGCAACGAAACAGGCAACAACATTAACATGCAAACAAATACACAAGGTAAAAACCTTTTAGCAACTCTGTAACAGGCTGAACCATACATTAACACCCCATGTAAAAATGGAAGCAAACAGTGAATGTTTATGTCCATGTATGTAACACTTATTACAGTGTAGTAAGCTGTGGCTGATTCTGTGATTTTCACAGGCCAATATATTGATACAGTAACTCCTCGCTTAATATTTTAGTTATGTTCCTGAAAAATGCGACTTTAAGCGAAACGATGTTAAGTGAATCCATTTTCCCCATAAGAATGAATATAAATAGGGGGGGTTAGGTTCCAGGGAATTTTTTTTCACCAGACAAAAGACAATATAAGTTTTAAACAAACAATTTAATACTGTACACAGCAATGATGGTTGTGAAGCTTGGTTCAGATGGTGGAGTCAGAGAGTGGAAGAAGGTGGGATATTTCCTAGGGAATGCCTTAGTGCTGAATGATGAACTAGCACTTGGCTGAGCCCTCAGGGGTTAACATGTTGTTAATGTAGCCTCACACTCTACAAGGCAGCACAAATGGAGGGAGGGGAGACAGAGACACACACCCTGTGTGTGTGTATGTGTGTGTGAGAGAGAGAGATGTGCATTGCTCCTTTAAGTATGCTGACCCCACTCTAAGTACATTGCCTTTTTAAGTAGATCAGCAAGTTGAGACAGCAGCTGCTGCCAGCAAGCTCCCTCTGTCCTGAACCCTGTCGTGCCCCCTCCCGCTCTGAGATGGGGTGAGCGGGGGGCAGGAGCAGGGGGGAGGGAGAAACCCTGAGATTAGCACCCCTCTTCACCCCCTGCACAGCAAGGAGGAGCAGCTCCAAGGCAGAGGACAGGAGCAGCACATGGCAGTGGGGGGATGGGACAGCTGAACTGCCGGCAATTGATAGCCTGCTGGGCGGCTGCAGCACAGGGAACTTAGAGGAGCAGGGAGCTGATAGGGGGAGCTGATAGGGGGGCTGCCGGTCCACCCTGGTTCTCCCACCAGCCAGCTGCAATGGGCTGCTCTTTCTGCAAGCGGTGGACAAAGCAGGCGGCTGCCAAACAACGTTATAAGGGAGCATTGGGCAACTTTAAACGAGCATGTTCTCTAATTGATCAGCAACTTAACAACGAAACAACGTTAATCAGGACGACTTTAAGTAAGGAGTTACTGTAGCTATGTTTCTCCTTGTTTTCCCCAGGCATGGAGTGGTAGAGGTAAGTGCTGCCACCTGATATGTTGGTGGGGAGGAGTATAGGAAGCACCGATCATGGAGTTTTCCAAGGATTGGACAGGCTGTTGAGTCCAGGCTCTTTGGGCACGTAGGACAGTAATGCTCTGCAACATCTGAGCAAACCCATGATGATCTGGTGCATTTCCCACTGTGCTTCTTGATCCCTTTCCTTCGGCAACCACTCTTTTAATTTTTAGTCCTTCTCTATAGTCTGGGTCACATAGCCTCTTCAAGCCTTGTGTTCATGGTCCAAGGCCATGGAGGATCAGAGAATCTCTGAGAACATATCCTTCCTAGTATGCTTCTTTCTCCTCCTGATCAAGGTCAGACATTCAGCAGACATGGAGGGGCAACCATCCAGGCCACATTGCCAGAGGCTGCTGATTAAAACAGATTACACCATTAGATTTACAGTCACAGTGGAAAGGGAAAGATACATCTCCAAACTTCCTTACATTATTCCCTTACGTTCCTTTAATAAGAAATGATAATTTTCACTTTAATTTTGGAGAGCTTTGATACAGCACTGGTCTGTAGCTCAAACCATGGTGAGTGCTGCCTGGCCTAGAAGGGATGAAGAGGCGTGTTTTGTTGCATGGAAGGTTTAAATGCTGTAGTCTCCTCGGAATGGGTATAGGGAAAGAGCAGGCAGTTTTCACAGACTGTTTTTTCACAGGCATCGGTTATTTTAGCTGCTATCTCACTCCTGAGGGTGACAAAGGCACAGAGAACCCAGCTGCTACTGGCGCTGCCCGAGCCCATATGTTGCTAGCCTGTTTACTGCAATAGAGCCAGCCCAACTCATCACAGAGCGGTGTGAAGTCTCCTGTTGTGGGGGAAAACACAAGGCTGCCATCCCTAGAAATGGTCCATGAAACTTTCATTGAGATTGCTTAGGAGGATAAAAGGGACATACCTATTCAGATAAACAAAGTACTCCATATGCCCCCCCACACACACACCTCCTCTAGCTGAGCAAACCAAAGAATTGAAAAGCGGATGCTGGCACTACCTCTGGTTATTCTGCCTCTACCCGAGTACAGGAAACAATCTGATGTGGATTGTGAGATTGAACCGCAATCAAAACTCTCAGTACCTTCGTACTCTAAACTTGCAGATGGGATGGACACCATTTTTAAAGGTGGAAGAAGGGCGGGAAAGGGAGGGAAAGAGGTGAGGTTTCAGGCAACAAAAAGGAAAAAACGATAAAGAATAATGCATATACACACTTACTCAAGCTCCCTTCCCCTTCATCAGTGGGCTCACTTGCGCTCGCTTGGTGGGGCTGCCTTGACTCTGATGGAGTTTCAAACAGCTCCCGGTTTATGGAATGGTTTGAGTCCTGAGCCGTGTTGCCTCTCTCCCTGCCACTCTGCCTCAGGCTCCTGCGAAGTGCTCACGGAAGAATGTGGGGTGCTGGTGGGGGGTCACTGCCAAGTACAGTAGAACCACAGAGTTATAAACACCAGTGTTAAGAATTGACCAGTCAGCCACACACCTCATTTGGAACTGGAAGTATGCAATCAGGCAGCAGCCAAGACAAGCAAGCAAACAAAACAAATATAGTACAGCACTGGGTTAAATGTAAACTATGAAATGAAGAGAAAGTTTAAAAAAAAGATTTGACAAGTTAAGGAAACTGTTTCTGTGCTTGTTTCATTTAAATTAAGATGGTTAAAAGCAGCATTTTTATTCTGCATAGTAAAATTTCAAAGCTGTATTAAGTCAATGTTCAGTTGTAAACTTTTGCAAGAACAACCATAACGTTTTGTTCAGAGTTATGAACATTTCAGAATTATGAACAGGGTGTTCGTAATTCTGAGGTTCTATTGTATGGCATACTGTTCGTTGTAAAAGCGGTAGATTTTTGTTGTTGCCTTTCTTCACTTTCTGGTATCCTTGGTGAAGTTCCTTCGCTTTTACATGGCACTGTTACTCATCCCTTTTGAGCCCCAATGTCTGCATCCTCCGTACAATCTGTTCATAGATGTCTATATTTTTAAGGCTATTCCATAGCTGTGCTTTCACAGTCTCTTCTCCCCACACGCTGAGGAGATCCAAGATTAGTTGCCTGGCTTCGGGAAGGAGCATGTCCATAGTGTGTGTGTGTGTGTGTGTGTGTGTGTGTGTGTGTGTGTGTGTGTGTAGCCAGCATGGTCAGGTGTACGTAACAAGGTGCACTGGTAGATATGCTTGCCAAGGTTGGCAGTCGGGACAAAGTATTTCAAAAACACATGGAGGGCTTAAAGCTCAGGTTGGTGGGGGTGGGGACAGGCAGGCTGGCTTCTGTTCTCTGTGACCCCTGGGCAGTGGAGTTCAAAATTGGGACAGGAGCGGACACTGTTGCAGAGACAGGGGAATTGTGGTACTGCTGGAGGACTGTTAGGATTGACACAAGTTCTACATTTGCTCTGCATCTAGTTGGCCGTGGTTCTGCATCACTTGGGAAGAAGGTGGTGTTATGTCACTGTAACAGGGTGCTTATGTCAGCAGGGGACAAATTTTGTTGTAGACACATGCACAGCTTGGTCAAGGCAAATCCACTTAGATGACCTAAATTGTAGTGTAGACCAGGCTTAAGAAAGCAATATACATTTCTGATATAAATAAACTGATATCTATGGGTCTTTTGGGTATAGTAACTATTCAAGCCAGAGATGCAGGCCCATTTCATACCCCCAAGATACGTGTCTGGAGGTTTAACCACCTCCTTTGGCACTGCTCACTCCTTCCTAGAACCCCGTGTTTACCTCTCTGCTGGTTCAGGATTTGTGCTGAGCATAGGGATGGGCACAGGGACCAGGCTGTCCGTGTTCAGTGGAGGTTGGGCTGAGTGAATATATATCACTTTTCCTAGATCTCTGTGGTGACCCCGCCCGGTAAACTAATGCAGCCTGGGACTGTTTTACCTCTTCCCAGGAGCCCCCTGTCCACAGGGTCCATGTTTCTGCAAGTACTGAAGACAGCATTCATTTGTTATCACAGTCTCTGTGGGATGCACTCAGGAGAAGATGTGCTGTCGCTCTTGTAGAAATTCATTCCTGAAGGTACAATATGGCCCCATAGGAGCATATAGACTGTCTTTCCAGGTTTGAGAGATTGTGGTGGGAAAACTTACTGGAAATGGAAACGTGGATAAATATAGGAACTCAATCTCCATGCTGTAAATTTAACCACTACATTCAATTTCTAAAAAAGGTTTTTAAAATATATTTATCATATTGACAAATATTCAGATATGAAAAAGAAAAAGCTCTTTGGAGAAGTGGACATTTTTAGTGGGAGACTGAATCTTTCTTCTGTTAGAGGTTATATGAGAGACATATGTTCAGTTTATTATAAGTAGAAATGGGGAAAGGAAGAGGTTTTTAGGGTTAAGAACAAATCAAGGCTAGATATGTTTGATATTCAACAACTCTGAATCTTAAGACTTGTTTTCTCTAGATTTTGACCCAAAAGACAGATTTCTGCCATCTTGAATAGAAGAAATTACAAATGCTTCATGAAATGTTCACCATCTTGTAATATAAGCTCACAAAGAAGCCTGTCTTGTGATACGTTGGCTGCAACTAACGTCAAACCAGAAAATAGAGAGACAAGGTGGGTGAGGTAATATCTTTTATTGGATGAACTTGTTTATCAGAGAGAAAAGCTGCAATGACCAGAAGAAGAGCTCTGTGTAAGCTTAAAAGCTTGTCATTTTCATCGACAGACGGTCCAATAAAAGATACCACCTCACCCACTTTGTTTCTCTAATATCCTGGGACCACCAGGGCTACAACAACTCTGCATACAAACCGGAAAATAGGCATCTTCAGGTTTTGTATCCATTTCAGATTCAAGATTCTGATTATTAGTCCATTTCTAATAAAACCTGTGCTATAAGGTTTATTGATTACTGTGCTGTACTGAAAGCAACAGAAACAGTTGGCCAGAGATCAGCTAAGTTTGTTTCTTATTATAAATATGGTTTGAATTGTTATGGAAATTGTGTTTTGAAATATTTTAGGCACAAGAGATTTTCTTTATCTGAGTCAAAGCTCTTAAGAGTTGATGTTCATTCTTTTATACATTAAGAACCTTTATAAAGGGTAGATAAACTACTCCATTTGTACAAAAAATGATTCTTTTCAAATGCTATCTTACATGACTTAAGATATGGCAACTTGCAGTAGAATAAAAATCATTTTGGCAAAGAGTATCCATGTATCAATTTGTATAGTCAGAGATAAAAAGTTTTGCACTCAGTCCCATCACTTGAATTATGGGGAATTGATATCTATTTCAAGAGTATCTTCTATAATATTATCTTATCGTTACTCCATAGGTCTTCATTTTCAGCTTCCTCTGGGTATTATTTCAGTTTAAAAAATCATCATTTTTGTCTTTTCAATTTATCTCCTTGTTCTTTTAAAGCTTAGTTAGAGTAAAATCCAGTAGAATAAAAATCATTTTTCTTTTCAATTTTTCTTTTTGAGCTAGTTGTAGGAACATTCATATGAAAAAAAAAAATCATTTGTCATCCAGTTCTTTTAAGGCCTAGATATAGCAAAATTTAGAAGGAAAAAAACCCTTTAGCTATCCGTGAAGATATACTACCTTCTTAAAGTAACAAACATTGTGTAGAGAATGTGTACAGGTAAGTAGAGGAAGATAGAAGTCAGTGGATGACAAATGTTTTTGATCTCAGTGGAAGAAGTGACTTTAAAACCATACCTCTCACAGTTTGTACCTAGGAATATGGGCCCAATTCTGCATTATTAATGCACTCGGAAGTTCCACTAATTTAAGTCAGAGCTTTGGGTCTACAAAGGATGTATGATCTAATGTGTATGTGTTGAATGGGCAAGTAATGTCTTATGACTCTAGTGAAACCAACAATGTTTCTTATAGGATTAGAGCTAAGAGAACTGCTTTGAGTAAGAACTGACACACTGGTCAGTTACTCAGGACATGCAAATAACCTTTTGTGAGATTTAAAAATGTTTGACAAACTACTTTTGGTGTGATTCAGGCTGGAAGAACCTGAACTGCACTACTGTAGGAATACTACTAATTCAGCTGCACCTAGGCAGTAAATAGAAATTTCATGAGACACAATGATCCTGACATATGTGCATTAGGGTTGCCAACTTTCTACTCACAGGTTGCCCCACCCTGGCCCTGCCCCGCCCCTCCTCCAAGGCCCCATCCATGCCCCACCCCTTCTCCAAGGCCACACCCCGCTCACTCTCCCCCCCAAACTCATTCCTTTTCATCAGGCTGACTCAGGGGGCTGGGATGCAGGAGGGGGTGTGGGCTCCGGGGTGGGGCCAGGGATGAGGGGTTCATGGTGCAGGAGGGGGCTCCAGGCTGGGGGGTAGAGCTGAGGGGTTCAGAGTATGGGAGGGGGCTCCAGGCTGAGGCAGGGGGTTGGGGTGTAGGAGGAGGTACAAGCTCTGGGCTGGGCGTGGGGGTTCTGGGGTGGGGCCAGAAATGAGGGGTTCAGGGTGCGGGGAGGGGGGGTCTGGGCTGGGGCATGGGGTTGGAGTACAAGGGGGTGAGGACTCTGGCTGGGGGTCAAGACTCTGGGGTGGGGCTGGGGATGAGGAGTTTGGGGTGTAGGGGGGCTCCAGGCTGGGACCGAGGGGTTCAGAGGGTGGGAGGGGGATCAGGGCTGGGGCAGGAGGTTGGGGTGTGTATGGGGGGAGTGAGGGCTCCGGCTGGGGGTGCGGGCTCTGGGGTGGGGTTGGGGATAAGTGTAGGAGGGTGCTCCAGGCTGGGATCAAGGGGTTCGGAGGGCGGGAGGGGGATCAGGGCTGGGGTAGGGGGTTGGGTCCCGGGAGGGGTCAGGGGTGCAGGCTCTGGGTGGTGCTTACCTCAAGCAGCTCTCGGAAGCAGTGGCATGTCCCCCCACCCCTGGAGCACCTATTGGCCATGGTTCCTGACCAATGGGAGCTGCGGGGGCGGTGCTAGGGGTGGGAGAAGCATGTGGAGTCCCCTGGCTGCCCCTACGCGTAGGAGCTGGAGGGCGGAACATGCTGGCTGCTTCCTGGGAGCCGTGCAGCATGAAGGCTAGTAGGGAGCATGATAGCCCTGCTGCGTGGCACCACCAACCAGACAGTCAATGGCCCGGTCAGCAGTGCTGACCGGAGCTGCCAGGATCCCTTTTCAAAGAGTTATTCTGGTCGAAAACCAGACACCTGGTCACCATAATTAGCCTGATTCAAGAGGTTCAGCTATACTCCAGAATAGCATCCCACATTTTTCGATTGTTTGGATCGAACAAAAACCTGCTTGAATCTTTTTTTCCCCCTGAGATATGAAAAAAGTTCTTTAAGGAGTGAAGTTGTCAAAATCCTTTGTACTGCACTATGAGAACTGATATGCTGAGTTGTCCAAGGACTTTGTGATATCCCAAAATGAGGAAGTTGACTTATAGGAATCCAGATGGTAAAGAAAGAGATGGACTTGGAGAGAGAAAGGTTCTTATAAATAAGTAGTAACAGGATTCAGTACATTAAAAATTATGGTTCTACAAATTATGAGTGTAAGTAGTCCCTTTGACACCAATGGGTTAACACAGGTTAATTGTTAACTACTTACCTGCATGTTTGCATGATCAGGGCCTGTATCTCATTGATTTTAATGGGAAGCAATTTCAGGCCTTGTAGAGAAACCATAGTTTCCTTACACACTGTGGAATGCATGATTTCAAGATGATAAATATACGTATCACTGACAGCTGAATAATGATCAGCTTTTTAACAACAGCTCCATATTTATTGCTTTATAAATATTGTGAAGCCTTGTCAAAGCTTTGGGGTGTATTACATCTGCAAAATATAGGTCTAATTTCAGTTGTTTCAAGATACCGGTGTACTTTCATTTTGAAAATTGATGAAAGCATTAAGTTCTGAACTGGAATGTTGATTCTAATGGAAACAAATGGCACCATTATTTCATAGTTTGAAGTTCCAGTAAACTGAAACCTAACATAGAAGGTTATCTTGTTAAAGGAGAAAAATTAAAGCAATCAGCTTGCAAGGCCTACACAACACAGATACAGCATGTTAGATAGTGTTTAAAAATGTGTCTTTAAAGCTAGACAATTAGAAAGTCAACAACAACAGGGATAACTCAGTTGGACATAAACAACCAATTTTAGCACATAAAAATATTTGGTTTCACTTCTACAGTGTGCCACTGATGTAAACTAAGAATACTCATTATATCAAATTAATACAAGACAGACTCTGTTGTATTAGTTATGATAAAATAATATAAAGAAATTTAAAGATATTATTAAACGAAGGACTTCATAAGTTTTGAAAACTGAAGTAATTACGTGAAAATAAGAGAAACACCTGACTGTACTTTCCTCCTTTGTAAAGAACAATAGCATCTAATGAAAATTGTTATATAGGAGCTAGTTCTTGTTGTTGTTACTATAAGATGGATTTTATTAAGACAATCTCAGTAAGGTTTTCAACCCAACATAATTTATAAAAAAGCTTGGTAGAAAGGAACATTTTCCTAACTTGAAAGAAACTTTCTAGTTTCTTGTATAATTAACGTTAATGATTCTGGGACTTAATTTGAATGGAAATCGTGGGCATCTGCTGTGCAATTCTTTCCCATTAATATTAGTTTACATTTTACACCAATTGAGTTAAGCCGCGGTTGTAACCCTTCTGTTTGTTTTCAATGAATATACTAGCAAACGAGTTTACTTGCAGAAATGTTCATCATTTTCATGTTCAGCAGATTTTAAGGAAATGGGACAATGGGTAAAGATGATGACTCAAACTGGGAGATGGCAAAGTATCAGATAATTGATCATATCTGGTAAAGTGAGCAGCAATCACAGCATGTTTGCTGCCTAGACATGCTTAAGGGCTTTGTAGGCATTATAGAAGAGGTGAGTTTAAAGAATGGATTTGAAGTAGGACAATGGAAGATTCAGTGCATTTTCAAACATTTTAAAACAATGTCAGTGTCTTTATATATCTTTTAAGATGTTTACCAAGGCCAGGTATTTTTAGATCTATAGTGCCTTTCAGCCTCATTTCACATAAACCACTACATTCCAACATGGCAATTAAAGGTCCTGCCTTCAATAGAATTTTTGCTTCATAAAGGAATGCAAGGGGTGGTTCACTATGATTTGGTATTATCAGTGTTGTATTTTATTTTAATCAATAGTTCTGTATCATGTTTCCATGACTCTGCTTATTAATGAAGTAACAGTATATTGTATAGGTTTTTTTAATAAGACATGCATTGACCAACTTTCCCCACTAGGGTGTACAAACAGTCTATGCAATTTCTAAATGATGGTTTAAGAATTATATTAATTCTGCATAAAGCACAATGGCAACAAGCCAGCCCAAATTAATCAGTATTCTCTAAAACAAGCAAGCAGATGGAGCAAGATGGATTTCTGAAACAAGAATCTCATGAACAAAATCTAGAGATTGCTGCATGTTAGGGCAAATTGGAGCGTATATATCAGTCTGTGCAAACTATGGAAACTTGACATGTTGTAAAAATTACCGTGAATTACAAAACTCTAGAAGACTGCCCATCCAATAGAACACAATGAAAGGATTGAAAATCAGTGTAAGTCTCACACAAGTCTGCTTGGAGAAAGCCCCTCAACATTTTTGAGTATGGTGCTTTATTAAAATATATCTATATAGTGAATACACTCAATAATCCTTTTTTCCTTTTGTGTAAACTCATATTATTTAATGTTAAATTCAGGTGCAAATGGATAGATAAACTCTGCTGGTACATGCAGGCATAGGTCAAAGCTTTCAAGGTGACTAGTAATTTTGAGTACCTCTGTTTACATCTTAAAGGGGTCTAATTTTTCTAAGGATGGATGCACAGCACTTTCAAAAAATTAGGCCCCTTTCACAGTATTTCAATCTGGGTGCATGAAAATTGAAGCCACCAAAAATCACTAGTCACTTTTAAAAGTCTTGGCTATAAATTGCATCCCACTATGTTATGGTGCTCAAATACTATCGTAATAGGGGAAAAGATGACTAGTGTGGCATCTTGTGCTCCAGGGAGAATTCATCACTAGGGGAGGGCAAACTGCATCTCCACAGCTGTCCTTCCCTGGGAGGGGGCAGCTTTAGATTTTCATGAGGCTCTATAGGATGTCTGCAGACCAAAGCAGCTACTGGAAAGAATGGCATCATTGCTTTCAGTACCCTGGACAGTGCCACCCGTTTTTGGAGGATGCCACCATCCTGGCACATGGAAGACTGTACATGATTTGGGCACAGACTTGATACAGTGGGAGCTGAAGGGAAGGGCTTCACTCTTGATTTCTCATGCTAGATTAATCTAACTAACTTTTTAAAAATAACTTGAATAGAAACTTTACTATATATTTCTTTGCAGGACATAATTTAGTTTATGCAAATTCCACACCTGGTCATGTAGAAAACTGTTTTACACCTAGAGTGAAACTCTTTTGAGCAATGATACCAAAACAAAATTTTGCTCGAGTGTAATCCAGCTTCTTTACAACAGAAGTGAAACCTATTTCTTTAAAATAAAATTACATTGGGACTGTTTAGTACTAAGCAAAATTGCTGTAAGGTCAATCTTTGGGGTCTGGGAGGAGTAAAAGTTCAAAGTGCATATTTGTACATGAGGTTGGTTGAGGCACTTTTTTTTTTTTTTTTGCAGACAACTCTGACCTCATCAGCAATGTCTCAGCTGAGAGATGAGACAGTTCATGGGATCCCAAGGCTTTGGGAAATGTTGCCTAATGTGGACCGATAGAGAAGAAAGGCACATACTGTTTTTACCCAGAACTCTTTGGGGAAGAGTGGGGGTAATAATATTTACAAACAACACTTTTTAAATATTGTTTAATGAGAGAGGGAAGGAGAGGCTAGATAAGGATTTGATTCTACTTTTCATAGACACAGAGTACAGAATGAGTCAATCAAACATGGTGGGAGAGGATTCAGGAAAGAAGTGAAATAGTCTATAACAGTCAAATCCTCAATCTTCCTGTCATCTTATTTGGGAGACGTTAACGGGAGGTGTGTCTTGGGGAGAACAGAGGTACTGATCAGAGCTTAATATTTTATCTGAGTCCAGGTATCAGTTTTCAGTGATGATTTTCTTTCATTAAGCACACAGGACTGGAGATTACAAACCTTATATAGCAGTTAAGCTGAACAGTCTGCTATTAATTTGAAATGGGAAGGCATGTGGGTAAAGGTAAACCATTTGAACTCTTATTACAAGCCCTGGCTAAATCACTGTGAGAAACCAGGATTTTTGGATTATTAAAAAGACATTTCTTGTGTCGTAGGATTTATTAGTTTCACCCTCTCATCTCAAATGCAGGAGACGGGAAAAAAACAACTGTCTTTCAGTCTGGATGTAGTGTTTGGTTGTGTCGGTTCCAGGATATTAGAGACACAAGGTGGGTCCTTAGAATATGTGCTCACTACTTATGGTAAACCACCTGTTCGATCTTGTATTTCACTCTTAGTACCTTTCGCAGACCTGAAGAAGAGCACTGTATAGCTCAAAAGCTTGTCTCTCTGAGCAAGAGAAGTTGGTCCAATAAAAGATATTACCTCACCCACCTTGTCTTTCTGGAATCAGGCAGCCTCATGGTATGGAAACAGCTCTGAGCAATGTGGTAGAAAACATTGTCCTGGCAGTGGACATAAAGGATCTGTCCTTGACTGATTAAGATAGACTATCGATCACTCGGTGTCAGTTGGCTAGGCTGTACTCCCTGGTTGGGATTGATAGAAGCCATCGTGAATGTTTGAACTCCTTGCTTGAAGGGAAGGCTCAAAAATACAGATAAGAGTTTGCCAAGATTACAAGTTGACACAGGTCAAGTTGACACATAGTCCCCCCCCATTCATCATGTGCAGTTGTCGCAGGCCAAGTACACCTCATCACCCTGGGGCTGGGGCAAGGGTGTGGTAGACCCACAGTTAAGTCAATATGACTGCGCTCAGCCTCAGGGCAGTATGGCCCAATGGCCAGCGCCAATAGGGCTCCCCTCGTCTGTGGGGGAGTGAGGCCTACTGGCCAGAGTCAATAGGGTGCCCCATGATGGCAGGGAAGCACAGCCTAATTGCCAGAGTCAATAGGGCTCCCCTGGACTGCAGGGAAGTGCGGCCTAATGGCCAAAGTCAGCAGGATTCCCCTTGGCGGCAGGGAAACACGGTCTAATGGCCAAAGTCAATAGGACATCCCTTGGATGCAGGGAAGTGTGGCCCAATGGCCAAAGTTAATAGGACTCCCCTTGGATGCAGGGAAGTGTGGACTTATGGCCAGAGTCAATAGAAGGGGGTTTGGTGGGCCACCCCCCAAAGGGGGGGTGGCCAGGTAGGGGGAGCCGGGCCCTCCCTGCTCCACCAGGTCCAAGCCCAGGGCCCTGGTAGTAGTGAAGGGGTTCGCCACAAAGTCAGCAGGGAATCCACCCGCAACACACCAACTGCTGCAGGGACACTGGCTAGTCCCTCCCTGGGCTACTTCCTACCTTGACTCCTGCTGTTGAAGTTGCGGTGTCCTCAGAGTCTCCAGGCCCCTTGGGCAGTGTGGCCCTTGGAGGCTGCAATCTCCCTGTGTGCCTGTCTGGGTCTCAGCATCTCCCCTCCCCGGCCGCTCTTGTGGCCTGCGCTTCCAGCTGCTCCTCAGCTAGAGTCGGAGAGGTGCATCCTTCCTCCTTGGTAGTCCACTCAGACTGAGCTGAGTTGCTCCCTTTTATACTGCAACAGTTGGAGCATGCCCAGTAGGGCAAGGGGGCATGGCTTCCGCTGCCAAGAGTACTGGTTTAACCCCTTCGTCTCCCATGCGTGGCAAGTACACCTTGTCACATCAGTGTACAGTGCTTCTAGACTACGGCATCAATTTGCTGATTATACCAACCCATGTGCTTTCTTTATTGTTGACTCCTTGTGGACTGTCTCTTGACTTAACTCTCTTGCAGATATTTTGGTTTGGCTCAAGCTAAACCCAGATAAGATAGAAGGCAATTGTTCTGGGTTGAGGGGAGAGAAGTACTGCAAGGGACGCACATCACAATCAGATTCTTCAACCCTCACTCATTTGAACTGCTGACACTTTAGCTTTGAATCCCAAAGTTTAAAATCAAATTACTTTGCCTCAAACATTCTCAAACTCTTCCAGGATGGGCAAATAATTAAGACAGGTAATTGGACCTGATCCAATAGTCTCTGAAGTGAATGGGAATCTTTGCTTGACTTCAGTGGGCTTTGGATCAGAGACTTAGTGAAGAAACTGGCCTAATTGTTGAATCTAAATCTGTCTCAGGCACCATTATACCTTAATGGCCAAGTTTGAAAATGAAAGGAAAGAGTAGGCAAAAATAAAAAAGTTCTAGTTAACCGAGCTACCTTCTTGCCGCTTGTGTTCTCATGCAGCCTGGAAACAGTAAGGAACAGTAGCAATGATTCCATTTAAAATGTGAATCCATATCAATGAATAATAGCAAGATTAATTCATACTGTCTTTTTGGGTTAAATAAAAAAAATAATCTGAAATGACAGTGTCAACCAGCAAAAGTCCACATTATTCATGGCACAGAAAAATCGGTCTCATTAGCACTTCAATTATAGATAGCTAACTCTTCAGCCCATTTCTAGTTCAGCTATAAAAATAAATTAATGTCTCTTTATTTTTAACTGCTTAGCTCTCCCTCTACTTGTGGATACAGTGTGGTCTTGGGGCTAGGGTACACTACTGGGTGTCAGGAGACCTCTGTTCTCTTTGTAGCTCAACCACTGAACGGCGCTGTGATCTCAGGCAAACGATTTCATATCTTGATGCTTCTGTTTCCCCTCTCGCCCTATCTTTATTGTGTCTATTCAGAATGTAAACCTTTAAGGCCAGGACTGTTACACGGTGTTTGTACAGTGCCTCGCACAGTGGGGCCCCATTCTTAGTGGCCTCTAGGTGCTGCTGTAATACAAATAATTTATAATAATTATGGAGACAAGAATGGGAACTGAATGCAAAATAATCAAAGTTTGAAGCCCTTTAGTCACCAATGTTTCACAACATATGCAAACTTTTTAAAATTTTATTTTGGGGAGGGGTCCTGTAGCGGGGGGGTCCGGCCCTGAGGGGGTTAAAGGCCAGCCCTGTTGAGAGGGCTGGGGCTGAGAGCCAATAGGAAAAGGCTGGGAGGCAGCCAATTAGGGCCTGGCTGGGCCCTAGAAAAGAGCTGCCGCGCGAGAAGGCAAACAGTCTCTCTGTAGCTTTGGAGAGGGATGGACCTAGCTGCCTGAAGGAGCAAGGGTACCTGAAGCCGAGCAGTGCTGGGGTAGGGGTAGGGCAAAAGGAGCTGGGGAGCTCCGGCCTGGTAACTCCCCAGGCTGAGGCCTGTATAAAGGCCTAAGGAGGTACTGGGGTAAATCTATTTAGGTGGGTGAGCTGGGCCTACTGCACTCTTCTCCTACCACATATACAGTCCTCTACTAGTGTGATGTTGATGGGAACCTCTTGTAAAGTGGGACTTGGAGTTAATGCCTCAATGAGTTGCCTAGGGCAGTTCACACCTCTTAGATCTATTGTTTCAGGCCGTCTTCAAATTCAGACAGATATTGCTGCTTTAGTTACACGGTTCGTGTTTTCAAACTTTTCTTTCTTTGGATGAAAGCAAAGATTATGATGTAATGACAATGAGTTGGGTCCATAGGCACAAGCCTGTAGTTCCTCTGTTTTAATTCAGCCTTGACCAGTTTAGCCTCATTCTAGTCTATGGAGTAATGTAAATTTACAGCTAACCTGATGTTTTGTAACATAGAAATTGATTACAAACCATTAGCTTGTTGAGTCTCTGTGCACAGCCAACAATTTTCTTTTATTATGATGAACAATTTCCTGCTGTGATGTGAGGGGCTGTCAGGAGCCAGCCCGCAGCAGAGCCATCTCCTCGCAGTCCACTGAGCTCAGCTGGCCCTGACAAAAGCTGTCTGATTGACTGCACCATCTGATTGGCTGCAGAGCCCTCCACCAGGCCTGGGATCCTGTGGGTCCCACAGAACCCCCTGCCATTATAGCGGGAACAGGATAAAAATTCAAGAAACAATGCAGGAGCAGGTAGGCATGGGACTGGGTATGCGTGGCAGGATGGGAGCGGGATTAAAAATATAGTCCTCATGCACCGCAAACAACATGAATGCCCCAATCAGCAGCCGCCGCTCTCTGGCCACCCAGCTCTGAAGGCAGCGCTGCTGCCAGCAGCAGTGCCAGCAGCAGTGCAGAAGAAAGGGTGGCAATGGGGGCTCCCTGCTTGGGGATGGCTGCATGTGGGGGCTTCCTGTCCCTTTTACATGAAGATGCAGGGGCTCTCCAGCCATATCCATGGAGGATTAGAGGTTTCTTTTATGTGGGGAAGGGGAGACGCAAGCGCTGCTCATCTCCTTCTAGGAGAGCACAAGGACTCCAATCCCTTTGCATGGGTGAGTTGGGAGGGTTGGGGCAAGGAGTGGGTGAGTGTTGGTGGGGAGACATCTGCTGAGAGCAGCATGTCCAGCCATTGCTGGGACAATTTTAGAGCCTTGCAGTGGGATCCTGCGGCTTCAGCAGGACTTGCTGCCATAATAGTGGGAGCAGGAAAAAAATTCAAGAAACGATGTAGGGGCGGGTGAGAGTGGGTATTGCAGGGCGGGACAGGAGTGGGATTAAATAAAATAGTCCCACTCAGAGTTCTATCTGCAGCTGCACTTGGTCCTGTCTCTGCCTCCACTGTCTTTAGCCTTGCTTCACCTCCTTCCTGACTTCTGACTCCCAGCTCAGACCCTTAGACCCACCTTCTGACTGCAACTCCGGCCAAGCCTTCAGTGTAGGCTTTGGTTTCTGACTCCTGGCTCGGACCCTCTGCTGTGCCTTCTGACTGAGACTCCAGTTAACCCTTTAGCTTAGATTTCAGTCTTTGTCTCCCAGCTTTGACCTTTGGTTTCACTCCTGGACCTGCCCCATCTGGATTCAGCTCTCACTGGTAGACTGGCCTCTTGCTCCAACCCCTAGGCCAGGCCACCCATTACTTGGCTGCTGATGGGGCTAATAGTTCTTCCAAGGGAATTTGCAGGAGAATTATTTATTAGCACTCAGAAAAAGGACCAAAGATAATGTTTTCATGATCAATTTCATTATGTGAAAAGTGAAAAATTCATCATTTTCATAATATTCAGGGTGGAAGGCAGCAGCTGTGTATCAGCACACAGCAATCCTACACAACCGTAGGAAGTGAAGAATGATATACCACTGTAATGAAAGTGCATAAGAAAATGTAGGTAGGAAAAATGACAGGAAGCAAAGTTAATCCCATATAGAACACAGGGCTAGTACCTTTACTGTGCCATGTTGGTCAGTCACAGGTGATCATTTTACACAACACCTAAAAGATGGCATCAGCACAGCGCCCTTAGTGGGCATCAGTTCATTAATGAATTTGGGCCCAATCTTGTGAGACACGAGGTAGTTCCTGAGAGATGATGTTTGCCCTCAGTTGAGGGTGCGCAGTGTGGAGAACTGGGAAATTCTGTATTATTTTTATGACTATGGTGTATTCCTCAGTGGGTTTATTTATGATGAGCTATTTGTTATGGAGTTATATCAAATAGGACTGTCAGGAAAACCAAGCAGGAAAGGCAACACAATGGCCTAGATAAGGAGCACCCGAGCAAATGCTCAAACACAATAGTAGGTTAATAGCCGTGAAGAGGCAATTCCTTGGACCCAACCCCGGTTACATAGCTATTTTGCCAAGGCTGGGAACCTGGAGATCGAAAGACAAATCAGATAAAAGGTCTGCTAGGTATCCTGGTTGGTCACCAAGGGGTAGGGTTGCCAACTTTCTAATCACACAAAATCGTACTCTCCTGCCCTGCCCCTTCCCTGAGGCCCCGCCCCTGCCCCATCCCTTTTCTGAGGCCCCATCCCTGCTCGCTCCATCCCTCCTCCTTCCATCGCTCGCTTTCCCCCATCCTCACTCACTTTCACTGGGCTGGGGCAGGGGGGTGAGGGCTCTGGTGCCGGGGGTGGGCTCTGGGGTGGGGCCAGGGATGAGGGGTTTGGGGTGTTGGAGAAGGCTCCGGACTGGGTCAGGGGGTTGGGATGCAGGAGGGGTATGGGCTCTGGGCTAGGGTACAGGCTCTGGTTGGGTCCAGAAATGAGGGGTTGAGGGTGCAGGAGAGGGCTCTGGGCTGGAGCAGGAGTTCGGGGTGTGTGTGAGGACTCTGGCTGGGGGTGTGGGCTCTAGGGTGGAGCCGGGGATGAAGGGTTTGGGATGCAAGAGGGGGCTGGGGTTGGAGTATTGGGCAGGGAAAGGGGGAGTTTGGGTGCGGGAGAGGACTCTGGGCTGTGGCAGAGGGTTGGGGTATGGGAGGGAGTGTGGGGTCCCGGCGGCGCTTACCGCGGCTCCCAGGAAGCGGCCGCCAGGTCCCTGCAGCCCCTAGGTGCATGGGTGGCCAGGGAGACTCCATGCGCTGCCTTCGCGCCCACAGGCGCCGCCCCTGCAGCTCCCATTGGTTGCGGTTCCCGGCCAATAACTCATGATGGGGACAGTGCACAGAGGCTTCCTGGCCACCCATGCACCTAGGGAGCTGCGCGGAGCTACGCCTGGTTGGCGATGCTGACTGGAGCCACCAGGGTCCCTTTTTGACTGGGTGTTCTGGAAACTGGACGCCTGGCAACCCTACCAAGGGGGGTAACCTGGAGACCCAGTTGGAGAGTACTTGGCTCATGGGATCTCACCCCGAAGAGAAGTGGAAGCACTGGCCTATCAGTTAAAACAGGTGCACTTGGGATACTGGAAGAGGGTCTCAAAAGGGACAGCCTACCTAGGGACTGTGATACTCAGCACCAGGCAGGACTGGACCCTTAGGGAACAGAGTGCCCATCTGGCAAACACTTCTTAAGAAGCACAAGCCTCATGTCCGGCATTATCTATTGGCAAGCAAAATTCCAGGAACAGGGTTTGTTAGTTGTATTTTTAACTCTGTTGGTTGAATGGCTGCTTCTACAACAGTGCTATGAAGTGATCAATTTTCTTGCAACCTTATTAAGCCAGTCTCAGATTTCATCAAAGAGTTGCAAGTTGGAGCTGCAAGTATTATTTCTTGATGATGCCATGGGCTACCCAAGTCCTTGAAAGAGCCAAATGTAGATCATGCCTTATTTTGTCATGATGGAGCCACTGATATGACCATAGGACATGATGCCACATCGGAAAACTGCAGTCCGCTCACATGAAATTCACAAAGAAAAAGAGAAACCTCATCAAGTCAATTATTTATTTAATCATGAATGCTCTAAATGTTAACATTCTTAGAGGTAATATAACTTTTAGGCCTAAACAACTTGACAGTAGTATTATTCTATTGAAGTTAGTTCCAAATGCAAATCTTGACATTTCTGAAGTTTTTGACTACACATGATTCTTTACACTGGCATGAGAAATGGATGAGAGATTTATGGAGAAAGAAGTAAGTAATATGCTTGTGTGTCTGTGCCTGTGTTTTCACAGAAAGGTGAAATACGGGACCTGTGATACCAGAATGATTTCTTTATCCCTTTGTAATCCATTCTTATCACTTCGGGTGGTTCTGGGGTTTCATAACGCATCATAAGAAATGAAACCTAGGAAAGGCAATCTCAGCTAAGTTTGAGGGAAGATCAAAGGCTCCAATTTTCCCCATAATGCTTTTTCTAAAATCTAATTTAGATAAAAGTAGAAGGAGCATCCCCTTGAGTGAAAAGGGAAAATGAGAAGTAGAATCATAAGAAGACATGGATGTAACAGGAAAACAAACACCTCCCCTATATTGTACATTTTTAAAGTGAATAATGCTTCCAGTAATATAAGTAACAAGGAAATCATGCAAATTATTAAGTTATAGTGAAAATGTAAAAATAAGGCAAAACTCTTTGGTGCTGTGTGTCTCTGTATGCATGCATGCATATACTGCAGTCTGGTGTGCAAGTAAGAATTGTAAGAGGCTTGCAAAATTTTTTGGTTTTTATATCTTATTGTAATTGATTGTGCTGGGTATTGTATTTTTTTTTATCATCACTACAGATCTGTGACTTAAATCACTGCTCATCTCTGTAAGAGAAACCTCATATGTCTTTAAAAGTAACATACATGTGGAAATTTCTGAAGTGGGGATATTTAGTGTGTTCTTGCACGTGGTAATTACTTGAGTTAAGGTGCTTTTCTTACTGGCACTTTTTTCTTCAGCATTGCTCTGTGAAAAGACCAAAATGTTTGAGTTTGAATAACTATAAAAAAGCTATTCTAAAGTATTTCCACACAAGTCCTTTTGGCTTTAAGGGTTCTCTGCAGAATACACAATGTAATTCTTTCTAGTTTCATTTTGGTTTTATACGTATGGGCCAGATTGTCAACTAATGTAAATCAGCATAACTCGATTGAGGTCTATATAGAGCTATGTGGATTTACACCATCTGAGTATCTGAACCATTATCTTTAAGACTGAGTCTTTCTGTGCTCCCACAAGATTTTGCCTTAGAAAAATAACATCACCTCTTAGTTTAAAACCACTTTTATTTTTCACTTATTAAAAATGATTTGCTTAATGTATGTGTCAGCTTTTCATGTGCTCATTCTGTATTGAAACATTGGCATAGGCATTTCTCATCCTATGAATGAAACATAAATAATTGGTTTTGCTCATATACAAGGGGATTACCTTCCAGAGACAGGCAGAGGATTCATTCTTAAAGACTGCTGACTATCTGATAGATGACATGCACACTCATATTGCTTGCAAGATTTTCCCCCCCGTGTCATAGTATAATAGAAGTTAGAGTTGGAAAAGACCCATCTGATCTGATAATCCAAACCATCTCCCTGTCAAGACAGGATTGTTCTCTATTCTACATTTGTCTAATCTGGATTATTAAAAGCCAGTGTGATTATAGTGCAGAGATATTTGTGTGATAAAACAGATATACAACTTCATCTACATCTAGACACACTTATGTTAGTACACAGTGGCAGGATATAGGGAGCCTTTCTTTCCCCTAACATAGAATACAATCTTGTATACTATTGTGTAAGTAATTTATTTTTTTCAGACCTCATTGAAAAACATTTGGGAAGTGTAAGATTGGAATCAGGTTGTGTAGTTAATAAGTGTTTATCCCAGTGTTTTTCTTTTTTTTTTTTTCATTTTTCTTTCTAAATTTATATTTTGTCATCATAATTTGTTTTAAATATTAACGTGCCTATCGGGGAGACTATTTTGCTCCATATTGACTTAGCTTCTACAATAAAATGTATGGTATATGGACATACTAAATATTTCTATTCAAAAATTTACCTTCTTACAAGTACAAGGTATTAGATTAGAAGGATAAAAATCTCTCCCAGAGGATTTAAATTAGCCAACTGACCACAGCAAAAAACATAAGTAATTATTTGTCATGAAGTTTTTTTTATGAAGTCTCTTCCTAATACTTCTGCTATTGTAAGGCTTTTTTCAAAAAGATTAAGAATTGCTGTCACTTATTGGTTAAATAGGGTCAGTGAGGATGAAATGATAGTTAATATTTCCCCCAAAGTCCTTTGAAAATCAGTTAAAGGGATCGATTCTGCTCTCATTTAAACTGGTGTAAATCCAAAATACAATTGCTTCAGTGGAGTTGTACTGAGGTAACAGAGCAGAATTCAACCCATCAACAGCATTAAAGGTACCACAGACTATGGAGGAAGCATGGCCAAGGTGTCAGATGTGCTGATTCAGTGTATTTTTTCCAGTCCCTTACCTAGCCATAACTGCCTGGTGCAAATAGCCTGTGGAATTACGTTCAGTGTAATACTCTGTGGGATATATTTTTAGACAATTATGCAGTGATCCTTTCTGGGTGGCTGCTGCTGACATTTATAAGAATTGCACAGCTAAATCCCTGCACGCTGCTTTAAATATTAATCCCTGTTTGTTCCACACATAATGCTGGAAATAATTTAAATATGACAAAGGATCATCGAAATTAATTCACTTGATATTACAAGGTCCTGTTCAGAGGTGAAACGTGAAAGCAAATTTTGAATTAGTGGGTTTCTAAAAAATATAGTGATTGTTTGTTGAGATCTGACACGTGCACAGCACTGTACAAGAAACAAAAATAAAGACCGTGTCTGTCCTGCATAGAGAAGACTAGACATACAGAGGAGGGAGTTAACTTAGTTATCGGGGAGACAGGGATCATTTTTATTCTCACTCACTATTCTTCATTGTAATGGAAACAAGATGAAGGATGGTCCACTGATTAGGGTGTTAGTTGGAGAACCCAGGAAATCTGGGTTCAGTTCTCTGCTCCCTGAATTCACTTTCTGTGCGATCTTTGGCAAATCACTTAGTTTCCCTGTGCCTCAATTTCCCATTTGTAAAAGGGAGGTAATATGGGTGTTATGAAAATGACTTGAACCATTTCACATTTGCTTTGTTGTGAAGGTCTGCTGGCAAGACAAAGTGTCAAACATTAACATCCATGAAAGCGCCAAAAACAACCAGCCCTGAAGCAATAATTATCAAATTTCAGCACCGATGGACAGGTCACATTGTCAGAATGGGTGATGAGAGTCCAAAAGAAATTCTCTAGGATGAGCTGAAACTCAGTATGTTCAGGAAGAGCGGTCAATGTAAATGCTTCAAAGCAGAACCTCAAGCCCTTCAGCATAAATATTGATAACTTCAAAGGACAGACCTGAGTAGACAGCAACTATCAATAAAGGATGTAAATGCTTTGAGAAAGACAGATGCAAAAAATGATCGAAAGTAGGGCCATCATGCCAAGTCTTCAATGGGAGAACATAACATAAGAATGGCCATACTGGGTCAGACCAAAGGTCCATCCAGCCCAGCATCCTGTCCACCGACAGTGGCCAATGCCAGGTGCCCCAGAAGGAGTGAACCCAACAGGTAATGATCAAGTGATTTCTCTCCTGCCGTCCATCACCACCCTCTGACAAACAGAGGCTAGGGACACCATTCCTTACCCATCCTGGCTAATAGCCATGAAATTCCTGTGTAGCACCTGTTTGTGACCTTGCTTCTTGCAGATTGGACTATACAGTCACAAGAGAACTTATGAAGTGCGGTGACATTATCACTGGAGATGATGGACAGCATATGCATTAAAATTTGTGAGGCATTCAGATACTATGGTAGTGGGGGCCATGTAAACTGGACGATGATGAGAGAAAAAGGAGTATGAGGTAGGTGAGTGTCATGGAAGGAGTCAGTTTTTTGGAGGGATTTGATGTATCTGTATTTAAATGCCAGATCCTTGATGAGTAAGCCCATGAGTAAGCCCTCAAAATGGCGATACCATAGGCATATACATTCCTGAAAACCTATTTTGCATCTGTGGAAAAGTCCATTCAGACTATCAAAGATGATTTCTGTAGTGCTACAATTTTCTTTATGAAGGGAACATTTAGAGAAAAATACTAAAATGCAGAATGAAAAGAAATCAAAAGTTAGATGGAGAAACAGTAAAAAATAGGAAATTTTTTTAATGAATGGCTTGGAAAAAATATGAATGCACAGCCAGCGTTGTCAATAAGACTGAAAGGATGATGGACTTTGTTGTTCAGCAACATGAACGTTATTCATCAAATGCAATAGCAGCCTATGTAGTAAGATAATGTGAGTTGGGTCTCCTATTTTTTCAATGCAGTGAGTTTCTCCCTAACAAGGGCATTCTGATCATTGGTGAACTACATCCCTATAGAAAGAACATAGGGATTGTGCCACCGAGCAGGAGTTGGGAGCTTTACTACAATGTAGTTTTATACGTATCAGTCATTTTAATTATTGCAAAGACTGGTATGTAAAACCAGGCACTTGCAGGAGTTTGTACATCCTATGAGTCTTCTGAAATCCAGAATTACAAAACAACACTCCTCAAGGAAGTGCTGTTTGTTTATTCATGATATTTATAATTCATAATACCACAGGGTACTATGAGCTTAGGAGGATGCAGACTCTCTTTATGGGAAGAAGTACATGTAAAAATGAGGTGCAGAGCAAAAGATGGGACACAAGAAATAACAGCAGGTGCAGGGAAGGTATGCAGCTCTGACACTATTGAAACCCACCTCCAAGCAGTATTTCTCTGCCTCATTTGGTCTCTAGAATACCTGAGGAATCAGCTGCGGATAATGTCACATTGCTCCCTTGTTTCCTGCCTCTCACATCAATATCTTATAGACAGGGCTTAAATTCTCACCAAGTATTTCCCGGAGCCTCAGTGCTCAGGCCTTCAGCCCCACATGGCGTGCCGGGCTCGGGCCTTCAGTCCCGCGGGGCGCACAGGGGCTCCCGTGGGTTTGAAAATATTTACCAGAGCTCTGCTCTGCACAAATTTAAGCCATGCGTATAGAACTAAAGGCCTGCAGAACTCTGCAGTAAAGACTTGCACCCCAGGAGTGCTGAAAAGAGACAAGTCTTTATTTTCTGTCCCCAGTTGCATCACATGAGGGTTGTCAAGGTTAATACTCTTGCCACGTAGCCAGGGTCAGTGGATTCTGTTACAGGTTCCAGTGGATGAACTTATGCAGGGTGCTTGAGGGGGAGGGTAAGGAGGAGGGGATAGCAGGGTGTATTACAGGAACATTCTATAAATGAGTGATGTCTGGTTACATATAAATAGTTAGCTAAGGGATAATGTGCCATTAGAAGACACTCAGTTGGTTTAGCCATAGGGTTGGGAGGGCCTATGGGGGCTAGTAGGGATTTCCTCTCCTACAGAAGGAATATTTGGCTGCACATTTGTGGCCAGATTAGTTTTTTGCACTATCCGATTGGCACAAAGGGGCGTAATGTGGTAGAGAATCTAGCCCCACCTCTTTGAGATGAATCAGTTCTGTTTTTTATTGTGTGGGGTAAAACTGAGGCAGCATGGACCAGTTGCATAGATATTATTTTTTAAAAATTTGCATTAAAAATAAGATACATTTATATTTTCCCTTTTGTCTTATTTGAGATTGTAGCTACTTTTAAGTTAAATAAAATCCTTCACATACAGCAAACTAACCACTGGCTGTAGTGCTCTAATGAGACTGGAACTTACTGAGGAAAAACACGTACACTCCTTTATGCTTTACTACATTGTCACCATTAGTGCCAACTGGATGGCATAGTGGGTTTATTTACGCATTACGAATTGGCTCAGAGGAACACTTTGTCCTGATCTTATTAGTTTTTGGTCTTACTTGAATGAACAGCTGTTGAAGGGTAGGTCTACTTTTGTATCAGCATCTCAGAGGAATATGTTTGTTAATTCAGCAGTGGAAAGGCTTAATAAACTGGCAGTGATCAAAATCTAATTGAATTAGCTCAATTAGAAAAAAATGCACTGAATGAGTTAAAAAAATCTCTCAACTATAGCATGGGAAAATTAAACTTTCAGAATTCTGTCTTAAATTAGACATCAAGGAAATTTTTGCTATGATGCCTTTGTTACTTAAAACAATAGAATTAAATTTAACAGAATTACATGATTCAGAGTGGTAACTGTGTTAGTCTGGATCAGCAAAAAGAACGAGGAGTACTTGTGGCACCTTAGAGACTAACAAATTTATTTGGGCATAAGCTTTCGTGGGCTAAAACCCACTTCATCGGATTAGCCACGTAACAAAAGCTTGGTTGTTACCCTTGTGGCTACATGCAGGTAAAGGGAGTCAACAGATAAAGATCTCCTGCCTCTAGAATTACTTCTAGTAGTGTGTTTGGTCTTTTTATTTTTGGATGAAATTCAGTCTTACCTCTGTTGACGCTATATGTGTTCCAGTTGTGCTAATACTTAATCATTATGTTTTAGTACAAATAGAAACTTTATATGTTTCCATTTTTTCCCATTAATGGTAGGATTGGGTTGGTTTCTCATGTTTTTAAGAGTTTCCCCTTTAATATGTTTACAAAAAAGTTAAAATATACAGGACTTTTTTTTAATTTGTATAAAATCCTCTTAATAGCTTTGCCTAATTAAGATACCCATTAAATTCATGTAATGCTAGTTTAATTGGAGGAAAAATCTATTAAAGCACTACTGGATTTCCCTCCGGCCCCAGCCCATAAAATGAACACTGTGAACATAAAATAAATGCTCTAATTAGATATAGTTATCAGAAATATTACATGAATGAAAATCAGGTCTGATTTCTGGATGGAAATATTGATTTAGAGGCATGGTGAGCGAGACATGCTGGATATACATTAGTACAACTTAGTATTTAAACAGCCTGAGAGCAAATGTAAGGAAAAAAATTCTCAAGGTAAAACTCCATTATTTCTCTCTTCGTAGATCAGGAATGGACTGGACAACTGTAGTAATTCCCGTCATATCACGAGACAGTGCTATTGCATATTATCATTGTTTGCAACTGCATGCCTTATAGCTATTGAGAAGTACTATATGGATTTTACAGTGACTCAGTAAAAAAATCACACGATCTAATAATGTATGCATGGAGCAGGACTGCGGTTTCATTTGCTTCTAAAAATTAACTTTTTTTTGTCTGAATCCTGATGAAATCTCAGGGGAATGGAGTCTTTCACTGATACACAGATTGCATGGGCAGCAACAATTAAAACTTCTCTATGCTGCTCTCTCTGGCACCAATCCAGCAAAGCACTTACATACATTCTTAACTTTAAGCACGTGAATAGTCCCTCTGAAGTCCCATTAAGCATGTGTTTTAAGTGCTTTGCTGGAGCAGGACCTCAAAATATTTTTCTCCAGTCTCTGTAACATTCCTCGCAGATCACATGTTTCACCAGAACTTCTGAAGGATACCTGTGACTGGTTGCAAGTTTGATGCTCCTGGCTGCAGTGTTGGAGACTCAAAGTTAACACTATTGAACCCTCATTTGCTTCCAGCCTTGAGTACTCTTATCTGGTGATATCAGTGGCATCTTTAAATCCTACTTTGCTACTAATTTAATGACACTAAAAGTGGATCGCCAAATTCTGATCTAGAATTTTAAATAAAGATGCCTGATGCAGGCCACAGTATAAGAACAAGAATTGACTAGAATAGATGCAACACATGTATTTACTCCAGTGGCTGATCCTGCATGACCCTCCCTCAGACACCTATTATTATTAATCATGTTTAATATGGTAGTGCCTGGGGGGCAGACTGAGAATGAAGCCCCATTCTGCTAGGCACTGCACAAACAGAGAATGAGAGACAGTCCCTGCCCTCCCTGCCCTGCAGGGCATTTAATCTAAATAAATCTAGTGTTTGAGTCCAAGAATGTATTGGTGGAATCAGTGAATAACCTGTAGAGGGACTTACTACTTCAGCATCTGCCTTATCATATCTAGGACGAGGCTGCCCATTCATATCACTGCATGAATGCTTTAAAGTTGATGTTCAGTATTTTTTTTCTTTTTAAAATGCCTGGGAAATTGAACAAAATAAATTTAGTTAATGTTACTGAAGAAATTTTAAGTGTATTCAAGTCAGGTTATAAAAAGTTCTGATTCCCACATGTAACTGACATCATGTTTCTTGAGGAGGGTCTAATAACCCCCCTAATTGACAAAAGTTTTATGGATGAAAAGCACCAGTGTGGACAGCGCTTTGTCGGCGGGAGACACTCTCCCACGATGAAGCTACCACCCCTCATTGGGGGTGGTTTTATTTTGCCGGCAGAAGAGCTCTCTCCTGCCAACAAAGAATGGCTTCACTGCGTACCTTACAATGGCATGGCTGTAGTGACATAGCTGTGCTGCTGTAGGATGTGCAGTGTAGACATAGCTTTAGGTTTTTTTTTAGCAAGGACAGGCGGGGGAGAGAAGTTTTATCCATATGTAAATGATGAGAGATTATTGCCTAGGTACATTAACAATGGTCTGATTTAGCCAACTCAGTACCTATTCTTGGGAAGTGGAACCTCTAACCTAAACCGATCTGTGATTCCTTAAACAAAGTGTCTCACATTTTCGTATTGTCTTTATTCCCTAGGTGGTACACTTTAGCAGTGTGCCCAGGGCTGGCTTTAGGGCGATTCAGCTGATTCCCCGGAATCAGGCCCTGTGTCCCTAAGAAAGCCCCGCGCCCCTAAGAGGGCCCCTCAACGTCCCAAAGGAGCTGCCACCGAAGTCCCGCCACTGTCTTCGGTGGCAGCTCACTCGCTGCCGCGGAGGAAGGTCCCTCTGCCGAAGTGCCACCAAAGGCACCGTCAGCCGATTGAGCTGCCGCTGAAGTCCCGGCACTGTCGTCGTCGGCAGCTCAATCGTTGCCACTGTCTTCGGCGGCATTTCGGCGGAGGGTCCTTCCTCCGCGGCAGCGATCGAGCTGCCGCCGAAGACAGCGGCGGGACTTTGGTGGCAGCTCCTTCGAATCGGGCCCTGCGGTGCCTAAAGCCGGCCTGAGGGTGCCCTATTTTGGGGTAATCAGAGGGTGGATAGATTGTCTGATAGTTGAGGTCCAGGAGAAATTAATAGTTACTAAGCATTTCAGAGAGAAAAGGTAGGTGAGGTAATATCTTTTGTCAGTGGAAGGGACAAGCATTTGAGCTACACAGGTCTGGGAAAGGAAATCAATGTCTGAGCTAAACACAAGTTGGGATAGATGGTTAAGCATAAGGGGTAATGCATGTTGTAGGCAATCATTTGAAATGCACTGGGTTCAGTTGAGGGTTAGATTTTTACAAATTGTTGTAATGAGCCATAAAACCACTGTTCCTGTTGAGTCCATGGGATCTAACAGAGTTATGAATTTAAGTTCCCAGGCTCACCTTTTGAAGGTGTTGCACAAGTTTCTTTTAAGGACAAATATTGAAAGATCAGAGATTGAGTGATTGCTTTGTGAAAAGTTTTTGTCCATGGGTGAAATGGTGTTTTTGACTCTTATCATTTTTCTGTGTGACTTCATTCAAGAGCATTATCTGGTTTCACCCACATAGTTGTTGTTGGGGCATTTGATGCACTGGATGAGGTACACCACACTTTATAATAAGCATGTGTAGGACTAGGGTGACCAGACAGCAAGTGTGAAAAATCAGGATGGGGGTGAGAGGGTAATAGGTGCATATATAAGAAAAAGCCCCAAATATCAGGACTGTCCCTATAAAATTGGGACATCTGGTCACCCTATGTAGGACCCATGAATCTTGAAAGGAGTGTTGTGGGGAGTAGCAGTTGAGATATGTCTGCAGGTCTTGCATCTGTTGTTCTGTCAGGGTCTAGTGCTGCACTGGTTTTATGGCTCATTACAACAATACGTAACACACCACACTGCCTGCTACCCTTAATACCCTACTTCAAACCCCTTATGCATCACAGTCTAATTTGCACGCTTCATTTCAACTGACTGCCTGCAACATGCATTACCCGTCAGGCTTAAGCTTCTGTCCTAACTTGTATTGAGCGTAGACACTCTGATTTCCTTCCCCAGACCTGAAGAAAAAGCAGCTCTGTGGCTTATCTACACTTACAGCACTGCAGTGGCGCAGCTGCACTGATGTAGTGCTTAGTGAAGATGCTACCTACATCAACGGAAGAGCTTCTCCTGTTGGTGCAGATACTCCCCCTCCCCGAGAGATGGTAGCTAAGTTAATGAGGTTTTACACACTCCTGAGAGACACAGTTATACCCACAGAAGTTTGTAGTGTAGACTAGGGCTTAGTAGCTCAAAAGGTTGTCCCTTCCACCAACAGACGGTCCAATAAAAGATATTACCTTGCCTACCTTGTCTCGCTCATATCTTGGGCCCAACGTGGCTACAACTACCTGCAAACAATTAAGCATTTCAGGCATTTGTCACTTATACTTGTCACAGGATGATCATATAACTCAACAGTTAACTCACAGGACTTGGTGGTGAGGGGTGACTTCAACTACCTAGACTTCTGTTGGGAAAATAATACTGCAGGGCACACATTGTCCAACAAGTTCTTGGAATGTACTGGAGACAATTATTTAGTTCAAAAGGTGGAGAAAGCTACTAGGGGAGAGGCTGTTTTAGATTTGATTTTGACAAATGAGGAGGATGTGGTTGAGAATTTGAAAGTGGAAGGCAACTTAGGTGAAAGAGATCATGAAATGGTAGAGTTCGTGATTCTAAGGAATGATAAGAGGGAAAACAGCACAATAAAGATAATGGATTTCAAGAAGGCAGATTCAAGAAGTTGGTAGGTAAGATCCCATAGGACACAAATCTAAGGAAACAGTTCAAGAGAGTTGGCAGTTTTTCAAAGAGACGTTATTAAGGGCAGAAGAGTAAATTATATCACTGCGGAAGAAAGACAGGAAGTAGGGCAAGAGACCACCCTGGCTTAACCACAAAATCTTCAATGATCTGAAACTCAAAAAAAGGAGTACTACAAAAAGTGGAAACTAGGTCAAATTACAAAGGATGAATATAAACAAATAATACAAGTATGTAGGGACAAAATTAGAAAGGCCAAGGCACAAAATGAGATTAAACTAGAGACATAAAGGGTAACAAGAAAACATTCTATAAATACATTAGAGGCACGAGGAAGACCAAGAACAGGGTAAGCCATTTACTCAATGGGGGTGGGGGGGACAATAATAGAAAATGTGAAAATGGCAGAAGTGTTAAATGACTTTTTTGTTTCAGTTTTCACAAGAAAGGTTAGTAGTGATTGGATGTCTAATATAGTGAATGGCAGTGAAAATGAGGCAAAATCAGAGGCTAAAATAGAGAAAGAACAACTTAAAATTACTTATATATGTTAGATGTCTTCAAGTCATCAGGGCCATATGAAATACATTCTAGAACACTCAAGGAGTCGACTGAGGAGATATCGGAGCCATTAGCGATTATCTTTGAAAAGACATGGAAGACGGGAGAGATTCCAGAGGACTGGAAAAGGGCAAATTTAGTGCCCATCTATAAAAAGGGGAATAAGGACACCCTGGGGAATTACAAACCAGTCAGCTTAACTTCAGTACCCAGAAAGATAATGGAGCAAATAATTAAGCAATTAATTTGCAGACACCTAGAAGATAATAAGGTGATAAATAACAATCAGCATGGATTTGTCAAGAACAAATCACATCAAAGCAATCTAATAGCTTTCTTTGACAGGGTAACAAGCCTTGTGGATTGGGGAAAGCGGTAGATGTGGTATATCTTGACTTTAGTATGGCTTTCGATACTGTCTCGCATGACCTTCTCATAAACAAATTAAGGAAATACAACGTAGATGGAGCTACTATAAGGTGGGTGCATAAGCTGGTTGGAAAACAGAGAATAGTTATCAGTGGTTCACAATCAAGCTGGCATAACCAATGCAGTCCCACAGGGATTAGTTCTGGGTCTGGTTCTGTTCAATATCTTCATCAATGATTTAGATAATGGCATAGAGAGTACGCTTATAAAGTTTGTGGATGATACCAAGCTAGGAGAGGTTGCAAGTGCTTTGGAGGATAGGATTAAAATTCAAAATGATCTGGACAAACTGGAGAAATGATCTGAAGAAATTAGGATGAAATTCAATTAGGACAAATGCAAAATAGTCCACTTAGGAAGGACCAATCTGTTGCACACATACAAAATGGGAAATGGCTGCCTAGGAAGGAGTACTGCGGAAAGGGATCTGGGGGTCATAGTGGATCACAAGCTAAATGTGAGTGAACAGTGTAACACTGTTGCAAAAAAATACATCATTCTGGGATGTATTAGCAGGAGTGTTGTAAGCAAAGCACGAGAAGTAATTCTTCCACTTTACTACACACTCTTTAGGCCTCAACTGGAGTATTGTGTCCAGTTCTGAGTGTCACATTTCAGGAAATATGTGGACAAATTGGAGAGAGTCCAGAGAAGAGCAACAAAACATGACCTAGGAGGGAAGATTGAAAAAATTGAGTTTGTTTAATCTGGGGAAGAGAAGGCTGAGAGGGGATATGATAACAGTTTTCAATTACATAAAATATTGTTATAAGAAGGAGAGAGAAAATTTATTCTCCTTAACCTCTGAGGATAGGACAAGAAGCAATGGGCTTAAATTGCAGAAAGGGAGGTTTAGGTTGGACATTAGGAAAACCTAAACCTCTTCCTAACTGTCAGAGTAGTTAAGCACTGGAATAAATTGCCCAGGGAGGTTGTGGAATCTCAATAATTGGAGATTTTTAAGAGCAGGTTAGACAAACACCTGTCTGGGATGGTCTAGATAATACTTAGTCCTGCTATGAGTGCAGGGGACTGGACTAGATGACCTCTCAAGGTCCTTTCCAGTCCTACAATTCTATGATTCCAACAGTGGTAAAGTCATGAATGAGCTGTGCTATAAGAAGTCACTTGTCATGGGTCGTTTCAGCCGTCAAACAATCAAACTAATTTAAGGTGGGATCCTGTTTTCTTGGATATCTGTGTTTTGGAGAAATTGAAAGTTTTTTTAAATACTTTTTTATTTAGCCTATCTTCAGCAAGTTGTAGTATTCCACTGCATGTATAGTGGATATATATGCAGAACGTGTTAACCTATTGCAGTTATGCCTCCAGCAGCAGAAAACTGAATTGGAAATTTGAGCCCTGGCTTTAAGTATGTGTGGGAGTGTGTGTGGAGGAGAGTTTAGCTGCTCCCTCCATTTTGTAAAAATAAATAAAAATCTCTTATATAGAGTTTTCATTAACCAGTGACATTGTGCCCTCAGTGCAATCTACTTGCATGAGTATCTACAATAAGTAGACATGTTGGATTGGTGTCCATTTGGTTTTTTCCCCCTAGCCAAACCACCTCAGTAAGAAATAAGATGTTTACATATTTTTATGAACTCAAGGTAGAGAGCTTCATTACTGAGCAGGAAATGTTCCGTAGAGTGCCTCTATTACCCTTGCTTTATTCCTTGTTGTCTTCTATAAAACGGTATCTTTCTATTCAGCTTCCACAGTCATCTGTTGCTTTCTGCTTCCATGGTACTAATCCATCTCTGTTTATTTCCTGAGTCATGTCCACCATTCTCTTTCCAACACACTCTTTCTCTGTCTCCTCACAGGGTTTCTGTCTATATCTTTCTCTTTTTCAGATGACCTCTGTCTCTGAATCTTTTATGTAATTGAAAATTGTTATCATATCCCCTCTCAGAATCCCCCCCACTGCTGAAAAGTTCCCATGTGTCTTAACTCCTTACTTTCTGCATCTAGTATCTAAGACCCTCTCAGTCTATGCTCAGCATCATTTTTCCTCAAGTCCCTGTTTTCACTTTAGGGTCTTTTCTTTCTTCTCTACTCCAGGCTGAAATTCCCTTTATCCAGAGCCAGTACTCACCTTGTGACCTTTCCACATTAATAATGGTGGGTTATTTTTTCCATGATTTGGGTGAATGGATGTAGCTAAGCCACACACAGACTAGATACAAAAGGTAAAAGAGACAACTGAAAATGTTCACTTCCTTGAATATTTCAAACTTATAGATTAAATAGATTCACAATTTGAGTGTATTCTCCTTCTGTTCTAATGAATGTTTAGTGGAAACTATGTATATTTACTTTAAAAAAAATAGTAGTGGTGCTCTACTTTTCAATCCATGGTAAACATTGTAGAACATTTGCAAAAGGTTCCCTGACCACAGCCAAAGTATATTTAAAAGTTTATTAAAGTTCTCTAATAAGCTACCTTTTCCAGCTCACAGATAAAAATATAATATTTTATGGTTCAGTATAATAATTCAGTGAAATTAACCCAGTAAGTGATCAATGAAGCAAATGATTAAAAAGCAGGAGAATACAAAATGAATATTAAAAAAGATAAAATTGCATTTGCTATTACTGTACGTTTTGCAGGTTATAAATGAAAGCCAAATGCACAAAAAGTAAAAATGACCTTTTAAAATGTTGAAAAGGAATGTTAGAGTGCTTACACTTTTGCCAACTGAATTCAATTATTTAGGTCTGTTTCCATCTTTCTGCAGTATATTTGATAACTGCTAATAATCGTACATTTAGTTCTGGCTTCCATTGTTGCACAAAGGATGTTTGGCTATATTAGCCAGTGACTTTGCTCTAATCTTGTATATCTCTGATCAGCGTTTATTTTTAAATTAAGTATACAAATAGTCAACAGTGAAAATACATTAGCTAGATCATGTGCTTATTTCTCAGAAGCATAGTGGATTACAAGTTATGGGAAGTTTATAAGAAAAATTTTCAAATCAGGAAAAAAATGAGTATCTTATGGAAATAATTAAATGCTGTTTGAGCTTTCCTGCCTTTGCTACTGTGTTTTGTTTGTTTGTACTTTTAAATCCCAGGATGTTGTTAACAGATACCCTGCCAAATTAAGGGACACAAGGTAACATCAGAGTGGCTCTATGTCCTAATTTGGGGACGCACAATATTTTCAGTTTCCTGTCTAAATGCCAGAATGGGAATACTGAGGCACCATGTTTTACTACCACCCAGATTCTAACCTCTCCTTTCCGTAGCATGCTTTATCAATCCTCTCTTCATATCTACCCTCCAAGCTTAGGTGTCTATATACTCCCCATTACCATAGCATCTGAGTGTCTTGCAGACTTTTAATGTACTTATCCTCAAACACCTGTACAAAGAAGGAGAGTATGGTTTTACAGATGAGGATCTGCACTACAATGAATAAGTGACTTGCCCAAGATCACACAGGAAATCTATGGCAGAGCAGGGAATTCAACCCAGGTCACCTGAATCCTATGCTTGTGTCTTAACAACTGGACTATTCTTCCTCTGATTGGGCAGAAAAAGGTTTTGACCCTGTAAGGTGATTGAGGACCTTGTGACGGGCGCTGAGCTCATGCTTAGCATCTTGCCAGAACAGGCCCACAGTGAGATAGGGCAGATGATAAAATAAATTCTGTAAAAGAATTGTGGAGAAAAATCTTCTTGTAGATGATAATTCAGTACTGTATATCTTGTGTCTGATGGGCAGCCGAAGATGTATTAATGGGTTTCTTGTGAGCATTTTTGAGCATTGCAAGAACCATCTAGTTCTTCCATTATGGACAGGTATTTACATCATAAACCCACCAATGCAACCAACACTAAAATTAGCATCTATGCCTCACAGAGAAGCTTGGATCATGGAGGTTATCCATCCTGGTCATTTCTTCTGCACTTGTTTTTAGACAGGAGACTTTATCTCTAGGCTGTTAATTTGGTACTTTCCATCAGCATTAAAGACAAACATTTGTAGATAGTCTTGTAGGCTGTCTGTGAATTGAATCCGAGAAGTTTTGTCATGAATTGAAGATGATGATTGATAACCTCAGAACCTGCTTTCCGTTACCGCTTCTATTTTTACATGCTCTTGGCAGAATCCTAGTAATGGAGAGTTCAGAGACCTTGCCTAAAGACAGTGGACTTGGAGAGAGAGAGAAATACATTGTTGTAATATTTGACATCATGCAATGTTTTGTATGCTTGTGTGGGTGTAATCTAAAGGAAACAGTTGAATATAAGGAAAAGGTTCTTGTGAGAGATTCTGCTAGATTGGTTTTAGAATTTAAAAAGGACTGCATCACAGCTGACAACAATAATTTATTTCAAGAAATAACTACTTGGGCTTGGCTACACTTACGCGGTAGTTCGGCGGCTGGCAATCGAACTTCCGGGTTCGATTTATCGCGTCTTGTCTGGACAAGCAAGAAAGGATGTGGAAGACAGAGAATATGGTGGGAAGACTCTGTCAAGAAAAGTGTGAAGAAAAAAAGGATGGAATTCCAAAACTTATGAACCTGTGCCTTGGATTGGAAGGAGTGGCAAAGAATCAACCCTGTATAAACGGGAAAAAGTCAAGAAGTGAATCTAATGCAGCCACTGCACTTATTTCTTAATTAGGTAATGTTTATGCACTACGTTAACTGGTTTTACATCAGATAAAACTACCTTTTATTTCAATTACTTGGGTAAGTTAACTATTTTTTAAATGCATGGTGTGTGATTCTTCTTTGGTCTGAAGGCATGTATGCAGGATGCTATAACCCTGCACCCTAACATCCCTTATGTACTTCCAAGTGGACTGTATAACACTCTACCAACTTTGTATGCTACTTGCTCTAATAAATGCAAACTATCAGAAACATGGTTCCATAAATATCTCCCTTTGTTCAGATCTATGCTGTCCTGTAAATTATTTATTTTGAATTCTGTAAATGTACTGTAAATTATTCCTTTCATAGTTCTATGTCTGCATCGCTTTTAATAAAATGCTCTTTCAAATGCAAACTATATGTGACACAACCAGATGGGGCAAACCCATCTGGCCATAGTGAAGAAGAACATTTCCCAGGACAAACCTAATAGAGAACATTTAGGAAATACTTTTTTATCCTGTGGACAACATTACAGGCAGATCCTTGTGCAGGGAGCCTTAAGCTATAGTTTGTTGCAGAGTAGGAAATTACAATTTTTTATGTGGGGAGGACTTAGAAATGAAGCATATTAACTGTTTTTTTTTAATACAGATAATATCTTTCCCCTTTGTTTTCCCTAGCCAAATTCTAATTCTCACAATGTTATCCACCAAGCCTGAGTAATTTATCTACTGGAAAACAGAGAGGCAAGGAGTGATATTATCATTTAAGTAAATGACTGCATTTTTAATCAGTCAGAAAATGAATAGTAAAATCTCAAATGTTACTATTAAGCAATAGAAACATGTTTGAGAGTCTTTACAATTGGGTAATAATTGGCTAGAGGATCTGAGATAAAGTGGAAATTACTGAAACCATCCATTACTAGATTTTTCAATACCCATAAATAGTTTGCTGAAATTAGAATTCAATGAGATTTAAAGTGCAATGTAGATGTTTCTTTTTATTTCTCTGATCAATTTGTTTAAGAAATTGCAGCCTAACACTCATAAGGTCTCTGTAAAAGAATTTCCACGACTGGGAAAAGATGACTCAGGGAAGGTAAATATTTAAAACATTCAGAACTGGAAATCATCGAATCATAGACTATCAGGGTTGGAAGGGACCTCAGGAGGTCATCTAGTCCAACCCCCTGCTCAAAGCAGGACCAATCCCCAACTAAATCAGAAATATCTGATTTGGTGAAAATAACTTAGGACCCAATCCAAAAATAACTGAAGTAAATAGAAGGACCACCATTGCTTTGAGTTGGCTTGATAAATTTGAAGATCTAAGCCTTTCAAGTAAGAACTACAGCTAAAACTTTGGGTGTCTTAAGTAGATACCTAAATCCACATTTAATCATCTGTGTATAATAAATAGTCTGATTTTTTGTTTGAAGGGGTCAGACTACCTCAACTCCTACTGAAGTCACTTGAAATCTTTGGGGTTCCACACTGCTGAAAAATCAAGCCACTCGGTTTAAATATACATGCAGGTGCCTTAAGGCAGCCAGATTTGAACGTGTCAGCTTGTGTTTTAGAACACCAGTTTTCTATTCACTGATGGAGAATATTACATAATGACTTTGGCATTAGTTATTTGTTTTCAACTAGCATCTACCAACAACTATATTTAAAGACTAAATGTAATAGCCTTTACATAGCTGATCTTCTATCTTTGCAACTTCATTCTCAAAGTATTCAGTCTGCATAATTAAGTATGATTTTGTGGCTACCTTTCATATTCCAACTTGGGGACCTCAAGTGAATCTAATTATCTTTCAATTGGAAAGAAGATATTTCACAGACAGAAGCTGTAGATCAGGGCTCATTACTAAGGCAGCTCATTATTTTTAATGAGCAACTTCATTATCTGATTCTTCAGAGAACAAGATATAATTCTATTGACGCAGGGAAGCTTGTTAAACTTCAGTGGCCAGAGACATATGGCTAACAGTCAGAATTTGGCAACAAAGATTATTAGGGTTAAAGAAAGTATCTTGTAGGATTCTAGGGTCTTCCTCTAGGTGATTTATAAGGGTCAAAGATTACAGAATAATTTTCTATTTGTTTTTTCCAAGTGAACTTAGTTAGGCCATAATATGTGTACATTACCCATCTAAGTGGTCTTCTTTAGAAAACAAATTGCATGGAAAATTCACAGTAATAAAACACAATCAATTCACTGGAAAGCTTTACACCAAAGGAAGTGGTAACAAAATCACTTTTCTGCAATTCCAAGTTCCTCTAGGGAGTATTACAAATATTCATAGTGTTTCCAAATGCTGCATTTTGCATTTGGATCGCTGAATTAGCTGACAGATGTGTAAAATCTCATGTAACCAAACAACTCTCTTGGAGAAGGTGCAAATGGCACGCTATCCCAACTACATTTACTATTAATATAACATCAAACCCTGATCCAGCAAGTACATATGTGCTGTACAGCAGGGAGCATAAGGTGGTTGTGCTGTACTGAAAAAGTGAGTGGAGACCAGGTGATGGCACAAGTACAGATAAGTACTAGAATAGCAGCCGTGTTAGTCTGTATCCGCAAAAAGAACAGGCGTACTTGTGGCACCTTAGAGACTAACAAATTTATTAGAGCATAAGCTTTCGTGGATAAGTACTAGACACTGTTACACTGTCAGGAAGTTAGTCTCCAGCCCTTGGAAGCCCTGCTCCCTTGCTCCCCAGAGTACATGGTAAAAAAGGGGTGAGGTTGGCAGAAATTCAGAATGCCCTCAAGAAAGGTGCATTTAGCTATGTGTTCCCTTCCATGGCTGTACTCCTGCTACTAGATCAGAGTAGGCTGGTGGATCTGAGCAATGTTTTCACTGATGTAAAATTGGGCGTATAATATTTCAGTGGTGGATGAATTTGAGGATAATTTCGTTAACTATCTAGAGATAACAATAAAGGAAACAACAGATGCTGCTATCATCTAGGCTGGCTATGTTCTCTGTCTCTACAACTGTGTATGAGAGGGAGAGAGTCTGAGAGTTAACAAGACAAGAAGCACTGAATAGCTTGCTGCAGTATGCATGGCAACTTTATTCCCTTACACCACTGCCTTGCCTTGCTTTTTGTCTTCTGCTTGCTCCTGTACTGTGAAGAATTAAGCCCCCATAGCTTTCTCTCTACGTTTTCCTTATTCTGATATAATACAGCTATTACTTTTTACAGATTTAGTAGATGAATGGTCAAAACCCATCCTTTTAATTGGTGGGGAGAGCAATTGCAACACAAAAGGGGACATGTGGCTCTGGCGCGCCCTTTTTGGAGGATGGGAGCATGCAAGAAAATATCAGTTTAGGTGTATAGGCTGCTCTCAGCCCTTGCACACACAGTGTGCGTTTGACTGTATCATATGATTCTTAGTCCTCATAGCAGTTAGTGATATCAATACAAACACTGCCAAGATAACCTCATCTAAAGCCTACCACCAATCTCTAAGAAGCACAGTAAAGATAAAATAAACTCAATGGTAAAATAAAATGTCTAGCAAGCTATTGGCACTGTACAAATAGTAATAAGCATATGTTTTGGGTGCCAAGTAACAAGCAAGGGAACATTATTTTCCATTTTTCAGTATGCTTAGCATACAATTGTATTCTGGTCTGCAGGCATTCTTTCCCACAATTCATTTAGAACAATGACCTTCTCCAGCTTTGAATATGTTACAAGTATTCTTTCCCTTTGAACAAACATAGTGTGGGAAGTCATTATGATGCTCACAGGATGTGAAGCAAACCGCAATCCTGATACATTTATTAATATATAAATATCCAACAGTATTTGTAAGAGTAAGGGTGTTAACCCTAGTGTTCTGGCCAAAATTCATTCCCCATGATTGCATTCTGCTTATCTAAATTCTCCCTGCAGATGCTTCTTCACTTCTTGTCTGTAGTGTTTTTATTTTCTGTATAACACAAAGCAAAACCACCTGCCAGATTTCAGCTAGAGCTGTGGGAAACCCTCCAGCTTAGGGGAATTGATTTCAACAGGAGCAAGATCAATGGTCAAACTTCCACACAAATGAGTGGGAACAGAATGAGGCTCTTGGGTTGTATGAGTTTCAGCTAGCCATTTGAGAGGGTTTTGGTCACGCATAAAAGGATCCCCAGAGTTCAGCTTGTGATTTGGGGCTCAGTAAGTCAAGCTACCCCTCAGAACAAAACAATGGGAACTAGCTGAAGGTTAAATACTTTAGTTATCAAACCAATGAAACTTCCCTTGCCAATCTCTGCTGACCCATATCCCAAAGGCCAGACCCCTCTGCTTATCTCCTGGGGCGGAGGGAGAGAGAAAGGAAGCAGACATTGTGGCATTTTGCCTCCTCCTTTACATTTGCAAAGTACTTTGGAACCCATTGATTTTATTGGCAATTGACTCAGGCTCTAATTAAATGTAATTTATTACCTGTCTCAGTTTTCTAATTTAGTCTCTCTGACTGGCACTAATATGGCAGATGACCTATACCATGTGTTTGGGGCATGCATACATGCCATTTCTTTGAAGACCCCCTACTGTAAGTAATGACTCACCTTAGTAGAATTAGAGGATAATGTTTTAACTAGGATTAACCAGACAGCTGTCTTAATGCATTAGGCACAGTGATGCTTTCTCTTTCCTTCAACTTCAAATACAAATTCATACTTGTATGACCTCTCTTTTAGGCCAATGTTAGAAACTCCCTTTCCAGTCCTGTTAGTTTATCCATTGCCTTTCTTATGATGTAGCAGGTTATTTCTACAATATATGATCACTTCCCCAAACTTCATTCTTTGCCATGATTCCCCCTCAACATTCCAACTGTTCATTTATTTATTTGTTGGCAGAAATGTTAACTAAAAGCTTCTTCTTTTTTGAGTATTGCTTTGCTGTGCATGTCAAATACAAAGCATATTATGGTACAAATGACGCTAAGAGTAAGGGTATCAGAAAACTTCGAAGGTTAAAAAAATTGTATCACAGTGCCCAACACTTGGGTGCTATAAACAAATAAATAACAATATTTTAGATACGTTTAGTCTGAATAATCTAGAAGTTGCAAATTAGTTGGAGAAAATTCCCAACTTTTCAGAAGTGGTCCTGACTATCTTTAGTCAATAATTATCATTAGGTGCAAACTACTGTATATATGGAACATTGTTAACTGTTGATAACTGCTCTGAGATGCCCTTCTTTGAGTTTAACCTCATGCACTGATTTTGATACATTACACATTACGATACATAACCGGTACCTACGATGAGCTCTGTTTGTAACTAAATATCAACCTCTGTTATCTCTAAAACTCTCAGTCTTAGTATTGTGGGTTTCAACCCCACTTTGGAGAGCATCTATAAGAGGAATAGGCAACTTTAAGGAAGTACAGGGACACAAAATCCATTAAACCCTTTGGTCGGCCATCCTTTTTTCTTTAAAAGAATACAGATTGCATGACTAAGAAATGTTTGCTACAATACATGTTAACACACAACAAACCATGTATTAATAGTGTAAAACTGAAGCGTTCTTAAATATAAAATGCCTTATAGCATAACTGTTAAATAAACAAAGCAGTTCAAACATAAATCTTTCACTAACCTGGTTTTCAATGTGCAGAAGAGCTTGGGTTTAATATACAACAATACAACATAAAAAGTCTGTCTTAATGCTTTTTCTCTGCTGCTTCTCATCATTACAGTATCTTGCTAGTCTATGTGAAACTTGAAGGAGAGCTTTCCTGTGTGCTAAGAATGGCACATCTCTATACATTTTACTGCATCCAACCTCAATAAGCAGCATTTCAATGACAGTAGCATACCTGCTAAATTCTGACACATACTCTTGCAGTGACAATGAAAGTGCAGTACATGTTGTAAAACGGGCAAAATCCAAATGCAACTGGTGATTCTTAAAAAGCGTGTGCTCTCTTTTGGAAATCATCCATGTGAGGAACAAGATCTGACACAGACTCGTCCATGCCTTGCAATTGCAGATTCAAATGATTCAGATGTCTGGTTATGTCAGTCAAAAATGACGTATCAAAAAGCAAAACTGAATCTTCTAGTTTTTCCTGAAACTCTGTAGTATCAGAACTCAGTGTTTTGCCAAAAGGCAATAATCTTCTTTCGAAGTGCAAAGAATCTCTCAAGGCATTTATCACAACTCAGCCACAAATTTGTAATGACTCAGTGATCTGTTGCTTCCTTGGATCTAATATGTAACTTTCATGAGCACACTCATGCAATGGTCAAAGTTAAGTGATTTTCCACACAATGACTCTTGAATAATGCAGTGCATTGTTGGGTAATCCATCCACCAAACTGTTGTGCAATAAACTCAACCTTTGCTCCATGCACAGCAGGTGGTCCATTCATATCAACAGCTGACTTTTCCAAACCTCCAAAATCTGCAACAGCCTCTTGAGCTACAACAAAAATATCTGGATCCTTTTTAGTTCCATGTAATGAGATTAACTTCATAAATTCTTCCTGCATGTTAAGATTACTGTCAATTGTTTGTAAGTATATCAGTAGTTAATCTTACATCTGACACACCTGTGCTCTCAGCTAATGCCAAAGAAAAATAAGAACAACCATGGATAATTTTCTTTGGCTTTTCTTCCATATGTTCATGCATATCTAAACTCTTCGTAAAATTGTACATCAAGAAAGAGATACCGTTTCAATTTTTTTTGCCATTTTATTGTTACTAAATGCCTTTGCTATTTACATTACACATCATTTTACTGTTTTGTCATCACTTGGTGGCTTTTTTAGCCCACACCAGCTTGAGATCAACAATTTATGATGCAGAAAGTCTTGACCTTTGTACTGTGGCAGCTCCGGCAAAACAACTCTGCTGCCTTAAAACTTTGCCATTTAGATCAGTAACAATGGCATCCCTGGCATTTGTGATTGGTACATAGTGACAGTTCAAGTTGGATTCCTTTTTCACTACCATGACTTGGAAACATATGAGACAATGGGGCTTACCTCCATTTTTCAGTAAAAAAAAAAGTTGATCATGCTTCCACTATACATGGAAAACTTGGATTTCTCTCCCTCTTTCTTTTACTCATGATAAAACTGTAAAGGAAGAATCAGCCACTGGCTTCTCCATATGCCGCTTCCCACTTTACTCGCGGTGCAGAGGATCTAGAGTTGACATTTCAGTATGTTGAATTTTGTTGCATTCATCATACATGCAATCCAAAGAAGTGCACAACTACTCTCCCTAGTGATGGGTCTTCCACATTGAAACAAGCACTTAATATTCACAGTTGATCACAGAAAAGAAGTGATAAAGAAATGTCACAGCAGACTAAATCATCTGTTAACAATTGGCGGGCGGAGTAAAATGATCTGGCAGGCCAGATGCAGTCCCAGGCTACTGTTGCCAATCCCTGATCTATAGGCTCCCTTAGGAGGGTTCTTGAAAAGGAATGAGAAAAGGCACAGAGGTTTGTGGAGAGTAATTGCTGCCAGGCTTCTCTTTAAAACACCAAATGCCAAACTTTCTTTGACATAGAGGAGGCAGGATAGAGAATAGAAGCCAGCTTGTACTCCCTGCCCACAAATGCCGGCCCTTAATTCCATATGCAAATGAACATCCTGTGTGAACCACTAGAGAATGCAGTAAGATGCAGTGCAACACAACAAAAATAGCATTTAATTCAGATTTCACTGAAACATTTAGAATAAGACTGGTTCCTTGATACATTTTTAGAACAGTGGAATACAAGTCATTGCTAGCTACTTCCTGGTCTCGGCCTTTTCTTCCTTTTTTCTCTCCTCCCCCCCGCCCCCGTCTATTTTGCATCATCTCCTTTGTTCAGTTGACAGATGGGCATTGTTGGTGCCTTTACATTTATTTATTTATTTAGCAATAAGAAATCAGCAATTCATTACTCCAGGCTTTTTGGACATACATGCACATCCAATAAAAAATTGTTTTAGTGGAAACATACCTTTCAATGTAATCCTAACTCATAATAGTTCAACTCTGTAATATAAATAATTAAGATATTATACATAGACATAAATATTAATATTGGCTTTGTCTCAATTAAGCATGCCATTGTTTATAAATCCTATCAGTGCACCTGTTTTATCACTGACATACTAATTATTTTTACCTTCCTTCCACTTTAATTGTTTTGGGAGTAGATTCAATAGAATATTTTATGTTACTGACAATAAACATGTTATTTATAAAGATATCTTATTTTTGATAGCATCTTGTATAAAGAAAGAATTTTCTCTCTTCTCTTTACTTTTTTCCTGTTTGTTTTGGTTTTTTTGGTACATAAAACTCTCACACCAACCTTTTTTGCTTCTTTTATCTAGATTCTAGATCAGGAGTCGGCAACGTTCGGCACGCGGCTTGCCAGGGTAAGCACCCTAGCGGGCCGGGCCAGTTTTATTTACCTGCTGACGTGGCAGGTTCGGCCGATCGCGGCCCCCACTGGCCGCGGTTCGCCGTCCCGGGCCAATGGGGGCGGCGAGAAGTGGCGCGGGCGAGCGATGTGCTGGCCGCGGCTTCTCGCTGCCCCCATTGGCTCGGGACGGCGAACCGCGGCCAGTGGGGGCCGCGATCGGCCAAACCTGCCACGTCAGCAGGTAAATAAAACTGGCCCGGCCCACCAGGGTGCTTACCCTGGCGAGCCGCGTGCCGAACGTTGCCGACCCCTGTTCTAGATAAAGGGTTTGTGAATTTGGGATCAGTCTATTCTCACTCTTACTGTAATATTTAGGAAAACTTTTGCCCATAGAGCTGATCGAAGACTTGTGTTCTGGTTTCTTACAAAGACAGTGTCGGGGAGAAGGTGGAGGTATGCTAATTAAGTTCTCCTTCTCTGGTTTAAAGGAACATTACATGCCTTTGAGATATTTACAGTTTAATATTAGGCTTTAGATGGGAGGCAATTTGTTTGAGAATGCTTGTCCAAATTAAACATGAACCAGATTACACCCATGTATAACATATTATGGGTCTTATTCAGCCCTTCCTTTCCTCTCGTTAGGCATTGATGTATCCCATTGAAAGTAATGGGAATTTTGCCTAAGTAAGGTGGGCGTAGAGAGTACTAAATAAGGTCATACAAGAGGACTAGGACTAGCAGGGACTAGTACAAATCAACGCTAAAAGCAAACCTTTTTGTGTGGTTACCTTATGTCACCATTTTTTCTTGGAAATCCTAAAATTAACCAGTGGATCACAGGACTGTTCCAACTGCCCCACCATTCCTATGGTTCATGTTCCAGATAACCAATCAGAGCAGGTATACAGAGAAGGAGGGCCTTGTGTCACCCTTCTTGGTCCTGACCTGTCCATATAGAGCACCTTGAATATCCAGTATCATCTAGAAGTCTCCTGTGACATGAGTTAATGTTCACGAGCATGGCTAGGGAAGAGAAAAGCACGTTTCCCAAACCATCACGGGAGTGAAATATTAAAGAAGGTGTGTATACAAACTGAAGTTTGTGGAAAGGATAACTTCCGAGCAACCCTTTCCTCTTGGTCTTTATACCCGAATGAGCACTATTAGATTTGGCTCCAGGAAAATGAATTTTCCTAATAATATACCTGCATTGAAGCAAAACAAAAATTTGTCAAGTAAGAGTTACTGTATTTTAACTCATTTGAAGACGTCAGTCAAGTTATAATTGGTTCTAATTAACACTCCCACAAGCTGTAACATTCTGTACCTTCACTAGAGTTGCAATCACATTTTTTCTTTCCTTCAAAATCATTTAATAAAAATGAGAAATTTTCCAACCTGATGCTGACAACCAAGAGCCCTATGAATCACAGGCAAACACTTCCACTCCACTGTATGCTGTCTTTTGGAAAGTAAGGTGTGATCTATGTAGTCAAATCATCATTCGAGATACTGAGTAATACTGAGTAATAGCAATTTCCACTACATGCATCCGACGAAATGGGTATTCACCCAGGAAAGCTCATGCTCCCATATGTCTGTTAGTCTATAAGGTGCCCCAGGACTCTTTGCTGCTTTTGAGTAATACTGAATCCCCTTGTAACTGAACCCGTGTTATGCAGTCTTTGTATCTCACTTCATTAAGTGTATTCAGCAGCTGAGTATTCTAAACAAGGAAAATATGGAATGCCATTTTTAGATTGTCCAGATGTTAACAAGAGCCAATATATGGGAGTGGGTAATTCATCTTTTTAAAATAATCAGAAAATCTTCAGTGTGGCACAGTTGAATTGGTTGCTGGGTTAACTTTAAGGAAAAGATCAACCTATCTGAAAAAAATATAAAACCATAAATGAAATTGTGGACCTGTTTCTGCTCTGATACACCTCCATAAATACTGGGTAGCTCCATTGGCAGAAAACATGCTTTAAGCCATAATATTGGCCTGGATTGTCCCCTCTCATAGTCAAACCCACAGAAATATGGTATCAAAGGAAGAAAATCTACACCCCTTGCAGAGTTCTTCTGTTGTCATTCTCTTAGGGTGCGGGGAAGGGGGCCTGAACTTTGCTCTCATGTGAATAAGCAATGCGTCTAACCCCCAAACTAACAGATACAAAGGGACATCTATTGTCGGCAAGTATCATCTGTGGTATGCAGGCCTCATGTCTGCACACTGGCCCTCTGACCCCAGTCCCTGGCAGCCCAGGTCCTTTGGAACTGCACCATCAAGGACATCCCTTGGCCATGGCTCCATGGAGAAAACAAAACAGCCACTGGCTATATTAACTCTTTCATTCAAACTCCATGGGGCTGGAAGAGTGATGATGTCCCCTGTCCTCGCCTCCTCGTTGCTCACCCAATCTCCATGCCTGGCCTAAACCTTAGTGCTGTGGCGGCAACTGACCACAACCTTCAGTATTGGAGGTGGGAGATTTGCAAGTGAAAGGGAATTATCTGTGCCATTGAATGTAGTTCCTAAAACTCTGATGTATATGAAAGCAGAAATTGGCCCAATATCTTTAGAGATACCATGGTTATTTAAAGGTTTTAAATTATTTTAAATATATTTAAGTCTAAAATGGAAGATGGTAAATTTCCTGGTTCCCATACTATAATGCTGGGATACAGAATAAACTCAGTAAGAGGGAAGAACTGATACTGTAGGAACTCTGGGTATAAACTTCCCATCTTAAAACCTTCCCACTTACCAAAATATTAGAAGGAAATGTCAGTAATCAATTTACAAAACAAAAATGAGATGAAGGTCTCCTCCAACATCAATCAATCCTCACCTGATTTTTTTTAAAGCTAATTCAACAGAAAATTATATTTTCCTTTGTGGACACCAATATGAACAGAAAAAGCAGGTAGAAGTATTAAAATGCATTTAAGGGATCAATACTTGTGCATGCAAAACTCCTGTTGGTTCCAGTGAGAGTTACTTGTGTGTAAAGGCTGCAGGATTTGACTGTTGGTGCTAGACCATGAGGAAAAAAAAAATTAACATCAAAATCATCCACGTCCTTACAAGCATTTTTTATTCAGGGCCTGATCCAATTTCTGTTGAAATCATTGGAATGTCTCTCATTGATTTCAAAGCGCAGTGGATCAAACCTTCAGCTAAGTATTATTAGATATTTTCTAATGTATTTTACTAATTTGTTGCCAATCTAACATTTCTTTACTTCTTTGTGGTGGAGTTCATCTAGAATCAGAATGGGCCATGTATATTGCTAGATGTTTTTGATTTGTATTATTAGCTGTTGACTTCATTCATTTATGCATGATGCTACTCTGAAAGGATGATTTTGCACAATTAGATTTTTAACCTCTCTAAATATTTGCTGCATGCATAAATGTTTGTGCTGGAACATGAAAAATCAACCTTTGTAACTAAATGCTTATTTACAGATGCATGGCACTTTGAATCTCTAACCCATAATGCTGGTTTAAGGTTGGTCTTTGTGGAGGAATATGTAACTAATTTGCATTGTGTGTTTTCAAACTTAAGTGGACATTTTATCTTAATCACTATATAAATAGACAGTTTAAAATTCAGGAGTTTAAAGCAATCATGAGTCGAAATAAAAAAGAGTAAACTATCGCATAAGAGCATCTTATGTGTCATATAATACTCTGTGGTTTATACACAATATTAATTTGCTGTTTGGCAGTTATCAGTATAATTCTTCCTTGAATGTTTATTTTCAAAGTATTTCAATAAAATACAGTAAGATCTGCTTAGCTTGTTCTTCAGAGTTACATAAGTGGAATCAGAGTTTGTTCTGTTTAATCAAATACATTGGTTCTTGTTGAATGACAACAGAATATTTTTTTAATTTGTTTCAAATGATCTGCAATGCTTTTTATTCATGGATTAGCTTGTAAAGAAAAAAGAAATAGATTGTCATTTGAATTTCAAATGTCTGGTCCACCAAACAGTCAAATGAATATTTAAATCTGCACAGTAAAGTTAGACTTTATATTTTGAAAATATTCCTATTTGCAAAAGTCAGAATTATACAGCCGTAACCTTTAAAATGAAATGAACAATTTCAGTTAAATGCACAACATGTGAGTAGATGTGGTTTACTGTCTCTTGAAAACTACTGTGACAAAATTATCATACATAATGCATCCAGTCTGCTTTTAAAAATATACTTAAATTTGAGAAATAAAAACTGTATAGAAAGTCTGCAAATAATATGCCTTTTACACATTTATATTAATTCCTAAAATGTAATAGCGGGTATTACTCATGTATAACTTGTGGTATAGGTATCGATCCATGTTATAGAGACTATTTTATTTACTAATTTATAGAAAAAGTGATTGCACTGCAATTTTAAACTGCAGGGCTTGATTTCATATAGGCAGCACATATCAGTGGATATCTCATATACCCTCATATACCATCATTCATATTATGTATGTCAGTATTCTACTCCCTGAAAACTGCCATTGCACATCTTGAAAAAGGAGCAGAAATAGATAGTCCTATTTTTCCCCTCCCTGGGGTGAAATTCCATTCTCTTCTAACTTCTACCTGTGGATTTGATCATCTTGTTTACTGCCAGCAAGTCCATAATCTATGCATTTCATACCGGAAAATATAATCTTGAGCAAATATTATGACTCAGAAAATAGAAGTTCATCCCTCCTCCTAAAAATGACCTAGAACCTGACCCAAACATAAGGGTAAAAGTTGGCTCCTTTAGCCATACGTTGATTGATTATAACATCAAGCTTTTTTCTACTAGTGATAGTTGGATGGTAATGCATTTTGCCAAATGGTAGATTATCAGGCAAACACAGTGGTGGTCTTTGAAATCTTTACAGATACCTTAAGAAACTAAACACGTATATGAAATTTGATAAATTTCCCTATTAAAAGCATTTATAGAAGTACAATGGAATATTGAAGATACTGAAGTTATTGTTATTTATTTTTTATTAGTGTAGCACCTAGGAGCACTAGACATGGGCCAGGACCCCACTGTGCCTGGTGCTGTACAAACACAGAGGGAAAATGCTGTCCCTTCCCAAAGAGCTTACAACCTGAGGGCCAGATTTGTAAAGGTGTTGCTGTGCTCTACATTGCAATGCCTAACTGATTTAGGAACCTAAATCTTATTTTCAAAAGGGATGTAGGCACTTCGGAGCCAAAATCCCAGTTACAGCTGAAGTTTTGAAGTTCCACAAGAGCTTCTAAATTCTGCTTTGAGGCAGTGTTTCAAAGCTCTGTATTTCTAACAGCCCCATGACTGAAGCTCTGACAGAGTTCCGAAGCTCTGCAGGGTTTTTTGATAATCTGGAAAATTGCTTAACTGAAGCAATAGGCTACCCCGGGTTGTCCCAGTTAAGCAGTTTCTACTGTATATATTGTAACCTCAAGAATGTTAAACCAGTTATTTGAATGTAAACGGGCATATGGCAAATACTGTTTTTGGAATTATTTCCACCAACACATGCAAACTCTGCTCATGTTTCTTCTGAGCAATTGGTTCCCAATGAATATAAATTATTCTAAGAATATGTTGATGTTATTATATCTTAGGTGTAGAGTAAAAGGGAGAGCCAAATATTTATACACATATATTAAAAATAAATCAAAAACAAAGCTGCCTCGACTAACAATGGAGTCAGTGAACACAGAATCCCCAAGTCCTTTATAGAATATTCATGCTCAGTAAATCCCAGTTTGTGTACCATCATTCTTCAAATAGAACTCAAGGGATATCGAGTAAATGCTGTGGCTGAGATGATAAGATTCAAGAAAAGAAATGTGCAAACAATGATGTACCTTTTCCCTGAGAAGTAAGTTATATCAGTGCTAATAAGAATGCCATCTATTTTTAATCAGGAGTATCTTGTAGAACTAGGATAACACAAGTTGACTACATTTAAGGTTGTGTTTCCTGGTGTTTTTCTACATAAAGAATAAAGAGGACTCATTTGAGATATGTGTAGTGTCAGGCTTTTATTTGCATGATAATTGTTCTGAATTTTTCTATTCTTACAGGCATCTTATGCTAGCTACCAGTCTTTTACGTAATTTCATGTATATAACCTCAGAGCAGACATGCCAAACCCGCGAAAAAACCACAGAAATTGGGCTTGTTTTTGGATTCATTGGCTTGTGAGTTGCTTGTTGGCTAGTTTTTGGCTTGTAGCATGTTGCTTGTTTGGCTGGTAGCTTGTTGCTGCTTCTTTTTTTATTTATTTATTTATTTATTTATTTATTTTTATTAGCTCCCGCCAAGCAGGGGCAAGGGGTAAGCATGGGCAAGAGGGGGAGAGAGTCAGGGGATGCATAGTGGGCACACCACAGTTCTAGACTGCAGGCCAGGGGATCTAGTTACATAGAGTGTTGGGATTCTTAGGGATTGGCTTGTTTGGGCCTTGTTTTGAAATGGGATTAGCTTGATGTTTGGCTTATTGTGAAAGTCGGGGTGCTTATTTACCACGTGAAGGTTGACAACTGTGCCTCAGAGGCGATATCCAAAGCATGAACATGTAAAAGAATTGTGTTAAAATGGATTGACAAGTCAAACAGCGTAGAGATTTGTTTTAAAGAGGTAGATTACATTATTAGCAAGGTGTGTGTGTGGGGTGATGGAATATTACTGTATCAAATGTCTTTTTCTACCTTTGTAGTAACAATACAGATTCTGCGCACTCCTGAACTCAAGTCTCAGATTCTTGACTCATTGCTGGCAGTGGGTAAAATTTTGTGGCGCAAGCTGAGGCTTATATAGATTTAGCAGAGGCTTGTGTGCCAAGCAGCATCTAGTAACCTGGAGTAGGATGAAATGGAGGCAATCCAGGTCCTTTCTGCAGATAGGAATGAGGATTAAATAGGAGAAAAAGCAGCAACTAGCCATGGAGATCCAGGAGGGGGGAAAAAGCAGCGAATCATCCTTGGACTAGAGTTCCATAACATAGCCTCCAGTGAACTACAGCTGTAAATATTCTTCCTGTCAGAGCCATGCTGCTGGGCTCACCCTGATGACTGACTGATCTTGGGAACCTCTTTCAAGGGACTAATTAGAACCTCTGGAGCTTCCATTGGGTGAAGGGGAAGCAAGTAGTTATGGTGGTTTTTCCAACATGTGGCCAAGAAGAGCTTTGTAGGGGATAATCTGGCCTTTTTGAGAGGTTTGTTCATTGAAATTGATTCATCCAACAACCTCCTTCCCCCCGAAAATACATAAATTGCTCACAGTTCATGGAATTGATTAAATGCTTGGGTTAGGAGGTTTTGGGGTTTTTTGATCTGTGTTGTTAATCTCTCATGTTAAGAAGTACCTGGATTTCAGTGAGCTATGTTGGCTAATCTCTGCACAGAGCATTGTATGTTTCAGAAAGATAGCAACATTATGTGCCACACTGCAAGGAGTTAAAGTATGCTCCATCTATTAAATGTTGTAACGAGCATTGTTTTACAGTTAGTGGTAGCATATAACTTTACACTAACAATGTAACTGAAAGTTTTACCACCCCTCCCCTTCCATCAGAAACTGTAGATGCAGAAAAGATAAGGATTTACTTTAAGTTACACACAAAACAATTAATTAATGTATTTTTGTCAGGTGCCTGGATATATTGGTGTTAATCATTTATTATTCTTGGCATGAGTACATTTCTTTAAACTATACTGGAAAAGCAGGTCATAGATAAGGTTGTACTACAAATGATTAGGGTAAGCAATTACCACATATGATACAGGTAGTTACTGTTACTTAATTACTATTAATTAGCTTCATACAGTTCCATCAGTGAATTTAAAAAAGTTAAATTAAGAGTTAAAACTGTTTTTAATTAATAATACTTGAATATTTAGAAACATGTAAGTAATTATTCTGCTTTGCCCCCAATAAATGTTTCAACCACTTGTAAGTTTTAAACTTTTCATCCGTATTTACTTCAGACATAAGGAGGGGTTCTGATCTCAGGCTGAGAAGGGGCTGGCATGGGTTGATGAGCTGGTGTCCCCAGTCCCCACGCCCTGGGCCAGGCTGGTGGTGGCGTTTGCAGGCAGTGATCACCAGGAGGGAGGGAAGCAGGGGATGTTGTCTGTTTGTCTGTCTGGGCGAGCCGGGCTGGGAGAAATGCCCTTCCCTCCCCGTGCTGTGTGTGCGAGCTGGAGGCCAGGGTCTGCAGTGAGCCGCATGCCCTATGCTTTAGGGGCGGGGCTCCCTACCCTCCCGGGCCGGGCCAGGCTGAGCCCCAATCTGAGTGGCACAGGGAGGGAGGTGAAACGGGAACTGGTGCTGTAAAGTTATCTCTCCCCGGGGAGAAGCAGCTGCCCCAGGTGGGATCCCCGGCTTAGGTTGCGGCTCTGGTGCTGGTCACGCATGTCTCAGAGCCCCTGGTGCGGCTTCCCACAAAGACAGGGTGTTTCTGCAGCGGGCAGGTGGGCAGAGCCAGGGAGCAGAGAAGAGCATCAGTACTTCTGACCGGACACTCTGCAGGCCCACTTTCAACCTGATTTTCCGGTTGAAAACCAGACACATGGCAACCCTAGATGAAATTGAAGTAACTCTATTTAATTCAAGGGAGATACTCCATTTTTATTTCAGCATAAATCAGGTCAGAATATGGCCTTATTGATCTACTAGTTACTTCATATTATGTGCTACATAATTTAAAAAACAAATTATTCCATAAATATTAGTTATGATCAGGGTAATGGAGACCCTATTTTACAAGAGGAGACTAAAAAGAGTTTGGTTTGTTTAGCCTATCAAAACAAAGGTTCAGAGGGTCGATGACTGCTCTCTCTCAATACATCAGGGAGGTAAATACTAGGGAGAGAGAAGAGCTATTTAAGCTAGAGGACAGTGTTGACAGAACAACAAATGGGAATGAAGTAGCTATTAATAAAATTAGGCTGAAGATTGGAAGGTTTCTAACCATCAGAGGAACATCCTGCCAATTAGAGTAGTTGGAGCAAAGGGCCAGATCCACAAATAAATTTAGGTGCTTAACTCCCCACTTTAGGCACCTAGGACCAAATTGTAAGTGCCACTGAGAATCTCAAAACCTCTACTCAGACGGTGCTTAACCCTGTAGGTACCTAAAATCCATCAGTGCTTAAATTTTCACTATAAAAGTCTTTTAGGCATCTAAGTTTTTGGCTCTAGACACATGCATAATGCCTCATTCTAGATATCCAGATACCTAGCTCATGTCTAAGCCCCAGCAGGATCCTCAAACCAGGGGAAGACGGATGTTCCCCTGCCTACCTCACCTGCAGAGCCTGATCTGGTAGTCATGCCTGTTGGATTGGACCCCACCGAGAATCCAGCCAAAGAAGGAGGTGCTTCCCTTATCACTTTAAGCCCAGTGGCTCAAGCACTCACACAGGACATAGGAGACCCAGGTTCAGTTTCCCTCTCTGCCTGACAGGGAGCGAGGATTTGGACAGAGGCTTCATGCCTTAACCACTGTCCTGTGGCATGTGGATGTCTCAATTTCTCCTGTTTAATCTGTTCCCTGTATGTAAATAAATAGCTATTGGAGCAAGGGGCTGGACTCTGGGTCTCCCACCTCAGAGGCGAGTGCCATAACCACCAGCCTTATAGAATCATTCCCTCCCACCAATCTCTCTCTTGGCCAAAGACTATTTAAGTATTTACCCAATACTTAATCCTGTGTTCCTGTGTCCTAAATAGGAGTGGATAGATCAACATGTATAGTCATAATTCTTTTAAATGTTTCACCTTTTTGTAAATGAATGCCTATATGATTTAGTCTTGTATTTCAGCCAGCATGATCTTTTGGTGTGTTTTGGATGCCTGCCTTCTATAATTTCCAGTTAAGAACTATATTGTAGTAGTTGTCAGGGTTCAAGCTGGAGGGTTTGGAAACTGGATAGAGGACACTAGGGTGTTTGACACCTGGTTGGCAGTTAAGGATTTAGGAATAAGCAAATTGTCTGGGTTGCACCTGCCTCCATCAGCACTAGTTCAGTTTCAGCAGCTTTCCTGATATCGACATATTATTAGAATGGGTCACCAACAAATTCTGAAGCATGTGTACCAGGAATGCCACAGTATGGCCAGAACATAAGAATGGCCATACTGGGTCAGACCAAAGGTCCATCCAGCCCAGTATCCTGTCTACAGACAGTGACCAATGCCAGGTGTCCTAGAGGGAGTGAACCTAACAGGTAATGATCAAGTGATCACTCTCCTGCCATCCATCTCCACCTTCTGACAAACAGAGGCTAGGGACATCATTCCTTACCCATCTTGGCTAATAGCCATTAATGGACTTAACCTAGTTCTCTTTTAAACCCTGTTATAGTCCTAGCCTTCACAACCTCCTCAGGCAAGGAGTTCCACAGGTTGACTGTGCGCTGCGTGAAGAAGAACTTCCTTTTATTTGTTTTAAACCTGCTGCCCATTAATTTCATTTGGTAGCCCCTAGTTCTTATATTATGGGAATAAGTAAATAACTTTTCTTTATTCACTTTCTCCACACCACTCATGATTTTATATATCTCTATAATATCCAAGCTGAAAAGTCCCAGCCTCTTTAATCTCTCCTCATATGGGACCCGTTCCAAACCCCTAATCATTTTAGTTGCCCTTTTCTGAACTTTTTCTAATGCCAGTGTATCTTTTTTGAGATGAGACCACCACATCTGTACGCAGTATTCAAGATATGGGCGTTCCATGGATTTATATAAGGGCAATAAGATATTCTCCATCTTATTCTCTATCCCTTTTTTAATGATTCCTAACATCCTGTTTGCTTTTTTGACTGCCGCTGCACACTTCATGAATGTCTTCAAAGAACTATCCATGATGACTCCAAGATCTCTTTCCTAATTAGTTGTAGCTAAATTAGCCCCCATCATATTGTATGTATAGTTGTGATTATTTTTTCCAATGTGCATTACTTTACATTTATCCACATTAAATTTCATTTGCCATTTTGTTGCCCAATCACTTAGTTTTGTGAGATCTTTTTGAAGTTCTTCACAGTCTGCTTTGGTCTTAACTATCTAGAGCAGTTTAGTATCGTCTGCAAACTTTGCCACCTCATTGTTTACCCCTTTCTCCAGATCATTTATGAATAAGTTGAATAGGATTGGTCCTAGGACTGACCCTTGGGGAATACCACTAGTTACCCCTCTCCATTCTGAAAATTTACCATTTATTCCTACCCTTTGTTCCCTGTCTTTTAACCAGTTCTCAATCCATGAAAGGATCTTCCCGCTTATCCCATGACAACTTGGGATAATCACATGGGAGTCAAAAGCTTCAGTGGTACAACAAGATTACCAGTGATGGTCATAAACTGAATATGAAACCCGACCACCTTAAGCACCCTTGCCAGAGATTGAGCTGGGTGGTGCATGATTAGCAAGAAAACCATATACCTTTGGGATTTATCAGGATAATGTTGATATTATCTGGATGTTTCTGCTGAAATGATCAGCTGTAAAGTAGTTAACAACAATAGCAAAAACAATCTCGATATTCAGACTGTCATCTTTAGATTTCAAATGAGATGACTGAGTTACTCCAGTTTTAAACTGAGATTATTGAGTGCAAAATTTGGCCATTTGTCTTTATACATGTCTTCAGGTTTTGCTATGTGCTTAACAAAGAATAACTCTTTGTAATAACTGAATGCCACCTGATGATTTATGTGGCAACCACTTACAAATTTCTTTGGTGCATTTAGGTCCTGATCCAGAAAAACCAAGTAAGGACGTGCAATTTAATGTATGTGAGTAGTTCCACTGTCTTCAGCTGGACGACTTATTGGCTTTATTAGATTGGGACTAGCTCAGTAAGTCTAGTGAAACAACCAAGTCTTCGGATGCCTGTGGATTTATTTAACACAAAGAAAAGACTTGCAAACTGGTACTTCTGGAAATGATGGCAAGAAACATAAAATTTCCCCACATGGTTCTTCATTCAGGAACACCTATGGTATCTCCAGTGACATTTCTCCTATTCATGTCCTCCTGAGCACTTGCCATCTGGTGCCTGGATAATGCTGAGCTGAAAAGTTGCTTTATATTAGCCACTTCACTGTGCCACTGTAATTTGGGTGATATACTACAACTTGTCACCTGCCCCTTGTAATTCTCAGTCAGTTTCCCCTGCCCCCAAATAACTTGAACAGTAGATTTATGATATGTAGTTGATTTAAATGCTTGTCCTCTCTCCATAGTCTCTAATACCTCATCTGCCTTCAAGTTGTTTGTTGTTGGTGCTGGGTTTTTTGTGTAGTTTTGTTATTTTATCCTAGTCATATATTATAGCTGTGTTTTCTAGCATGGTTATGATTGAGGATCTGTCAACATTTTCCATTGTAGACTTCTGTTTTTAGAGTTTTAACTTGAATGTGCAAATTCTTTGTGGGCTAAAATTTGATATAGATTATCTCAGCCTATGAGAACAGAAAAAGTCTACTAAGTAGAGAAACAAACCAAACCAAATCAAAGAACTCTAGCTATGGTCTGAAATTTCAAAATAATGATCCATCGATTTCTGACTGTTAAAATTGAGACAATGGGCGAATTCTGGATCATGAAGTTGCAGAAGTTTGCAGGAGAGCAAGGAGTTACACCATGACATGGGGATTGCTGACTACAGGCTGATTTGGGTGGAGAGAGGTGGCCTGCATTAGCATCATGTTTTCTTCACTCTGCAGCATCTAAAGCAGTGACTTGAGGTTGTAATCTACAGGACACTGGTGATTCACTTGAGTGGAAATGATCTGGTGCACTCCCATACAATGTATGAGAGCTAATTTGGATCACATCAGAGTTTTGTGTCCAAGAGCTGTGATAGTTTTCTCTGATTTTGTGAGTGTCTGAATAATTGCTACAGTGACAATATGAAAGCTATTAAGAAGTGTTGGAAAAGCATTAATCAGAAAATTGGAGGGGTGACCAGAAAATGTGCATTGTATGGGCATAGAAACATTATAAGCTCTGACGCCTCTCTGTTTCTTGAGATGGGATACACCTATTGGACAGGGGTCAGATGATTGTTCTCTCAAACATAAAACTGTCAGTATTTTGGTGTGAATTCTCTTGCTGGCCCTGCACAAATTCTACCCTCCAACCATTCTGAAACATGACCAGGAACACTATTCCACTGTAACATAGCAGTTCTTCACTCCAGGCACCGTTTGTTAGCTGGGTTATAGGAAGGCAAAAGTAATGGCAATAGACACCTTTGTATTCCAGGGAGTGAGAATTTCAGGCACATGCTTTCTCTGCTTGGGGTGGGAGGAGGCAGGGACTGGCCAAGTTAGAGGGAGAAACACAGTGAATGGGTCTGGGGCATGGCTGGGGAGGTGTCCTGAAGTAGGGCTGGTGAAGCCCAGCTGGTGTGTGTGTGTGTGTGTATGTGTGTGTGGACTGGCTGGGCAGGCACGCAAATTGCGGGATATATGTACAGTTGCCTAAATGACTACTAACTCTTACCCAAACTGTATCTTTTCCTGTTTAATAAAAACTAGGAAATTCAATGGTGAAAACTCCGACTTAAGGTTGCTTGGTGGTATGCCACCCCCTTGCAGAACGCTGAGTTGACCAAAACTCAAATTTCTGAAAACCAGGCAATACACACTTAAGGTTGCTCAGGCAACCTTAACTCTACTCTCTTTCAGCTATGCCCTGTTAACACTCATACCTGTTAACTCTGTATGTCCCAAAGCACCTGGTATTCACTCCCTACATACCATTGTAATAATCTTTGTACAAAGTATGCTTGTGAGGTATCATTTGAAAACGAATAACTCGCTGGTTAATAATATCATGGCAAAATGTATGTAGCAACAGCATATGTGAAGTTATGATTTCCCCCAGTATGATGATGTTAGCACATGTTCAAAACCAAATAGCCCTGCCTAGACAAAACTTGTTAAGCAGGCCTAACATAAACAAAGAAATGTGTGTTTACCTTAATTTACATATAAATAGTAAACAGAGTCCTCAGGACAGCAGGGGGAGGAGATGGCAGGAAACAAAACAACTTTCACCTAAGAAGACAATGGCACCAGCACCTTTGAGCCTCTGGAAGAGATTCTGACCAAAGAAAGGGTCAGTCACCATCTTGCTGAAAGACTGTGAGTGAGAAAGACCATCTTCAACAAAGCCTTGAACCAAAACTTGCTAGATTGTTCTGCAGAGGAATGACGTACCACTAAGCCACCTTAACGTGCAGTAAATGTAGTTTCTGGCCATTGAATTGTTATATCTCTATACAATACTGAACCCAACGAGGCACCAACAGTGATTAGAGTTTTGAGGCACTGCTGAATTACAAATTATAAATAAAATATTTATAGTAATAATTGGTCACACTGTAACCCCAAATTATGATTTTTTGCAGCCAAATCATATTTCTTTTTCACATCTAATTGCTCTCCGCTGTCCTTTTCCTCTTTTAGTATTAAGAATAGCATCCGCAAGGGGTAAAAAGTACAATGATAATCAATAAATCCCCAGGCTATGGGGCATCAATGAATAACAGATGCAGTTAGCACAATATCATCCCATGATACAGTGCATTATCGATTTGGCTTTTCTCTGAAGCATCTGACATCGGCCACTATTGAAACACACTATTGATCCAGAAGTACTATTGGTATGATCTAGTATAACACTAATAATGGATTGGGTTATCCCCTCTCATGGAAATCTTTGCGCTCACCTCTTTCCCTGCAGAATGGGCTTCAGGGCTGACCCACAAACCTAGAGGACCACCCTGAACACCACACTCTTGGTCCCTGATAGTCCATTGTACTGGAGACTTTTGGCTTCAGTTGCCCCAGGCTGCCTGGGAGGAAGGGGATCCACAGAAATGATAACACAGCCTGTGGACCAACCCCCTCTCCACTTGGGGGGGGGGCGGTATATTATTTTATACAGCAGGTAGGTGTATTGTCTTTTCTGCTTAACCTACCTAAGACCAGAAGGGAACAAAAATATGTGTTTTCATCCCCTCTTCCTTCATGGAGTCAGACCTCTGGAGAGGCTTCTGCAGGATTGGGGGCAGGGGGAGAATCTGCACCAAAGAGAATAATTCTTTCTGCTTTTATAGTGGCTTACATCTGAGGATCTCAAAGTGTTGTACTCACCTGAATTAACTTAAGCCTTGAAATAAATTTCTTGAGGCAATAGCTGTGCACCCATCATAGAAAACCATCCAAGGAACCTTAAATTTCATACTGCAAGAGTGTTAGTCACTCAGAGTAAATTAAAAAGTGCTACCAAAACAATCTACAGTGGAGAAACTGTTGTTCATATTTCTATTTAATAAACCTCATATATTCTAAAAACAAGTACCAAAAACCCTTCCCAAAACAAGAGCAGCAATGATTAGCTTTGCTGCATTTGTACCTTGACAGTAACATACTGGATGTTTTATTTGCTCTATTATATATAACAGACATTCCATTTGGATTATAAAACAGCATGACGAATGAATCAGAGTGTATCGATTAGGCTTCTACACTGGTCAGCAATCATTTTGTTTTCTTAGCTTTTATGCCCAAAGAATGGGAACGAAAAAATGGTTTAATTAGAATGTGACGAAGTGTCCCCTTCAATCAACAATGTAACAATGAAGATAAAGAGCTTAAAGCAGTAAGGTCTAATGGCTTGTCATAAGAAATGTGAAGTGATGAATGATGTTGGCAGTTGTTTCATAATCAGACCCTGAAGATTAATATTAAGCTGTTTTCCTTAGTTTTTGGGTTTTTTTTCATATTGAATTTGGATAAAATCTATTTAAACAATCTAGTACGGTTTTCAGGGACTAGCCTTGAAAAAAACCACCTTCTAATTAACAGAGAGTCCTGTGGCACCTTTAAGACTAACAGCTGTATTGGAGCATAAGCTTTCGTGGGTGAATACCCACTTCGTCAGACGCACGAAAGCTTATGCTCCAATACATCTGTTAGTCTTAAAGGTGCCACAGGACTCTCTCTTGCTTTTTACAGATCCAGACTAACATGGCTACCCCTCTGATACTTGACACCTTCTAATTAAACCATCTATGTTTCATTTAAGCTAAATGATTAGAAACATCTCCTAGTAATGGTGAATTAAGAAAGTTTTTCCTAAATGAAATAAAGGCTTTCTTCATATCAATAACCTTAATGAACAGTCACTATCTAATTTAACCTTTTCTTTTACAAGTCTCTGCATAAATGGGACACCTAGAGTAATGTTTCACTATCTTTCCTAGCATCCTTATTTGGCTAGGAGTTATTATAGTCCAGTCATCCACTAGCAAAGTCATTTTTTCCCCATAGAGCTTCACTCATTACAGCACTAGAACAATTTGGTGGTTTCATTTTGCTTCACCCCAAACGGAGTCTCCCTATATCCTAGCTCACTAGAAGTGTCTTCCACTGCATATGATAATACACTGCATGACTTGTAAAACCTGAATGCACACTATATGTGATTGTATGCCTCTGCAGCACATGCAATTCAAATTCAAGGCTTTTGCTTTTAAAAATACAGAATGTTTTAAAATGTGTTAGCTTGGAGCAGATCAAAAGATCAAGGGTGACATTCACTCTTCTGCATGGGGCCTGATGTTAAGGGTCCATATGACCTTCTGCAGCCCTAATGTAATGAGGTGAATGTCAGTCCAAGGGAGAGGAGATAGGAAATGTATTGTCTGGATTTTTGACATAGAAAACTCTCCTACTGATAGAAATGGAGAATGGGGCTCCTATTCTACACGATAGGAGATAGAAACACCATATTACAACCTCATTCAGCTTTTGTTGGAAAAAACATTGGCTTTTTGAGCTTTGCGTTAATCTTGTACTGTCACTCTGATGTTTTTTATGAAAAATTCTCTCTCCTTAAATTGGATTGTGAATGATTTCATGAAAAACAATACAATCTGAAGTATATGATTGGAATTTTCCCCCCCCTCTAGGATATAAGCTAGCTGGCAACAATCGGAAGGAATCAGGTATCTGACAGTGTACAGAGGTTCAGTAGGTGGCAGCCAGGGATTAGTTTGTGCTGTAGTCTTACAGCCCAGTCCTGCAGCTCTTATTCCCATGAGTAGTCAGCCCACTGACACTCCAATGGGGCTATTCACATAAGTAAGGGCTGTTGGATAGGGCCCTTACTATGCAAGCTCTGGAGGCAATATAGAGAAATAGCAACTGGCTTGTAATTAAGATTCAATTCAACTGCAAACAGTTCCTGTTCTTCTAGAAAGCCACCCATTCAGTGTTAACTCTGGATATTGAGGGGAACACATTCTAATAATGAGACATAAGATGGAGCATTACTGATCATCAATGGACTTGCACTGATTGAATACAACCTGGGATTTAAACACACTGAAGATTATGTTACCTAGCACCTGCTAAAAGATGATTAACTCTTTTGTGGCCATCACCTCCACTACCGGAACATGCTAAGTATGTTAAAGCTGAATTTCTTAAATAAAACATTGAAAAAAAGTTTATTCTATATTCTTTGCATGGACTCACTTTGACTGAAGGTTCCATTTATAACCAGTTTATTAGAACAGCTAATAATCATTTATTAATTATTTATAAACGATTAATCAATTGTTGTGGAGTCCAATGGATTAATAGATTGTTCATAACCATGGCTTATAACATCTTTTACTAAAGTGCTTATAACCATCTATAATATTCCCTACGCATGCCTATAATATCAATTAATCATATATTAATTCTTTATAAATTATTTAGACATGGGACATTAATATAAAGTGTGACCATTTGCAGATTCATTTTTATTCTTTTCTTCATTGCAACAGGGAATCTATGCTATAGATCTATGCCAGTTTACACCAGCTGAGGATCTGGCCTATAATGTGGAATTATTTGACTACTGTACCATGTTCTGAAATCAAAGTTGCATCCAGCTGCTGCAGTTTAACAAAGTGTTAGCTGAGAGACCGTCAAACATATAGGAAGCACAGAGGATGTGTAAAGGGGTAGCGGCAGGTGAAGGATCAACATGAATTCTGAGCACTGTAATGTGAAATAAAGATGAGATGACCTTTAATTACTGTTAATGTAGTCTTTGTTACCTATTCTGCTTAGAGATCAATATATTTGTCAGGATGTTTGTCAATATGTGATAATTTTTTAGGTGTTCTGAAGACAACTGAGTTGTTTGGCCTTTTGCAGCCATGAAGTAAAAAAAAATTTTTTTTTCACAATGTTGTTCTGTGTTTTCTCTGTTCTTGTTTCCCAGACCTGATGTTCTTTCTGCTAATTGCTGTTACTTTCCTATCTAATTATGGTAGAGTGGTTTGGCAACTTTGGTGTTGTGTTAATGCAAAGGGTTATTACTGCTGTTATTAATTTCCTAATAGTTCTAGCAAATTATTTTAATGTATAGAAATTGCCTTCAAAGAGGTGTGAGGTAGAATAACTAGTCAATTTCTCTTTAAATGATGATGGAACATTTTTCTCTTTACCAGTGAATGCCAGCTATGCTAGCACTACCATGCTACATTTATGCCTAAGTGCTTTTAGGGCTAAATTCATTGTTGGCTTTAATGGACTCAGCTCTATTGAATTCAAAGGAATTGCACTCCTTTTTACCAGTAGTGATTCTAGCCACTTGTTTTATATTTTACATTTACTTTTTGGACTTTTTTCATCTGATAATTATGTTGTATATCGGAATCCCATCCTCCTTATTTGCAGTGAGTCAGATTCTGATACCCTTACTCACATTGAGGAGCAGCTTACTTCAAGAGTAGCCCATTGATTTCATTGGATATGTTAATAAAGTAAGGTGCTATTCAACACGAGTAAGGCTATCAGAATTTGTCCCAATGTCTTTACACCAATGTAACTGTATCAACTTCAACTTAACAGCATCATCAGTTGAGTGCAGGGCATGCCAGTGAGTATCTCTACACTTGAATAAAAGATCTGCAGCTGGCCTGTTTCGGCTTGGGCTGGAGTTCTGTGCCCCCTGCCCTGAATGTCTACACTGCAGTTTGATAGCCCTGCAGTACGAGCCCCATGAGCTTGAGTCAACTGGCCTGGGCTGTGCTGCTTGTCTTTTATTGGAGTGTAGACATACTTCAGTTTCCTACTTTGCAATCTATTTCTACATGGCACTCTTCTATTGTATTGGTCTCTATGCTGCTCTGATGAAATCCAAGTGATTTCTCTTGGGACTTTCATTGTTTTTTAATTGTTGTTCAACTGCAGAATAGTTTTTTCTCTTTTTCATCTTTTACATGAGCAGGGAATTACTAATAGTAGTAATTCAAGTGATTGTACTTGTGCATTCCACATCGGGTCTGTGCATGCCCAGTGTACCAGAGTCAGAGATTTTTCCCTTAGTGGTACCCATTCGGGAAACACCCCCTGCTGCCTTGTTCTGCTACACAATGGTATAAAAGATGGAGCTGCCCCACACCCAACTCAGTTCTTTCTTACGGCGCATGATTGGTAGTCAGAGAGGATTGACTTGCTATTGCATGCCATCTCTCTTTCAGAGAAATTATCTTTCTTACTGTAGAGATAAGGTGGGTGAGGTAATATCTTTTACTGAACTAACTTCCGTCTCTGTCACCAACAGAAGCTGGTCCAATAAAAGATATTACCTCACCCATGTTATCTCTGAGACTACATCACAGCCTCACAGAAACCATCCTGCATCCATCTTCTGAACCTTCCCACTCAGGGAGTGCACTGAGTACTTCACAACTAGTAAGGAGTTTCCCTCCAGAACTTGTTTCTGATCTTCAGCACCAGTCCCCTTCTCCAGTGCTGAGCAGAAAGCACAAAAGGGCAGATTCCTCAAATGAGCCGAGACTTAGCTCCGCGAGGCAACTGAGGTCCCTTGTACTGTCCACCCACTTGGGGAACAGGGAAGGGCGTAGTCTGGAAAAAGTTTCCCAGTACCAACCTCATCTCATCAGGAGTTGTTGATTCTGGCATTGGCCATTGAGACTGACCCTCTGCTATGATACTGACTTCTGTGCAACAGCATCAGGAAAATGTCTTTGTACCATTGACAGCAAAGGACCATGCTACAGCATGAGACCTATACTTCTCAATGCTGGACTCCTTGAGGATACAGGAGACAAGCCAGCCAGTACCAGTGGATCCTCAGGCCCGAGCTACAGACTTACCACACAGTCTTGATCAGCCCTTGGTTCTATGGGGAGGGGGGGGCTAGATCATCAGAGGCTCCACTGCTTTCCTGTGCAGTCTGGAAGTAAAGACAGCATGATGTCACCAGTACCGATATCTCTGTAATTGTGACCCCAGACTCGGTACCATCTGGCCCACCACCTCTGTGTTGGACAACTGAGGTTCCTCCTCGGGGTCTGAGGTAGGATCTTATGACCCTCGCTCCCTAGATAGAAGTCGGCACTCCCCTTCTCCTTCATCAGTGGAGTTCCAGTACTGGTACCCATGGATGCTCAGAAACAGTCCAGATACAGGGGCCTTTGGAACAGTCATGGCTGGAGTCCTATCATGGACCCATGGCCCAATTAGAATTCAACAGGCATGCATCCCACTTCCAGATCCATTCTGCAGTTCCTCCACCTTTCAGACCTCCTAGGAAGACAATTCGCTAGGGCACATAAGGAAGTCCAGGAAGTTATTTTCAGTACCAACGTCAATACTGAACAAAACCTCAAGGGCTCTTCAGGCTTTGGAACCTCCATCCACTGTGATGCAGAGGGATTAACCTCACATCCTTGGCATTCTTCCTCCTAATCACCTGATGTAACTATAGTTCCCCAGAATTCCTCATCTGTCCAAGATGACTTCTGGGCTTACCAAGACCTTTTACAAAGAGTAGCTACCTCTCTAGATATTCCTGTTGCGGTGATCCAGGAGAGTTCTCACAGATTGGTAGACATTCTAGGTTCAGCGGGGCCTTCTAGAGTGGCTCAACTTGTCAACGCCACCATATTAGAGCTTGCAAAATCCTTATGGCAAATGTCATCCTCTCTGCCTCCGCCAGGTAAGAGAACCAAGAAACGGTACCATGTTCCTGCTCAAGGATATGGACATTTTTATACCCATTATTTGCCAGGTTCCTTAGTTGTCTCAGCCGTGAGACAGGGTAATCAGGGTTGACCTTCTTCTACCACAAAGAACAAGGAACCAAAGAAAATAGACCTTTTGGATAGAAAAATGTATTCCATATCTGGTTTACAATTTTATATCGCTAATCAACAAGCCTTACTGGCCAGATATGACTTCTTTCTCTTGGACAATATGTTGAAGTTCTCAGACAAGTTGCTAGAGGATGACAGACAGGAATTCCAGACACTTATAGAGCTGGACAAGTTGTTGGCTTGCACCCCTCTACAAACATCATTGGATAGGGCATTCAGAAGACTGATGAGATGTTCCATAGTCTTAAAGATTCAAGAGCCACATTGAAATGGTCACTTACACCAAAAATCACACAATAGTCAGGTTGCTTCCGATCCCAAGAGACCAGTCACTTACCCCAGATCAATTGGTACCCTAGATCTTACACCAAAGACACCTTACACCTGTAGCCAATCTTGTAATAAACTATCTAAAGATTTATTAACTAGGAAAAAGAAATGAGAGTTATTTACAGGTTAAAGCAAGCAAATATATATATTTGGTCATATGAGTTATCATCTAAATCCTAAGAATGACACAGCTGTAGCGATCTGTCAATTCAAAGTGTCTTTTAGGGTGGACCCAGGATGTAACTCCTGGTGATCTCTGGCTTCAGTTTGGTGTATCTAGTCCTGTAAGAGCTCAAACAGCAAAGAGAGATGGAAAATTTTCCTGTAACTTTGTTTAATTTCCTTCATTCAGCTTCCAGTTCCACAGGAGGAGCTTCCTTGCATATAGCATTTCCAAGGTGTAGCAGGGCTATTAACCAATCCTTTGTATTGTGAGGTTCCTCAATGGCCCATCTGATTTTGATAGGTTGGATGGGTGCGAGGAGGATGGGAGAGATGATTCTTGTGCCTGGGTTCACATGTTCGGAGCAAATATTTTCAAAGTTAAAAAGCAAAACCTACATATTTTCCTATAGCATGGAATACCAACATTACAAGTGAGATTAATGCATGCAAAAATTTACAAGCATTTCATAGAGTCTAAACACTAAATACGTTCTTATAAGACTAATACCTATTTTGATCAAAACTAACATACATCTGAACTGGTCTGGTCTCCATGAGTACCGCTAAGGGAAATAGCTCTGACTCTGGTGATCTGGGCATGCACACAGCTGGAGCAGAATGGACATGTGCAACACATGTCAAAGAACAATAGTTATAGAACAGGTTAGTAATCTTTTTTCCCCATTATATGAAAACAAAGATTGATTGGAAACAGAAATGAAATCTCCAAGAACAATATTAAAATAATTTGCATATCACTGCACAGACTACTTTGAATTAAAGCTATAGACTGTACGAGGACAAATATTTCTCTACAGCTGAATATTGATTTTGATTTTGGTTGGATGAGCTAACACTTTTCCATATTTTCTCAGATAAAATTACACAAGTGAAATTCTAATTTTTGAAGTGTCAACAAACACTAACTGCACTCAGTGATGTGGTTTTAGGGGTTTCACAAGAGGTTTCATTACTTGCCTTCCCATGTAAAATGAACTTATGTTTCTTTTCCTGGCAGAGAGCGGTTATTTCATACCAAATCTGATTAACCAAGCAAAGCACAGTTTTGGGCTATATTTATATAGTCCAGAGTTAATGAGAATATCCTCAAGAATTTGGGCCCAGAATGTTTTTTCCCCAAACCCAAGGGTGCATCACAATACAAATACAGAGACAGTGGGTAAACTTTTGAAAAGTGCCTAAGTAATTTAGGAGTGTACGTAAACTTAGGCCAGATTTACCAATGTGTTTAGGCAGATACAGATGTAGACAGACACCTAGTGGGATTTACAAAAGTGACTGAGTGAGGCACCTAACTCCCATTGAAAGTCAATGGCAATGAGATGCCTAACATCTTTAGGATTCGTAAATCCTATCAGGTGTCTGTCTATACCTCTAGGTATCTAAATATCTGGTAAATCTGGCCCTTAGACGTCTGAGTGATTTAGGCTCCTAAATCATTTAAGTGCTTTTGAAAATTTTACTTACTATACCTGCCCTTGAGTCTTTAGAGATTGGTTTGACCTAGGGTTAATCTGGAGTAATTCCATTGTAAATGAGATTGGACAACTGAGATGCAGATGAGGAGTTTGTAGAAAATATATGAGAGCATTGCTCCTGTTGTCGTTTGCATTTTGTCGATAAACATAAGGCTTTGTCAGATAACTTCACATAATAATATTCACAAGGAGCCATTTATCAAGTAAAGTAAGACTTGGAGGGGAAGGTTATAAATTGTTCTAAAAACACTGCAGGCACTAAGGGTGAGAACGCCACTGACATATGGTCTGAACTAGAGAAAATGGGCAAAATTTCATCTCCAATTATACCCATGCAGTTGCATGTGCCTAACTGAGGGCAGAATTTGGCTTTGTTTTATTTGGAGCATGGTGTTAGATCTAGAGCTTGGCCAGATTTACGGTCATCAGTAATCGCAGTGTAAAGCTCTACGTCGGTATCTTGGGGGTGCACAAAGGGGAAAGGGTGACCATGGGCCCTCCCTCTTTGTCCAGCATCAGATGTGAGCCCACAAGAAAGAGTGTGAACACAGTCCCATATTAAAGAAAGTCACAGCTCTGTTCTTGTGTGCACTCTGTGTCCAAACCCATGGGGGCATTGTGGCTGAGTCAGAAATAATGCCTCTGGGTACTTCTGCTGATGCAGAGTCCTGATGCATTCCTCTTACCCTACAACTTGGGCTGTGGTTTAACACTAACAAGGCAGTGTTTTCTATGGGCTATCCTGAATAGCTAAAATCTATGTTAAGCAATGCATGCAGTGATACATTGCTTTGGGATTCAGGTTTAGAGGATATTTAAGGAGATTTCTATTTATCAACAGCAGGGAAAATTGTACAGCCACCTTTGATTTTATTAGACTTTTTTATATAGTCAATATATCTTGCCTGGGTAATAGGCCCGTGCCTCATAGCACTCCACACACGAATTCCTACTAAGTCAATACTGGTTTGTCCCTCTCTCTCTCTGGTATTTCTAAGGTGTCTGTCATCTAGATATCTAGCTTACAAACACTAGTACAAGTTTCACGTGAGCAGTGCTTGCAGATTTACCAATTTACCCATACTGATTTTAGTGGTTACAAAAAGGAGGAAGTAAGTTATTTCTATAAAATCATAGAAATTACATTTCTTGAGACAAAAAGCAATGGGTCAAAACCTACATTGGAATGTGTGAAGATTAGAACCAAGACCTTAAGCAGGTATTTGAAACTGAGTGAGTTTCAGGGAGTATGGGTCTCGAACCCAGATCTACAACTCCTTACAGTGCTAGTAAGCACCCAATATCCTGCTAATGGCTACTCGGACAGAAGGACTCCAGTCCTGGAACCTTACTGGCAGAAAGCTGGGAGTCCTGATTGATCCACAGCTTCTGTATAAACCCAGAACAGGAACAGGAAGTTATCCATGCAACTGGGATCCACCTTGCCCTGAACTGTGTGTCTCCTGCAGCTTAACTTGCTGGTATCCTGACCAGTTCTGACTCTGGTTATCAAGCTGTGGTTCTGCTTTAAAGTTTGTCTCCTGCTTCTGATAACCGGTTCCTGCCTGTTGACACTCAACTCTTGGTTTTCTCTCTGGCCTGTCTCGGACTCTGACCTCCCAGTATTGGACCTGGCCTGACTCCTGCTTAGACCACTAGGTAAGACTGCCCATGTCCTGGTCCTGACACTGGGAGCCAGAGGGCAGCGCCTGTGGGTGGAGGCAGCGCACAGAGCTGCCTGCCGCGCCTCTGCCTAGGAGCAGCCGGAACCAGTTGCCACTTCCAGTGAGCCACCAAGGTGAGCGCCCCCTGGATCTAGCACCCTGCACCTCCTCCCACACCCCAACCCATTGCCCCAACCCCCTGCCAACTCCGCACCAACCAGACTATAAACCGGAATTTCAATGAAGATCAGAAATGCCGGTTTATAGAGCTTTCTGGTTGGTGAAGTGCCAGATACTGTATGATCATTATGAATTACTATTAGACATGTTCTGGGCTTGATACTGCACCCCCTGAATTCAGTGACAAATGTTGCATTTCAGTGGGAGCAGTTTTAGGCCCATTATCTGTGGTCTCATTTGGCTCTAACACATTTGCTGTCTGACTTGTATATTTCCTATTTTTACCTGATTTTACATATACTAAAACACTTGCCATTTCCCCCCTAGTCTCAAGACGCTGAGAGCTTAGAGAAGCTATTTTTCTCATTTTAGTTAACTTTATTGAGTAGAAGATGGCAGTAGTTTTGTAGCCTGATTAAGAAGAGAGATCCAGATTTTAGAGTACAAAATCAGAGTCACTTAAAAATAGCTTCAAGGTTATCCCAAGGTAGAGACATTTCAGAACATTGCACAGCTGCACTCAGGCTAAAGTTAATTACTACAAATACTTCAAGGAATTATGTTGTTTATAAAACTGGAGAGAATGCAGTCATGAGAAGCCAGCTTCAGGAGTAACAGTGCAAAACCAGGCAAGAAAATTATTAGGAAGATTGGCTTGCTTTTGTAATGCATCTTTAACTATTAGTAAAATTGTTTTCAATGATCTACAATGCAAGGCATCTTCCCCATCAACCCAGCCACTGCTTTAGAGATACATGCTCCAGTTCTGTTATTAACTATCAATAGATACGTATGGTTTTTTGTCTCATGCTACTTTTTATTGTATTTAAACAGTATATTTAGTAAATATAGGGTTTTTTTTTAAATGTATACAGTCCTGGTCCTATAAAGTTTCTCCAGTCTTATTTGGGATTTCCTGCCCTGCATCAATGCTCTTCAGACACGACAGAAGAAATTGTAAAGGGCCAGAACAGTACTCAGTAAATTCCTATGCTGTTGATAACATGAACACAGAGATTAGGAAATGAAGGCAAAGAAAACATGCCGTGTGAGCAGTGAAATGAATTGGATGCTTTATTAAGTCTATTCTATCTTTAACTTCTAATGAAAAACAAACAAACCACAAACACCAATTATAAGGTGGTGTCATGGGGTGTTCACACCACACTAGGTAGCTGGAAAGGGTCTAGTTAACTTGGAGGAGAGTCAGGGCTCTTAAGGCCTAATGGCTGATGAAGCCCAGCTGAGGGAGGAGCTGAGCTAGGTATAAAGAAAGGAAGTTGGTGGTAAGAGGGGCTGCAGTAGGGAAGGGCTGATGTCCTACTCTGGGCTTAAAAAGGGAAAGGAGGAACCAAGGAGGAGACTAGGAGCTAGGCTCTGAGGGAAGGGTCCACCCAGAGGAGGTTGGGGAAGGAGCATGTGCAACAGCAATGGAATCTGGGAGTGAGTAAACTGGGGAGGTTGCTGGATAGAGGGTCTCTGTGCTAGTGGGTGGGCCTGTGTTCCCTTACTAGCCATTGGGGGAAGTGGCACAGTGTGGGCAGTGGAATGGAAGATTGCCTGAGATAGTCTGTCCAGTGGGACTTTGATACCCTCGAAGGGAAAGATTACAATGACCTGGTTGGAGGGCCATGCTATGAAGCAGCAGCATCCTGAATGATGAAGAGCAGTAACCTGACTGAGGGAGGGAGTGTCTGACTGGTGGTGAGCTAATCCCCCAATGAGCCACAAGGGGGCATCAGGGGTAAGTAGTGAACCCCATTACAGGTGGAAAGTATTGTTTCCTACTGAACTCTCAATGAAAGAAGAAAAGCTGTTTGTCATTTAAAGCATTTACTTTGTAATATTAAGAATCTCACTTAAAAAACCAACAATCACTTTGAAAGCTGAATGGATAAAGCTTAATGCTTGAAGAAATAAGAGGGAACCATTCATGATTTAATCTAAGTAGGCTGCCCATGCTACAGTATTTGAGCAGAATATATTTCATAAACAGGGTTAGAATATTATATGGAAGCAGCCTGCTATCATCTTTACTTTCTTCCTTTAACAACTTTAAATATCATTTATATAGGCTGTAAGAAGAACTGTATTTGGGCCCTGCTGAGGAGAGAAACAGGGCTTAACCTAAGATACTGTATCCCTTTTAATAAACCTGACTGAACTTGAATGAGGGCAAGGAGATGCATTGTTTTATCACTGGGCTGTGTGGGGTATTTACAATTACAAATGAAGACATTGCATAGGACCAGAGTGTATATTTATAGTAAGTTAGAATGTTTTGTCACCTCTAAGACAGGAATTATAAAATCATATTCATACATCTCCAGGGAATAGGATTTCACAAAGTAATGTACTACTGGCTTAGAATTTTCTGGAGGAAAAAAACTTAAATATCCAAGACATGCAATAGTCAGTATGAAGATTCAAAGTGATGGGGCAGTTAAGTACCACATAAGAAAAATTGCATTTTAGTGAATTCATTCGACTAGATAAATCAACACTAACCTTATAAGAAAAAAATAAAGTTAAAATAGATGGAAAAACTAGTGCTTTTTTATTTTAAAGTCCATTTGCTGTGCATTGGATTGCTTTATTGGGTTTATAAATGTACTAATTTTTTTATTCAATCTGATTAACAGTGGTGATCACCAATAAAAGTTCATCATTACTAATAGTCACACTACTGTGATGTCTGGGGTACCACAGCATTTTCCCTCTGCTTATTCCATGTTATGGTAGTGGTGGGCAAATTGTGACCCCAGAAGATGTTTGTTGCGGCAGTCATACCCCTTGTTGCTTGAGTACCGTGATTTTGTTGGAAGTTCATCATTTTAACTTTAATGCTAAGAACAATAGCTTCTCTGGCTTGGCCAAATATCGTTTTCTCTTTTAGCCAAACCACTGACTTGAAAATACGTTAGTAATAAAACACAACAATTATTCTTCATTGGACCAAACACAGAACCTTAGATCTAAACAACTCTTCCCGTCCAGCCCTGTGTTTCTGGATAACAGGGTTCCGATTTAAATCCTCTCATCCAAAACCGTTCCTACTGTTTTCAAATCCAAAACAGGCAGGGGCCTGTGAGACTACCACTGTATCCCAGCAAATCAATCACACAAGACAAGTTGGCAGATAGATACTCATTATATATTGACAATATATATTGTCATTCTCAATATATTTCCCCTGCACTTAGAGCAACTGGCATCCGTTGGGTGGCTAATTTAATATACTTCTATTAACAGGGATGTTGACAATTTTCTTTTAAAACTAGAAAATAAAATGTTTGCCTTGCATTTCAGTTATCAGGTTCAAATCTGATTGGAGACATATTTCTACACCTGGCCTAGTAAATGGGAGGGCAAAAGCAGTTTAAATCTAACTTTGCACATGCTTCTACTGAAAGGTGTGTGTTGCTTCTCCACAGCCCTGGATTTGTTCAGTCCCTAGATTTATTTATTAAAATACAGTCAGTAGATGTATATGTCTGAACTGTTCTTTCCCATGGCTTTTCTGTACAACTCTTAACTTAGCTTTTTTGTACATTTGAAATCTTGAGGATAAGATGTAATTTTCATGACAGTCCTATGTAAGTGGCCTCAGTCATGTGAATGAAAAATCTCAATTACTCAGTGTGTGATATTGGACTAAAGGCTTTAGATTTCCTTACCCTATATCTGCTTGTAGCACTTAGTGAAACGATTAATTTCTCATGAGTGATTCTGTCAGCATCCTAGGATGTAAATATTACATTTCAAAGAGTCCTACCCACACAGCATTCTAAGTTGTAAAAACAACAAATGTTTTCCTGTGCCTAAGAATATTTGAAATGCTAAGCCACCTAAAGACTTCTTTTCTTTCTCATCATTCACGTTGTCCTTTCACAGACAGTAACACAACTGGGCTTAGAATATAACATGACGACAGGCAACAGCAATATAAAAGGTTTCTTCAGAACTGTTCCTTTTATCATGCTCTATCCTTCAGAGTGTTTCTCTAGTCTAAATTTTTTACAAGGCTCAAATTCCCCTGTGCAATTATGGAACATGAAATGTAATTCTCTTTGGAACTCTAAATCTTTTAGAGTATTTTGTCCAAAACCAATTTTTATTATCTGCCAAAACTGCAAACTGATGTGTCATAGAAAAATGTTTAGAGCATCATTAAAATAGCTGTTGAATATGAATGCCCTTAAATGGAGACTGTAACAAGCTTTAATTTAAAAGTGTAAGTATTATAGAACATATGGATTTTGGATTTCTTCTTAGACAGTATTTGGGATGATTTTTAATCAGCACTCCAAAGGAATTTTATCAATTTTCATTTGCTTTACAGAAACCAGGAACAATACTAAATTATCATATTTGTTATGTGTATCTAAAACATGTTACCATTGATGTTATAAGATACTGTTTTATCTGTATTTATCTTTACTGTATAAATATTAATATACAGTTACCATTTTACAAAGACTACAACACAGCCACATGTGTGTTTGTAAGGTGTGTACTACGTTCCTAGGAAATTTGTGCTAATTCGGTATCGAATGTGGCTCTGTATTACAATGCCATGCCATTTTTTGCCATAAGTAGTGTTGGTCTTTCTAAATAATTGGCCATAAGAACTTAATAGCTTACTATAGTCTGAAAATACACTTGCATGGGGTTTGTCTTATTGGAATTTCCAGTAGTGGATATGTGGCATACAATCGCTGGAAGCCAGATCTGGTGCAGTTTGTTTCCTTTGGCCTTTGTCTGTGCTGGCCTTGGTGAATCTCCTCCACCTTCAGGTTCTTTGCGCCCTGTTGTTGCTATTCTATGAGAGAAGCATGAAGCTGCTTTATGAGGAGCAAGGGTTTCTTTGCTCTCCTCCATCCTCTACTGATGCTGCTGCCCTTGCATGCGAAGAATTCAGGGGATTCCATTATGAGGAAAAAGAAGCTAGCATGGTAGTTCTCAGTTAGAATGATGAGGGGGCGGAAAGCAAGCACCATTCACAAAATGGAGCAGTAGGAGATGGTGCCGCCACCACCATCTTCCTTACACCCAATAGTCCAGTGATGAGGACACTCACCTGCGAGAGACCTTGCTCTGGAACAGGGACTTGAACCAGATTATTGGCTATTCTGGTGTAGGTCTTTCTTTGAAGCTATTTCACTTTGTATACGATCCTTGCATAATCACTGGGCCAGACAGAGCGAGTGAGGAAGAGTGCAAGAATGATTCTATAGCCCAGTGGATAGGGCATTCCCCTGGGAGATGGGACACCTCGGTTCCACTCCTTGCTGCACTGAATAGTTAATTATTGATAAAAAATGGAACAGCTTCAACAGGAGAGAAAGTGAGAGAGACCACCTCAAAATACTCCATAGTCTGGCACTCACATGGGATACAGAAGACCTGGATTCAAGTCCTACATCCCAGGTGAATGACATAACCACTGGGCATCTTTTATGAGGGAGTCCCCACCATCTCAGTCTTATCTCAATCTAGCTGCTCTCCTCCTCAGTTCTATGGCTCTAGCCCTTCATTTTCCCCTTCCTATTAAAAAAGGGTAAAAAATACCCCAAATGAAACAAAATGTTTCAGATCAAACTAAATGTTTTATTTGACCCAAAATTATTTTTGATCAGACTTTCAATTTTCCCAAAATACCCCCCACCCCAATCAGTTTGACCCAAACCAATTTTTTTTTTACTTTTTGGAACTGCCAATGACGAGAATATTTTTTCACATACCCACAGCCGTGGCCCAAGTATGTTTTGTGTAAACAGCCATTTGATTGTGTCAGGGTTCCCTCCACGCTCTGAACTTTGGGGTACAGATGTGGGGACCCGCATGAAAGACCCCCTAAGCTTATTTTTACCAGCTTAGGGTAAAACTTCCCCAAGGCACAAATCCTTTCCTTGTCCTTGGATGGTATTGCTGCCACCACCAAGTGATTTAGACAAAAATTCAGGAAAAAGGGCCACTTGGAGTCCCTGTTTTTCCCCAAAATATTCCCCCAATCTCCTTCACCCCCTTTCCTGGGGAGGCTTGAGAATAATACACTAACCAATTGGTTACAATAGCACAGACCAAACCCTTTGGTTTTTAGGACACTGAAAATTAATCAGGTTCATAAAAGAAGAATTTTATTTTAAAAAAAGAAAAGTAAAAATTACACCTGTGAAATCAGGATGGAAGGTAACTTTACAGGGTAAATAAAAAGATTTAGAACACAGAGGATTCCCCTCTGCCTCTGCTTTCCAGTTACAAAACAGGAATGAAATTACCTCAGCATAGGGAAAATTCACAAGCTAAAGCAAAAAATAATTTATTGCATTTCCTTGTATTAATTACAATTTTTGTAATCTTAGATGCTCATTTCAGGTATGTTTTCAAGAGATGTTTTTCCTGCCTGGTCCCTCTCTCCGTCCAGAGAGGGAACAAAGAGAGCACAAACAAAACCTTCTCCCCCGCCTCCGAGATTTGAAAGTATCTTCTTTCCCCATTGGTCCTTCTGGTCAGGTACCAACTAGGTTAATTGAACTGATTAACCCCTTAGAGGTAAGGCAGTTCAGTACAGCTGCCCTGTGTATATTTGACAGATTGTGATTAGATCGTTTTCAAGCATGCTTTAATTGTTCCTGTAGCTAAAACACATTGTATAGGGAAATTGTTTGAAAAATTCATGCATGAGTTGGTTGTTAATTTATGTCAAGACAGACTATCAGGAAATAATATGCAGCCCTGAAGTGTAAAATTTCTATCTGTCATGAAGACAGTGTCCTCTGATTACAGGAACTCCGTGCTATTCAATGGAATCTACCCTGCAGGGCAAGAAAGTACCTTCAGGGCAGGTGAAATTTTTAAAATCCAGTGTAGTATTTGAGTTCTGTTAATTTGATACACAACCCCTAGTTTGCATTAGAGTATATGAATATGTATGTCTTCATTCACCACTTGTGCTTTGCTCCATTTTATTTGCTGTCTTTATTTCCATGTCAGAGTGCATCGCAGTAGGCCAAAAATATCCGTAATTATAAGGTAAAAAGTTGCTGTTTTAAGTGTATGTGAGCAAAACTTAGGCCATTTGAAAACTTTCCACAATACAAGCAGCTGTCCTTCATGTTATTAAAGACTGATTATGCCTTTCAATTCTGCTTTTATAACATGTTTTGCTAAAATGGCAAATCCTACATCTATTGTGGGTCCCCCCCGGGTGATGTCATGCCACAGTGAGTGCTCCAGGAATAATCTAACCTGCTGCATTGTACAGCTAGGGTGAAATTCACCTCTTTGAAGGTGGTCTAAGCAAGGACCTCTGCACTGTGGAAACCCTGAATGGGGAGGGAGATGTAGATGTGGACTTTGCACCCCCTGTTTAAGGAGAAGATGTTTTTGGGTTTCTGGATGCAGTTTCTTGTGGTTTGAAGGAGCAGATTCCATGCTGCAACTCTCTGCCCTGCATATATCTGGTTTACTTTGTGCAGGAAGGTTTGAATTTCAGTCATAGCGCATGGGGAAACAGAGGGCTGTATGCACATAGGCCTTTTCCATAATGTATCTATGGAATGTATTAATGATGGAAACAATAGTGTATTATGGTAATGTAATAGGTTAATATGGAAATTCTATAAACCCATCAAATTTCATAGTGTGCCAAACTTTCTATTAGTTTTAGAATAATCCTGTAGAATTCTGTAGAACCATAGGATGGTTCAAAAGTTTTCCATAAGGAGTAGACCACAACTTAAAGTAAAAAATATAACTTTGCCTGAATTTACCCATAATTTTGTATCCTCACCAAAGAAATACAAGAAAAATGTCCCACAAAACCCAACTATAGCACTTCACAGCCCTACTGCTTTCTCAGGGGTAATCATTCAGACCTACTGAAAGCTAATTTGGCTTACGCGCTCATTTCAAAATACATTTTAAGTAAAACAGCAAATTATCTTAATTATGTTTCATATTTAACTATGTTATCATTTTCCTGGGCAAATGAAGCTAGACAATTGTTTGAAAGTCACAATAATTTGCATCTGCATTAGGAAAAGTCGAGGATATCAAATTATTGGTGACTTTAAAAAAAAAAAATAGTCTAACTCGAGTGCCCTAACCACTGAGCTAAAGGCTATAAGAAGGGCACCATCACCATTTACTCTTCCTTTTCTGGCAATTTTGTGCATTTAGACATCCTTTGCTTTTGTTAAAATGCTTGAAATGAAAATAAAAAATTGCAAGTTGGGTCAAATGAAACACTCCCTTCTATCTGACTTAAAATTTCTTCTGACACCTTGATTCACTGAAAATGTTTGAAAAAACTGGTGTTTAGTTCAACCCAAAACAAACCTTTTTTTAATTGCCAGTGAAGCAAAATATCCATTTTCCAGCTCTATCCATTAATACTCCAGTAAAGGGTTAAGATTTTAATTACTCCTGTTAAAATACACTAAATTACAAAACAGCAAGCAGACATTCAAACTTTTGTGTGTGTGGTGTTGTTTTTTTTTGGGGGGGGGGGGAGGGGGGATATCCAACTACTTAACATTTTTTATCTTAAATAAAGAACGCTTATATGGATGCATAAAATATGAAAGATTAAGTTAAGCCTGTGAGGTCCCAATACAGACCTAATGTTATGTGTACTCCACAGAAATATTCCCATTCTTCCACAGAAAATCTTGCATATTTTACTTTTGCATTCAGGAAGAAAACTCCTACTGAACCATGTCCTGGGGCAATAGATGAGTCAGAAATAAGTGCATGATTTCATGCTGAATATAGAAAATACATAAACTATAATGGACACATTTTTTCTTGCCTTCAAAGGACCCTTCACTTTGCATGAAGAATATAGACTTCAGGGGGTCCATATTTTAAAAAATATATATACTTTCCTGATTTATGGGTGTCTCTGCAAATGTCAATGTACAAAAATAACAAGCTGTTAGCATGTTCAGGGCCAGCTCTAACTTTTTTGCCACCCCAGGCAAAAAAGAAGAGCGCCGCCGTACTCCCCCCGTGAGTGCCGCGCCGCCGAACCCCCACCAGTGCCGCCGAAATCCCCGCCCCCCCGAGCGCCGCGCCGCCCGAAGCCCCGCCCCCAGAGCGCCGCGCCGCCCGAAGCCCCCGCCCCCCCTCCGAGCGCCATGCCGTGCCACGCCAAGCCCCCGCCCCCCCCTCTGAGCACCAAGCCCCCGCCCCCCCTCCGAGTGCCATGCCGTGCCAGCCCCCGCAACCCCTCCGAGAGCCGCGCCAGCCTCCGCCCCCCCAGCGCCGCGCCAAGCCCCGCCCCCCTCCGAGCGCCGCGCAGCCCGAAGCCCCGCCCCCCTCCGAGCGCCGGGCCGCCCAAAGCCTCGGCCCCCCCAAGCGCGGAAACAAAAAAAACCCCCTCCAGCGCTGCCCCGACGAACCAATAAATAAATAAATAAATAAAAACCCAAGTGCCGCCCCGCCCCAAGGTGCCGCCCCAAGCACGTGCTTGGTCGGCTGGTGCCTGGAGCCGGCTCTGAGCATGTTCATTTAATTTTAGTGTCTCATGAAAGTATAATCTAGTTCGATCTCTTACTCTACAAAAATCAGTCCATGCAAATATTCTAATACTTTTAGAAGAGCTATCAGTAGCAGAAGAAATCATAATTTAGTATTAGTGTATTAGTGCTCTGATGCCCTGATTCAGGAAGTTATTCAAATATGCATGTAATGTAACTATATAAGTAACTTTCTTGAAGGCAGTGACACTACTCACAGGGTTAAAGTTACACATGAGCTTAATTACTGTAGTGAATTGGGCCCATATTGAGCAAACTTACCCAGACTGTACAACAGACACTTGTTCCACGATCTGTTCTAGGTGGACCTCCTGGAAAAATTATATTAAAGTAGATTTTGTATTTTCATTACAGCTGTGCCTGTCTGCTTATCTGTATCCATCTCCATCCACTTTTCTTACTTTGCCCAGGGAGCTTACCATTTTAGTCACTGTCTTTTTGTTCTGTCTTGGTGCAGCACCTAGCATAATGGTGTCCTGGTCTGGCGCTGGTAGGGGCTACCCCAATACAAGTGGTAAATAATAATAGATTTGCACAGTTCTTGAGAAGCAAAACCAGCAGGTTGAATTTACCTATGCTCTTGTCACTTGAGGCTTGCTTGGAATTTTGAGATTAACAGAAACTGAAAATGTGCCCGTTTTCTACTGAAATTGTTTCATCCTCACATCCTGTCTGTCTCTCTCATATGAGTCTGCCCAGTATCTTCTCTTTAACTTGAGTTATCTTTTGGGAAGACCCTTTTAGCTCAGCCTCACCTCCAGATGTTGTTAGGTTGTCAATCTTCATTGGGAGGAGAAAATATATTAATAATAACACTACTTGATATAGCATCTTTTCTATGCAGATCCCAAAGCTTCAGACCCAGCCCTTCTGCTTATAGGAGGCAGATCAATGGTCCATCTAGCCCAGTATCCCATCTTCTGACAGTGGCCAGTGCCAGATGCTTCAGAGGGAATAAACAAGTCTGGACAATTTTGAGTGATCCATCCCCTGTTTTCTATACCCATTTTCTGGCAGTCAGAGGTTTCGGGCTACCTGGACTTTGGGATTGTTTCCATGACCATCCTGACTAATAGCCATTGATGGACCTCTCCTCCATGAACTTATCTAATTTTTTTAACTTAGTTATACTTTTGGCCTTCACAACCTCCCCCTAGCAATGAGTTCCACAGGTTGACTGTGCAAAGAAGTACTTCCTTTTGTTTGTTTAAACCTGCTGCCTGGTTCTTGTGTCATGTGAATGGGTAAATAACACTTCCTCTATACAGACGCTCCCCAACTTACGCAAGTGTTCTGGAACGGAATACTTGCGTAACTCGAATTTTGCGTAAGTTGGAAACATATCTCTGACCATTACGCGCCAAAAAAACAAAAAAAACTCCTATTTCTAGTGTATGGAGCTTTTTCCGTAAGCTTGAATTTGCATACGTCGGGTTTACATAACTCGGGGAGCGTCTGTACCTTCATGGCTTTATAGATCCCTCTTAGTACTCTTTTCAAAACTGAACAGTCCCAATCTTTGTAATCTCTCCTCCTTTAGAAGATGTTCCATACCCCTAATCATTTTTGTTGCCCTTCTCCGTCCCTTCCCAAATTCTAATATCTTTTTTGAGATGGGGCAACCAGTATTCAAGGTATGGGCATGCGATGGATTTATACAGTGGCAGTTGTTGTTGTTGTTGTTGTTTTTTAATCTTATCTATCTCTTTCCTAACAGTTCCTAACATTGTTAGATTATTTGGTTTTGGTTTTTTTGACTGCACACTGAGTGGATGTTTGGGAGAACTATCCACAGTGACACCAAGATCTTTGAGTGTTAACATCTAATTTAGACCCTATAATTTTGTATGTATAGTTGTTTTCCAATGTGCCTTACTTTGGACTGAGCAACATTGAATTTCATCTGTCAGTTTGTTGCCCAGTCATCCAGTTTTGTGAGATCCCTTGGTAACTCTTTGCAGTCAGCTTTGGACTTAACTATCATGAGTAATTCTGTATTGTCTCCAAATTTTGCCCCTTTCTGTTCGCACCCATTTCCAGATCAAAATGTTGAATAGCACAGGTTTCAGTACAGATCCTCGGGAGACCCTGCTATTTACCTCTCTCCAGTGTGAAAACTGACCATTTATTTCTATCTTTTCTTTTCTATCTTTTGAACAGTTACTGATCCACGAGAGGACCTTCCCACTTACCCCATGACTGCTTAGTTTGCTTAAGAGCCTTTGGTGAGGGACCTTGTCAAAGGTTTTCTGAAAGTCCAAGTACACTATATCAATTGTATCATACTTGTCTACACACTTTGAATTTTAATAGATTGGCTAGGCATGATTTCTCTTTACAAAAGCCGTGTTGGCTTTTTCCCAACATATTGTGTTTATCTCGGTCTGACTATTCTGTTCTTTACTATAGTCTTTAAACAATTTGCCTGGTACTGAAGTTAGGCTTGCTGGCCTGTAATTGCCAGGATCGCCTCTGGAGCCTTTTAAAAAAAAGTTAATGTTACATTAACTATCCTCCAGTGATCTGGTACAGAGGCTGATTTAAGCAATAAGTTACCACAGTTAGTCATTTTACAATTTCTTATTGGAGTTCTGATGACTTATTAAATGGATCAGTTTGTTCCAAAACCTCCTCTACTGATACCTTTGTCACCTAAAAAGAATGATTCAGGCCTGGGGCTCTCCCCCACATCCTCGGCAGTGAAGACTAATACAAAGAATTCATTTAGATTCTCTGGATTGTATTGTTTTTCTACAACTGTGAATTTGCTTGAGCAGTGTGTTTAGAACCCTCCTTGAAAGCCATCCTACTGTGGTTTGGCCTTTTTCCTTTCAAAAATGTTAAAATTTTGTGTACACTATGAATCCAATAAACATACAAATGTTAAGAGGGTTTATATTTAACATCCTGTTTTATTTGACTATCTTGTGAAAGAGCTGTTGGGTAAAATTATTCAGAGAGACAGTGGATGGCACTGTTGGTTTGCAGCTATAAAGTGGTAAAGAATGCAAGTTTGATAGGACAACATTTAAAATTATTCATAAAATATACTGATGTCTCCTTAAAACAGAGGAACTGAGCCTAAGACTATCAAATCTGTATAAGAGCTGTGGACACCAGATAGGGATTTAACTTTGAAGACTTTTCATTATCAACAGTATTCAGGCAAAAATAATGAGACTGAATTATGTTCTAAACCCCACATTTTTGATCACGCTGAGTTTATGCCTTTTAACTGTTAGTCTGATACTGTGGATTTGTCATGAAAAGAGAGACCGGCTAATGGGGGTTAATAGCAGCAAAGCAAGTTGTCCAGTGGCACTAGAATAGCAATGACATGCTATCCAAGGCAGGGCAGTGAGCATTTCTGTCTCGTATGGCTTCCTACAACAAGATCAGTTACATTGTGAAACAGAAGGGATGTGTTTGAGAACACTTGGAGGCCACTTATAGATGAGGTTTAGAAAAGATGCTGCTGCTTAGTGTTTGTATTTCCATCCCGTGTGTACACACACACACGAGTCCACTGAGTTTGCATGGTGTTGCAAAATGATGGTGACTCCCTTGTCATTATATTTGATAACCCTATTATTCCTTTCTTACCTTTTTTGGCAAGGTGAGATAGGTTGCTTAAATACATGGAAGTTTGGGGTTGGGTTTATCAAGGAGTAGGAAACTGGGATGTGTGGTGAGTATCTGCTTTAAGGCCTGATCCAAAGTCTATGAGAGTCCTTCTGCTGGCTCCAATGGGTTTTGGACCAAACAGCCAAATACATTGTATTGTTAGCCTGTTGGTTTTTGGAAAAAAGTATTGTGTATATACTCCGTGATACTGTTGTAACTTCTTCCGAGAGCTGTGAAACATGGGAATGGCTTTCTCCTCTTGAATGTATCAAAGCAAAATAATAAATACAAGCTATAAGGAAAAAAATTTAATGGGCTCAGGTCTTGTGTTATGTTACCATACATTAAAATTGGTATCTTCAATTCCTATTGTGTAACTTTCATTTCAAAGGGAGAACAAAGCAATTAAGGGAAAATATCACTCAAAAATGAACATGGTTGTCATTCTCACTAATTCATTTTTCTGAGAACAATAGTCTCCAAAGAAAGACAAGAAGTTATTTGCAAAAGTCTTATTCAATTTTAAAATTTATGGCCTTATTAATGTTACAACATTTCTACAATCCACTACATATCTGAGCCCTTGAGAATCATATAGATGTTTGATAGCTGGGAAAGCTGCAAGGTTATAAATCTCTATAGTCTTTGTGAGAACAGAATGTCCTTTGTGGTTTATAACGTGATTATAAGAGCCCATTTGAAATTATGAAAATCTATTGGTTGACTAATTAGCCACAAAAATAAACCTAATGGATGGAAAGAAAGAGGAAAGTACTCTGGTGAATATCAGATTGAATTTATGTAGGTATAAATAACACTTTAAAGAGTTTTCATACTGAATGAAAGAACAGGATATTAACTCTTAAGTTATTACTTGAATAGTTAATGCTTTATTAATTATGTAGGTTTGAATGAAGGAGGATTAGCATCAAGTCAGGTTAAGAAGAAATCCAATATTAACAAGGTCAAGTGCAACCTTTTCCTAATTTGATTGAAATCATTCTTAATATCATAGCAAAGGAAGAGACTTGAGGATGTCACAATCTAAACTGGATACTTTTTGTCCATTATACCACTAATGCAAATGAAGTGTGTGTACATACATGTGCGCGCGCACACACACACACACAGCTTCCCTGTTCAATTGAGCAGGCATCATAGTCCTGGTAACCCTTTAGTATTTAATGGATGCAAATAGGAAATATGACTTCCCTCACTTTTTTCAATATACAAGCAAGATTTTAAAATACTGATCCTTCAGTCTGATCTACATGGGTGTCCTGTGCTGAGCCTGATGAAGTCAATGGGGTTCCATGTGAGTGCAGAGGATGCTCCCTACCCCCATTAGAACTGGCCTTTGAGGTTTGGATCTGAAGTTTGTTAGCCTAACAGGGGTGTGTGTGTGTGTGTGTGTGTATTGAGGCCCCTGGATGCTACTGTTACATAAATATTAAATGTGTGCTCTGTGCTGTAAATGAAAAAAGTGCAATGCTCTTGTGAAGATAAACCAACCTCTAAACATGGGAGGATACAGTGAGCTGTTGATAGGAACAGGGTCCTTTGACCAAAACTGGGGAAGTATAGGACTTAATTATAATCTAACGGAGTGGGGATGGGGGATCTGAAAAAGGCTGGGAAAATTGGGGCAAATGAGGTAGGGATTTTTAAAAATTGCATGTGCATCATATTCTCTCTCCATTCTTTTGTCTGTGTCTCTTGTGATTTTGTTTTGGGCAAGGACTTCTTCTTAAAAACAAAACCAAACCCCCCCCCACTTTTTGGTACTAAATAAATAATAATGACTTAAAGTGAAGAACCGGAAGAAGAAGAAATTAAAGTAGGGTTGTCAATTAATCACCATTAACTCACACAATTAACTCAAAACAATTAATCACGATTAATCACAGGTTTAATTGCACTGTTATACAATAGCATACCAGTTGAAATTTATTAAATATTTTGGATGGTTTTTCTACATTTTCAAAAATATTGTCTGTGTTGTAATTGAAACGAAAGTGTATATTTTTGATTACAAATATTTGCACTGTAAAAATGATAAAAGTGCTGTAGTGCAATCTTTGTCGTGAAAGTGCAACTTACAAATGTAAACTGTTGTTGTTGCATAACTGGAGCCGGCATTGCAAGATATTTACATGCCAGATATGCTAAACATTCGTATGCCCCTTCATGGTTTGGCCACCATTCCAGAGGACATGCTTCCATGCTGATGACGCTCATTAAAAAAATAATGCGTCAATTAAATTTGTGACTGAACTCCGTGGGGGAGAATTGTATGTCCCCTGCTCTTTTACACCCACATTCTGCCATATATTTCTTGTTATAGCAGTTTCGGATGCTGACCCAACACATGTTGTTCATTTTAAGAACACTTTCACTACAGATTTGACAAAACGCAAAGAAGGTACCAATGTGAGATTTCTAAAGGTAGCTACAGCACTCAACCCAAGGTTTAGGAATATGAAATGTCTTCCAAAATCTGAGAGGGATGAGGTGTGGAGCATGTTTTCAGAAGTCTTAAAAGAGCAATACTCCAATGCGGAAACTGCAAAACCTGAACCACCAAAAAAGAAAGCCAATCTTCTGCTGGTGGCATCTAACTCACATAATGAAAATGAACATGCGTTGGTCTGTACTGCTTTGGATTGATATTGAGCAGAACCCATCATCAGCATGGACATATGACCCCTGGAATGGTGGTTGAAGCATGAAGGGACATATGAATCTTTAGCACATCTGGCACATAAATACCTTGCAATGCCGGCTCCAAAAGTGCCATGAGAACACCTGTTCTCACTTCCAGGTGACATTGTAAACCAGAAGCGGGCAGCATTATCTCCTGCAAATACAAACAAGTTTGTCTGCCTGAGTGATTGACTGAACAAGAAGTAGGACTGAGTGGACTTGCAGGCTCTAAAATTTTACATTGTTTTATTTTTGAATGCAGTTTTTTGTGCGTAATTCTACATTTGTAAGTTCAACTTCCATGGTAAAGAGATTGCCCTATCGTTCTTTTATAAGGTGAGCTGAAAAATACTATTTCTTATCATTTTTATAGTGCAAATACTTGTAATAAAAAATAAAGTGAGCATTGTACACTTTGTATTCTGTAAAAGCAGCAAAGAGTCCTGTGGCACCTTATAGACTACCAGATGTATAGGAGCATGAGCTTTCGTGGCTGAAAACCCACTTCTTCGCATGTATTCTGTGTAACTGAAATCAATATATTTGAAAATGTAGAAAACATCCAAAAATATTTAAATAAATGGTATTCTCTTATTGTTTAAAAGTGCAATTAATCATGATGAATTTTTTTAATCCTTGACAACCCTAAAATAAAGTTTTTACTTATATTTTGAATCTATAATCGAATGCTGCTCTAATATCACATTATCGTAGGAATGGAGGGCTCTTCTTTCACCCTAATCTCAGGTACTAACATGCAGGAAGATAGAGTAGTTACTGTTGAGTCATGGTGACTGGTGAATCTTGGTAGCTCCAACCAATGTGTAAGAGGAATTGGCATTCCTCTCTTGGGCAAAAGGAACAACAGGCTGGGCTAGAGGAGGTCCTATAGAGGACAATCCTAGGAATAGCAAAGATTGGGGAGATTTTAACATGAAGTTTATATTTTGTTTAAGCTATCGGTGAATCCAATCTCCAGGAAGGGCGTAGATTTGGACAATAAATGGTATTTGTTACACTCTTTAGTTTTGTGTCGCAACTTCACAGAGATGCATGTGGCTTTGTTTCTAGAAGAGAAAACAAAAGGCTTTTTATGGGCAGAGGTGACACTTCTTCTTAGACCCTCACCACTTGAGAGGATGTAGATCATCCTCACTGTTCTGAAAAGCTGACAGGCAGGTTAGTGGGCACAGACTAAAATAAAACAGTGCTGTCTGGGACAAAACAAGGGAATGGGCACTGGTGCCATCTTAGAAGGAAAAAAAATGAAATATCTATATGAAACCAACTTCAAAATGTAAAGAGAACACAAAGCCACAACCAGTCCCCACTCAAAGTCCCTTCCAAGAGAAAACTGAAAGCAGCCTTTTGAAATACCAGGGGAAATAGGATGTGTTAACAGAAAAATCTCAACACTGATATCTGGCAGCAGCGAAGCAGAAATCTATAGGCTCGTGCCAAAACATTGTGTTGTAGAAATTTAGCAATAGTAATTAAAAATGTTTCAGCAGTGAAAAAAGTCAGCTCCAAAGTGACTCTAGTCCCAATTGAAGACCTAAGTGAATCATTTGTCTAAACCAGACTCCCCTCTCCATCTGTTTACAAATATGATTATTTGTTTGTTTATTTCAATAGCCCAAGATTTGGGGGAAATTGCAATATGGACCAAGGTAGGAAAACTAAAAAAACTGGGTAGAGAGTAGCCTGAGGAGTTAAGGGAACTTATCTAGCACATAAAATGTCATTAGACAAAAAAAGAAGAATAAACACAATTAGGCTTTAAGATTCCTAGATAGATGGCACTTCCATGGCAAATTCCTGGGGAAGAATCCATTTGAAAGCATCAAATTCCTCCAGACCACCAGCTGAGTAAAATTCTAGCTATCGCTTTAAACAAAATGAGCATTTGGGAATTTTAATTGAGAGAGAATGGAAGTATTAAATATTAAACATATGCTAAGGAATTGTTTGAAAAACAAACGTATGTATTAAGGATAACCCTCTTAAAACATACTGGGCTAGATCCTCAGATGTAAATTGACATAGTTCCATTGAAGTCAATGGAGTTACTCCTCTTTAAATCTCTGAGCAACTGGCCTATAGTACATAGTGGTGGACTACACCTTATGGATGCAGTGTGCATTAACCTGTTTGGACCAAATGCTTGTTCAGCATAACTTTGTTGACTTTAGCGAAGCTGAAACAAAGTACACATCTTGTACAATGAAAACAATCAATCACTGGAACAACTTACCTAGGGATGTGGAAGATTCTCCATCACTTGAAGTCCTTAACACATCCAATTTTCATTTATCTTTTTATTTAAAAAAAAATGTTCAAGCTCAATCAGAATTGTTCTGCCAAAAGCCCACCAGTTGGTGAAATTCTATGGCCTGTGTAAGGCAGGAAGCCAGACCATAGGATCAATAATGGTCTCTTTTGGTCTTAAGTTATGAATATAAAAGAGATTAAATACCATTTATTGGAGCAATTTAAATAGCATACAAAAACTTTCAGATTAAATATAAATCCCTGGGGATATGTAAATTTGGATTGAGTGTATGAAAACATGGCATAAATCTCTGATTTTTAAATTGTAAGAGAGGAAAGCAGGTTCTGTTGACTTCTTTCCTTCAGAGCCATTGTAGATTCCCTGGCCTGGATGTTTCCTTACCATATCCAAAAACATAATAGATCATCTATCCACCAAATGCTTCTCACATTAAGCTCTTTGAATTCTTTGGATGGAAGGTGTTACATAAATAACAAGTAGCGTATTAGTAGATATCAGTATTGTTAGTTATTCATGTGAGTTAATGGGACTTTTCATTTGGCCAGCATATACCATATATGTATTATATGCACCCTATATATATATAAGCATTAAGCACCAATAATTTTAAACACAAACATTGTAACAGTGGTGTAGCCTAAACTGGTTTATACCATAATCTATTCCATTTATGCTAAGTGCACAATACCTTGCATTTGCTGGAGTAAGCATTTGGCATAAGCAGATCTAGGGAAGTTCCTTCCAGGACCAGTATCTAGAATACTAGTATCCAAAGCAAAGATAGGGAAAGAACAGAACAAGAAGTTAGGGAACTGGGACAAACTGATGGGTTGGATTTTAGTGATGTGTAACTTGTAAAATCATCATATAAACACTAGCAGCTGAAACGTGTAACTTTGGGAGCGCACCTTCTGTGTAAGGTGAATTGCTGCACAAGACGGCTTCCTGGAGACCGGTATCATATAGACCCTTTTTTGTGTACTATATCTTTCATTTAGAGCAATAACTCTGATTGACACTGGTTATTTGCCCTTTTCAATATATTTCATAAGGAACCAAAGTGTGGTCAAACAATTGACTATAAAATATATCAAAACAACTGGCTCTCAGTGCTTTTCATTTAAGGTGAGCAGGATTTGGTGATATGGATTCAGTAATTGTAAAGCCTTTGAGACATTCAGATATTTCCTTAAAATCTGGAAAGAAATCAAAAAGTTCCTGAGAATCAGATGTAGGGCTTGATCTTCACTTGGTGTAAATCAAGTAACTCCATTTACTTCAATGTAGTTACACCAATTTACACAGGCTGAAGAGCAGGCCCAGGATTCCTGTGCATTTGCTTTGTGGGACTACCATGCTCATAAGTAATTTCAAGAACTTTTGGATAGAGTTTTACTGAAAATATCTGACCACTTAAACTTGTATGCAATCCTTCTGAAATATTAGCAATACCTACAAATCGGACACTGAAGTACAATAACCTTTGCAAAAGTCTTCCACTCTACTTCTTGTAATCCAAAGAAATTATTCTTCAAGATGGTGATAATTTAGTAAAAATAATTACTTGAAGATACAAATCTCTGCAAAACATTTTAGCTAGGCTATTCAAAAGCATCACTTCATAAATGAGAACCTAATTGAGTGTCTAACTTCCCCCAAAAAAGTAGGTCAAAATTTTGAGAAATATCTACAGTGTTTGGGTGCCCAGTTTGAGACACTTGGGACCAAACTTTTTGAAGTGATGATCACTCACAGCTTCTACTCACTTCATCTGGAATTGTGATTACACCACACCTCCAGAACTCAGGTCCTAGATCTCTCAAGCTGGGCACTCAAATTGATAAGCTCCATATTTGTGGCTATTTTTGAAAATTGAGACAGTGAATGGTCAATCTCTGCAAAATATTAACTCTGTGGTGGGCCCTCAGGCTGGCTACACAACAGCTTACTCACTTATTTCTACACCTTCAAATCATTTACTAAATGCAAGTCAAATTAAAACAATTTGAAACCCTATCTGTCAGTAGCTTAGAGCTGTACAAAGGCAGAACTCTTTACTTTCTGTAATTAATTGCCTAGGTGAAATGGTAAATGAAAATATAGAATCATAGAGCTGTAGGGCTCAAAGGGACCTTGAAGTCATCAAGTCCAGCCCCCTGCACTGAGGCAGGACAAATAAACCTTGATCATCTCTGACAGGGGTTTGTCCAACTTGTTCTTAAAAACTCTAATGCCTGGGATTCCGCAGTTTCCCTTGGAAGTCTATTCCAGAGTTTAGCTACACTTATAGTTAGAAATTTTTTAAATATCTAACCTAAATCTCCTTGCTGCAGATTAAACCCATTATTACTTGTCCTGCCTTCAGTGGATATGGAGATCAATTGATCATTGACCTCTTTATAACAGCCCTTAATATATTTGAAGGCTGTTATCAGGTCCCCCCTCGGTCTTTCTTTTCTCAAGACTAAATATTCCCAGTTTTTAACCCTTTCCTCATCTGTCAGATTTTCAAAAGTTTTTTTCCCCTTTCTTTCTTTCCTCTCTCCAATATGTCCACATCTTTCATGAAGCGTGCTAGCCACCCGTCCTCCAAGAGTTCTCAAAGATAATTATTAACAGTTCCAAAATTGCTTTGGTTAGTTCCTTAAGCACCCTAAGACGAATTTCATCAGGCTCTGCTAACTTGAATATATCTAACTTATCTAAATATTCTTTAACCTCTTTTTCCTCTGTTTTGGCTGGTCACCCTTCACCATTTTAGTGAACACTGAAGCAAAATAGGCTATTAAATACTTCCGCTTTCTTGATATCTTCAGTTATTAGCTCTCCTTCCCTGCTAAGTAGAGGACCTACATTTTCCTTCATCTTTCTCTTGCTTCTTATGTATTTAAAGAACCTCTTATTGCCTTTTATATCTCTTGCTAGGTGTAACTCATTTTGTGCCTTGGCCTTTCTGATTTTGTCCCTATATGCTTGTGCTATTCTTTTGTACTCATCCTTAGCAATTTATCTGTTTTCACTTTTTGTAGGATTCCTTTTTGATTTTCAGTTATTAAAGAGGTCCTGATGGAGCCATATTGGCCTCTTTCTATCTTTCCTTTGCAGCAGGATTGTTTGCAGTTGTGCCTTTAATTTTGTCTCTTTGAGAAACTGCCAGCTCTCCTGAACTCCTGTTTTCCTTAGATTTTCATCCCATAGAATCTTACCTACCAGTTCTGAATTTATCTGTAACTCCTTACTTAGGCTGTTGAGTGTATATCATCACAAATTCTAATTTTAGTAGATATTCTGTACTAATAGAATTTATTTTGGCATATGCCAGAAATTGTGTAGCAGGCATCACTTGGGGGCCAGCAGTAGGGTTGCTAGATGTCTGGTTTTCAACCAGAATGTTCGGTCGAAAAGGGACTCTGGCTACTCCGGTCAGCACAACTGACCGGGCTGTTAAAAGTCTGGTTGGTGCCGTAGCAGCTAAGGCAGGCTCCCTACCTGCCCTGGCTCCACGCAGCTCCTGGAAGCAGCAGCATGTCCCCGCTCCAGCTCCTAGGCATGGGGGCAGCCAGGGGGCACCAAGCGCCATCCCTGCAGCTCCCATTGGCTGGGAATGTGGGGCAGCTCGCAGAGCCGCCTGGTTATGCCTCCATGTAGGAGCCAGTGGGGGGACATGCCGCTGCTTCCAGAAGCTGCTTGAGGTAAGCGCTGCTCGGAGCCTGCGCCCTGACCTCCTCCTGCACCCCAACCCCCTGCCACAGCCCTGATCCCCTTCCTTCCCTCTGAACCCCTTGGTCCCAGCCCAGAGCACCCTCCTGCACCCCAATCCCCTCATCCCCACCCCAGAGCCCACACCCCCTGCTGGAGCCCTCACCCCCTCCCACATCCCAACCCACTGCCTCAGCCCAATTAAAGTGAGTGAGTGGGGGGGGAGAGCGAGTGACAGAGGGAGGGGCCTTGGAGGAGGGGCAGGGGATGGGACAAGGGTGTTCGGTTTTGTGCGAGCAGAAAGTTGGCAACATTAGCCAGCAGGCCATGGCTCATCAGGGTCACAGACTTCTGTGATGGCTTTGCTGGGCAATCTGAGGACCTGGCAATTGTCCCTTGATGTTCTCCTGGTCAGGCAAAGGGGGAAGGAATGTCTCAGTTTTGTTTAGCTGATATATTTGACCACCGCCCTGGGCCACTTCCTACCTCCCCCATTCTTTCTTCAGTTTGGGGATTGATCAGAGCACTTTGATTCCCCCCCTCTCCCATAGAGGGTTACTCACACATTCTCTGTAATTCAGATAGTCAGTTCAGGCTTCCCAGCTCACTTGTCAGTGTCCAATTATTCCCGTTTGTCAGGGAGAAATGGGGAGGAGAAAGTGGCAGGTCCCTGGTCTCCCAATCAGGTCTTACCCACAGTCCAGACTCTTCCTCTAGATCTCTGTCCAAGAAGCTAGAAACTGGCTTCCTTTCTGCAGGGAGAGTCTCCATTCTCCCCTCCCCATGCTGACTGTGAGTGCCCCTTTTAAAGAGTGCCTCCATTTGGACCATGCTATAAAGCTGCTGAGGGGTGGGGACTTCTTGACAGTACTGCTCCACTACTCCCTTAGGGCACGTCTTCACAACCCGCCGGATCGGCGGGTAGCAATCGATCTATTGGGGATCGACTTATCGCGTCTAGTGAAGACGCGATAAAATCGATCCCTGATAGCTCTGCCGTCGACTCCGGAAATCCACCGCGGCAAGAGGCGGCAGCGGAGTCGACGGCGGCGCAGCAGTGGTTGACTTGCTGCTATCCTCACAGCCAGGTAAGTCGACCTAAAATACGCAACTTCAGCTACGCTATTCACGTAGCTGAAGTTGCGTATCTTAGGTCGACCCCCCCGCTGTAGTGTAGACCTAGCCTTAGACTTGGGGTGGGGGTCTGTAAACCCCATCACGCCTTGGCAAAACATTAACCCCAAACTTAAACTGTCTTTAAGAATCCAGCCACAATTTGAAACAAAAAACCCATACAGAGGTAAAGACCATATGACCCATTTAATTTAGATGATTTTGCCACCATTATGGGACAGAAGAACTCTTGGTCCATATATTTGGATTCTGTAGCACTGGCAGCTACAGAGCAATGCTATTACCCTTTTTTTATCCTATTGTACTGTTAAGTTCTGATACCAATATATAATACTCTGTGCCATATTCAGACATGCTTGTTGTTTTTTATTCATGGACTTAGTTTTACTGCTGCCTGCTTTAAAAGATAACAGCAATTCAAGAAACTTGGCAACAACTACTTTATTTTTTTTATTTTTTTTTTGAGTTATGGAGTAGATAAAACACTAAAAAAATTGTAACAAGCAATGCTGTGCTGACAGTGGGATGGACTAAATGACATTAGGTCTTTTGCAACTCTAATTTCTGTGGACCTGATTCTACTTGCACTAGTGTAAATCAGGAGTAATGTTACTAAAATCCAATTATGCTGGTGTAAAATCAGAATGAGCAAGATTGAACCCTATGCTTCGAGGATTAAATGTATGTGCTTTGCCAATATGTGGGTGTGATCGAAGGTCTTGATCCTGCAAAGGGCTCAGCACTATAATCGGATCCAGCAAGAACATAAGCGTGTACTTAATTTTAAGTCAATGGGACTAGTCACGTTTACAGTGAACCACATGCTTAAGTGCTTTTCTGGATTAGGTTAGTGTGCTTAGCACTTTCCAGGATTGAGTCCTAGGAGAGGAGTATGTAAAAAATCTTCCTCTACTTGTGTGACCTACATAAAAGTCAGGCTGAATTCTAGTCCTGTAGCTCAAGAGGGGCTGTTCCCTCCCTGATGGATGCCAGGTGCCTTAAAATGAGGAGGCAGGTCCTATGTCTTTTCCCCCTATTGGTTGGTCACACAGTGGGCAGAAAACTGCATCCTACAAAGGTAGGTAATTAGTGTTCATGGGAGCTCCAGGGGACCTTATTTCTGAATGCAGAGTGCCTCCAGATGCTGCTCCCAGGGTGGTGTGCTCTACCCTGCCCTTCACTCTGGCCTGTGCCTAAATATCTCAATCTTGCCCCCCCCCCCCATTCTTTTTTACCTGTCTTCCATTCACGATTATGGCTGCATGAACAGATCAGCTTTCTTATCAAAGACTGTATTGGAGAAGAGTATTGATTTCTTCTTCTAGTACCAAATCAATTCTTCTTTTTCTACAAGTGAATTCTCTTCAATAAGTTCTATTACAAGGGTGTTATTGAGGGGAGAAAATCCTGTATGGCCAGAGATAAAACTGGGTGTCCTACAAATATATTCACATCTGGTGCTAGAACTAATGCTTTGGGGAAAAAACAATTCTGAAACAAGTGAGAAGTCTTTGGGGCTGATTTTCTCACTCACTTCCACCAGGTTTCCTCTGGTGAACTCCACTGACTTTGGAGGAGTTACTCCCAATTTACATGGGTGTAAATGAGTGGAAAATTAGGCCCATCACCTTTTGATTATTATTTTTTGGCTGCATTATTCAAGCACATAAACACTTTTAACCTGTTATAAAGCCTGATTCTTCTCTCCTTAACACTAGAATAAACCAGCAGTGACTTCCACTGAAGTCAGTGGAATTACACTGGTCATAAATTGGCATTATGTGAATGGAGAGTCTGACCTATAGAATTTAAAGCATGCTTCATGGCAATAATAAAAGTAGTATATAGTTTAAAAACATTCTAAACAGAGCAAATATTATATCTTCACAAAAGTGAAATCCGTGTTTGAAAAATGGATTTCAAAAAGGCTAATAACATATTGTATGTGAAGTTTTCTAGAGACTTAATAGTGAACCTTTTCTACAAAACCAAAATATATATTTTTATATACAGCGGAACATCAGCAGATGGCAGTAGTGTTTGCTGAGTTGGATGATATGAATGTTGGGGGTGTGGGGGAGGAATGTTAGAAATAAAAACAAGCCATTTTGCATGTTTGCCAAACCAGATAACATTCTAATTTATAAAGACTATAAACAATCATCCCACTTTAATTGTGAGCTTTATTGATTATTTGGTATGATAGTAAATAATTTACTATTTTAATTCAAGAACATTGAAAGCCACATGGTATATCTATTGGTAATGTATTAACAGCAGTGCTCTGAAAGATTTTTTTTTTTTTCATCACAACTGTCTAATTTCATCTTTGACCAAATTTCTCATCCATGCCTCTGAATGGTTGAAATCTAGGTCCAATTCAGCCTTCATGCTTTTACTAGATTCCACGTGAATGAATCCAAACTGCTAAATGTGCAAATCCAGAGAAATCAGTGTGTGATTGTTATGTGCTGTCATTTTAACTTGACCAATATTGAGTGTGTATAGGAAGAAAGTGACAAATTTTATTAATATTTTTGCTAAATCAAAAATCTATTTTCTTGCTCTCTTTCTGTAAAATAGTGAAAAGGGAAGCCTTGAAATGTCTGTGTTCAAAGTATCCAGGGCTGATCTTTGCACTGTGAAGCATCTCAAGCTTAATTCAAACTGTATCTAGTTTCTAAAACAGATGAAATTTCTTATGGAAGCTTGGCACCAATTATACTTTAAATGCTTTGAAATAACTCAGAAGTATAATTTTTATCATGTTAAAGGAAGTTAAGTCCAGAAAGGTTGAGCCATGTTTTATTAATGAACTGTGTAATTGCACAATAGATGTTTATGTACTTTAGCATATAATGTGGTGCTAATGAAGATATCCTGGTCTTTTATAACTATTAAAAGAAAGTATTAAAATGCAGTGGCACAAAATGCTGTAACACTGGGCAGGAATGAAGTATGTAGTTTTCCTTAATTACTAATTATTGTCCTAGACATGTGGGAAGAAAGAAAAGATGCAAAGGATGTAGTTTAATTAGGTTGTCACTTGAACTTAATTGATCTAGGAACTCTCTCAATAACTCATAGCACAGGTCATGAGTCCTTCCTTAATCTTTTCTACCTCTTTCCTACCACCAACCCATTGCTGGGATCTCACCACCCTTACCTCGTATGGAACTAGGTTCTTTCATCACTGTACAGACATCCACATCTACTTCAGGGGATGTCTTTCCCCTAAGTCCACTTCCAATTCCAGTTTACAGGACACTGGACGCTTTACGGAACAAGTACCTGAACTGGGCACCTGCTAAAAGGAAGCAGTGGCAAACAGTTTGGCTGCCTTCCCCGACCCTCAGCCAGGTTTCCAGATAGTTAACAATGCCCGCCCTCCCTCCCTCTCTCTCAAATGGCCAAAAATACATCCGCCGTCTTGTTGGAGAGTGGTACCCCATGTTCCGTGAATAAGTGAGGTACTGACTATACCGTGTTTGGTGGGTGATTACTGATCCTTCCTGTTCACAATGATTCAAACATCTTCTGGTTTTGTCAACCCATGGAGGCCTGGTGGTTCCTTGCCAAACCCTCCTCTTCAGCATACCAGTTTACTGTCGCCTCCAGGGAAAGGTCCTGCTCTGCCCTAAATTTCTTTGTTCTAATGATTAAAACAACCACCTTATAAATCCAAGTAGTTTTCTCTCAGCTATACAACAATCTTTAGGTAGCTGCTTCCTGATTGCCCCTCTTGCTACGAAGGAACCACTGCTCAGTTTCCAACCAGTCCCAAACAAAAATCCCTGCCTGTAAGGCTGTAGTTGTTACATTTTAAGAGCGTTGGCCTTATTCTTAACAGCACAAATTACAAGCTATCAAGGGTTTTTTACATGTATTCACCTCACTGCCAGTTAATTAATACTACTACCAAATAGTCAATACAAATGTGCCTTGCTGTCCCTGTGCAGGAATCATAACACTCTCAAATTACTCAGTTCCTTCTCTTGAATAGTTTGTTTGTTTATTTATTTTATTTTATTTATTTATTAATTAAGGTAAAGGCCAACAACATATACAAGACAAACTTGTACTTCTGTTTCAGTGAAAATACCTCTGCAGTAATTTGGTTACTTCATGGACAGCTGCTACTAACCTAAACATTGAAGTGCTAAGCCATTAAACTGGAATTGATAATGATCACTATGATGGATGAAGAAAGCATTTCTGATCCTGGCACCAAGTTGGGGCTCATGACCAAGGGCTGGTCTTCACTACGGGAGATCAACACAGCTTCAATTGCTGCAGCAGGGATCGATTTTAACAGGTCTAGTGAAGACCCATTAAATTGACGGCAGAGCACTCTCCAGTCAACCCTGGTACTCCAGCTCTCCGAGAAGATTAAGGTAAGTCGATGGGAGAGCATCTCCCATCAATGCAGTGTGGTGAAGACACCAGGGTAAGTCTAAGCCATGTCAACTCCAGCTACGTTATTCATGTTGCTAGAGTAGTATAACTTAGGTCGACTTACCCCCATAGTGAAGACCAGGCCTAGGGCTAGTTACCATTGGCTGTCCATTCAGCCAATCGACTCTGGTGCTCGAGGAGGTCCCATCATGGCAGAGGATGTGCTTCATTGGGCCTGCCAAGGAGTCTGAAGAAATTCTTTTACTAAGTTGGGCCCATTACTCCTCTTGAGTGAATCATGTTCTCTGCCCTGATGGAGTAATTGCTTTTTGACCTTAATAGCCAAGGACAAAATTATCATGTCCTACCACACCATCAACAGTGAGCCTGCAGGGTATTTTGTCCATGTCTATCAAGATCAAACATCCTCTCCCTCTTTTCATCCTTTAATATATAGAATATCTGCAACAGATGTAATCTATGTGAAGGAGATTAGAGAATGGATGGCAGCAGCTGTGTTTTGAGTCAGATTTGTTTGTGGTAGAGTTTTTTTTTTAATGTGCTGCACTAGAGGTGAATAAAGTGTACTACCCCTCCCTGCCCCATATGGCATCCATCAAGTCATATGTGGCTAAATAACTGTCAGCCTCCCAAATCTTGATGCCTCCACTTGGAAACAGGCTGTGAGGAATTTTCTACCTACTTCATAGGAAGGATTGATTAGTTTTGGAATGCATCGGCTGCCACAGTGGCAGCAGACCTTGTCTGAATACAACAGGAAAATGCATGTTTTTCTCATTGTATTTCAGCCAGTTTCACCCATGAGGTTTTAGAGATATTAAGGGAACTCTGGCCTGCAATTAGGACCCTTGCCCTTTATGGCTTGTTAAAGCAAGTGGGCAATATACCGGCTCTATTGACAGTGGAAATTATTAATGCCTTCCTGTGGGAAAGTAAAGTTACAGCTTCCATCAAATGAGCAATTGTTAGACTCTTAAAGAAATTATCACTTGATGCTGGCAATCCCCTCACATAGTGCCCTGTCTCCAAGGTGATGTCTATACTGGCAACTGAACGACACACCTTTTATCTTTCAGAGGTGTTAAAAAAAAAACCTCCCCTCCCCCCCCCGAAAGACGACAAACATTTTTCTGACGACAAGCACTGGTGTGAACAGCTCTTTATCGGCAGGAGAGTGCTCCTGCCACTAACGGCGCTCGTTGGGGGTGGACTTTTTTTTGTTGGCAGGAGAGCTGACAAACAGCAGCTACACGGCGCGCCTTTTAGTGGCACGGCTGTATCAACACAGCCCTGTCGCTAAAAGCTGCGTAGTGTAGACATAGACTAATCTTCCTTTTTTGGGAAGGTTATTGAAAAAGTTGTGACAAGATATTACCCAAAGGGTGCTTATTTCCTAGATCCCTTTCAGTCTGATTTCAGATTCATTTGTATTATACTTTGGTGAGAGTTGATCTCCTAAAGATGATGGGCAATACCAGTTGTTTTTGTTAATTAACTAACAGCGGTTGATACCATTGAGCAGGATGTTCTGTTAACTGACAGGTCACTAGCTAGGTAAATGGTTCTCTTTAGACTGCTTCCTTTCCTTCCTCCCTGAGAGGTTAGTTTAGGGTCATTTATCTTAAGGAGAATCTTTTGCAAGGTTCCACAGGCTCTGTTTTATCAACCCAAAGTTGTTTGTACATTAAGTGATTTGGGCTCAAGTGTATGCACACATTTTTATCAGATCTGGCTGCTATAAGTGTCTCTGCTTTCCCAGTGTCTGACAGTTACTGAGCCTTGCATGAGAGCAAGCTGTTAGAGAAAAAAGAAGCAATATATAATGGAAGCTGATGGAAAGGGTATCGGAGGGTTATGAGCAAAATCACAGAATAGTGGGTCAGTTAGGGAGAAAGTGGAACAAGAAGTGAGACAGGAGATGAGAGGAGAAAGAAGTACTTGGAGAAAGGGAGAGAGTCAAAAAAGGAGGAAAAACAAAATGGGAAAGTGAGAAAACAGAAAAGAAAATAAATGCAGAGAGAAATCTGAAAGAGGCAACACAAAAGAGGGGACTCACTGGTTCTGCACTCAGATTAAATATACAGCTTTCCCCTAAGTAAATATCTCTCAGGTTTCCTTTATTGCTACTCATAACCCTTCTGATTCAGAACTGCCACCTCTTAAAAAGATCTGTGCTCTCATTCCTTGGTTCCCTCCCTGTTCTGTCCCCCTCCCCCGCCCCCTTCAATCTCTCAGTACTCACTGATCCAAACAGTAGGCATGGCAGATGATAGATTTGTCTACAGAAGATGCAATACTTAGCAGCGTAGTACTAGTATGTTCTCACTTCAGACCTTGACTGGATCAGCCCTGATTCCTTAAAAAACCAATACAGATAGCAAGGGCAACATATTTTCTTAATGGGCACCACTTGGGGTAGTAGAGGACTCCTTTTATTAGTTAGACAAATCAGGACCTGCTCATTCTGTACCAATGCCAAGTACCTTTTAGAGTGGTCATTTTGCTGATCTGACCTGATTGGAAGGCTTTTTTTCTTTCCCTTGTGAAGATGAATCCATTCATTCTACAATTTTAAAAAGTAGCTTATAAAGATATATAAAAGGACATTCTCTGGGCAACAAAGAAAATGTTAAATTAGGCTTTGATGATAGAGCATTTCACTCCAGGTAGATTAGAAAATTGAATTGCAAATAGCTCATACAAAATTCCTAGTTCTATTTCACATCTTATTGTGGTACATGCAAAATGCTAGTGCATTGAATTCACATCCAGCATAGACTGACTGCAGTCTGTGGAGATCTGACACTTTCTCATATTATTTTTCATACATGTGATGAGAAGGAGATTAATTTCAAACCGGAACAGGAGTAGGATGCAATGTGAATGCTGGAACTTTTGTCAAACTGACTAAAACCTGTTTTTGAATATATTTATTTGATTGGCAAATAACCATGATGCCTCTCTTCCCCCCCCCCCCCCCCTCTCACTCCCCGATCCCATTATTTTTGGTGGATAAACACTCTGGACTACAGGAGAATTTATTTTTACACCTCAATGAAAGAGAACCAAGGCACAGTGTTCGCCAGGGCTAAACGGATACATGAATAATGAATGAGCCACAAACAATACTGTATAATATGTATAAGGATTTTTTTATCACATCTAAGATTAGAATGACATTATGGAGTCTAAATGGCAACACCGAACTGCACATTGACATTTGGCACTGAAGTGAAGCTTAAAGCTAAAATTTGAACTTTAGCCAAACCATCAAATGCACACATGAATGGACCAATTGCAAGCTTCATTATGGGCTAAATTAACTGCTTTACATTCTCTCCCTGAACTGCAGTTAACAGAAAAGGAAAGTCTCTTTTTTTTCTTTTCTTTTTAGTTCTGACTAAATTAGAAAAAAAAATAGCTGGAATATTAGTGACAAGAAGAGGTGGTTTGAATGGCAAGTCTCCAGGCTGTATAGATGTTAGTCACCTGTTAGGATACATTTTCTCTGACTTTACCTTTAAAAATAGTAACACATGTCTTTCATATATTACTTTTGCTTCATTCTGCAGAAGATTTCGGCCTAATCAGTTGTGCTCTCACAATGAGGTTTCGTTGGCATATAAAGCTTAGATGGATTTCTTAGTTTTAGCTCTGAATAAAATGCAAATTAAACTTTAAAAAAATCACCATGAAGTATTTAGGAGTTGATCCTGTGCCTATTGAAGTCAATGGGGGATTATCAGACACCTAAAGAGAAACAACATATTTTTCATTAATAAATAGCCTGGTATAATGACTATCACATTTGGTCATTTTTCCCCATGTATTATTGTTTTGTGTGTGTGTGAATTCTCTTTGATTTTGAACTTGGTTAGCTCAGCCAATATAGTTCAGTTTCATTCAGTCTCTTCCCATCTTATTAAGTGTTATTTCTATGACCACTACGTAGACATTAATAATGCAATAGCAGTTTCAATAACAAAGCTAGGTTTCTGAATCAGTAATAAAAACAGATCTGATTAACATGAGTCTTAAATTCAGATCCTCACAATAGCAATAATATGCTATATTTAATATTCTTTTTTGGATCCTAGCCTTTAAGATGTCAGTTAAAGTCATCTAAGCATTCAGAGCATTAAAAGTTAATTCTTTTAATGAGATAAAGCAAAGATCTGGCAGCTAGAAAGAATGATTTCTTTGGGGTATACTGAGCTTAGTCTGTCTCAAACCTCTTGAAAATGTTAATTGGCACCAAATAAAGAACAATGTCTGAGTTCTTCCTTAGAGACTTCGATTTGAGACAAGTCATTTTGCACGTGAATGGAATATGTAAGTGTAAAGAGATTTAAATATCTGATTTTAATAGGTTTCATCCCACTGGGAGAGACACTTTTGATTATCTATGACCTATACCAATTATCGTGATTCTCCCCGTAGGCCAACCATAATTTTAATAACTAATCAAACTAAGCCTGAAGGTTCTGTAAAATGCCAAATATGTACTTGCACTTTTGCTAGTTCCGGAACTAGTACTTGCTACCTGACCTTCCTTCAGTTTTCTTTCTTATTCTCAGCCCATTACAATCCTTAACTTTTTAGCAAAGGATTTTTCAAAAATGAAATGAAATGAATTGATAACTACAATCCCCCTTTTGATGTTGGCTTCTGAACAAGCAATGGCATGTGTTTTGGAAGCAGCCTTATATTGGGTTTAAAATAATGCTAACTTCGGACTCTGTTTAAATGAAATTAGATCCATGGGTGCTGAGCCACAAAGCATATAAGAATCAGTAGAGTGGGAATTTAATGGTGTAAATTAAGCTGCTTCTATGGCAGTAGCCCCATTAAAATCAGCATGTGGTTGATTGTACCAGCCTCACCTTACACATGTTAGGTCAGTACCATGTCTTTTCTATTATCATGTATACTGAGGAGTTTTTCATTAACTGTAGGAGTCCAGGAAGTCCCCTGAAATCAGAGAATAGAGGAGTGCTCTTCCAAGGTGACAGTCAGGCCATCTCATCTAGAGTATCTTGAGGGAACTGAAGTGGGAGACTTCTTTTAGTCTTCAGAATGGTTTATTCACACCACTGAGCAACATAAGTTATGCTGACATAAGCTGTAGTGTAGACATAGCCTATTATAAATCTGGAGTAACTGAGATCAGAATCTGACTTGATGTCCCCCTCAAAGGTGTAATTGGGGGTTTTCTATCAGTGCTGTTTTGTTACATTCTGACTGATCTCTGAGGTGGAGTTAAAATGTAAAACTCAGCTGGGGGTGGGAAGGTCTGGGGGGGAAAAAACAGAAGTATTTATAGCTTATACCACAAATTAAACAACTCATGTGCACCTTAACAATATCTCTAGACTACCCCTCATTTGTGCCTGTGGAACTAGGAACAGTAGCAATGAGGAGGACTGATACCTAACTAAACATACTAGGATTCTTTTCTTCCATTGTGCTGTTGCCTCATTCCTCTCTAATTTTCTACATTTTCTCCCAGGAGATTGGTTCCCATTCTACTGAGGTGGAGCCCATCCAGACTATATTATCCCCTCTCACCATAGAAGGTGGACCAATATTCCACAAAACCAAACTTGGCTGTCTAGGTTCCCAGCCTCTCTTATTCTCAGTAGTGTCTGTACTTGCCCCTCCGATCCAAGAAACTTTTCCTCCAGCACAGCCACCAACTTGCACTTCATGCACAGGAAGTCCCCTCTGGTTTCAGGGAAAAAAGAAAATGTGGCACTTCCATTGCAGGTCACCCCCACTGTTCTAGTGCTCACCATCTTGAAATTGCACATAGAGCTGAACCTAGAAGGAAAGCCTTTCACGCTCCCTCTCCAAACTCCCTCTAAAACTCTCCTGTTAGTTGCCTCTGTTCATGCATCTCAAATTTGTGTTGGGCATCCCCCTCCATATTTGATCTCTGCCTATGTCTGGACCCCTTTGGGCTGCCTGAGTGACACATAGTGGTGGGAACCTGGCCATAGCTGCTAATTTAAGAATTCATTCATCTACATTAATTCTCAACACTTGTGTGTGTTCCTTAGGGATCAGAGCCATCTGTTATAAATGTAAGACAGTCCCTAGGTTGTGCCAGCTTAAGTTGAAGTTGAGGTTTGGGGTTGATCGAGAATCAGGGAGCTGTAACTAGCTTCCTGACAACTCCCCTCTACCAAGCAGCTCTTGGTGCAAGAGACAATATGGTCTGCAGTAACCCACACTGCTGTGGGAACTTTTCCAACTTTGTAAGCTCTTTATACTTTCAGGATCCCATTCTATCCTTACTTACTACTTCTGCCAAGTTCCAGGACCTTTTCTCAGCTTAAATATTGGGGTCCTCTTTTCTCCTCACTCTTCTCTAGCTTCTGTCTCTTCTATATACTTTTCCTCCTGCTGATAGTGCCCTCTTTCGCTCTAGCTATCCCTGTACATAGTGCTGTTCTTCCTTCTGCTCATTAGCTTTCTTCCCCTGCTCTTGTCTCTCATCAAGTTTCTTCCTCGTGGCAATACAAAACCCAGCACATTTTTATGGCTGGCTTTATCTGAATGATTTCTTGGCCATCTTTTAAACCTCTGTATGTTCCCATTTTTCTGCACTTCATCAAGCTGAAGTATGTCATAGTCCATTCTGCATGCTGCTATGGAAAATTACAACAAAGATGGGCAGTCTTTTTGCAACACCTGTACTTCCAGAAATGCACGTGACTGCACTCAGAGAACACAGTCCTGAATGATTTGATTCAATAAAGTCCATAAAGTTTTACAGGTTTCAAATTTACTCACACAAGCTCAAATCCATAAAAAGTAACACTTCCATCTCAAACCAATTAGAGACATCTAGGAGCCTAACATTTTAAAATATTAGTTTTTGATATTTATGGGTAATTTTATGGGTACAATAGCTATTTTTTGCTACTGTGTGGCATATCTTGGTATGCTGTACCCCGGGTCAGCCTTGGGATGTGCGGAAGAGCCATCCAGAGGGCTTATTTTTCTTCTCCACCATTCTTAACTGACACACAAGAAAAAAGGGCTTGCATAGCGATTTCAGGTGACTGTGCTGTCAGCCTCCTCTACTGCCAAAGTGGTGTCTTCAGTTCATGCTGGGGTACATGAATAGCTGCTCATATTTGAGATTCATTAGTGAAGGACAGTAGGAACCCTGTCGATAAACTGGGGATCTGAGGGATTATCATTCTTCCCCCCCCCCCATATTATGAACACTTCCATCCACTGGCAGTTCTTATGTTCTTTCTGGTAACTTTTAGTCTCTCTCTCTCTCCATTTCTCCTGTTACTCACCTATAGAGCCTGTGTCTCCCATCACCCCAGAGTGACTCCATTAAATTCCAAGCAGTTACTTCTGATTTACCCCAGTGTGAGAAGGAGGAGTAGCCCCACAGAATCCTCGGAACAGGGAACCCTCCCCTTCTTTTCCACAGATGCAGAGTGTATCTGCTAGGGTGATGCAATAAAATAACAGAACATAATTAAGGTATATCACTAACCTATTTATACTTTGGTATTACCTAGAAATTGTTTGTCTTTCTTTTCCTTCTTTCTTTGCATTTCTTTCTTTTATTTTCTCCCTTTTGTCCAGGTCATTCTGTTGCATTTGGAGCTTAAATATTTTTACAAATATATTTAAAAACACACCCACAGATGAGATCAGCAGCAAATACTCTTTTGATGACTTGTGAATATACAAAGAGACCAACCTAAGAGAGGCTGTGGAATGAGGAACTTGTATTTTGTAAGACTTGACATAGATCACTGTAGTCAATCTATTTCCAGACACTTTCTCTCTCATTTGTCTATAGTTTGCATTCTCTTTAAAATTCATTCTTTTGCATTCCCTTTTCTTTCATTGAAAGGCAGTGTCCGCTTTCCTCATCCTTTTTTAAAAATTTTCATATTCCCCATTCCTCCCTTGCTCACCCTCCGTGCTCTCCAATTGTATACAACCTTTGCTCACCTTTTCTGCTTTCACTGTTCCCTAAATTCTCTCTCCACATTTCTCCATCTCTTCCTCCTCCGACCCCTTAACCCAAGAGCCTCATCATTACCTCTCCCTTTTATTTTCAATTTCTTCCTCTGAGATTTCTCCAGAAAAATCCTCTCTTCCTGTCTCTTCACATCATTCCTCCCCCTCGAGAGGCAGCCTAAATGAAACAGTCCTCTCTTTCTTCTGCTTTTGGCATATACCAGTACCCTGCAGCTCAGTGGGCTCTTCCTTTGAACTGGCTCTTCATTCTATGGCAAGAGGCCACATTGGCAGCTCTGCAGGCATCTGGTCAGTGGTGGGAACAGAGCTCTTGGCCATCGTTGTCAGTGGTGGCTCCCCCACAAACTTAGAAATGTCAGTTACTACACAGCTTGCACTGGCATCCTGTAACTGCTTGAGGCGGGAGAGATACGGTTGTAGTCATAGCTATTTCCTACCCAAAACCATCAATTTAGTCTATCCCCACCTCCTCTTTAGCTCAAGAAGCACAGGCAACCACATTATAATTGATGGCTGTACAGGAGCGTTAGGGAAGAAAAGGGTTCCCAGCTTCTTCCCCTTCACCCAGTACAACTGTACTTGGGTAAATCATAGTTTGTTCACTGGAGTTTGTTCACCTGGAAGCTGATGAGAGGTTCTCAAAATGCACATGTAACCCACTGGTTAGTGTGTGTTATGCCTTCCAGAGGCGGTATGTAACCCTCTGGTCAGTACATTCCAGATCCCTCTCTGTGCTGCTCTACAGAGGATATGTGTTGTTACAACTGCAGCTAGGGAGTTCTAGCTCAGGCTACAGGAGCTCATGCTTTAGCTCTAGATGTCTCTGGTTCACATCCCAGTTGTGTCAGCCAAGGTGGTGGCTCTTACACAGATACTCATCTCTCCGCCACTGATCTAAAAGTCCAAATGCATGCCCACAATTAATAATAAGCTTGCTGTATTGTTAAATCACTGGGCCAAATCCTGAAGTCTTTGCTCATTATTGCCTGAAGGATGACCTCCAAATTTACCCATTGATTTGAATGTCCAGTCAGCTATCAAAGAAAAGGCAAAAAAGCAGCTTAAAACAATGGTGCACAGTAGATCATTAAATTACCATTTTGTTTGTTTATATTTACTTTTCTTTAATGTACAATGGGGAGTTTTTTCACTTAGGTAATGGTGATTTAAAATGGCTTTGCTAATTATGATTATAGCTCAATTAGCACTAGTAATTTTCCATACACTTTGGATAGCATTTTACATTAACTAATTTCTTTTGGTACTAAAGGCTTTCAGCAAAATGCATGTCCAGTAAAGTGACACTTGGATAGCTTTACAGTACACGCAGAGATTCAAGCTGCTGCTTTAAAAAAAAAAAAAAAAAAAAAAAGTAATAGATTCCTATTAAAGTGCTGCATTTCCTTACCAACATAATTATTTACCAAGAAGCTTATCTGATTTCTATAGGATCCAGTACAATAGACATTTTGGTAACTGTGTCAAAGAGTGTGGCATTGTAGAAAGTTGGTGGAAGGTGATATCACATGTATTATCTACAGGCTCCAACTGAGATTGAGGCCCCATAATTGTGCATATATTGAGAAACAGTCCTTGCTCTGGCGAGCTAGTTGTACTGAAGTTGCTTTGTAGCCATATCTGCCTGTAAACCCATAGCTTTAGTGGTGGTTTTGAGTTGTGCATTGTAAAATTGTCTTCCCAGACTTAGACTGAGAAAGCTAAGGCCTAAAAATTTAGAAGTATAAGCAATACATCCAATGCGCGCATACACCAATTTTGCTCATACCTTTGTACACGAAGATCCAAAACTTGTCCTCTGCAAACACACACATGATGCAGGCCCAGATGGGTTAAAAAATTGTAATGGGTCTAATTTTGCTCTTATTAGTTGTACACTGATAACACCACTTACTTCAGTAGAGTGATGCCTGATTTACCCTTGATTAAGCAAGAGGAGAATATGGCTAATGAGGCTTGGATTTTTGGTGGAAACTGCTCTAGCTACATGAAAAGGATGAAGGAAAAGAACCAGAATATGCTGACACGAATAAACGTCCAAATGTATCATGTATTCTGATGTAATTTACTTTCACATCAGCATATGTACCCTTTCAAGAGACTATAGTAACAGCTGTATTCCCCTGCATTCTAAAAGGCTGTAATAGAGCATGCTGGCCCCTATAATAGAAGGTGTTGCCGAATGGCATATTGCTGGAGTTCAGCCTTTTAAGACAAGGTATAATAGTCCTCGGTGGGTTAGTTGGCCTAGTGGTAAGCACACCCATGTATAAGACATTATCAATAGGGGACTCTCTGTGCAAGTAGCCAAAACCCAATATGCAAAGAGCTGCCCACACAATTAGAGGTGGTCTTAGAGATGTGCCATGGGGAGTTGGACTAATAAGTATGTCTGGATAACACAATTCAATTGATTTTACTTATTAGGACTTCTGTACAGCCACACTACCATACAGTCCAAGAACCATATTCTGATGCCCTTTTTTATGTTGAGTAGTATCTTAACCTACACATAGTCCCATTGGTGGGATTCGGTATCAGAATCTGGTCATCGGTGCCTGTCTTTGGTACAGAGGTTTAGTTTCAGGGGGAAAAAAAAAGTGGGAGTTGAGCCTAAATCTGGCATTATCCACAGTATATTCTGGCAATGATTCGCGTCAGTTCAATTGTGTCCAGTTGTGCCCAGTGATGATTGTACCCCCTTTTCTTTGTCAGTGACTAGAGAACCCTGAAAAACCCTATTAATTCTATATAAGATATGCTTACCACAGAATTTGTACTATTCTATTGTACTTTCCTATATTACTGGAGGGAACATATTAAATAATGAAGTTTCTAATTGCAAATCATTATTTTAAATAATTATCATGTATTCCTTTTAAACAAAGACAATTCATTTCTCTTAGTGGCATATCAGAAGCTTTGCAAACTTTGTAACACTTTGTCAGTGTTTGGGTGCATGTTATTGTTTTTACATGCTTTCTGGTATAAAGGTTTTTCAGCGTAGTTTCCAGTAGTGATCGCAGTGTTCAAATCCTAACCACGAAGGCGTGTGTGCTACTTCACCCTGAAATTGGCCCTGCATACTATTGCCTGCAGCATAACCGAAGGCAAGAAATATTTTGATTATCTATGGAGACTATCCTTAATCTTGTTTTATATTAGAGGTAAAGGTTGCTGCTTATGCAAGTTGTTTTGGTGAATGCTATTTTAAAAGTGCTTTTGGTGAGTTAAACTGCCTCATATGATGTTCTCTCTGAAAACAATTTAACTTGTGAACGATCCTTCATTTAACTTAAAAAGATGCATATTTCCATATTATTTCCACTATGGGGCTTGAAATATCTTGTTGTTTTTTCATTTCCGTGCAAGTGGCAGTCTCTCTTGGATTACTTTTTTCAAATTTTCAGCTGCCTATGAGGGCTCCCTTGGCCTGCTCATCCTGCAGTTGTGAATATTCTTGGCTCTGAGAAACAAAGCTTTTAGTTTCACTATTTTAAAACACCCCCCCCCCTCCCCCCACACACACACACATACACACTCTTTCAACTTTGACACCTGCAACAAGTCAGAATCTCTGCAGATTTATTGCATTCTATGCTTTCATGGCACCTTCCATCCAACAAAAGCAGCATTATTTGATTAAAGTGAAATGTTTAATAACAAAATTTCACTTTAATCTGGAGTTCTCATAGTTAAAGTTGTATTGTCTTTCAAAACTAAGGAGGAGAAGGTTCCCTTATACCCAATAACCGAGTGGTTAGAGCACTCAAGCAGGATGGGGGAGACCCAGATTCAAGTCCCCCCTCTGCTTGATTCAGAGCAAGAACTTGAACCCAGGTCCCGCACCTCCTACCTGACTGGGATTAGGGAAGTCTCTGAGCCCTGTGAGTGCTGTAAAACTTGTGTGGAATGGGGAATCCCCAAAGAGTGGACACTCAAGCAGTCACACACTGTACTTGCACTTAATGTTGGTACTATGCCTTGAATCCATAATTCATTGTGTATAAGCTTGATGGCTGAAATACACTGGCCCTTTATTGCTAATTCATTGTCTAATTGAGATCTAACATTATCAATCATATATCTTTTTTGTAAATTATAATCAAGTCATATTACTTCTATAGCACAGGGGGTGTTGGACAGTGATTTAAATGTGTGCAACACAATGTAATCTGAGAAGGGATCGATGAAATATACTGGTGTCTAGTATAAGAATCTGAACTGAGTAGGATGAAAGGAGAGCTGAGAATGGTCCAAAGTGGCTGAAGGAACTGAGAAAGTAGATTAGAATGTCAAGGAAAGGAGAATAGAATGGATCAAGCTTCTATTGGTTACCTTTTTATTAACTGCATTGTAGGAGCTGAGATGGGATTGTAGCTGTGAAGGGGCTTTTGTAGGCCCAAGAGTCCTTGATACCAAAATGTGGCTCCAAACTATGGGAGCTGAGAGGCAGAGGAGCATATATTCATCGTGTACCCATTTGGTAGGAATAGTACATTCCCTCCTACCATAGGCTTGGGTTGGTTTCCTTACATATGCCAATCTCCCAGCACCATCACTTTTCTTTTTTGGCTTCTTACAGCTGATCACTCCTACTTACAGGTGTTTTTGGATATACAAATATGCTTTCTAGCCTATAGTAAACAGTAGAAGGAGTTTCAGTAGACAGAAAAGCTGTGATTAATGGAGAGAGAGTTTCACCATGGCTCCAGAGAGCCTATCTGCCATTCTGTATTGTAAAATTTAAGCTGTAACAACTCCTTGGACACCTAGAAGTTGATGGTTGTTACTTTGTTGTCCAGCGTGGTTAAATAGAACTTCATGGCAAGGGCAGGAATAAAAGCCAGAGTTTGCAGTTCAAAAGTATAATCCTTTGCCAATTGAGTTACGTTACCACTACAGAGCATATGGAACACATTTGAGCAGGTCTGAGTATATCCACAAGAGGGTAATTTAATTGAGAGGGCAGTAGAGGGCATGTGTTTCCCACAATGCCCCTTACCCATATTTCTTCTTGCTAGCCAGCATATTATCAAAATAAATGTTCAATAAATAAAAGGAAGCAATGCTTAAATAACTGTAGTTCTTCAACATTGGTGTACACGTGAGTATGTATCATTCCCAACCTTCGCACGATATGCAGAGTCCAAACTCACCCCTTCCTGGGATTTTTTTTTAAACACAGAAATTAACAGTAAGATAAATTTCAGCTCAAGTTTTCTGTTGAGGATTGGCTCCTCCTAGAGTCTTTCTTTCTCTCTCTCTCCAGACTGCTTAGCTCACACCTTAGATCCTCTGTTTCTACAGGACAGCTCCCACATCCCTTAGGCTACATCTACACTACCCGCCTGAATCGGTTGGTAGAAATCGATCTCTCGGGGATCGAATTATCGCGTCTCGTGGGGACGCAACAATCGATCCCCGAATCGACGCTTGTACTCCACCAGCGCAGGTAGGAGTAAGCGCCGTCGACGGGGGAGCCGCGGAGGTCGATTTGCCGCCGTCCTCACAGCGGGGTAAGTCGGCTCGGATACATCGAATTCAGCTTCGCTATTCGCGTAGCTGAATTTGCGTATCTTAAATCGACCCCCCCCCCCAGTGAGGACGTCACCTTATATGTGAGTGGAATAATAACTTCAGTGAGTCAGCAAACTCCATACAACATTTCCCAGCAGTCTCAATAGCTGCTGAGAGGGTGGGGAGCTTCAGGCAAGAAATAAAGAGATTAACATCAAATTTCTTTATTTTCCTCTCTAATCAGTGGCAGCTTTAGTGGGGCTTCATGGGTTCAATTGCACCCACAGAAATCATGACACCAAGGATGCAAAAAACCAGACAAACATACTGTGACAAATGCACCCCTGTTTTCATACCCTATACACTATTGTAATATCTTTGTACAAAATATGCCTTGTAAAGTATCATTTGACCAGCAAGTTATTAGTTATCAATAATATCATGGTGAAATGTGTGTAGCAACATTTTATGTAAAGTTATGAACATAAGCAGAGATCATGACTGAAGTCTGTTTACCAGTCAAGTCTGGGGAGTGGGTGAGCCTGTTTCTCAAAGATAAAGAACAAATTGATGCCTCTGGCCAGGTGTCATCAAAGCTGGTGAGCATCAACTATCAAGTGGCCATTCTTTGGCAAGGAATGGGGGGTAGGATCAAACAGATCTATATAGAATCATAGAATATTAGGGTTGGAAGAGACATCAGGAGGTCATCTAGTCCAATCCCCTGCTCAAAGCAGGACCAACACCAACTAAATCATCCCAGCCAAGGCTTTGTCAAGCCAGGCCTTAAAAACTTCTAAGGATGGAGATTCCACCACCTCCCTAGGTAACCCATTCCAGTGCTTCACCACCCTCCTAGAGAAATAGTGTTTCCTAATATCCAACCTAGACCTCCCCCTCTGCAACTTGAGACCATTGCTTCTTGTTCTGTCATCTGCCACCACTGAAAATAGCGGAGCTCCATCCTCTTTGGAACCCCCCCCTTCAGGTATTTGAAGGCTGCTATCAAATCCCCCCTCACTCTTCTCTTCTGCAGACTAAATAACCCCAGTTCACCCAGCCTCTCCTCGTAAGTCATGTGCCCCATCCCCCTAATCATTTTCGTTGCCCTATTCTGGATTCTCTCCAATTTGTCTGTAGTGGGGGGACCAAAACTGGATGCAATACTCCAGATGTCGCCTCACCAGTGTTGAATCGAGGGGAACAATCACTTCCCTTGATCTGCTGGCAATGCTCCTACTAATACAGCCTAATATGCTGTTGGCCTTCTTGGCAACGAGGGCACACTGCTGACTCATATCCAGCTTCTCATCCACTGTAATCCCCAGGTCCTTTTCTGCAGAACTGCTGCTTAGCCAGTCAGTCCCCAGCCTGTAGCGGTGCATGGGATTCTTTCTTCCGAAGTGCAGGACTCTGCACTTGTCCTTGTTGAACCTCATCAGATTTCTTTTGGCCCAATCCTCCAATTTGTGTAGGTCACTCTGGACCTTATCCCTACCCTCCAGCGTATCTACCTCTCCCCCCAGCTTAGTGTCTTAGTGAACAACAGCATGAAACCTCTTCCCCACCAGAATCCATGTCTCCTTTCTCTCCTCTGGACAGAAATTTATCTAGGGGTTACTCTTAGAAAATTATTACAAGGTGTGACTGAACTATAAAAGTGAGGGGCAAAACCACAACAAGTTCTCTCTCCCTACCTGTCTCTCGTCGCCTAACAAGACAAAAGAAACACTAGTTGGACTTTGGGAGCCGATCCTGGCCTGAGAGTTTGGTCAGCAATGTTACTGAAAATATGTGGTAAGGGACTTCACCTTAAACCAAGTTAGTTTAAGTTTAGAAAACATTTTATCTTTTATTTTTCTTGTAACCATTTTTTATTTTAATGCCTCATTACTTGTACTCACTTAACCAACTATCTCTGTAAGTAAATAAACTTATTTTATTTTTTGATCCAGTGTTGCGAATTGTTTGGATAACTCAAACACCCTGCCCCAACCCTGAGCCCCTTCCTGCACCCAAATCCCCAACCCCATCCTGGTGAAAGTGAGGGAGGGTGTGGGAGAGTGAGCGATGGAGGGAGGGGCCGCATAGAAGCGGCGGGGCCTCGGGGAAGGGGTGTTTGGTTTAGTGCAATTAGAAAGTTGGCAACCCTACAGCAACAAAGCATTGTGAGGCACCCCAGGCTGCAAGGCAGGTGGTGACACAGCCCCTCACTGGTCTGGATTGCACCCCACAATGTCATATGTACACTTGTCCTGGTCTGGTGTGAAGGGTGGTTAGAGAGCAAGCCTGCCCTGCGCTCACCCAGCAGCAGTGGTTCCTGTCCTGCAGGGCTGGGCCCAGCTCCCCACTCCAGGCATTGTAATCTGATGGATTGTGTCACAAGGCCACTCAAGTTTGGCTCAGTTACCCTTTGTGATGGGGCAATGTCCGGAGTAATGCCTGGGTCCAATTCTGCAGCACAGGAGCCACCACTTTTGGGTGAGTCCAGTTTCCCCTCCTCACTGATTCAGAATTAGGGTTCTGGTGCCAGGGTGGAAGGTGCTGCTGCAGATGATTGGTGAGTGCACCTACTCAGTTGGGTGGCATGTTAATGCTGTCCCTTCTTCCCAACATGTTAATACTGTCCCTTCTTCCATAACTCAGGATTTTGTCTTTTTGGTTTTATTTCTCCATAATGGAATCAGTTGAGGTCTGAGGTCAAAACATTTCTGTCAGTTAACATGTAGGCAACTAAGAGACTACACCAAGATTATAATATCTAGGAAGTACAACCAAGAGAATACGGTCTAGGAGTTTAACTTTATATTTTCTGTTTTTTATTAAGTTTGTGTCACATATTAATAGGATTTCTGCATAGCTTTTCAATTTAGTTTATATATAAACATAAAAATATGGAAGTACTACATTTTTAGTACAGTCTTGGATACTGTGATAAAGTGGAATCTTCTGACACTTTTGCTGCTTTCAAATATGCACAGAGATACAAAATACAGTGCAGTACAAATGCATTATTAACACCCCATACAGTACCTCTTTTACTATGATCTATTTCCTGCTATACTGGCCTTTAAATCCATTGAAGATCTACATGGTTTTCTTTTTCTCAAGCTCTCCGGAGAAGTTGTATAAAGGAGAAGTGCTGATTTATATGCTGCTTTAGTCATACTGTGAGAGTTTGTTTGTTATACAATAGCTAGTGTTCGCCCAGTTTGGGTATTATATTGGAAGTACAATTCCTTAAACATGGAAAGTACTATAAAATTACTAATTATTATTTTCCCCCACCCCTGTGTGTCTGTGTATTGGCTGACTTGTACATCCAGTTGTGCAACCTCCGTTTTTTTTTTTAAATGACTCAAGACCCATGGTGCTTCATTTTATAGGACCTCATTAATCAAGATAGAATTTGTACATTCATATCTCCTTGCTTGTTTGTGGATATGTAAGCAATAAAGTAATGCGATATATCAAGTGTATATGTACTTTAAACTCAAATAGCATATAATGTAATATAAGAGTGGAAGTTTATCAATGTTGTCTTGGGTTCTTTTGCTGAAGGGTAATGGGCAGATCTTCAGCTGGTGTGTACTGTCATAGTTCCATTGACTTCATTGGAGCTATAAGAATGTACGCTAGTTGAGGATCTGCACCCTAGTGTCTGGTGACTATTTATGATATACTGCATGTAGCTGGGTGGAAATGCAGTGAAAGACATCAATGCAAAAAAGTCACAAGAAGAACTGGGAACTTTAGAAGGAGAAGCCTGGTTATGTTTGTATTAGCATAAGGATGTATGACATGGCACATTATACATAGGTTTCAGTAATAAGTGATTTATTATAGTTGAATTGCTATTGAAAAGAACTCGCAGATTTCATTCTGCAGTAGGTCTTTATCCTACAGTGGCCCGAATGAGACTGTGATAGTGTTAATGAGTTAATAACAGGAGTCCAATAGATGGACAGCAATGCATATAGACTGAAGTTTTGGATAACAGCAACATAAACTCTCATAATATAAACATGTATGTAAGCCAGTTGAAAAATATGAATGTTTTGCTTCTTTCTGCATATCTCATAGGTCCCTCAGTGCAGAAACATTGTCAGGAATGCTTCCCTTGATTCTTTGCAGGATTTTACAGACTCTGTTGAGGCCCCCAAGGGGAAATGTACTTTCCAATATCTCTATTGTATATACCAGAAAATACCAAGCAACATTTCATTGCACTACTGCATATTACAAAATTCAAAAAAACTTCTCTATTCCTCAGCTACATATCATTATTGCCTATAGCAATATGCCAATGGTTGCAATATAAAATGAAAATGTATGACTGCAGGGGGAAAGTTTTTATATCAATTCAGATATACTAAATTGCCCAGATATGAGAGGTATAATGTGCACTTCTGCCCAAATGCTTACAAAATATACTATGATTATGGTCAGTAAATGCCATTCTGCAGAGCTAATTCATTTAGAATAGTTTGGAAGAAAAGCAATAACAGAGGATTATTGAACTTCTATAAAAAGATGGACTCTCGAAGAAATTTATGTTAACTGAGTGAATGCTGGCAATTTTGAATACCTCCGAAGATTGTCTTGTCACTTTGGATGATAATATGTGAAATAAATAAGAATGCTTGTAATATGATGGGTGTTTGATTTATGCTACATTCAGATGTGTGCATCAGTCACTTTCAGTAAGTGGATGCTGGGCTCTCTTGGGATTTTCATGGCAGTGAAGGATATCTGACTATAGCTCATTGTTTTGCTCATCAGGTTCTCTGTTGCTGCTTTCAGATTCACTGGCAAGAATCCTCTTAGGATAGTCCATCATCATCATAACAAATGACTAGATAAGGAAGACAAAGACAATTTGTAGCTTCATCCTACCTCACAAGACAATGGCCTAAAATTAAAATGCTGATTCAATAAGTTAAATAGAATTATTTTGCAGGATGTGTGTGTGATTTTTTATATATGCCTGTGTGTGTAGGTGAATATAAAACAAAATGAGAATATTTACACTCAGCTCAACTTGACCCTGAAAAGTGATATAAACCCACGTGCCCTGGCAAAACGGCATCAGAATACGAACACCAGCCTTTTGTTTGGGGTTCACATCTTTTCAGTATTGCATGTGGGATCAATACTGTATGGGAATTCTCCTTAAATCTTTCACTGGCCTGGTGAACTATTTATGCCTCCTAGAAAACTATGCAGCAAATTAAACCATTTTTTATTTTCAAAGGGAATTGGATGCCTAGGCATTTTTGAAGCTCCAACTAGGCATATTTAGGGACCTAAATGCCTTTAAAGATCTCACCCAAACTGTCCTTAGCATATTCTTCCTTAAGGTGTTGATGGCCATTTGTTTCAATACCACTAAAACAGTATACTGGTGGCTGGTTTGTAACGTCTCCCACAATGCGACTAGATACTAGAAAACTTGTCACCATTCCTGGAGGTTTGATTATCACTGTGCACATATACCTCTTACACCAGAATAATACAGCTCATCCATAATTGTGATCAATAAAATTACTGGTTAATAATAAAAAGAAAATGCACTGAGGAAAAAGGCAGTTGACTTATTTGCAATTTAAGAAATTTGTTTTCTGTATGAAATCACTTTATGATGATGCTTCAAAGGTGAATAGAATGCATCAAGTAAAATCTGCTTTCATTGTATTAGGTTTTGGTAATAAAGGGGTTTAGTACAGTAAATATTTAATTGACTTCTCTATCTAATATATGTAATGCAGAGACTTGCTGTACAGAGTGATATCAGTTCAAAGAAACACTCAAGGATTTTTACAAAGACTTTATGATGAGAGAAATTTCAATACAGAATTTATATCTACCAACTATAGCAAGTTAAGTATTCAAACTATCAATTTTCAAATATTTAGAGAGAGTAAATCAAGCCAGGCTACTCACCATATAGACACACTAGGCTTGATTCATCAAAGGAGTAGGGAGGAAATATTTCTAGTAATGTTTCTAGTCTGTAAAACTTTGAGTGAGCTACCTACTTACCACTAGGGGCCAAATCTTCAGGTCAAGCTCTTCAGACACTATTGGTGAAGTACGACCGGGGATCTTGCACTGTCACTCTCTTTGAACTGTACATGCTCTCTGGATATCGAGAGAACTTTAGTCTCCCCTGTCACCTTTCACAAGTAGTAAATTCTTTCTCACTCACACAAATATTAAACGTACACTTCTACCTTGATATAACACTGTCCTCGGGAGCCAAAAAATCTTACCGCGTTATAGGTGAAACCGTGTTATATCGAACTTGCTTTGATCCGCCGGAGTGCACAGCCTCCCTTCCCCCCCCCCCCCCCCCCGGAGCCCTGCTTTACCGCGTTATATCAGAATTCGTCTTATATCGGGTCGCGTTATATCGAGGTAGAGGTGTATATGAAATGAGATTTTATTAGTAAGGATACGATTCTGTAACAGAGGTCATGGATTTCATGACTTTCCGGGACCTCTGACACTTCTTCTGGGGCAGGGCTGGAGCAGTTGTCAGTTCCAGGGCCACCAGACCCGTGGCCCTGGGGCTGGAGCAGCGGCTGAGGTTGGGTCAGTACCCCTTGGGCTGGAGCAGCGGTGGTTAGTCCCTGCCGCAGGAGCAGCAGTAGGGCAGGAGCAGTTGCAAGCCCCTATCTGTTCTCACTTAGTAAAAGTCAGGGACAGGTTGCAGGTGTCCATTAATTTTTATTTACTGCCCATGACCTGTTTCAAGTTTCAAAATTCCAAAATGAATATTTTCCAAAAGGAAATAAAAATAAAAATATTTTTTTTTGTCTGTGGGAATTTTTGTTAAAAAAAATAAACAAAATGTTTCCAGCCAGCTCTAGCGCCAAGTGCTTAACAGGAAGATTAGTCTGCAGAAGAGAAGAATGAGGGGGGATTTGATAGCTGCTTTCAACTACCTGAAAGGGGGTTCCAAAGAGGATGGATCTAGACTGTTCTCAGTGGTACCTGATGGCAGAACAAGGAGTAATGGTCTCAAGTTGCAGTTGGGGAGGTTTAGGTTGGATATTAGGAAAAACTTTTTCACTAGGAGGGTGGTGAAGCACTGGAATGGGTTACCTAGGGAGGTGGTGGAATCTCCTTCCTTAGAGGTTTTTAAGGTCAGGCTTGACAAAGCCCTGGCTGGGATGATTTAGTTGGGAATTGGTCCTGCTTTGAGCAGATGGTTGAACTAGATGACCTCCTGAGATCCCTTCCAACCCTGATATTCTATGATTCTAAGATAAAAAGGACACACTGTCTATTAGAGTTGCAGTGAAAAGATAACCGGAAACAAGAGTGTAGAAATAGGAGGAAGGAAGGATAAGCATTATAAAGATGAGGTCCTTTGGCTACTTAGGGTTAAATGCACAGCTTGATGGTTTAGTTTGGCTTATGTAATTACATGCACAATTTTTCAGTATTTGCATAGTTTGTACACTAATGGTGACAAATAGGGACACAGGCAAAATGATCAGTTAGATGCCCAATTTCAATACAGGTTATATCTACAGTTGGAGCTAGGGATGTGAGTCCCAGCTTGCATACACATACTCACGCTACCTCTTAATCAAATTAGTGTGCTAAAATTAATAGTGTAGCCAGGGTAACCACCCGTGTTACCCTGGCTACACTACAGTACTGGGTGTTTTTTTGGTTGCTTTTTTTTTTTCATAGATTCCAAAGTGAGAAGGAATCATTATGATCATCTAGTTTGACCTCCTGTATAACACAGGCCATAGAACTTCTCCAAAATAATTCCTAGAAAATACCTTTTATAAAAACATCTGATCTTGATTTAAAAATTCAGTGATGAAGAAATTCACCACAACTCTTGGTAAGTTGTTCCAGAGGTTAACTACGCTCACTGAAAAATGTGTTCCTTATTTCCAGTCTGAATTTGTCTAGCCTCAACTTTCGTTCTCTAGCTCAATGAGAGCTAACACGATTATGTCTAACTCAAGCTCAGAACCACACACCCTAGCTCCAAGTGTAGATGTAGCCTAAAAGTCAGAGGAAGTTGGTCACCTAATGCCCCTTTGTGCCTTTGAAAATCTTTCCCCTAAATGAACACATAACTAATTCCAACAATGTTAGGAATTACTGTTTATCAGTTTTCCCACAACAGTTCATCTACATGAAAGAAGCACATATATAAATAACAGGCTAACTTGATATTTATTCAGTACTCTAAATCAAATGAAATTCTGTTTTTAAAAAAATAAAAGCCAGAGAGACTGCTTAGTTGTCTTTGTCAGGTTTTGAATTTCTAAGAACCCTAGCATCATCATTACTTATTCTAGCAAAGCTGAGTCATTCTTCTGATGTCCATGAATCAAGAGAATGATACGGTTTACTGTGTGTGGGACTTTCAGATGAAACTTTAAAACCCATGGTCCTTCTTTTCTGCATTTTGTAAGAGTCACAGTTAAACTTAAGAGAAATTCTGACCAAGGATACTTTCTCCACTTTTGTTCAGTGTGCTGAGCTCCATTTGGATGCAACTCTAACATCAAAGAAGTGGTTGTAATTCCATGGTGCTTTTTGTATAGTATATGGTCCTGACCCTTCTTCAGGACTTCATTTAGTCAGACTGAAAAATGCTCTGTAGATATTCAGTAACATATTACATTTTACATATTTTTTTAAAATTACTTACTACGGGTAAGTCACTGTTCCACTGTCTGAATGTTATTCATAGACGGTTAGGGTTGGAAGAGACCTCAGGAGGTCATCTAGTCCAACCCCCTGCTCAAAGCAAGACCAACCCCAACTAAATCATTACAGCCAGGGCTTTGTCAAGCCAGGCCTTAAAAACCTCTAAGGAAGGAGATTCCACCACCTCCCTAGGTAACCCATTCCAGTGCTTCACCACCCTCCTAGTGAAATAGTTTTTCCTAATATCCAACCTAGACCTCCCCCACTGCAACCTGAGACCATTGCTCTTTGTTCTGTCATCTGCCACCACTTTGAACAGCCTTGCTCCATCCTCTTTGGAACCCCCCTTCAGGTATTTGAAGGCTGCTATCGAATCCCCCCATCACTCTTCTCTTCTGCAGACTAAATAACCCCAGTTCCCTCAGCCTCTCCTCGTAAGTCATAAGCCTCCCTATTCATCCATTTCTGTTTCACAAATTAGGAATTCCATTTATTTGTTGAAATGTGACAACGCTTCTTATTATCCTTCATAATTGTGGGTATATGACACTAAAACTTAGAAAATTCTGTTGCCTGGGAAAAAAGTGGACACTGGGGCTTCCATTTGGGGATGGTTAGTGATGATTCTGGCTGCTCAAGAGTAGAATGGTTTGATACTCATTTCCAGGGACAGCCTGAAAAATATAGAGAAATATTTTGGGGTTATTGGTGGGGAGGTTGTGTGGGCCATTGCCAAGGTTTGTGGTGGAAGGTGAAAAAACCATCAGTCTGGAGACTGTATGTCCACAATACTCTTAGAGTTATTGTATTTGGCCATGTGTGTGGTGTGGATTGGAATTCTAATTCCACCCTCAGTTCTCATCCATGGTATCCAAATATGGTCTTGGAACGTAAATGAGTTTGGTGCACTCAGTGTTAGTGGCGATTTTAGAATATCATTACAACATGGCCCTTTAAAGTGGTTAAATGACTGTTTTGTGATTTAGTGTCTCTCATAGACAAGAGCCAGAACTCTGGTTTAATAAGCACAGAGGAAATCATTTACTTGGGATGATGGATGCCCACAGATTGTGTAACTCACTGGCTCTGTAACATGTAGACTGAGATAAAGGATTTAGGCTGCACAGTGTGACACACAGGACATGTGTAAATCCTGATTTAGATTAAGCAATCATGGAATGGATTGCTGGCATTGCTACAATACTCCTGAAGGCCAAAACAAGTAAGGACGGACTTGTTCTACAGAGGTGCAGAAAGGTTTTGGCAGAGGGTAGACATAGTGTCCTACACAGCTCTTTATTTATTTATTTATTTATTTATTTAGCAGAAGTGTTTGTGTGTGCTACAGCTACTGTTTAGCCTTATGAAAGGAGCATGTGGTCTAAAAAAATGGACAAAATGGCAGCTCATTAAGGAGCTGAATTTACTGTGACAGGCAGGAAGCTTTTCCTAACTCTGCTCTGGGAGGGGAAAATTCCCCTGGCATAAAACTTCATTTTGAGGTCAGAAGGTGAAAAAACCAATACTACTAGCCAAGGCGAAACAGAAAATCAAATCAGTTTCAGGCTGTGGATTTTTTTTCCCTTTGAAAAGTCATTGAAAATGAGGATCTAATTTGGACTTGCCTTGTGCATATTTCAAAGACTCACTTTTAAAGCAATAGGGACTTGATAAATTACAAAGTTTAGTCTGTGGAGTCACTTCATTTATTATCTAGTTTTGCCACTGAGAAACTAGAAGGTTGGTTTAATTACTTGAATTATGCCAAGCTCAAATCTTCACCCAAAAAATCAAAATCAATTTCTCCAACATCCCCTGGGGAACTAGAAAGAAGAAATTTTTATGCCAGTCTGACTAAAAGAAATGATATTTAAATACTGAGCATCGTTTTAGTCAGTTGATTATCATAAAATGTCACTCTGTTAGTAGACCAATGTATGAAATATTCAGTTACATAACACATCCGTCGAGATAATGTAGTCAAGAATCATTAACTCATTTATTTTGATGCCATATTCCATTGGCTGTGAGAGTTTCACGAGTCACATTTTTTTAAAAATAGGAATGTGCAATCTGTGAACAGAGAAATGGGTAAGGATTATGCATACAGAGATTGCAGCTGTTTGCACCCAGGAGTGCATATTTTGCATGCCTATTTTTGAAAATATGGCCTACTAGCTGTCAATGATTAATAACCAAGTACAATTAAAATATGATGTGCTCTGAATCAGAAAAGCTTGCATGTTGATGATGGGATGAAACTTATCATGATGTAAGCTCTGATCTTCATAAGTATCCATCTGTTTGGATGATAAGGATCCATATCCACTTTGGTGTGAGAATCAGATGGAAAATGTTGCAAGATCTAGCTCCCTTCTGACGTTTCTATAAAGTTCTAGGTGTTGGCTAAGATGGCGGTACCATGAGAGCAGCTTTTCTTGGGCTATTTCAGTGCTTTTACTTTTGGCTTATGTTGTAATTTTCAGAAGGGCATGACATTTATTAAAAAACAGAACCCCTTGGATTTATACAACTTGAAATGTTGGTTGGCTTGAGATCTGTTGGGGAGGGGGGAGAGGATTGAACTAGGAAATACCAAATTAATGAAACTTCGTGTTTGTTTGTTTTTAAACACTATTTAGTGCAAATTCTGCTCTTGGTTTAATTACTGTAATCTCATGTTTTTGAGGCTGCAAGGGTGAATTTGAGGTTGATTAATATTTTTCTCTCTCAACAGTACTCCACAGAGCTATGTAGCATGAGATGGAAATAGGGCTGATTCAAACAGAAGAAGTTATAAAGTCAAAAGACAAACCACTGAAAAGATTCCCAAACCGAGCAGTTAGACTGTTCCAAACTGAGTCAGGAGGAGTTTTACATATGCTTTGGCTTTTATACTCCATTAAATAAATAAATCTGCAGATTAGAAGAGATTATGCTGGAAAAGTATCATATTGTATGTATAAAATGACCCAAACTTGATCATGTAAAAAGTAGTTACTTTTTATAGTGAAAAGCATACATAAGTTCATCAAAACTTTGAGGAGCATTTTAGTGGAGCTTTTTCAGTCATGTCATCATCTTTTTTTTCATATGGCATTAGCAGATTTTGGTCGCACCAGATTATTGTTTTTTTATCCTAATGCAGTAAGATAGAAGGATCATAATTCAGGATATATTAGCAAAAATTAATGAAAGTACTTACATGATATGACATTAATGTTGTGGAAAGATGATAATGCAATAGGACTGTTAGTTGGAATAGAGAGATAATTCTGCCTTTCCCATTTTATATTCTGTTTACCTGTTGCTATAGCAATGATCAGTTTGAAAGGTGGTATGCCCTTGATCCACTTGTGTAGCTTCCATTGACATCTCTGGAAATTGCTTGTGGGGATCAAAGGTAATTGTATCTAAAGAAGGCCCTATGCTTATTCCACATAAAAAAATGCTCCTTCGTGCTCATGAAAAGAAATAAAAAAATAGCAATGGAGTTGTTATAGGTTTCACCCCCACTCTGAACTTTAGGGTACAGATGTGGGGACCTACATGAGATCACCCCCTAAGCTTATACCAGCTTAGTCTAGTTGCTGCCACCACCAAATCGTTTAAACAACCGTTTGAGTCATTTGGAAACTCTGTCTTCCCCCCAAAATATCTCCCTCCTAAGTAATATAACCCTTCCCTGGGTAGCCTTGAGAGACTTCTCCACCAATTTCCTGGCGAACGCTGATCCAAACCCCTTGGATCTTAAAACAAGGAAAAATCAATCAGGTTTTTTAAAAGAAGACTTTTAATTAAAGAAAAGGGGTAAAAGGAATACCTCTGTGAGATTAGCATGCAAACTACTCTCACAAACAACAGTTTCAAAACAAAGAGGATGTCCCTCTGGGCAAAAAACCTTAGTTACACAAAAGAAAACCCAATTTAATTCTCCCTCTATGCAAAAAGAAAGTCACAAAAGAAAATAAACATAACCTAATACATTCCTTATTTAATACTCACTACCCTGTTTGATTCCTGGATCTTTTCACTCCGGCACACACTTACAGAACAGAACAGACAAAGGACTGAATTCCCTCCTTCCTCTTGAAACATCTTGTCCCCCCATTGGTTCCTCTGGTCAGGTGTCAGCTAGGCTATATGAACTTTTTAACCCTTTACAGGTAAAAGAGGAATTAACCCTTAACTGTCTGTTTATGATAGGAGTACAGGAAAGACTGAGTTCCACCAATGACTGTTCTCCTGCAGTCACAAGAAATCAGTCGTGGAATACACTTAAGAGCTCCAGCAGAAGGTGAAAAAAACCCAAGTAGTTCAACTCTGTGCACGTGAACAAAGCTCTCTGTATAAGTATTTAATCACAGTTATACTCTGCAATACTGTTAATAGGCAGACAATTGTCTTTCCCCCCACCCCCTGGAATCCCAGTAACATGGATTCTTTCAGTGCTTTCTGGAACTAACAATGGACCAGGTCCTCAGCTGCTGTAAACTTAGCTTCAGTGGAGCTGTGTTGATTTACACCATCTACAGTCTGAACCAATATATCTAGCAGGGGCGGCACTAGGAGGAGACTTGTGGGGGCTGTAGCCACCCCATAGCTGCTGCTGCTGCTCTGCGGCTGCCCAACTCTGAAGGCAGAGCGAAGAGAGTGGCAGCTGCTGGCTGGGCACCCAGCTCCAGCAACAGAGAAGTAAGCCTGGGCAGAGGTTAGGGATGCCTGAGAGCAGCCCTGGCCCATGTCCCCACCCGCTAGGGCACGTCGAGGGTCCGGGTCTCCACACAGTGGTCCAGACTGACCTTCTCCACCAAGGCTCCTGTACCCACCCACCCCCACGGTTGCTGCTCCCCAAGCACTGCCAAGGACTCTGCCAACCCTGAAGCTGGGTCCCTTGCCTGGGTGTCTCTTTCTGCACTGCCCGGCTCTGGCTTCCAGAATCTGATGGGGTCATGGAGAAGGGTCTTGGAGGAGGAGGAGAACCAGGGGGCAGGGCCACAAAGAGGGGTGGGACCTCATGGTGAAGGGGGGCTCAGCCCCACCATCAGGAAGAGTCTGGTGACACCCCTGATATCTAGTCAGCATAAATCTGTGCTTTAGTCTTATATTTACCATCAATGAACAAATCTTTGCAACAGACATATTTTTACTTATAATATATAAGGCCATGTCTATTCTACAAAATTATGTTGACCTACTTTATATCAGCATACAGCTGCCACAGTTATTACATGGCTTGTGCATGTGCACATTACGCTCCGTGTATTGGTGGTTCATGTCCTCATCAAAGCACTTGTATCGATGCAGAGTGCAGTGCACCACGGGTAGATATCTCATTGTGCAACTTGCCACCATCCAGCATAGGGTGTTTTGGGAAGTTTTTGCAATGCCTTGTGGGGCTGAAACGAGTCACACAGGGGTAAATGGGAGCATGGGGTCAACTTCTCCTAATGCCTTGTTCTCCATAATTTCATCTGCATCCCATAATATTTTGCACTTTCTCAAAATCTCCACATCCCTCCTTGCTGTCTGCCATCTCTGACAGAAGCATGGAATCTCTGTACAGCTCTGAACTATTGTCATGACCATTGCAAGCAGTATTTGCAGAGCCACAAGGAGAGCCCTGGGGAACATGACCATTTCTTGGAGTCTAGCTTGTTGTGGGACATAGAAACAATTCAAGGTTGCTGGTGGCATTCATGGAGCAACTGGGATTGGTGGAGTGCTAGTTCTGGGCCAGAGAAACGAGCACTGACTGGTGGGATCATTGTCCTGCAGGTTTGGGATGATGAGCAGTGGCTGCAGAACTTTTGGATGCACAAGGCCACATTACCAGATCTGCATGCCAAACTCGCCCCTGTCCTCCAGCTCATTTGATGCTTCTCAACTGTCAGTGAGACAGAGTGGTGGTTGCACTGTGGAAACTTGCAACCCAAGTCGGGAATCAACTTAGATTCGGGAAATCCACCACACAGGCTGTTGTCATGCAAGTGTGCAAGGCCATTAATCGTCTCTACTACTCAGGACTGTGACTCTGGGCAATATGCAGGACATAGTGGATGGTTTTTCAGCAAGGGGCTTCCTGAACTGCTGTGGGGCAATAGATGGTACTCATATCCCTAGTTTAGCACCAGACCACCCCGCCGCAGAGTGCATCAACTGAAAGGGCTACTTTTCTATGGTAATGCAAGCACTGGGGACGCTTTACTGACATCCGTGTGGGCTGGTCAGGAAAGGTGCATGACGTGCGCATCTTTAAGAACATAGGAATATTCAGAGAGCTATAAGCCGGAACTTTCTTTCCCAACCAGTGGATTACCATTGGGAGTGTTGATATACCAATAGTGATCCTGGGAACCCAGCTTACCCTTTGCTCCCATGACTCATGAAGCTGCACACCAGCCACCTCAACAGCACCAAGGAGTGTTTCAAGTACAGGCTCACCAGGATGTAGTTCAATGTGTCTTTGGTCATTTTGAAGGGTCTCTGGAGTTGTTTACTTAGGAGATTGGACCTCAATGAGAAAAATATCCCAACGGGTATAGCTGCCTGCTGTGTTCTGCATAATATCTGTGAAGCAAAGGGGGGAAAGTTTCTGCCAGGGTGGAGGTCAGAGGTGGAGCGGCTCTCTGCTGAATTGGAACAGCCAGATACAATGGTTATTAGAAGAGCTCAGTGTGGAGCTATATAGCTCAGGGAGGCTTTGAAAGAACATTTTAATAGTGAGCCAGAGTAGTATGTGTTGCTGTAGTGTGCTCTACATGGCCTTGCTCTTTTGTAGCCCAGTACGATTCTTGTAGTGATTGCTGTGTCTGTAGGAATATCACATTGTCAATGCACCGATTAATATTGTCTGTGAATGATGATATGGGCTCTGTGACAAAATGAAGTAACAGAAAATTGGTGCATGTCAGGCCTGCTCAGCACCATACATTGTGAACTAATAAAGATGACTCTTGAGCCAAAATATAGAATTTTATTTAGTAACATGAACCAGGAAATTAAAAAAATATTTAAAACTTAATAAATTAAGAACCTAAGAAGGGGAAAGAACATTCATGTCCATTTCTGCTACACATACATCCACCATGGCTTTCACAAGTCCGTGTATGTGAAGCTATGATTGTATTTAATGTGCCCCAGATTGGAGTGGCAGGAGTAGTACAGCGACCACTGACACCACATGAAAAGTTGAAGGGGGGGGGGTGTAGGAAGGTGCCGATTATTGAGTTCTCTACAGGCTACAGAGGGAGGTGAACATGGGATTGTTGACCCTGCAGGTCTACCAGAATCTGCTGCATCTTTGTTTGCTCCCTGTTTATGTCCTTGTGCATCTCCTCCTTTTCCTGCATGGACAATTCCTCTCTACTCTTTCCTTCTGTGTGCTGTGTGCAAGGGTGATCCTCCAGGCCCTGGTCCCATTCTCTGATGCAGCCCAGGCTTGCAGGATCTCTTGGAACATGTCCTCCCGAGTCCTCTTCTTTTTCCTCCTTATCTGGCTCAGGTGTTACACAGGTGTGGAGGGGGAGACCCTGAAGGCCACAATGGCAACAGCTGCAGATATAACACAAAGGTACCATTGTCAGTGTATTCATGACAGAAATTGAAACTTAGAATACTGAACTCTTGATCCCCAAAGGGTGTAAGCACTTCTCCTTGGGATTGGTGCAGCACCGTGCCAGCACCACCCATAGTGCATATGGGCCTCAGGGGGGGAGGGGGAGGGGTTGGGGAAATGAGGGGAAATAGCTCAAAGGCATGAGTATATTTATATAGGGAAATGGAACTGAATACTAGCACCATTTCCCACTGGGAGTGGTGATTTTATCTGATCCCCACTCCTGAGGGTAACAGTGGTGGAGAAAGCACAGCTGCTGCTGGTGTTCCAGTGCCACCCGGGCTGTATGCTGCTAGCCTCTGTACTGCACTGGTGCCTGCTGAAGTAATTGCTGAGTGGCGTGGGAAAGTGTCACGGTGGAAGAAATAAGGCAGCCCTCCCCAGAAATCTTTGGCAGAGGATTACAGAGTACCTCCATGAAAGTTTAATCAAGCTCTCTATGGAAGATTCATGGGACATGCCAGTGCGCATAAATAAACTGCTCCACGTGTCTCTCTCTGCCTAACTCTAGAGCGGAATGAAAAGCAGATAGCAACTCTACCTCTCTTGGTTGTTTCACTACCTCTTCTAGCACATGTAAAAAAAGAGTAAATCAACAAATGTGTCCTGTTACTCTGAGGATTTCAAAGCAAACTCTATACTTACCAGAGGTTCTTTTTCCTGCATCAGACTCGCCCGTGCTTGACTGTTGGGACTGACTGGACAGCAAGTGGAGTCAAAAACATGTCCTGGCTCGCTGCACACCTGGATCCTCTGGTCAACTGTTCCCCCATATTTCTCCTCCTCTTCCACTTCTTCCTCCTCGCTGTTCACAGCAGGAGTCTGTGACTTGGACACCTCTGAAGTATCCACAGCCTTCTTGGGAGTGGTGGCAGGGTCTCCACTGAGGATGGCATGCAGCTCTTAGCAAAAGTGGCAGAGCTGCGACTCCACACCAGATCAATTGTTGGCCACCCGTGCCTTCCAGTATGCCTGCCACAGCTCCTTGGCTTTCACATGGCACTGCTGCTGGTCCTTGTTTTAGCCGGTCTCCTGGATCCCCCTGAGCCATCTGCTCATAGATGCCCATGTTTCTATGGCTGGATTGGAGCTGTGCCTATACAGCCTCTTCTCTTCACAGGCCCAGGAAATCCAATATCTCCTGTGTACTCCAGAGAGGAGTGCATCTACGTGGTGTAGATGGCATAGTCAGCTGGGCAGCTGTACTCACAATGGAGAGCTGCTAGGTGTGCTGGGCAACTAGTAATTGAAATTTGAAAAATGTGCAGGGCTTTAAAGAGGAACAGAAATCCTCTTTAGGGGGAGCAGCTTCCTGTCTACCTGATCCCTGGGCAGTGGAGTTCACATTTGTGATCAGAGCAGTCAGTGTGGGGCACTGTGGGACAGCTTCTGGAGGCCAGTAAGAGTCAACGTAAGTAACCCAGTGTCTACACTGACACTGCGTCAACATAATTACATCAACTCTGACCCTACATCATCAGGGGTGAAATTTAAGTGTAGACACATCCACAGTTAGGTTGATGTAAGCTGCCTTGAGTCGACCTAACCGTGGAGTGTAGACCAGGCCTAAGTCTATTTCTTACATAGGGTCTTATGTGCTGTTAGTACTGGTAATTCTTTTCTTATGTTTGATTTTAATGAATTGTAGAATAGTTTAAAGGCTCTAGTATGTAAAATCTCATTCCTTCCCCCAAATTATCCTAATTCATTACCTTCTTGCTATGATAGTTTAATTGAGTGTAGGGTTTAAAGCTAATGTTTCTCTCTCTTTTTTTTCTTAATGGTTTTTACTTTCTTTATTGAAAAAGTAATTACCAAATTCCAATACAATAACTGAGAAATGACATTTTCTAATAACTCAAATTATCCCATCACCACCATCATAGTAAAAATCATTGGTGCACCAAAAAGAGGATTCTGAGACTTCAGATTAGTTTAAAATTGCTAGTATGATTATAAAAATGTTAGGATTTCTGTTCTGTCACCATTTAACCTTCTGCACTAGGGACTTCACTGTTGTGGACAGATGGTCATAACCCTGGGAAATGTTGTGGAGTTCACTTCTCTGTTTCAAAATTTCTACAAGGGTAAAAAAGACAAATGATACTTCTGTGCATAGGGAATGTATCTAACAGCTTCTGCCTATATTTGCTGCTTCTCCCACCATCTACCCCTTCTTTAGATTGTACCATTCAGAGATCCTAAAAGGAAAAAAATTATTTAGCTTTATAACATAATGCAGGATTCTTTTGAAATTACATCAGTATATGCCATAAAAGAAGGCTTAAGGGTAGGAACGAACAATGCTGAGTTGATAACTTAATGAGATTATGCAAGATGTATGTTGCAATAGCGATGCAATTTCCCACAATATCCTTGAAAGACATTATGGTATTGAGTTTATGCAGTATTCTGGGCCTGGATTGTATGTAACTTCCTTATGTGGGGGATGTGACAAATATTGAAACCCTCTGCAGAATCTTTGGGGTCCATTGCTTTAAATAAATGGTTTATGTATGATTATGTTCTAATTCATGGGGTAGGGCTACCACAACTCCTTCAGGAACTAAAAACAGTATGTGGTGATTAAGGCAAATCAACCAGTTTATAATCCCCCAGAGAGGTACCACCTCCCGGAGCAGCTCACATATATTAGTGCAAACTAGATTCTCCAGAGAACCACAGACAAATAAACCTACTTTTGAATAAATAGCCTGAGTTTAAACTGATCCAGGGTCTTATTTCTGACCCATGAAAGAAAACCTTTTGTCAAAAGGGGTCCCCCAGTCCTTAGGGGAGGGTTGGAAGGACTAGCACCCGCCAGAGCCAAGGATAGAGTTGGGGTGACCTCTGGAAAGCTTTTTACCATGCCGGTAGGTTCTTTTATGGTTTTAAATATGTTCTCTTCTTAAGGTGAAAGCATTACAGAGAAATGTGCTTTCTTATAAGGAGCTGTGTTGTAACTTGTGACTCATAGAATTTAAGGCTAGAAGGGACCATCATGATCATCTAGTCTGACCTTTTGCACATAGCAGACCACAGAACCTCACCCACCTACTCTTGTAATAGGTCCATAACCTCTGGCTGACTTATGAAGTCCTCAAATCTTGATTTAAAGACGTCAAGTAACAGAGAATACACTATTTACTTTACTTCAAACCAGCAAGTGACCCATGCCCCAGGCTGCTGGCAATTACAGCTGTTCACAAGCTTTCAAAGTGAAAGCTAAGTTCAGATGCTGGCCTATTTACACAGTTTGGCTTGCTGATTATATCACAATGTAAGGAGGGAACTCTGCAGGTGGAAAAAACCCCAATCAGGAAGGGGAGAGAGACGGGTCTCTACCCAAGAGCAGTAATGGCTGAGGAGTCTGTAGTGTGGAGTGAGTTTCATCGAGGGACCATGGAGGGTAGGGTGACCAGATGTCCTGATTTTATAGGGACAGTCCCGATATTTGAGCCTTTTTCTTATATAGAAGCCTATTACTCCCCTCCCCCTGTCCCGAATTTTCACACTTGCTGTTTGGTCACCCTAATGGAGGGGGAATAAAGGTCCAGTTGCCTGGGAATATGACACATGTTAGTTACTTACTTTAAACAATGAGAAAGTTGACTGCTAAAATGTGTAGCAAAACAAACACATCAGCCCTTAGATATTCGATAAGTGAGCAATTGAAGCTGATACAAGCTTTTGCAAATTGAATGAATAATAAATAACATGGAAAATAAAATGGTTACTTCTAATATGTATAGCATTAAAAGCAAATCTTCATGTAATACTTGCATAATTAGGTAATTTATTGTAATGCATGTTGTATTAATTAAGGCAAATATACCATGGATTGCTTTATTCCCTTCTCCTTCATTTTCTGGGGTCATTATTTTGCATTGCAATTTAGTCACTTTCAATAGAATTTCTGTATGTTTTTGGGTGAACTGGAGACAGCCATTACATTGCTAAAAGGCAGAGTACAGCACTGAGTTGGTGGAGGGTGAATGGATCTGCATAAGTGTCAGCCCTGTGAAACATTTATTACTCTCCTATACTCCACAGTAGACATAAGAAACTAGAAAGCAATAAAAATGTATAAGCCTTAAAAAGAGCATCTAGTTCTATAACTAAACTTCTTTTAGATTCAGGGCCAGAGCCAATGCACTTTGAAGTCAACGAGAGTTCTTCCATTGATTCCACTGGGCACTGGATTGAGTCCTTATGAGTATGGTGTAGTAGAACAGGAGCAAATCCATCGTCATGTGACTAATGAAATATTTCTTAAATATGGAGGGGGTGTGAACACAGCTGTGACTCTTCACAGGACATGTGTGGGTCAGTGCCATTTCAGTCAGGTAATTATAGACTATTATTCGTTTTGTTGACAAGTGTCTTTTTCTATCATGTAGTATATTGGGGATCCGGTCTGATTGGGGCCTGTAGGTGCTACCATAACACACACAATTAATAATAAGTGATGTAGCTCAAGCAGCCAGTTTAGGATGATGCGCTGTTCAAAATAAATGGCTTCTTTTTGAAGCCAATCATAATTTAAAATAACAAAAAACCCTAGAATTTAGAGGTGATCAAAAATGGTAAACATTTTCCATAAACGATATTTACAGTTCTTCATGGAAAAAAACCCCAACATTTTCTGAAGCCTCTGAACAGCTTTATAAACTGGTTGAAAAACAGCAAAAAAAAAAAATTATTTAAATTTCAAAAATTCAAAACATTTCAGCCAGCTATAATTATTAACGGTGTCTTTTTTTACATGAAGCTTCTATGCACCAAATCATAGAAGGTACAGGTGGAAAAGACCTACTAAATCATCTACTCCAGCCCACTTCCCATGCAAAATAATACTCTCAAATATATTTGCTAGTGCACTACCCACTCTGGTTCTAAACATGCCAAGCAATGAGGCTTCCACCATGCCCACAGAGTGAATAGTCACATTTTACTATGAATGTCTCTATTGTAAAAGATAGAATTAACCTGTGTTTGTTTTAGCATCACATCCAATTTCACTCAGTATAAGTTAGCTGCTTTACCCCTGAAATGTATTCCTTTTGAAACCAGAATCTTCTCTTGGGTATCTCAGTATAATTCTGTAGCCGTGTCTATAACCCCTTGTGCTGCTGTCTTGTCAGCTTTTTCAAGCCAGACAGGTGGCTGGCTCAGTACAGGTCTTGGATAGGAGGCTTCCAACTAACATCCATTAAAGGTCTTGCAGGAGGAAGAGTTAACACTTCAAAGTAGATGGCATTCTTTTCTCTCAGTCTGTACTGAACCAGTGCCTCCATGTCTATTTCATGTGGCAGAGATGTGAAACTTAGGTCCTGACCACATATGGCTATCAAAGCTCCTACAGTGCTTTCCACTCAGGTATTAAGATTCTGACCCTGGTGTCCTGGACTACTGGCCAAATTCCAACCTCAGTAATTGTATTTTACCCTAACTAGATTATGCTAGCAGCTTCAGTTGGAGGCGGTATTCTTTACTGCTGTTCTTAACCTGCTGTTCAGTATTAAGCAGTTGCTGTGTTTCACCTCAAAATTGGCTGGGTTTCAGTGATGGATGAACTGATCCCTGTAAAGCACTTTGAGACAAAAGGCGATGTGAAGGTAGGATTATTCTAAATTTGATATTTAAGTGTAGTAAAAATAAAATTCCCCACATTGTATCTTGCATTGTATTATACATCCTAAACTAGATTTTCATGTTGTGGATTAACATAACTAGGCAAAATATATAATTTGTATGAGTTTGTATCCATATAAATGATTATACAGCAGTTTGAGTAATTGTTACGTGTCTGCTCATAGATCACGTTTCTATACATTACAATATATATATGTGACCTCCCAGCAAAATGTTAACCTGCAGTTTTTAATTACCTTCTTATTGCCAACAGGAACCATTATTTGGCTTTTTATTGCAATCATGAACCCTTACTTGGGCTTGTAGGGCTCATTCTAATGTTCTATAAGTAGCATTACTGCAGCCTAGCGAGGGGGGTGGGCTTCAGAGCATGAGCTCCAGCTGGAGCCAGGACTTCAAAGCTCTGTCTACACAGCCTTTTTAGAGCACTAGCATGATCCCCAAGAGCCCAAGTCTGTTGACCCAGGCTGGGAGACTCTTGGCTGCAGGCTGTGCAGGCTCATCTTCAGAGACAAAACTGTTTAGCGATATGACTTACAATTATATTGTGACTTGTAAGTACACTGCTCAAGGCTTAAATGGTTGTTAGTTTTGCACTGGCCTTTAATTATTCCTCACTTTGCTTGTGATGTAACTTTGAACAATGCAATATACCTGTAATTATTGTTTCGTCCCATCTTCTCTTTTTTTCCCCCCTTAAAGCCCTGTCTTTTTCTATCCTTCTGTCCCTCTTCCTTTTGCTGCCTTCATAGTATCAGTGCCCACATCAGTGCCAGTGGTAGAATAAAATTACAATGCTACCACATGCTTCCCTGGAGTTTTTTCTTAGTTAATGCCAGAAGTGTATTTCTATTCAGCTGTGCAAGGTCATTCAGAGCTGCTGCTTATTTTAGTGGTAAAATACACCAAAGTACTGTGTCACTCTTTGCCTAGTATATCTGTTAGGAAAAATGACATTTATTATATGCACCGCAGTTCACAACTGGCCAGCAATAATATCTGAAATAAGCAGCAAACTATATGTTGTCAGTGTTAAAAAAGTGAAGAAAATGGCAACACCTTTGAATCAAAGATATTGCAAACATATGGGCCTTTCCCTAGAGAAATATCTATCCAAGTGTTCTAAAATGGATTGGAAAAGGACCGTAAAGAGAGAGAGTTCAATCTGGAACATTCTGTAATGAACATAGTTTGCCCCTCTGTAGAGCATTGTGCTACGTGTCTAAGAGGCAAACCAAACTCTTCTATTGTAATTAAATTGTAAAATATTATAGGTCAAATTAACGCCTGGTGTAACTCTCTTCTCTGTAATGGCCTCATGTATTTCACACCAAATCTCAAACAGGTACGCTTTACTTAAACTTTCACAGAACATATTGTGGTGATTGTTATTTCAGTATAATACTAGCTTGCTAAATTCAAGGAGTATTGGTTAGAATCAAACCGAGAAACTTCACTTGATATGGTTCATTACACATAGAAGACTAAGGCAAAACAATTGACCATGCAATTTACATGAATCTAGATTGATATGCACAATATCATTCCAATTAAGATAAGATTTTGCTTTCAAGAACATTTATAACTTTATTAGGAGCTTCAAACAATAGGTATCTGAAATTATTTGATTGCTGTCCATTCATTTCAGTGTCTGCGCTGAGGACAGTTTAAGTGTCAACATTGTTAGCAATCTATTTTGCAGGCAAAGGCTTTGTGAAGACAAAAGCCTAGCCTTCAAATCCCCAGAGGCATGAAAAATGAGAAACCCCTCGGATTTACAGAGATGCCAGGGCTCAATGTTTAAGTGCCTGATGTACATTGGCTTCCATTCACTTCAGTGGGTGTCAGAATAGGCCCGAATAGTAAAATTTGGCCCTTGGTGATTATTTTTTGAACCTAACTGTACCTAAAACTTTTTGATCCTTATATATTGGATGTTGTTGTTGTTCCATCATGGGTAGATAAGATCCCTGCTTTTATATGAGAATTGTGGAAAATAAAAACATAAAGAGCCATTTTTTCCTGAGATGGCTGAATGGAAACATCCACAAAAATGCTCTTGTTTTTCAGTTGAAACCCTTGTTTCGTCTCCCAGGTAATTATGTCCTTCTCTACTACCCTGCATTGATGCCTATTTACATGTACCCCAATGGTTTTGTGGGACCCACCTTTGAAATTTTGGTCTTAAATAGGGTGACCAGATGTCCCGATTTTATAGGGACAGTCCCGATTTTTGGGTCTTTTTCTTATATAGGTTCCTATTACCCCCCACCCCCATCCTGATTTTTCACATTTGCTGTCTGGTCACCCTAGTCTTAAATGAACAAGAATGATTTTTTTAGAACAGGTGTCTGATAACAAATGTTGATTAATTACAACATACATTTTGTTTTATTGTTTTTATTTATTTGTATTGTGGTAGCAGCCAGATGGACCAAACAAGATTGGATCCCATTGTGCTAAATCTTGTACGTACACACACACACACACACTCAGAGAGAGAGAGATGGTCCCCATCTGGAAGGATTTACAATTTAAATAGGCAAGGCATACCAAGTGTGAGAGGGGAAACTGAGGTTTGGAGAGCTGAAGTGACTTGCCTGAGATCACCTGTGTCCTAGACTGTGCCCATCCACTAGCCAGTTCGGCCTGTATTTGGTAATCTTCCAGATTGCTTATTGATCAGTGAAGTTTAAACCCGTTGCTTTACTAGGAAACCCTTTTTTGTTTCTCTTAACATCAGATTTAGTCATTTAGTTGTTTACTGTTGAATATTTTACCACTTAGCACCTGGGTTTTTATTGAGTTAACAGTTCTGATCTCTTGATCAAGTTTTTGTTTTAAAGATTTTCCTTGTAACAGATGTATATAAATGAGCCCAAAGTGAATAGCCATGGTTTATACTTTAGAATACAAAAATATTTGATTTTCTTTTTGTAGAGGGGAGGACTGTTAAAAATAAGCTGGACGAATGGGGAAATCTGAGGACAGATTAATCCAATATCAGCGAGTAAGACTGAAAGCTGGGATTTTCAAAAGCGCTCACTATTGGCCTGACTGTGCTCACATTGATCCCATTAACTTGGGTTTGAATAGAGACTGGGAGTGGCTGGGTCATTACACATATTGAATCTATTTCCCCATGTTAAGTATCCTCACACCTTCTTGTCAACTGTCTAAAATGGGCCATCTTGATTATCATTACAAAAGTATTTTTTGTCTCCTGCTGATAATAGCTCATCTTAATTAATTAGCCTCTTACAGTTGGTATGGCTACTTCCACCTTTTCATGTTCTCTGTGTGTATATATATTTTTTACTATATGTTCCATTCTATGCATCTGATGAAGTGGGCTGTAGCCCATGAAAGTTTATACTCAAATAAATTTGTTAGTCTATAAGGTGCCATAAGTACTCCTGTTCTTACTGAAGTCAATAGGAATTTTACCATTGACTGCAATGGGAGCTGAGTTATGCCAATGCACTTTTGTCCAGTGTTGTCAACTTTTGCAATTTTATCACAAGTTTCACAATATTTGGTGGGTTTTTTTACCTTCAAGCTCTGGTTCCTGGAGTGTTGTTATTTAATGAGAATATCAGCTTTTAGAGAGAATCCAATCTCATAATTTTTAAGCCAATTTTGTGATGTTTTGAAGCCTGATTTTTTTATATATTTTATTTTTGAATGCTTGGAGTTAACAGTACTGAAAATCCTACCTACAAATTTCATCATCAATTAGTTCTGTCGGGCTTCCCAAAGAGGGATGTTTTGACTAACCAGGAGGTGGAAGACGTTTCACACAGCTCTGCCTGTAGTACTGACGCATTCACCATGGAAGGAAGGAATATAGAGGGTGCTTTCGGACTGAAGATGGGCCTGAACCAAAGTCAGGGCTCTGAGCAGGGATTTTGGGTAATTTACTCTACACAGAAGGAGCAGTTGAAACTTTTAGGAAGGATGTTCACTGCTCCGAGGAGCTCACAGTCTATAAGGACAGACACGTAGACAGAGGTTAGGGGCAAGGGAGGAGGTACAACAGTAGATAATTTATATAAAAGTTAACTGGATACATTGTGGACAGCCTGGCACATAAGAAGAACATAAATATAGACCGTGTAGGAGCCCTTTGAGAGGTCATGCTATGTGTGCAAGGATACATGAAAGAAGTCCTAGAAGTGACTGTGAGAAGCTGAGAGGGCAGGGCACACAGGAGGAGCAGATGGGAAATTTTTAGGAAAGACAAGACCTGGTGTTCATGCTGCTTGTTTTTTCTGACATTAGAACTGATTTTAACAGGTTTCTCTTCATATATTTTATGAAGTTTTATTTGGAAGGAATTTTTTCCATATATCACTAAAATGTTGGATGTTAAAGTGACACAGAAGAGAAAGATCTGACAATACAGTAATTGTACAATATATATTGAATGGGTGTATATTCAGTGTATCTCACTGGTAATCTCATGCATGATAAATGTACTTGGCAAACTGGGATTAAAAGAATGTGGACCAAAGAGTTGATTTTAATATTTTATAGCTTACTCAGTGACCTGCTAATAACAGTCTGCAGTAATGTGGGAGACCTAGATATTATCTGTCTAGTTTTGGTAAAGTCTATCCATGAGGAAGTTTGTGTGGAAGGTTGGTTTTTTATGAGAGTATCCAGTTTTGAGAGCTCATTCTTAATCTTTCCCTGTTTGCTGTATAGGATGTTGATCAGGTGGTTTCGCAGTGTCTTTGAGAGTGTGTGGCACAGTCTCTCAGCATAGTCTGTGTGATATGTAGATTGTAATGGATTTTTTACCTTTAGTCCTTTTGGTATGATGTCCATCTGTTTGCATTTGGAGAGGAAGATGATGTCTGTCTGTAACTGTACGAGTTTTTTCATGAAGTTGATGGATTACCATTCCATACGGCTAGATATTATTCTCATTACTATTTTCCCTGGAGCTACAATGAATGCAGCTATAAAAATATGAAGTCACTAGCCATATTACAATGGGCTGTGGTCTTGCTGGCTTTCATCAGCTGAATAAAACTGGCCCAGAACTTGGACAGGAGACCTCCAAGAAAAATGAATCCATGGAACACATACTAACAAGGCTTCCTGGCTAGACTACATCTCCGATGATGCAACATGGTTGAACATGGTTGAACTGATGCAGTCTGTCATGGGAGTCATATGACTGTGGTGGATTATGGGAGATGTAGCCTCCAGAGCCTGGCCAATGTCTTTTTAGGAGACAGTGTTTTCTAGGCAGTGTTTTAAAGCAGAGGGCTTGTCATTAGGAATCCTAGATTCTAGTTGTGCTCTACCATTCTGTGTGACCTTAGACCAGTCTTTCTCTACTTCAGTTTCCCTATCTGTAAATTGAATCTAACAATACTCCTCTTATAGGGCTCTCATGAGGCAGGTCGCAGAATCTGTGCCTGAAGAGATGGGAGAGGACTTGTTAGGAGCAGAGTTTGTAGGGATGTGCATCATTCTTGCCAGGGGCTAAATGCCCATAGCTTCCATTGATGTCTTGTAATAATATATCTTGAAATCCTGGGGAAATTCCAGAAGACAAGAAAAGTGCTACTATTTTGGCAATATTCAAAAAGGCAAAAGAGAGGACCCATGTAACCTGATACCAAGCTTAGGCAAAACAATGGAAAAGCTAAAACAGGATTCAATTGATAAAGATTAAATGATAGGAATATAACTAACGACAGTCACCATGATTTTAAGGAAGATAGGTCTTGTCAAACAAACCTGATTTCATTCTTTGAAATTACAAATTTTGGTGATAAAAAGGTACATCTATAAAGTTAGTACTGCATATCTGCTGATTAAAAAATTTAGCATGATATAATTTCAATAGAGCACACATTAAAAGGATTAAGACCTGGCTAACTGACAGATCTCAAAAGTAATTGTCAATGGGAAATCATGGCTGGAAGCTGAAGCCAAACAAATTCCAGCTAGAAATTAGGCACAATTTTTAACAGCAAGGACAACCAGCCATTTGGAGGGGGGGGGGGAACTAACAGGGGATTTGGTGAATTCTCCACCTCTTGATGTCATCAAATCAAGACTGGATGCATTTCTGGAAAATATGCTTTAGCCAAACACAAGTTATTAGCACAATACTGTTGTAACTGGGTGAAATGTAATGCCCTGTGATATACAGGAGGTAAGACTAGATGATCTAATGGTCCCTTCTTGCCTTAAACTATGTGAATTAAGATACTGTAGTATTCTAGAATGGCACACTTTAAAAATGTAGCCTATTAAGTCATTACTAATGACAGTAGTGTTACTTATTTGTTCTTATACCACCCCGAATATGCTAGGCACTGTATTATCCTTCCCTAAAGGGCTGGGTTTTTTGTGTTTTGTTGCACTAAATAAGGCTTCTTTCTTGTCAAGGAGTAAATACATTTTTGTAAGTCCTTATGCCACCATTCTAAAGGCTAAGTCATGGTGCAATGTTCAGCAGAGAATGTCCTCAAAACTGGCAGCCTGCAAGTTAAATCTGTGATGGTGGATGATTTAGCTTTGAAGTACATCTAAATGTGTAGAAGAAATAAGACTAATAAATCTCTGTAGTGGCGTATATGTATTTCTAGAAATCTTGCTTGTGAGGGATTAGGTTGTAAAATACACAGTTAACCATTTCACCTGCTGTCTCTCTGAAGACAAGAAAGCTGGCATGTTACATCATTACCTTATAACACACTTTTTCATGATTCTTTTTTTCCCCTCAGAGAAACTTTCAGGAAGTATAAGGGCATAGACTCATACATGGTTGAAAGATGCACATTCTGCACAAAATAACCTTTGACTACAATTGAAAATGTAATGTAAAATCTACATTTTTGTTAAGAATGATACATCAGTTGGAAAAAAGCCACTTTGTAGTTGATGTCCTTTATGATATTAAATTTTATAATCAGTCTTTGTGGAAGCAGAAAGCACAATGTTTAATGTTAAGGAACAGTTGAACTTTGGGGATTTTCAGTTAACTATACATGCAATATATAGGATATAAATAAAACAGTGTGCCTTGGATAGTGAACATTTTACATGTATTTTTTTTTTTTAAACTGAAGTAATAAATACAGTTACATTTGCCATTTCCATTGAGACACTCTTTTCCTACAGCATAACTTTCTGAACAAGTTACCTTCTGAGAAAAGATTTCCATTCTTGGCCTCTGTCACAAGGTACTTTAACCAACGCCCTGCTGCCCCTGGAATGCTCATGGAAGCTGTGTTCCACATTATGGATTAGAGCTATTATATTGTGTCTGTTGTGATACCTCCAAGAAATTACCTGAATAGTGATAGATAGCCTGAGCCTCAGTCAGAGAGAGCTGATATTCTTCATGCATGGTTTATAAAAGCAAAATGTACATAATTTGGAAAGAGAAGTTGTGCACCTAAGGGCTTTATGTTAATTAAAGGGCAAGTTTAATATAGCGTTAATAGCCTTGATGCCATAATTGTGATCATTTTGTTTTAAATTAGGAAAAAGACTTGTACACAGGGGCACCACAAAAATCTAGTAGCCCCAGGTCCACAGGAGAGTTAATCCAGCCCTGGCCATAGCCATGGGGAGGGGTGCACCAGCTGGTGAGTCACTCTCTTTCATAAGCACCTAACGCAATGAGGGCCTGAGTCTGAACGGGGAATTTGGGTGCAACTGCAAAATAAATAGTAATAATTTAATTAACTCTGTGTGTGTGTGTATACCCACATATACTAGACATATATTACTATATATGCATATATAGATATCCTTCACACAGGCATACACTGTTGCTTGACATTATAAGAGGCTACAGTTTGTCTAGGAAAAAAACCCTGTACCCATTGTTTTTTAGTTTACTTACAAGGATTCAGATGTCCCCTTCCTTAATTATGTCAGCTGTGTAGGTAGCATTTGTTGACAGGGCTGCAATATATGGAGTCCAAATTGAGGCTATGTGACTTGTCTTACAATGCCTGAACCAATGTTACAATTGTACGTTTTCCTTTTTTTGGTACAAATGTTGTCACAAGACTGGATTAATGTTCTGCCATTTTCTGTTCTTGTTCTAGTCATTTTCAAAGACCGTTATATCAGAATTTTAATGCCTTGTATAATCTGTGAATTATATCGGTGTGCTCGACCACACTGACCTTTTCAGCATGCCGTAATTTGATTGAGTAGCCATGCCGGTGCTCTCTTAACTGCTTTATTGTCTCATAGGGAATAGATAGACTAGGCAGACATTCAAAATGTACTCCACCCTCATTTTGACGTCAACTCTTGGCCTTTTGAATGTTATACAGAGGTGTTACTGACGGTTGATACTCATTAATTGGTATCTAACAGTGAAGTAGCCTTATCCAGGAACCTGTTTTAAAGAGGGAGCTTAGAGGGAATAATGTGTACCAGAATATTGAAGAGCCATAGTGTAGCATAGATACCATATTTCACAAATTAATGCATATGAGTACATGCTATTACTAAAATAATCTGTGCTATGACAGAGGTGATAACAAAGTGGGAAATGAAACCAATTCTGCCCATTCTTATTATGATCTCACAATCGTAATCTTGTGGTCTTTCTCAGATGCCATAATATTAAAATGCATGATGAATGGGGGTTAATATTGGACATTACCTTTCAGAGAATACAGAAATAGGGTTATGAAATTATTGATACTGCATCAAAGGTTGAATGAGGTTTCAGAATTAAAACGATAATAAGAATGATTTAATTTTATATTTTCCCCACACTCATCCCAAGCTTTGAAATAAGTGTATTGATTTTTGTGTCACTTTCCGTTACCATTGCAGGCGCTCTCTTAAGTATACTTAGCATATGCCAGAGAATAAACATCTGCTATGAGCTGCAGCAGTTGTAGAGAGCTGTGATAGTTGGAGCATTTTTTGGTTGTTCCCTATATTTCAATCAGCTCCCAGGTTCTTCAGTTCATAGCAAAATATAAAGTTCATGAGCAATTGCATTTATCATACAGCTGCAAGTAAGGGATGTTTGAAGAGATTGTAGAAACACAATATATTGAAAGGAAGTATGGTTTGTGGTTAAGCCATTGGACTGGGAATCAGGAGATCTGGCTTCAATTCCTGGGTTTGTAGGGACATCAGGTATGATGTCAAACCAATCTGATAGCTTTCTTTGATAGGATAACGAGTCTTGTGGATAAGGGAGAAGCTGTGGATGTGGTATACCTAGACTTTAGTAAGGCATTTGATACGGTCTCGCATGATATTCTTATCGATAAACTAGGCAAATACAATTTAGATGGGGCTATTATAAGGTGGGTGCATAACTGTCTGGATAACCGTACTCAAAGAGTTGTTATTAATGGTTCCCAATCCTTCTGGAAAGGCATAACGAGTGGGGTTCTGCAGGGGTCTGTTTTGGGACCGGCTCTGTTCAATATCTTCATTAATGACTTAGATATTGGCATAGAAAGTACACTTATTAAGTTTGCAGATGATACCAAACTGGGAGGGATTGCAACTGCTTTGGAGGACAGGGTCATAATTCAAAATGATCTGGACAAATTGGAGAAATGGTCTGAGGTAAACAGGATGAAGTTTAACAAAGACAAATGTAAATTGCTCCACTTAGGAAGGAAAAATCAGTTTCACACATACAGAATGGGAAGAGACTGTCTAGGAAGGAGTACGGCAGAAAGGGATCTAGGGGTTATAGTGGACCACAAGCTAAATATGAGTCAACAGTGTGATGCTGTTGCAAAAAAAGCAAACATGATTCTGGGATGTATTAACAGGTGTGTTGTGAGCAAGACACGAGAAGTCATTCTTCCGCTCTACTCTGCGCTGGTTAGGCCTCAACTGGAATATTGTGTCCAGTTCTGGGCACCGCATTTCAAGAAAGATGTGGAGAAATTGGAGAGGGTCCAGAGAAGAGCAACAAGAATGATTAAAGGTCTTGAGAACATGACCTATGAATGAAGGCTGAAACAATTGGGTTTGTTTAGTACGGCAGTTTTCAGGTATCTAAAAGGGTGTCATAAGGAGGAGGGAGAAAACTTGTTCACCTTAGCATCTAAGGATAGACCAAGAAGCAATGGGCTTAAACTGCAGCAAGGGAGGTTTAGGGTGGACATTAGGAAAAAGTTCCTAACTGTCAGGGTGGTTAAACACTGGAATAAATTGCCTAGGGAGGTTGTGGAATCTCCATCTCTGGAGATATTTAAGAGTAGATTAGATAAATGTCTATCAGGGATGGTCTAGACAGTATTTGGTCCTGCCATGAGGGCAGGGGACTGGACTCGATGACCTCTCGAGGTCCCTTCCAGTCCTAGAATCTATGAATCTATGATCTTGGCAAGTGACAATATCTTTGGATATGTCTACACAGCATTTTGCAGTGAGTCTGCCAGCCCGGGAGGCTCTAAAAATAGCTGTATAGACAGGGCTTTGAAGTTGTTGCTTAAGCTAGAGCTTGGGCTCTGAAGCCTAAGGAGGGGGGTGGGCTTCAGAGCCCAAACTCCAGCCTGAGCCTCAACTTCCAAGCCCTGACTATAGAGCTATTTTTAGAGCACTAGCATGAGCCCCGCTAGCCCAAGTCTGTCAACCTGGGCTGGGAGGCACGCTCCAAAATGCTGAGTAGACCTACCCTCTGTGGTTCAGTTTTCACTCTTGCAAAATGGGAATAAGACTTGCCGGCAGCGTGCACTAGATGTCACCTAAAATTATTTGTGGCAGTTGAATAAAAATATTTATTATCTGAATGAAAAGAACAGAAAATTGTTGGTTAGAAATGATTATGTGAATTTAAGACCCCATCAAATGGGAGGGTCACAAAGGTTAAGACCCTGGTGTTAGCTCTAATTCTGAATTTCCTGGGGGCTGGTTAGGTGGTTTTTAGACAACACTTTAAACACAACTTAATCTAGCTTTACAAATACGTCTTTTATGTTTTGCTGGTGTCTCTCATAAATATCTATTAAGCTCATGTGAATATCAGTGTAGGGGCCTATTTTTTTCAAAGTCACAAAGTGCAGTTAGATTCCCTACTCCCATTAATTTTGAATTATAATCCTAATTCACAGTTATCTCTTTGCAAATCTCCCTCTCAGATCTTATAAAAAATGTCTGTTGTTTAACTGCTAGATGCTTTAATACATTTGTTATATGAATGTGCACCCTTCTCCTATCCATAATTTGTTTCAAATTACTTTGGTAAATATATTACCAGCTGTGCAAGAAACCATTTGAAAATATCACAGGGACTCTTCTGATTCTTCATGGAAACACTTTTTTTAAAAGTAATTTCAGATTCTTGTAACCACTATAGTGGATAGTCACCTATCGGTCATGCCTTATAGCAAACTACAAAGTACAATAAAACTTCAGGCTCCTATCCTGAAATCGATAGCATGGAGATGGATTGGTGTGTTCACATGGAAGGCAATATCAATTGCAGGATTGAAGCCTTATTTTGTTTTGATCCTTTTGTATTTGTATAAACCCTGCTTGAGGACAGCACTTAAGCATGTGCTTAACTTTAAACATATGCTTGTGTGCCCTTCCTGAAGAGGAATGCTGCTGTGAATGAGAGCCACAAGTTGCTTCTCAGAATTTTGTAGAGTTAAATAATACAGTGCATATATGGTATAGATTACAGAAAACAGTAACAAAGATCTTGTGATGAATAAAACAAACACAAGTCAAAGGTAACTCAGTGAAAAAGTTAATAAGTAATGGGAAGACAATGAGGTGGATTTTGAAAAAGAGATGAAGAGTCAGAGATGGCAAATACAAGAAGGATGTTATAGGTGACAAGTCATGATCTCAACAATGGCAAGATTATGTGAAATGACAGAAGGGAAGGTGTACTTGTACAACAAAGCTTTTCAGTCCAACTTCAATCCCAGGTTTGAAGTCTCTCTCTACTGTATTTTCCCAAAAGTCTTCTGTAACAAGTCAGTGCACCAGACTTCAATGCATATCATTTAACATAATCCATAACCTTTCACAATATCCTGGCTCCAATCCTGACCTTTTGGATCAAATGTTTTGCTACTCCAGTCAATTAAATATCAGCTAATTTTAAAATTTGACAGTTTTTGTACCAAACTGAAGCGTAAATGCAGCTCAAGAAGAAATCCATGTATTTTAAACAACATGTACTTCAGTGGTTAGAAGCTGGACTGGACCAGAGGAAATCAGAGTTCTGTTCCCAGCTCTGCCAATGACTAGAGCTGGTTGGGAAATTTCAGACACAACATTTTGTCAGTGCCAATTTGTGAAAACCAAAACTGTTTGCATGAAATGCTCAGTTTCCATGTATTTTTTGTTTCCAATTTCTTTTGAAAAAATGCCCCATCTCAAAATAAAAGTTCTGTTTTTCAGTTCCAAATGAGTTTTCATTTTAAAAATTAAATTTATTCATATTCAAAAAGCTTAAAAAATTAAGTGGTCAGAATTGAAACAATATTCCAGGGTTGTCAAAATTAAAATATTTCAATTAACCTAATTAATGATTTGGGGGGGAGGGGGGGAAAGGGACGCTGAGATTTCAACTTTTCCTCCCAATTGGGGCAGGACGTTTTTTGAAATCTAGAAAATTCTCATGGGACAGGGAAACTATTTCATACCTTGTTTTACTGCTGAGTGATTTTTGGGCAAGTCATTTTACCTCTCTGTGCTTCTGTTTTCCCCTACTGTCATTTCTCATCTATTTGGAGGAGCTTGCAACCTATGCAAGTGTATGGAGGGCACGGATGACTGGATTTTAGTTGGGAGTCACTAGGTACGACAATCATACAAAGTATAAGACCAAAAATTTAATTTGAAATTGTATCCAAAATAGTTGTGACATGGAGACTTTGACAGTAAACTTGGGGCACATCTGTATGCCCTCATATGTATTTATGTGCCATTTATCCTATCATACCCACCCTTCTTATGGTATATACACTAGTAGGCTTTGTTGATTGATTAATAAAATTTGGCATCTCTAAAATATAAAAATAAATATATTTAATCATATATTAAAAGCATAATGATGTATTATTTCTATTAAGGCAGTACCTAGAGTCTGGGCTTTATTGTACAGTATTAGATATGTACACTGCGGATACACATGGCAAGAGACAGTGTTTGCTCCAAAAAGCTTACAAATTCAATAGATAAGTCAGACAAAAGGTGAGTGCATATAAAACATGATTTTTTAATCTAGTGTGACAAAGTTCCTCCTCTATCTTGGTGGGTCCTGTGCTTATTGGCAGATTTTCTTGCCTCAGAGATTCACCATGTGGGTTGGGGAACAGCCCAGAGACCTTCCCCTCTAGAAGAACCCACAGTCCAGGTCAATTGGGAGGTTTGGGGGGAACCCGGGCCCGCCCTCTACTCCGGGTTCCAGCCCAGGGCCCTGTGGACTGCAGCTGTCTATAGTGCCTCCTGTAACAGCTGCATGACAGCTACAACTCCCTGGGCTACTTCCCCATGGCCTCCTCCAAACACCTTCCTTATTCTCACCACAGGACCTTCCTCCTGGTGTCTGATAACGCTTGTGCTCCTTAGTCCTCCAGCAGCATACACTCTCAGCTCCTTGCGCCTCTTGCTCCCAGCTCCTCACACTCACACCACAAACTGAAGTGAGCTCCTTTTAAAACCCAGGTGCCCTGATTAGCCTGCCTTAATTGATTCTAGCAGCTTCTTCTTAATTGGCTCCAGGTGTCCTAATTAGCCTGCCTGCCTTAACTAGTTCTAGCAGGTTCCTGATTACTCTAGTGCAGCCCCTGCTCTGGTCACTCAGGGAACAGAAAACTACTCATCCAGTGACCAGTATATTTGCCCTCTACCAGACTCCTGTACCCCACTGGTCTGGGTCTGTCACACTATATAGTTGGTTTAATAATAAAATATGGATGCCATAATGTCCGATGTAACTAAAATATTAATTTTAACAGTGCAATAAAGTAGTTTTGAATAGTACAAAATAAATGACTGAATAAGAGATTCAAAATAAATACACATGACTTCAATCTAAAAATTTTGGTCATGGTTTCTAATTCTTTCTAGGTTAAGTAGTCAGCATCTCCCGGCCAGCCTGTTCTAACTGTTATGAAACTTGTACATGCTGAATACAAGCCACAAGGTCAACCTCAAGTTAAAGTTAGATAAGGATTTTGTGTTTATAAAAAGAAGTATAACAAAGCCACATTAGGATATAGTATGAAATCAGACTCACAATTTGACATGCGGAGATGTAGAGGGAAAGAGAAATAGGAGGAGGCAAAGAAGAAATTGATATATAGAAAGTGGAAAATTTCAGTAGCACGCGCATAGCACTTGCATTTATATAGGGATTCATGCTTATCTTCATACCATTGTGCAAAAATAAGTAATTTTTCAACACCCTTGGGTGGTGAGTGCTGTAAGTGTTGCTATCCTCATTATGCAGGTAGGGAAACTGAAATGGAAAGGTTAAGGGAGCTGCCCAAGGCTACAGAAGTGATAGCACCAAAATGGAATTGAGGTTCTTGACTCCCAGCCCATTGCTCATGGTTCTAGCCCATGCTGTACAAAGGCCAGATTCTGCCCTGCTGCTGAATGAATGTACAGGATGTGGGGGGGGGCACAAGTAGCCTTCCCTCTCCTTGTACCTCTTAGAGCATCTGTGCATAATTTAGTCTCAAAATGCAGAGGCTGTTCCTTCCTAGGATTCAAGGCTCTGGGAAGCAAATCCAGTTGGGTGCAGAAACAGACAGCAGGATTACTGTCAGGGCCATCCTTAGGATTTGTAGGGCCTGTGACAGACCCAGACCAGTGGGGTACAGAAGTCTGGTAGAAGGCAAATATACTGGCCACTGGATGAATAGTTTTCTGTTCCCTGAGTGACCAAAGCAGGGACTGCCCTAGAGCAATTAGGAACCTGCTAGAACCAATTAAGACAGGCAAGCTAATCAAGACACCTGGAGCCAATTAAGAACTTACTAGAATCAATTATGGCAGGCAGGCTAATCAGGACACCTGGTTTAAAAAGGACCTCCCATCAGTTAGTGAGGGGTGTGCAAGGAGGAGGGAGTGAGAGAGAAGGTGTGCTGCTGGAGGACTGAAGAGTACAGGTATGATCAGGCTTCAGGAGGAAGATCCTGCCATGAGGATAAAGAAGGTGCTGGGGGAAGGCCATGGGGGGAAGTAGCCCAGGGAGTTGTAGCTGTCATGCAGCTGATACAGGGAACATTGTAGGCAGCTGCTATCCACAGGGCCCTGGGCTGGAACTCGGTGTAGAGGGTGGACCTGGGTTCCCCCCATCCCCTCAACTCCTGATTGGACACAGGAGGAGTTGACCTGGTCTGTGAGCAACACCAGAAGGGAAGGTCTAATTTGGAAAGGGATCTGGCCTGTCCCCGACCCACTAGGTGGGACACAGAGACTGTGGGGATTGTTCTCCATTTTCCCCCATGCTGGCCAGTGATGAGGTTAGCTGAGTGAATGGCAGGTTTGAGCCTCTATCAGAGGCGGCCAAACTGAGGGCTGCTGTGAATATCTGAGGTGAGCAATTCTGCCAAAAAGCGCAGGACCCACCAAGGCAGAGGAGGAACTTTGTCAGAGGCCCTATGCAGTATTCTTAAACTGGTGCTCCTATGCTCGATGGCAGCCCAGGCTCGCATGTGTATTTTAGATAAGGGGGGTCTTTTGAAGGATTTATTTAAAAAACTATGTCTGAAGATCCAAACATTTAAGGCTAAAGATGAATACTCAGATTGTGCATCTAAAAATCTATGCAAGGATTTTTTAGAGATGTGATTTTATAATCTTCACCAACACACTAATGAAATATTTTTAAAGCAAATTTTAAACTAAGGTCCTGTAGACTCACATGTTCCGAGTAAATATTACAGTAATGCACAACTGTTTTTGTCAGTAAATTCAGAAACTGACAGTATATACCTGGGGGTTGGCAAATGCCTGCTCAATGGCTTCAGTACCACTTGAATGGCTCTTTAACAGTTTCAATGCTGAGCTAATAGGTCTGGCAGGCTGGAAGGTTTTTTCATTTTTAAGTTACTAGATCCACTCTGGAGGAAGACTCACCAGGCTGCAGCAGCTAGCTGTGGTGGGAGCCTGCAGGAAGGGTCAGAACAGCTATAGGAAGAGGGAGAAGGGTGGACACTAAGACCCAGGGTGCCCCAAATTTTCCAGTGCCCCACGCAGCTGCGTATGCCTAAGGACGGCCCTGCTTACTGTCCCTAAGTACCTAGCATTCTAGGAAGCCTCCCTGAGAAACAATCTCTCTTGAAGTTCCCCTAGGGAGTAATATTATATATAGTTCTTCTTCGAGTGATGGTCCCTATATGGATTCCAGATATGGGTGTGCATGTGCGCCAGGGGCCAGAGCCAGAACTGTTCAGTAGTAGTGCACATGTGTGATGCATCTTCCGCGTGTCTGCATCCGAGGCTATAAGAGACCATATGCATTGATGCCGCTCCAGTTCCTTCTTACCGCTGCATGGCCAGAGTCAGAATCTCTGTTCCTCAGTGCTTGTAGCTCTGCTAAGGGACCTTTTGTCTGTTTTCTCTCGTCTGTATATAGTTGTTAGCATTAGTTATATAGTGTTCTTGTACACTTTAGTTAGACTTCTCTGTTGGACTTCTCCCAATGGGTAGATCCCCACCCTTCTGAGGGGAATGCCTCAACAAATCAGTTACAAGAATTGTGCCTCATGCCCATGCTCCTTCTCCATGAGTGATGAGCACCAGTGGTATCTTTACTGTCTCAGCGAAACCTGTGTCATCGCCCACTTTTCTATCTGCCGCTCGTTCCCATCTCGGGCTTGGAAGAGTGGGGAACTTCACTTCTGCAAGTTTCTCATGGAGGAAGCTGTGCACCCATGTGCACAGTTAGATCCAGGACCGGCGAATCCGCTGATATGGCACTTGTCACGGCCAGTGAGCACTCTTCCAGCTGCCTCCCGCACACTGGAGCCTCGGTACCACTGCATCCACCAAAGCCCCAGTGTGAGCATAAGAAACATGGCCATGGGCATAGGGCAGCTCCTTGATGAGGACTGCTCAATTACTTGCAGGTAAGAGGGATACTGGAGCAGCGTTGACCTGTACAGCCTCTTATAGCCTCAGAGGCAGACATGCGGAAGACGCACATGCAGGTCAAATGACACTACATGCTGTAGGACATGTCTACACTACAGGCTGGATCGATGGGCAGCAATCGATCCAGCGGAGGTCGATTTATCATGTTTAGTATAGATGCGGTAAATCGACCACCGATTGCTCTCGTGTCGACTCCATTATTCCACCTCAACAAGAAGCGCAAGGGGAATCGATGGGAGATGGGAGAGCATCTCCCATCGACACACCGCAGTGAAGACACAACGGTAAGTAGATCTAAGTACGTCGACTTCAGCTACGTTACTTACGTAGCTCAAGTTCCATAACTTAGATCGATCTCCCCCCATAGTGTAGACCAGCCCTACCACTGAACTAAGTAACCTCCTCTTCCAGACCCAAGACTGGGCTTATCAAGCACAACTGAGCCTTCATTGTGACATTCACTCTTCTGCAGTGGGTACAGCTCAAGATAATTGGCCTTGTGCTGTATCTCTGCCCTCTGTGAATTAAGTTGATATGAGGGAGAGGGGGAAGGTGAGTTTTCATATCGAAATAAGTTAATAGCTGTACACACCGTTTAAAATGTAAATTGTTAAATAAATATTATTTATAAATGTTAATCATTCAGCAGCATCTTGGTCAGGTCACTTCAGGATATTGCCATTTGATTGCCTAATAGCTCTTTTTAGTATAATGTCACTTATTGGCTATTACCTAGGAATGTAGAAGCTAACAATGTGGTCTAAAGAAGACTGTAGAACACAAAGTAAAAAGGGTGTGGTTGCTTTGTAAAATTCATTCAAATTCAATTATCACTTGGCATGTCTGCAGTCTAATAGGAATTATCCACATTCATTCTCCTGCATGCAGCTGTTCTCATGTGTTGCTCATGGATATACAGGGACTGAAAGACAGCTGATCTACCTGATTCATACATGAGGATGTTGAATCTTGTTTGGCTTGTCTCATTTCTCAAATACAAGTGTAAGAAGGAGTTCACAGCATGGTTCATTTATATTAGCATTGCACTGAAATAAGAATCTGCCCCTTAAAAATAAATAAAAGCCTTTCAATGGCACTTGCTTGATAGTAAATGTCAAGTGTAACCCCTTGACACATAGGCACCGACTTCCCCTTTGCCTGATGGGTGCTCAACCCCTGGCCCTACCTCTTCCCGGCCCTGCACCTCCCTCACCCCGCCCCCATTCCACCCTTCCCCCCCAAGTCCCCGCTCCTGCCCTGCCTCTTCTCTGCCTCCTCCCCTGAGCGCGCCACATCCCTGCTCCTTCCGGAAAGTCCAAAACGCTGCCAAACAGCTGTTAGGTGGTGAGGCGGCGGGAAGTGCTGGGAGGGAGGGAGAGGAGCAGGGACGCGGCACACTTGGGGGAGAAGAAGGCGAGGAGGGGGTGGGAGGAGCTTGGCTGCTGGTGGGTGCTAAGCACCCGCTAATTTTTCCTCGTGGGTGCTCCAGCCCCAGAGCACCCACAGAGTCGGCACCTATGCCTTGACATACAGCCTCTAGGTGACTCACTCCTGGATTTCAACAGCTACAGAAGCTCAGGTCTCCGCTTCCCAGACTACCTTGGTCCTAGTAGTGTTGCTAGCCCTGGAACCAGAACTTGGAGACTAAGGGTTTTGTTTTACTTTCAGTTTAGGCTGTATTTGGTGTGTAGGAGAGAAGCATCACAGCCAGGGAGGACCCTTCTACCCTCCATATTCCTACCCAAGGGAAGACTGAGTCCTTTGGGGATTTCTGGGACATTGAACAGACACCCAGAAGGCTGAGGAGAGACTGAAGCCAGGCTACTAAGAGGTAGCCTAGCCAGACATTTGAATCCAGATCAGAGAACCATAAGGATTATTTTACCATGCTTGGTGTAGAGACTTTGTAAGTGTGCCTGTTTAATTTGATGATGTGTTTTAAGCCAGCCATTGATGGATGAAAAAGCATTGAAATCAAAGACTGAGCCTGAACTCAGTATTTGCACAAGTAGGACCTTGGAGAGAGCACCGGGTGCTATATATTGTCTGTAAATGTTGGAAGGGGTAGAGTTTACGTATTGCTGGGTTTTGTCTTTTATTATTCTGATCCATTTTTTCCGTTGTCCCCTATCCTGAGTTCCCCATACCTAATAAAGCCTCAGTCACTGTTTTGTTACTCTGGGAATTGTGATAGTCACAACACACACAAACAAAACAACTGACACTCCTCTGTATGATATTGTGCTAAATACTTTCCCAAGAGACCAGCTCTCTTTGTTCTCTCCTCTGCACTAGGAGGGGTTTCCTTGGATGAAGGTACCAGGCATCCTTATAGGTGAACCTGTGACCCACATCCCTAAGAAAAGGGAGAATGCTGCAGCCATGCCTTAGGTCTTGGTTATATGTATGTGAGTGTTTTGCTGGATTGGGGCCTACAGGAGTGATCCAAGGCCTACAGAAGTCAATCTTTCCTACTACTTCAAAGGGCTTTGGATTAGGCCTTATGGGTTCCATCAAAATCTAATTGAAATCAATAGAATTCTTTCTATTGACTTGACTGGAAATTGGATGTGGCTCCTTTGCTTAAACAAGACGAATCAGAAGAGAGGAGAGAATTTCTGTGCTATTCCCAGGGGAGATGAGTTCACATGTTCCTGGAACAAACTTCCTCAAAAGATTTTTCTTTTACAGTAATTTGCTGTAATCAACTGTCTCAGTGATACAGAGCATAAGAGACAATGTCAAGAACAGACAGGCCATTGGTGCTTATTTTCAGACAGTTTTCATAGGTGGCTTTTTTTCTTCATTTTTTTCTTTTTCAAATACCCATAACTAAGGTTAAGATTTTGTCACGGATATTTTTAGTAAAAGTCAGGGATAGGTCACATGCAATAAATAAAAAATCGCGGAAGCCTGTGATCTGTCCTTGATTTTTACTAAAAATAACCATGACAAAAAAGGACTGATGGGGAAATGAGAGCCCAAGTCCTGTTGCAGGAGGGAAAGGGGGGGGGTAATCTGCGGGGCTCCCTGGCGCCCATGGCAGCTGGGAGCTGCAGAGGCACCCAAGGTGGCCCCACTGCCCAAGCGCTGAAGTGGAAAATGTCACAGAGGTGTCCAGAAGTAATGGAATCCGTGACCTCCACGACATAATCTAGCCTTCCCATAACTACCTGACTAGGTCTCTCCATTGTGACACTGGCTGAGGAAGATGAGTCACAGCTTAGACCTTCAGCTCTCTCTCACTGGTGATTACACAGCTTTCCATTTTGTAACACAGAAAGCTGTTTTCACTTGCAAAATCATTTTATTTTGCCAGTCAAGTTGCATGTCAAAACAGACTGAAAAAAGCAACAGAGGGTCCTGTGGCACCTTTAAGACTAACAGATGTATTGGAGCATAAGCTTTCGTGGGTGAATGCCCACTTCGTCAGACGCATGTGATTGAGTTTCTCTCATTTACTTTGAAAGCAAAAGGAACACTAAGCAAACTTTGCCTTTTGGTCTTTCTCCTTTGCTAAAAACATTTGCTCTTTGAGTTTGATTCTGGTATAAAACTCTTTTCCTGGGGAGGGTGGGGGGAAGGGGGAAGGTAAAGTGAGCTCTGAGCAGCAATGTGCTTAAAAGCCTGGGACTGCATAAAGGTTTCTCTTTGACAAGGATCAAGAGTTCTTGCAAAATTATTCATCTACAACATGTTTGATTTAAGGTTGAAGGAAAATATGATTAATGTAAAAATGTAATGCTTTAAGGAGCACGTCTTAACACAACTGATAGTCTACTAAAATTGTGCAGTTATTCCATCGGTAGGATGCAAGCTAGCAACATAATTGTACACGTTATTACAATGAGCTTATAGGAGTGAGAGGCAGTAGCATGTGTATTTTAATGAACTTTCGAATTTTAAATTCATTTATGGAATGTCAATGCATCTATCCTTTCACCTCAGGTGATAAAATTTCCAGAGCATCTCCCTGTAAAATATTCTACTTATGCATCATAATCTCTCCCTCTTCCATCTGAAAGACTTTTGAAAATTGTATTAGAAGCCTCCAGTGCCTTGAAAGCATAACAGAAATAGAATCTGGGTTCTTTTACTCGGATTCTCTTCATCTCCCTCCTTAATTATCATTGGCCCTCAAAATATTGTTTAAAAACCCAACCTTTTAATTATCACTCTTCTTTTGCAGTAATGGCACATTTACACTGCCGGTATATTTGCTGTTGTCTTATAGTCTTTCTTTGTTACAGTGCAGCTGAATTTAAATACTATTTTACCACTTTGATAGGCAGAATCTTCTGGCTGCTGGAAGTCACAGGTATAATAGCACAATTGCACTGTTTGCAGTCACAAGAGAGAAGCCAAGAATTTCAGTCTGGGAGCTTTTAGAGGTAGACAGACCAGCTTTAAAGGTGCAAGGTAGTATTAGTACAATACAGTAGTACTAGAACAGTTTTAACACAGAGTGGCAAGTTGTGAAGGATCCTGAACTTCTAGTATCCATAAAGGTGTGAGGAATCCTGTACTCCTCATGTCCATATTATTGCTGCTCTTGTAGAAGACTTTATCATTCATTTGCACCAGCAGAAAATTTGGCCTCTGGTCTCAAAATACACTTATACAGCACTCAGTTTGTGCAAAACCAGCAGTGGAACCAAAGTACAGTGTTCAGTACATACATGTATACCATGGAGTTGATGCAATGGTAGAAAGGATGCTGGAGACTGGCCTGTGAGGAGCGCCATGTGCAGCACTTGAACAATGCAGAGAGATGGAACTGGGGCCAAGGAATTGGCAGGCTGACAAATCTCTCCTCTTTGTGGGAGGCTCCTCTGAAGGAACAAGTAGTCTAAGATGTCTGCTGTTTGTCTGTCTTTCAGGAAGCTGAAAATCTGTAGCTCCTCTTCTGTGGAGCCCAAGCTCTTTAGCAAACATGTAATAGAGAATAAAATAAAATTATGGAGACTCTAGTGCTCTCTGAAAGTGTGACTTCTGTATGTTAATCAGTGACCAAGGCAACACTTCTGCCATGGCAAACTACTCTCCTCTACATACTCTCCTCTAAAGCAAAAATCTCCAGTAATTTTGAGACTAGTTTGCTTTGTAAATGTTGTAATTTTCCACAGTCATTGAGCAGAAAACAGATAAAAGGGGATGGTGGAGAGAATGATTTGAAAAAAAGAACATATCTCCCACATTTACTTCATTTTCTGCTCATAGAAAGTCTTTCATGAAATCTTGTCTCCACTGAAGTCAATGGCAAAATCCTCACTCACTTCAATAGTGCCAGGATTGCACTCCTTAGTAGAGCTGGGAAGAGAGATGTTCCATTTCAGAGTTTATTCTCTACTTTGAAATTTGGTTTTGTTCCAATTTGGAAGAACACCAAACATGTCCACATTCTCCCTGAAAGGGAGTGGAGTCCCGACTCTGGGGCAGCGCATCAGGTGGACTGCTTTAGAGTTGCAGACCCTGGAAGCCCTGGGGTCCCCAATTCTGCCACAGTCCACCTCACAGGCTATCTCTGAGCTGTGGACCTGAGAAGCCCTGGAGTCCCTGGCCTCAGGGCAGTATGCATGGTGGGCGGTCCTGGAACTATGGAGCTTTGTAAGCCTAGGCTCCCCAAGAGGGCTACTAAGGAGCCAGGCAGGCTTCCAGAGGAATTTCAGAGAAATCAAACCATCTCCATGGACTTTTTTTATTTTGACGAATCTGTAAATTCCGACGAAGAAACAGTTGCATCAGAATTTTTCCAACCAGCCATATTTTTTAGTTTTAATTAGGGCTGTCAAGCGATTAAAAAAATTAATTGTGCGGTTAATCACAGTTAATAATAAAAACCATTTATTTAAATATTTTTGGATGTTTTCTACATTTTCAAATATATTGATTTCAATTACAACACATAATACAAAGTGTACAGTGCTCACTTTATATTTATTTTTTAGTGCAAATATTTGCACTGTAAAAAAACCAAAAGAAATACTATTTTTCAATCCACCTAATACAAATACTGTAGTGCAATCTCCTTATCATGAAAGTTGAACTTACAAATGTTGAATTCTGTACAAAAAAACTCTGTATTCAAAAATAAAACAATGTAAAACTTTGGAGCCTACAAGTCCAATCAGTCCTACTTCTTGTTCAGCCAATCGCTCAGACAAACAAATTTGTTTATATTTGCAAAAGATAATGCTGCCTGCTTCTTGTTTACAATGTCACCTGAAAGCGAGAAACCGGCATTTGCATGGCACTGTTCTAGCCGGCGTTGCAAGATATTTACATGCCAGGTGCGCTAAAGATTAATACGTCCCTTGATGCTTCAACCACCATTCCAGAGGACATGCGTCCATGCTGATGACAGGTTCTGCTCGATAATGATCTAAAACAGAGCGAACTGATGCATGTTGATTTTCATCATCTGAGTCAGATGCCACCAGGAGAAGGTTAATTTTTTTTCTTTTTTGGTGGTTTGTGTTCTGTAGTTTCAACATCAGACTGTTGCTCTTTTAAGACTTCTGAAAGCATGCTCCACACCTCATCCCCCTCAGATTTTGGAAGGCACTTCAGATTCCTAAATCTTGGGTTGAGTGCTATAGCTATCTTTAGAAATTTCACGTTGGTATCTTTTAAAAAAATGTTGAGTTAATCACGTTGAGTTAACTGCGATTAATCGACAGCCCTGGTTTTAATGCTTACATTTTAGGATGGTTGCTGAAAAGCAGAACACTTAAGAGTTCCATATAGCTAAGCCATATTTTTCCTCTTCTTGCCCTCCTCTTCAGCCTTTTTATCCTATAACATTTTCTTCGCTTTCCTCATGGGGAGCTATTTATAATGTATTTTATTGGCTATACTACCGGCAGCTAACATGGACATAGATTCTATTCTCTCTCATATACCCAGCAATCCAGTATTTCACATTTATGAACCCAGTTTTAAATCTGCTTTTTGCATTTCCAAACCTAGAGCCTACTCTGATTTATAGATCAGCTGAGACCCACATAATATGCACCTAATGTGCAGAAACTGTTTTCCTTTCCAAACTGGTACTGCATTGTTCATCTTTTGAGAAGTCTTCTCATACAATCAGTATTAATTGTAGGTACTGTGTTCCTGGCAAAAACAGCAACTCTGTTATTTGAATGTGTGTATCATAATTCTGAAAGTCAAGGATGGGAAAAAGAATGCTAAAGAACATTAGAAATTAGATATTCTGCACATAAGCTTTCTCCATTAATGTGAAAGCACAAGAGCTCATCAAAAGAGGAAATCAGAATACTGTTTAATGGCAGAGGCAGAGGAAATTAAGTTTTAGAAGAATATACCATAGCTAAGATATTAAATAATACTTCACATAATTTATCAGAGAACACTAAAAATGGGCTGAAGGTATATCTAGATAAGGTTTTTAAAATCTTATGTAACTTGCATCAGATTAAAAAGCCTCAATGTAATAAGAAAAGGTCACTTGGCCCATGAAGCCGGTCCCTTGTTGATAGCTTTACTTCTAATTGTCTGTTTACTCTTCATATTGCCTTATCGTCTCAAGAATTTAGCTATGTGAGAAACTCATTTTCGATGCCTTTTTAGTTTAAAATCTTTGTTGCCTTTTGCTTTAATAACTTTTGTGGTAATCTATTTCCTATTTGCACTCATACCCTCTGGATTTGGTGGTTTAAGCAAGTGTGAATAGTTTAAATGGATCAATTTTATCTTCCCTTTTCATAATTTTAATTAGATCATATGAACTCTCCTCCTTCCACTGAGCATAACCTTAGCACAATACCAGCTTCCTCAGGCTTTCTTCTTAATTCAAAGGATTAAATCTTGGTGTTATTTCAGCCCCCATACATTGTAAACAGCCTCTGTCGCTGTTCCCTTTCAGAGAGACAGCAAGTCTTTCTGCCTATGTAACCAATGATTATTCCTAGTCCATGGGTGTACTTTCCCCTCTAAACCCTTCCAATAGTGGCCACTGTGATGTTATATGATTTAAATATGACCATGTAGAGCAGTGGTGGGCAACGTGCGGCCCATCAGGGTAAATCCGCTGGTGGGCTGCCAGACAGTTCATTTACATTTGCATGGCCACCCACAGCTCCCAGTGGCTGCGGTTTACCGTTCCTGGCCAATGGGAGCTGCGGGAAGCGGTGGCCAGCATGTCCGTGAGGCCTGCGCTGCTTACTGCAACTCCCATTGGCCGGGAACGGCGAACGCAGCCACTGATGTAGATCATTGTTGCTATCACTGTTATATAATTGCAACAAATCTTGTACAAAGTGTTGAGTAAGCTGTCAATGGAAAAGTTATGATTTGCTGAATATGATTATCCTACTTTTATGCATGTATCATTTTGTATATCTAAAGTTATAAATATTGGCTATATACCTTTATTTCAAATGTTTGCTTCTGGGTAACACCCACACAGTATTTAGCCAGCACATTGTGAAGGGACTATTCAAGTTGAATGGCCCATCAAAGAACACTTAATTCACAATGGATCATGGAAGAGGCCTATCCACACCTGATGGACTTTCATGTAAACATTCTAACTAGAGTAAGGGTAATGGCCCCTGCTGTGACTCAGCGAAGCATGCAAGGGCATGTGACTAAACCATGTGACCCTAAACTCCATCTTCTTATCTGTATTTTTCCACAGGCTGTTCTGAAGGATTTGTTTGAAACAATGGGTTTCCCCCCACATGGCAGAAGCTATAAAGGCCCTGAAAAAACATCTCCATTTGTCCTCTTTCCTGCCTCTTTCTAACCCAGTGGTTCTCAGACTTTTGTACTGGTGACTCCTTTCACATAGCAAGCCTCTGAGTGCGACCCCCTTTATCAATTAAAAACACTTTTTTATATATTTAACACCATTATAAATGCTGGGGGCGAAGCGGGGTTTGGGGTGGAGGCTGGCAACTTGCGACCCCCCCCCCATGTAATAACCTCGCGACACCCTGAGGGGTCCCGACCCCCAGTTTGAGAACCCCTGTTCTAACCTCTGAACTATGGACTTATACTAATGGGAGCATTCTAACCAAGGGACTGAGGACCTTCCAATCATTTGGAAGCAACCAGAGACTTAACAAGCCAGCACTTTATTCCATCACTGCTACAAGAACTTTGCAGTTGTTGTATATATTTGATTCCTTTAACCAATTTTAACTCTCACCTCACTTTCTCTCTATAAATAAACCCAGGGCCATCCTTACCCATACGCAAAGTATGCAGCTGCGCAGGGCACCAGGAAATTTGGGGCACCAAATTTCCTGGTGCCCTGCGCAGCTGCGTGCTGCTCCAGCCCCTGCTCTGGCTCTTCCCGCCCCACCCCTGCTCCGCCCCCGCCCCCACTCTCCTAAGGAGTGCAGCAGGGCTGGGCCTGCACTCACCGGCGGCGGGAAGTGCAGCGACCTGGCCCCAGCCGTGCTGCCGGTGAGTGCTGGGGGGTGGTTTTCCCCTACCCCCAAGCCAGCCCCACCCCCCTGCGGAGGCCTGGGCCCAGCCCTCCCCGCTCCCCTCCTGCAGAGGCCGGGGGGGGGGGGACTGCGTAGGGCCCCAGAATTGCTAGGGACGGCCCTGAATAAACCTTTAGATATTAGATACTAAAGAATTGGCAACAGCATGATTATTGGATAAGATCTGAGTTATATATTGACCTGAGTATGTGGCTGGTCCTTTGGGATTGGAAGAATCCTTTGGTTGATGAAACTGGTTTTAAATAATCTCTCATTAAGTCTAGTGTCTGGGTGTTGAATCCAGGACTGGAATAGCTAAGGAGGCTGCATTTCTGACTTCTTGTTAGCCAGTGTGGTGAGACAGAAGTTTACTTTTGTTGCTGGTTGGGTACTGTATATTTTACAGAAGAATAACAAGAAGTTTGTGGGGGGTGTCTGCCCTGTTTCTCAGCCGTTTGTCCTGAATTTGGTATTCTCAGTTATGACCCGTTCAGGCACAGTGGCAGCCACTCAGTGTGTAAACTTGTTATGCAGGGCTATCCAAGAATGTCCTCTTTCCAGAAGCAAAGTGATAAAGCCTGATTCTCCTCTCCTATCACCAGTGAAAATCTGGTGACCACAATTGAGTTAATCCGATTTTACATCCGTGCAAAGGAGAGACGAATCAGACTGTGTCCACCCTGACTGCCACATACACTGACTGAGATTAGTACTAGATTGTTAGGGGAGACAGTGAGCATGCTCAGTACACCTCCTCTTGGTCTTCTACTGGGGTCTCAACAGCTCTTGAGTTTAGCCCAAGCTAAGCTTACTCCCTACCAACTTTTTATTGGCTCTTCAACAATATATCAATTTAACTAGAAACACAAGAGTTATCTACCAGGCTGACAGTACTAGGGATTTTACTGTAATAGTATCCCCTCTTCATATATACACTTTTCCTGTAAATTGCAGCATCTTTTTCATGTAGCACTTTTTTTCCCAGTGGCTATTAGAATCCTGCCTTGTTTTAGGCTGGCATGCACATGTCACTTTCTACTTGTTTTTAGAGGTTAGGGGCAAAAGGGAAAAATATAGTGTAAGGCTTCCAGCTCTAATGTCCTCAGTCTTTCATTTTTCGTAACTGTCCTTATTATTATCCTCCTGGTCCTTCCTGCTTTTCCACACCCTATTTCTCATCTCACCTTGTTGAACATCATTTCATGTAAATAACATGAGTTCATGGCTTGATCTTCTCTTCCCATTCCCAAACCTGCCTAATCATAGGAATTATCAGTCACTTGCAGTCCATTGATTTCCTCTCTGTTGATCTTAGGACCGTTTTTACTGTGCTCTTTTCAATCTGAATTCTGTGTCCACCAGTAGCAAACTTCTCATCACTAAATTTCACTTTCCAGAGCCTGGAAATCTCCACTATCACCTTTCTCAAACCACTTTCTATACCTATTCCTATAACCTAATTCTATATATTATTAGGCATCTTGCTCACTTGGTTTTGTTCTTAGTTATCCATCTGCTTCTTTTGGTGACTGAAAATCGGCATGTTCTGACACCTACAAACACTCTGCCATGATGTCCCACAGCATTCTCTCCTCATATCCAATGATACCTCCTTTTCTAACTTCAGCACGGAATATTAATATTATACAGATTAGAGCAAAAATCTGTTGCCCACCAAGGTCCTGACTTAGCATCTGCCTAACTTCAACTACATGAATAGCCCCATTGAGTTACTCAGATCACATCAGAAGTTTGTTTTATTCAATAAAACTAATTACTTAACAACTTTGATATAAAAGACAATTGCTTGTATCTGATTATCTTAAATTTGAGGTTTTTTATTTCCCTACAATTCTGTAGAACCACTTACCTTTATTAGCCTGTTGTCTGTTTCTATCTTCCAATTTTGGTTCCAGTTGAAACTTTATCAGAATTCGTACTTACTGAGTTTACCTGTCTTTCCTTTTCTATTCCATAGTTTTGATCTCTATTTGGCTGTACTGTTATCTATCTACTGTTTTTCTATCTTTGTTTCCTATTAATTTCTTCTCATTCCACCTCTTTTTCTTTAAATGGTGGACTGAGTATTAAGTGGTTAAAATCACAAATTTATTTTAATTAAATATGGTTCTGATTAAATAAAATATGGTGCAGATTGAATTAATTTCACATTAATTACCTTGAAAAAATATACAACAAACTCAGAAAAAAGTCTGTATGTTTTTTTTGATATATATATATATATATATATATATATATATATATATATATATATATATATATATATATATATATATATATATATATATATGTAAGCAGAGCTATTATGCATCAAATAAGAAGATGGTCATTTAAAAAACAGGTTGAAATAAGGGTCCAGTTGTAAGTTGGCACAGTTATATTGACTTCAATGGAACTACACAAATTTACAGCAGCTGATGATCTAGCCTGAAAGATGTAATGTAATTTTTAAAAATTATTGGGGATACGTGAGGTTTGAAGAGTAGGGACGATTTCTCATGACACTTCTTTCTGGCATGTTTCTGTCACATAGATGGACACGGGAAAGAGCTTCCAAATATATGAAAGAGGACAAGACCTTATTTTAAAAAAAACCAGAACCCTTTTTTTCTAAAATGATTTCTGCTGGTTTGTGTGTGGTGTCACATGTGTGTCAGTGGGATTGAAAGGGCTTTCAAGTAAACCATGAAGTGGCAATGCACAGAAAATACTAAAATAATATCTTTAGTTCTCTTGTCTCTGGTGGATTGATGTTCAGTAGCTGGTGCCTTGGGCACTAAGCTGAAATAAACCTTAAAATGAGAAACCATTAGAGCCCATTGTAATGGGGTTATGGAACCATATCCATGGATGTGGAAGAGAGAAATAAAAACAACATGGCTGAATTCGGAAGGAAGATTTTGAGGCTTTTCTCTTTTCTTGCATATATAAAAGTGTTGGCCAGATATCTTTTTCTGTCCCCATTTCCCCATCCAGTGGTGGATAGAAAACTTGCTAAATGAAGAATTAGAATGAATAGTTCTACTGTTAAACATAGGATATGCCATATCAGATCACATTAATGGTCCATCTAAGTCCAGCAATTTGTCTCTGACACTGAGTACCAGATGCTTTAAAGCAGTGGTTCTCAAACGGGGTACATGAACCCCTGGGGATACACGGTGGTCTTCCAGGGGGTATGCCAACTCATCTAGATATTAGCCTAGTTTTACAACAGGCTACATAAAAAGCACTAGCAAAGTCAGTACAAACTAAAATTTCATACAATGAGTTGTTTATATTGCTCTATATCCTATGCACTGATATGTAAGTACAATATTTATATTCCAATTTATTTTATAATATGTAAAAATGAGACCGTAAGCAATTTTTCAGTAATAGTGTGCAAGACACTTTTTATATTTTAATGTCTGATTTTGTAAACAAGTCATCTTTAAGTGAGGTGAAACTTGAGGGTACGCAAGACAAATCAGACTCCTGAAAGGGGTACAGTAGTCTGGAAAGGTTGAGAGCCACTGGTTTAAAGTAAGATGCAGGAAACCCCTCTGAGAACATAATTTGTACACGGGAAGTTTCTTCCTAACTCCTTTCACTTAGGGGGTGTATGGTCTGTGGCACGGGGATTTAAATCCTTCTAAACTTTTATTTATGTAATTATGGACATTCTCATTTTCCATATAAATGCCTTATCTTTCTTGGAATCCCGCTACCTTTGTGACATCTTATGACAATAAGTGCCACTGGTTAATTACACATGGTATTAAATTATGTCCTTTTTTGACCTTTAATTTGTTGCCTTTTAGTTTCATTGAAATGTTTGGCCAAACTGGACAGTCTCTATGCAAAAGAATAAATGGACACAAATCTGACATCAGGAATTATAACATTCAAAAACCAGTAGGCGAACACTTCAATCTCCCTGGTCAGTTAATAACAGACCTAAAAGTGGCAATTTCTTCAACAAAAAAACCTTCAAAAACAGACTCCAATGTGAAACTGCAGAACTGGAATTAATTTGCAAACTGGACACCATCAAATTAGGCCTGAATAAAGACTGGGAGTGGTTGTCATTACAAAACCTAAACCTAATTTCCCCCATACTAATTTCCCCCTACTGTTACTTACACCTTCTTGTCAACTCTTTGAAATGGGCCACTCTCATTACCACTACAAAAGTTATTTTTCCTCCCTTGGTATCCTACTGTTAATTAAATTGTCTTGTTAGACTGACCTCACCCTTGGTAAGGCAACTCCCATCTTATCATGTATTTACACCTGTTCCTGTATTTTCCACTCCATGCATCTGATTAAGTGGGTTCTAGCCCAGGAAACCTTATGCCCAAATAAATTTGTTAGTCTCTAAGGTGCCACAAGGACTCCTCGTTGTTTTTGCTGATACAGACTAACACGGCTACCACGCTGAAACTAGTCCCTACCTTGACTGTCGTTGCCCTTGGAATGCTCCTTAAAGGGATAGATCCTGCCAGATGCTCGGCACCCCTTTGAGGTGAATATACTAAACACCCATTAATTTCAATAGGATTGAGATCCTTCATCCCCTACAAGCACCATGCAATATTGAGTAGAGCTGGTTAGGCACAGGGAAAATTCTCATCTAACCCCAAGAAACTTCAACTTCTTTGATCCAGAATTGATTTTTTTTTCTTTCAGTTTTTCTGGTTTTGGCCAAAACGCTTCCAAACGAACACTCCAAATTTTCAGTGTTAAATAGATACTTTGTAAGAAATATTTTACTTAGCTGAAATCTCACTTGCCATCAAAAATATTCACCAGAAAAATTTCAGCCAGCCCCTAGCACTGATCCCTGTAAGTAGTTTCCAACATGGAATCTTTCATTTTCTCAATGGAATTGCTGCACAGCTGGTGGAAGAATGAGGTGGCCTCCTCAGTCCCACTCTTCTCTGGGTCCATCCTCTCTTGACCCCTTCCCCTGCAAAGATCCTGCATCTGAAAAGCCATACATGGGATTCCAAGAAGTGTGTGTAGGGAGGGCAGTGTTGTAAAGGTAATTAATCCACCTCTGCTTTTCATCTTTGTGGGATCCATGTGCAGCGGGACCACAATGAATGGATCTAGGGGACACAATTTGCCCCTGATATATAATTACTTGACCACAGCCCTGAGATATACAGTATAAAACAAACATTTAATGTTTCAGTTGGTGCATGTCCAAATGAAGGAAGGTGATGTAGCTTGACAGGAGGCTACAGAAAAGGCAACAGTTAAAGCGAATAATTACTGAAAAACCTTTCTTTTCCTGTAAGGGTGTTGGAAGCAAGTTACCCTGAGCATGCTAAATAAATAAATAAATAAAATGCTGTGTGTTTGCCAAGTTGTCTAATGCATTGTGATATTCCTGCTCTGGTTACTGACCTGTAGCAAATCTGTCAGTTTCCTTGCATGGAAATTTATAGGGCTAATATTGGTGCCTGATCTGTGATGAATTTGGAAGATCTTTGTGTGAAAATGTCCATCTAGTAACTTTTTGTGGCGATATCACCGAAGACTTTTTTGTTTTGAAACTATTTCTGAAGACTCATCTTTTTATTGTCCCAGTCTGTGCAGAACTGGGCGGCTACACCCACACTCATTTTGTAACAGGGCTTTGTGTTTAAAAAACCCCAAACTCTACAATACAACATTTTTCCCAACCAAGGGTTTTAAAGCCACTCTTTTTTATACAGTGGCAGAGAGGTGAAGAATGACAAAGGAGAACATTTTCAAAGGCACAAAAGGGACACTGGCAACCAACTGCCATTGACTTTCAATTATGATTGGTCACCAATCTGCCTCTAAAAGAATGGGTCATTTCTCTGAGGAATTTACAGAGAGAAAGGTTGGTCTTCTTAAGGCACTGCCCCGTGACTTGGGAGATCTGGCTTCAGTGCCTGGCTCTGGCAAACACTTGTGGTCAATTGGTTAATTTTATCATTCATTCAACTAACATGTTATGTCATCTAGAGTTAAATTGTAGGATTATAGAAGTATAAAATTGATCAGTAGTTAGAAGGGATAATTATGTATTCGGTATCTAAGTAAGTAGCGTTGGAACATGACACCTGTAAGATTTGAGTGTAGCCATACTAGGCCATAGGCTTAAGAAAAGCTTGACATAAGTAAATGACCAAAGAATGACCCTATGACACAAGATTGAGAAAAGATGTACCAATGGGTGATATTGCATAAAATTAACAATGACAATCATTTTTTTGCTTACAAGATACCCAGTAGTGACATTTTCTAACACATGCCCTAGCCGCAGGGTGCACTATGTGCCTAAATGCTAATGCGATATAGTCAGAATCACATTATAAAAAGAGGGTGCCCAAATTAGGAAAATTGAGCTCCCTATGGGAAACTCCAGCAGGAACCATCCCTCTGTTGATCAATCCATGAGACCCATCAGACCCTAACACTATCTAGGAGGATGTGAGTATAACCATATTTGTAACTTGTGCATAGGTCTGTATAGAATTTCTATATTCTTGGGTAATCATAACTTTAATTGTTACTTTAATAAAACTTGTAAAACAGACTAGACCTTATACTTGTAAATGTATGTGTGCTAACTATCCCTGGTATTTGTGTTCCTAGAGACTCTAAATCTGAAGCAAGTAGCAGAGGTAACTTTCACTCTGTTGAGCTTGAAACTGTAGCCATCAGAGCCAAACCCATGGTGGTGGAATACTGCATTGCAAAATCCACTTTAAATAAAATAAAAGTCTATCCACTTCATGGGGTAACCTTTTGAAAGTCTCTTCCCCCTCCCCATCCTTAGTTCCCCATTTTACAAATGGGGATAATCAGTCTTTTCTCCCACCCTTTACTTTGTCTGCCTTTTTTTTTTTTTTTAGGCCTGGTCTACAGTACATCGATTATAGCTACATCTCTCGTGTATTTGAAAAATTCACATCCCTGAGGGATGCAACTATACTGACCTAACCTTCGGTTTAGACAGTGCTAGATTGATGGAAGAATTCTTCTGTCGACCTAGCTACTATCTCTTGGGGAAATGGGTTATCTGTTGTGGTCTGTAGGCACTACCTTAGCACAAATAATAACAAATGTGGCAATATCAAGAATGAGGCGGAAAGTCAGACTCGCCCCTAGATTATAGACTATAAGGGTGAAATTCTGGCTCCACTGAAGTCAATAGCAAAAAACCTATTGAATACAATGGACCCAGGATTTCATCCTAAGTGGAGACCTTTTATAAGGGCTAACAGATTCAGCCTGCTGCCTTTATTTATTTATTTTTTTACATTATGTGTTTGCTTTATTTATAATTTAGCTCTAAACTGACCTCACGGAATATGGGACTTTGTCCTTAGAGCATGTGCAGAATATGTTGAATTTTTTTGGTCAAAAATGCCGGTTCATGAAAACAAAGTTTGGATGGGGAAGGGACAGTTTCAACAAATTTCTTGACTCATGTCCCCTTTCAAAATTTTTGCTTTTCCAGTTCAAACTGCCTTTTTGTTTGACAATGTAAGGTAATAATTTTATTTATTTATTTATTTTTGCATTAAGTGGTCAAAATACAAACTGTCAAAATTATCAAAATAAACATTTTGATTGACTTGAATTTTTTTTTGAGTTTTGGTGTGCAAAAATATTTCCAACTTTGATTTCCTCCTGATTTGGTTTGGGAAAAGTGGCCAAAATCTCAAATTTTCATGGGATGGGAAAAATATTTCCCACTGAGCCCTACTTGTCTTTGCACAATGGGATGATTTGTGTGTCAGAGCAAATGACAAATTAAAATGTTTCTGAAGATTAAATATGCAAATCCCAAAGTTGTGATGACTTGAAATAAAGAGTTAACTTTAAAGTTGCTATTTTTCTTTATTTTATTTTAACTGCCAAATTAAGAGGGTAGCATGCCTGCCTTTAAATAATCTGAAGCAGGTAAAAGCCAATGGGATTTAAGAAAATAATCTGTATCTGGGGTAGTTCAGTAACATGGTGTGTGAAGTTACATAGAAGAATGTCTGCATTACACTCAGTACAGTATAGATCTTAAACAGGTAGAAATTGGCATCTATAAACTATTAGGTTCTCAGATTCTGTGATAAAGGGACCATATAAATATTCCGTGGAATTAAATCCAATGATTATTTTTATTTAGTGAATAGCAAAAATGAAAAATGCTTTTCTTTACCTGGTTTTAAATGTAGTCTTTCTTAGCCGCTCATGCTGAAAAGTGTGTGTGGGTTCATGCATAATTTGAACATGTACTTACCATGATTGTGCATGCAATTCAGGTATCTGTATATTCCTTAATCACTACCAAGATAATGGTATATACGTTAATTTGGTGCACAACTGAGCATGGATTTTTGAAAATTTTCACATAATTTTAGTGGGACTGTTGAACACTATTTGGAGGGAGTAGGGTAGTAGTTACGGCAAAGAATGAGAAATCAGTATTTCTGGGTGTTCTTCCTAATTTTGACTGCATCTCACTCTGTGAATTTGAGCAAGTCACGTCACCTCTTAGTGATTCAGTTTCACCCATTTGTAAAATGGCGATTGTAATAATTACGTACCTCAAGGAAGTGTTGGGAGTATTTATTAATAGATATTTTCATATTCTTTTTGGATCCTCTTATAAAAGATGCATTGAGTGCAAGTTATTGCTGAAAATTATTTAATGCATAATAAGCACCAAAAATATATTATAAACATATGTATCTAAGTCTGGACTGATCCTGCACTCTTTCCTTATGTGACTTATCCTTATTCATGCAAATACTCCAGGTAAGTAGTTCAATGAACTATTAGTATATAAAAATTTATCTGTCTGAGAGGGTTACTTGACTGGTGTCTGTATTTGTTAAAGAGCATAATGGCTCCATCTGCATCAACACATCTTAATGGCTTCAAAGTTCAATTTTTGAAGTGTTCTATTGAAGGTCCACGTATCAATGGCTTCATTCTTCATGGGTTCAGTCAGCTCATGCTATGGTCCTTTCAGGAGCTATTGAATTGTATAAAAGGGCACCAAGCCTTACCCGCACTTCCATACATCCTTGAAGTTCTATGACAGAGTGAAACATAAGAACATGGAAGCAGGAACATCAGAAAAGAAATCAGCTCATTTTGTATATTTTTTTACCTTTTCTAAAGGATGCTTTTTTGATTCACTTTTGCTTTTTCTCCATCTATTTTTCTCCATTAATAGTAAAATAATATAATAATTATAAAAAAAACCAAAGCAGTGACATTCAAGGTTCAAAGATCAGATCACCACTTTTTCTCAGTTCTGCGTTCAGGCAGACATGGGATTTTTCAGACCATTTATCACCATATTTTGCCTGCAAATATTAATTCAAAATTAAGATTTTGATTAAACGAGAGTCTATGGATGCTATGATTGTGGTCCCGTTGCTAAGGGATGATATTTTGGAACAGTCTAGGAGCCCTGTGTCAGAGAACCAATTTCAGGACCTGATTCTCCTGTTATTAATGTAATGGAAATCATGAGAACCTCCATTAGAGCCAGTGAAGTCACACTGGTATCAATGGAAATAGAAGCCCTTATTCTTAATGTAGCACTTGTAAAAGAAATTTACACTTGCATTCTGCACAAGCACAGTAAAGTTACAGTTCTGATAATTAATCCAGTACTGAAGAAAGAGTGAAATTATTCTCCAGTATCTCACACTGGACTCCAATAGTTCACTTTAAGAATGGATACCATTTTCAGCTACAGTATTTGAATGGCAGATACAGAGAGCAATTCTTACTTTATCAGAAATTCTTCCTAATTATATAATCTGAGAAAAATAGGTTGGTGCATCCTACTAAAACTTTAGCTATTTTATTCTTAATTTAACCTTTGGTTTTCTAAACTAATTGGACAGAGCTGGTGGCCAGACTTTCCCCTTACTCCTATGCAACCCACTGACTTCAAGAGGGTTACGTGTGTAACTGAGGATTGAATTTGGCCTGCAGGTGCTGTGCATTCTAAAGGCCTGATTCTCAGGTAAACTAAAGCATAAGTTTGGCTTGGAAAATTAAGCATCATATTAATAAAGTGTCCTTCCTCATTCAAACTGTCCTATCTTGGTAACCCAGCAGAACCTCTTTAATTGTGCAGAGCGAGTTCTCAATAGGTGACATGTCTGATGTGATATGTAGGTCAGGAGTTTAAAGGCAGATGTAATGGTTATTCCAAAAATACTTTGTGTGTTCCCTCGACTGCATAAACAGCCCCTGACACCCAAGTCAAGCAGGTGCAAAGTTAGCTGATGGAAATTCTCTTTATCTCAAGTGGTTAGACGCTGGTGCTATTAGAGCACAAGGATCCAAGTTCAACCTCTGCTGTCTCTGTGAAATTTCAAGTGGCCATGGTGTGACAACCATGAAAATCCTATATGATCATGGGTTTTGAACAATATAATGCTGAATAGAGATCTCAAAAACTAAGAACGTGCTGAGGAATTATGGAGTAAGCAAAGAGAGCATGGCTGCATCTAATCAATCTAATTAAAGCTGATTAACTTTAAATGATTACAGATGTCCCATAATACTCCAGAGATTGTATGTATAATCTCATGGGAATAAAGATGAGAAAAGTGAGCCCTAAGTAGGCATCTGAGGGACATTTGAATGCAAGAAAATAACTTGTTGTTTGTGTGTAAAGTAACACTGAAATAGGTTCAAAGAAAAAAATTATATACCAACAGCTCAGTAGAAACCTGTCAGTGAGTAGGAGTCAGAGCCAAGGATCAAACTGGGTTACTAGAGTGAGGCCAGGCTAGGGCCTAGCCTGGGAACAAGCAGGCACTAGTACTACTACAGCTGAACTGCTACTGGGCTTTAAGAGCCAGCTGCTGAGTCATCTAGCCAATCAGGAGATGTAGCCACTTTAGGTAGCCTACTGCAGGCCAGCTGTGCTTGTAAGGTTGCCCCCAGACTGACTCTGCTGCAGGCCCTGATCCTGACAAAACCAAAGGAACCAGGAAAAGATATGGATGTAAGAAAATAAAATCTTATTAGAGATCATCAGTACAGCACTGTGTTTTTCCTGGTGGTTATTATTTTTTTGTTTTGTTTCTGTAGCTCCGTAGATGGGGACTGGGCTTTAGAATGAATTTTTTTAAGAAGACAATTCCCTGTATTAAACAGCATATAGTCTAAAGCTCTGCTCCTGAAGTTCACGAAGCATGGGAATTCCACTTCATTTGGGGAAGAACCACTGAAGTCAACAGGACTTCACACAGGTGCAGGAGTTCACAGCTCCATGTGTAGGTACTAGCCTTGAATAAATTCTGAAATCCAAGGGCCTGATCCAATATCTATTGAAGTCAATGGGCTGGTGTCCTTTGGAACAGGTGATGGTGGTTCATGCTGGTGACCCAGCCTAGTTAGATGTTATACCTGCATTAAGAGTGAGAGAGAAACACATCTATATTTAACAGTTACCCTCAGTACTAAGCACCCTTCAACAGTAGCTGCTGCTTCAAATAGAAGCTGCCTTTGCTAGTAGCCACATTTTTATCATTCAAGCCACATAATTATTATATTCACAGCATACACACAAGTTAGATTTAAAAACAATCTTGCTGGAAGTTTGCAATGTAACACTATTTTATTTTGTAGAATTCAGAACACTAAAACACAAGAACCACAAAGAGAGAAAGCAGGCTGAGAGAAAACAGAGGCAAAACTCAACCTTGCTCTTAACTTGCTTTCTGCAGAGTGACCGAAAAAGACCCAAATTGCAGGAGTCACTATAGAGTCTCCTAGTCTGCAAGCAGGCAAGAACACCTCTTACAAACTTAAACTGAGAGCATGTAATTTTAACATGTTTTTTTAATACACCACAAAAACAAAAGTAAAAGTGATGCTTTCCCCGTTAAGCAACCTTTAATGGAATTCTTCAGTCCTGCTACTTAACTTTATGCACTGTGAATACCTCTGTAGACTTCAGTTGGTCTACTCAGAGTTAGAGGTGGCAGGGAAACCAGAGCTTAGTGCTGTGAAAATTTGAGGTTTTGGAAATATATTTCTTCCCACATTGGAGTGAAAAGACAAAACCTCAATTTTTTTTATGGAACTGAACTGCTGCAATATTTTATTTCAGAAATACCAAAATGTGATGGTCCCAAAATGAAATATACTCCTTAAGATCCCAGAGTGCCTACCTGGGAGTCTACAGCAAGCCAGGGACCCTGGAAACCCTGGTAGCTGCATTCTGAAATTGGCTCTTCCAAGAGTCACCACAGCTGTTCAGTGATGGGCAGCAATAAAACTGACAAGAATCATGTCAGTTTCAGTTCACAGCTGTCAGGGCTTCCAGAATCTCTCTGGCTCCATGGCAGCCTGCCTGCCAGGCTGCTGGGGATCTGGGAAGCCCTGGTTCCTCAGACCATCTGGTAGGCTGCAGAAGAGCAAAGGATCACCAGCTCCAATGCTCCCAGCTGCCCTTCAGCTTGGCTGGGCTAACTGGGAACCTGGAAACACTGGCTCCCAAGATCTGAGGCTTCTGACTCTGGACTACCAAAGAGCTGGTTTTCCAAAAGTTTGTCAAAATTAAACCATTTCTACAAAAGGTTTCTATTTAGACAAATCAGCAAATCCAATAAATTGTTTCATTAAAATTTTTCCAACCAGCTCTACTCAGAGCATGTAAAATTAAGTACATACATAATTATTTGCAGAATTATGTATAGGATTTACTGTGTTCTCAACATTACAAATACTATAAACCATATAAAACAGCTGTAATTCTGTTATTAACTTGGGCCATTCCTCAAAAACAAAAAAACCCCAAACAAAATAAAACCCTAATTATGTTACAAAAATATATCAACTTTACAAGTGAAACAAAGTGGGAGAATTTTCTTTTTAAAAGCCTCAAGAAATGAGATCTACTTAAACACAAGAAGCATGATTCTAGAATACAGAATTGAAAAAAAGTAGAACATAGGTTTAATTATGAGATTAACTTTTTCAAGTAGTATCTCACTTAAAGTATATCCCCACATTATAAAAATATTTTACAGCACTTGAAAAATACTGGGATTAGCAATTATGCTAATCCTAATTGTAGAAAGGTGTATGTTAGGAAGATAAGCTTGCAAAAAAAAATCAGTTTAGTTAGCTAAGAAGGATTCAGTTGAATTATATAAAATCTTATATGGCATATATAATGTCAGGTTAAGTTAGCATTTTTATCCTAACACAGATAATAAGATAACATGCCATTTCTGGAGATTATACACAAAGAGGAACAAATATGCTACACTCTAGCCAGCTAGACTGCTGGAGAATACCATTGTGGTCATTTAAGAAATTAGAAATGATCATAGCACAAAGTAATATTAAAAAGGAAATGAACTTTGCTGGGTTGAATGGCTTTTTACACATTCTCCAAAGGCCTTTCATGTCCTCTCCAAAAGTATTTAGTTGATATAATGCACTTGCATTTGAATTTTAATATGGGATCATCAGCTGTGCTGTCACCTGGACCACAACTGCCCATGTTTTCAAATATGCCTTAATGCCTGCCCTCCTCCAAAGGAGGGTTATTTGGTGTGCCCAACCAACTGTGAAGAGGCAGGGCAAATGCAAAATATAAGATGTTCACTGTAGGGCAGATTTTTAGCTGGTATTAATCATAAATCTATTGGTTTCAATGGAGCTACAGTAACTTATACTAGTGGAGCATCTTCCCGTATGATTTACTTGCTTAGTACTTATAAGTGGGAAGAATGGTAGCAGGAAGTTGATGTAATATAGCTTTAATTTCCTATCAGCACCATTTCAGGCCTTTGAGGATTGAGTTTTGATGAGATACACACAAAGGTCAGTGTTTCAAGTAGTTTGAATTTTGTATAAATAATTTCTCTCACCAGTTTGGGAAGAGGGGTCAGGGAGAGGAAGAATGTGAATGAAACAGAAGTGGAAATGGAGGGGGGAGAGGAGAAGCTGTTACGGGACTGACCCAACCCCCTTATTTGAAGTCAGTGGGAATCTTCCATTGGCTTCTATGGTAGCCCTGGGTAGAAGGTTTCAGCAGAAACTTTTTTGCCACCTAATTGTTTTTGTCTTAGCCTAAAATAAAAAGCTCTCAGGATGTCATTAGAAGACTTTCCATTGACTTCATTGGGAGCTGCAGTGCAGTATTTTCCTCTAAAGAGTTTATTTCCATAGTAGGGGGAAAGTTTCTGCCACAGTCATCCACTGTATTATTATTTTGAAAGTGGTGGGTTAAAGAGGTAATAAACATTCAGGAATCTGGAATATTTAATTTGATTTAAAAATATTGATCCAGGGTAAAATTTTCAAAAGTGCTGAAGTGTTACCCTTTACTAGTTGCTTAGCACCAACATTGTGTTTAGTGCCACGGTCCATCTGTTGAGCAACTAACATCCCTAGCAATCTGACATTCCTAAAAGAAAAAGAAGCTTTAAAATCTTCATGTAAAGTTTCAATAGTGCACATATATGTATTTGCCTATTCACATTAGGACTAGTTATAGTTGACTACCTAACTCAAATGGAAAAGACACATTGGTTTTGCTAGATCATGAATGGAGCAAACATGCATAGTCCTTTTTGACTGCTTTCCCTTAGTGTTAGCATAAATCCTTTTAGCTGTGTCATTTGTCATTAGTTCAAAGAGCTTGTCCGTGTTGACCCTTGCTATCCTTTAAGTAGCTTGAAAATTTCAGTCAGACCCTGTTCTCTTAACCTTCTTTTTTCTAACTATTGTATTCTCAATTTTTACAGCTTTCCTACATGATGTAACCTTCCTACCCTATATATCATTTTTGTTCTGCTCTGGTTCTTTCCTTTGTCCTCAGTGCCTTTTCTATAGTAATAGTCTTAAGAACACCATGAAGGGCTATTATTAGGGTTAAAGACTAGAGGCCACATTTTGCCTTTCAGATGTACATATAATAATCCTATTCACTTCAATGGGAGGTGAGCACCCACAGAGATTCATAGAGATTAAGGCCAGGAGGAACCATTAACTTATCTCATCTGACCTCCTGGGTATCATAGGCAATTAAATTTCATTCAGTTACCCTGACTCTGAGCACAATAACGTGTTTGACTAAAGCATATATGCTCCAGAAGACATCCAGTCTTGATCTGAAGACATCAACTGATGAAGAATCCACCACTTCCCATGGTAGTTTGTTCTAATGGTTAATCATCCTCACTAATAAAAAATGGTGTTTAATTTCTAACTTGAATTTGGCTGGGTTCAGCATCTATCCATTACTTCTTGTTATCCATTTCTACACTAAATTAAAGAGCTCTTTAATACATGGCATTTTCTCCCCTTGAAGGTACTTATCCACTGTAACCAAGTCATCTCTCTCTTCCTTTTTGATTGGCTAAGCAGCTGGAACTCTTTAAATCTCTCCCTGAAAGGCATTTTGTGGATCTTTGTGCATCCTCTCCAATTTTTGAACAGGCTTTTTAAAATATGGGCACCAGAACTATATGCAATATTCCAGTGTTGGTTTCACCAATGCCATACACAGAAGTATAATCACCTGCCTACTCTTACTCACTTACCCTGTGTGATGGGGTATCCACTCCATGTAAGACTTGGAGGGGTTAAGGTGGCCCAATTAACTGCCCAGACTGCACCTGGAGGAGGAGCCAGGGAGCCAAAGGTTGATTTAATGAGGCTCAGCTGAACAGGAAGAGGAGTGGCCTGTATAAAACCCAGGAGCTGACAGTACAAGGGGGCTGCTGAGAACTGGAATGCAGTGATTTCTGGGGAGAAGGGAGGAGTGTTTGGGACTACTAAGATAAACAGTCTGCAGTTGCTTCCTGGGAGGTGGGAGGCTGGCAGGTAAACCCAGAGAAGAGGGAGTGCCAGCTGGGTAGGGAAAAGGCTCAGGGAAAGGTAGACCTTGACTGATGACTGGAGGGTCCCTGAGATGAACCTGGGGTAGAGTATGGGCCCGGATTCCCCTACCAGCTACTGGGAAGTGGCCCAGAGCAAGCAGTGGGGAGCAGACTGTTTGGAACAGTTTTGTCCTGAAAAGCTTTAATACCCTGGAAGGAGAGGATCATAGTGACCTGACCAGAGGGCTAAGTCACAAACAGGAACCTGCAGCTCCTGGTGAGGGGCTGTAGGGTGAGTGAAAATGATGGGCGGAGAGACCACCGGAAGAGGGTGCAGCACTTAGAAAGAGGTAATCCCCAGAGTGGCCAGGAGGAGGCAGTTTAGCAGTGAGTGGATCCCGTGATACCCTGTCTAACACAATCCTTGGCTGTATAAAACTTTTTACCCTCCCACTCGGAGCTCATTTTGAGCTGCTTGTCTGCTATGAACCCTATATCATTTTTGGAGTCACTACTTTCCAGGATACAGACTCACCTTCTGTAGGTAAGGCTTGTGATAGGGTATTCACCCCACATCAGCCCTGAAGGGGTTAAGGTGGCCCTGAAGGGGCCAATTAACTTTCACACTTGCACTTGACTGGAGGCCCAGGGAATTATAACACTAATTGCATAGGAAGCCTAGCTGGGGGACAAACTGAGAAGATTTTGTAGATAAGGAGCCTGAAGAAGCAGGGGGCTGCAGGGAGAGAGTCTGTAGTCACTCTATGACTGGAAATAGGGGGAGGGGAGAGAATAGGCCTTTAGCTCCTGGCCCTGGAAGGGTCAACCCCAGGGGAGTTGTGAAGAGAGCCTGTGAAGGCAGGGTAGGAAGAAGCCTAGGGAAACCTCTGCATTGTAGACCTTGGTTGCTGGAACCCAGGTTAAGGGGTGGCCTGGGTTCCCCTACCAGCAGCTGGCACGTGGGGCAAGAATGTGGGGATATGCCAACTGGATGGCTGGACTGGCAAGATTCTGACACCCTGGAAGGGGCTAACTAAATAGTCATCTGGCCAGAGGGCCAAGAGGGAGTGCCCTGAGTCCTAGAGAGACCAGAGGGCGAGCAACTGATGGAAGGGTAGGGCAGATATGGCCACAAGGAGGTGCCCCTAGCAGTGAGTGTATCCACTACAGGCCTACATTCCTGGTTCCAATGTTAAAATACATGTTGTTTTGAATGCACCCAGTTACCATATTGCTCTGTGTGACTCTCCTGTCTTCCTGATTATCCACCTTGCAAATCTTTGTGTCATCTGTAAACTTTATCAGTAGTGAAATTATATTTACTTCCTGATGTGATCATTTTTAAATCAGAATGTCATGAAAGACTAAGACACATGTCTTACAAAGTCCAAGTATGTTATATCTATACTGCTACCTTTATCAATCTCACTTGTAATCTCATCAAAGGATTAAATCAGGTTTGTTTGACAAGACTTATTTTCCCCCAAACCATGTTGACTGATATTAATTATATTCCTATTTGTTAATTCTCTATCAAATGAATCCTGTATTAGCTTTCCATTATTTTGCTCAGGCTTGATGTCGAACTATAGTTTCCTGGGTCATCCTGCTTGCCCTTTTTGAACATTGGCACAACATTAACACTATCCTGCTCTTTTGGAATACAGGGGTGCAAATTTTAAAATTTTAAAATGTTTATCCTTAGCACATGATGTTTAACATCCTCCTTAGTTACTAATGAACAGAAAAACACTGCCTGATCCACACGTGATGCAGAATAAAGAATGTATTTGTTTCTTTCCAAAGACTGAACAGAAATACTTACTGAGCATGTCTTCTCTCTTCTACATCATTAACAACAATTTCACTAGCTCGGTCTAATAATGGTAGGATTTATTCTGTTCCCAAGTGCTTGTCTACGTGGAGGTAGGGGGAAAGCCCAGAGGAGTTAGTGCAAAGTAGCTAGTACACACTAGCTACTCCACACCAACTCCCTGTGTGGACACTTACTGCTCACTAAGAGTACCTTTATGTGGTTTAGTAAGGAATAAAAACATCCACATGGGGAATTGGTGCACTTCAAACTGGTGCACTCCACACTTCAAATTCACACCATAGCATATTCCATTCCCCATGTAGACAAGCTCTATTGTACTCCAACGCCTTATTGTTCTTTGGCTTGCTAGTCATGTCTTGAACTTCCTGTATCGATTTTGGCACTTAGCAATTGATATAAATACAAATGATCTATTTTCATTCTTCCTTTTCTTATGTATTTTTTTTATTGTTGCCTTCGCTTCACCTCTGAACCAGGATGGGCTTTTAGCCAAAATTGTCCTTTATCTTGATGGTGGAATTGTGGCTCTTTAGCTATCTAAAATCTCCTTTTAAGAGCGCCTAATTTTCATTCATATTTTTCTGTCTAAAATTTTCCTCTCAACGAATTTTGCTCATAACTGTCCTCAGCTGTGGGAAATTAGTCCTTTGATGCGCCAAGTATATATATTAGTGATTGGAAGGATGTTCAGTTTGCCCATATTGAATGTAATCCGGTCATGATCACTGGTCCCTAAGCAGCCACCATCTTTCATACCAGTGATTAATTTATCTTCATCCATCAGGAGATCCAAATTAGTTAATGTATGTTAAAATATAATCTATAATGTTTAGTAGTCTGGGTCAAAGAGGTTATAGACATAATTGCCTGTTTTGAGTTACAGATCATCTAGACCCACAAGAACTTAAATGCATTTGGATAATTGTACTAACAAAAAAACATTTTTAGACATGCTAACCATGTTTTACTACTGGCTGCATGAGACCTCCAGCATGTTTCCTAAATTGAAATAGCTCATAATTCAAGTTCTCTTTCCACATGTTAGGTGTTTAAGCATCTTGTTCTTTAGTTTGCTTTGATCTGAACAGACTCCCTCCACTGGTATTCCCAGATGGGCTTTTTATTCGCGCAATGAATCAAATACATTTAAGATCTTGTGGGTCTGAATTAGCAATAACTCTAAAACAGGCAATTATGTCTGTAACCTCTTCTCCACACTCTCTGCTTCCTGAACAGGTTATAATCAGTAATTTTTAACAGTCATGTAATCATCTCACCAAGTTTCCATAATGCCAATTATATCAATTTTTAATCACCACTGAGAATTTCTGGTTCCTCTGCCTTGTTCCCCTAGCATTAGTAAATAAACAACTGGAAAAAAATTCTCTTCATTCTAATAATTTGAGGGTAGAATTTAGCTTTGGGGGTCTTTTCTTGGATTATCTTCTTTACAAATAGGTTCTTTGCTTTTTCCTAAGGTCTACAAATTCCTCCTCCTCTTCACCTCTCCCTAACAAGAACTAGATGTGACTTCTTTGGAGGTCCACACATACCACTCTGTAGGTAGTTGGCCAGAGGGGCGCGCGTGTGTGTGTATGTGTGTGTGTTTACATACGTCAAGTTCTTCTGCTTCTTCAGAAACTTGGTGAGCTGCCTGAATAACTCTCCCAAACTTGCTATCCTGGGACTGACAGACCAAGGTCAGAATTTGAATATGAATCCCTTTCATAGCCATAGTGTCACTAAATTGCCAAGCCATTTTTCTCCTCTGGGAATCTTACATTCAGTCAAATAGCAGAGAATTTGTCCAGCAATCACAAATTGAAATGTTATTTAGATCAGTAGCTGCCTCCCATATCCCTTGCTGTTCAATATAGCTGTCTCACATTCTTAGAGTATACATTGTTGCTGTAGATGTGTTGGTCCTAGAATATTAGAGAGACAAGGTGGGTCAGGTAAAATATATATATATTTTTTGGATTAGCTTCTGATGGAGAGAGACAAGCTCTTGAGCTTACACAGAGCTCTTCTTCAGGTCACATTCTTAGGGTGAGAGAACTACAAAGTGAAGCTGTACAGTTCTGCCAATTGACAACCTAAAGATGTGTGAAGAGGTGTGATAGCAAAGCAACTGGTATATTATCAATCATTTTTAAATGTGCACTTAAAAAACCTTTTCTTTTTAGCTTCCCTCATGCAGTGCAAAGACCGCTCTGATTATTTGAATGTGCTGATAGGCAATTGTTCATTCATTAGAGTACAAATTATTCAAGTAACATGAATTAAACAACTTCTCTGGCACATTTTTTCTTCTGTCTCTGAGAATGTACACAAAGAGGCTTAGGGAGATTCCACATTTTTAACATCCTGTTCTACAATTATATATACACGTACCCACTCTCTTATATATTAAAGCTCCTACTGATCTAATAGATACCCTGTACACTAATGCCAGGAGGAAGGTATCTTAGGGCATATCATTACATTAATAAGGGTGATACATCACCAAAGTAATATTGTTCATTGATACATCATCAGAACAATATCAGTACTCTGCATTGGCTGATGAATCAATGAAATGCATCATTGCCTTGAACCATCTGATGCTGCTGCAGTATAATACATCAGTGACATGGCGTCACCTAATGATAACTCAGTCATGCAAGCAGACCCCATTACATTAAGCTATCCAATACAAGCTTATCTCTTATATATGTTGGTAATATATTATTTAAACCATCTGATCAAGTAGGAGAATGAGACAGAAGGGAACAATGGATGGATGCACAAACAAAGAGTATACCCAAAGACCAAATTGCTGCAGTTTGATTTGTTCTGAAAATAAAACCCTTGAGTAGCTGTCGTTAAAACTGGACATATCAGCACTTGAAATTGCTCTTCCAATCACAGCGTAATAAACATGTATACTGTTTTCTTCTGCGCTTGGCATTGTTATGTTAGTCTTCCAAGTTTCTAATTTGACATGGGAACTGATAGGAGGGGGGAACTATGGCTCTACACGGAAACCTCATGGTCAGCAGGGATCAAACCTGGAGCCTTCAGTCCAAAAACTGACTTTTAGTTGGGAGAAAGCAGTTAGCTGTTACAGAGACTGGGAAGAGACTTAATATTCATATGGACTAAGCCAGTGTGTTTATATACTTCTCTCTTCCGTAACTGAGTGAGATCCACTCAAGTTCCATCTGAAGTGCTATTTTGAAAGGAACCATGCCTATGTACATAAATAAAACATGACTGCAACAGGAGGGAGAGGCCTGGGACCCTGAGTACAAAACTGTAGGTCTCTTCTTATTTGA